>NC_064834.1:77768982-79238357 GCF_024166365.1 Elephas maximus indicus | reverse complement strand
CATGTGGGGGAGGAGGAGAAAGAGCTTGAGTGCATACCAGAGAGCGTCTCTGAGGACTTAGCAGTGATGGGGCATACTGGGTGGTTCTCAGAAAGATCCAAAAAAATGTAACAAATGATTATGTCCAATGGTGTTGTGAAGGGGAAAAGATGATGTCATGATATTTTACCCCACCTATTTTATTGTGTTTTATTGACTGCACAAAGACATTCGACTGTGTGGATCATAACAAATTATGGATAACATTGTGAAGAAGCAGAATTCCAGAACACTTAATCGTGCTCCTAAGGAGCCTGTGCATAGACCAAGAAGCAGTCGTTCGAACAGAACAAAGGGAGACTACATGGTTTAAAATCGTGAAAGGTGTACACCAGCATTGTATCCTTTCACCCTACATATTCAGGCTATATGCTGAGCAAATAGTCTGGGAAGCTGGACTATATTAAGAAGAACATGGCATCAGGATTAGAGGAAGACTCATTAACAACCTGTGATACACAGATAACATAGTCATGCTTGCTGAAAGTGGAGAGGGCTTGAAGCACTTATTGATGAAGATCATTATGGATTACAGTATGGTGGCACAGTGGTTACGAGCTCAGCTGCCAGCTGAAAGGTTGGCAATTTGAATCCATCAGCTGTTCCTTGGAAACCCTACGGGGCGGTTTTACTCTGTCGTATAAGTTCACTATGAGTCGGAATCAACTCAGTGGCAGTGGGTGGTTTTTAACATAAATAAAACAAAAATCTTCAAAACTGGATGAAAAAGCAACATCATGATAAATGGAGAAAAGATTGAAGTTGTCAAGGATTTCATTTTACTTGGATCCACAATCAACGTCCATGGAAGCAGAAGTCAAGAAATCCAAGGACATATTGCACTGGGCAAATCTTCTGCAAAAGACTTCTTTAAAGTGTTAAAATACCACCAAGCCATGGTATTTTCAATCGCCTCATATGCACATGAAAGTTGGACGGTGAATAAGGAAGACTGAAGAAGAATTGACACCTTTGAATTGTGGTGTTGGCAAAGAATATTAAATATACCATGGACTGCCAGAACAAACAAATCTGTTTTGGAAGAAGCACAGCCAGAATGCTCCTTGGAAGCAAGGACGGCGAGACTATGTCTCATGTACTTTGGACATGTTATCAGGAGGGACCAGTCCCTGGAGAAGGACATCATGCTTGGTAAGGTAGAAGGTTAGTGAAAAAGAGGAAGACCCTCAACAAGATGGACTGACACAGTGGCTGCAATAATAGGCTGAAACATAGCAACGGTTGGGAGGATGGTGCAGGACCAGGCAGCGTTTCATTTTGTGCATAGGGTCGCTATGAGTCGGAACTGACTCTATGGCACCTAACAACAAAATATTTTTATGGTTTAATGATGATGTCTAATTTGGTGGTACAGACTGAGCTAGAACTTAACCCAGTGAAGATCTTGTCAAAGAGTTCTGGCTCTTGGTTGTTGACTCTCTGTGATCCCAGGTCTGCAGAATTCCACAGATAGTGCTTCCCCTGTTTTAGCAGGGCATTGCTGGTTCA
Organism: Elephas maximus indicus; assembly: GCF_024166365.1. Lineage (NCBI taxonomy): Eukaryota > Metazoa > Chordata > Mammalia > Proboscidea > Elephantidae > Elephas > Elephas maximus. The sequence continues at coordinate 79,236,809 of NC_064834.1, read as the reverse complement.
GTGGTAGAATTCTCTCCTTCCACGTGCAAGACCCCGTCTCTTGGTGCACCTCACGCGCAGCTGCCACCGTCTGTCAGTGGCGGCTTGTGTGTTGCTATGATGTCGAGCAGCTTTCAGTGGAGCTTCCAGACTAAGACAGACTAGGAAAAAAGGCCTGGTGATCTACCTCCAGAAATCAGCCACTGAAAAACTTATGGATCATAATGGTCTGATCCACAACTGGCCGTGGGGGTGGTGCAGGACTGGGCAGTGTTTGGTTACACTGTGCGTCGGGTCTTCATGAGTTGGGGCTGACTCGACAGCAGCGAACAGCAACAACAGGTTTGCAGGGGTGGCGGCCATTCTCGCTGTAGTCATCAGCCTATGAGCAGCCTCTGGCTTCAGCTCTCGGAGGTGGGTCTGAGAGTAGCCTTGAGCAGTCCATGACAAGCCACCTATGATCCCTGTCTTATGGGGACAATTTGCTCCCCAACAGCGATGGGAGAAGACTTTGTGCCTACTAAGTTCCCACAAAGATTTTTGAGAGGCTTGATTGTGAGCCAAAGTTGGAGCTTTCAGATATTTGAAATAAACTGTGGGTTTGGCTCATATTTATGGTGAGGAGTATTTTATTACTAGATCAGCTCCAGGTCCTGTTGGAATCAATTTGCTAACATGTATGCCTGTATGTATTTCATTTTAGAAAATCTGTTTTGGTTGAAGATTGGTAAAAAATTAGTATTTTAATTCTTTTGATCATTAAATTAGTATAATTTCTATAGCAATTAGTGTTCAAGTCTGTCAAAACCGTAATTGTTGGGGGAAAATTTGGAAATGTGTAACGGTAATGGTAGAACAACATGATAAACAATGAATACACTGAATTGTACATGCAAAAGATGTTGGAATGGCCAATTTTCAGTTACATACACATGCACCACAAAAATAAAAAAAACCAAAAAACAGAATTATTGGGACATAGACATATAACTAAAAATAACATATGTGTAGTGATGAGGAATGATGTTAAATAATATATAAAATCGTGACGCAAGAATATTCGAAAGTGATAAAGCAAAAGAAAAAACCAAACCCAGTGGCGTCGAGTTGATTCCGACTCATAGTGACCCTACAGGACAGAGTGGAACTGCCCCATAGAGTTTCCAGGGAGCACCTGGCGGATTTGAACTGCCGACCCTTTGGTTAGCAGCCATAGCACTTAACCACGGCACCGCCAGGGTTTCGTTGAAAGTGATAGGTGTTTGATTTTAGTAGTACAAAAGTCTGCTAGGTCGAAGATGCATAAAGTTTTCCGAAATTGAAAGCCTCTGCTTTTTTTTGAATACTTTATTGTAATTTAGGTGAAAGTTTATGCAGCAAATTGGTTTCCCATTCAACAATTTATATGGAGTTTGTTCCGTGAGTATTGGTTGCTATCCCTGCAATGTTTCAGCACTCCCCATTTCCACTCTGCCTTCCCCGTTTCCATCCCTCCAGTTTCCCTGCCCCTCCCTGCCTTCTCATGGTTGCCTTTCGGCATATGTTGGCCGTTTGTTCTAAGGAACACATTTCTCACTGATATTATTGTTTATTTCATGTTGTCGTTGTTGTTAGGTACAGTCGAGTAGATTCCGACTCATAGCGACCCTGTGCACAACAGTCCTGAGCCGTCCTCACAATCGTTGTTATGCTTGAGCTCATTGTTGCAGCCACTGTGTCAATACACCTCGTTGAGGGTCTTCCGCTTTTCCGATGACCCTGTACTCTGCCAAGCATGATGTCCTTCTCCGTGGACTGATCCCTCCTGACAACATGTCCAAAGTATGTAAGACACAGTCTCGCCATCCTTGATTTTAAGGAGCATTCTGGTTGTACTTCTTCTAAGACAGATTTGTTTGTTCTTTTGGCAGTCCATGGTATATTCAATATTCTTCGCCAACACCACAATTCAAAGGCGTCAATTCTTCTTCGGTCTTCCTTATTCATTGTCCAGCTTTCACATGCATATGATGCAATTGAAAATACCATAGCTTGGGTCAGGCGCACCTTAGTCTTCAGGATGACATCTTTGCTCTTCAACACTTTGAAGAGGCCCTTTGCAGCAGATTTACCCAATGCAATGAGTCTTTTGATTTCTTGACTGCTGCTTCCATGGCTGTTGATTGTGGATCCAAGTAAAATGAAATCCTTGACAACTTCAATCTTTTCTCCGTTTATCATGATGTTCCTCATTGGTCCAGTTGTGAGGATTTTTGTTTTCTTTATGTTGAGGTGTAATCCATACTGAAGGCTGTGGTCTTTGATCTTCATTAGTAAGTGCTTCAAGTGCTCTTCCTTTTCAGCAAGCAAGGTTGTGTCATCTGCATAATGCAGGTTGTTAATAAGTCTTCCTCCGATCTTGATGCCCCGTTCTTCTTCATATATTCCAGCTTCTCGTATTATTTGTTCAGCATACAGATTAAACAGGTATGGTGAAAGAATACAACCCTGGCGCACACCTTTCCTGACTTTAAGCCAATCAGTATCCCCTTGTTCTGTCCAAACAACTGCCTCTTGATCTATGTAAAGGTTCCTCAGGAGCACAATTAAGTGTTCTGGAATTCCCGTTCTTCACAGTGTTATCCATAGTTTGTTATGATCTACACAGTCGAATGCCTTTGCATAGTCAACAAAACACAGGTAAACATCCTTCTGGTATTCTCTGCTTTCAGCCAGGATCCATCTGACATCAGCAATGACATCCCTGGTTCCACGTCCTCTTCTGAAACCAGCCTGAATTTCTGGCAGTTCCCTGTCAATATACTGCTGCAGCCATTTTTGAATGATCTTCAGCAGAATTTTGCTTGCGTGTGATATTAATGATATTGTTCTATAATTTCCACATTTGGTTGGATCACCTTTCTTGGGAATAGGCATAAATATGGATCTCTTCCAGTTAGTTGGCCAAGAAGCTGTCTTCCATATTTCTTGGCATAGACGAGTGAGCACCTCCAGCGCTGCATCTGTTTGTTGAAACATCTCAATTGATATTCCATCCATTCCTGGAGCCTTGTTTTCTGCCAATGCCTTCAGAGCAGCTTGGACCTCTTCCTTCAGTACCATCGGTTCCTGAGCATATGCCATCTCTTGAAATGGTTGAATATTGACTAATTCTTTTTGGTATAATGACTCTGTGTATTCCTTCCATCTTCTTTTGATGCTTCCTGCATCATTTAATATTTTCCCCATGGAATCCTTCACTATCGCAACTCAAGGCTTGAATTTTTCTTCAGTTCTTTCAGCTTGAGAAATGCCGAGCACATTCTTCCCTTTTGGTTTTCCATCTCCAGCTCTTTGCGTGTGTCATTATAATACTTTATTTTGTCTTCTTGAGAGGCCCTTTGAAATCTTCTGTTCAGTTCTTTTGCTTCATGAATTCTTCCTTTTGCTTAGGCTGCTAGATGCTCAAGAGCAAGTTTCAGAGTCTCCTCTGACATCCACCTTGGTCTTTTCTTTCCTTCCTGTCTTTTCAGTGATCCCTTGCTTTCTTCATGGATGATGTCCTTGATGTCATTCCACAACTTGTCTGGTCTTCAGTCACTAGTGTTCAATGCATCAAATCTGTTCTTGAGATGGTCTCTAAATTCAGGTGGGATATACTCAAGGTCATATTTTGGCTCTCGTGAACTTGCTCTGATTTTCTTCAGTTTCAGCTTGAACTTGCATATGAGCAATTGATGGTCTGTTCCACAGCCGACCCCTGGCCTTGTTCTGACTGATGATATTGAGCTTGTCCATCGTCTCTTTCCACAGATGTAGTCAATTTGATTTCTGTGTGTTCCATCTGGTGAGGTCCATGTGTATAAAAAAAAAAAAAAGTGTATAGTCGCCGTTTATGTTGGTGAAAGAAGGTATTTGCAAAGAAGAAGTCGTTGGTTTTGCAAAATTCTATCATTCGATCTCTGGTATTGTTTCTATCACCAAGGCCATATTTTTCAACTACTGATCCTTCTTTGTTTCCAACTTTAGCATTCCAATCACAATTAATTATCGATACATCTTGATCGCATGTTCGATCAATTTCAGACTGCAGAAGCTGATAAAAATCATCTATTTCTTCATCTTTGGCCCTAGTGGTTGGTGCATAAATTTGAATAATAGTCCTGTTAACTGGTCTTCCTTGTAGGCATATGGATATTATCCTATCACTGACAGCATTGTACTTCAGGATAGATCTTGAAACGTTCTTTTTGACGATGAATGCAACACCATTCCTCTTCGAGTTGTCATTCCCAGCGTAGTAGACTATATGATTGTGTGATTCAAAATGGCCAATACCAGTCCATTTCAGCTCACTAATGCCTAGGATATTGATGTTTATGCATTCCATTTCATTTTTGATGATTTCCAATTTTCGTAGATTCATACTTTGTACATTCCAGGCTCTGATTATTAATGGATGTTTGCAACTGTTTATTCTCATTTTGAGTCGTGCCACATCAGCAAATGAAGGTCCCAAAACTTTTACTCCATCCACGTCATTAAGGTCGACTCTACTTTGAGGAGGCAGCTCCTCCCGAGTCATCTTTTGAATGCCTTCCAACCTGGGGACTCATCTTCCGGCACTGTGTCAGACAATGTTCCTCTGCTATTCCTAAGGTTTTCACTGGCTAATGCTTTTCAAAAGTAGACTGCTGGGTCCTTCTTCCTAGTCTGTCTTAGCCTGGAAGCTCAGCTGAAACTTGTTCTCCATGGGTGACCCTGCTAGTATCTGAATACCGGTGGCATAGCTTCCAGCATCACAGCAACACACAAGCCCCCACAGTACGACAAACTGACAGACATGTTTATTTCATAGGCCAATCTATTATTTTGCTGAAAGCTGACCTCCGGGAGTGGCTGCAGTACTAGGTTAAAATGTGTCTTAGGGCAGTAGCCTCAGGGATTCCTCCAGTCTCCGTCAGTCCAGTAAATTTGGACTATGTTATGCCAATTGATCTAGACATCCTCCAAGACTATGGTCCTTAGCCTTCAAGCCCAGTAACTCAGTCCTGTGAGGTGTTTGGATATGTCTAAGATGTTTCAATAACTGTAGCCCCTATGTGCTCTATTATATATACAAATATATATGCAGCACATACAAATATGTATATACAAACGCCCACACTATACCTATATATGCACGCATGTACTCCCATATGCCCTCTCATACCTATAGAGTGTACACATCACCTCTGAACACTCACAGATTTTTGGTTGCTGTTATTATTATTGCAGAATTGTATAAGTTGTAGCATTTACCATAGTTGTCCTTCGTTCTTGCTTACCTGTCAGTGTCTTCATTTACCTTGGTCAGGTTGTGCTGACTTCCCCCACATTGTGTATTGTCTTTCCCTTCACCAGATTTTTTTTTAGTAAGTGATTCTCTTTCCTCCCCTCCTCGTCTGTGGTTGCCATCAAAAATGTTGCTTTCTGTGTTTAAACGTATTCTTGACTTTTTATAAAAGTGGTATCATACAATATTTGTCCTTTTGTGATTGACTTATTACACTAAAGCATAATGTCCTCCAGATTCATCCATGTTATAAGATGTTTCACCCACTCATCGTTTTTCTTTATTGTTTTGTAGTATTCCACTGTATGTATGTACCACAGTTTCTTTATCCATTCACCTGTCGACGGACACTTAGGTTGTTTCTGTCTTTTTGCTACTGTGAATAATGCTGCAGTGAACATGGGTATGCATATGTCTATTTGTGTCACTGCTCTTATTTCTCTAGGATATGTACCTAGGAGTGGGATTGCTGGAACTTCATGTTCTGTTTCCAGCTTTTGAGGAAGCGCCATACTGTTTTCCATAGTGGTTGTTCCATTTTACAATCCCACCAGCCATGTACAAGAGTTCCAGTCTCCTCTCAACCTCATCAGCATTTGTTTTCCTTTTTTTTTTTTTGACCACTGCCATTTTTGCAGGAGTGTGATGGTATCTCATTGTAGTTTTGATTTGTATCTTTTTTAATGGCTGTAGGGTCGCTATGAGTCGGAATTGACTTGACGGCACTGGGTTAATGGCTAATGATCTCAGGCATCTCCTCATGTCTTTGTTAGTCACTTGAATGCCTTCTTTGGTGAAGTGTCTGTTCATTTCCTTTCCCCAGTTTTTGATTGGATTGTTTGTCTTTTTGTTGTTGAGGTGTTGAAGTTTTCTGTATATTTTAGAGATTAGACCCTTGTCAGGTATGTTGTTGCAAATTGTTTTTCCCCATGTATAGGTTCTCTTTTTACTCTTTTGGTAAGGTCTTTTGATGAGCATAAATATTTAATTTTTAGGAGGTCTCAGTTATCTAGTTTATATTCTGTTGTTTGTACATTTTTAGTTATGTTTGATAGTATATTTATGCCATAGTTTAGGATCTCTAGCTTTGTTCCTGTGTTATCTTTTGGGAACTTTATAGTTTTAGGTTTAATATTTAGGTCTTTTATCCACTTTGAATTTGATTTTGTGTGTAGTGTCAGGTATGGATCCTGTTTCCTTTTTCTTCAAATGGATATCCGGTTTTGCCAGCACCATTTGTTTAAGAGACTATCTCTTCCCCATTGAATGGACTTCAACCCTTTGTCAAAGATCAGCTGTCCATAGCTGGATGAATTTACTTCTGGTTTCTCAGTTCTGTTCCATTGGTCTGTGTGTCTGTCATTGTACAGTACCAGGCTGTTTTGACTACGGTGGCTGTGTAGTAAGTTCTGAGATTGGAAAGTATGAGGCCTCCTACTTTGTTCTTGTTCAATAATGCTTTAGCTATTTGGGGCCTTTTTCCTTTCCATATGAACTTGGAGATTAGTTTTTCCATTTTGTTAAAATAATGTTGGGATTTAGATTGGGATGCATTATATCTGTAGATTGCTTTGGGTAGTATTGATATTTTTACAATGTTAACTTTTCCAGTCCATGAGCATGGTACGTCTTTTCATTTATGTAGGTCTCTTTTGGTTTCTTGCAGTAGCGTTTTGTAGTTCTCCTTGTATAAGTGTTCAATGTCCCTGGTTAGATTTATTCCTAGGCTTTTTATCCTTTTGGGGGCTATCTTAAATGGTATTGTTTTCTTGATTCCCTTTTCTTTGTTAGTTTTCCTTGTTAGTATAGAGGAATCCTACTGATTATTGTATATTGATCTTGTACCCTGACACTTTGCTGAACCTTTCTATTGGGAGAGTCTCTGATTTTGAAAATTTGTTGTAATTACTACCATTTAAATTATTAAACACACCTCGAGTGAAATAATTTTTCATTGCCTAATGATTTAGGGTGAACTTTGATATGGTTTTAATTTAGATTAAGCTCATCATTTGATTGGCAAAAAATACAACTGCAGTATAATGTTTGAAACTGAGCACTGAATTTATATGCATTGTTATCATAAACTAACTAGCTTCTAAGTGATGAAAACATTAGTTTTTTTCATTTAATTTTTTTTTTTGACTATTGCCATTTTAGGAGGTGTGATGGTTGAGGTTATATGTCAAATTCAGTAGGCCATGATTCTTAGTGGCTTGGCTGATATTATGTAATCATCCTCCATTTTGTGATCTGAGCCAATCAGTTGAAAGGAGAGTTTCCTTGGGGGTGTGGTCTGCATCCAATACATATGAACGTTTTGGCAAAGCTCTCCCTCACTTGATCCTGCATCTGACTTGTCATCCTCTGACCTCCAGTTCTTGGGACATGAGCCAGCAGCCTACCACTTGACCTGCAGATTTTGAGTTTATCAGTACTGCAACCACATGAGTCAGGAGAAGCCTCCAGCCTGATACCTGACCCACATATTTGGAACCTGCCAGCCTCCACAACTGCAAGAGCTATTTCCTTGAAATAAATCTCTCTCTCTCTGTATATATACACACTTTACTGGTTTTGTTCCTCTAGAGAAGCCAGCCTAAGACAAAAAAACAAGAGGTAAAAAGTTGCTTGTATTCAAAGATTTGAGTAGTTTTTTTTTTTTTTTTAAGGAGGAAATGATAGTTAAAATGAAGTACCCCATATGAAAATGTTTGAAAGAAGCAGAAAACTTAGGAAAAGAAATGAGAAAAAAGTTACAGATAATGCAAAATCAATCCTGATGATCAAAGAAATATTCCTAAAGCAGCTAATTTGTTGGCTTTAAATAAAATGGTACAAGGAAAAAAAAAAACACACAAACACACGACTTAGAAGTATCGTTAATAAAATGCTTCCTAATCACGAATATTCTTTGTCCTTATACTATTTAATAAACAGTATTCCAGTGGGTGAATATGCCATAGCCTGTGCAGCTGTAACACTTCACACTGCTTCCAACAACTGTCAGAGTTCCATGTGCTCTATGCTGTTGCTGACATTTGGCATGGTCAGTCTTTTTAATTTTACATATTTTTATTTTTTATGATGGTAGCTCATGGTGATTTTAACTTGTAGTTTCCTGATGACTGACAATGCTGAGCATTATTTCATGTGCTGTTGACCGTTCATGTGACTTCTTTTATAAAGTGTCTGTTCAAGCCCATTAAAAAAAAAAGTTTGTCTTTTCTATTATTGCATTGTAAGAGTTCTTTATATAGTCTGACTTTATCAAATATATGGGAAACCCTGGAGGCATAGTGGTTAAGTGCTACAGCTGCTAACCAAAGGGTCAGCAGTTCGAATCTGCCACATGCTCCTTGGAAACTCTATGGGGCAGTTCTACTCTGTCCTGTAGGGTCGCTATGAGTCAGAATCTACTCGACAGCACTGGGTTTGGGTTTTTTTTTTTTTTTTTTGGTCATCAAATATATAGTTTTCAAATATTTTCTCTCATTCTTTGCCTTGCTTTTTCATTTTGTTAATGGTTTCTTTAGAAGAGCAGGCAATTTTTAATTTTTTTAAAATCAAGTTTATCAGTATTTTATTTTATTGTTTATTGTTTGTGCTTTCGTGTCCTATCTATGAAATCTTTCCCTATCCCAAGGTTTAAAGAACTTTCTCCTGCATTTCCTTCTAGAAGTTTCATAATTTTAGACTTTGTGTTAATTTTTGTATGGCGTTACATTAGAGTCAATGTTCATGTTGTCCATTTGGATGGTCAGTTGTTATTGCATCATTTGTTGAACAGACTATTCTTCCCTCCATTGAACTACCTTGACACCTTTTTCAAAAATAGATTGGCTGTATAGCAATCCCACTCCTTGGAATATATCCTAGAGGAATAAGAGTATTTACGTGAACAGATATAGGCACACCCATGTTTATTGCAGCACTGTTTACAATAGCAAAAAGATGGAAGCAATCAAGGTGTCCGTCAACGGATGAATGGATAAATAAATTATGGTATATTCACATAATGGAATACTACACATTGATAAAGAACAGTGAGGGATCTGTGAAACATTTCATAACATGGAGGAACCTGGAAGGCATTATGCTGAGTGAAATTAGTCAGTTGCAAAAGGACAAATATTGTATAAGAACACTATTATAAGATCTTGAGAAATAGTTTAAACTGAGAAGAACACATTCTTTTGTGGTTATGAGAGGGAAGAGGGAGGGAGAGTGGGAGAGGGCTATTTACTGATTAGATAGTAAATAAGAACTACTTTAGGTGAAGGGAAGGGCAACAGTCAATACAGGGGAGGTCAACACAACTGGTCTAAACAAAAAGCAAAGAAGTTTCCTGAATAAACTGAATGCTTTGAAGGTCAGCAAAGCAGGGGCAGGGGTTTGGGGACTCTGGCTTCTGGGGACATCTAAGTCAATCGGCAAAATAAAATCTATTAAGAAAACATTCCACATCCCACTTTGAAGCATGGTGTCTGGGGTCTTAAACGCTAGCAAGCGCCCATCTAAGATGCATCAATGAGTCTCAACCCACCTGGATCAAAGGTGAATGAAGAACACCAACCTCACAAGGTAATTATGACCCCAAGAGACAGAAAGAGCCACATGAACTAGAGACTACATCATCCTGAGACCAGATCAACTAGATGGTGCGCAGCCACAACCGATGATTGCCCTGACAGGAAACACAACAGAGAACCCCTGAGGGAACAGGAGGACAGTGGAATGCAGACCCCAAATTCTCATAAAAAGACCAGGCTTAATGGTCTGACTGAGACTAGAAGGACTCCGGTGGTCAGGGTTCCCAAACCTTCTGTTGGCCCAGGACAGGAACCATTCCTGAAGCCAACTCTTCAGACATGGAATGGACTGGACAATGGGTTGGAGAAAGATGCTGATGAGAAGTGAGCTACTTGCACCATGTGGACACTTGAGACTATGTTGGCATCTCCTGTCTGGAGGGGAGATGGGACAGTACAGGAAGTTAGAAACTGGCAAAATGATCATGAAAGGAGAGACTTTAAGGAGGGAGTGGGCTGACTTATTAGGGGGAGAGTAAATGGGAGTATGTAGTAAGGTGTATATAAGTTTATATGTGAGAGACTGACTTCATTTGTAAACTTTCATTTAAAGTACAATAAAAATTATTTAAAGAAAAAGATTGGCTGTATATATATATATATATATATATATATATATATATATATATATATATATATATATATATATATATATATATAGTTTCATTCCTGTACTGTTTTGTTCTATTATCCTATGTGTCTATCCTTATGCCAACACCACCATGAGTTCTTTACTGGAGCTCTATAGAAGTTTTGCAGCAGATACATATATCACCCAACTTATTTTTCTTTTTCAAACTTATTTTGGCAAAGAAATTAGACTTGACAAAATCATTTTGAAAAAGAACAAACTTGGGGGACTAACTATACTTAATTCCAAGACTTATAAAAAAAATTCAAGACTTATAATAATCAAGACAGTGTGGTATTGTTGAAAGGATAGACATGTAGATTAGCAAACAAGAACATAGAAACCAAAAATAAAGCAACACATATATAGTCAACTGATTTTTGACAAAGGTGCAAAGACAATTCGGTGTGAGAAAGGATTGTGTTAAAAAAAAAAAAAAAAGCATTAGAACATTGTTTACAAAAAGTCCTGCTGAGATTTTGATTGGCATTGCAGTGCATCTATAGATCAAAATGGGTAGAACTGATATCCAAACAATGTTGAGTATTCCAATTCATGAACATGGTATATCTTTCCATCGATTTAGGTTTTCTTTTATTTCTTATATCAGTGTTTTGTAGTTTTCAACATGCAGAACCTTCACATATTTTGTGAGATTTATACCTAAGTATTTCAATTTTTTTATTGTAAATGGCATTTTAAAAACATTTCAGTTTTCAATTGTTTGTTGATAGTATATAGAAATACAATTTATTTTTGTATGTTGACTTTATATCCTGTGATTTTGCTGAATTCATCTATTAATTCCAGGAAATTTTTTTTGTAGATTCTTGTGATTTTCTGCGTAGGCAATCTGCCATCTGTGAATAGAGACAGCTTTTCTTCTTTTTGTTTGATATATGCGTGTATTTCTTTTTCTTGTCTTATTGCAGTGGCTAGGACTTCCGGTATGATATTGAATAGGAGTAAGGGAGAGGACATCCTTTCCTTATTCCCCATCTTAGAGGGAAAGCATTTAGTTTTCACTATGTTAGCTGTAGGTTTTTGTTTTGGTAGATGTTTTCTTAGTTTAACAAATATTCTTTCCATTCCTATAGTTTGCTGAGAGTATTTATCAGGAATGCCTGTTGGATTTTTTCAAATGTTTTTTCCGCACTTATCGAGATGATCACAGCATGAGTTATTGTATTGGTTGTAGCCTTTGTTGTTCTGAGTAAGCCTCAATCTTAGACACACACTACACCCTAGCAGATCAGGAGTGTGACCTGCTTCATTCTCCTGCCCCCTCCACTGGAGTTGGGGCTGAGTGTGTGGTCCTGCCCCTTGCCCAGGAGTAGGGTTTTTTCTTCTCCTGTTTCTTTACTTTAACTGCCATGAGTTTTCACCAGTATCCTAACAGCTGCTTGTTGTCCTTCTCCAAACAAATTAAAATTTTGTTTCTAGTGGATATAGAGGAGAAAGCTCCTGGAGGAGTTTCTTGCCCCCTTTGTATTTCTGCTGTTCCCTTCCCCCAGGTTTATACCACAGTGACCTTTTGCAGGGTTAGTTGGCATCTTTTCTATGTGAAGGAAGAGGCTGCAAGAAGATGAGAGCTCCCCCAAAACTGTGCAGCCCGGAGGGTTCACATGCTCCACCAGCCTGCATGAGCAACGAGGGCCTTTGCTGATTTGTCACCTGTTCTGGCTCAGCTCCTCCTGATAGTGTCTGGCCACACACCCTGCTGCACCATCTCTGCTTAGGTTTTGTCCCAGTTAGTGGCTCTGTAACTGCTGCTTTCTGATGGGCTTGAAAAGGAGGTTGTGAGTTTGTCTCTTTTTTGTTGAAAGGGCGAGGGCTGCTCCTTCCAGCCCTCTCCATCTTAGGATAGAAGGTGCAAGTCTCTTGGGCAAGAGGGCTTTTGTTGGTTTCTTTGTTTCATTTTTAAATTATAAATGCATGTAAAATTTTGCCCAGTATTTTTTCTGCATTTCTTGAAATAATCATGTTCTTTTCTCTATTATTTTGCTTATGTGGTAATTCCATAGGTGTGTATATGTATGTATATATTTGTCAAGGTGCAGCAGTTAAGCACTCAGCTGCGAACCAAAAGGTTGGCAGTTTGAACCAATGACAAACTTACAGAAACATTTGAAGGAATAACAAACATACAAAAAAGTTGGGAGTAAGGTACGAAGAACCTGGCTTTTCTAAGTCACTGGAGAGTGAGTTGCTGACACGATGTTCCATCATCCCTGAGTCTTCAGGACATACTTCCTGTAACAAGGACATTCTTCCATAAACCATCAAAATCAGTGTACCAGCATTGATACCTCACACCGTCCAATCCTCAGACACCATTCAAGTTTTGCCATTTGTTTCTGCAATATCTTTTATAGGGAAAGAATACTTCAGAACCACATGTAACGTTGAGTAGTCATGTCTCTTTAGTCTTCTTTAGTCTTGAACAGCTCCTCAGTCTTCTCCTGACTCCACAGTCTTGACACTTTTGAAGAAGTTGTTGTTGTTAACTGCTGTGGAGTCAGCCCTTGGCAACACCATGTACAACAGAACGAAAAGCTGCCTGATCCTGCATCATCCACATGATTGGTTTCCATCAGACTGTTGTGATCCATTTGGTTTACGTTGGCTGATTTTTGGAAGTAGATCTCCAGACCTTTCTTCCTAGTCTGTCTTAATCTGGAACCTCTGCTGAAACCTGTTCAACATCATTGCCACATGCAAGCCTCCTCTGAGGGATGGGTGGTGACTGTGCAGAAGGTTACAGACCAGTTATTTTGTTTATAGAGTGTCCCCCAACCTGGGTTCACCGACTGTTTTCTTATCATTAGACTGAGGTCCTGCTTTTTTCAGAGGAATATTACGAAAGTGAAGCCGTGTTGTTCTTATTGCATCACGCATGGTTCCAGTTTGCTCCCTTGTTAATGATATTTGCCTTAACCGATTACTGGACTGAGGTGGTGTTTGCCAGGCAGGTTTCCCCGTTGTAGAACCAGCATTTCTCCCTTGTATTATTAAGTATTTTGTGCAGAGGTACTTTGAGGCTGTGTATATCCTGTTTCTCATCAAGTTTTAAGCTAATGACGTAGTTCATTTGTTTCTGAAAGGACTCATGGTTTCCTACTCCTCTCAATAGGCTGTAATCTGTTATTTTCATTATTCACCTCAGTGCTCAGTTGTCCCTAATCTGTCCAGTTGGAGCTCATTCAAGCTGGGTGGGGTGTCCTTTGTGTGGCCACACTCTTCTTGAGCACTTTCTTGCTGTTTGGCATGAACAGTCCAGACTCATCTTGTACTTTTCCTGCTCTAGACCTGGAATCAAGGACCCCTGATTTCCATTTAGTGGAAAATAGTATTTAGAAGCTAAGATCTCATGCTCACTCCCACTCCCAATACCGTAGAGTCGATTCCGACTCATAGCGACCCTATAGGACAGAGTAGAACTGCCCAATAGAGTTTCCAAGGAGCACCTGGCGGATTCGAACTACCGACCCCTTGGTTAGCAGCTGTAGCACTTAACCACTATGGCACCAGGATCTCATACTAGGTATGCTTATTATTGTGGGTTGTTGCTGCCTGCAGGCCCCCTCAGACAGAGTTAGGTAATAAATGTGTATTGAAGAAACCAAAAACCAAACCCACAGCCATTGAGTCGATTCTAACTCGTAGCGACCCTACAGGACAGAGTAGAGCTGCCCCATAGGGTTTCCAAGGCTGCAGTCTTTACAGAAGCAGACTGCCACATCTTTCTCCTGTGGAGAGGCTAGTAGGTTTGAACTGCTGACCTTCCAGATAGCAGTTGAGCACTTTAACTGCTGTGCCACCAGGGCTCCTGTATTGAAGGTATACATGTATATATACAGTGTACATGCACACAAACATATATACGCACATTCATTTGCATGTATATTTATTTTCATCTGTCTGCATTCTACAGGCTGTCGGAAACCATGAGTCTACACTGATACATCCCATTCCAGTCCAATACTACATTGTTCTTTCTCGTTTCCTCCATTTCCATACTTGTGTATCTCTTCTCCAGCCCTGTGAAACCTTGGCTTTTCTTACCCTTAATATGTTTACTCATTTGCTCAGTCCACATGATGCGACTCATCTGTCCCTTCCAGAGCCACCTTTCCCTGCAAGGATGTAACTCGTCACCTGGCTCTGCTCCGAAACTCCCCCAGCCTCCCACCCCATGCGCAGAGCCCCTGCTCAGCCTGCCTGGGCTCTGAGGTCCCCCTCTAGCCCATTGCAGGTCCCCCTCTGCTCCTACTAGAGATACCTGCCTTGCTCCACCTAATGGGTGTAGGGCTGATGTCTTCCGTAAGGGGAAGGGGAGGTGGAAGCGAAGCACTTTCATTGATTTTTTAATAGTAAAATAACCGTGCATTTCTTGAATAAACCCACTTAGGCTGGTGTATTTTCCTTTTTATATTTTGCAGGATTAATTATGCTAAAATTTTAATTTTTTTAATCTATGTTCATGGAGAAAGTTGGCCAGTAATATTCCTTTTTTATAGTATCATCATTAGGTTTTGACATGAAGGTTAAGGTGGTCTCATAAAATGGGTTGGCATGTAGTTCCCCTTTTTCTAGTCTCTAGAAAAATATAAGATTGGTGTCATTTTTTTTCAGAAATATTTAGACAAATCCATTAATGAAGCCATCTGGGCCTGGAGACTTTTTTGTGGAAAATTTTGAATGACGAGTTAAGTTTCTTTAATAAATATAAAACCAGGCAGATTTCTATTTCTTCTTATATTGGTTCTCTAAGTTGTGTTTTTGTAGGTTTTTTTCTATTTCATAATTTCCAAATTAATTTGCATAAAATTATAACATCTCATCATCATTTTAATGTCTGTAGACTCTGTGGTGATGTTTGATTTTAATTCCTCGTACTGATAATCTGTGGTTTCTCCTCTTTTTTCTAGACCAGTTCTTTTAAGGAGATGTCAGTTTATTTAAATTAAAATAAAAACCACTTTTGGGTCTGATGTTTCTCTCTTGCCCGTTTGCTTTGCATTTTATTATTTTTTCATCTTTCTCTTTTACTTGGGTTTAATGTACTCTTCTTCTTGTAACTTCCTAAAATGCACATTTCAGTCTTTGATTTAAGCCTTTCTTATTTCCTGATGTGTTTAAGGCTATTCATTTCCCTCTAAGCTTGGCTTTCGTTGCACTACACAAGTTTTGTTATGTTGCATTTTTATGATCCTTCAATACACAGTGTTTCATAATTTCCACTTTAATTTGCTCTTTGATCCATGGGTTACTTAGAAGTGTATTGCTGAATTTCCCATTACTTGAGGATTTTTTTAGTTATATTTTTGTTATTTATTCCTAGGTTATTTCTATTATAGTCAGAGAATGTACTCTGAATGATTTAAATCTTTGTAATTGTGTTGAGAATTGCTTTATGTTCCAGGATATGGCCAGTCACTACCTCTCTAATATTTTGTTTCTTCTGAAATTTTAGTTATTGATTGTTAAATCTGTATTCTGTTTTCTTTATGCCTATAGTTTTCGCTCTCATCCTTTTGGCAACTTTCATCCTTTTCTTTCTTTCTGCTGGTTTGGCTTTTGACTGCTTGTAATGCACTTTTAAACAGGGATACAGCATTTTTAATTGTTTAATATTATTTTATTCTCATACCTAGCTCCTTCTCGACTTCTTCCTTAGTCTGTTGATCTCATCTTGTGTTTGTCTGTGAAGAGTAGGGATGGTTTTTGACTCGTCTCCTCATTTTGCATGTACTCTATCCTGTACCCAATCAGAAAACAGCAAGCTTTCGGTGGTTTAGACATACGTGAAAATAGAATGTGTATATGACAGTGCTGTAAATAGTAAAGCATTGTGTAATTTTAAGGTGCTGTTCTGTGAATACTAACCCTTGCAAGTCTGTAGGCTCATGGAAAACTAGTAAGACACTCCAGCCACAAACAGTGTTTGGCCTCATTTTTTCTCAGAGGCATGAGCAGGTCTTATAACAGGCCACACTTTCGTACATATTTGGAACTTAAGCAGAGAAACAGAAAACAACTTGGAACCTTCAGGCTTAAAAATATCGGTCATGTGTACTAGACTTAACAAAGGGCAGTGCTGTGCCACTTTTCACATAAAGTGCGGGCTGACTTTCCTTCGAAGGGAAGCCTTGCTTTTCTCCTTTTGCTGTTGTTGAGCTTGTGTAGAGAAGTGACCTACTATTACATAGTTCCAGCACATGTCTGTCAGTTTGTTGTACTGTGGTAGCTTGTGTGTTGCTGTGATGCTGGACCTTAATGACGTCAAGCTTTCTGGACCTTCATTTGCTGATACGGCCTGACTCAAAATAAGAAGAAACAGCTGCAAACATCCATTAATAATTGGAACATGGGATGTACCAAGTATGAACCTAGAAAAATTGGAAGTCATCGGAAATGAAATGGAATGCATATCCTGGGCATTAGTGAGCTGAAATGGACTGGTATTGGCCGTTTTGAATTAGACAATCATATGGTCTCCTATGCTGGGAATGACAAATTGAAGAGAAATGGCATTGCATTCATCGTAAAAAAAGAACATTTCAAGATCTATCCTGAACTACAGTGCTGTCAGTGATGGGATAATATCCGTACGCCTACAAGAAAGGCCAGTTAATACGACTAGTATTCAGATTTACCCACCAATAACTGAGGCCAAAGATGAAGAAACTGAAGATTTTTACCAGCTTTACAGTCTGAAATTGATCAAACATACCATCAATACTCATTGATAATTACTGGTGGTTGGAATGCAAAAGTTGGAAACAAAGAAGGAGTGGTAGTTGAACAATACGGCCTTGGTGATAGGAACAACCCTGGAGATCACATGATAGAATTTTAGAAGACCAATGGCTTATTCATTGCAAACACGCTTTGTTTCACCAGTGTCTCCTTGTTCTGTGTGTGTTCCCTCCCAGCACCTGGCAGGATACCTACTCAATATGGCGTAATTGAAAGAACTGTACTTAGCCCTTTGTTCCAGCTCTTGCCTTCAGGTATCAGTAGGGCATTTCATGAAGGAGCTACCTGAGCTACTTGGAGAAGTCAGATGACCTGCACGTTGCAATTAGAAAGTAGCAGAAAACTATGGAGGAAGTTCAGACTTAACCTCATATAACTTCTATTTGGAGGCCCGGGGTGGTGCAAATGGCTAGTCAAAAGGCTGGAAGTTCGAGTCCACCAAGAGATACCTTGGAAGAAAGGCCTGGTGATCTACTTTTGAAAAATCAGCCACTGAAAACCCTATGTGGCACAGTTCTACTCTGACACACATGGGGTCCCCATGAATCAGAATCGACGGCAGGTCTTTGTTTTTAACTTCTGTTCACACATTTGAGATGGTTTTCAATTGTCAAGCTTTGAGACTCCCAGACATCCTGGCCGCTGCCATGTAGACCTACTGCTTGTGTATCTGGTCAAAAGATTTTATTTGTATTTGGGGTGGGTCTTCTCATATACACAACAGCCAAATCACCAGTGGGCCCAGTTTGGATGACAGCTGCATCAGAAGTATGATTGTTACCAGTGGAAGGTGAAAATACCTGTGGTCTTGGTGATTAACTCAAGTTAGACACACTTGAAATATAAGAAGCTCTCAATTTGTACTTCCTTCAACCACCGAAGCTGTAATTTCATCATTTCAGGCATCTTCTCGGAAGGGTGTTCTTGTATGTCACTCCCAGTCACACGGATTTTCTCATTAGTGAGTGATTGCCATCCAGTCTTCTCGGAGGACCCATTTCCTTGTCTGCCGTGCTCTTTCCTCTCTGCTGGTGCCTTTGATCATGGCACGTGTCATCTGTCCTGGGCTGCACAGACATTCTGGTACTTCAGCCCACAGCGTGTGTTGCTGGGAGAGGGCCGTGTAGACCCAGGGGCCCAGCCGCGTGCGCAGCTCTCTTCTCTGTGACGAGCTTTCACGGATGAGTGGTAGATCTGGAAATTGCAGTAATGACTCATCTTGGTTAAGTCCATTTGGGCTCCAGCCTTCTTTACTTTGGTCATGTTTTCTGTAGCTTTAGAACTCTCACTAAACGAGCAGAATTATCTAAATTTCCATTTGACATTTTCCTTTACAATTGTTTTGACATCTCCATTTATAAATTTCTTTTCTTGTTAAACTTAGATTGGAAAAGTGGATTTCTAGACAAGTCTTGCCTGGCTTGAAGCCTGAGGCTCAGTGCTCAGCTCGTTTAATTGGAGAGCATCTGATCTAGTTACGTCCATCAGCAAGGACAAGCCAATGTTTTCTGAATCTCAACGGCCTCTCTCCCAGGCAGGCTTCACATCCGGCTTCTTTCTGCCAATTCCTGTGGGAGACCAGGTAAGGCCACACGCACAAGTTCCGTTTGGTCCCTCTCCAAACTCCCAGAAGATTCTGGAAACTTCTGCCTGTGTGATGAGCAGGGCAGCTCATCACACAGGTCTTCACAGGGTGGCCTCTGTTTACAAAATATGAACGGAACAAATCAATGAGCTTCTGTCTAGGTCACGGTCACCTGGATTGCCCTGACTACATAGTCAACAACTTTATTGCTTGGTTTAATTTTCTTGTACTGAATAAATTACACTGAAGACTTGCTGATATCCTCTGGGCAACTGGTTTACTCTTGTGTAGTTTCGAGTCTGTTTTGCTTCATTTTAAATGTCTTCTCCTCTGCTACGATATGATAATTGCATTCTCCCCAAAAGCTGTTTTATATAAAGTCATAGGTCAGGAGTAAATATTTCAACAAAAAAAGGAGGTTAGGGGCTGAATTTGGGCTTACAGTAGCAAATTAATTTTTCCTGCAGGAATTTCAACAAGGAAATCGATTGTTATTCCTATAAGTGTATTTAGACAAAAACAAAGGTGAAAACGTCCTTAGTTCCTTTCAATCTTAACACGTGAAGTCTCTCATTCTCCTTTAGCAGCTTACCGTTTTGCTCGCAGCAGTCACAGTCCGAGCCCCTTCCTTCATCACCCTTTAAAGCACCAAGCCAGCCAGCAGGAACAGCTGTGCGTCTGTACACCTGGCCTCCAAAAGGGTTTTGTTGCTTGCCTGCTGACGGTTTCCTTTCAAGAGAGTTTTATAATAAATGACGTTTCCTACTTAATAATATTGAGACTCTTTTAATGTGTGCGATTGCTTTATAGGGATTATCTCGCTTAACTTTCATAACAATTGTGTGTGTTGGGTGCCATCATTTTTTCTCATTTTGTAGATGAGGGAAGAATAAGTAAGTTGTCCCAGGGCAAGTGGCAGAGCCAAGACTTGAGCTGGCAAGGCATGCCATTATTCCTCTGTTATGGATGGAATTACATCCCCCAGAATATGTTTTGTAAATCCTAATCTTTATGCCTGTGGCTATAATCCCATTTGGGAATGGGTTGTTTTTGTTATGTTAATGAGGCAGGATTAGTGTAGGGTCTATCTTGAGTCAATCTCTTTTGAGATATGAAAGAGATTAAACAAGCAAGAAAGAGTAGCAGAGATGGGGGAAGACACATGGCAAGCCACATGGAGATTGCCAAGGATCAGAAGCTCAAAGAGACTAGGACCTTCCTCCAGAGCCAACAGAGAGAGAAAGCCTTCCCCTAGAGCCAGCACCCTGAATTCAGACTCCCAGCCTCCTAAAAGCCTCCTAAACTGTGAGTAAATAAATTCTGGTTTGTTAAAGCCCTTCCATGTGGTATTTCTGTTATAGCAACACTGGGGTAACTAAGACCTCCCCCACTTACTAGCTCACATGACACTAAGACCTGTGCCGTAGGAGCCCTGACTGTTTAATTATTGCATGTGTTTGATCCACATTGTAACACACATCTAGTATCTGTGTACATAACCATATGTGTGACTGTTATTTAGGTCTCAGGATTGTTTTGCTAGGTGACTTACGCACTAACTTTAAAAGCAGGTCTCAAGACAGGTTTTAAATACTTGTTCAGTTGTAGCATCATCACTGGAAGGCATACGACTTCTAAGGTAATTATTTTGAAGATGAACTTGACTGTTTTTGTTATAGTTTTTTTTCACTCCCTACATTTTATTATGGGGAATTTCACACACATGCACAGGGAACAGAATAATACGATGAACCTTGATGTACCCATCACCTAACCTCAACAATTACGGACATTCTGCTGTTCTTGTTTCACCTGTACCTCTATTCACGCCCTGCCTTTACTTCATTATTATCATTATTTACAGGTCTTTTTTTTTTTTAAGATAGAATTTTCATACACTGAAATGCACTACTTTCAACTGCACAGTTTTGACAAATGGATTCACCCCTGTAATTCACACCCCTTTCCCAGTAGAGAATATTCTAGTCACCTCCCTTCTCAGTCAGTTCCTGCACTACCCCACCCTGTGTCCCCTGCCCAGGCAACCGCCCTGCTGACATTTTTCCTCCTTTGATTAGTGTGGCCTGTTGTAGGACTTCATATAAGTGGGATCGTGTAGTATGTCTTCTTTCGCGTCTGACTCCTGTCATTCCTCAGTGAGATGTATCCACGTAGCGGCCATCAGTAGCTCCTTTCCTTCTATTATATGAATGGACCACAAACTCTCTATCCATTCTTTCAAAGACAGACAATTGGGTGTTTCAAGATTTTGGTCACGGTAAATAAAGCTGCTGCGGATATTCTCGTATACATATATTTTTTTCCTTTGGACATATGTTTTAATTTCTCTTAAGTAAATACCTAGGGAAGGTTTATATTTACCTTTTTTTCTCTATAACTCTATTCTTTAATGGCCAACAAACTGCTAGGTTTCCAGATAATGTAAGAAGTGTAAAATATTCATGTCATTTAAGCTATTTCTACAGTTTACTAATATTCTTTGATTTGCTGGTCTTGAAGGGGAAAGAAACCATACCCACCACTTATACCCCCTCATTGTGGTGAAAAGATATACAACAGAACATTTGACAATTCCCATCTGTTTAACTTTACATCAAACTGCCAAAACATTTTTCAAAAAGTGGTTGTACCATTGTAAACTCCATCCAGTGATAAGTGAGCATGGAGTTGCTCCATCTCCTCATCAAAGCTAAGTTTTGTCAGTCTTTTTAATTTTCACCATTGTTTGGGTATGTGGTGGCTTCATTTCCCTGGTGACAAGGGATGCTGGGCACTGCTTTTTATGATTATCAGTCATGCTCATTACTTCATTTGTGAAATGTCTATTCCATTATTTGTCCATATTTTAATTTAGTTGCTTTGTTTGTCTTTCTATTACTGAGTTGTAGAAGTCTTTATATATTTTGGATGTGAGTCCTTTGTCATATAAATGTTCTGCAGTACTTGTAGCTTGCTTATTCATTATAATGCTGCCTGTCTTTTGATAAGCATAAGTTTTAATTTGGGTAAATCTAATTCATTAGTGTTTTTCTTTATGGCTATTGCTTCTGACCCTGTTGCATACATCTTTGCCTGCTCCTAGGTTGCAACCATAGTCTGTATTTTCTCCTGAAAGCTTTATAGACTTACCTTCTATGTGTAATTTTATAATCCATTTTGAAATACTGATTTTGCTGGGTGTGCAGTAGAGGTCGGGATTCATCGTTTCCATGTGACGTCAGTTGTTCTGGTACCATTTGTTGAATTTAATTTCTCTTCTGAATTGTTCGATATCTCTGTTAAAAGTCAATTGATTGTAAAAGCGTTGGCCTGTATTCTATATATTCTATAATCTGTTTCCTTCATCTGTCTGTCTTTCCCTGTGCCAATATCACACTATCTGGGTTAGTGTAGCTTTAAATCTTGAAGTCAGATAGGGAAGTCATCAGCCTTATTATGATTTTTCAGCACTATTTTGGATTTTCTAGGCCCTTTGCATGTCCATGTAAATTTTAGAATCAACTTGTCAATTTCTGTTTAAAAAGACTGCTAAGAATATAATTAGGGTTGCATTGGATCTATGGGTGGATTTGCAGAGAATAAACATCTTAATAAAGTTGAGTCTTGCAGTCCCTTGAACATTTATAATATGTTCAATTATATTTATTATATTCTATTTTAAATATTATATTTATTATGTATTTCTTCAGTTACTTGGGTCTTTAAAGAATTTCCACAAGGCAAAATTTTGTAGTTTTTAAATGTAACGGTTCTTTATGTCTATTGTAAAAGTCATTCCTAAATATTTAATTTTTATGCTATTTTAAATGAAATTTCATATCTAAATTTCATTTTCAAATTGTTAATGCTAAAATGTAGAAATAGTAATTGATTTTTTAAAAAAGCTGCAATAAACTGCACATATTTGAAGGTACAATTTGGAAACTTTTGACATACGTATACACCTGTGAAACCACCATCGCGATCAAGAGAGTAAGCATTCCCGTCCCTCCCTGAAATCTCCGTGTGCCCCCTGTAATCTTTCCTTCCTTCTGCCTTTCCTCTCCTCTTCAGGGAGCCATTGATATACTTCCTGCGACTGTATGCTAGTTTGCATTTCCTAGACTTTTACATAGGGAATCATACAATATGTACTCTTTTTGTCTGAGTTCCGTCATTCAGCATCCTTATTTTGAGGTTCATCCATACTGTTATGTGCATCAATGGTTTGTTTAAATTGCTGAGTAGTACTTCATGGTGTGTGTCATGGATGGAATTGTGTCCCCCCAAAACATGTCAACTTGGCTAGGCCATGATTCCTAGTATTGTGTGGTTGTTCTCCGTTTTGTGATGTGATTATCCTCCATTTTGTGATGTATTTTAAGTTCAGGCCTCTATGCCTGTGGTTACGGTCCCATTTAGGAGTGAACTGTCCATTATGTTAATGAGGCAGGAATAGGTCATATTAATGAGGATTAGGATGGGATACAATACCCTTACTCAGGTCACAGCCCTGATCCAATGGAGAGAGAAGCTAGCAGAAAGGGGGTGGGGGGCACCTACCACCAGAAAAGAAGAGCCAGGAGCACAGCATGTCCTTTGGACCTGAGGCCCCTGTGCTGAGAACCTCCTAGACCCTGGGAAAGATTGATGCCAAGGTACATGGAGATTTCCAAGGAATGCTGGGCCTATAGATGCTAAAAGGAAACAAGGACCTTCCCCTAAAGCCAGGAGAGAGAGAAAGCCTACCCCTAGAGCTGGCGCCCTAAATTCAGACTTCTGGCCTCCTAAACTGAGAGATAATAAATTTCTGTTTATTAAAGCCAACCACATGTGGTATTTCTGTTACAGCAGCACTAAATAACTAAACCAGAACTGATATACCACAATTTGTTTATCAGTTCCCCTGTTGACGGACATTTAGGTTGCTTCTAGTTTTTGGCTTTCGCAAATAAAACTGCTATGAACATTTGTTTAGAAATGTTTGGGTGGATATATTTTCTCATCTATTTCAGCAAAACATACAGGAATGAAATGTCTAGGTCATATTCTAGGTCTATGACTGACTTTTTTTTTTTAATTTTTATTGTGCTTTAAGTGAAAGATTATAAATCAAATCAGTCTCTCACACAAAAACCCACATATACCTTGCTACACACTCCCAATTACTCTCCCCCTAATGAGACAGCCTGCTCTCTCCCTCTATGTCCATTTTGCCAGCTTCTAACCCCCTCTACCCTCTCATCTCCCCTCCAGGCAGGAGATGCCAACATGGTCTCAAGTGTCCACCTGATCCAAAAAGCCCACTCCTCACCAGCATCCCTCTCCAACCCACTGTCCAGGCAAATCCATGTCTGAAGAGTTGGCTTCGGGAATGATTCCTGTCCTGGGCCAATAGAAGGTCTGGGGGCCACGACGACCGGGGTCCTTCTAGTCTCAGTCAGACCATTAAGTCTGGTCTTATGAGAATTTGGGGTCTGCATCCCACTGCTCTAGTGCTCCCTCAGCGGTTCTCTGTTGTGTTTCCCGTCAGGGCAGTCATCGGTTGTGGCTGCGCACCATCTAGTTCTTCTGGTCTCAGGATGATGTAGTCTCTGGTTCATGTGGCCCTTTCTGTCTCTTGGGCTTGTAATCACCTTGTGTCCTTGGTGTTCTTCGTTCTCCTTTGATCCAGGTGGGCTGAGACCAATTGATGCATCTCAGATGGCTGCTTGCCAGCATTTAAGACCCCAGATGCAACTCTTCAAAGTGGGATGCAGAATGTTTTCTTAATAGATTTTATTATGCCAATTGACTTAGATGTCCCCTGAAACCATGGTCCCCAGACCCCTGCCCCTGCTACGCTGGCCTTCAAACCATTCAGTTTATTCAGGAAACTTCTTTGCTTTTGGTTTAGTCCCATTGTGCTGACCTCCCCTGTATTGTGTGCTGTCTTTCCCTTTACCTAAAGCAGCTCTTATCTACTATCTAATTAGTGAATGCCCCTCTCCCGCCCCCATCCCCCCTCTCAAACCACAATAATTAGTGAATGCCCCTCTCCCACCCCCCCCCCCCAAACCACAAAAGAATGTTTTCTTCTCAGCTTAAACTATTTCTCAAGTTCTTATAATAGTGGTCTTATACAATATTTGCCCTTTTGGAACTGACTAATTTTTTCTTTTTTTAAATTTCACTCGGCATAATGCCTTCCAGGTTCCTCCATGTTATGAAATGTTTCCCAGACTCCTCACTGTTCTTTATCGATGTGTAGTATTCCATTGTGTGAATATACCATAATTTATTTATCCATTCATCCATTGATGGGCACCTTGGTTGCTTCCGTCTTTTTGCTATTGTAAACAGTGCTGCAATAAACATGGTTGTGCATGTATCTGTTCATGTAAAGGCTCTTATTTCTCTAGGATATATTCCAAGGAGTGGGATTGCTGGATCGTATGAGTTCTACTTCTAGCTTTTTAAGGAAGTGCCAAATCGATTTCCAAAGTGGTTCTACCATTTTACATTCCAACCAGCAGTGTATAAGTGTTCCAATCTCTCCACAGCCTCTCCAACATTTACTATTTTGTGTTTTTTGGATTAATGCCAACCTTGTTGGAGTGAGACGAAATCTCATTGTAGTTTTGATCTGCATTTCTCTAATGGCTAATGATCGTGAACATTTCCTCATATATCTGTTAGCTACCTAAATGTCTTCTTTAGTGAAGTATCTATTCATATCTTTTGCCCATTTTTTAATTGGGTTATTGGCCTTTTTGAAGTTGAGTTTTTGCAGTATCATGTAGATTTTAGAGATCAGGCCCTGATCAGAAATGTCATAGCTAAAAACTTTTTCTCAGTCTGTAGGTAGTCTTTTTACTCTTTTGGTGAAGTCTTTGGATGAGCATAGGTGTTTGATTTTTAGGAGCTCCCAGTTATCTAGTTTTTCTTCTACATTATGTTTTTATTTTTTATGCAATGTGTTAGGGCTTGTAACGTTGTTCCTATTTTTTCTTCCGTGATCTTTATTGTTTTAGGTTTTATATTTAGGTCTTTGATCCATTTTGAGTTAGTTTTTGTGCATGGAGTGAGGCATGGGTCTTGTTTCATTTTTTTGGCAGATGGATATCCAGTTCTGCCAGCATCATTTGTTAAAAAGACTGTCTTTTCCCATTTAACTGTTTTTGGACCCTTATCAAATATCAACTGCTCATATGTGGATGGATTTATGTTTGGGTTCTCAATTCTGTTTCACTGGTCTATGTATCTGTTGTTGTACCAGTACCAGGCTGTTTTGACTATGGTGGCAGTATAACAGGTTCAAAAATCAGGTAAAGTAAGGCCTCCCACTTTGTTCTTCTTTTTCAGTAATGCCTTATTTATCCAGGGCCTCTTTCCCTTCCACATGAAGTTGGTGATTTGTTTCTCCATCTCATTAAAAAATGTCATTTGGATTTGGATTGGAATTGCATTAAATGTATAGATCGCTTTTGGTAGAACAGACATTTTTATAATGTTAAGTCTTCCTATCCATGAGCAAGGTATGTTCTTCCACTTATGTAAGTCTCTTTTGGTTTCTTGCAGAAGTGTACTGTAGTTTTCTTTGTATAAGTCTTTTACATCTCTGGTAAGATTTATTCCTAAGTATTTTATCTTCTTGGGGGCTACTGTAAATGGCATTGATTTGGTGATTTCCTCTTCAATGTTCTTTTTGTTGGTGTAGAGGAATCCAACTGATTTTTGTATGTTTATCCTGTATCCCGATACTCTGCTGAACTCTTCTATTAGTTTCAGTAGTTTTCTGGAGGATTCCTTAGGGTTTTCTGTGTATAAGATCATGTCATCTGCAAATAAGGATACTTTTACTCCTTCCTTGCCAATCCGGATGGGCTTTATTTCTTTATCTAGCCTAATTGCTCTGGCTAGGACTTCCAGCACAATGTTGAACAAGAGTGGTGATAAAGGGCATCCTTGTCTGGTTCCCGATCTCAATGGGAATGTTTTCAGGCTCTCTCCATTTAGGGTGATGTTGGCTGTTGGCTTTGTATAAATGCCCTTTATTATGTTGAGGAATTTTCCTTCTATTCCTATTTTGCTGAGAATTTTTATCATGAATGTGTGTTGAGCTTTGTCAAATACCTTTTCTGCATCAATTGACAAAATCATGTGATTCTTGTCTTTTGTTTTATTTATGTGGTGGATTACATTAATTGTTTTTCTAATGTTGAACCATCCCTGCATACCTGATATAAATCCCACTTGGTCATGGTGAATTATTTTTTTGATATGGTGTTGAATTTTATTGGCTAGAATTTTGTTGAGGATTTTTGCATCTACATTCATGAGGGATATAGGTCTATAATTTTCTTTTCTTGTGGTGTCTTTACCTGGTTTTGGTATCAGGGATATGGTGGCTTCATAGAATGAGTTTTATAGTATTCCATCCTTTTCTATGCTCTGAAATACCTTTAGCAGTAGTGGTGTTAACTTTTTTCTGAATTTTTGGTAGAACTCTGCGGTGAAGCTGTCCAGACCAGGGCTTTTTTTTTTATTGGGGGTTTTTTGATTACCTTTTCAATCTCTTCTTTTGTTATGGGTCTATTTAATTGTTCTACCTCTGTTTGTGTTAATTTAGGTAGATAGTGTGTTTCTAGGAATTCATCCATTTCTTCTAGTTTTTCAAATTTGTTTGAGTATAGTTTTTCATAGTAATCTGATATGATTCTTTTAATTTCCGTTGGGTCTGTTGTAATATTGCCCATCTCATTTCTTATTTGGGTTATTTGCCTCCTCTCCTGTTTTTCTTTTGTCAGTTTGGGTGGTGCTTTATCAATTTTGTTGATTTTTTCAAAAAACCAGCTTTTGGTCTTGTTAATTCTTTCAATTGTTTTTCTGTTTTCTATTTCATTTAGTTCAGCTCTAATTTTTAGTATTTGTTTTCTTCTGGTATCTGTGGATTTCTTTTGTTGCTCTCTTTCTATTTGTTCAAGTTGTAGGGATAATTCTTTGATTTTGGCCCTTTCTTCTTTTTGGATGTGTGCATTCATTGATATAAATTGGCCTCTGAGCACTGCTTTTGGTGTGTCCCAAAGGTTCTGATAGGAAGTGTTTTTATTCTCATTGGATTCAATGAATTTCTTTATTCCATCCTTAATGTCTTCTATAATCCAGTTTTTTTTTTGAGCAGGGTGTTATTCAGGTTCCAAGTGTTTGATTTCTTTTCCCTGCTTTTCCTGTTACTGGTTTCCACATTTATGGTCTTGTGGTCAGAGAAGATGGTTTGTAATATTTCAGTGTTTTGGGTTCTGCTAAGGCTTGCTTTATGACCTAATATGTGGTCTATTCTAGAGAATGTTCCATGTAAACCAGAAAAGAAAGCATAGTTGTTTGCTGTTGGGTGGAGTGTTCTGTATATGACTACGAGGTCAAGTTGGTTGATTGTGGCATTTAGATCTTCCGTGTTTTTATCGAGCTTCTTTCTGGATGTCCTGTCCTTCACTGAAAGTGGTGAGTTGTAGTCTCCTACCGTTATCGTGGAGCTGTCTGTCTCTCTTTTCAATGCTGATAGAGTTTGTTTTATGTATCTTGCAGCCCTGTCATTGGGTGCATAAATATTTAATATGGTTATATCTTCTTAGTTCATTGTCTCTTTAATCATTGTGTAGTCTCCTTCCTTATCCTTTCTGATGGATTTAACTTTAAAGTCTATTTTGTCAGAAATTAACATTGCCCCTCCTGCTCTTTTTTGATTGTTGTTTGCTTGATGTATTTTTTCCATCCTTTGAGTTTTAGTTTGTTTTTGTCTCTAAGTCTAAGGTGTATCTCTTGTAGGCAGCATATAGACGGGTCTTGTTTTTTATCCATTCTGCCACTCTCTGTCTCTTTATTGGTGCATTTAGTCCATTGACATTCAGGGTAATTATGGATAGGTATGAATTTAGTGCTATCATTTTGATGTCTTTTTTGGTGTGTTGACAGTTTCTTTTCCCACTTGATTTTATGTGCTGAGTAGATTTTCTTTATATATTGTCCTTTCCTCATATTTGTTGTTGTTGATTTTGTTTGTATGTTATTTTGATGAGTAGGATAGTTTTGTCTCCTTTGTGGTTACCTTATTATTTACCCCTATTTCTCTAAATTTAAAACTTTTATTTTTTTGAATCGCCGTATCTTCCTTTCCATATGGAAGGTTATGATTACATTTCTTAGTCCCTTGTTATTATTTTAATGTTTTCTTTTATATAATAACATTGCTGTTACCCTGTTTTGGGCTTTTTTTTTTTTTTTTTTTCATTTATTTATAACCTTGCTTTGTTTTTTTGGATTTCCCTGTCTAGGTTGACTTCTGGTTGCTCTGCCCAGTGTTCTAGTCTTGGGCTGATACCTGATATTATTGGTTTCCTAACCAAAGAACTCCCTTTAGTATTTTCTTGTAGTTTTGGCTTGGTTTTTATGAATTCCCTCAACTTGTGTTTATCTGGAAACGTCTTAATTTCACCTTCATATTTAAGAGACATTTTTGCTGGATATATGATTCTTGGTAGGCAATTTTTTCCTTCAATTTTTTAAATATGTCATCCCATTGCCTTCTTTGCTGCATGGTTTCTGCCGAGTAGTCCGAGTTTATTCTTATTGGCTCTCCTTCGTAGGCGACTTTTCATTTATCCCTCACTGCTCTTATAATTCTCTGCTTATCTTTGGTTTTGGCGAGCTTGATTATAATATGTCTTGGTGATTTTCTTTTAAGATCTATCTTATGTAGAGTTCGATGAGCATCTTGGATAGATATCTTCTCAACTTTTGCAATATCAGGGAAGTTTTCTCCCAAAAAATCTTCAATAATTTTCTTTGTATTTTCTGTTATCCCGCCCTGTTCTGGTACTCCAATCACTGGTAGGTTATTTCTGTTTATAAAGTCCCACATGATTCTTAAGGTTTCTTCATTTTTTTTTAATTCTTTTATCTGATTTTTATTCAAATATATTAGTGCCAAGTGATTTATCTTCGAGTTCAGAAATTCTAGCTTCCACTTGCTCAATTCTGCTCCTCTGACTTTCTATTGATTTATCTAATTCTGTAATTTTATTGTTAATCTTCTGAATTTCTGATTGCTGCCTGTCTATGGATTTTTCCAGCTCATTAAACTTTTCATTATGTTCCTGAATAATCTTTCTGATTTCTTCAGTTACTTTGTCTGTGTGTTTCTTGGCTTGTTCTGCGTATTGCCTCATTTCCTTCCTGATGTCTTGAAGGGTTCTGTAGATTAAACTTTTGTATTCTGCATCTGGTAATTCTAGGAATGCACTTTCATCTAGAACATCCCTAGATTCTTTGTTTTGAGAGCCTGTTGAGGTGGTCATGATCTGTTTCTTTATGTGACTTGATATTGACTGTTGTCTCCGAGCCATCCATAAGTTATTGTATTAGTTTATGCTTGCTTATTGTGTTGTAGCTGCTTGCTTTGCTTTGTTTTGGTATACCCCAGTGGGTTGCTTGAGTGAGCTACCTTGATTATTTTCACCTTTGGAGCTCTGGTGTCCTGTCCCCAGCTGGCTAGAGCTGTTATCAGGTATATCAGTCTAGGAGTCCATTCAGTTTTCTTGTATGAATTCAGCTCAGGTTTCCAGGTAGCTGATATCAAGTGTGTGATACAGGCTCTGTCATACAGTCTTAGAGGTGCAGGGGTGATTGTCGTATATACCAGTATCTAATTGCAGCAGGGGGTCACTCTCTGGACAAGGCAGGGGGTTGAGAAGCAACCCCCAAGTGCCTCTGAAGAAAACGCATGTCTGTTTCCTAGAGTGTGCTGGTGGGTGGGCTCTGCAGAGGGACCATGGGCACCCAAAGTTTTTGGCTGTAAGGACTGGGAGGTTCCAGTTATCTTTGGACCCCTGTTGTGGATGGCTGGGTGACCTGAGTGGTGCTACCAGTCCTTAGGTCTGTGATGTGGTTAGGTGAGGACCTTGTCTGATAGGCAAAGGATTGGCAAACGTCATACACCTCTCTACCGCACAGCTGAAATGGCTGGAGTTTGCCAACAAGGGCTTATTCTCCCGAAGTAGGCCCACACAGGTCCATGCAGAAGGGAAAGGTACTTAAGGCCCACTGACGTTTTATGCCTGGACAGGAGCCGCTTCTGTCCTGAGCTCCCCCAATTAATGGAGCTAGCAAATTATATTTCCCCCCCCACTGCAAATTTGTTCCTTCCCCAAGGCCAGGAGTATGGCTCTAGGTGCTCACCAGGGTCTATCTCTGGCCCAGGATTCAGCCGCTGAAGCTGGCTTGGGGGTGGGGGAGGGCGCGGTAAAATATACGCAGGTACTTAGCTGTTGCCGAGAGCGCCCCTCTCCTTAGGTTCTGGAGGTGTGAGTGGGCCGTGTGGCTGGCCTCTTCTGCCTGAGGAAACTGCGGCCAAACCCTAGTACCAGCCTGCCTCCACCGCCGCCGCCACCGCCGCTGCTCCAGGAATGGTGCCCGAGGGCTCCCTGCGATTCAGGTCTGGTAACTCCTCTCCACTTCTGAACAGCCTCTTCCTCCCTCTGCCCCTCAGTTCATTGTCTAAGCTTGCCTTTGATGCTCAGGGCTCCCAGCCTGTCACAGATACGCTCATTTCACTTGTTTTTTCGGGTCTTTGTTGTAAAGAGGGCTCGATGGAAGTGTCTCTCTATTCCACCATCTTGGCTCTGCCTATGACTGACTTTTTAAAAAATTATCAAACTGTTTTCCAAAGTGGTTGTACATTTTACATTTCCACCAGCAGTGTATGAGCATTCCAATTGTTCCATAACGTTGCCAATACTTGGTATGCTCATTCTTTTACTTTTCGCCATTCTAATAGGTGTGTAGGGGTCCTGGTGGCATAGTGGTTAAGAGCTCGGCTGCTAACCAAAAGGTTGGCTGTTTGAATCCACCAGCTCCTCCTTGGAAACCCTGTGGGGCAATACTACTCTGTTCTCTAGAACCACTGTGAGTCAGAATCGACTGAATGGCAACAGGTTTAATGGGTGTGTAAGGAGCCCTGGTGGTGCAGTGTTTAAGTGTGCTACTGGTAGCTGAAAGGTCGGCAGTTTGAACCCACCAGCTGCTGCTCTGTGGGAGAAAAAACCTGTCAATATGCTTCCATAAAGATTACAGCCTAGAAAACCCTACGGGGCAGTTCTACTCTGTCATATAGGGTAGCTATGAGATGGAATCGATTCAAGGGCACACAACAACCACAACAGATGTGTAGTGGTAATCATGGCAATTTTAATTTGCTTTTGCCTAATGCCAAATGATATTGAATGTCTTTTCATATTTTTATTTGCCACTTATATATCTTCTTCGATGAAATAGCTCTTAAAATCTTTTGTCTATTTTTTCAAAATTTGGCTGCCGGTTTTTTTATGATTGAGTTTTGAGAGTTCTTTATATATTCTGTATATATCTTTTATCAGATATGTGATGTAAAAATATTTTTACCCAATCTGAGGCTTGTTTTTGCATTATCTTAATAGTGCCTTGCACAGAACTAAAGTTTCTAATTTTGATGAAGTCTGATTTATCTTTTTTTCTCTTTTAGGAATCTTGGTTGTGGTGTCATATCTAAGAAATCTTTGCCTACCTCAAGGTTGTAATATTTTCTTGTATGTTTTCTTCTAGAAGTTTTATAGTTTTAGGTTTTTCAGTTAGGTCTATGATGCATTTGGAGTTAAATTTGGTACACGGTGAGAGGTATGGTATAAGTTTATTTTTTGCATACGAATATCCAGTTGTTTCTTTACCATTTGTTGAAGAGATTTTGTTCGTCTTTTTCTCAGTTTTTTTTCCCACTATCTTAAGGCCTGTACATTTCCATATGAATTTTAGAATTTAGCTTGACAATTTACACACACACAGACACACACACACACAAAAGCACTCTGGAATTTTGGTTGGGATTTGTGTTGACCCTATAGATCCAGTTTGGGATAATTAACATCTTAATAATATTGAGTCTTCCAAACCATAAACATGGCATATTTATTCACTTATTTAAATTTTCTTTAATTTTCCTCCATAACATTTTGTAGTTTTCATTTTATAGTTCTTGTATATCTTTGATTGAATTTATCCCTAAGTATTTTGTATGTTTTGATGCTATGTAAATGATATTGTTTTATACTTTCAATTTATATTTGTTTATCACTAGCATACAGAGTAAAACTCATTTTTGTATATTGATCTGGTGTCTTGCAACCTTGCTGAGCAAACTTATTTGATCCAATAGCTGGATTTTTTTTAGATTTTGTATGATTTTCTACATAGATTATTGCAGCACTTGTAATAAAGACAGTTTACTTTCTTCCTTTCTAATCTTTAATTTATTTTTCTTGCATTATTGCACTGACAAGAAAACCCCACAAATATTGAACAGATGCGACAAGAGTTAACATTCTTGTGTTGTTCCTGATTTTAGTGGGAAAACATTTCGTCTTTCATTATTAAGAATGATGTTTATTTTGCATAGAAGTCCTTTATTAGATTGAGGACGTTCCTTTCTATTCCTTGATTGCTAAGAGTTTTATCAGCAAAAAACGTTGGGATTTTGTCTCATGTTTTCTCTACATATATCAAGATGATCATAATTTTTAATTTTCATCTGTTAATATGGTAAATTATATTTGGTTGATTTTTAAATCTTAAACCAACCTTCCTCTCCTGGGATAAACCCCATTTGATCATGATACATTATTCATCTTATGTAATATTGTATTCAACTTGCTAAAGTTTTTAAAATTAAAAAAAAATCTTTACTAATTGTGGATATTGGTCTGTCATGTACTTTTCTTGTGTCTTGGTTATCTTTGTAGGGCATTTTATTAGTACAAATTCAATTTCTTTCAAATAGGACTCTTTAGAATTTCTGTCTCATCTAGTATCAATTTTGGTATTGGAAAAAAGTTATTTATGCTGTTTCGTTAAAAAACATTATTACTCTTTAAATGTCTGTAGGATTTTTGTCATGTCATTTCTTTTATTCCTGATATGGGTAATTTGTTTTCTCTATTTATTTTTGTATTGACTAGTCTTGTGATGGTTTCACAAACTTTTGGCTTTATTAATTTTCTCCATTTGTTTTTCTGTTTTTCATTTTATTGACTTTGTTCTTATATTTAGTATTTTCTTTCAGTTTACCTTAATTTTAGTTTACTTGCCTTTTTCTATCTTTTTGAGGTATGCACTTAGATTCCTGATTTTAAGCCCTTTTTTCTCCTTATAATGTTAGCATTTAAAGCCATGAATTTCCCTCTTATTACTGCTTTAGCTATATGCCACAAATTTGATATACTGTATTTTCAGTATTGTTTAGTTTGAAATATTTTCTGATTTCTCCTTTGACTTATTCTTTGATCCATAAGTAATATAGAAGCATATTGTTTAATTTAAAAATGTCTGGGATTTTAAAAGATACCTTCCTTTTTAGATTTAAAATTTAGTTCTATTTTTGTCAGAAAACATATTTATCAAGACTTGCTATACCCCAGCACCTGTCAGTTTGTTTTACTGTGGAGGCTTGCATGTTGCTGTGATGCTAGAAGCTATGCCACCAGTATTCAGATACCAGCAGGGTCACCCATGGAGGACAGGTTTCAGCTGAGCTTCCAGACTAAGACAGATTAGGAAGAAGGACCTGGCAGTCTACTTCTGAAAAGCATTAGCCAGTGAAAACCTTATGAATAGCAGCGGAACCTTGTCTGTTATAGTGCTGGAAGATGAGCCTCCCAGGTTGGAAGGCACTCAAAAGATGACTGAGGAAGAGCTGCCTCCTCAAAGTAGACTCGACCTTAATGACGTGGATGGAGTAAAGCTTTCGGAACCTTCATTTGCTGACTCAAAATGAGAAGAAACAGCTGCAAACATCCATTAATAATCAGAACCTAGAATGTATGAAGTATGAATCTAGGAAAATTCAAAATAGTCAAAAATGAAATGGAATGCATAAACATCGATATCCTAGGCATTAGTGAGCTGAAATGGACTGGTATTGGCCATTTTGAATCAGATAATCATATAGTCCACTATGCCGGGAATGACAACCTGAAGAGGAATGGTGCTGCATTCATTGTCAAAAGAACATTTCAAGATCTGTGTTGAAGTACAATGCTGTCAGTGATAGGATAATATCCATACGCCTACAAGGAACACCAGTTAATATGACTATTATTCAAATTTATGCACCAACCACTAAGGCTAAAGATGATGAAACTGAAGATTTTTATCAGCTTCTGCAGTCTGAAATTGATTGAACGTGCAATCAGGATGCATTGATAATTACTCGTGATTGGAAACAAAGAAGAAAGATTGGTAGTTGGAAAATATTTTCTTGGTCATAGAAACAATGCCAGAGATCGAATGATAGAATTTTGCAGGACCAACGACTTCATTGCAAATACCTTTTTCACCAACATAAATGGTGACTATACACATGGACCGCGCCAGATGGATTACACAGGAATCAAATTGACTCCATCTGTGGAAAGAGATGATGGAAAAGCTTAATATCATCAGTCAGAACAAGGCCAGGGACTGACTGTGGAACAGACCATCAATTGTTCATATGCAAGTTCAAGCTGAAACTGAAGAAAATCAGAGCAAATCCAGAAGAGCCAAAATATGACCTTGAGTATAATCCACCTGAATTAGAGACCATCTGAAGAATAGATTTGATGCATTGAACGCCAATGACTGAAGACC
The DNA here is from genome assembly GCF_024166365.1 of Elephas maximus indicus. NCBI lineage: Eukaryota > Metazoa > Chordata > Mammalia > Proboscidea > Elephantidae > Elephas > Elephas maximus. Next base: position 79,201,254 of record NC_064834.1, on the reverse strand, counting down.
AGATGAGTTGTGGAATGACATCAAGGACATCATACATGAAGAAAGCAAGAGGCCATTGAAAAGACAGGAAAGAAAGAAAAGACCAAGGTGGATATCAGAGGAAACTCTGAAACTTGCTCTTGAATGTTGAGCAGCTAAAGCAAAAAGAAGAAATGATGAAGTAAAAGAACTGAACAGACTGATGATTTGAGTTACCTGGCCAACTGCCTGAAAGAGATCCATATTTGTCCCTATTCCAAAGGAAGGTGATCCAACACGATACAGAAATTATCAAACAATATTATTAATATCATATACAAGTAAAATTTTGCTGAAAATCATTCAAAAGTGGTTGCAGCAGAACATCTACAGGGAACTTCCAGAAACTCAAGCAGGGTTCAGAAGAGGATGTGGAATGAGGGATGTCATTGCTGATGTCCGATGGATCTTGGCTGAAAGTAGAGAATATCAGAAAGATGTGTACCTGTGTTTTACTGACTATGCAGAGACATTTGACTGTGTGGATCATAACAAATTACGGATAACATTGTGAAGAATGAGAACTCCAGAACTCTTAGTCCTGCTCATGCAGAGCCTGTACATAGACCAAGAGGGAGTTGTTCAAACAGAACAAGGGGATACTGTGTGTTTTAAAATTGGGAAAGGTGTGTGTCAAGGTTGTATTCTTTCACCATTCTTAATCAATGTGTATGCTGAGCAAATACTCTGAGAATTTGGACTATATGAAGAAGAACATGGCATCAGGATTGGAGGAATATGCAGATGATACAACCTTCTTGCTGAAAGGGAAGAGGACTTGAAGTACTTATTGATGAAGATCAGTATGGATTATACCTTAACACGAAGAAAACAAAAATCCTCACAACTGAACTGATAAGCGACATCATGATAAAAGAGAAAAAGTTGAAGTTGTCAAGGATTTCTTTTTACTTGGATCCACGATCAATGCCCATGGAAGCTGCAGTCAAGAAATCAAAGTATTGCATTGGGTAAATCTGTTGCATTTAAAGTTTTAAAAAGCAAAGATGTCTCCTTGAGGACTAAGGTGTACCTGACTCTAGCCATGGTATTTTCAGTTGCCTCATATGCGTGTGAAAGCTGGACAGTGAATAAGAAAGATCAAAGAAGAACTGATGCATTTGAATTATGGTGTTGTTGAAGAGTATTGAATATACCATGGACTGCCAGAAGAACAAATAAATCTCTCTTGGAAGAAGCACAGCCAGATTGCTCCTTGGAAGCAAGAACGGTGAAACTGTGTCTTATGTACTTTGGACATGTTATCAGGAGGGACAAGTCCCTGAAGAAGGACATCATCCTTGGTAAAGTAGAGGGTCAAGGTAAGAGAAGATGGATTGACACAATGGCTGCAATGATAGGGTCAAGCACAGTGACAATTGTGAGGATGGAGCAGGACCTGGCAGTGTTTAGTTCTGTTGTACATAGGGCCGTTATGAGTTGGAACTGACTCGAGGGCACCTAACAGCAACAACAGCATTCCCCAATGTGTGTTCTATCCTGGTTGAACATTCCATGTGTACTTGAAAACATTCTTCTACTGTTGGATATACTGTTTTATAAATGTCAATCTACAGTCTGTACACGTGAGACCTAATTTCCTACTGATGTTTTGTGTAATTGTTCTGTAGACCACTGATAGGAAGTTGTTGGTATCTCCAAGTCTGTTTGTTGATTTGTCTGTTTTTCCCTTTTGTTCTGTTTTTATTTTACATATTTTGAAGTTCTGTTGTTGGGAACATACACACTTATAATTGTTATTTCATTCTGATATGTTCTTTTTGCAGTGGAGTCAATTTCGACTCTTAGTGACCCTATAGGACAGAATAGAACTGTCCCATTGGATTTCCAAGGTTGTAACATTTATGGAAGCCGACTGCCACATCTTTCTCTGTTGGGGCGGTGGTTAGAACCACCAGCCTTTCAGTTAGCAGCTGACTGCTGTAACCATTGTACCACCAGACCTCCTTCATTCTGACATAATGACACTTGAATCACTGTGCAGTGTTCATCTTCATCTGTGTTAGTACTCCTTTTCTTAAAGTCTGTTTTGTCTGAAGTTAGTCATTTATTTTTATGCTTAATTATTATTTGCATGGCTTATTTTTTCACATTCTTTGACTTTCAGCTATTTGTGTCTTGTATTTATAGACAACGCAAAGTTAAGTCTTGGTGGTTTTTTGTTTTTTTAACCCTCCAGTCTTATGAAGCCTGCCTTTTAGTTGGATTTCTTAGTATATTTGCATTTGATAACTATTATATGGTTGGATTTAAGTCTGCCATTTTGCTATTTTTTTCTTGTTTGTTCCATTTGTTTTTAGGAAAATGTAGGTTCACAGGTTTGGTGGTGGGAACATGAGCGTATGGGCTCTGGTATCCTCCACGAGGCATGTGGTGAGGTCATCAGGGGAGGGGTGGGTGGAGAGAAAGTGCCAGGGGTTTGAAGGGACAAGAAAAGGTATGAAGTTTATTGTGATGGGTGAGAAAGTGAGCCTACTAGAAGACATAATAAGTTTTGAGCTATATTTTGGCATTCATTTATTCCTTCATCACACATCATTTCAACAAATACTCAAATGTCTCCTTTGTTCTAAATACATGCTAAGGTCTGAGGATAAAAACAGACATGGCTCTGCTCCTGTGAAGTCATGACACTGTTGGGGTTGACGAACATTGGTCAGGCAGTGACAGGAATGGATGCATGATTATAACCTGTAAACAAGTGCTGTGAATAAGTGAAATGATCGGTTCTATGAGAATGTGTAATGAAGGAACTTGACCTTGAGGAAGCATGAAGAGTAGTTTGTTGGAGCCAGTGGCCCTTGAGCTGAGCTCTTGAGTCAGTCATTTAAACTAGACAAGGCTGAGGGCAGTAGTCAGGCACTCAGGCCACAGCAAAGCCAATGCCGGAGGCAGGAGAGGCCTGGTGTGCTGTGGGAACGACTGTGTGCTGGCCTGGCAGGCCAAAGTGAGGCCAGTGCCCAAGGCAGGAGAGGCCTGGCGTGCTGCAGGAATGACTATCTGCTGGTGTGGCTGAATGCAGAGAGCAAGAGCGGAGAGGGACAGGACAGAGGAGGCTGGCAGCTTGGGGTCAGAACGTGTGATATCCTAGCTAACAGTCATGAAATGAAGCCAGGCGGCTTTGTTGTGTGATGGGTTTCTCCTTAAATCACAAATCTTTCTTTGATGTGAGTAGAACTGATGGAATCGGGCTGGAATGAATTATCAGAGTCATACCCAAAATGTGGCATTGCCAAATTTTCTTACACTCAAATCTATTTCTGTTTGAGGAAAAATAGGTAATTAAAGAACACCAGACGTTGCTTCCATGTTTCAAAGTGGCTTCTATCCAGCTGAAGGTTCACTCTCAGCAGAGAGCCAGATGTTCAAATAAAGACCCAAATGGACAAATATGGAGGCAGTGCAGCACACAGACACTCTGTGGAGATCTTCCAGGGCATTTAGAAATAGCCTCGGTGACTTTAAAGTGTCTGCAGAAAAGCCTCCATCCTTCCAGAAGCACTGAAGGAAGCAGTTTAAATGCATTCGTTGGTCATGTTTAAGCCTTTGTACCTGTAGTGTTAGCCAGGACAGGTGGAGAATGAGAATAATGGGATTATTCACTCGGCAAGCCTTTGCCAAATGCCTTCCAGGCATAAGGCATGGTAGTTGGTAACTTGTACTTGACAGTGGAGGATGCAAAGAGGAAGCAGACAAAGTATCTGCCCTCTGTGCAGGAGACCCAACTTTAAAAGAGGAAATGGGCCTGCCACTAGAAGGTGTAAGAGCCACAAAGAAGGTTCAGGTGAACCATGGAGAACAGAGGAGGAAAAATGCTTCTCAGGGGCTAAAGCGTACCAGCTATTTCCTTTTTTTTAAATAAATCTTCCTACGTTAATTTTATTTCTAAAATGAGCATGCCTTTTTATAAACACGATAAATAGACTATAAAAGACAAGCACGACTTGGTATATCTGGCGCTCGTATTTCTTGGTTCAGGAAGTATGTCCCAAGCACTATGTGCCGCGCTCTGTGCTACATACATGGTGACGCCCGATCCTGTTATGGGAAGGAGCAGGTCATGGGGACCTGGGAAAAGACGCCACTGTGCCCCTGATGGTTGTGTTTGTGCTGCTGAACTAGTTCAGTGAAGACCTGATCCATCTTGTTAGCCTAAGTGGCTCCCACGCAGACACAGACTCATACTCCAGCCCATTCCGTTTGGTGTTAAGACTTAAAACTTGGGAAGCAGTTATATGCCTGGGAAACTCTGCAGACAAATTCTTTAGTTGGAAATGCATATTACTAAATTCTTGAATACGAAAAAATAATGCTTTAAATTGTATTTGGGACATGATGTCCACTCTTGGCTCAACAAACAAACCCGAAATTGTTTTTAGCTCTCTGCTCTGGCATTCACAAAGTTTTGCCTAAAATCCTTGGAGACTTGGTGAAAAAGATTTATTTATGTGCATTCTGAAGAGCATGCCAAAATCCCGCTGCTTCGTGTTTTTCAAGATTCTTCTAAATTAAAAAGCGAGCGAGCGAGCGAGTGGGTAAAATGTTGGCTTACACACGTTGCGTGTGTTTACTTCCAGGCAGAGAGTCAGGATGAGAGGACAGGGTAGGTGTCCACCAGTGAATTCTGGCTGCACAGCTGGAGAGCCTAGTGTGCTCATTACAATGCCATTTTCTTCTCTTTGTGAAAAATCACTAACTCCCATCAGTTGATTAGAAACAGCCCAAACCACCTAGCTCACACACAAACAAAACACTGCGATGACAACAAGTTAAAATGACTTACTGAGGAAGTGCCAGACATTTTGCAGCTTAACTGAGTAGTCAGGGTCCAAAGGGTGAATGTTTGCTCAGAAACATTAAAAAAACACACTGAAAATTTTAACTGCTGTTTTACCAGAAGAACACTCTGGAAAAACTTGCTTTAGCTCTGAATCCTGGCATCTGGCTAGTCATCATCTGACCGCTGGTTCCTGGGACTTGAGCCAGCAGCCTGCCGTCTGATCTGATTGGCTAGCTTCTGTAGCCCTGTAGCAACCTGTCATCTCACCTCTTGATTTGGGTTCATCAACCCCTGCAACAACGTGAGTCAGGAGAAGCCTCCAGCCTGACTCCTGACAATGGATTTGGGACTTCCCAGGCTCCATAACCATGTTCCTTGAGATAAATCTTTTCATATATCCATATGTATCCATATATACAAATATCCATATATGTATATTTATGTGTGTGTGTGTATATATATATATTCCAGAACACTTAATGGTGCTCATGAGGAACCTTTGTATAGATCAAGAGGCAGTTGTTCAGACAGAACAAGGGGATACTGATTGGTTTAAAGCCAGGAAAGGTATGTGTCAGGGTTGTATTCTTTCACCATACCTATTCAATCTGTATGCTGAGCAAATAATCCAAGAAGCTGGACTATATGAAGAAGAATGGGGCATCAGGATTGGAGGAAGACTCATTAACAATCTGTGGTATGCAGATGACACAACCTTGCTTGCTGAAAGTGAAAAAGACTTGAAGCACTTACTGATGAAAATCAAAGATCACAGCCTTCAGTATGGATTGCACCTCAACGTAAAGAAAACAAAAACCTTCTCAACTGGACCAATGAGCAACATCATGATAAATGGAGAAAAGATTGAAGTTGTCGAGGATTTCATTTTACTTGGACCCACAATCAACAGCCACGGAAGCAGCAGTCAAGAAATCAAAAGACACATTGCATTGGACAAATCTGCTGTAAAGGACCTCTTCAAAGTGTTGAAGAGCAAAGATGTCACCTTGAAGACTAAGATGTGCCTGACCCAAGTCATGGTATTTTCAATCACATCATATGCATGTGAAAGCTGGGCAATGAATAAGGAAGACCGAAGAAGAATTGAGGCCTTTGATTTGTGGTGTTGGCGAAGAATATTGAATACACCATGGACTGCCAAAAGAACGAATAAATCTGTCTTAGAAGTACGACCAGAATGCTCCTTAGAAGCAAGGATGGCGAGACTGTGTCTTACATACTTTGGACATGTTGTCAGGAGGGATCAGTCCCTATAGAAGGACGTCATGCTTGGCAAAGTACAGGGTCAGCGGAAAAGAGGAAGAGCCTCAACGAGGTGGATTGACACAGTGGCTGTGACAATGAGCTCAAGCATAACAACAATTGTGAGGATGGCTCAGGACTGGGCAATGTTTTGTTCTGTTGTGCACAGGGTTGCTATGAGTAGGAATTGACTCGATGGCACCTAACAACAACAACATACATATATACATGTATATATATATATATATATATATATATATATACACACACACATACACACATATATATATACCCTTCACTGGTTTTGCTTCTCTAGAGAACCCAGCCTAAAATACTGTCCATTTCATTCACTACTATATTGCCAATATCTACAAAGAGTTCAGTTCCAGCCTAATAAATGTATATTAAATGAATGAATAATCCATTTGTTAAGCAAATTATGTTTTTATTGAGGGTAAGCCATGAGAAAGTATAGGCAGCAGTCTGAAATAACGAATCAGCAAAGTTAAGAACAAATACTCCCACCCAGTGTATGAACAGCAGCCTAACAAAAGCAACAGTCCTAAATCACACACTTGTGTGCTCACCTGAGCTGGGGGAGAGCCAGAGCTGACAGGTGATAAGGCATAGTTAGCCAGCATTCACCTTTATTGGTAAGTCCGAGCCTGACTAAGCGGGGTGGTTACTGGCTTACATGAGCAGGCTCAGCTTCAGCTGTGACCTCCCTGGGGCTGGGCGGTGGGCGCCATGGCTGTCTCCACTGGTGCCATCAGGCTTCCCACAAGACGTGGGTAAGTAGGGGTATACCTGGTATGACAGAAGAAATACCCATTAGGAGTTTCTTGGTTAAGTAGTCTGATACATATTTAATTCTTGGTTGTATGAAGGAGCCGTGAAGTGGCAGTCTGCTTCCATAAAGATTGTTGTTATTAGGTGCCGTCGAGTCGGTTCTGACTCATAGCAACCCTATGCATAACAGAATGAAACACTGCCTGGTCCTGTGCCATCCTCACAATCATTGTTATGCTTGAGCTCACTGTTGCAGCTACTGTGCCAATCCACCTCGTTGAGTGTCTCCCTCTTTTCTATTGACCCTGTACTTTGCCAAGCATGATGTCCTTCCCCAGGGACTGATCCCTCCTGACAACATGTTCAAAGTATGTAAGATGCAGACTTGCCATCCTTGCTTCTAAAGAGCATTCTGGTTGTACCTCTTCCAAGACAGATTTGTTCATTCTTTTGGCAGTCCATGGTATATTCAAGATTCTTCGCCAACACCACCATTCAAAGGCATCAGTTCTTCGGTCTTCCTCATTCATTGTCCAGCTTTCACATGCATATGATGAGATTTAAAATACCGTGGCTTGGGTCAGGCGCACCTTAGTCTTCAAGGTGACATCTTTGCTCTTCAACACTTTAAAGAGGTCCTTTGCAGCAGATTTGCCCAATGCAATGTGTCTTTTGATTTCTTGACTGCTGCTTCCATGGGTGTTGATTGTGGGTCCAAGTAAAATGAAATCCTTGACAACTTCAATCTTTTCTCCATTTATCATGATGTTGCTCATTGGTCCAGTTGAGAGGGTTTTTGTTTTCTTCATGTTGAGGTGCAATCCGTACTGAAGGCTGTGGTCTTTGATCTTCATTAGTAAGGGCTTCAAGTCCTCTTCACTTTCAGCAAGCAAGGTTGTGTCCTCTGCATAACACAGGTTGTTACGGAGTCGTCCTCCAATCCTAATGCCCCATTCTTCTTCATATAGTCCAGCTTCTCAGATTATTTGCTCAGCATACAGATTGAATAGGTATGGTGAAAGGATACAACCCTGATGCACACCTTTCCTGACTTTAAACCAATCAGTACCCCCTTGTTCTGTGCGAACAACTGCCTCTTGATCTATGTAAAGGTTCCTCATGAGCACAATTAAGTGTTCTGGAATTTCCATTCTTCACAATGTTAGCCATAATTTGTTATGATCCACACAGTCAAATGCCTTTGCGTAGTCGATAGAACACAGGTAAACGTCCTTCTGGTCTTCTCTGCTGTCAGCCGTAAAGACTACCGCCTTGGAAACCGTGCGGGGTGGTTCTGCTCTGTCCTGCAGGGTCACCGTGAGCTGGGACCCACTCGGCAGCAGTAGGGTTGGTCTCCGGTTTTGGCAGTGGCTGCATGAGCTGTAAACGCCACCAGCTGCCGCGGAGTCAGCTCTGACTCAGGGCAACCCCACGCGTGTCAGAGGAGAACCGTACTTCATGAAGTTTTCAATGGCCAGTTTCTTGAAGGTAGATCTCCAGGCCTTTCTTCCAAGGTGCCTCTGGACGGACTCAAACCTCCAATCTTGCGGTTATCAGCAGAGCACGTTAACTGTTTTCACGACCCAGGGACGTGCTATAAGTTGTGACCTAATAATTTATTATCTAAACCAGACATTTTTGAGAGTGAAAGAAGGCTCGATTCATAATCATTCTGGAATAGCAGGTAATAACCAAGACTGCCCTGGGCATATCAAGACATAGGGTCCTCCTAACTAAGAAGAAAAGCAGAGGGAAGTTTCTGTAGGAGGAGAAGCAAGGAGGCAGAATTGAGCCCAGAAAGGAAGTGTGGGCCAGGGAACTGACGGGACCAGTCCATGGAAAAGGATCCCATCTTCTTTTCCCAAGCAACCATTGTGGGTGACCCCAATATTAATTTAAAGGGTCAGTATAAGGAAATGGAAGGACTATTCCCTATGGACCCTGCTACATCTTTAGAGCTTGTTCTTGTCCAAAAATAACTAATTCCTTCACTGTGAATTACACATGACCACAAAGCTCTGGCTTCTTTAATTCTGGCAAAGTTTTCCAAGTCACCATGCAATGATTTTCAAATAGCACACCCCAGCACCCCCAAACAAGAGGAAGGAGCCCCGCAGCAGAGGCTGGAATCCTCCGTCTCTGGTCCAGGCACACCCTAGCTTGGCACCAGGCCCTCCTCTGTGGCGTGGGCTTAATGCAGAGACTCCAAGCCTCCTCCTCCCAGCTCAGACTTTCCTGGCTCTCAGTGTGAGAAAGGGTCTTTGAAAGCAAAGTGTTTGTTCACAAGGTAACCACGAAGACAGCAAAACAGCACAAAGCTCTTGAACCCAAGGTGACCATGAAGACAGCAAAACTGCACCAAATCCCAAGTCCCCCGTTAAGACAATAAACACAGGGAGCTGCGGGAGAGCTACCTGCTGATGTTTTCTGAGGTGGTAGGTAAGAGGGGTCCAGGGAAGCATGGGGGCCCCAGAGAGACCCAAAGAGGGAGGACAGAGCAGAGCTTTAAGGAACACCCATGGATAAGTCATAAATAATCTGGACTCAGTACCTGCCCTGGTCTTTCTGGTGAAAGAAGATTCCAATGATGATGGGGTGGGGGTGAGAGCTCCGGGGAGGTGGGGGGATGGAACTTGTCTGTGGGGACGTGCCATGGCCGTTCCTGGAGGAAGAGGATCTGTGGCTGATCTTGAGAGGGCAGAATGGAGTCATGGGCAGGGGAAGCTCATGTGTTGGGACCAGGACAAGAAACGGTGACCCACATTCAGAAAAGGGGCCCAGGGTGCAGACCCCAGGTGCCTGGCACTGGGCACCAGGTACCCCGAGGGCCTGCAGCCCAGCCTAAGCCACACAGGCCCCAGCACACAGCCCTTGGGCCTGCCCCGCCAACCTCTGTGAACCTGCCTCAGTAGCACCCGTTTGACGGAAGGGTCTATTTAAAATGGTAATTTTTCTTTTCAAGTTGAAGGCTCTGTTGGCATATTAAAAAGATGTTCTAGAACAGAGCTTGCTTGGCCATATTTATTCCATGGGAGGTCAAAGGAAAGGCGCTGAAGGCCTCGCATGTCCTGTTAGATGAAAAAGTGCTCACCAAGGAGCTTAGGAATGACAGTGAACGTCTTCATCAGGTTCGCTTTACTCTGCACCTTACCTCCTATTTGATAAAGGATCACAATGCCAAATTTTGGCTAAAAATTGAAATCAACTTCTTCACCTCTACATGGTACAAATGGGATCAACACAATACTGCAGAGATGATTTTTTTCTATGTTCCTGGCTTCCAGGAAGAGTTTTCCCTGTTGGCTCTGTTACCTGAGGGCTCTGTGGTTCTCTTCCCACCTCCCCAGCCACATCCCACCTGTCTCTGGGCCCCAGGCACTCTTGCTGGAGCGCACGCCTCTTGCCGGCATCCGGGCATCCCCCCGTCAAAGGCCTGCTCTGCCCCCTGGTGAAGGTGTCATGTCTGTGCGGATGACTTCAATGTGCTGCCTCCTGTCCCCACTCTTCTGCAGCTCCGTTCTGTGCACCATGCGTGACTGCTGGACTTCTCCGCCTGGGCATCAGACTGTCACCTCAGATGAAACATGTGGCGCTCCGGGCACCACGTCTCCTCCAATCAGCTGCCCTCCTTCTCCTGCCAGCAGCACCAGCACGTCCCAGTCACCAGGGTGGAATCTTCCGTCAACCTTGCCCCCTTCCCTTCGTGCCACCAATGCACTGTTACGTGCAGCCCCGTCGCTGCTCCCCTTGTAGAAACGCCACATCTGTCTCCTCCCTTCTCGCCCCACGATTGCTGTCTCCCTGGCTTGGGTCTTGGTCACCTCTAGTAGAGATTATTAGAAGATTGTCCCAGTTTCTTTCCTGTTTAATTCATCTCACCCATATTGTCAGATTGTTGTTGTTGTTGTTAGGTCCCGGCGAGTCGATTCCAACTCATAGCGATCCTATGCACAACAGAACCAAACACTGCCCGGTCCTGCGCCGTCCTTATGATCGTTGTTATGCTTGAGCTCATTGTTGCAGCCACTGTGTCAATCCAACTTGTCGAGGGTCTTCCTTTTGTCCGCTGACCCTGTACTCCACCAAGCTTGATGTCCTTCTCCAGGGACTGATCCCTCCTGATGACATGTCCAAAGTATGTAAGACCCAGTCTCGCCATCCTTGCCTCTAAGGAGCATTCTGGCAGCACTTCTTCCAAGACAGATTTGTTTGTTCTTTTGTCAGTCCATGGTATATTCAATATTCTTCGTCAGCACCACAATTCAAAGGCGTCAACTCTTCTTCGGTCTTCCTTATTCTTTGTCCAGCTTTCACATACATATGATGTGATTGAAAATACCATGGCTTGGGTCAGGCACACCTTACTCCTAAGGGTGACATCTTTACTCTTCAACACTTTGTAGAGGTCCTTTGCAGTAGATTTGCCCAATGCAATGCATCTTTTGATTTCTTGACTGCTGCTTCCATGGGTGTTGATTGTGGGTCCAAGTAAAATGAAATCCTTGACAACTTCAATCTTTTCTGAGTTTATCATGATGTTGCTCATTGGTCCAGTTGAGAGGATTTTTGTTTTCTTTATGTTGAGATGTAATCCATACTGAAGGCTGTGGTCTTTGATCTTCCTTAGTAAGTGCTTCAAGTCCTCTCTACTTTCAGCAAGCAAGGTTGTGTCATCTGCATAATGCAGGTTGTTAATGAGTCTTCCTCCAAGTCTGATGCCCCGTTCTTCTTCATATAGTCCAGCTTCTGGTATTATTTGTTCAGCATACAGATTGAATAGGTATGGGGAAAGAATACAACCCTGACGCACACCTTTCCTAACATTAAACCAATCAGTATCCCCTTGATCTATGTAAAGGTTCCTAATGACCACAATTAAGTGTTCTGGAATTCCCATTCTTCACAGTGTTATCCATAGTTTCTTATGATCCACACAGTCGAATGCCTTTGCATAGTCAATAAAACACAGATAAACATGCTTCTGGTATTCTCTGTTTTCAGCCAGGATTCATCTGACATCAGCAATGATATCCCTGGTTCCACGTCCTCTTCTGAAACCAGCCTGAATTTCTGGCAGTTCCCTGTCGATACACTGCTGCAGCTGTTTTTGAATGATCTTCAGCAAAATTTTGCTTGTGTGTGGTATTAATGATATTGTCCTATAATTTCCACATTGGGTTGGATCACCTTTCTTGGGAATAGGCATAAATATGGATCTCTTCCAGTCAGTTGGCCAAGAAGCTGTCTTCCATATTTCTTGGCATAGACAAGTGAGCACCTCCAGCACTGCATCTGTTTGTCGAAACATCTCAATTGATATTCCGTCCATTCCTGGAGCTTTGTTTTTCGCCAGTGCCTTCAGAGCAGCTTAGACTTCTTCCTTCAGTACCATCGGTTCCTGATCATATGCCATCTCTTGAAATGGTTGAATATTGACTAATTCTTTTTGGTATAATGACTCTGTGTATTCCTTCCATCTTCTTTTGATGCTTCCTGTGTCGTTTAATATTTTCCCCATGGAATCCTTCACTATTGCAACTCAAGGCTTGAATTTTTTCTTCAGTTCTTTCAGCTTGAGAAATGCCGAGCATGTTCTTCCCTTTTGGTTTTCCATCTCCAGCTCTTTGTACATGTCATTATAATACTTTACTTTGTCTTCTCAAGAGGCCCTTTGAAATCTTCTGTTCAGTTCTTTTACTTCATCAATTCTTCGTTTTGCTTTAGATGCTCGACGTTCGAGAGCAAGTTTCAGAGTCTCCTCTGACATCCATCTTGGTCTTTTCTTTCTTTCCTTTCTTTTCAGTGACCTCTTGCTTTCTTCATGGAAGATGTTCTTGATGTCATCCCACAACTCGTCTGGTCTTTGGTCACCAGTGTTCAATGCGTGAAATCTATTCTTGAGATGGTCTCTAAATTCAGGTGGGATATACTCAAGGTCATATTTTGGCTCTTGTGGACTTGCTCTGATTTTCTTCAGTTTCAGCTTGAACTTACTTATGAGCAATTGATGGTCTGTTCCACAATCGGCCCCTGGCCTTGTTCTGACTGATGATATTTAGCTTTTCTCTTTCTGCAGATGTAGTCAATTCGATTCCTGTGTGTTCCATCTGGCGAGGTCCATGTGTATAGTCGCCGTTTATGTTGGTGAAAGAAGGTATTTGCAATGAAGAAGGCGTTGGTCTTGCAAAATTCTATCATTCAATTTCCGGCATTGTTTCTATCACCAAGGCCATATTTTCCAACTACTGATCCTTCTGCTTTGTTTCCAATCACTTTTGCATTCCAATCACCAGTAATTATCAGTGCATCTTGGTTGCATATTCGTTCATTTTTAGACTGTAGCAGCTGATAAAAATCTTCTATTTCTTCATCTTTGGCCCTAGTGGTTGGTGCGTAAATTTGAATAATAGTCACATTAACTGGTCTTCCTTGTAGGTGTATGGATATTATCCTATCACTGACAGTGTTGTACTTCAGGATAGATCTTGAAATGTTCTTTTCGTCGACGAATGCAACACCATTCCTCTTTTAGTTGTCATTCCCAGCAGAGTAGACTATATGATTGTGTGATTCTGTATGGCCAATACCAGTCCATTTCAGCTCACTAATGCCAAGGATATCGATGTTTATGCATTCCATTTCATCTTTGACAGTTTCCAATTTTCCTAGAGTCATACTTCGTACATTCCAGGTTCCGATTATTAATGGATGTTTGCAGCTGTTTCTTCTCATTTTGAGTCGTGCCACATCAGCAAATGAAGGTCCCGAAAGCTGTACCCCATCCACGTCATTAAGGTCAACTCTATTTTGAGGAGGCAGCTCTTCCCCAGTCATCTTTTGAGTGCCTTCCAACTTGGGGGGCTCATCTTCCAGCACTATATTAGACAATGTTCCGCTGCTGTTCATAAGGTTTTCACTGGCTAATGCTTTTCAGAAGTAGACTGCTGGGTCCTTCTTCCTCGTCTGTCTTAGCCTGGAAGCTCAGCTGAAACCTGTCCTCCATGGGTGACCCTGCTGGTATCTGAATACCGGTGGCATAGCTTCCAGCATCGCAGCAATAGACAAGCTCCCTCAGTACGAGAAACTCACAGACGTGTGGGGAAATTGTCAGATTAATAGTGCTAAAATATTTCTTAAAAGGGTTATTTTTTGACTCCTGACCAGCTGCCAGATCAAAGATGCTGGCCCGTAATTCGTGGCTCTTCACAATATGGCCCAACTGACCAGTTAACCAGTTGTCACATCAGCCCCAGCTCACGGTGACCCCACAAGTGTCAGAGTAGAACTGTGCTCCATAGGGTTTTCAATGGCTGAGTTTTCAAGCCCTTCTTTCGAGTCACCTCTGGGTGGACTCAACCCTCTCCCCAGCCTTTCAGTTAATGGCCAAGCGTGTGAACCATTTGCACCACCCAGGCCCCGTCTACGCTCCACCTTCATTCTTTACTGCTCCTTTTGCTCACAGTCCCTGAGTGGTGCAAACAGTTAACACCCTTGGCTATTTACCAAAAGATTGGAGGTTTGAGTCCACCCACAGATACCTCGGAAGAAAGGCCTGGTGATATACTTCCAAAAAATCAGCCATAGAAAACCCTTTGGAGCTGAGTTCTGCTCTGATACACGTGGGGTGGCATTGAATCGGAATTGACTCGATGGCAAATGGTGGTACTGGGTTCTCCTTTTGCGGCTCCCCACTGTTACCTGCAGATGGCTGGCACCTTCTCTCCCTGGAGAAAGAGACGCTCGTGTGGCTCTCTACCGCTTTAAAGGGGTGTACCTTTCTCTCTACTGTCCCAGATCAGCCAGAACTGACTTTCTGGGCAATCAGAGGACGTCTTCAGCTTGCCCAGGCCCCAGGCCTTCTCTGCCTTTGGAGCACCTATAGCACTTCCTCTATCATTTGCTCATGATCCCTGCTCACTGCCAGGCTTTATTGGTTTTCTCTTTACAAACACATTGTTTTCCCAGTTAGATTTTAAGTATTTTGAAGACAGAGATTATGTCCTAAGTCTTTAACCACACTGCCTTTTATAACTCTAAGGTAAGCAGTTTTCGTCTTTTTCAAGTCCAACAATTAAACTTGGAATAACTTAAAAAAAAAGTCTGATTGTCATTTCCATGGAAATAGAGATTTATTAAATAGAGAGGTGTGCAGAATGTCACAGGGTTCTGGCTTTTAAATGTATGGACAGCATGGCTTCATGCCATGGAAGGAACTGTAAAACGTTTTCATGGAAATCTTTGGAAAACAGATTTGTTTTATAAAAGTCTCGAATCTCAGTATAGGAGTCAACTCATCTGTAGACGTTTATAGATTCCCCCTGGTACCCAAGGAGAGCACATCACTTGAATGGGATTCGTGCATGTACTTCATAAACTTAAAGCACAATAAAGATGAGATTATTGTTAATAATAAAATGTTCCATTATTAAGCAAGAAGCTTACAGGGAAGAACAGAATAAATAATGATATAATGTCATTTAGATAGCAAGAGCTCATCTTTGCTGGCCGGGGAGTAGAGAATAGGCTGTGCTCTCTCCTCTCCAGCTCTCCTCCCTTCTAGCTAAAAGGAATCTTGCCAAGAATCCTGCTTTGTCGTTGCCTACAGGCCGATGGGCGGCTGGACGCCTTTCCATTGCCTCCTGGGAGCCCTCTCTTCATGGCTGTGCTCTGGGAGGTTAGCCGAGTGTTGCGTTAAATCGACGAAGTGAATTGTTGGGGACCTCTCTCTTTTTTATTCACTGTGGAAAAAGTTGAAGTTGGTTGTTTGCTTAATACCCTCAGCTGATGAGGCATTTCATTATCTTACCACTAATATGCTCCAGGAAATGGAATCATTAGAGAACAGAAGTCATTGAAATGTAAACATGTGAATAATTTACACTTTCAACTGGAGTTAAATAAAAGGTTTTAATCTAGACGGAGATCTGACAATAAATATTCATTTCTAATTTCCAATGAGTAAACTTTATCGCTTTTTAAAAGCCTTTTCATTTCATTTTTTTTTTTCCCCTGGAAGATAATGGCAAATTTGACATGGACACATTGGGGAATAAAATTTCCCCCTGGTCAACAGAACCATGAAGTTATTATGAAAATCAAAATTTGAAATAATTGCAGACGCTGTAATTAGTAGCCGTTTTAGGATTCTACCGTACTGTTGCCCACAGAGGCTTACCTTCCTGGTGGAGTTTTCCTAGGGGATGGGAAGGGGAAGCCGAGGAAAGCAGTTGCCTCTCAGCTTGGCCAGGCTGTTGGATGGCTGCCAGACCGGATAGAGGCCCGCCTGAGACAGAAGTCAGCTTTCCTTTTAGCAGTCAGTGGCCATGCGGGCCTAATTTAGAGGAAAAGAGTGTGGCTTAAGAAGAAGAAATGTGCTGAGTCATTGCCACATCAGGGCGCCTCTAAGGTCTCTGAGGGTCTGTGACCAGCCCCAAGGGCGGTCCTTCACCATCCCATGCACAGGCCACATTGCGCCTTGTTTGCCCTTCTGTAGGGTTGTAGGTTGAAGCCTAGCCCTGTGCACTTTACCTCTTTTCCTTAAAGCAGCTTTATTGAAGCATAATTAATATATTGCAAAAATTCATGCATTTCAGGTGTGCAATTCAGTTATCTGTTGTTATATTTACAGAATTGTGCAACCATCAGTGAATAGAATATTACATGAAACAATATGCAAGAACTGAGACAACATATTATACCAGTAAATGTGGAAGTGTTTAACTCACTGATGAACAAAGACAAACAGCAAACGTATAAATAATCTGGTTTGAGAACATTTCCGTCACCCCCAGAATAAACTTCAGCCCTTTTGCACTCACCTCCATTTCTATTTACTCCTCTATCTGCTGGCTCCCATAGTGCCGTGGTTGGTGTTTTTAGTTGTCAAATGAGTGCATTTAATACATGAACTTCTGTTATGGATGTCAGAAGCTTCTGGAATGTCAGAGCTAGAGGGAACGATGGGAGCTCACCTTGTCTAAACTTAATTTTGTGGTTGAGGAAGCTAGCTATGCACCATGTGGTTAAAGAGGGCCTGAATTTCAGGGTTTGGTGACAGTGGTTTCTGAACAGAAAAGGAGGCGCAGGATCCCCCAGAGTATTTTGAGTTGCTTCTGGGTTGAAGAAGACCCTGAAAGCCAAACCTGGAAAGGTGACTTATGGACAACTGCTATTTTAGATGTCCATGTTGTTCGAAACTTACCGTGGTTCCTTCCCTCAGACGCAGAGCTGAGTATTCCTGCTGACCCTGTGCCCATGCTGGCTTATGTACAGTGCTGGGTATACGGGTGCCCTGCTCTCTCCTCTCCCACCCTCTGCTCTCACTCTAGGCAGTTCCCTACCTTTGTTTCCCCCTCCCTTGTTGCCTGAGGACCAGCTCTTCTCAGGCCATTGCACTTCAAGATGACAAGCTAGAGGGTGGATAACTTCCACCCCCGCAGGAGTTTTTGGGACAGGCAGCTGTTTGTGTCTGCTAGGACAGAGGTACCTTCCTATATCATCTTTGGGTCTCTTCTGTTGAAACAGATGGTGCAGGTGATGGTGGCTCATTGGGGTCCAAAGTGTGTTTTCATGATTTGATTCAAAGGAGTTTATAGTCAAAGCTATGCAGAGCAAATTTTCCAGCGCATTTCTTTCTTTCTTTTTTTTTTTTTTTTAATTGTGCTTTAGGTGAAAGTTTACAGCTCAAGTTAGTTTCTCATACAAAAATGTATATACACATTGTTATGTGACCATAGTTGCAATCCCTAAAATGTGACAGCACGTTCCCCCTTTTCACCCTGGGTTTTCTGTTTACATTCAACTAGCTCCCATCTCTTTCTATCTTGTCATCCTGCCTCTCACCAGGAGCTGCCCATTTAGCCTTGTGTATCTACTTGAACTAAGAAGCACACTCTTCACGAGTATTATTTTATGTTTTATAGTTCAGCCTAATCTTTGTCTGAAGAGTTGGCTTTGGGAATGGCTTTAGTTTGGGGTTAACAGAGAGTCCGGGGGCCCTGTCCTCTGGGGTTCCTTTAATCTCAGTTAGACCGTTAAGTCTGGTCTTTTCACGTTGACTGTGAGTTCTGCACCACATTCGTCTCCTGCTCCATCAGGGACTCCGTTGTGCTCCCTGTCAGGGTGATCATTGGTGGTACCTGGGCCCCATCTAGTTCTTCTGGTCTCAGGCTGATGGAGTCTCTGGTTTATGTGGCCCTTTTTTCTCTTGGGCTAGTATTTTCCTTGTGTCTTTTGTGTTCTTCATTCTTCTTTGCTCCAGATGGGTTTGGACCAATTGATGCATCTTAGATGGCCCATCACAAGCTTTTAAGACCCCAGATGCCACTCACGAAAGTGGGATGCAGAACATTTTCTTAAAGAACTTTGTTATGCCTGTTGACCTGGATGTCCACTGAAACCATGGTCCCCAGACCCTCACTCTTGCTTCTCTGTCTCTCAAAGAGTTTGATTGTGTTCAGGAAACTTTTAAGCTTTTGGTTTACTCCAGTTGTGCTGAGTTAGTGAATGCCTCTCTCCCTCCCTCTCCACCCTCGTAACCATCAAAGAATGTATTTTTTCTGTGTTTAAGGCTTTTCTTGAGCTCTTATAATAGTGGTCTCATACAATATTTGTCCTTTTGTCACTGACTGATTTCACTCAGCATAATGGCTTCCAGATTCATCCATGTTATGAAATGTTTCATGGATTCATGTTGTTCTTTAGCTTCGCATAGTATTCCATTGTTTATCCATTTGCCCATTGATGGGCACCTAGGTTGTTTCCATCTTTCTGGTGTTGTAAACAGTGCTGCAGTGAACATAAACCCAGTGCTGTCGAGTCATGGGTATGCATATATCTATTCCTGTGATGCCTCTTATTTCTTTAGGATGTATTTCAAGGAGTGGGATTACTGGATCTTATGGTACTTCTGTTTCTAGTTTTTAAGGAAGTGCCAAATCGATTTCCAAAGCGGTTGTACCATTTTACATTCCTACCAGCAGTGTGTAAGTGTTCCAGTCTCTACACAACCTCTCCAACATTTATTATTTTGTGTTTTTTAGGTTAGTGCTAGCCTTGTTGGGGTGAGATGGTATCTCATTGAATTTTTCTCTCTCTCTTTTTTTTTTTTTTTATTGTGCTTTAAGTGAAAGTTTACAGTTCACGTTAGTTTCACATACAAAAATTTATCCAGGCATGGTTATGTGACCTTAATCGCTCTCCCTATAGTGTGACAGCACTCTCCTCTTTCCACCCTGTATTTCCCGTGTCCATTCAACCAGTTCCTGTCCCTTTCTGCCTTCTAAGCTCGCCTCTGGACAGGAGCTGCCCATTTAGTCTCATGTAGAGCTAAGAAGCACATCTTCAGAAGTTTCATATTATGTCTTATAGTCTAGCCTAATCTTTGCCTGACAAGTTGGCTTCAGGAATGGTTTTAGTATTGGGTTAACAGACAGTCCGGGGGCCATGTCTTCTGGGGTCCTTCCAGTCCCAGTCAGACCATTAGGTCTGGTGTTTTTTCTAGAGTTTGAGTTCAGCATCCCACTTTCCTCCTGCTCTGTCAGGGACTCACTGTTGTGTTCCCTGTCAGGGCGGCATTGGTGGTAGCTAGGCACCATCTAGTTCTTCTGGTCTCAGGCTGATGGAGTCTCTAGTTTTTGTGGCTCTTTCTGTCTCTTTGGCTCGTATTTTCCTTGTGTCTTTGGCATTCTTCATTTTCCTTTGCTCCAGGTGGGTTGGGACTAACGGGTGCATCTTAGATGGCCGCTTGCAAACTCTTAAGGCCCCAGATGCCACTCACTAAAGTGGGATGCAGAACATTTTCTTAATAAAATTTGTTACGCCAATTGACCTAGATGTCCCCTGAAACCATGGTCCCCAGACCCCTGCCCCTGCTGCTCTGTCCCTTGAAGTGTTTGCTAGTGTTCAGGAAACTTCTTAGCTTTTGGTTTAGTCTACTTGTGCTGACTTCTGTATTGTGTGTTGTCCTTCCCTTCACCTAAGATAATTCTTGTCTACTGTCTAGTTAGTGAATACTTCTCTCCTTCCCTCCCTACCCTTGTAACTATCAAAGAATGTTTTCTTCTGTGTTTAAACCTTTTTTTGAATTCTTATAGTAGTGGTCTCATACAATATTTGTCCTTTCGTGACTGACTAATTTCATTCAGCATAATATCCTCCAGATTTATCCATATTATGAGATGTTTTATTGATT
This sequence comes from Elephas maximus indicus, assembly GCF_024166365.1. Lineage (NCBI taxonomy): Eukaryota > Metazoa > Chordata > Mammalia > Proboscidea > Elephantidae > Elephas > Elephas maximus. The sequence continues at coordinate 79,181,191 of NC_064834.1, read as the reverse complement.
CATTGTTCTTCTTTTTTGTTGTGTAGTATTTCATTGTGTGACTATACCATAATTTGTTTATCCACTCATCCGTTGATGGGCACTTATGTTGTTTTCATTTTTTTGCTGTTGTGAACAGTGCTGCAGTGAACATGGGTGTGCATATATCTATTTGTGTGATGACTTTTATTTCTCTAGGATATATTCCAAGGAGTGGGATTGCTGGATTGTATGGTACTTCTGTTTCTAGCTTTGTAAGGAAGAGCCAAATCGATTTTCTAAGTGGTTCTACCTTTTTACATTCCCACCAGCAGTGTGTCAGTGCCCCGATTTCTTCACAACCTCTCCAACATTTATTATTTTGTATTTTTTGGATTAATGCCAGCCTTTTTGGGGTGAGATGGTATCTCATTGTAGTTTTGATTTGCACTTCTCTAATGCCTAATGATTGTGAGCATTTCCTCATGTATCTGTTAGCCACCTGAACGTCTTCTTTGGTGAAGTGCCTGTTCATATCCTTTGCCCATTTTTTAATTGGGTTATTTGTCTTTTTGTTATTCAGGTGTTGCAGTATCTTGCAGCTTTTAGAGATTAGATACTGATCGGATTTGTTGTAGCCAAAAATTTTTTTCCCGGTCTGTAGGTAATCTTTTTACTCTTTTGGTGAAGTCTTTGGATGAACATGTTTGATTTTTAGGAGCTCCCAGTTATCTAGTTTCTCTTCTGGTGTTTGTGGATTGTTATAATGTTTTGTGTACTGTTTATGCCATGTATAAGGGCTCCTAGCATTGTCCCTAGTTTTTCTTCATGACCTTTATTGTTTTAGATTTCATATTTAAGTCTTGTTTTAGATTTTATATTTAGGTCTTTCCCCCACATGTCTGTCAGTTTGTCGTGCTGTGGGGGCTTGTGTGTTGCTGTGATGCTGGAAGCTATGCCACCGGTATTCAGATACCAGCAGGGTCACCCATGGAGGACAGGTTTCAGCTGAGCTTACAGACTAAGACAGACTATGAAGCAGTCTACCTCTGAAAAGCATTAGTGAGTGAAAACCTTATGAATAGCAGAGGAACATTGTCTAATATAGTGCTGGAAGATGAGACCCCAGGTTGGAAGGCACTCAAAAGATGACTGGGGAAGAGCTGCCTCCTCAAAATAGAGTCGACCTTAATGATGTGGATGGGGTACAGCTTTCAGGACCTTCATTTGCTGATGTGGCACGACTCAAAATGAGAAGAAACAGCTGCAAACATCCATTAATAATCAGAACCTGGAATGTACGAAGTATGACTCTAGGAAAGTTGGAAACTGTCAAAGATGAAATGGAACGCATAAACATCGATATCCTAGGCATTAGTGACCTGAAATGGACTGGTATTGGCCATTTAGAATCACACAGTGATATAGTCTACTATGCTGGGAATGACAATTAAAAGAGGAATGGTGTTGCATTCGTTGTCGAAAAGAATGTTTCAAGATCTATCCTGAAGTACAACACTGTCAGCGATAGGATAATATCCATATGCCTACAAGGAAGACCAGTTAATATGACTATTATTCAAATTTATGCACCAACCACTAGGGCCAAAGATGAAGAAATAGAAGATTTTTATCAGCTGCTACAGTCTGAAATTGAACGAACATGCAACCAAGATGCATTGATAATTACTGGTGTTTGGAATGCGAAAGTTGGAAACAAAGCAGAAGGATCAGTAGTTGGAAAATATGGCCTTGGTGATAGAAACAATGCCAGAGATCGAATGATAGAATTTTGCAAGACCAATGCCTTCTTCATTGCAAATACCTTCTTTCACCAACATAAACGGCGACTATACATATGGACCTCACCAGATGGAACACACAGAAATCAAATTGACTACATCTGTGGAAAAAGATGGTGGACAAGCTAAATGTCATCAGTCAGAACAAGGCCAGGGGCCGACTGTGGAACAGACCATCAATTGCTCATATGCAAGTTCAAGCTGAAACTGAAGAAAATCAGAGCAAGTCCACGAGGGCCAAAATATGACCTTGAGTATATCCCACCTGAATTTAGAGACCATCTGAAGAACAGATTTGATACATTGAACACTAGTGACCAAAGACAAGACGAGTTGTGGAATGACATCAAGGACATCATCCATGAAGAAAGCAAGAGGTCACTGAAAAGAAAGGAAAGAAAGAAAAGACCAAGATGGATGTCAGAGGAGATTCTGAAACTTGCTCTTGAGGGTCAAGCAGCTAAAGCAAAAGGAAGAATTGATGAAGTAAAAGAACTGAACAGAAGATTTCAAAGGGCCTCTTGAGAAGACAAAGTAAAGTATTATAATGACATGTGCAAAGAGCTGGAGATGGAAAACCAAAAGGGAAGAACATGCTCGGCGTTTCTCAAGCTGAAAGAACTGAAGAAAAAATTCAAGCCTTGAGTTGCAATAGTGAAGGATTCCATGGGGAAAATATTAAACGACACAGGAAGCATCAAAAGAAGATGGAAGGAATACACAGAGTCATTAAACCAAAAAGAATTAGTCGATATTTAACCATTTCAAGAGGTGGCATATGATCAGGAACCAATAGTACTGAAGGAAGAAGTTTAAGCTGCTCTGAAGGCATTGGCGAAAAACAAGGCTCTAGGAATGGATGCAATATCAATCGAGATGTTTCAACAAACAGATGCAGTGCTGGAGGTGCTCACTCGTCTATGCCAAGAAATATGGAAGACAGCTTCTTGGCCAACTGACTGGAAGAGATCCATATTTATGCCTATTCCCAAGAAAGGTGATCCAATCAAATGTGGAAATTTTAGGACAATATCATTAATACCACACACAAGCAAAATTTTGCTGAAGATCATTCAAAAACGGCTGCAGCAGTGTATCGACAGGGAACTGCCAGAAATTCAGGCTGGTTTCAGAAGAGGATGTGGAACCAGGGATATCATTGCTGATGTCAGATGGATCCTGGCTGAAAGCAGAGAATTCCAGAAGGATGTTTATCTGTGTTTTATTGACTGTGCAAAGTCACTCGACTGTGTGGATCATAAGAAACTATGGATAACACTGTGAAGAATGGGAATTCCAGAAAACTTAATTGTGGTCATTAGGAACCTTTACATAGATCAAGGGGCAGTTGTTCAGACAGAACAAGGGGATACTGATTGGTTTAATGTCAGGAAAGGTGTGCGTCAGGGTTGTATTCTTTCACCATACCTATTTAATCTGTATGCTGAGCAAATAATCTGAGAAGCTGGACTATATGAAGAAGAATGGGGCATCAGGATTGGAGGCAGACTCATTAACACCCTGCGTTATGCACATGACACAACCTTGCTTGCTGAAAGTGAAGACAACACAAAGCACTTACTAATGAAGATCAAAGACCACAGCCTTCAGTATGGATTACACCTCAACATAAAGAAAACAAAAATCCTCACAACTGGACCAATGAGGAACATCATGATAAACCGAGAAAAGATTGAAGTTGTCAAGGATTTCATTTTACTTGAATCCACAATCAACACCCATGGAAGCAGCAGTCAAGAAATCAAAAGACTCATTTGCCTGGGCAAATCTGTTGTAAAGGACCTCTTCAACGTGTTGAAGAGCAAAGATGTCACCCTGAAGACCAAGGTGTGCCTCACCCAAGGCATGGTATTTTCAATCACATCATATCCATGTGAAAGCTGGACAATGAATAAGGAAGACCGAAGAAGAGTTGACGCTTTTGAATTGTGGTGTTGGAGAAGAATATTGAGTATACCATGGACTGCCAAAAGAACAAACAAGTCTGTCTTGGAAGAAGTGCGGCCAGAATGCTCCTTAGAGGCAAGGATGGCAAAACTGCGTCTTACATACCTTGGACATGTTGTCAGGAGGAGAAGGACGTCATGCTTGGCAGAGTACAGGGTCAGTGGAAAAGAGGAAGACCCTTAATGTGGTGGATTGACACAGTGGGTGCAACACTGAGTTCAAGCATAACAATGATTGTAAGGATGGCGCAGGACCGGGCAGTGTTTGGTTCTGTTGTGCGTAGAGTCACTATGAGTAGGAAGCGACTCGACGGCACCTAACAAACAACAACATTTAGATCTTTGATCTGTTTTGAGTTAGTTTTTGTGCATGGTGTGAGGTATGGGTCTTGTTTCATTTTTTTGCAGATGGATATCCACTCATGCCAGCACCATTTGTTAAAGAGACTGTCTTTTCCTCAATTAACAGACTTTGGACCTTTGTTAAATATCAGCTGCTCATAGGTGGATGAATTTATGCCTGAATTCTCAATACTGTGGCATTGGTCTATGAATCTTTTGTCGTACCAGTACCAGGCTGTTTTGACTACTGTCGTGGTATATGTCCTAAATTCAGGTAGTGTGAGACCTCCAACTTTGTTCTTCTTTTTCAGTAATGCTTTACTTCTCTGGGGCCTCTTCCCTTTCCATATGAAGTGGTGATTTGTTTTTCCATCTCATTAAAAAATGCCATTGGAATTTGTATTGGGATTGTGTTGTATCTGTAGATTGCTTTGGGTAGAAAAAATATTTTCACAATGTTGAGTCTTCTTATCCATGAGCAAGATATGTTTTTCCACTTATGTAGGTCTCTTGGTTTCTTGCAGTAGTGTCTGGTATCTTCTTTGTATAGGCCTTTTACGTCTCTGGTTAGATTTATTCCTAAGTATTTTATCTCCTTGGGAGCTATTGTAAATGATATTGATGTGGTCTTTTCCTCTTCGAAGTTCTCTTTGTTGGCGTAGAGAAATCCAACCTATTTCTGTATGTTTGTCTTGTATCCTGATACTTTGCTGAAATATTTTATTAGGTCCAATAGTTTTCTTGTGGATTCTTCAGGGTTTTCTTGTATAAGATCATATCATCTGCAAATAGAGATACTCTTTCTTACCAATTTGGATGCCTTTATTTATTTATTTATTTTTCTAGCCTAATTGCTCCGGCTAGGACCTCCAGCACAATGTTGAATAAGAGTGGTGATAAAGGGCATTCTTGTCTGGTTCCCGATCTCAAGGGGAATGCTTTCAGACTTTATTTAGAATGATGTTGGCTGTTGGCTTTGTATAGATGCCCTTAGTTATGTTGAGGAATTTCCCTTCTAGTCCTATTTTGCTGAGAGTTTTTATCATGAATGAATGTTGGACTTTATGAAATGCCCTTTTCTGCATGAATTGATGAGATCATGTGGTTCTTGTCCTTCATTTTATTTATGTGATGGATTATATTGATTGTTTTTCTAATGTTGAACCATCCTTGCATACCTGTTATGAATCCCACTTGGTCATGGGGAATTATTTTTTTGATATGCTGTTGAATTCTATTGGCTAGAATTTTGTTGAGGATTTTTGCATCTAAGTTCATGAGGGATATATGTCTGTAATTTTCTTTTTTTGTGGAGTCTTTACCTGGTTTTCGTATCAGGGATGTGCCTGCTTCATAGAATGAGTTGGGGAGTATTCCATCCTATTCTAATGCTCTGAAATACCTTTAGTAGTAGTGGTGTTAACTCTTCTCTGAAAGTTTGGTAGAATTCTCCAGTAAAGCCCTCAGGGCCAGGATTTTTTTGTTGTTGTTGTTGGGAGATTTTAAATTACCTTTTCAATCTCTTCTTTTGTTGTAGGTTTACTTAGTTTTCTACCTCTGTTTGTGTTAGTTTAGGTAGGCAGTGTATTTATAGAAATTTGTCCATTTCTTCTAGGTTTTCAGTTTTTTTTTTTTTTTTTGGAGTACAATTTTTTATGGTATTCTGTTATGATTCTTTTAATTTCAATTGGGTCTGTTGTTATATCACCTCTCTCATTTCTTATTTGAGTTAGTTGCTTTCTCTCCCATTTTTCTTTTGTCAGTTTGGCCAGTGGATTATCAATTTTGTTGATGTTTTCAAAGAATCAGCTTTTGAATACTTCGAAGGCCAGCGGAGCAAGGACAGGAGTTTGAGGACTATGGCTTCAGGGGACATCTAAGTCAATTGGCATAATAAATTCTATTAAAAAAACATTCTGCATCCCACTTTGAAGTGTGGCATCTGGGGTCTTAAATACTAACAAGCGGCCATCTAAGATGCATCAATTGGTCTCAACCCACCTGGATCAAAGGAGAATGAAGAACACCAAGGTCACAAGGTAATTATGAGCCCAGTTGACAGAAAGGGCCACATGAACTAAAGACTACATCATCCTGAGACCAGGAGAACTAGATGGTGCCTGGCCACAACCGATAACTGCCCTGACAGGGAGCACAACAGAGAACCCCTGAGGGAGCAGGAGAACAGCAGGATGCAGACCCCAAATTCTCATAAAAAGACCAGACTTGATGGTCTGACTAAGACTAGAGGAATCCCGGCAGTCATGGTCCGCAAACCTTCTGTTGACCCAGCACAGGAACCATTCCCGAAGACAACTTATCAGACATGGAAGGGACTGGACAATGGATTGGAGAGAGATGCTGATGAGAAGTGAGCTACTTGCACCATGTGGACACTTGAGACTATGTTGGCATCTCCTGTCTGGAGGGGAGATGGGAGGGTAGAGGAGGTTAGAAACTGGCAAAACGGTCACGAAAGGAGAGACTGGAAGGAGGGAGCGGGCTGACTCATTAGGGGGAGAGTAAGTGGGAGTATAGAGTAAGGTGTATATAAGCTTATATGTGAGAGACTGACTTAATTTGTAAACTTTCACTTAAAGCACAATAAAAATTGTTTAAAAGAAAGAATCAGCTTTTGATCTGGTTACCTCTTTCAGTTGTTTTTCTATTCTCTGTTTCAGTTACTTCTGCTCTAATTTTTATTAATTCCTTTCTTCTGGTGCCTATGAAGGCTTCTTTTGATGCTCTCTTTCTATTTCTTTGAGCTGTGGGGTTAATGTTTTGATTTTGACCCTTTCTTCTTTTTGAATGTGTGCATTTATTGCTATAATTTGACCTCTGAGCACTGCTTTTGCTGTGTTGCACAGGCTCTGGTAGGATGTGTTTTTATTCTCTTTTGATTCCATGAATTTCTTTATTCTGCCCTTAATTTCTTCTATAACCCAATAGTTTTATTGAAGTGACAAGATTATTACATTGTTGTTTGTTGCTGTCTAGTTGGCTCTTACTCATGGTGACCTTTTGTATAACAGAATGAAAAAGTTGTGTGGTTCTGTGCCATCTAAAAACTAGTACTAGTGCTAGGGTCTGATAATTAGATGATGGGGAATAGGGACAGGAAAGGGACAAAATTAATAATTAATGTCCATTTTCATAATAGAGAGCCTCCCTTTCCCAGGGTTCTGGGAAAAATTTAGCCCCATAGAAGATGATTTGTTTTCCTGCCTTCTCCCAAGGTTGGCACCATTATGTGCCATACTAGGTGCATATGAGAGAAGACAAGTTGTTATATAAAACAAATGCTTTAGGGCATTAGGGCCTGATTCTTCTGCAGACAGACTGACTCAAAAAAGAGGAGACTAAGGCTATTAAACAAAGAGATTAGTAGGAAGATAGACACTAGAAGAAAAATACATGCCTTTCTAAATAGAAACATTTAGAAAAAGAAAGAAAAAAAATCCGTAACAAAAGACCCTGTACATGCATGTTTTATGCATATGTTTATGTGCGAAAATAACAGTACATGAAACAATATGGAGGGACCCAGACAACATATTGCCCTAACAATACATGTAGAAGTGTTTAACACACTGATTAAAAGGCAAAGGTGTTCTGATTGGCTAATGAGGCAAAATGCATCTCAAACCTGTATCCAAGAGACAGGCCAAAGACAAGTGATTGAGACAGATAAATAAAAGGGTGGGCACAGATACAAGTACTGATAGAAAACAGGTGTTGCATTTTTGACAACAGACAAGATAGAATTCAGGCTGATAAGCCTCAAATGAGGAGAAAAAAAGGATCGTTTATAATGTTAGAGGCCATAATTCACAATGAAGATATCCATTTTTTTAGCATCTATCCTTAGATGACACAAAAGCAGCCCTCATACGTATATAACAGAGACCATAGGAGAGCAAAGAGGACATCGGCAGAGACACCATAGGACAGGAGAAGCGGTCCAGCACGCACAGTAGGATGGTTTACCCTCTCAGTCCTAGGCAGATCATGAAGGAATTAAGCTGGTGTGGAGAACACTAGCCTACCTCCTTCACTGGCTAGGAGACCTAGCAACAGAGTGAAGGAGGCAGACTTCGTAGACACATTGTCAATTCTGTGTCCCTCTGATAGAGAGCACACCTTCTTTTCAAGAGCGCATTCACAGAAAAATGACCGTATGTTAGGCTGTAAAGAAAACCTTGATAAATTACAAAAATATAAACAAAGCAAACCATCTTCTATGACTAAATGCAACAGAACTAGAAATTAATAAGAAAAAAAGGCATTTCCACCTTGGGGGGGGAAAAAGTCTACTAAACAACTCCTGAGTCAAAGGGTCACTGAAAAAAATTGAAGAAATTCTAAAATTGCAAGAAGGAAAATGGCGTAGCAGAATGTGTGAGATACAGCTAAACCTATGCTTGGAGAAGAAGTCATATCATTATATATCTGCATCAGCAGCAATGGAAACAAATGGGTTAAATGTATAACACAAGAAGCTGGGAAAGAACAAACAAAACCGAGAGGAATTAATAAAGGTCCGTGCACTCTTACAGATGCAGTGGGAAGCTACACCATCCCCGAGATCAGTTTCAGGAACACTGGAAACACCTGTGCGTTGAAGATTTGGTGGCACAAATTGGAGGTGGTTCACGTACACTTAATTACTTTTGCCATTTCTTTTGTAGTTATTGGTGTTTTTAGGTTTTTCACATTTCTCTATTCAATTGTAGAACATTCATGATTTCATTAAAAGACTGTCCAGTTTATCAACATTTAAAATTTCTTGGTCCAAATTTATGTATTATTCCTGAGAGAATTCCCTCCGTAAGTGTTGTGTGTAATTTTATGACTCAGAAGTTCTTTGCCCCCTTGCTTTTTACTTGACCAGACTTACCAAGATGCTGCTCTTTTACAGCCTTTACTGAGAATAATTTTGTTTTTGTTATTCAGTCAGCCATAGTAACCAAGATCCCGTTTTCTCATTTTCTTTTTATAAAGAGCATCTATTGTTTGTAAATCAGGTATATATAAAGCAAATTTTTAAGACCTGATCATCCTTATGTTTTGTGTCATTGCATTGTTTTCTCTTTTAAAGGAAAACAGTCGAGTTTTGGTATTCTCATCCTTTCTTTATGTGTTTATTTTTTCCTGAATTCTGCCTTTAAATTAAACAATTTAGGTTTTTATTGTTTCCTGTTGCCCTCCCGTTTTCGGTTTCCCAAGAACTCTCATGTGGTTCAGCTTACTCCGTGTGTTCACTGACAGAGGCAACGAGCACCTGTGAATCAGACGAGAAGGTTTTGGAAAATGAGATTGGGTGCTTGTCGTCCTGCGTAATGTGTCCACATGTGTTTAAATGTTTTTCAGACAGAATACTTTTTCTCTGAGCCTAAGCCACAAAATCGACAATAAAATAGATTTTATTGTTCTTGCATTACAGTTTTTACCTTATGTATAAGTGGATTATTTTTTCACAGAAAAACAAAACAATTCTGTTTTTATTTCGTGAGCCAAGTCAGCAGGAAATACTATTTTCTTTTTGGGAAAAACAAAAAACAACCAAAAAACGATTTTTACCTAAGTCAGCTGAGCAAGCAGTGACTGGAAGTCTATCTTTATCGAGGCGTCTCGATCAGGCAGAGCCGGCTGTGGATAAAGACGCAGAGATGCCGGCAACATGTTCAGGTCGATGCTTCTGTGTCTGGGCTGCTGGAGCAAAGTCCACAGCCTGCAGATGAGGCTGGTATAAATCCATGTCACCGGCCTCAGCAGCTGGCTTGCTGAAAACTGCCAGCTATTCTAGCGTGTCTCGGCTGTAAGCAAGCTCGCTCATTCTCCTGGACTACAGTTTGAAACGTTCTCCACTTTTCTTAAATTGTCTTCACTTTATCGATTAATAAAAGCCCTACATATTAAGAATAGTGATCCTTGATGGTACGATTTGCAGTCTTTCTCCAGCTTTATGTGCCTCTTATTTAAAAAAAATATTATATGATCTTCAAATTAATCTGTATTTTTCTTTGTGATTTCTTACATTATTTCAGTGTTTTCCCATTCATTCATTCCACAGATTCACTGGGGATGAAAAAGACTGACATGATTCTTTCCTCATAAAACTTATAGCCTCAAATATAAAAAATAAGGTCTTATTTTAAAATTTTTGCATATTTATTTTTTGTTTATATTGATTATTTTTGTCCATCTGAGATTTACTTTGTTGTATCATCTCAGGTGTGCCTGTAACTTAAATCAGTCTTTTTTAAGTAGGTAGAGATTTATCATAACACTTTATTAAATAGGGCTATTTGTATAGACATCCCTTTCCCATGGTTTATAATTTTTCTTTTTACATGAAAAAGTCATTAGTCAAATGAGACTTCTTGACAGGGAAAGTTTCCCTTCATTACTCTTCCCCCCCCCTCAATGATTTCTCATTTGTTCTTTTTTGTTTATTTCTAATGTTTTATTGTGTAATATATACAGATAAAACGTAAATTTTGCCATTTTAACCATTTTTAAGTGCCCAATTCAGTGACCTTTGTTATATTCACGTGTTATGCGACCACCACCACTGCCACTACCCTTCATTTCTGGGAGGTTTTCATCTCCCCAAATGGAACTCAGCACCCGTTAAGCCACGACACCCCACTCCTTCCTCCTCCAGCCCTGGGGAGCTCTCAGAAACTTTGGTCTCTCTGCATTTGCCTTCGCTAGATATTTCATATACATGGCTAATATGGTGTTTGTCTGTTTGCATCTGACTGATTTCACTCAACACCGTGTTTTCAGGGTTCATCCGTCATGTATCACTACTTTGTCTCTCTTTATGACTGAATAGTATTCCATCGTACGGACATACCTCCTGTGTTTATCTGTCATCTGTTGGTGGGCACGTGGGTCGTTTTCGCCTTTCAGCCATTGAGAATGATGCTGTGATGGACTTTGATGTACTTTGCTGCTGATGCTTGATGTCAATTCTAGAATGATCTGACAGGTGCCTCGGCAACACCCCCTGGCATGGCGACTGCACCTGTATGAATCTTTTAAATTAATTGGGAGAAAACTCATTGTTATTGTATTCAGTCTTGCCATCAATGATCATGAATATTTCCATAAAGAATGCTGTGGTTTTCCTATTGTAAATTTTCTGTACTTCTTGTTAGAATTAACCCTTGTATTTAACGCTCTCTTTTGCTGCGATGAAAGTCATTTTCTCCCATTATGTCCTCTCAGAAGTTAGGAATTAATTTTTGTTTAGGAATTAATCTTGTTTCTGGCTACTTAATATTTATGTTATTTCTGAGGGTTCTATGTACAGAGTCATATTACTTGCAAATAATGATTTTGTTTGTCTCCTGTATAATAGTTCAGTTTTGTCATGTTTTCCATGTCACTGCATTGGGAAAATCAGGATAACGTTCAACAGCCACGGTGATGATAGAAGTCTTTGCCTTGTTCCTAATTTTAATAGGAACAAACCATCTTTACATAGCTTCAACTTTATCATCTAACAAAGAGGAGTATAATGCCTACCTGGTACCTGGGGAATTGTAGCTGAGCAGCCTAAATCCACTGCCTCCATCTGATTTCATCCTGTGGGGTCCTGGAAGGAGATCTTATGTGCATGCAGCTGACCTTCCCTGCTTAGTTTTAGTAATGGCGGCACTGTCTGTCCACAGGGGAGTGGCACAGCCTCAGGCCCGGTCAGCCCAGGCACAGGAGGTGCGGTCAGAGCAGCCCTTCCTCCTGGGACCCCTCACACCTGGAATCTATCCACAGGCAGCTGAGCGGACCCCCCAGAATTGCCTGCAACTTCCACCTAAGATTAGGCATCGAGACACTTGTTAGATTGCCTTACTCTTCTTAATGCAATTTTTCAGCACCTCAACATATTTGTTCTTGAGCAATTTAGACACCAGTCCATGTTTGTAAAGAAAATACTTCCAGGAAAAGTCTCTGGAGAGGTATCTAGTGCGTGACCGTTCCGTGATAAAATGGGGATGGTGGCCATCAAGGTCTCATGCATTTCCTTCCCTGCCACCTTCGTAATCTCGTTCCATGCCACTTTCCATGTTGGTGAGCGGGCCGCTCCCTGGCTTAGAAATGAGGACAGAGCTCCCCAGCTTCTTGGCTGAACCAATAAAGCTAGCAACAATAAAAAGAAACAATGCATAATGTTCATTATACTGCTGTGTGGGGAGTTTGTTTAAGAGTTGGGCCCTAAATGGTTTTTAATCCCAGGACGCACTGATTGTGATAATGCCAGAGAGGCAAGCCACCATCCGTTATAAAATCATTGCAAATAGGAGCAGAATAAAAAATGGTTAAAAGGATCTTGTTACGGATTCTGTTTATCCCATAAGGATTTGAAGAAAGCAAATAGGCAGTGATTCTGTTAGGGACTTGTTTTTGAAAGATGACCTTTTATGTAGGTAAGTCAAAGGTTAAAGGAATAAACAGAATTTAAATACAGCCTGTTTTAGTAATTTTTCTATTGTTTGACTTAACTGCTTTCTAACATTAAAAAAACAAAAACAAAAACCAGCAGGACCTAGTCAAGGATAAAGAATCTCTGAGATATAAAAGCTGTAAAATCTCACTAGGGCACGTCTATAAAATATCATTTTGATTTTGGGTCTAGAGAAGTGCTATAGATTTAAAATTACAGTAAATCTCTACAAGTCCAATAGTGATTGCTTCCAGCTTGTGGCTGTAACGGACAACATTGCAGCATATTATGAAGCCGTGATTAAAGAATTGGGGAGAAGGGAGCGAGTGGTTCTGGACTCTGTTTTGGCACCTTGTGGAGCTCAGTGTTACCACAATTATTGGTTTTCTGAAATATGTCCCCATGCATTATTCTGATCAGTTCACTTGCATTGCCCAGTTCTCTGGTGAATCACGGGACAATAGCAGAAAATAAATCTCTCTCTGAAATTTAATCTCCGTGTCTGAACACTGCTAGGAAGAGCATCTACAGGCCTCTGATAAGGAAGGAGTTGTAGATCTTCCCCAACTGAAGTGGGTTTTGTTCTTTAATTATCCGAAATGGAAGTTTACAAACAGGCGAATGACCACGGCATTGATGTTTATGTAAGGAATAGGGTGTTGAAATGTAGCTGATGTTTTCTCAAGCCCTGGGTGATGAAATTCTGATCTCATTTGTCAAAATGCCACAGTCGGTTGGGTTGGGCGGTTACCCAGAGCACTGCCCTTTCACCTCTAAGAAGTTCCTGGTGAAATTCTTCTGAGAATCTTCCCAAGAAGGGCAGCCAAGCACATGCAACCATCCTTTGTTACCTTGCACCTTTCCATCCTACAAAGCTCACGTCACTCACGTGACTATTACCGGTTTCCGCCAACTCTGACTCATGGCAACCACAAGTGTGTCAGCCTAGAATTGTGCTTTGTAGGGTTTTCAGTGGCTGAATTTTTGGAAGTAGTTTACCAGGCCTTTCTTCCAAGGCACTCCTGGGTGGACTTGAGCCTCCAACCTTTCAGTTAGCAGCCTAGCTAACTTCTTATCACTTAAAAAGATCTCTCTTAAGCCGCGGAATTTCTCCCGGGTCATGGAGAATGTCCCCAGCAGGAAAACATGAGATACTCATACCATGTGTAGAAAAGTGACCTTCTCTCCTGTTCCTTGAACTGTGGGGCATGTGCCCTTTACAGATGAGTGGTGGGGAAGAAGTCCATCAAGGCACCCTGTAAAAACAGGGCCTGCACTCACAGCTGCAGCCTTGCAGGCAGGATTTCCCAAGGACCCTCTCTGTAAAATGGCCAGAAGAAAATGCACCGAGACATTCAAATATCAAGCCAGGCTTCAGCTCTGACTGGCCCTTGTTTATGAGGAAACATCACATCTTGAAGTCATTTTTTCCTCTCTTTCTAGAAATTACATTGTTAGAATGTCGCCAGCCCTCCTGAGTTGGGCGTGGGCCTCTTGGAGCACACTCATATCCTGGGGAAGTGTCCAGGAAATGTTTGTTCTTTATTTCAAAATTAGCTTTTTTTTAAATTAGAAAAGAAAGACACGCTCACTATTAAAGAGATTAAAGAGTACTAAATCTGCTAAACTAAGTTAACCTGCTTCCACAGTTTCTGTCCCCAGTGGTGGTCTCTACTGGCACTTTCTCCTGTCTCCTTGCAGGCGTGTGCTGCCACGTACGTGAGAGGAAGAATATTGCACACGCTGCCCAGGACCCTGCCTGTTTTCACCTAGGGTATCTTGGACATTTTTTAATTTCCATACGTAAGTCTGACTCAATGAGAATTAATGCTGCTTGGTCTTCCAGAAACTGATTGTTTTAACTTGCCCTTCATTGATAGACATCTCAGTTGTCTCCAGTTTTCCACTATTACAAACAAGAGGAAGGCAAGAAAAAGGATAATATTTTTATCAGGCGTAAGCTCTGATATAAAGGGCCTCTGTTCAAAGCCTGGGCCAGCCCTTTGCTCTCTGCAATGTTTTCCTTGTCAGTAAAACGGCAAGAAAAGAAACCTATGTCTTAGAGTGCTGGAGAGAATGAAAATAACACACGCCCACAAATAAATGAAAGAGCTAAGACTAAGCCTTTGCATACAGAAAGCTTTCTCTAGGTATTATCTGGAATAAACACTCGTGTGTGTGTGTGTGTGTGTGTTGCAGAGAAAAAGAGAATCTTCATACAATTATGTGAATGCATTGGTAAGATTAGGTCTCATATGTTGAATTGCTGGATGGAAGCATATGTATACTTTAAAATATAGCCAAATTACCCTGCTCAAAGGTGTGTCAGGTCACGCATCATCAGGAAGCTGGGTGCCTCTCTCCCCGTGTTGTTGCTGGAGCTGGGTCTTAACACGCTGGTAAACCTTTGCAAACCTCTAGGTGAAATGGTGCTTTTTGTTTTGGTTTGCATTCATTTGTTTAATATTGCTTAACCTTTATTGTCTATTTGTATTTCTTCTCTCAATAGGCTGTTCTTGCCCTTGGCCATTTTCCTATTGGTTTGATGGAATTTAAACAGTATTTATAAAAGTTCTTTTTACATTCAGGAAACCTATTTTTATCTGTCATAGACGTTGTAAGCATTTCTCTAGGTTATTTTTGTTGGTGATTTAGTAGATGGGCCTTCTGCATTACAGAATCTTACACACATTTTATTTAGTTAGAGTTCAGTCTTTATTTTATCTGGCCTTTGTGCCACAATATAACCGTTTTAACCATTTCCAGTTTATTAGGAAATCCATGGTTCTTTTAGAACTATCATGCTTTTATTTGAAAAAGTTAAATATTTGGTCTAAATGACATTTGTTTTGGTGTTAAGCACTCAAAATAGTGATTCATTGCTCCCTCCCCCAGATTGCTGGTCACTTGTCATACTACAGTTTGTCTAAGGCATCCTCTTCCTCTCCACTGCTTGGCTGGCGACATTGTGATATGATAAATTCCTCTATGTATTTATTAATTTCTGAAGACTCAATTCTGTTGCATTTATTTACATCACCATTCCTATGTCTGCATCATTTTGATTTTTAAAATTATAAATTAAAAAAAAATTCACCTTTTTTTTTTTGCTGCACGGTTCTGTGAATTTTAACACATGTATAAATTTGTATATGTATTAAACTGCTTTAAATTGTTTGTTCTAGTTAGTAGAGATTACTGTTCTTTTAAAAATATTTCTTAGCTATCTTTCCATAGGACCATTTTAGAATAACTTGGTCAAATGCCCAAAAAAGAAATTCCCCATGTTACTTTTTTATCCATTAATTCTGGGAGAGTTGATGTCTTTTCACCATGAGGTATGTTGTTCTATTTGTTCAGGTCTTCTTTCATGTCCTTTCATTGAATTAAATGTGTTTCCTGTTGTAGTTCTGTCCTTTTCTTAACTTTCGACCTGAGAATCTCATCTGGACCTTGTTATTGTGAACGAGAAATCCTTTCCAGTAATAGCTGATTTATTTGTTTATATAGACGGATGTTGCTGCTTTTTGGTATTAATTTCATAACCAACAAACTTACTGAATATTTTTCTTATTTCAGTTTTTTGGTCCCTCGGCTTTTTTCAGGGACGTAAATGTTTTTCTGTTTTGCTATTTGTCTGGTCATCTTTACCACATCCTTCTCTCCCCCTGTGCTGCTCTTTATCCAACTTCTTGTGCTGGGGATTTCGCTGATTCTTCTTCAGGGTTTCTTCTATGTGCACTCAAGGCCCTGGGGTTTTTGTTTTTTTCCCCTCCAAATATCGCTTTAGCCGCATCCCGTAAGTTTTTGTAAAAACAGTAATAGGAAGTAATAATAAGTAAGTAAATAATAGTAATTTATAGTTACTGTTTCCTTTGCTTTCTTGTTTCTCATTTCTTGCCTTCTGTTTGATTGCTCAAGTTTGTGTTTTTCCCCGCGTTTGTTTGTTTATAAATAAACACTCCGTGTCTGTTATTTTCATAATTACTTTAACGTTTTTACCATGCATCTCTACCCTCCTCCAGGAAAAGTACGAGGACTTAAGGATCCTTTAGTTAGTTGTTACGCTGAGTAATTGCCTTGGTGAGGTCTCTCACGAAAGGTAAGTGGCAGCAGGCAGGCTTGTTTTGTTTTAGTGCTCAGCCCTCCGGAGTGACTCCACCAAGTGCTGTGGTAGCCTTTGGCTTGGTGTGTGTGCGACTCTAGTCCCTTTCTTAAGATTTTTTATTTTTTATCAGAAAAGAACTTGGAGTTTTATGAGCTTTCTTTTTGACATCTGTTGATCAGAGTTTTCCCTTTGGCTGATGGATATGATGAGTTACATTAATAGAGTCTTTATGTTGAATCATTGTATAAAATGGTGATTGAAATAGTATGTGTTCTTTACTTATTCATGCAAAAAATATTTTCTGAGCATCCGCCATGGGCCAGGCGCCATTCTAGGCAGTGCGGACGTGCAAAGGAGCAAGGCCTGCCCTCTCTGAGCTTATATTCACACTGTCGGAGGGGCAGACGGTAAACCAGGAGTAAACACAGTGAATATCGCTATTAAAGACATAACAAGGGAAGGTGGTGGGGACCTCATGGAGTCACTGGGAGCATTCTGGGACAGTGTGGAAGTGCTCAGCACAGGCTGTAATGATTTGGAGTCCCTCGGTGGTTGCAAACGGTTAGCTTGCTTGGCTTTTAACAGAAAAGCTGGAGGTTCAGGTCCACCCAGAGGTGCCTTGGAAAAAAGCCGTGGTGACCTGCTTCCAGAACACCTGGGCCATGAAAACCCCGTGGAGCGCAGCTCTGCTCTGACACACGTGGGACCATAATGAGTTGGAGGCAACTCGAGGGCAAATTTTTTTTTTAATGCTTTTAGGCTTTTTGGTTTGAGATCTGCCTCATCGTTAATGTTCTTTTTTATTGGCATACTTTTACTTTCAACTTTTCCGGGTAACTTTTTAAAGACGATTCCTGCAGATAGTAAGTACTTGAATGTCCATTTAATATGAAATACTTTCTTACAATAGGTTGATTCATCCAGTTTACTTCTACGATGACAGATGTATTTTTAGGAAATGTTACACATGATTTTGTGTTGTTGTCTCCATTTTTGATGTTTCCTTTGTTTTCTTTTTTCCTGCATAATCTGTGTGTGTGTGTCTGTGTGTGTGAGAGAAAGAGAGAGCCAGGAAGGAGAGAGAGCCTGTCTGGCATCTGAAAGGGTTATATTTATTCCATTTTTAGTTCTTCTAGTGGTCATTTTTATAACTTTAAAGAAATTATTTAAATTTCTATTTTTTGATGAATCAATGTTGATTTTCTGATTGACCCCAACCTGTGAAAAATGGGGAAATATGTAGCCTTATCCTTGCTTTCCCCTCCCTGTCTGAATTTTTGTTATTTGACAATTTTAATATTGTCGATTTGTTTTTTGAATCTTTACTTTCTGCTTTATCTTATAATGTTTAAAAACCAAGCCAAACCCAGTGCCGTCGAGTCAATTCCGACTCATAGCGACCCTATAGGACAGAGTAGAACTGCCCCCATAGAGTTTCCAAGGAGCTCCTGGCAGGTTCAAACTGCCGTCCCTTTTGTTAGCAGCCGTAGCACTTAACCACCACGCCACCAGGGTTTCCCTTATAATGTTTACAGTAGCTTAATCCCGGATTCCGCGTTTCAGTGTATTCCATGCTCACCACCAGTACGTTTTTCCCTACTAGATTTCTTTAGTTGGATTTATCCCTTGTTTTTCTGGATTGCGTCATCATTTTATTTTTTTTTGTGAAAGGCTTACATATGAGGTTATATTTCCTGTTCACTATTCACATAAAGAATAAACTGGCTGGGCCTGAAATCCATGGGTCATACTTTTTCTTGCAAATTTAGGGGAACAAAGCTGCTTAAAATGTGATTTTTTGGGGCACTCCGCCTCAGAATTATCACGAAGATTTGTTTAACATGCAGATTCCTGGCCAGCAATAGGATCCTGGTGACTCAGAAATTCTAAGCGTAGGCTTGGGAGCTCTGCCCTTTCAGAGACCCTTCCTGGGCAGCTCCTTTGCAACTCAAGTCCAAGAGCACAGCTGCTCTGGCTGCTCTGTGGCTCTCGGCTGTCAACGGGGTGTGGAGAAATCTCAGGCCAGCCCAAATTTCACCTTTGTTAGTCTTTCCTTTTCCTGGTTTGCCATCCCCAAGATTTTTCTTTATTCCTGAAGTTCTGTCACTTCCTCTGGATATATTTTGGTGTTGAAAGTCTTGTATCAGTTTTTTTTTTTTTCCCCCCGCTTTCTTGGATTTGAGGATCAAGTCTTTGTTTAGGAAAGTGCTCCTTCCACTAGATCTATGAATGATTTTATTGTTAGCTCCATGTTCTTCTTTCTCCTAGGTCATTCCTTATATCTGGCCAGTTTCTTTCTTTCTTTGTCCCCGCCCTGGCTTATTTTCATAATGGCAGATGAGAGAATCTGCAATTTGAGTGTTTTTGTGCTGAGTGGCTTCTTCACTGCTAACATCCCAGGGTCCTAGGACAGTGTCTGCCTTTGGTCAGAAGTCAATTATCCAAAGAATGTTAGAATGAAGAAATGAATGACTAAGCAAATGAATGGATAAAACAGCCACACGTATGTTGAGACCAGTTGATTTTAAATTGGAACCATGTGTCTTTGTGTGTGTGTGTGTGTGTGTGTCTGTCATCTTCTCTTTATATCTCTTTATATCTTTCCACTTCTTTTTGTGGAATTTTCCACAGGCTTGTCCTCCATGTTCAGTACTCTTACTGTTCAGTTTCTTGTTGCTTTAATTGTGCTTTTTACGGCTGTAACAGTCTTGTTACTATTTTAAGTTATCCTCTTCTGTTGTTCTCTATCATCTTTATAATATTCTCTTCTATCTTGTAGTTCTTCTCTAAGCTGTTTCTTTCATATTTCATTTTCTCTTAAACTTACTGAGAATATTAAGAAGTATTTGCATGGATGATTTTTCCTCCTTTCTGGAGCAATTCTTCCCACGTCTTGCTGGCCTTTTTCTTGACGTGTTGCATCCTTCACTTTGCTAGTCCTTTATTGTCCTCTAGTGGGAACAGTTTTATCAGGCCCCGCCATTCACTCAAGAGTCACATGACACAGACCAACCAGCGTGCTCTTGAGGAGCTTGTCATTCAGCCTCTCACCTTCTCCATTCCACCCCTGCCTTGGGGGCAGGTCTTTCCTCATCTTTCCTGCTCCTCACCTTGGAATGACCTTGAATGGCTGAAGCTCACTTCCTTTGTTCAGTGTCGCTTCACCTCTGATAAGCAGTTGCAGCAACTTGGCTTTTTCTACCTCAGTTCCTGGAAATCCTGGTGGCATAGTGGTTAAGAGCTATGGCTGCTAACCAAAGGGTTGGCATTTTGAATCCACCAGGTGCTCCTTGGGAGCCCTATGGGGGCAGTTCTACTCTGTTCTACAGGGTCACTATGAATCGGAATCAGTTCTTTGTCCAGGTCGGCATTCGGAGATTTCCACAGAAGACCTATCTCCAGCTCTGCCTTCTTCCTGTTCTATGCTCTGTGCTTCTTCCCAGGTTTCTCAAGACCCTCTCTTTTTCTGTGACTTCTGTGCCCCTCTCCGGCTATGCAGAGAGATACCTTGGCCCTGGGTGTCCATCACAGATGTGATTACCGGTCTCTGTAACATAGTTTGCTATTTGAGGTTGTGGTCATTTCTTATCTTCATTGAAGATGGAGTTTATTTTCCATTCTTCTGACTTTCCTGGTGGGTTTCAGACAAGGAGGTCTTGACTCCCCCCACCTTTTACTGGGGTAACTTCAGAAAAAGTGGAGAGAATCCAGTGGGGTGTGTTTGTGGAGGGGGGAACCAATGATGGAGCAACACCCAGTTGAAAGTTACCTTTTGTTATATCCGAGTGTCCTTGCGGTTTGCATATAATTTTGCAAAAATTGGAAAGAAGTAGCCAGCATGAGCAGAGCATTTGTAATGTTTTGTTTTGAGAAACCTGCTGGTATTTCAGGATTCAGCAAATGCTGATAATTTTTGAGTAGCGGCTGGAGGCAGAGAAAACTAACATTTAATGGATCCCAGTGAGGTGGTGATTGCTTTACATCTGTTATAGCTCAGTTTAATCTTCATGACAGTCCTATTAAAACCCCAACCGAACCCACAGAGACCCTAGGTGGGCACTACTGCCTGTATTCTGTGCATCAGAAAACTTGCCGGGTGTTGCATTCTGAGTGGGAGTCCGATTCAGAAGCAGGTGGTAGACCCGTTGTACCCCCAAGGTCTCCAGTGCTAGAATGCCCCCATAACCATTTCTTGCCCTTCCAGGCAATACTCGGTCTTAGTGGGGCCTCAGTGAATGAACAGTTTTCCGTTGTGTTCCTCGTTAGGAGTGTTTTATCACAGAGGTTCCTAGTGACCTTATATATGGGTTAAAGCTGTGGGTTGGGAAGGGTTAAATCTCAGATAAAAACAGATAGTGTGGCCTCACCTGCCTGTTAGAAAGCACCTCAAGCCTCTAAGCCGGGGGAACACCAAGGAGGAGCAGAGCCCCTGGTGCATGTTAGAGCCTGGTGTACTTGCCTGCTTCCCTAGAGGCTGTGTTGCTAATTCTTCGGGACCTTAGAACAACTGTCATCTTACTGGACTCTACAACCACCACTGCATCCAGAAAGGGCACTGCACATTGTGGACACTCAGTACATGTGGCTTAATGAATCACTGGATCAACAATCAACCCCATAGCCATTGAGCTGATTCCGACTCATAGCGACCTTTCAGGACAGAGTAGAACTGCCCCATGGGGTTTCCAGGGAACAGCTGGTAGATTTGAACTGATGACATTTTGGTCAACAACATCATACCACACTGTCTGGAAGAGTCACCTATTGTCTTATAACCTCTCCCATCCTCAGCTCCACAGTTGGATGTTCATTCCTTTTGTATCCATGTTAAAGAACAGATGCTCTAAAGAGGTGATAACTGAAATATGCCTTGTTATTTGTCCTTTTATGTCGGAATTTTTTTTTCCCCTGAGAAAAGCTTCTACTTGAGTCAGTGTACGCGGGGGTAGGGGGGAGGGAAGAGTGGAAGGAGGTGGAGTACTTTGTAGAATTATGGGTCCCCAAAGATGTCCCTGTCCTAATCCTCAGAACCCACCAACATGGTACCTTATGTGGCAAACGGGAGTTGAGGTTACAGACGGCATTAAGGTTGATAATCAGCTGACCTTAAAAGAAGCACATTATCCTGGATTATCTGGTGGACTCAACGTAACCACAGTCCTTAAAGAGTAGGTTGGAATGATACAGTGTAAGAAGAACTCAGCCACCATAGCTGACTTTAAGGATGGAGAAAGGGGCCAAGAGTCAAGGAATGCAGGTGGCCAGGAAACAGGTTCTCTGCTAAAGCCTCCAGAGAAAGAAGGTAGCCCTGCCAGCACCTTGATTTTAGCCCAGTACGCCCGTGTCACACTTTTGACACGTGGAACTGTAAAATAACATTTTTTTGTTGTTGTTGTTTGTTGTAAGGCATCACACATATGATAGTTTTAATAGCAGTACATAACTGAACACAAAGTTTGAAAAAGCAGAATTGGAGCCGAGTGTCTCACCCCACGTCCACTGGCTGGAACAAATTGGTTGATGCTTTCCCTGTGCCAGCCTGAATTGTGAGTGAATTATCTGTGCTCTCTCCTGGGTGTAGCAAGACAGCTCAGTTCACCTCCTAAGTATCCCACCTGTTGGGAGAGAAGGGGACCAGGTGGGGAGACCATTAATTGCTTAGGCTTTTGGGGAGAACTGACAGTCCTTGCTGAGAAAAGGGGAAGAGAGGACAGTTGAGCTCATTTTGTGACTGTTTAGTCTCCAATAAAATCACTAAAGAACCATTTGTCTGGTTTGAAAATGCATCAGCTTGTTGACGATTCAGAAAACGACTCCTTCGATCCTTCATTTGAGATTCTACAGGCATTTTAAAGTGTTCTCTGAACAGGAAACACATTTTATTTAAATTCCTGACACGACTGCGAAAAGTGCATTAGCATATTTTGTGTTGGTTTCAGAGTTTATTCTTGACCACCTAATAATGAGAGCAGCTTAACTGAAGGAAAGTGCATGAACATATACATGTACATAAACATGTACACACACATGCACACATGTGCACACACGTGGCACACTCACATATATACCCTCACACATGCATGCACTCATGTATACACTCAAACACATGCACATAACCACATGTGCACGTGTGGACACAGACACCGATACACTCACATACGTGCACACTCACATGTGTGCAAACATATCCACACACATGTCCACATCCACATATGCACATACATGTGCACACACATGCACACTCAGCACACTCGCATGCACTTGTGTATATACTCAAACACATGCACATAACCACATGTGCACACATGTGGACATAGATACTGACACGCTCACATATGTGCACTTGTGTGCACACATCCACATGTCCAAACCCACACATGCACACATGTGCACACACACATGCACACTCACATGCGAACACATTCACACACATGACATACGTGCACATATGCACTCATACATGTGAACACATTCAAACACAACACACGTGTACACACACGTGCATACATGAGCATATGTGCACACGTGTGCACACATGCATGCATACATGTGGAGTTCCAATAGCTTCCTAGGGTTCTGTTCACTAGCTGATGGATTGGGTGAGTGCTTGCACATGGAGGTCTGCCTGTGCTCTGTAATTCATTTGATTCAGGGGGGCCTGCTGTTGAATATATTGAAAACAAAATTTTGAGTTCTTACTATGTGCCAAGTGAAGTGCTAATCAAGGTACATGTGTCATCTAATTTAACCCTTAAACGTATAACCTAGATAATGTTTCTGTGCCCACTTGCAGATGAGAAAACCACTGAGAGAGTCTATGTAAGGTTATATAGCTGGTATACAACATAGCTGGTATTCCAAGTGTGTGACTCCAGATATGATCTCAAAATAAACAGCCAGATAACCTGGGTTTGCTCCCAGGCTCTGCTGCTTACTAAATGCATGGCCTTGGCCAAGTTGATTAACCTTGCTGTGTTCTAGTTTCCTGTGGGTTAGCACCTACTTCTGAGGGTTGTTTGTAGATGAAATGGGTCAAAACAAGTAAAGCACTTTGAACAATGCTTGGCACCTAGTACCTCTTCACAGAATGTTAAAAAGTCAACCCTAAGTTAATAATAACAGGAATGTTAACTGTTATTATTAACTTAGGGTTGACTTTTTCTCTAAATTGTCATGTCAACCAATGACTTGGGCTCAGGGCACTAATGAACCATTTGTTAAAGCTGGAAAAAACCTAGTTCACATCAGTCAAAGCTTTAAATAAAACAAAGTAAGAAAGGAATCATAATAATCCCTGCTTTCTTATAATTTAACATGGTCTTCATAATAACCTTATAAAATTGGGCATTAATTGTTATATTTTTGTTAAAGCTGGGGAAACCAAGGCTCAGAGTACTAAAGTGACTTGACCAAGGCCATCCAACTGTTGAGCTGAAGGGACAGATCTACTTCCATGTCTTAGGATGATTTTGATCGTCCATCCATCCATCCATCCATCCATCCATCCATCCATCCATCCATCCATCCATCCATCCATCCATCCATCCATCCATCCACCCATCCATCCACCCACCCACCCATCCGCTATTCATCTGTATTTATCATTCAGATGGTGCAAAGGAATGCAGGGTACAAATACTTTGAAATTAAATGTGGAAGTGAATGTATTTATTGAATCTTGGTCCAGTGAGTTCTTCTTTATAAGATTATAGTGACTTGATTAGTTCTTCTTCATTTGGGGCCATCTTTATCTTTATGGCCTTGGTCACTCCTGGAAAATTTTCTTGAACTCATTTAGGAAGCACATGTATTTTAATATAATAGGATTAAGGTCTTACTGTTTGCCACTGGGAGTACAAAAATTGATTTTAGCATGTAAAGGATTAAAGACAATATTTTAATACTCTTATTTACTGCAATGAGTTTAGAAAGAATTGTAATCAGCATATCTAACCCATGATTTTTTGGTGGTTGTCGCTTGGCATGAGGCTAAAGTAGGAAGTTTGCCTTTGGCTGAGAGTGTGAAGGTCTGAGACTTTCTATCCTGCGTGGAGGCAGAGTGCAGGCTCTGGAGGAGAAAGTGCCCTCCTCCTGTGGGTGCACAGGGAAACCGCAAATAAGTGTTGAGGCTGGAGAGGGGAGCATAATAAAGCTGTGGAATCCATAGTCAGTGTTGGAGAAGGCCAGGGAATTCTCCCTGTGTGAGGAGACAGGCAGTGACTCTGAACAACTGTTAATGTGTCTTGGCTTTTGCTTGAAAAAGTCCTGATCAGATTTGAGTTTCAAGAGCCTCGGGTCCTTCTGGATGAAATCTCCAGACTGTGTGATTGTAGCACGATTACAGCTGGCTTTTCAATTAGCATATTTTGCAAACATATTAGCTCATTGGAACAACCCACGTTTGTCCGTACGAGGTAAGCTTCAGCTGACATCAGTATTCCACGTGTGGGGCCAGTCAAGGTGGGGATAGATGCTCTGGGCTATGGCCACCTCCATCAGCTGTGAGGGTCTTCCCCTCTCTTAGATGACCTGGCCAGGAATGCATCTGAAAAGTCCCTGAAGATATCTTGAATGCTGTGAACAAACGCTTGAAAGGTGCAATAGAAGATATTCATTAGTGTTTTCCCTCACCAGATGGGAATCGTGAGTGGGCAGGGCTTCAAACCAGTTTATTCCAGTTTGACCCCCGGCTGAGAATTTGCATTTCCATCCCCATATACTGAATCAGAGTCTACATTTTAACAAGATCCCTAGGTGGAAATGCGAATTCTCAGCAGGTGGTCAAACTTGGAAAGAGCAGGTTGGAAGCTGTGGATGGGCAAGGAACATACTCTCTGCACTTGTGGCCTTGACCCAATCACTTCATTCAAAGACTGGATTCTGCAGATTGCTTCTTAAAACCAAAGTTAACAACAACAAAACAATTGACAACAAGTCGACTCTGATTCATGGCGAACCCACTTGTATCGGAGTAGAACTGTGCTCCACAGTGTTTTCGGTGGCTGATTTTTTGGAAATAGATTGCGGGGCCTTTCTTCCAAGGCACCTCTGTATGGACTGGAACCACTAACCTTTCAGTTAGCAGCCGAGTAACCGATTGCATCACCCAGGATTCAAAAACCAAAGTTACTTTTATCGTTTTGGTTAAGAATTAATTCTTAGCGTCCAGGGTTACTGGGCAAGATGGTTACAGGTTTCCGTGAATTGGTTTCCTTGGCACTCGCTATCTAGACAAAAATGTGGAACCACCTAGATTACAGAGACTCATCTGAAAGCAGTGGTTCTCAAGTGAAGGCCACGGCAGCAGTATCAGCCCCATCTGAGAACCTGCAGAACCCCTGAGTCAGACACTGCTGCGGTGTGGAGCTGGAGTCCACATCCGTTTGAACAAGCTTTCCAGGGGGTACTGCTGCACCCTCAGGTTTGGGAAGCACTGTCTCAAGGGCAGCATCTGGAAGGGGACTGGGGCCCTTCATTTCTGACTAATCATGAAGAGGCCCCTTCTTTTCACTGAGACGTTTATCTTCAAGCCAGCGTTCCAGGTAAATGACCTAGACTTATCATAACTGTACCCATATTTCAAACTTTGATCTTTTACAATTTAAACTGATTTATTTTCATTATGTTCATTTCACAGATTCCTTTTGTTTGTGTCAAGGAGTTGTTAGTGTTTCATTAGTGGTAGTAATGGCTATTCAAGAAAAGTGAGTATTAAAAAGGGAAATTATTAGGTTGTAATAGTACAGTTGACACTTTGTGTTGTCCTGTTTTACATATTTTCTATGCTGTTGCTGTTGTTATGTGCCATCGAGTTGGTTCTGACTCATAGTGACCCTGTAGTACAACAGAACGAAACACTGCCTGGTCCTGCGCCATCCTCAGGATTGCTGTTATCCTTCAGCCCGTTGTTGCAGCCACTGTGTCAGTCCATCTTATTGAGGGTCCTCCTCGTTTTCACTGACCCGCTACTTTCGCAAGCATGGTGGTGTCCTTCTCTAGGGACTGGTCCCTCCTGATAAGCTGTCCAAAGTATGTGAGACGAAGTCTTACCATCCTTGCTTCTAAGTAGGATTCTGGCTGTAGTTCTTCCAAGACAGATTTGTTCGTTCTCTACATTTTTTATAGTTCTATAGAGGGAAATATATTACCTTTGTCATCAGAAAACAATACGTGTTCTAAATATAAGTCAATCAATAGAATTAATCAATCAATAGAATCAAGTGGCTAAAGAAGGAAAAGAATGCTGGTGGGAGCTGGATGCTACTATGGTTTTTTTCCATTTTTGCAATTAGTGTTTAACTGAATTACTAACGGCAGTTTTAGCATCACGAATGCAGTGTGTGACTACGACAGTAATGCAGTTGTCCTTTAAAACCTTGCTGGAAATGAACAACCTAAAAGCTATGGGGATTTTGAAACATTTTATTTACTTTTAAAATTACATACAGAAAAAATTCTTTGTGGTGGGCTCTGACAAATGCACAGCATCCTGAAGCTACCACAACAGTTAAGATACAGACCAGCTCCAGCGCCCCAAATTCCTTCCTGCTGCTCCTTTGTAGGAAACCCCTCCCCATCTTCAACTCCTGGCAACCGCTGATCACTTCTTTGTCTCTATAGTGTTGCCTTTTCCAGAATGTTAGATAGGTGAAATCATACATGACGTAGCCTTTTGGGTCTGGCTTCTTTTGCTGGATAAACTGCATTTGAGATTCAGCCACATGGTTGCATGGATCAGCCCCTTGTTTCCTTTTATTGCTGGGTGTATCCCATTGTATGGATGTACCACAGTTTTTTTTTTTTCTTTTTTTTCCAGTTCTGTTGTTTCTAGTTTGGGGCAATGGTAAATAAAGTTGCTGTAAACATTCAGGTACAGATTTTTTGTGTAAACATAAATTCTCAGTTCTCTTGGAGAAGTGCCCAAAATTGGATTGCTGGTTCAGACGGTCAGTGCACGTTTAACTTTGTAAGGAACCACCAGCCTGCTGTCCACAGTGACTGCACCATTTTGTATTCCCACCAGCAAAGTCTGAGAGCTCCAGTTGCGCCACATTCTTGCTAGCACTTGGTAGTTGTCAGTATTTTTTATTTTAGCTATTCTAGTAGGTATGTAGTAGTTTTAATTTATGTTTCCCTAATGTCTAATGATGTTGAATATCTCTTGATGTATTTATTTGCCATTGGTTTATTATTCTCTTTGGTGAAGTGTCCATTCAAGTCTTTTGTCTCCTTTTTACTGAGTTGTTTGCTTTGCTACTGTTGAGTTTTGAGGGTTTTTTGTTTTTTTTTTTAATAGATCGTAGACATAAGCCCTTTGTCAGATTGTGATTTGCAGATATTTTCTTCCAGTGGGTGGTTTGTTCTCTCATTCTCTTATGACAGAGCCGATATAAAGGGTGTTTTTTGACACCCTTGAATGTCTTTTGTAGAAATAAAACAAGAACAGGCAGGGGCTATTTAATCAGAACTCACTGTAGCAAGGCAGTTGGCCACCATAACTGTGTTTGGCAGAGACTCACAGGCAGGCAGGGCAGTGGCACACTTTATGGTGAAGAAGGGCAGGCTTCAGCTGTGCCCAGTTGGAGGCTGTGGGCATGGGGAAGCTGGGGGCAGGCTGACAAGAAGCAGAGCATCCTGTGTGACTGATAGGACTGTCTCTGGTAGGTCCTGTGTTGGAAGCTGGCTGTCACTGACACGCCCTGAGCGCTCTGAGCTGATGACTGTGGAGGTTGTGGGTTGGCCACATGGGCGGGTTACCGCAGAGCTTGTGGTCAGAGTCCTGTTGTTCGGTCTGGTCTGGCTGCTGTCCATTAGTATTTCAGTCTCTCACCTTGTTTAAGGGAACCACAGCGCAATGTCCAGTTGGCTTCCTCTGCTGAGGGTCCTTGAAGAAGGTATGCAGGCCCTGGATAGGTAAGAGGAGGGGAGTGGCTGGAGGGACATTGAGGGCAGGGTGAGAGCACTCAAGGAGTGTGAAGTATAGCCAGCGTCCCCTTCCAGTCTCTCTTGCTGGCTGATTACCACCAGGACTTTGACCGACCCATGAGGCCAGGGGAAGCTTTATCTTGAGGTCTCCAGCTTGGTCTGCCCACTCCCTTTTCTCCACAGCCCCTGCCCATCAAAAACTGCCCTTTGATGAGCAGGGGTGAGTGGAGCCAGGCTTCTCTGGGGAGCATTTGGGACTGGCTGTTGGGGGGCAAGGGTAAGAGGTTCTGGCGGGGGGAGGAGACCCATCCCTGCCAATCCTTCTGTGGCCAGAGCACTGCTCGTGGGTCCCGGGGGAGCTGGGAGAGTGGCCCGAGGGGTCCCACAGACACCAGACCTGGCAGCCCTGGGCTGACGCCCATTCAGAGGGGCTTCTGAGCTCGGCTGACAGGGTGGCTGGAACAGTTTGTCTTTTCTTCCTTGTGTCCCACGCCAGGTGGGGGTGAGGTGGCTGTGTGTCCTGGCCTTGCTTCTTATGCAGTTGGAATTGTGCTGCTCCCGTCTGCTGAGCCCAGGGGAGAGCGCCCTATGTGGAGGAGCTGGGAAAGCCCAGAGGCCCATCTGTAGGCTCGCAGGGGTGCTGACAGTCCTGCTGGGATGAGCTCTGGTTGTACAGCTCCTGGAGTCACCAGCCACTCGGTGCCGCCTGGGTGTCCTGTGTGTAGCCTGCTGCCTGTCACCGTTGTCCACTGGGCTGTGACCGCCATGCCTGGACTTGCTCAGTGTTTGGCCGAGGGAAGTGGGCTCTGGCTGCTGGCAGTTGGTGTGACAGGAGTGACTGCCTTTTTGCATTTGAAATGGCATCTTCTAGCCGCCGGGACTCTGATGTCAGTGAGGCGGGATAGAGGCTGCCCAGCTGTGGGCAGGAAGGCCACAGGGTGGGAAGGCCGTGGGCAGCAGCCACTCCTTAGTGGTGGCCGCCAGAGGCTGCCCAGAGGTCCTGTCTCTTCCTTTTTCCTTCTTCTGTCCTCACCCGGGTGGTGACAGCCTCTTCTACCTTTGTTCTTGTGTGACTTTCTCAGGGAGCATTTGGGCATCAGGGTGATTATACCGGTGGCTATGTGCAACATTAGGGAAATACTTAGGACTTTGATGCTTCCCCCTACCAAAAAAAAAAGAAATTGGGAGAATTACACTAAGATACTTACACC
Source organism: Elephas maximus indicus (assembly GCF_024166365.1). Classification (NCBI taxonomy): domain Eukaryota; kingdom Metazoa; phylum Chordata; class Mammalia; order Proboscidea; family Elephantidae; genus Elephas; species Elephas maximus. The sequence goes on along the minus strand of NC_064834.1, from coordinate 79,151,426 downwards.
ATAGTATAAATGAGCACCAAAGCTTTTTCCACGGACAGTTTTTGATGGGCAGGGCTGTAGAGAAGAGGGTGTGGGCAGGCCAGGCTGGTGACCTCAGGATAAAGCTTCCCCTGACCTCATGGGTCGGTCAGTGTCCTGGTGGTAATCAGCCAGCAGGAGAGGCTGGAAGGGGACACTCGCTATATTTTGAACCATGTGAGTGGTCTTGTGTAAAAAGAACCTTCACTTGCTTCTCCTCAGACAGAGCCTTGGTTTGGGGAGGGGGACGAGTGTGGGGAGTGGAGAAGTTGAGGGCCGGTTGCCTCTACCGTGAGGTCCTGAGATCCAAGTGTGGATTCTGTGTTGTGATCACACCCTTTGGCCACCTGCCCTCATTATTGCTCCAAACAAATGAGGTAGGATTCCAGCGATGCTGTTCCTATCTCTCTGTAAGTCCACACTACCTCTTACGGCCAGCAGTTTGTGGTCAGGACCTTCTTCTTTGCCTCGACCCCTATTCAGTTTTACATCCACCATGTTTTATTGTTCCTCAGAGTGTTCATCATTATGGAGAACTTCAGGAGAAAGCCTGTAGTGTGGATGCAGGTTGTTTGAGTCTTGCCTATCGCAGTTGTAGCTGTTTGGAGTTGGGGTTGGTCCCATCACAGTTGTAGGTGTTTGGAGTTGGGGTTGGTCCCATTGCAGTTGTAGCTGATTTGGAGTTGGGGTTGGTCCCATCACAGTTGTAGCTGATCTGGGGTTGGGGTTGGTCCCATCACAGTTGTAGCTGATCTGGGGTTGGGGTTGGTCCCATCACAGTTGTAGCTGATCTGGAGTTGGGGTTGGTCCCATCGCAGTTGTAGCTATTTGGGTTTGGGGTTGGTCCCATCGCAGTTGTAACTGTTTGGAGTTGGGGTTGGTCCCATTGCAGCTATAACTATTTGGAGTTGGGGCTGGTCCCATTGCAATTGTAGCTGTTTGGTTTTGGGATTGGTCCCATCGCAGTTGTAGCTGTTTGGCTTTGGGATTGGCCCTATCGCAGTTGTAGCTGTTTGGAGTTGGGGTTGGTCCCATCGCAGATGTACCTGTTTGGAGGTGGGGTTGGTCCCATCGCAGTTGTACCTGTTTGGAGGTGGGGTTGGTCCCATCGCAGATGTACCTGTTTGGAGGTGGGGTTGGTCCCATCGCAGTTGTACCTGTTTGGAGGTGGGGTTGGTCCCATCGCAGTTGTAACTGTTTGGAGTTGGGGTTGTTACAAGATGCTTAAGGCCCAGAGTTTGTGGATGCGACTGTTGTCCTTTCTCTGTAAGTGCAGTGGGATGTGAGTCCTGGGCTTGGCCGCTCATTCGAGAGGCAGGTTGGCAGTGTGGGCATGACACTGGGCCTGGCTTTGGTAGACATTTCCCGGGTCACTGTCAGCCCTGAGAATAAAGCTCCATTTCTAGCACCTCAGAGTACACACAGATGAAAGCCATATGTCCCATAAGCTAAGAAAAAAATGACATGTATTTGAGACGTGAGGAAATAACTCTGGAATGTTCTACTCCTAAAAAAAAGACCCATAAAGCATTCCTTGTTCTTAGGTGATACCGCTGAAGAGCTTAGGGAAAGTGACGTACTTTCAGATGATTTACCGAACGTGGGAAGGTGTTAGACATCGGTGAGTCCAGGTGACGGGCATGGGTGTTTGTGGTGCTCTTCCTTCAAGCCGACATTTTTAGAATAAAGGGTCAGGGAATAGTAAACAAGGTGAACAGTTTGCAGAGAGCACAAAGCATACAACCACCGTGTTCGTCCTCAAAGGTCGTGGGCAGGAACGTGTGTCACTACATCTGTGCCCCTGACCCCCCTAGTCCTGGGGCCCCAAGTCCCAGAAGGCACCAGGAGAGCAGGCTGCATGAGGCTCTGTTACCCTTTTCCTGTAAGTCAGGACTGAGGGTGTGGGGCTGCTGCCAGGGAATCATAGTCTGTAGGGAGGAGTGCAGATAGGCCAGTGTCCTTGATGGGATGGGGGTGTCCTTTGTTCCTGACCCTCAACTGGAGGAGAAGCCAGCCCCTGCTCCTGCCTCATCCCCAGCCGGGAGCCTAAACTGGTGCTCCCTGTAACTGCGGCTGGGTGTCTATCTGTTCAGATGACTTCCTAAACACATTACCAACGGAGTGAAAAGTCATGGCTGCTCTCATCCTGACGGCCCTTTCACCTGGGCTGGACAGACAGGATCCACACCTTCTGAACTGACTCTGCCAAGGGGACCCTCCTGGTTCCTAGTCCACTTGGGCTGTTAATGATGGTTCAGTGCGTGAGACCCGGGTTCAGCTGCCAGTCAGTGCACCTCATGTGTGTTGCTGTGATGCTGAACAGGTTTTAGTAGAGCTTCTAGACTAAGATGGACTAGGAAGAGAGGCCTGGCATCTGCTTCTGCAAATCAGCCCATGAAAACTCTGTGGATCTCAGCAGCCCGAGCCACACCCAATCGTGGAGATGGCGCAGGGCTGGGCAGCGTTTCCTTCTATTGTGCTTGGAGTCCCATGAGTCGGAGCTGACTTGACTATGGCTAACAGCAACAAAGAGACATCTGAAACCCCCATGCCAGTGGGGAGATCTCGCAGAGACCTCTGTGTCTCCCCACCTTTCTCTGGTTCCAGGAGGTGCAGTTCATCTGTTAGAACCAGTTAGGGGTGCTTCTGGAAGTGAGCCTAGAGCTAAGGTCTGTTTTAAAGGCCTGGCTCCTTACTCAACCCTTCTGTGAGCCCGGCAGAGTTGTGTTCTGTGAGGAGGTGTGATGGGGGAGAGGCAGGGAGGGTAAGGTTAGAAATACTCCCTCTCAGCCTGTGATGCCTTAGTCACGGTGCTTCCCAGCCTGAATGTGCTGAGTCTTACACACAGCACTTACTTACCAAGGGCTTCCAAGGACGGTCTTCGCTGGGCTTCCTTGGGGAGAGGGAAAGGCAGCCACTGGAGACACCTCAGGCCTGGAGAGGAACCCTCAGAAGTCCCTCTAACTTCCTCTCCTGACTATCCCGTGTCTCCCTGGTGGGAAATGGGGCCTAGTTGCTTTTCCCAGCTCATCATCAGTGGCGGCCATGTTTATTCATCAGGTTTCACATAACCACAACGAGTTCCTACTGAGGACAAGTCCCTGGTGTTTGGAGTCTCCAGTCTGCTGGGCAAAGCCTGATTTCTGAGGGATGCGTGTTGGACAGTGTAAGAATGTGATTTGGAAATGCCAAATGGTTAACCAGGAATGGCCATGGGCTAGAAGCCTGCTCCCGGCACTTCTGACAGGGCTGCTGCTTTGCCAGCTGGCCACTATCAGTACTTGGAGGGGATTGTCGAGGTAATGCTCCCTCCTTCTCCACCCCCCTGCACCCTGGTGCCTCCTAACATCCCATCCAGCCAGGCTTGGCTACCTCAGGGGGTGGGTGGGCAGCGTGCCAGGCCTTTGGTCAGGGGTCTCTGGTCCATGCAGGCAGCTGCTCCTCACATGTCCAGCTGGCTCTGCTGGGGTCTCCCCCTCCACCCCAGCCAAGGCCCTTTGTCCTGACACCATGGCCCAATGAAAGGCCTTCTAGTCCCTGATCCTGGCTATTGGGTCTCTGACATTCCCTAGATGCCTCTGCTTCTTCACCGGCAGCCCTACTCGCCAGAGGCATGCAGGTGGCACATCTTCTCAGCCTTTCTCCTCCTAACCCTGCTGCATAACGTCACCTGGCAGGACCTGGTTGGAAGGTTGTATGGAACCAGAAAAGCCAAGGCGAGGTGGAAGGCTGGGAAGAGATGTGAAGTCCCCGTTACGATAGGGTCCTTAGAGGGCCTGGGGTGGACAACAAACACTGAGCCCACCCTGCCCCCAGAGCCCTGCCCATGACAGTACAAAAAAGGAGCATACACCTCGCTCCTGTGCTCCAATAACGTTCCACCTCACACCTGTGCCCTGAACAAGTCTCACCTCACACCTGTATCCTGGTAAAGGCACACCTGACACTTGTACCCCGGTGAAGTCCCCTCACACAACCCAGTGAAGTCCCCTCACACCTTTGCGCCATAAGGTCACACCTCATACCTGTACCTTGGTAAAGTCCCACCCCACACATGACCCTGGTAAAGTCCCATCTCGCACCTGCATCCCAGTGAAGTCCCACCTCACGCTCGTATCCCAGTAGAGTCCCAGCTCGTACCTGTAACCTGAGAAAGTTTCACCTCACACCTGTGCCCAGCAAGAAAGTTTTCAGTGCACAATCTTCTCATGAACATGGGATGGTGGAAGGGGTTCAGGCCCTGCATCTGCTCTGTTCTCAGCCTGCTTTCCAGCCTAGGGCAGCGCTGCTTATTGCTTATTTGGATCATGGTGGTTTCAATTATCACACAAGAGGTCGTGATGGGCCCGGCCCTTCCTGTTGCTAAGCCAGGCGCGGGAGGCGAGGTGCCACATTGGGCACCAACATCTTGGAAGGCCACTTGCCCACAGATGAGGGAACAGCTCTCATGCTGTGTCAGACAGAAGGGCCCCACAGCGCATCAGTACCGATATTCATGGCCTCACGCTGCCTATGGCTGCTCGTACACAGGTCTCTTTCCCTGTGGACTTTCCGGTTGGCTGGGTGGCTACTTTGCCACATTCAAAAAGAAAATGCCCATAAAATTCACAAATGCACAGTCACACACGGAGTTTTTACTCAGCTGCATCCAGGGAGTGGGTTAAATGTGGCACTGGGGCCCGCCTTGCCTTTCGACTATTGGTGATAGAGCAACTCTTTCAGCCACTGAGAACCATCCCTTCAATGTGCAGTAGAAAGGGGCTGGGACTTTGTTAATGAAAACTATGGATCCCGATGTAATTCTTAAAACCTGTGCTAAAACAAGGCCACTTCTGTGTATGCATCAGAGAGGATAATTTTTGCATTTGTTAACAGATAATTACACCTGGCTTAATGATTTTTTTTTTTTAATGATGGGAAAACCTTTTCCCCTTTAAAAATTTTCATTGAGGAAAATACATAAAACAAGAAAATTGCCATTTTAATCATTTTTAAGTATGGAATTTACTGACATTAATTACAGTCGCCATGTTGTGCACCCATCGCTACTATTTCCAAAACCGTTTAGTTACCCCAGACAGAGCCTGTGTACCCCAAGCAGTAACTCTCCATTTCCCCTGCCTTCCAAGCCCCTGGTAACTGCCAATAAACTTCGGTCTCTTCTCATTTGCACAGGCTAGGTATTTCATACAAGTGGAACCAGGCAGTATTTGTTCTGTTGTGACTGATGTATTTCAGCCAGCATAATGTTTTCAAGGTTCATCCATGTCATAACATGTATCAGAACTTCACTTCTCTTTATGGCTGAATAATATCCCAGTGTATGGATGGACCGCATTGTGTTTATCCATTCGTCTGTTGATGGACACTTGGGTTGTTTCCACGCTAGCTAAGCCTTTGGTTGGGTCAGCCTTTACACAGTTTCTTTTCTAATCCTTTTTTAATTCTCAATTAGAAAATCCTAATCTAATGCTAAGGTTGTTGGGAGTGGGCTGTGTGCTGTGCTTTGTTAGGAGTAGGTGGCGTGAGCTCCTCCGTGCGTACATGGACCAGTGACCTAGAGGGTGTCAACCACATTGCCCACGGTTCCATCCTCAGGTGGAAGGTGACTCGATGCAGAAAGGCGCCTCACTGAGGACACCGGCTCCCCGAGGCTGGTCCTTGAGTCCGTGTCACACACACAAGGAGATTGAACATTCCAGTTTGGGAAAATAACGGTCAGTGGATTGAAATGTTTGGTTGTCTTTGGACCTGGAAAGTATTTTATCATGCTGTTTCTGTGTTTGGATGTGGTTATAAAATATGCCTCCTAAGATATGTCATTAATTTCTTTTGCTGATTGTGAAACAGAGCCTCAAGTGTTGGGAAAGTCTGAAACTTTTGGCAAGTAAGCTGTTTATACTACAGTTTGGTCTCACTGAGGAGTTTTTACCCAAACCCCCCCCCCCCCCACTATAAACTATGTGATACCTCAGTGCCGAAGTGGCAGGCTTGGCTGTTCAGAATTCTGAGTCTCCCCCAATGTAGGTCACCTGATCAAGGCTTTTAGAAGCAGCCAGTGGTCTTCAGTGGCATGTTAGTGTCCTGAAGCAGTGCTATAATTTCATCCCGCATCTCTAACACTTGTGTGAGGACCTCTCTGCTCCGTAGTGGGACAAGCTGAGCCCTGCACCAGCCGTCTACTTCTTTGCACGGTACACTCTTCAGTTGTGTGTCCGCTTCTGTGATTTGATAATATTCACAATTTTCATGTTTTCTTCAACCCTGAATCGAGAGCAGAGGCCCCCGTGAGTGAAGCAGCAAGCGTGAGTCCAGCTTCAGATGTGTCCTCTTGTTGGCCCCGGCAGGGCCGACTTCCACACTCTTTTTCTGTCCATGCCCCAGCTCACAAGATAATTCATAAACGGATGTCAAGTCTCTCCTGCTGTAGCCTGGGTTCTGTAGGAGCCCCTCGACTATGAGTGGTTGTTGGGGTATCCAGTGTTCTGCTGGCGGCCTGCTGAGCATGGCTCTCTCATGTCTGTACCAGGCAGATGCAAGAGGCCATTTGAGCTCTGTCTTGCCTAACCATACCTGCTAGAATGCACAGGTGGCAACAATTGCCACTGAAGTTCTGTGACGTTCAAAATGACACCCTAAAGGAATTTTGCCAATAGCTTGTTCTCCTCATTTCCAACCATAGTATTTCTCATTAAGGAGTGGCCAGAGTAGAGGGTCCTTGAAAAAGAGGAAGACCTTCAATGAGATGGATTGACATAGTGGCAACAACAATGGACTCAAGCATAACAATGATTGTGAGGATAACACAGGACTGGGCGGTGTTCATTCTGTTATACATAGGGTTGTTATGAGTCAGAACTGACTCGATGGCACCTAACTACAAAAACAGTGGCCACATTTACACGTTTCTTAGTCCAAGTGTGACTTGACCTGTTTCTGCAGTGAAAGCTGTAATCTGGACTCCCTTTCCATAGTTTTGGCTTCTTCTCTCTCTTTAATGCCCTTGTGCCACTTACAGGAACGTTTTTGTCACAGATGCTGGGCACTGGTGACATGTGGATGGGCAGGTCTGTAAAAGTGCATTTTCAGAGAGTCCTCATCTTACTTCCTACCAGCTGGTATTTGTTTCTGGATGTTTGGGAGAAATCACCTGTCACGGTACACTTTTTACGTGTGTTCTTAGTATTAACATTCACCACGTTGAGTATTTATGAGTATTATTTTCTTTAATTTTTAACTTTTAGGCCATTGATCCATTCTGGGGGTTGGGGAGACAACACAGCACAATAATAACAATAAAACAACACACACGAATCATGGCAGTGCACAGATATTGTGAAATACCCTAGCTAGGTCTGCACACTCTTTCCTGAATGTGAGCTGAGCACTCGTCAGTCCGAGCCTTCCAGGGAACTCATCATAAGGAAGTGTCAGTCATTAAGACCTTCATGGGATTCCAGTGAAAATCACAATCAACGTAACATTCCAAATGTGTGAAATGTGTGCGCGTAAGATAGCTTCATCGCGTTTTCCTCTAAAACCACCAGTCAGCAAACTCCTGACAGGCTCAAAGCCTGACCAGGCAGTGGGCTTCACATATGTAATGTCACATTCACCCTCATGGCAGCCTTCATTAAAGACAGTATTGTCACCATTTATAGATAAGGCCAGCCAGGCCTGCTGGTTCCGCAGAGCAGGAACAGGCAGAGTGCTCTCTGAGATGGCCCCCTGCCTCTCAGTGGAAGCCCTCACAGACTTGGCAATCTGGAGGGAAACACACCAGGAGGAACACTGGGCACTGGGAGAGACGTTGTGTGGAGTGTCCTTGGGCAAGTCCCTTCTCTTCCGTGGCTTGAAGGAGCCAGGGAGGGCAGCCTGGACCAACACTTCTCAAATACACCCAAAAAATGCCCCAAGATGTGACCTGAACCGTGGCTGTGCACCTGCCTAAAGAGCAAAAATCCTCTGAAAACGTGCTTCTCATGCAGTTCCGTGCCCACTGCAGACTTAGCTTGCACTTGGGATATCAAAATGGTGAAGTGCCTGTGGGTGAAAACACCAGACTCCAGAAGATGCAGGGCGCTAACCCTCGGTGCACGTCTGCTGCTTCCGCAGCCAAGGCGGCCAGCCCATCGGCCTGGAATCTTTAGTTGTGTAAGGCTGCAGCAGGGTTTACCGAAGGCAGTAATGTTGTGGGAGTGGGGTGGGGAGTGACCCATTTGTCCTAGCTGGCAAGGACTTTTAGCCCTGATAGTCCCTGGAAACCCCTCCGTTCTTGCAGACTGGAATGGAGGCCGGCTGAGCAGAGGGCGTCAGGAAAACCTCCTCCCAAGCGCAAGGTAGGTTGAATTCCAGTGTGCTTCTATTCGGAACTGTGCTCAGTGCAAGGTGGAAGTCTTGTCTTCCTATTCCCATGCACAATCCCTGGAAGGTTATTTTGGAAGGCAAGTAATCCATGAAAGACGGGAAGACCCCTGCCGATAAGGTTTGGGCCTCATGCAATGAATAAATTGGTCATCTTCGAATTGAATAAATATAGCTCGTTTTAGGCAAAGCTACATCTGCCATGCTGTTGGGGCCTATTAAAGCTTGGATCCTCACTTGTCTGTGGCAGCTTTAACTTTCTCAGTTCCCTTTCCCTAATATTTTAATGTTTAGCATTCATGAACCCTCCACTCTTGCCTACTCATGATGGCTCCTGTCTTTTTTGCATTTCCTATCTGCCCTATTTAGATTATTTTAGCGACTCTCCATACGTCTGCCCCTCTCTGTGAGTGTCCTTGCGTGGATGAAGGAGACAACAGATGTCAACAGTCCTCAGATAGTATGTCAGCAGCAAGACCACCCTCATGGGTAGAAGCCTGGAGGTTACCCTTAAGCCCCAGGGAGGCCCAGCCACTCCCACCCTAGACTCCTCCTTCCCCAATCTCAGTTCCTCTCAAGAAATTTAAACCCATTCTTAGTTAATAAACTTGTCTCGATTTAAATTGAGTGTCCTGACCCAGGCATGGTGTCAAGCAGGTACCTGAGCGAGGCATTCTTGGCATCATTGCTAACCTCACCAGTGACGACGCAAAGCTCTGCCCAGAGGTAGCAGACGGCTTGGCGATCTTTTCAGTAACTACAGAAAAAAAGGGGGAAAAAGAACAATAATAGATCCAACTCCAGCGTCCACGCAGTTTAACCCGTGGGTCATCGCGTTTGTGTTTCACTTACTGGATTGTTAATAGATTTTCTTCGTTTGTGCGAGACATGGCGAATGGTGTGCTGGGGCCGGCTGGTTCCTCCAGCGCTGGGACCCCAGGTCCACCTGTACGGAGACGGCGCTAAGAGCTGCTGGAGTTGCCGCCTCCTGACAACATCCCAGCTGCGGACTAGCAATCGCAATCCTCGGGTGGCAGTTTTAATTATCGGCCCGGGCGAGAGCATCAGCAAGTGTGTAATTACGTGTCAGTTTCCTGGCTGTTGGGTATGAAAAGTGGAACCAGTGAGATGATGATCGTTGAAGCTGTAGACTCATATTTAAACAATTCAAAATGTGTAACTGGCAGTGTCATTAAACAGAGAGAGTCTGACCCCAGCTGTCAGTTACTCGTCCTTATGCAGATTTGTTCGTGCTGTCTGTCAAAAGAGCTGCACGGGCTGGAGTCGGACGAAGATGTGGCATGATTCTCACCGCAGAGAGGGCTGCTCCCCCAGCTCCACAGGGGCGCTCTTTTAGCCTAAACAAATACGGCTGCTGAAACGGTGAAGAAGCCAGGACCATTATGGGAAATCAGATAGACTTTGGTTGATGAATAAACAAAGGCAGGGTATCAAGCAGTTATCCTTCCCTTAAAAATGTGAATAAAACCTGCTCAATTACTGTGAGCTTAAAGAACCAGCACTATGGTAATCAGGAGCCTTCATTTTGGAAGAAGAAGGGATCCCATTGTTTTTTAGTTTTAAAACTACACTTTTGGGTCCAAAATGGAACCAAAAAAAGAAAAACAAGCAAAAACCCAGAGCTTCCTTTAAAAAGGGACAGCAGTGAGAAATGTGATTGGGTAAAAACACTGCATAGACAGAAACCTGAGGAGGCTCAGGTTGAGTTGCTGTGGCTGCCAACGTTTCTAGTCCCTTTGAGAAAACGAGACAAATGTTCGTTAAACAAACGAAGGCCGAAACAGACAAGAGCCACTTTCTAAGGAGGACGGCTCAGGAGTGAGGGGGAGCTCAGGTTTCGGCACCTATAGTGAAGAGAGGTCTGCAGTCTGACCGCCACATCCCAGAGATGGCAGACATGCCCACTTGCCCTCAAAGGCCTTCGCGCCCGTGCCAGGCCCCAGAAGAGCTGGGCAGCCAAGGGTTAAGTCTGCGCACATGCAAAAACAAATGAAAGGCACGTTTGTAAAATGAACTGCGGAGGTTAAGTGTGGAGGTTAAGCTAACACAATGAACTGTGAACACAAAGAAAAATGTTTCTTTAATTTTTAAAATGTTTTCATTTCTCATAATAAACTGAACTTACAGTTGCATGCAAATGACGTGACTCCATACCCCAAAGACGCTGTAATTTAAAGCTTTTGAGACTCAGATTGATTCTGGAAGCAATGCTCTAACAGCAATTGTGATCTTCCGAGGGGCATCCAATCACAGCACTCACAGCCCATTTGAAAGCAAACACACACAAGCACACGCGCACACCCAAGGTAAGAGGCATTTAGAACAGGGTCAATGTTGCATTTATTTCTAGTTTCAAAGGCAAAGTTACTGATTTTCTCACAGGCTAATGGAAGTCATATTAATTGCCATGGTACTTTCAGATTTGAAAGTAATAAATAGGCACATATTAAACCCTCTGAGGATTAATTTGTATTTTATCAGCTGTGAAAAGGGGCATTTTTTATATATCTAGACTTAAGAGGCAGCCTTATTAGGCACTCATTGGAAAACAAATTCTGCGTGTATTTTGCAGTAAGGTTTAAAAAAAGATAATAATTTTTTACCCTCAAAAGTGGAATAGTGCAACTGGGGTAGCAATTAAAAAAAAAAAAAATAAAGCAATTAGTGTTTATATATGAGAAAAACGTGGTTTGCAAGTTCCCAGCTTATAAATATTTGTATGACTGGGAAACGGCATGGCAGGCCAGGAGCAGCGTACTGTTACATGGTCTATCACGTGGGACGTGAGGGTTCAAGGAGGACGTTTGTTCGGTGGTGGAATTCTCACCTTCTGTGAGGGAAGCCTGGGTTTGATCACTGCCCACTGCATGACCACCACCTGTTTGTCAGTAGAGGCTTGTGTGTTGCTACGATGCTGAACAGACTTCAGTGGAGCTTCTGAAATACCAAGGTAGACTAGGAGGAAAGGCCTGGCAATCTACCTCCAAAAATCAGCCCCAGTGAAAACCCTATGGATCACAACGTGATCATGGGGTGGCGCAGTGTTTTGTTCCATTGGCATGGGGTCGCCATGAGTCGGGGCCAACCTGATGGCAGCTAGCAACAACAACAGTAACATGGGGTTTCAGACTGTGCTGTGTGAATTGTAAAGCTGGATCGCATTCTTTTTCATTCACTGATAAAGGCATCACTGGACACTTGGCATTGAGGCCAAAGGTGCCAGTGTGTGCTTGCCCAGAGCCCCTTCCTGTTGTTGCTCATAGAGATGCCGTGGGGTTGGGCATTGGTAAGGTGCCTCCACCCGTCCGGTCTGTCAGCTGGTGGCTTTCTGTAGCTCCTAGTCAAAAAGAGAAGGAAAAGTGGTGCAGTGATGAGGATGACTACGCTTTCCTTTGGAAAAGGACTGGTTTTAACACCGTGTATTGTGTTTTCACCCAGGAAATGCTGAGTGTTCCATTAAACCAAGGGACCTGGAGGTAAGACATGGCCTTCTGCAGTAGGCTGCCTCAGGTGGGTTGTCTGGTTTCATCTGAAGGGTCTCTGGAGAGAGCAGTCCCACCACTTCTTTTGGAATTCTGTTCTGCAGTCTAATAGAGCTTATTGTCAAATGCTTTGTTAAACTTTCACTAGGATTTGTGTATTGCACTCAGCATTGGTGAATCTTGAAATTCTATCAGAGCAGCACCATCAAATGGGCCTCCAGTGACTTGTTCCAGGTGTGGAATGGCCCCCCAACCCGTCTGGTGTTTTGCAGGGTGGGAGGGGCCGAGCCACTCCGCTTTGTGCTCCTCAGCCTCCGATTCTGCACTGCGCTCATGAATGAGAAGAGGCTGTCTCACGGGGCACGGCCTGTGATTTCGTTTTTAATTCTGAAAAATGGTGCCACGTTAGCCCTAGCTTTTAGAGATGAACACCCGCCTAACATTTTGCTCTAGTATTTTGAATTTGCAAAGCTGCGTAAATTCTCCAGTATTTAGCTTTTTTTTTACTAGCATTTCAGGACACTTTGGCCTTTGAGAAATACTTTGTGTGACCAAGTTATTTTTAATGATTTTCCCTACGTTGTTGTGTGTTTCCGAACTGAAAAAAAGTTTGTCTTTGAAAATGAATGGCTGCCCCTTCTGGCCCTCCCAGACACCACGGCGGTTTCCTCTGGAAGCCCAGATGCCCTTTGACTAATGAGGTGACCCTAAGAGAAGGACTTGCCTGAAGGTCTGCCCAGCCTTGGTGGTGACAAGTGTGAACTGCACACAGCAATGGTCTCTAGCAGTGGCTGCAGATATTGCTACGTTGCTAGTAAGTCCGCCAGCCTAGACTCAGGGCCCAGTAATTGATATTATCCTGTATTAACGGGGTGCGGGCAGAGTGTTAACTGCCCATTATCACTTGTCACCACTGCTAAGAGTCACCATGTCCTGATGGCTTTGGGCTACAGGCTTTTACCGTCCTTTGTAAAGAGAATGTAGGTATAGAATGAATTTCAATTCTGTATATTGAGGCCACTTCCCACCCATTTACACCCGTAACTGTTTCTTAGAAGGTTAATTATTAAATAAAGATTTAAAGAAAAAGCAAATAACAAAAGAAAACAATGGCTTTTCTACAAGCCCTGGACTTCCTCTGGGGTCCCGAGGCGTCCAGACTCCTGGTACTCGAAGTATGGACCATGGGTCAGAAAGACAGAATCTCGGCCTCGCCCAGGACCGAAAGCTTGAGAAGCACTGCTCCTGAAGCCCCCATGTGGCCCTGTTTGTTTAGGGGTGACTCATGCTGCAAATGGTTTTCTCCCAGGGACCCTCAGAAGCCCCATTTGGGCTGGAGGAGAAGGGAAAGCCCAGGCTGGAAGCCTGGGGAGCAACATCCGACAGTCTTGAGTGTCCCCTGGAATCTCTTGCCATGTCATGGGCCATGGCATATAACCTCAGCACTGCTCCCTCTCCAAGGCAGGTGGGATTCATAGATGGTGGTCCTCCAAGAAACACCCTTCTTCCAACGGTCTGGGAGGCCTTGATGGCCTGAACCTCCAGTTTCCTTCTTGCTCACTTCTGGTTTCCCCTAGCTGGTACAGAATCTTCTAGTTTGTGTTCTCCCTAGCCTCTGATTGGGCCTCTGCCCACTGGGCTCACCTTCCCAGAACTCCCAGGAAGTGGATCTTCCTGTACCCCAAGCAGGAGCAGGACCAGAAGGGCATCCAGGGCCAAGGGGTTTCCTGAACCTGGGCTGATGTGGCCTGGAAGGATAGCGCCTTAGGGGCTGCCACCTGGAAGCCCTTCCCCAGAGCAGGAGCAGGACCAGAAGGGCATCCAGGGCCAAGGGGCTTCCTGAGCCTGGGCTGATGTGGCCTGGAAGGATAGCGCCTTAGGGGCTGACACCTGGAAGCTCTTCTCCAGAAAAGGCTTCCAGGAATCTCATTAGCAATTGCTGTTGTTAGCTGTGTCCAGTCCGGTCTGACTCACGGTGACCCCATGTACAACAGAACGAAATATTGCCTGATCCTGCTCCATCTTCAAAATCGTTGGGGTGCTACGTGCCTTCCAGCCTGGGGGGCTCATCTTCCGACACTGTATCAGGCAGTGTTCTGCTGTGATCCATAGGGTTTTCATGGGCTGATTTTTGGGAGCAGATTACCAGGCCTTTCTTCCTAGTCTGTCTTAGTCTAGAAGCTCTGCTGAAATCTGCCTGCCATGGGTGACCTGCTGGTATTTGAAATACTGGTGGCATAGCTTCTTCCAGCATCACAGCAACACGCAAGCCTAAACTGAGGTGGTGGTTAGCAATCGTAGCATCTTAACTATTTTCCTCAAACCGGGAAGTCAGCTTAACTGTGGTTCATTTTGTTTCATACATTAATGTTCTGTGGGATTCATAGCTAACCCCATTGGAGCAGGCCTACTCAAGCACATAGGTAGTCAGGAAATTTCCAGACCGGATGCACTCACTAGGGTTTCTTGTCTTACTCCGTAAATTTTATGAGAATCACTAAGACCCCTGCCTATGAAGAATGTCACTGATGATGCCATCAGAATGTCACTGCTGATCTAGAATCCTCTTTCACCCGAGTGTACCAAACATTCCCAAAGTTCCCTGTGAACTCTGGGCCACGAGGGCCACGTTCTTTGTCACAGGAGCATTCTACCAGCTGCAAGCTTCCAGGGCTTAGAAAATTCGTGCTTTTAACAGGTTAATTACTTGATCAATTTCTATATAAAAGCATGTCAATATACAGTGTAATTGTGACTGGTGCATGGGACAACGTGTGTGTCAAGATACACATTCTTCTTTATTTCTGTGCCAAACAAGATATTTAGTACCCGGTCTATCTAATTGATGGGATAAACCTGGGCTCATCCTGTGATGATTTTCACATCATCTTTCTTTATTACTCCGCCTGTTTTGCTCATCATACCATGTGCCTCCTCAGAGGACAGAGACAAATAGCTACCTTCTGCAAGGACAAGGTGTGAGTTGAATGCGTTTTAAACAGCACGTTCTGTGAGTGCAGTCAACACTCTTAGATATGGCGCAATTACACACTATAATGACACGAGAAGCCCGCTTTCTAGAGATGCAGCTACTTGTGTCCTTGGCAAGTGCAAAACTTAGAATTGTTCTTTCCCTAAACCTTACAAATTTTCTGAGCAAGTAAATAACATTGCGCTATGAATCACATCCCGGGTACATAAAAAAAAATACGGACCCCTAAACCATGCTACAAGTTTTCTTCCAAATTGCCTGAGTCTTAGCCTCCTTAGTATTTTATAATTTATGACAGCTTTGCAATTCATTTTAATATTTTTTTTTTCTGTTTACAGAGAAGACTCATGTTTCTCATAGAAAATTCCCAAAGCCCAGAAAAGCACCAAGCCATGGCACCTGCCCCCAGCCCCCACCTTCAAAGGCCCTCAAGTGAAGGCTGTGTTTGTGGTTAACGTGACCAGCTTTTAAAGTTTCAAACAACAGTGTCTCAAACTAGCCCAGCTTTTATTCTCTCATCTGAAGATATTTGTAACTCTATTTTAAAGGCTTTCCATACGATCAATGAAGTGCACAGGATTTGCTGGGATACCCTCCCTCATCCATCTTTAAAATTTACTGGATGGCTTCACGTGTGCTGACGCCGTTTCTTATTTCATCAGGAACCTGTCTCTGTCTCGGCTAGCCTACCTTCAAGGCTTATATATCCGGACCAGATGAAGGGGTATAGAGGAAGCCTGGCCAGGCTCACCAGTGAGAAGGACAGTCAGTGTGGCTGGGGAGGACCTGCCAATGACAATGGTTGGAACCTGCGTGATGGCGCTCTCAGCCCCAGACGGGACCCTAGGATGAGATGGTTATGTCTGGTTGCTGGCTTGCCACCTTGCCTACGCAGGAAGGGCTCCCTGCTCATTGGTTGTGTCTTGGTTGCCAGGAAGCCTGGAAGGAATTGTAATGGGCCCCTGGTCAAAAGCCATTGGTTCATTTCTCAAAGACATCCACAGAGGCAACTTGGATAAAAGATCTCCTTTAATAATGTTTCAATCTTTTAAACCAGCCAACCAAAATCCTTTCCTTAAAGTTTTTGGGCTTTAACTGAATCTAAGAAGTTCATAACTGTATCGATTTCCTTTTCCTGTTGCATTTGAGTCAGGTCCGACTCAGGGCAGCTTCGTCTGTGTCAGAGAGGAACTGTGTCCATAGGGTTTTCAGTGGCTGCTTTTTCAGATGTAGATTGCCAGGCCTTTCTTCCAGGGTGCCTCTGGGTAGACGCAGACCTCCAGCCTTTCAGTTAGCAGTCAAGCACATTAATCCCATTAATTTTTTGCACCACCAGGGCCTCTTACTGGTTTCCTAGCGCCGCCATAACACAAACTGGGCAGCTTCTAGGAGCTGAAACAGAGTGTTTCACCGTTCTGGAGCCTGGACATCTGAAAGCGGGTGTTTCTGTATTGATTCCCTCGGGGGCTCTGAAGGACAATCTGTTCCATGCCTGTCTCCTAGCTTCTGGTGGCGGCTGGTGGCCTTTGGTGTTCCCTGGCTTGTAAACCACACCAATCCTTGCCTCCGGTTTATGTCTGTGTCCCTCTTCCCTCGTATGTCTGTCTCTCACTCTACCCTCTCTTATAGGACACGACTCACGTTGGATAAGGGCCCACCCTACTCCCGTATGACCCTGTATTAACTGACAACACCTTTAAAGACCCTGTTTCCAAACAAGGTCGTCACCTTCACAGGTGCCAGGAGTTAGGACTTCAACATATCTTTTTTTGGGACACAGCTCAACCCTTAACAACAGCTTAACAAAAGGAACCGAGTTCTGAGAGTGGCTCTGATGACGCGGTCTGTATGCGATGATGTCACATACTCAAAAGAAATGCCCCAGCCGTCTGCAGGGCCCACCTGGGGGTTTTGTTATAACGTGGCTGTGACTGCAATGACAGGGCAGATTGTTGGGTATGACGTGGCCTCCAGGTTGTCCGTCTTAAGTACAGGATGTTCAGAAACATCTGGATGGTTTTCCACTGTCCCTTGGCCATCTGGACCTGTGCATACATAGGCTCAGGACAGTGTGCTAAAGAAGGACCTGCGTTGGTGCAGACTTTTCAGGGGAAGTTAGATGCAGAAATGTGGGCCTGGAGCGGGAGCCTGTTCTCGTTTCAGGGAGATTGAGCACGTGCACCGTGGGGTGTGAGGTCAGGGAGGGAGATTGAGCACGTGCACCGTGGGGTGTGAGGTCAGGGAGGGAGATTGAGCACGTGCACCGTGGGGTGTGAGGTCAGGGAGGCCAACCCACGAACAACCACAGCAGAGAACAGGCCTGGTCATAACCATGGCCGCCACTCCTCACAGGTGCCAGTGTGTAAGCTAGAGCTGAGCGGAGCTACTGCCTTGTGAACAGGAGCCACGGGCATTGTCCCACTCCGCTAGACATTCATCAGGCCCTGATTCAGGGCTGCGGTTGGATTAGGCCATTGGGATAGGCAAGAGGGGAAGATGCCAGGCAGCGAGTGCCTTGGGACACAGCAAGGCTGACGGGACAGGTCAAGAATGGGGCCCAGGGAAAGGCCAAAGGGATTGGGGCTGTTTAACTTGAAGACAGGAAAGCTGAAAGGCAAACTCAAAGCAGCAACTTAACAGGAAACCAGAGGGATGTCTTTGTGTGTACCTGCATGGGTGTGTCTGTGTGTGTCTGTGTATGTGTGTGTGTATGTGTATATATGTGTGTTTGTGTGCATCTGTGTGTATGCATGTGGGTATGTGTCTATGTGCTTGTGTGTATATGTGTATGCTTTAAAGGGGCTTTTTTTCATACAAATAGGAAAGATTTATTGTTAGGTGCTGGTCTCAGGATTTCCTCCTACCTGTGAAGGGTATGTATTTCTTCTAAGCTAACAGCGTGTTTCTTAGAAGTAGCTTGTGTGATCCTGCACAGCCTCACACTGTCTGCCTTCTTCACACTTATGAGTCTAGGCTCAGGGCCTCATCTCACCATTGCATTAGTAACACGTGTCACACACTCAAACTTTGTGGAACCTTCTGGTCAGCTTCTTTATAGCACCCACGTTTAATTTTCTCAAAAGGAGAAGCCTGCCCTCACGGGAAGAAGTAAACTTCACTCGTACCCTCTAAGGGTGTTGCTGAGGAATCCCATTTGGAGAGAGTGACTCAGTCACTTACCAAGGCTTACTTCCAAACTTGCCTTTTTCTGGTCCCTTGCCCAGCACTTCAGTCGATAACATATTACTCCCTTCCGAAACCCTGGCCTGTGGTTTCCCGGTTTTGAATTAGTTGTTGAAGCAAATGCTGGGCTGGCAGCCGCCCACTTCTGCATCCATATTTGTGCTTGTGAACACTGAGAACCCCGCGGCTCTGTGGGGATCTCATCTGGTTGGGGGAATGATTGGGATACATCTAGCTAATCTGTATTCCTCCTCTCACACCCCCCCAAACTCTGGTCCATTTTGTTTGCCTCCCCTGGGCCTGTTCCTCTCTGCCCGCCCCTCTGTAACAACCCGAAGGCCGGCGAGCCATCACTCCAGTCTTCTCAGTTCCACCAGTCTGGTGTGACCTCTGCCAATCTCTTCCTCACAACTCAGGGTTTTCTTTCTTTCTGCTGCTCGCTCTGCTGCTTGGAGTGCAGTTTTGGGGATTAAATGTGCCCGGTGGCCTAGGGCAGGTGCTGTGCCTCTGCTTCCTGACCTGAACCGGGCAGAGGGAGGCTGTAATGGCGCCAGCGGCCCTGCCAGCTCCCAAACCTGGATTCTCAGCTCAATCATGTTCCCCCGTCACTGCAGAGCAGCTTTCTCCTCCAAGCATGCGCTCTTGGCTTGCAGTTTAGCACAAGTTCTCTGCCAGAATCAGCCTTGAATCATAGTTAGCAGTTTTTCTGTTAAGTTTGATTTACTTTCAAGTTTTTATGTCCTGAAAGGCCGTATGTTTTGTTATTTACAGTTTACTGGGCTCAGTACTCCCCTACTCTGCTTAAAAAAGAAGTATGTTTTGGGTTTTTGTGTGTGTGTGTGTGGTATTTATTAGTAAATTGAGCCGACAATTTTAAAAAGGAGGTAGATTAACTATTGGCGAGCTAAAAAGTCTGTGGATTGTGGAACAGCTGAAGTAGAAAAAAATATTTATGCAGGAAGGCATTTTGCTAGTATCCTTCTGGTTCAAGTGCCTGAGTTCCCAGTTAAAGCTCCTTGTACCAAAAAAAAAAAAACCCAAAACTAAACCTGTTGCCATCAAGTCGATTCCAACTCATAGTGAGCCTATAGAACAGAGTAGAACTGCCCCAGAGGGTTAACAAGGAGCAGCTGTTGGATTCGTACTGCTGATCTTTCAGTGAGAAGCCTGAGCACTTAACCACTGTGCCACTGGATTGGTCCAGGAGTTAGCTGGAGCAGAGATTTAACCTACGCTGTCAGAAACCTCTCTTGTTTTTCATCTCTGGGTTCTGTTTGCTTCTATGTTGGCTTCATTCACAGTGAGTTTCCCCCACTTAACGGAAAAGATGGCTGCTCACGCATGGTCAAGCGGTGGCTAGGTAGATAGACAGGTGCCGTTGAGTGACTCTGACTCATGACACCTTACGTACAACAGAATGGAATGTTGCCTGGTCCTGCATCATCCTCACAGTCACCAGCATGTTCAAGTCCATTGTTGTGGCTACTGCCCCAATCCATCTAAGGGTTTCCCTGGCCCTTGCTGGTCCTCTCCTTCACCAAACATAATGTCCTCCTCCAGTGACTGATCCCTCCTGATGACGTGTCCAAAGCAAGCAAGTCAGACAGTGTTCCAGTGTGTTCCGTAAGGCTTTCAATGAATAATTTTTGGAAGTAGAATTGCTAGGCCTTCCTTCATACTCTTAGTCTGGGAGCTCCACTGAATCTTGTCAACCACGAGTGACCCTGTTGGTGTGTGAAATACTGCTGAAATAGCTTCCGGCTTCACAGCAACACTCAAGCCACTACAGTATGACAGAATGACAGACAGGGTGGTGGCAAACTGTAGGAGTCCTAGTGAAAGGAGAGTTAAAGCTTTAGAGACAGTTCTTACTGACCAACCTTGTTGTCATCATTGTTAGGCGCCATTGACTCAGTTCTGACTCAGTGACCCCATGTGCAACAGAATGAAACACTGCCTGGTCCTGTACCATCCTCACAGTAGCTGGTATACTTGAGCCCATTGTTGTAGCCACTGTGTCAATCCATCTGTTGAGGGTCTTTCTCTTTTTTGCTGACTGTCTACTTTACCAAAAATGATGTCCTTCTCCAGAGACTGGTCCCTCCTGATAACATGTCCACAGTACGTGAGACGAAATCTCACCCGCCTCGTTTCTAAAGAGCATTCTGGCTGTACTTCTTCCGAGACAGATTTGTTCGTTCCTCTGGCAGTCCATGGAATGAATATTCAGTATTCCTCACCAACAGCATAATTCAAATGCATCAATTCTTCTTCAATCTTCCTTGTTCATTGTCCACCTTTTGCATGTATATGAGGTAATTAAAAATACCATGGCTTGGGTCAGGCGCACCTTAGTCCCCAAAGTGACACCTTTGCTTTTTAACACTTTAAAGAGGTCTTTTGCAGCACATTTGCTGACTGACCTTGGGCACCATGATCACTGAAGGACCAGTAATGTTACTGGGAGTTGTGGCCTGAATCCGGGCCAGGTACCCATCCCTGTGGCTAGGGAGAAAGGGGTCAGCCCAGTGGACCTGCATGGGATAGATTCCCACAAGAACAAGAACAAGGGGTTCTGTTCTCAGAAGAAGAGCCCCTGGGAAAACTTGCTGGGCAGACAACACTCTAGCCATCATGTTTAGGGAGAAGATCAACCTTTATACTCTGAAAATGCTAAGACATGGGTAATGCGAGGGCTTGATTTGTAGTTATTTCTTATATTAAGTGGAAGTATTTAATAACCCTTAGTTAGAATTTAATCTGTATCTTGTGACTTGAATTAGCACCTTTATTTACCTGAACTCTGAGGGCACTTGGTTTCATTATTCTGCATTTCACTGTGGCTAATGGCACCCTGGTGGCACAGCAGTTAAGAGTTCAGGCTGCTAAACAAAAGGTTTGTGGTTCGAATCCACCAGCTGCTCCTTAAAAACCCTATGGGGCAGCTCTGCTCTATCCTATACGGTCACTACGAGTTGGAATTGACTCGACAGCAACAAGTTTGTTTGTTTTTAATGGTGCGAAGAGATCCATATTTGTACCCATTCCAAAGACAGGTGATCCAACCAAATGTGGAAATTATCAAACAATATTATTAATATCACACACAGGTAAAATTTTGCTGAAGATCATTCAAAAGCGGTTGCAGCAGTATATCCACAGGAAACTGCCAAAAATTCAAGCTGAATTTAGAAGAGGACATGGAACCAGGTATATCATTGCTGATGTCAGATGGATCCTGGCTGAAAGCAGAGAATACCAGAAAGATATTTACCTGTGTTTTATTGACTATGCAAAGGCATCCGACTGTATAAATCATATCAAATTATGAATAACATTGCAAAGAATGGAAATTCCAGAACACTTAATTGTGCTCATGAGAAAAGTGTTCTTAGATCAAGAGGCAGTTGTTCAAACAGAACAAGGGTGTACTGAGTGGTGAAAAGTCAGGAAAGGTGTGTGTCAGGGTTGTATCCTTTCACCATACTTAGTCAGTCAGTATGCTGAGCAGAGAATCCGAGAAGCTAGACTGTATGAAGAATGGGCCATCCGGATCGGAGGAAGTGTGAGTTATGCAGATGACAGAGCCTTTGCTTGCTGCAAATGGAGAGGACTTGAAGTACTTACTGATGAAGATCAAAGACCACAGCCTTCAGTACGGATTACACCGTAACATAAAAAAAACTAAAATCCTCACAACTGGACCAATAAGCAACATCATGATAAATGGAGAAAAGATTGAAGTTGTCAAGAATTTCGTTTTACTTGGATCCACAATCAATACCCATGGAAGTAGCAGTAAAGAAATCAAATGACACACTGCATTGGGCAAATCTGCTGCAAAAGATCTCTTTAAAATATTAAAAAGCAACGGTGTCACTTTAAGGATTAAGATGTGCCTGACCCAAGCCATGGTGTTTTCAATTGCATCATATGCACGTGAATAAGGAAGACTGAAGAATTGATAACTTTGAATTATGGTGTTGAAGAAGAATATTGAATATACCACGGACTGCCAGAAGAACAAACAAATGTGTCTTAGAAGAAGTACAGCCAGAACGCCCTTTAGAAGCAAGGATGGTTAAGACTTCATGTCACATACTTTGGACACGTTGTCAGGAGGGACCATTCTCTGGAGAAGGACATCATGTGTGGTACAGTAGAAGGTCAGTGAAAAAAGGAAGACCCTCAACAGATGGACTGACACAGTGGCTGCAACAATGAACTCAAGCACAGCAACGATTGCGAGCACGGCGCAGGACCAGGCAGTGTTGTACATAGGGCCGCTATGAGTCGGGACTGACTGGACACTATGAGTCGGAACTAACAACAATAGTGGTGCCTATTCATTATCCACTCATTTGGTCTAGTCAGTAAATATATGGCATGTTACGCCAACTCCTGAGAAGAGCGTGTTTTCCCTCCTAAAATCTTGGGGCGTGGAGTTGTTACATCTCCCATTATAGATTGAACATAATCCTGTGTTAACACAGCAGGTAAATCTCCTTGCCTGCTCAGGTTAATCTGATATTAAGCCAATATCAAATCAAAGGATTCAATAGCAACTGTCGTGAATTTTATTGGTTCCTGCGTATTCCCTGGATCCTGCTCCCCTCTGGCCCACCCGTGGACAGGTAAACCATGAACATACAACCTCACCTGTGCATAGCTATTCTGGAGACCCTCTAAATAGATGTGACGATGTTTATACCTTCCTAGCAACTTGGTTTCAAAATTCTGCAATGCTATGATTTTTTTCTCCCTTCATACAGAAGGGATGGGTTTCCCTCCCCTGCCCATGAACTGGATTAATAGTTAATAATGGCTTGGAAGAAGGAACAAACTCTTGGGGTCTGATCAGAGATTAGACTTTTAAAACACAGCTAAACATTTTGTCCTGGGTTCAGCTGAGCTCTGACCTCCTGCTGGGCCCCCTGCAGGGACATTGTTGGTGCAAAAACCACTCCCAGCCTGGGCTGCAGGTGCTGGGTGTCTTGTGGCCAGATGGAGGGCTCTAACCCTCAGGGGCTGTGCTTTTCTTTCCCGCAGGAGAAGGTAGGCAGGTTCTCGCTCAAGGTGGCAGACCAGAGAGGAAGCTATGCAAACATCTTCCCAGTGACAACATCATGGAGGGGCCCTGGAACAGGCTGAGGGGCCACTGCAGTTAGCTGGTCCTCTCAGAGGAGACACAGATGACCTCCAGGGAAGGAATCCCATTGTCCTCCCAGCAAGGGGTGCTTTTCAGAAGCAAAGGGAAAGGGGCGGGAAACGGCAACTTCAATTACAGCGTGCACGTGGGCTGATGCCCCCAAGGTTACGGTGGCTGTGGGGAGGGAGGCTGCATGCCTCAGTGTTCCTTCACTAGTGGACGCCTCCAGACACACTCTCTGCCAGAGACCGAGGTTGTGTTCCTTGCAGGAGAGCCAGTGTGGAGCACATGGCTCTCTGTGCTCTGGGTGAAGTCGGGACACAGAGGATCCAAGATGGCGCTCCTCATCGTCAGGGAGCCCCTGGTGGGCAGGGATGCTATGACAGCTACACAGAGGGCTGTGGTTCTAGGTTGTGAGCTGGAGGGACCAGCTCTGGCCCTGAAGCAGAAAGGAGAATGTAGCTGAAATGGGTGGAGCAAGGCCCAAACTCCACACCTCCATTTTCAGAGCCCTGCAAAGGAGGGCTTGGCTTCATCCATTGGGAAAAAGGTGCTTCCTCTCAAAGGAGCTGGGAGCTGCCAGGCCAGGGACACAAGATGGCAGCTAGAAGCCTGCATAGATCCACCAGGGCCCCTTTCAAAAGATTTGCATTTGACTCCCCCTGGAAGGGGTTCTTTCTCCTGGGGTTCTTTGTTGTTGTTTTCCTTCCCTTGCATCTTGCTTTGGACTCTCAACTGAAATTCCTTAGATGTTAAGTCCAACTCCTCAAGAAGTACCAGGAGCAAAGCCATCGCCCCAACAGCACACTCAACATTCAGGACCTTTCTGGAAGCTGGTTCAGCGGCTCAGCCAGCACTTACTGCCAAGAACACAACCGGATGTTGCGCAGTGGCCGTCAGTCTCATGAAGTGGATATCTCTCTGCTTGTGTTTGTCATAACCATGCTGACTCTGGGCAGAAAGGCAGCCAGGGCCAGAACCTTGCCAACACAGGCCAGCATTGGCTTCATGGCATGAGTCACTTTCTGGTGTAGCTTCTATAGCTGGAAACTTCTATGAAGGTCAGCTTCTATGCCTTGGTGGTTTCATCACCGGTTCTCAGGTTCAAAGAGCAGAACACGCTACCAGGTTCTGTGTGGCTTTGGGGCGTTTTCTCCCTTATCCAGCCTGTGTCCGACTTCGTACCAGGAAGAACCTTCAAATTCCATGATTCTATAGAATATGTTTTTTTGAGGGGAGTAGGAGCAGTAGGAGCAGTGCTAGTTACCCTTGAGTCGACCCTGATTCATGGAGACCCCAGTGTGTCAGAGTAGAACTGTGCTCCGCAGGGTGGTGTGGATGGCTAATGCGTTTGGCTACTAATTGAAAGGTTGGAGGTTCAAGTCCACCCAGAGGTGCCTCGGAAAAATCAGCCATTAAAAACCCTATGGAGCACAGCTCTACTCTGACACATGGGGTCGCCATGAGTCGGAGTCCACTCCAATTGGTTTTGCTCTTTTTAGGTGCATTTCCGGGTTTTATTCACATCTTTTGTCTTCCTAGCACTTGGTAGAGCAGGAGGCAGTGTGGGTGGACGGTGGATTGAAGGAGCAGACACCTAGGAGGTTATCAAGCAATCTAGTCCCACTGGAGAAGAAATTTTCTTTATGAGCAAAAAACCAAATATCATTTCAACTCCACCCAGTGATGCAGGGAGAGGGCAATTATGTGACACATCTTCATGGAACACAATTAAAATAAACAGGCACAGTATATCACGTCATCATTTCATCTAAAACACATATGAAAGGGTTTTATGCACACAAACAGATTACAGAGCAAGGCAGATCTTAAATCATTGGCTTCTAGCTGAACTTACAAATATTTTTAATTTTAAAAGTCTTTAAACCAGTCACTTCTATCAGTGAAGTTACGGTGCTTTGACAAAATATAGAAGTCACCAGCGTGGACAAATATTTTCATAATGGTTCTGCTTTTTCATTCCTTTAAATATCAAGTAATAGTATCTTTAATGTTTTTGTAAACATGAGATGTTTTAATATTTGAAAAATTGTATCTCATAAATAAGCTTTATTATCTGTCAAAAAGGATGAAAATATAACTTTACATTTCTGTTTTAAAGTAATTTTAGTGCCTATTAGCTATAAAGTAACAGTTATATATAATTTAGAGTATGTAGTCACTCGAAACAACTTGACATTTTCACACAAACAGAGAACCATAATAATAGTCTTGGGATTTCCCTGGAAGTATGCACCACTACAGGATATTAAAATAACTTACGGTGCACTGTAATTCTTGTTTTGTATTTGTCCAAGTAGTTGTGAAGAAGGCTATAAAGTAGTAAAATAAAAACCTAAGCTCCAACTCCAGCTGAGCAGCCTTCTTAAAGTCATAGTCGTCTTTGCTTATTAAGTGTGATTAACCTGCTCGACATTTCTTGGTATCATCTTTGCCTTTTTCCTTCTTAATAATATCTTCTGTTTCAGTGACAAATTCTATTTATCTTAGCTTATTATTTGAGACACTGTAATCATTTATTTAAGATAGAAATGCCGGTTGTGTGCAGTTAGGGCTTCTGCTCTGAACTGACAGAGTAAATTACTTGTTGCTTTTATCTGGGCCTGAGCACCAAAGAGGTTTTTGCTCTGGCTGATGCAAACCACCAAATGAACAGAAGTTAAACTTTGAATGGTGGTTTTTATCTCTTGTTTTAATTTGAGTCTATAAACAAAGTTTACTATATCGTCAGCCAGTATGAGGCTGAAAATGTTTAGCAAACTGAGATGTGTATATGGCATATGCATTTAAAGGAAATAAGAGAACATGAAATCATATCCTGCTGGCTTAAAAGGACAGAAAATTTGGACAGTTTGTGTTAAGTGTATCTTTGAGGCCTCTATGAGAAAAGCATTTTGTTAATATTGTATTGTTTAACCTACTTAAGAGAAGACCCACCTACTGCGTCATTTACGGAGCTGACGTCTAATCACGCCTGCCTCGTTAAAGCATGCCAACGTTACCTTCTTTGGCAGCACGTCTCACTGTATGCCCTTGAATGGAATGAAAGCCCATTTCTTTAAAAGACTCCTTAATTGTACCTTTGCACAAATTTTAATTGGCCTTTTGCCCATTGGTGAGGTCTTACACTATCTTTTGGAGTGACGACACAGTAAACGAAAATTCTTCCGCAATAACTGACTCCGTATCGAAATATCATTCCTGAGAGAAACGCCAAGGAAAAAAAAATAATTTTTGTGTGGTTAAAGATGGGCGTCGTTTATAATCTACATATTGCAGTTAAAACCACTCAAGGATTTGACTTCGGTTAATTTTAATTGAAGTGGAATGTGGGCAGGGATTAGGTGAGTGTGCAGATGTGCCCAGAAATTAATGCGAACACAGAGAAATGCCTTTCCTCTGTGAAAGAACTGCCCAAATGTTCACAGATGGAATTTGGGAGGACCCTTACTGAACATGCCGGTGGGGCCCACTTGGGCCATTTCTCTAGCCATCCCATCTCCTTTACGCTGTAGAGACGTACCTCTTTCTTTTTATTTATGAATTATTCTCATGCCTGATGAGTTAATGTCTTTAATTTGCATTAGCCCACCTTAATGACAGTACAAAGAAAGGAGTCCTACAAACGTACTTTATAGGTGATGGTTTAAGGAGGCTGACGAGTCTCAGCTAACAGATATTAATCAGGAATATTAACCACAGGACATAACAACGATTGTAAGGATGGCGCAGGACTGGGCAGTGTTTCGTCCTATTGTGCATAGGATGGCTATGATTCAGAACTGACTCGACACACCTAACAACAACGTTAACCACAGAAGTCTCTGGTGTCAGCTGAGAGTTTGGGGACAGAAGCAAAGCAGAAAAGAGAAGAAGGAGGAACAGTGTTAGAGGACACGTAGAACTTTTCAACGTAGGAAGTAATGAGTTTGGAGCCGTGAGGCGAGAAAACCCTCCAAAAGTGCTTAAACGTGTTTCTTTCTGGCATTTCTGGAAACGAATACAGTGACTGCCTTCCAGCAGGTATCCAATTAGAAAAACAAAACAAAACAAAAAAACTTGAACAAACAAAAAGTGAATTTACATGTTATGGTTTTAATTTTAGCACAGGCCTTTAAATAAATCATAAAGAAGTGATATACAAGTCCCAAAGCACAGCACCTGAAATGTCAGTAATACTCTTTGCAGCATTCCACAGAAAGAAAAGAGGCAAAAACTGAAAATCAAAACAAAATCCCCCAAAAGGCAACGTGAAATGATCTTAATCCTTAAAGTGGATCTGGTCACATCTGGAAGGTAAGGAAATTTGCATTGATAAAAGCCTAATAAAGACTATCTGGAAGGGCCTGCTGCGGGGGATGCTCCGAACTGTCTCCCTCCCCTCCCTCTCTTTACTCCCTCCCCTCCCTTTCCTTACTCCCTCCCCTCCCTTTCCTTACTCCCTTCCCTCCCTTTCTTTACTCCCTTCCCTCCCTTTCTTTACTCCCCTCCCTCCCTCTCTGTACTCCCCTCCCTCCCTCTCTGTACTCCCCTCCCTCCCTCTCGGTACTCCCTCCCCTCCCTCTCTGTACTCCCTCCCCTCCCTGTCGGTACTCCCTCCCCTCCCTCTCTGTACTCCCTTCCCTCCCTCTCTGTACTCCCTTCCCTCCCTTTCTGTACTCCCTTCCCTCCCTTTCTGTACTCCCTTCCTGAGCTCAGGGAACACTCACTGTGGAGGGGAGCCCTTTGTCTGGTAGATAACCCAGCTTGCACTTGCTGTGAGACCAGGTTTGGGAGCCAGCTTGGAGATCTGTCCTTTGAGAGAGGCCACATTTGTCATTCAACCCAGAAGCAGGTGGCCTTACTTTAAAAATATAACCTATGCTGTACAAGTAATTTTTCAATAATAATACTTTATTGTGTTTTTGGTGAAGGTTTATACAGCAGTTTAGGTTCCCATTCAACAACTTTTACACAGGTTGTTCAATGATATTGGTTACATTATTTACAGCGGGAGAACATTCTCATTATTTCCATTCTGGTTGTTCTGTTTGTATGACTAGTTTTTTGAAAGTGTTTTCTTCTGAGGTTTTTGTTTTTGTTAGTTGACATCAAGTAGACTGACCAATGGTGACCTTACACATAACAAAACAAAATGTGTGTGATCCTGTGCCATCCTCATGATCCTCTATATGTTTGAGCCCATTGTTGTGGCTGTAGCGTCAAGCCATCTCACTGAAGGTTTTGCACATGCTTGCTGACCCTCTACTTTACCAACCACAATATCCTTTTCTAGCATCTAGATTTTAGACCATTAAAAATCCAACTCTTAGCTGAGTTTGAAAAGGTGCATTCATTTCCAGAGAGAACAGTCCTGTCTAATAATAAAAATAAGCTCATAACTTTTTTTTTTTTTGCTGGCCACTGAGCCACTCTTGCAGGCCTGCATAAGGGCTGGAAGGCTGTGGTTGAATTTCAGTGAGTTGAGACTTTTGGGGAAAGGATTGGGCTAAACTTGCTGACTCCCTGGCCAATGCTGGGGCTGGTAGCCTAATTAACTTATCTGCTAATGATTACATTTTCTCATTCCAAAATGTAGGCAGTTCTGATAAATCTAGATATACTTGGCATAATTATGAAGAGTTTCAAATATCTCTTTTATGAATTTCACAATTCTCCCAAATTCTCAAGTTGAAATATTATTAACTTAGACACTGGGGTCTGACATGGTAGGTTTGACATTGGCAGAGAGGATGAATTGTGTTCCAAAGGGATCAGAGAAGTTAGAATAATCCAGAAATGATTCATCATTTCTACCGTGTGTTTTACTAATTGGGTGAATGTTTTAATTTGATTTTTCCCCCTGAAATCCTATCACAGAAAAGTGACCTGATGGAACCCCTCTTGACTTTCCTGCCCTCTGCCAGGACACGTGTAGGCCTTCTTTCAGAACTCCAGGCAATAAAAAACCAGATTCTGCAAGGCCAGTAGGGGACTCCAGACCCCAGGTCAGCTGATACAGGAGATTTATAGTATACTCAGGTCACTAGTGTGGCCCTGCCGACAAACTGAATTTGGACTTCTATTCTCCAGAACTGCAATACAGTAATTTTATAGGCCACCCAGTTTTTGGTACATTGGTAGGGCAGCCCTAGGAAAATAATACCTTAACTAGTATGCTAACAGAGCCCTGATGGCACAGTGATTCAGAGCTCGGCTGCTAACCAAGAGGTAGTCAGTTCAAATCCACCAGCCGCTCCTTGGAAACTCTATGGGGCAGTTCTGCTCTGTCCTATAGGGTCACTATAGCAATCCAGTTTGCTGAAAACCTTGACTCCTGGCAGGCATTGCTATCCACTTTCTTCTTCCTTCTGCTCTTGGGCTTTACCAGTATGAAATGGGCACAGATAGGCCCCGCACTCTCCGTCCCATCATTTTCTGGGAATTTCTGCCTTTGACTTGTTACAAAACGGGTGTCTCATCTTCTCTTCATGTGTCCGAGTGGGGAAGGTGGTGGACTGTTACCGTGGTCTTCACCCTTCGCGCAGGTACCCTCGTTCTTGTGAACTACAGCTTGAATTTGTCATGAGGCAAAGCTGGACAAAGGATTTTTGCTGATTAAAACAGGGCTCCCTTTTCCTCGTGGTTTGTGAAGATTTTTCGCAGGTTCTACGATTAAGCTCTTAATCAATCTTAATTATCAGTAGTTTTGTGATTTTTAGCATTTAAAAAAGTCATTTTGGAAGTATATTCATAGGTATAATTCATTTATTTAACAAATATTCATTTGAGCACTCATCATGTGCTAGTGTCTGGGAATATAATCTATTCAAAACAGGGTTAAAGGTGAATACACCAGAGCTGCTAGCCAGGCGCCATTTTAAATCACTAGAACCGCCTAGGAGGGTATTAAAGTGTCTAGGATGCTACCTGATACGTGAAGACCAGTTACTGTGGGGTCGACTTTGACTCGTGGTGACCCCATGTGTCAGAGTAGGACTGTGCCCCACAGGGTTTTCAGTGGCTGGTTTTTGGGAAGTTGATCATCAGGCCTTTCTTCCAAGGTACCTCTGGGTGGACTTGAACCACCAGCCTTTGAGTTAGCAGCTGAGCACGTTAACCGTTTGCACCATCTAGGGTATATATACCTGATGTACACTTAAACCCATTGCCTTTGAGCCAATCCTGACTCATAGTCACCCTGTAGGACAGAATAGAGCTGCCCCATAGGGTTTTCAAGGAGTGGCTGGTGGATTCCAACTGCTGACCTCGAGGTCAGCAGCCGAGCTCTTACCCACTGTGCCACCAGGGCTCCACCTGATATATAGTAGGTACAAGGTGCTTCTTTCTCTTCTCTCTTGCTCTATCGCCTTTGCCTGAATACGCTGGAGGCAGACTTGGCATTCTTTCTGCACGCTCATAACTAAAGGAACAAAAGGAAATGCGGTTCCCTGTGGGACGACGAAGTCAGACTGGTGAACACGGAGATGTCAGGGCACACCTGATTTCAGTAGCCAGTGATTCCACTGATAGTGGCAGACCCTCGATGCGGCTACTGTAGGTTGGGTCAGTAAATCTGAAACCTTCATGAAAAAAACCATCTCATCATACTTCATTTTAGGAGGTAAAAGGGAGAGACTAAACCCAAGGAGTCTAACTTTTGACATCAAAAATTTCAAGACAACAAAACCCAGAATTAGTTTTCTCTAAATAACAGATGAGTGCGACGATCGAGGGTGTAAGCGCTGGAAATAGAAAAGTGAGCCGGCTGACTGTCAGCTGAAATACGATAAGCGAACCCGTGTTTTTAAAGATACGGTGTTGTAGTTCTTAAAGGCAGCAGTGAGATAAAGGAAGGGTGGGAGCAAGACCAGTTCCCTCGGGGATTCCCCATGACAATGTAACAGATGACTCCAGATGACAATGAGAGAGAGGGAATGGGAAGAATTGATATTAACAAACTGTTGTTGATGGTTGTAATAAGATTTAAGCAACCAAGTAACCAAGCCTGAAAGACCAACATATTTTTCAAGATGATTTAGAAGGAGCCTCACATTGAGGATGTGAACAGCTGCAATTAGGGCTGAACCCATCTCAGGAGTGGGTTCCTGGCATTGGCTGCACGGCGCGTTACCACATGTCTGCACGAGGCCGTTTTAGTTCCTGACCCAAACTGGACTAAGCTCTTCAAACAAATGACCGTCACTGAGGTGCATTTCCTTTGTGTCACTGTTACCAACTTGAATTTTATTTGCAATTAAAAAAAAAAAATAGGGATTAGCCGTTTATAAAAATCCAGCATGCTTAAAAGGAACTATTCTTAGAGAGCTTGTACTTGTCCATAGGATGGATGTGTTGTGCCACGTCACATAATAACATAAAGGAAAGAAAAACGTCTAGAAACCGTATCAATATTTTAATCTTCAGTGTTAAGAGTCAAAGACATTAGAAAATAAAACTGCTAAACCCTACTTTTCAGCTACTGTTTTTCCTTTTTGTGACTGGAAATAGCTATGTATTAAAGTCATAAGGGCACGTGTCTCTTCTACTCTGAACATATCTTCAGTGATAGCTGGGAAAATTCTTTTGCAATTGGAAATGTTACCTTGCCCTTTGATTCACTTTTGTTGTCATCGGCCCTAGAAAGTGACAGGAATTGTGAATTTGTAATGTATTCTGAGGCTTTATTAAACTGTTTTAGTTTAGGAAATTAAATTTTAGGTAAATTTAATCTTCTAAACATGTCGTTGTTGAAAATCAATTGTTTAGCTCAGGGTTTCTTGTCTTTGGCACTATTAGCATTTTGGGCCAGTTCGTCCTCTGTGGTGGGGGGCTTGTAGGATACTTAGCAGCAGCATTCCTAGTCTCTGCCCACTGGATGCCAGTACATCTCCCCCAAAGTATAACAGCAAAAACATTACTAGACATTGCCAAGTGTCTCCTGGTGGGCAGCATCGCCCCTGATTGAGAACTGCTGGTTTGACTTGTTGAAGCTTTACCTAGGATTTACCACACATGGGGAAAGGCAGACTTCTCCTTTTTCTCCCCTACAAGCTGAACAGTGCCCAGAGGATCATCTGTTAGTGTGGGGAGCCACTCTGATGCTCTTGACTGGCCTACATTTTTACTACTCTACTGATTATCCCTTACTTTATTGTTGTCGTTGTTAGGTGCTGTTGAGTCAACTCTTAGCAATCCCGTGTAGAACAGATCAAAAAATTGTCCAGTCCTGCACCATCTTCACAGTCATTGCTATGAGTGAGTCCATTGTTGCTGCTACTGTGTCAATCCATTTTGTGGAGTCTTCCTCTTTTTCACTGACCCTCTACTTTACCAAGCATGATATCCTTCTCCAGGGACTGGTCCCTTCTGATAACAAGTCCAAAGTATGTAAGAAGTCTCACCATCCTCGCTTCCAAGAAGCACCCTGGCTGTACTTCTTCCAAGACAGATTTGTTCGTTCTTTTGGCAGTCCATGGTATATTCACTGTTCTTTGCCAACACTATAATTCAAAGGCATCAATTCTTCTTCAGTCTTCCTTATTTATTGTCCAGCTTTCGCATGCATATGAGGAGATCAAAAATACCATGGCTTAGGTCAGAGTTGCCTTAGTCCTCTAGGTGATAACCTTTGCATTTTAACACTTTAAAGAAGTCTTTTGTAGTATATCTACCCAGTGCAATACATCTCTTGATTTCTAGAGTGATGCTTCTCGGGCATTGATTGTGGGTCCAAGTAAAATGAAATCAATGACAACTTCAGTCTTTTCTCCGTTTATCATAAATTTGCTTATTGGTCCAGTTGTGAGGATTTTTGTTTTCTTTATGTTGAGGTGTAATCCATACTGAAGGCTGTAGCCTTTGATCTTCATCAGTAAGTGCTTCAAGTGCTCTTCACTTTCAGCACTCAAGATTGTGCCATCTGCATATTGCAGGTTGTAGTAGTCGAGGGCCCCACAAATTGCATTACAATTGCATGAGACATAGCAAGGTTTACTATGAACTCTTGGCTTCAGGACACAGGCTGGTGAGCTCTGGGAGCAGCTAGCAGCTGGAGAGGAGAACCAACAGCCATTTGAAGTGTCAGCATGACAGCGGAGCCAGAGCTGAGCACTTGGCTGGGCTCTGACTCCTGGCCGAGGCACTCGCTCACCGAGGAATCACACTGGTGAAAACGCTGGCAGCTCCAGGAGGCAGCGTCCATTCCTTTTGTCTGGGTTGATTGCAATAGCTTGAGAAGCTGGCGCATAGTTTGGTTTTGTTCTGAATATATTGGCCAGGGGCCTAAGCCATTTCTTTCTTTTTAAATCAGATATTTAAACTGTTCGAACTTGGACCAATCAGCTAGTTCATCAAGATAATTTATCAAGCCAGAACCACAGTTTAAAAGTATTAAGTTTTCAAAGATGGCTTTTGATCTGATATTAGATCAACTATTACAAATGGTCAAACTAGCAGATAGATGCCTCCCTGGAGTCCTCTGGAAACCACACCTTCTTGATTATTTTAGACGATACTCACATGACCTTTGAAAATGGTAGGCCTGGAGTTTCTAAAAAAAAGCTTAATCCACCTTGATGAAGACATTTCCTAATGATCACTAAAGCTTTGTCTAAGCTAGAGAACTTTTTGGTCTTACATCTCTGTATAAATCACACAGACAAACTCACCTGTGTGCCTCTGGGAGACGGGCTGTCTTCTACACCTCTTCCCGTCAGTCAGCTGGATGCTGGCATGACCTTTGGCTGTGCTCCAAGGAGCAGTCCAGAATGGCTGATCTTTTTGGACCTGAGTGAACTTCTCATCTCACGAGAACAGTTCCTTTCTACTCTGAGAAATTATTTGAATGCTGAGGAATGTGCACAGTGACTATAACACATTGTTAATGTTCCTTAGTTAGGCTAATATTTCAAATATGTGTTATAAGTTGAAAAGCCAATATTCACTGCATCCCATGGGAAGAAAAAAGAAGGAGAAACTTGTGTGGGCCCATGTTAACATTCTGTGATTACTTTGCTGATGGAAACAGATCTTAAGGTCTTGCCAATGAACCAGATGCACTCTTGTTGGATTTATGTACATTTTGGGAAAGAAAATAAAAATTCTGATTATTTTGAAAATGAGAATCAGTCATTAAGTTGGTAAACTCTCAGATAAACATCATTTCGTTGTTAATTTATTCATTTTGTTTAAAATATTTAATCAGAAAAAATAATTAACATTCTATATCCCTACAGTGGTGGCCCAAGGATAAAGAAAGATTAAAAACAGCAAAACTCTGAGATCTAACCTGTGTTTCATTAATACAAATATGATACTCACATAAAAATTCTTGATTATTCTAAGTTGATATTAACTCTTTTGCTGTGTAACAACCAGCTGCAACTGAGTTAAATAATTTTGTAGATGATCAATGCAGTAAATAGTTGTCTCGAAAGAGACAAATGTCAGCAAAATCATTGCCTAATGGTGTTTTATGTCAATTATTTCAATTTTATTTAATTAAAAGTAATCAAAATAGTTGGCTGAGGTGTGAAAATTCCCTTAGCTCTGTAGTTTCTAAATTGCCTTAAGAGTTTCTGTTGCTGCGTATGCAGTTGTTGGCCTTTTAGAATAATACAACTGGAATCTATTTTATAAGCAAACCATTGCCAATAATAGTCCTGTTGTTATTTCTTTGGAGAAACAACTTCATACCGTGATTCAGTATGATTCATTCCCCTTGTGACATGACCAGTGTTAGAGCCAAGTTTTTATAGAGACAGTGATCACAAGGTGGGCCCTGGGGAGGGTGTGGGGAGGGCGTTTTCAGGTTGGTATTAGATGATGGTCGTTGTTAGTTGCCATTGAGTTGGCTCCGACTCATGGCAACCTTATGTACAACAGAACGAAACGTTGCCTGGTCCTGTGCCATCTTCATGATGGTTGGTATGTTTGAGTCCATCTGGTGATAAAGCCAGGTTAATAGGTTTGTATTTCTAAGCAGATAACCTGGCAAAATGAAGCAACTGACAACTAGAAAAGGAGGGCGATACTAGAACGAAAGAGTTCCTTGTGCTGACAGAGAAAGGACGAGTAAAGGTTACCTCAGTACTTTTCACCAGTGTGGAGAACTAAATGTCTTCTCATTTATTAAAAATGACCCACCATTGTAGCACTGAAAACCTGTGGTCATTGCCACCATGCTTTGTTCTTTTTCTTCAAGTACTACTACTATGTAAAGAGAGAAAACATTTATGTCAGGACAAGTAGTGCTACCTGCTGTAACAAACAGACCCAAACCATCAGTGGTTTAACACTAAGGAATTTTATTTATTACTCAGCTGGCAGCCTGATACAGGTTGTTTGGTTCTTCCAAACAGCTCACAGGTGAAAGACCATAGCTACCGTAGGCAACCACAGGGCCTATGTTAAATGAAAAATTGAAATTAGAGTCATAAAAAATGAATATGTGGATTCCATTGACAATTTTAAATTCTGTGCTGTATTTTCCCCCTTTTGGGTCAGGATTATTCTGTGAAATCTTTGATCAAAACTTAAATTTATGATAGTCAGATACCATCTAGTTCTTCTGATCTCGTGTCAGAGGAAGCAGTTGATCATGGGGGCTGAGCCCTTGCAACTGTTGCCCTGAGAAAATCTTTAAACTTTAAACCTTAAACCAGAGCTGTTCCCTAGAGTCTTCTTTGAATAAAAAAATGGCTTATTTTAATTAGTAAAGTCCATCTGCTTTGAGCATTGTGCTCCTTTAAAGAGACACTTATGTGAGATCAAAGGTTGGATGGGAAGCTTAGGAGTCAGTGAGTTTACGTTAATGGTGACGGAATAATGTAGAAAAGGACAGTGAGAATGGCTGCACAACTTGAGGACCGTAACCAGTGTCACTGAATTGTACATGTAGAAATTGTTGAAATGGTGTATCTTTGCCTGTGTATTCTTTTATTAAAAAAAAAAAAAAAAAATTTTTTTTTTTTTTTTAATTAATGGAGGAAAATAAAGTCAATGGGATAGAGGGGAAGAAAAGAATCTGCAGGAGGGGCAGGCACACAGAGAAACTCATCCTGAGAAGGTCAGAGCTGTGAAACCAACCCCGCACTTTGCCGTTTTACACATGTCCAAAATGGGCTGGGAGAGCAATCCTGTAATCCTGTCTGGCAAGTTTCGTGACCCTTATTGTGCCTTATTTCTTAGGTGCCTCTGAATAATAAGAAGTTATTTGGTGATACCCCTCCATTTTCTTCCCTTCAGATAGCAGTTTTTTTTTAAATACCTGTAAAAGATTTCATGTAACATGTATCTTGCCCATACCACACCACACCACACCACACCACAGCACACCACAGCACACCACGCCACAGCACGCCACAGCACGCCACAGCACGCCACAGCATGCCACACCACGCCACAGCACACCACGCCACACCACGCCACACCACACACCACACCACACACCACGCCACAGCACGCCACAGCACGCCACTCCACGCCACAGCACGCCACAGCACGCCACAGCACGCCACAGCACACCACAGCACAGCACACCACACCACAGCACACCACGCCACACCACGCCACGCCACACACCACACACCACACCACAGCACACCACAGCACACCACGCCACACCACGCCACACCACACGCCACACCACAGCACACCACGCCACACCACGCCACGCCACGCCACGCCACACCACACCACACCATCCCAGTTGCTGTTGAGTTGACTCCAACTCATGGTGACCCCATGTATGTCCGGGTAGAACTGTGCTCCATTGGCTTTTTAATGGTGATTTTTCAGAAGCAGATTGCCAGGTCTTTCTTCTGAGGTTCATCTGGGTGGACTTTTTAGTGAGCAGCCGAGCATGTTCACCATTTGTACCATGCAGGGACTCCTGTAGAGCCCAACCCCTAACTCAAGAGCTACAACATTACCTAAAACTTGCCTCTCCCTATGAGTTCCTCCCCATCCCACTCCCCCACTCCTCATGCCAGAAGATCCACTATCCTAAATGACAAGGAAATGGAATTTTAAAAAACGATTTTATGAGAAATATATGTTTGACAGTATATTACTCTGTTTTGTTTATTCTTGGTTCTAGCAAAGAGTGTCATTCTACATAGCCTTCTGAGACCAGCTTTTTTCAGTCACTATTACATTCCAAGGAGCCCTGGTGGCGCAGTGGTTACATGCTCATCTGCTAACCAAAAGGTCGGTGGTTCAAACCCACAGGAGAAAGATGTGGCAGTCTGCTTCCATAAAGATTTACATCCTTGGAAACCCTATAGGGTAGTTCTACTCTGTCCTGTAGGGTCTCTATGAGTCAGAAACAATTCGATGGCAACGGGTTTGGCTTTTTGGTTTATTTCATTTCAAGATTTATCCATGTCTTTGCAAGTAGCTGCAATAAGTTCATTTAATTTCTGTATAATATAACGTTGTGTGAACATGCATCCATTTAAATGCTTGGCTGCTAACCAAAAGATGGGCGGCTTGAACTCACCTGTCGCTCCATGGAAGAAAGACGTGGCAGTCTACTTCTGTAAAGATCACAGCCTAGGAACCCCTATGGGGCAGTTCTGCTGTGTCCTATAGGGTCACTATGAGTCAGAATTGACTTGATGGCAAGTGGTTTATGTGTCTTCCTCCTGGCCATGGATGTGTGGGAGGCCATTTCCAGTGTTTTCTGTCATGAGCTGCCGCTGTAGACATTGTCTCTCAGGTCCCTGGGGCATGTGTGGAAGCTTCTCATGGTCCACGTGCAGGGATGCAATTGCTGGATTGGGGGTTCTCTGTCCCTCCGCCCTCTTATGTCCCCTCTGATCTTCCTCCTGTTGTGGGTTGAATTGTGTCCCCCAAAAAGACACTGAAGTCCTAACTCCTGTGGCTGTGAATGTGACCCTGTTCGGAAATAGGGTTTTTCTTTTGATTCAGGGAGGTGAAATGAGTTCTATGGGAGTAGCGTGGGTCCTAGTCCTAATCCCTTCTGAGTGGTGTCTTACGAAAGCGGGGAGCAGACGAGGAGACAGCCACACATAGGGGAAGATGCCGTGAAGATGTGCCCACAGAGGAACACCAAGGATGGGGACAGCTCCTGGAAACCAGCAGAGAGACATGGAGAGCTCCTCTCTGAGAACCCCAGAGAGAACTGATGCAACCGACACCCTAATTGGACTCCAGCCTCCAGAACTGTGAGACAGTGGGTTCCTGTACTTTACAGCCACCCACCTCGTGGTATTTTGTTACAATACCCTCTGACACTAAGACAGGTTCTCACTCAG
The DNA here is from genome assembly GCF_024166365.1 of Elephas maximus indicus. Classification (NCBI taxonomy): domain Eukaryota; kingdom Metazoa; phylum Chordata; class Mammalia; order Proboscidea; family Elephantidae; genus Elephas; species Elephas maximus. The sequence goes on along the minus strand of NC_064834.1, from coordinate 79,112,936 downwards.
TTTCTCCTCTTTGCTCTTGGCTTTGCTTTCCTGCTGACCAGAGGCCCTGGTTAAATGGCAAGACTTGTTTCATCATGATTTCTGAACATGGCCACTGCTGATGCCTAGGCTCGCTTTGAAATAAAGGAGCTCCTTAAGCAGGCTAGCCAAGGTCACGTGCCCTTTCTGTCCCTCTATCCTCCCATGTTTACTGTCCTGCTCTGCACTGCTCCCTGTATGGAGGCCTCCACACCACTGCAAGGAGAAAAAGATTTAAAAAGAAGCTGACATGTTGATGCCCTTGGTTAAACATGGTGGGGGACAATGGTTTATTCATGAGACAGTGCCCTGGCCACCATTTTGAAAGAAGCACTAACTAAGGAGATGCATTCTCTTTTGTCTCTGAAACACAGGGACCTTGAGGTGTATTGGTCAGGAATTGAACCCAAGCCTCCAGCATGGGAGGCAAGAATTCTTCTGGTTGCCATCCTTCTGATCTAGCACGTGCAAATCGTTCTTGTCATGAGTCACCAGAATAGGCATCTGGTATCTTTAGATATTTACACAAGAGCTATTCTAGTTCTTACCCTTCTCTAAACACCCCTATCACCTCCCGATTAAAAAAAAAGAAAAATCCTGCTCCCATTTCTAGTAGATTCAGCTAAGAAAAAAATGTTTATTTTCCCCAATGTCTTGAATTTAAAGTTGTTTGGCACCGATTTAAAAGTGTCAGCACAGCAGAGGGGACCCTGCTTTATAAGCAGTAGGCCATGGCTCGGGTTGTGCCTTGGCTGCCTCTTCAGGTCGAGCCCCAATGATTGTCCCTGTAAGTTCACACCAAATTACATTTCTCTGCCCACTAAGCCTTCAGCAGCCGGTGTCTACGGCCTTCCAATTTTAAATGCTGCTAGTTCAAACCATCGTAATCATTGCAAGTCATCTGTGATATATTTATAAGGAACCATCACTTCATAGCATTCTGAATTTCCTGCTTAGGATGCAATGGCAGAAGTCATTAAACATTAGCAGTAATAGTATTTTCACTGTAATAAAGTGTTAATTACTTCCACATGTTAATAGAGTGGGGGAGGGAGTTTCTGCTATTGTTACTCTGCCTAAAATAATTTCCATGTGATAATTTTCAAGGATATCAAAAACTGAATAATTATGCACTAATTAAGAAAGTAGGGCCTGCTCCAGGAGTTCAGACTGCATTAATTTTAATGTTTTTACAGCCCTTTAATTGGGGAAAGGGCTTTAAATTGGGAGCTGCCGCGCCGTTCTTCCTTAAGTAGGCCTGCCTTTGCAATCTGCCTCCGATACACGGCAACCCAAGGTCAACACAAGTTTGCAAAATCCCTCTGCTCTTCGTAGGAAATGTATTGGTGGTGAAGCCTGCATCGATCACTCTGACAAGCATTTAACTCTCCAAGAGCACATGCTCTCACTTCTTAAATTATTAATTGCATTAAATACATTTTCATATTGTGGATGGTTTGCTACAAACTGTTCTCTGGTCGGGAGGTGCTGTGCCCCCACAGTGGGAGACAGTTCGCCGTCTGTTGTTGTGGAGGTCTCCGTGGTGGGCTGGGCAAGCCAGTGAAGGCGCTTGGCAACCAGGGGTTGTCCAAGGAAAGGAACCTTGATGGCGGTGGTGCTTTCTCACTGTGCCTTGCTAAGTAGCTTTGTTATCACATCTACCTCCTCTTCCTTGGCTGGCCCTGCTACCTTGAGGCCAAGTCTCACATGAGGAGGCGTGGGTCGCTTGTTCCTCGTGGACACCGCAGGGACCTTTGCTCAAGGTTGCAGCAGAAGCTGCTTCCTCTTCACTAGCATTGAGTCAAGAGGGTGGCAAAGAGGATTGGGCACTCCAGAGAAACCCCTGCAAGGTGTCCTGGTGATGACTTGCCAGTGGGGCTGGACCCAGTACTGACATCCTTATTGAAATTTCTTCCGTAATGGGCACTTTGGTGTGGCTCTGGGTCACATGATTATTCCAAGGGGGCAGAGCATGCATTTCTCACTTGAGTGCTGGATGTGAATGGATGACGATGGCTCTTCAAGAAGATCTGGGTCCCAGAGAAGAACCTGCATGGTCTGTGGCTAGTCTCTAGGGTGCTTATACACAGGGGTGGGAGTCAGTCCCTTCTCATGCCATGACTAATGGAATCTTTTGTTCCAAGGAACCACATCAGGAGTTCTTATCAAAACCTCCAGCAGTATCAGCTTGGTCTTCATGCATGGTGTCTTCAGGAACTTTAACACAGGGCCTTGGGATTAAGCAGTCCAGAGAACATTCATTCATTCATTCATTCATTCATTCTGCAAGTCTGCACGGGGTCCTGTGACGTGCAGCCCCTGGCCTTGGTGCTGAGGATACAGTAGTGGACAAAATAAAGGCATCTAAGGGCATGGAGGAGAGTGGGTGCACCAGGCAGAGATGGGGGGCAAGAAGTGACAAGAACAGAGGCCCCAGGGAGGGGCGTGCATAAATGATCAAGGAGGCGTAAGTAGAAAATGAATTCGGGAGGTAAGAGAAGGGGCTGATGGTGTAGGGGAGTCCCTGGGTGGTGCACATTATTAATGCACTTGGCTGGTAACCCAGAGGTTGGAGGCTTGAGTCCACTCAGAGGTGCCTTGGAAGAAAGGGGTGGCAATCTATTTCTGAAAAGTTAGCCATTGAATACCCTATGAAGCACAGTTTTGCTCTGACACACATGAGGTGGCCATGAGTTGGATTGACTCTGTGGCAGCTGGTTTGGATCGTATAGGGTCTGGCGGACTGTGGTAAGGACTTTGTGGAGCTTGGGTGAGGGTTGTCAGTGGAGTGGTGACTGCTGATGTGTGTGCTATAATAGACTGTGGAGGGTGTGGTGGCCACGATGAGGAGGCCCCCATGCTGATCAAAGTGGGACGCAGTGGTTTGCGCTGAGGTTGATGAGGTGCGGTTGGTGAGAAGTGGTCAGATTCTAGGTGTGTTTTGGAAAGAGACCCAGCTGGGTGTTTTGTGGATTATGATGGTGTGTTAAAGAAAGAGAAAAGGGTGCCCCCACGACTGGCGGCTGGAAGGATGGAGTTGAGGTTGATTGAGGCGAGGGGTGGTGCTGGAGGTTCTGGCTGGGGAAAGGGAGTCTGGAGCTCAGTTTTGCATATGTTAAGTGAAGAGTACTCTCTACACAAATGAGTGGAGCTGTCAGATGCTGCTTGTATGACCTGGGGCCCCCAGGACAGGGCTGTGTTAGAGGTGGCCAGTCTGCTGTTCGTTCCCATGATGGAGTCAGCAGAGAGCTTACCTGTAATGCTGTTGTTGAGAACCATTTTAAATGCTACGATCACCGAACCATCTTGTCTTGGGACTTCTCAAAGTGAATCAGAGGGTGAAATAAAGCACTTCTTTGCAAATTTGTAATTTGGCTTCAGATTAAGACCACTGTCCCCGAGAAGAGAATGTTTGATTAGCAAGCGGGCTGGATGTCAGAGACCTGCCTGTGTGCTTACAGCTTAGACATCTGGCTGATGATAACCTCTCCTGCTGGGCAGGTGCTTACCTCACCAGCTGTCCTCGATGCTGATGACCCGGAGTGCTCACCTGGTGCTTAAAACTGCCTTCCAGATCCCACGTCCTTGGGAGGCCGGGAGCAAGCAGCATGAACGACTTCTGCCTTTTTCCCCGGTGGTTGGCAGGGTGCCCTGCAAAGAGTGTGCAGTGAATGGTTGGTTGGCTGCTTGGGCAACCAAACAAATGAGTGTGGAAATAAAACATAGGCAAAGACTCCGTCCTGTGACAAGAAGGATAACAGGCAAGTGCCTTTCATTGGGCTTAATGAAGACACCTGTTCATCATATCCCTGTAAACCCATTGCCGTTGAGTCATTTCCCACACATAGTGACCCTGTAGGACAGGGTAGAACTGCCCCATAAGGTTTCCAAGGAGTGGCTGGTGGATTTGAACTGCCTTTTGGTGAGCGACCGTTAGCAGCCGAGCTCTTAACCACTGTGCCACCAGGGCTCCGTTCATCATACAGGGCCCTGTTTTGTTCTAGAGCCAATGGAGAGAAAGTGAGTGTATTCAAGAAAGGATGTGGCAGTGGGTCTGACAGCCTGGGCTCTGATTTGACAGTCAACCTGAAAGATGTAGTATTGGTTTAAAAGGCTGTATTTAGAGCAGAGAGATAGGTGAACATTGCCAGATCATATAATAAAAGCACAAAGAGGTGCCTAAGAAATGCTACATCACATCTTCCTCTTCGGCTGGGCTCACTAGAGAGGGTGTTGATTTTTTTGACCGAACCTCTGGTGCCCAGGATTGGTTTAGTAACAACCCTTGGTTTGTGACACCTCTCATCAGATGAACACGCCTAGCCTGCTTCCGTGTATGCAGGTATTAATAACATAATTGTTGTTGTGCCCTGCCAGCAGGTCACCCCCTGATTCAGGGCCACCCTATGCATGATGGAACAAAATGCTGCCCAGTCCTGCGCAATCCCCACGATCGGTTGCGAATCAGACCATTGTGATCAGTAGAGTTTTCATCAAGTGAATTTAGGGAGGAGAGTGCCAGGCCTTTCTTAATAACATGATGGGTACCCATAAAAACCCCAAGGATTGGGGAGACTGGAACACTGACCACTGACAATGACTTCATGTCCCTGTCCCATCCTGCAGGTGGCCATCCCAGCTTGGTCCTGCTGTCCTGCCATGTTCAATCCCCAGAGGGTCCCAGTTTGGTGATAGCTTATATAGCTGCCCCATTTATCCCGGCCCTTGTTCCTCCTCCTGATGTCATGGATCATGAATTGCATGTTGATCATCCCCTCACCTGTCAAAAAACAACCTTTTTCAAGAACGAGTTTTCTGTTGCCTCCTGGATTATTACATTTGCACTTTTCCAAGGTGGTAGGGAAGGGGAATTCAGAGAAGAGGAGCGTCAGCAAACGTTGCTGTGCTGGTAACAAGTGGCTCTGTTACTGGCAGTGAAAACTTGCAGGTCACAGTCCACTTGAGGTACCATTTCACATCATGCATTTTCATATTATGTACTGAAGTAATAACCTGTAATAGCTCCAAAAGAATAGCTATCAAAACAGATCCCGAGATGGATGATCTGTGCGCTGATACTTGCCCTAGGAGCTGCGCGTGATTCCTTTTGCCTGTCACCCCCCGGTGACTTGAGTTGCTCAGCATTGAAAGTCAGCACTACCTTGAGGAGAGATGAATCAGGCTTTGGGTGGTGGCATAGGTGATATGGCACCTGGAGGCACAGACATTAATATAAAATAAGGAAAGAGAAGAGAGCAATTAGAGACACGAGTCATGCAGATCACTGGTGTGTCCTCCTCGAATCTGGGGTCAGGAGGTGTTAAGCAAGAGGTTCAACCTTCTGTTAACTATACGTCATATTCTCGTTCTGGAAACCACGTTATTTGGCCCCTAAGGGGATTCAGCCACCACTTGTCTGTTGGTTTGTCATGCTGTGGTGGCTTATGTATTGTTGTGATGCTGGAAGCCTTGCCACCAATATTTCAAATACGATCAGGGTCACCCATGGTGGACATGTTTCAGTGGAGCTTCCAGACTAAGACACTAGAGGAAGAAAGGGCTAGTGATCTACTTCCAAAAACTCATCGGTGAAAACCTTATCACAACAGAATATTATCTGATATAGTGCTGGAAGGTGAGCCCTCCGGGTTGGAAAGCACTCAAAACACACAATGGCTACAGCAACGGACTCGAATATACTGATGATTGCGATGATGGCACAGGACTGGGCGATGTTTACATTCTGTAGTATGTGGGGCACCATGAGTCAAAGCTGACTCAAAGTCAGCTAACAACAACAAGGGGATCCCAAAAAGGAGAAAGCGGGTTGTGGAGTGGGAGTGGCTTCTGAGAGGGAACACACCAGAGGGATTAGCTGTGACCTCAGCAGAACCAAGTCTCCTCTCTCTGCCCAAGTATGGACACTGTCTAGAGTGCCTCCAGGATGACATATGAGGGCACAGTGCTGGAAGGAACACCCGTCCCTGCGGTTCCAACTCCAGCTTGGCCTCTGTGCTCCTTTGTCTGTGTGGCATTGTCAACCGTGAGCAGACCAAAGGACTGGCTTCCACAAGGGGGTTCATTCTGAAATGTGAAAGATTCAGCATTAAGTCGATGAGAGCTGCATTTTCTGGAATGTTTAGTCTCTGATGGTCCCTGGAAAGAAGTCTTTGTTGCATAGTCTACCAGGATGGAGAGAAGATTTGATGCCAGCCCACTGTTGAAACGTTCCAGGAAATTTTCACTGAGGATTATGAAAACTGGCAGATCTGGTCTGTCCTCTGGATGGTCTAGAGACAGACAGCTAAACAAGATGGACAGATCATTGTCGGTGCCACAGTGCAGTGTTCACAGGGTGCTGTGGGCACACTCGCTATCTGGGCAGAGGTAAAGGGAGCAGGCCGGCAGATCGGGACCATTGCTGTCCCAGGGCTTGAGTTCTGCTCTGCTGCAGACTTGGGGCGTGACTTTAATTTCTTCATCCTTTACGTGAAACAAGTACGCTCCACGATGTCCAAAGTTGCTTCTAGGGCTGGCGTTCTGTGTGCCTTCCTAGCCCCTAGCTTATGGCCTCTCAGCCTCTCCTGTTGGCTACTCACTGTTTCCATGATAGAGCCATCACCTCCAAATTTACTGAACAAATAAGAGTGTGCACGTGAGGATGCACACTTCTGGAGAGTGGGTGCTTGGACTTGCCCATACTGTCTCCAAGTCTGAACACAGGAGGGATAATGGGACCAATGGAAAATATGGGAGAGAGCACTGACTAGCCACGCATTCAGCGCCGACCTCGGACACCATCTCTGGTTCGGGAAATGGTCAGTGACGTTGATTCACAGCCCAAACCAGTCACACTGGCTGATGGCCAGCCGGGGTCCTCGGCTGCAGTGAAAGTGAAGGTGCCAGGAGGGCACGGCCCCGAGGATGCCTGGACCCATGCCCACCCTGGTTAGTGGGTACCACCTGAGGCCCCACTGGCAGGCTCGGGAATGCCTTTTTAAGATGAGGCACACTGCCAACCCCAATGAAATATGCAATCGTCCATCTGTTGCTCAAATTAAAAAAATTTTTTTTTCCTTCCACTGCCAAAAATTTCTCCAACTACTGTCCAGTGGTCTAACCTTGCATTTTGAGGGGGAGGAAATTAAATAGGTTATTATCGTTTTGGGGGAGCAGTTTGATTTGGAGTCAGGGAAAACCTCTCACTGGTATGAAGTGGACAGAGGTTGGATTCTAGATGAATGCTGAAAATATCCCCATCTTTTTAAGACCCTTGAGAGCTTTATAACTTCCAGCTGATTCTTGTCCTAAATGAACCAGGAGTCCTAAAAGGTCAGTCATTCTCCATTATTTCATAACCTCTTCTTGCCTCTATTGGGCTGTGGAAGTGGAGGGCTGGGGTTTGCCTAAAGAATTTGCTGTTATTAATGTTATTTACATATATGTATATTTATATATTGGAAACCCTGGTGGCGTAGTGGTTAAGTGCTACAGCTGCTAACCAAAAGGTTGGCAATTCAGGTCCACCAGGTGCACCTTGGAAACTCTATGGGGCAGTTCTACTCTGTCCTATAGGTTTGCTATGAGTCGGAATCGACTCGACGGCAGTGGGTTTGGTGGGTTATATTTACATATTATACCAAAACCCAAAAAAAGCCCATTGCCCTCGAGTCGACTCCTACTCATAGTGGTCCTATAGGACAGAGTAGAACTGCCCCATAGAGTTTCCAAAGCGCGGCTGGTGGATTCAAACTGCCAACCTTTTGGTTAGCAGTAAAGCGCTTAACCACTGTGCCACCAGGGCGCCTATATATTATACATTTTATATATTTATATAGAAATGTGATGGTGGCACAGTGGTTAAGTGCTCATCTGCTAGCAGAAAGGTCGGTGGTTCAAATCCAGTAGCTGCTCCGAAGGAGAAAGATGTGGCAGTTGGCTTCTGTGAAGATTATAGCCTTGGAAACTCGATGGGGCAGTTCTGCTCTGTCCTGTAGGGTTTCTAAGAGGCAGAATCAACTCGATGGCAACAAGTTTGGGGTTTTTTTTGGTATGTATTCATGTATGAAGAAATAGAAGATTTTTATCAGCTGCTGCAGTCTGAAATTGATCGAACCTGCAATCAAGATGCATTGATCAATACTGGTGATTCGAATGCAAAAGTTGGAAACAAAGAAGGATCAGTAGTTGGAAAATATGGCCTTGGTGATAGAAACAATGCCGGAGATTGAATGATAGAATTTTGCAAGACCAACGACTTCTTCTTTGCAAATACCTTCTTTCACCAACATGAACAGTGACCATAATTTTTTTTTATACACGTGGACTTCACCAGACGGAACACACAGAAATCAAATTGACTACATCTGTGGAAAGAGACGATGGACAAGCTCAATATCATCAGTCAGAACAAGGCCAGGGGCCAAATGTGGAACAGACCATCAATTGCTCATATGCAAGTTCAAGCTGAAAATGAAGAAAATCAGAGCAAGTCCACGAGAGCCAAAATATGAACTTGAGTATATCCCACCTGAATTTAGAGACCATCTCAAGAATACATTTGACGCGTTGAACACTAGTGACCTGAAGACCAGACAAGTTGTGGAATGACATCAAGGACATCATACGTGAAAAAAGCAAGAGGTCACTGAAAAGACAGGAGAGAAAAAGGCCAAGATGGATGTCAGAGGAGACTCTGAAACTTGCTCTCAAATGTTGAGCAGCTAAAGCAAAAGGAAGAATTGATGAAGTAAAAGAACTGAACAGAAGATTTCAAAGGGTGTCTCGAGAAGACAAAGTAAAGTATTATAATGACATGTGCAAAGAGCTGGAAATGGAAAACCAAAAGGAAAGAATATGCTTGGTGTTCCTCAAGCTGAAAGAACTGAAGAAAAAGTTGAAGCCTCAAGTTGCAATAGTGAAGGATTCTATGGGGAAAATACTAAATGACACAGGAAGCATCAAAAGAAGATGGAAGGAATACACAGAGTTATTATACCAAAAAGAATTAGTCGATGTTCAACCATTTCAAGAGGTGGCATATGATCAGAAACCAGAGGTATTGAAGGAAGAAGTCCAAGTTCCTCTGCAGGCATTGGCGAAAAACAAGGCTCCAGAAATAGATGGAATATCAACTGAGAAGTTTCAACAAATGGATGCAGCGCTGGCGGTGCTCACTTGTCTATCCCAAGAAATATGGAAGACAGCTTCCTGGCCAACTGACTGGAAGAGATCTATATTTATGCCTATTCCCAAGAAAGGTGATCCAACCAAATGTGGAAATTATAGAACAATATTACTAATATCACATGTGAGCAAAATTTTGCTGAAGATCATTCAAAAATAGCGGCAGCAGTATATTGACAGGGAACTGCCAGAAATTCGGGCTGGTTTGAGAAGAGGACGTGGAACCAGGGATATCATTGCTGATGTCAGATGGATTCTAGCTGAAAGCAGAGAATACCAGAAGGATGTTTACCTGTGTTTTATTGACTATGCAAAGGCATTTGACTGTGTGGATCATAACAAATTATGGATAATGTTGTGAAGAATGGGAATTCCAGAACACTTAATCGTGCTCCTGAGGAACCTTTACATAGATCAAGAGGCAGTTGTTCGGACAGAACAAGGGAGTACTGATTGGTTTAAAGTCAGGAAAGGTGTGTGCCAGGGTTGTATTCTTTCACCATACTTATTCAATTTGTATGCTGAGCAAATAATCCGAGAAGCTGGACTATATGAAGAAGAATGGGGCATCAGGATTGGAGGAAGACTCATTAACAGCCTGCATTATGTAGATGACACAACCTTGCTTGCTGAAAGTGAAGAGGACTTGAAGCCCTTACTAATGAAGATCAAAGACCACAGCCTTCAGTATGGGTTGCACCTCAACATAAAGAAAACAAAAATCCTCTCAACTGGACCAATGAGTAACATTGTGATAAATGGAGAAAAGATTGAAGTTGTCAGGGATTTCATTTTACTTGGATCCACAATCAACACCCATGGAAGCAGAAGTCAAGAAATCAAAAGATGCATTGCACTGGGTAAGTCTGCTGCAAAGGACCTCTTCAAAGTGTTGAAGAGCAAAGATGTCACCCTGAAGACTAAGGTACGCCTGACCCAAGCCATGGTATTTTCAGTTGCATCATATGCATGTGAAATCTGGATAATGAATAAGGAAGACTGAAGAAGAATTGATGCCTTTGAATTGTGGTGTTGGCGAAGAATATTGAATATACCATGGACTGCCAAAAGAACAAACAAATCTGTCTTAGAAGAAGTACAACCAGAATGTTCCTTAGAAGCAAGGATGGTGAGACTGCGTCTTACATACTTTGGACATGTTGTTAGGAGGGATCAGTTCTGGAGAAGGACATCGTGCTTGGCAAAGTACAGAGTCAGCAGAAAAGAGGAAGACCCACAACGAGGTGGATTGACACAGTGGCTGCACCAATGGGCTTGAGCATAACAACGATTGTGAGGATGGCACAGGACCAGGCAGTGTTTGGTTCTGTTGTGCATAGAGTCGCTATGAGTTGGAACAGACTCAACGGCACCTAATTACAAGTACAATTTATGTATTATATGTTATACATGTTTTGATATATATAGTAAAAAGTGAGGGGTAGAAATAAGGCAAAAAGTAAGATTCGAGTATTTTGAAATTCAGGAATATGAATGTATATTATTATTACATTATATTTTATATTACCTATTAAAAGAGATGTATTACGTATACTATATAGCATGATATGTAATACATATATAAATATTCTCATACATTAATATATTATACATCTAAGGTTTTTATCAATGCATATATTATGTATAAGATGTGGGAAAAAATAAGATACATATTATAAAATAACATATAATATATATTTTCATTTTTCCCAAACCTAGAATGAGATTCACGTGTCATATTCTTGAAACTTTCAAGAGACACAGATCTTACTTTTTGTCTCATTTTTACCCTTCACCTTTTTTTTTTTTTTGTAGTAGATCATATCCTTTGAGTCAATTATTCCCCTTCTTTTTCTCTTAGATTCATGAATATTGGATAATCCTGAACGTTGCGGAAGGACATCAGATGAGCCTAGTGAGGTTCTAATCGGCAGGAATTACTGACACCCAGAAAAAACACAAACAAAAGAATAGTGTCAGTTTTATGCCCATCTGGCAAGTTGTACTTTGAAAGGAATTTTTCCAACCGATCTAAATTTTCAAATTCGCTGTCATAAAGGTGATCATAATATCTTCTTATCTTTTTTAATTCTGTAGGCTGTGTATTCCTATTGGATAATTTGTGACTTCTCTCTCTCTTTTTTGGTCATTCATTCTAAGGCCTTATAATTTGTATGTTTTTCTCGAGTGTTATTTATTCCACACTTGCTCTCCGTGTCATTGATTTCTGCTGTCCTCTTTTTCTTCTACTTCCCTTGGACTTAACTTGCTGGATTTTTGTTTCTGTTTTCAGCCTTTCTTCTTTTTTATTCAATTTAAATTTGAATTTAATTTTAAAATAAAATTCTTTAATTAAATTTAAATGTATAGATTTTAGGTGATTAATTTTCTTCTAAGCATTGTTTTAGCTGCATCTCATGTTTTGTTAAGTTTTATTTTTTATTTTCATTATCTTCAGTTCAAAATAATTTTAAATTTTTATTGTTATTTGTTAGTTAGTACATGACTGTATATCAAAGCCATTGAAGACGTTCAGGCTGCCTTCCTATCGTTGATTCCTAGCTTAAGTGCACTGTGCTCAGAGGATATACTCTGAATGCTTCTAGTCCTTTGAAACCTACTGAGACTTGCTTTATGACCTGGCAGATGGTCCATTTGGGTAAATGTTCCACGTGCACTTGAAAAGAATGTGTATTCCAACGTAATTAAATGCAGTGCTCTATATATGCCAATTAGGTCCAGTGTGTTAATCATGTTGTTCAAATCTTCTGCGTTCTTACTGGTGTTTGCTAATTTTATCAGTTACTGAAGAGCTGTGCTAGAATCTCCAACCACGATTTTAGATTTGTTTACTCTTGTCCTTTTAGTTCTGACACTTTTTGTTTCATGTAGTTTGAAACTATATGGTTAGGTGCATACACATTTATGATTGCTATTTCTTTCTGATGAATTGACCCTTTCAAATTCTGACACATCCCTGTTTTTGGTGGCAATACTCCTTGTTTTGAAATCTACATTTTCTTGTATTAATATATCCACACCAGCTTTCTTTTGGTTAGAGCTTGCAGAGTATATGATTTTCTGCTCTTTTAATTTAAAAGTTTCTGTATTCTAATATATCAAATGTATCTCTGAAGTGGCATGAAGTTGGGTTCTTTTTGTTTTCATTCAGTCTGACAGCCTTTTTCTTTTAATTGGAAGACTTCATCCACTTACGTTTGCCTTCAAATAGATTCCAACTCATGGCAGCCCCATGTGTAATAGAGTAGAATGCTCCATAGGATTTTCTTGGTTGTAGTCTTTATGGAAGCTGACTACCAGGCCTTTCTTCTGTGGAGCCCCTGGGTAAATTTGAGCCACCAAACTTCCAGTTAGCAGCCAATGTCAACCCACTTGCACCACCCAGGCTTTAATTGCTTATGTGTTGTTAGATGCCATCAAATGGGTTCTGGCTTATAGTGACCCTATGTACAACAGAATGAAACACTGCCTGGTCCTGCTCCATCCCCACAATCCTGGCTGTGTTTGAGCTCATTGTTGCTGTCACTCTGTCAATTCGTCTCATTGAGGGTCTTCTTTTTTGATGGCCCTCTACTTTACTGAGCATGATGTCCTTCTTCAGGGACTGATTCCTCCTGCTAACATGTCCAAAGTACATGAGATGAAGTCTTGCCATCCTAGCATTTAAAGAATATTCTGGCTGTAGTCCTTCCAAGACAGACTTGTTTGTTCTTCTGGCAATCCATGGTATATTCAATATTTTTCAACAACACTATAATTCAAACACATCAATTCTTCTTTGGTCCTCCTTGTTCATTCTCCAGTTTTCACATGCATATGAGGCAATTGAAAATATCATGGCTTGGGTCAGGCACACTTTAGTTCTCAAAGTTACATCTTTGCTTTTTAACTTTAAACAGGTCTTTTGGAGCAGATTTGCCCAATGCAATTCATTGTTGAATTTCTTGACTGCTGCTTCCATGGGTGTTGATTGTGGATCCAAGTAAAACGAAATCCTTGACTACTTCAATCTTTTCTCCGTTTATCATGATGTTGCTTATTGTTCCAGTTGTGAGGGGATTTTGTTTTCTTTATGTTTAGAAGTAATCCATATTGAAGGCTGTAGCCCTTGATCTTCATCAGTAAGTGCTTCAAGTCCTCTTCACTTTCAGCAAGCAAAGTTGTGTCATTTGTATAAAACAGGTTGTTAATGAGTCTTCCTCCAATTCTGATGCCACGTTTTTCTTCCTATAGTTCAGCTTCTCGGATTATTTGCTCAGCATACAGATTGGATAAGTATGGTGAAAGGATACAACCCAGATGCACATTTTTTCATATTTTATTCATCTTCATCTATGTATAGGTTCCTCATGAGCACAATTAAGTGTTCTGGAGTTCACATTCTTTGCAAGGTTATCCATAATTTGTTATGATCCACACAGTCAAATGCCTCTGCCTAGTGAATAAAACACAGGTAAACATCTTTCTGGTATTCTCTGCCTTCAGCCAGGATCCATCTGACATCAACAATGATATACTTGGTTCCACGTCCTCTTCTGAATGCAGCTTGAAATTCTGGCAGTTCCATATCAATATACTGCTGCATCCGCTTTTGAATGGTTTCCAGCAAAACTTTACTTGTGTGTGATAATGATGATAGTGTTTTGATAGTTTCCACATTCTGTTGGATCACATTTTTTTTTGAATGGGCACAGATATGAATCTTTTCCAGTTGGTTGGCCAGGTAGCTGTCGTCCATATTTCTTGGCATAGAGGAGCAATCACTTCCAGCCTTTCATCTGTTTGTTGAAACATCTCAATTGGTATTCAGTCAATTCCTAGAGCTTTGTTTTTCATCATTCATTTAGTGCAACTTGAATTTCTTCCTTAAGTACCATAGGTTCTTGATCATATGCTGTTTCTTAAAATGAATGAATGTTGACCAACTCTTTTTGGTGCAGTGACTCTGCGTATTCCTTCCATCTTCTTTTGAAGCTTCCTGTGTCATTCGTTATTTTGCCCATAACAACAACAACAAAAAAAAAAAACCAGTGCCGTTGGGTCGATTCTGAATCATAGCGACCCATAGAACCCTTCAATATTGCAACTCAAGGCTTGAATTTTTTCTTCAGTTCTTTCAGCTTGAGAAATGCTGAGCTTGTCTTTCCGTTTTCGCTTTCTAGCTCCAGGTCTTTGCACGTTTCATTACAATTCTTTATCTTCTCGAGCTGCCCTTTGAAATCTGTTTAGCTCTTTTATGTGATTTCTTACATTTGCATTAGCCACTCTATGTTCAAGAGCAAGTTTCAGAGTCTTTTATATATTAGAGCATAAATATACCGTCTTAATATTTGATTTTTATTTGTCCTTATAACATTTCTGCATTTATTAGTATGCTTAGAAAGATCTTCCTCACCATAAAATTACTCCTACATTTTCTGTGATTGACCATCTTCTTCTTGAAACCCTTTCTCCTTTGCCATTCCAGCCATTCAGGTGTCTGAATGTTCCACCGGCTTTCAAGCCACTCTTCCTAAAATTCTCACATTCCCTAGGGCTCAGTCTTCTTTGTTAATTTTTCATCATACAGCTGACCCTAAATATTGGTCATTTGTCAATGTCCTTCCTTGGCTGTCTTTTCTTTTGAGTCTTTATGTTATCCCTGGGTCATCACATATAACCCCATGAATCTGCTGTCCCATTAATGCTTTTTAAATTGATGTAAGCTCTGGACACTATTTCCAACAGCTTTGCAAATTTCTCTATCAGAATGTCCCCATGGTACTCAGTGTCCATGTGACTATAGCTTAATTTATAAACCCTTCTCCCACCCTTGACAAACCTGGCTTCTGGTAGCTCCAGGTGTTCCTGGTCTTGTACCTGCATCTTCACACGGCCGTTCTTTCTCTATCTTTCTCTCTGTGCCTCTTCTCCTCCTTTATAGGACACCACTCAGATGGTATTAGGACTCATCCTTCTCCAGTATGACCACATGGTAGCTGATAGCATCTTCAAAGACTCTAAACAAGGTCACAGTTACCTAGTGCTGCTGTAACAAAAAGGCCACAAAGTGGGTGGCTTTAAGAACAGAAATTCATTGTCTCACAGTTTTGGAGGCTAGAAATCCAGGTCTGGGCATCAACTCTAGTGGAGGGGCCTTCCTTGTCAGTAACCCTGGGCATTCCTTGGTTTGTAGGTGATCCTCACATGGTCTCTTCCTGTGTGTGTGCATGTGTGTGTGCGTGCGCGTGTGTGTGTTTGATTTCTCTTTTTATAAGACACCATTAAAAAGGTATTGGATTTAGGTCTCAACCCTGCTCCATATGACCTCATTAGCATAAAAAATAAAACCCCTTATTTCCAAACAAGATCACATTTATAGGTACAGGGTTTAGAGTTAGGATTTCAATGTATCTTTTGGGGGCACAATTCTATCCGTAACAGCCTCTTTCAGGTCTCTTTGAATCTCAGGGGAACTATTTAGATGTCTTCCCCACCCCTCCCCCCTCCCCCGTGTTCCCTAGATACCATATGTGTTTCTCTGTTATGGTGCAGACAAATTGCTCTTTTTAAATTTTATTTACTGTCTTCCCTGCTAGACCCTTAGTCTTTGTTGTTGTTGTTAGGTGCCATCGAGTTGGTTCTGACTCATATCGATCCCAGGTACAACAGAACAAAACACTGCTCAGTCCTGTGCCATCCTCAGAATTGTTGCTGTCTTTGAGCCCATTGTTGTAGCCACAGTGTCAATCCAACTTTTTGAGGGTCTTTGTCTTTTTCGCTGACCATCTACTTTACCAAGCATGATATCCTTCTCCAGGGACTGATCCTGCCTGATAATATGTCCAAAGTATGTGAGGTGTAGCCTTGCCATCCTTGCTTCTAAGGGGTACTCTGGTTGCACGTCTTCTAAGACAAATTTGTTCTCCTGGCAGTCCATGGTATATTCAGTATTCTTCACCAACATCACAATTCAAAGGTGTCAGTTCTTCTGTCTTCCTTATTCATAGTTCAGCTTTTGCATGCATATGAGGCAACTGAAAATACCATGGCTTGGGTCAGGCGCACCTTAGTCTTCAAGGTGACAACTTTGCTTTTCAACACTTTAAAGAGGTCTTTTGCAACAGATTTGCCTTATGCGATGTGTCTTTTTTTTGTTTTTTCCAATATTCTTTTTTTTTAATCGGCAGTGAATCTTTTTGATTTTTTGACTACTGCTTCCTTGGGTGTTGATTGTGGATCCAAGTAAAATGAAATCCTTTTCTCCTTTTATCATGATGTTGCTTTTTGGTCCAGTTGTGAGGATTTTTGTTTTCTTTATGTTGAGGTATAATCCATATTGAAGGCTGTGGTCTTTGATCTTCATCAGTAAGTGCTTCAAGTCCTTTTCACTTTCAGCAAGCAAGGTTGTGTATCTCCATAATGCACGTTGTTAATAAGTCTTCCTCCAATCCTGTTGCCCCATTCTTCTTCATATAGTCCAGCTTCTCAGATTATTTGCTCAGCATGCAGACTGAATAGGTATGGTGAAGGCAGACAACCCTAACGCACACCTTTCCTGACTTTAATCTGTGCAGTATCCCCTTGTTCTGTTCGAACAACTGCCTCTTGATCCATGTACAGATTCCTCATGAGCACAATTATGTGTTCTGGATTTCCCATTCTCAGCAGCGGTATCCATAATTTGTTATGATCCACACAGTTGAATGCCTTGGCATAGTCAATAAAATACAGATAAACAACTAGACCCCATCAGGAAAGGAAGGTCCTGAAAGCTTGACTCCGTCCACGTCATTAAGGTCGACTCTAAGTTGAGGAGGCAGCTCTTCCCCAGTCATATTTTGAGTGCCTTCCAACCTGAGGGGCTCATCTTCTGGTGCTGTATCAGACAGTGTTCTGCTACTATTCGTAATGTTTTCACTGGCTATTTTCAGAAGTAGCCATCTGGGTCCTTCTCCCTAGCCTGTATTAGTCTGGAAGCTCAGCTGAAACCTGTCCACCATGGATGACCCTGCTGGTATTTGAATACTGGTGGCATAGCTTCCAGTATTACAGCAACAAACAAGCCCCCACAGTATTACAAACTGATAGACACATAGGGGAAGGCCCCTAATCTTAGGCTGTATTTTCTCAGTGTTTGCAATATATCGGCATATGTTGAGTACTTGATACTTGTTTGAATATTGAAAGAATGGAAAAATAATAAAATCTCACTTTTTATTGACAGACATGTTCAGAAACATTTTTGACAACACAGTTGAAGACAGGTATTTTTGTGTTTTCATTTGTTGTTGTTGTTAAGTACCATTGAGTCGCTTTCAACTCATAGCAACCCCATGTGACAAAGTAGAACTGCCCCATAAGGTTTTCTAGGCTATAATCTTTACGGGAGCAGATCACCAGGTCTATCTGCCACAGAGCTGCTGGGTAGGTTCGAACTGCCAACCTTTTGGTTAGCAGCCAAGTGCTTAACCATTGTGCCACCAGTGCTCCTGTGTTTTTGTTTAACTTTCTTTTATTTCAGTAAATATTTTATTGTGCACCATTATATACTGTGGCTTTTCTTATCAATTAACCTTGTGTCTTGGTGTTCTTTGGGTTGTATTTTATTCTCACATTATGGCAGACAGTCTCTATGTCACATATGAGGGATATAAAACAATCAGTTGCTAAACTATTTAACCAAAATCTTCAACCCAGAAGTGGCTGGTTTCAAAATAGACCCTAAACTATTTTCGTTTACTCTTACAATTTTTTTTTCCTTTAAATGGCTCCATTTACAAGCCCCTATACTTAAATTCATTAATTAAAACAATAGTGGGTGATGGTCCAACAATGCACATTTCCTTCAGCTTGCGTTATTGCCGATAGTGGAGTCTCACTTTGATGGTAATTGTGGTGGGTGTTTAAGGAGTATCTGTCACGGTAACAGATACTAGTATCTGTTATATAGCACTTTCAGCCTCGAAGAATAGGTATTTTTATTAGCACTTTGGCAAGGAAGATACTGAGAGTCCAAGAGGCTGGGTAATTTGCCTAAGGCTCCCAGGCTGGGAGTGACGGGGCAAGGGGTCATCTATAACTCCAAAGTCATTGCTTCTATTTAGCTGTCTATCCCATGAGGGCAAAGATAGTAGTCACAACACTTCCTGATGTTAGAGAGATACCTGAACCAATCTGAGGGCCGTGTAAGATGGCAATGACTGTGTGCGTTTGGTTTCGATGGAATCCAAGCAAGGAGGAGGAATACAAGTCCCAGTGCTCATTCTGATGGATAATCTCTTTGGGGCTGTGGACATCAGTGTTTATTCTGCTGGATCTTGGCTGGCTTGGAATCTGTCAGTGATGAGGTGTTATGGCTTCAACTCCAAGATTTACCTGGATGAATGATGTTACCCTTCAATGGTTAAAGTAATTTCTCTCCAACAGAGAGGACTTTTTTTTTTTTTTAAATGGGTAGTGACTCTTTCTTCCTGAAGCAGCTCAGCCGTGGAGTGAATCAAAGCACACTCTGGCTCTCCCAAAATGGGAAAATGTACTGAAGATGGCTGGAATGGAGCCCAAGAATTCTCAACTGCCTCCAACAGAGAGCACAGCTCTGTTGTCACCAAGTGGCCACCAGAAACCACAGAAGCGTGGTGTGTCCCCTCTCTCATCAGACTTTGGGATGGGCAAAGCATAGGATTGATGTGATAGGATGTTTACATTTTCAGATAGAAGGAACGTCTCAGCGCTCAAAGATGATGGAGTTACTAAGCTGTAGTACGAGGCATCAGCATCATCTTTATGCGAAGAGTAATGTGATGCTGTCCATCAGGGAAGGCTACTTGCCTTCTCTGGAGAAGAAATTGCTATGCAAGGTTGCTCTCTCCACCTTTTAAGTCCTGCCAGGGCCATCTGCCCTCCTTGCTAAGCCTGCTTATAAGGAAGAATTACTCTTCTTCCCTTTTTAGAGAAGTACCTTTCCAAGGTGGATTATCATTTGTCCAGTCGTACCCTGAGTACTAATCCTTTAATGTAAAGAATGATTAGGATGAGTAGTGAGGATAAAATGGGATTAAGAAACAAGGCTTATGACTTAATTATTAACAGTAAAACTATGAGCGAAATCAATAAGACCACAAGTATAATAATGAAGCCAAAAATATTGACACAATTTCCGAGACACAATTCCACATTTAATAGGATCTGTTTCACGTCTGTGCAAGGTAGAAGAAATACCTTCCTGATAAAAACATCATAGATGGTTCCTGAAATTTATTGGCACGTTTCGGGCCCAGAAATGCAAGTTTCTTAGTCTGTGGGAAAAGAGAATGTTCATGTTTACAGGCGAGGAAATGAAGGGCAGTGCTTCAGGGACTGGGGTTTCAGAATTGCATACATTGTTGTTCAGAGTCTATTTCAATAACTCTGCCTTTCTGAGGGTCTTTTTTAAAAAAATTTTATTGTGCTTTAAGTGAAAGTTTACAAACCAAGTCAGTCTGTCATATAAAAACTTATACAAAAAAACCAAAAACCTAGTGCACACCTTGCTATATACTCCTAGTTGCTCTCCCTCTAATGAGACAGCATACTCCTTCCCTCCACTATTTTCGTGTCCATTTGACCAGCTTCTGCCCTCCTCTGCCCTCTCATCTCTTCTGCAGACAGGAGCTGTCCACATAGTCTCATGTGTCTACTTGATCCAAGGAGCTCACTCTTCACCAGTATCATTTTCTATCCCATAGTCCAGTCCAATCCCTGTCTGAAGAGTTGGTTTTGGGAATTATTCCTGTCTTGGGCTAACAGAAGGTCTGGGGACCATGACCTCTGGGGTCCTTCTAGTCTCATCCGGACCATTAAGTCTGGTCTTTTTATGAGAATTTGGGGTCTGCATCCCATTGCTCTCTTGCTCCCTTAGGGGTTCTCTGTTGTGTTCCCTGTCAGGGCAGTCATCGGGTATAGCCGGGCACCATCTAGTTCTTCTGGTCTCAGGCTGATGTAATCTTTGCTTTATGTGGCCCTTTCTGTCTCTTGGGCTCATAATTACCTTGTGTCTTTGGTGTTCTTCATTCTCCTTTGCTCCAGGTGGGTTGAGACCAATTAATGCATCTTAGGTGGCCACTTGCTAGCATTTAAGACCCCAGATGCCAGTCTCCAAGGTAGGATGCAGAATGTTTTCTTAATAGATTTTATTATGCCAATTGACCTAGATGTCCCCTGAAACCATGGTCCCCAAACCCCCCCCAACCCCTGCTACACTGAACTTCAAAGTGTTCAGTTTATTCAGGAAACATTTTTGCTTTTGGATTAGTCCAGTTGTGCTGGCCTCTCCCGTATTGTGTGTCGTCTTTCCCTTCACCTAAAATAGTTCTTATCTACTTTTACTACCTAATTAGTGAAAACCCCTCTCCCTCCCTCCCTGCTCTCATAACCATCAAAGAATATCTTCTTCTCTGTTTAAACTATTTTTCGAGTTCTTGTAATAGTGGTCTCATACAATATTTGTCCTTTTGCAACTGACTAATTTTACTGAGCATAATGCCTTCCAGATTACCAAGGGCCTTTCTGATGCTGGAAAGATCAGGTGTGACAGGGAGGTCTTGGAGGAAGCCAGGATTTATTTCAGTGGCAAGATGGAGAGAGCACGGGCTAATGCAGCCGAGGTACCTGGCCAAGTCCTGGATGCTGACCCATCGGGCTCTGTGAACTTGGTGCCAGGCCCTTGAGCTTTCTAGGCAACAGCTCTTACTGTGGAAAAGTGGAGTAATGCCCACAACAGACGGTTGTTGTGAGCATTAACTGCAATGATACCAGTAAAGAACCACATACAGGTGCCTGCCACATAGTCGCAAATGTCAGAGGTGACCGCTGTCATCCTGAACAGTAACCACATTCACTTCAGGCATTTTTTAGGATGTATAGAACCTGTACATAGATCAAGAGGCAGTCGTTTGAACAGAACGAGGGAGATACTACATGGTTTAAAGTCAGGAAATGTGTGTGTCAGGGTTGTATCCTTTCACCATACTTAGTCAGCCTGTATGCTGAGCAAATAATCCAAAAATCTGGACTATCTGAAGAACAGCCAGGGTATCAGGATTGGAGGAAGACTCATTAACAGCCAGTATTATGCAGATGACAGAACTTTGCTTGCTGAAAGTGAAGAGGACTTGAAGCACCTACTGAAGAAGACTAAAGACCACAGCCTTTTAGTGTGGATTATACCTCAAGATAAAGAAAATGAAAATCCTCACAAATGGATGAGCAAATCATGATAAACAGAGAAAAGATTGAAATTGTCAAGGATTTCATTTTACTTGGCTTCACAATTAATGCCCATGGAAGCAGCAGTCAAGAAATCAAAAGATGCATTGTGTTGGGCAAATCTGCTGTGAAAGACTTCTTTAAAGTGTTAAAAAGCAAAGGTGTCACTTTGAAGACTAAGGTGTGCCTAACCCAAGCCATGGTGTTTTCGATCACCTTGTATGTGTGCAAAAGCTGGAGAATGAATAAGAAAGACTGAAGAAGAATTGAATTGTGGTGTTGGTGAAGAATGTTGAATGTACCATGGACTGCCAAAAGAATGAATAAATCTGTCTTAGAGGTAGTACAACCTGAGTGGTCCTTAGAAGCAAGGATGGTAAGACTATACCTCACATGCTTTGGACATGTTATCAGGAGGGATCAGTCCCTGGAGAAGGACATCATGCTTGGTAAAGTAGAGGCTCACTGAAAAAGAGGAAGACCCTCAAATAGCTGGATTGATACAGTGGCTACAACAATGGACTTAACCATAACGTTTGTGAGGATGGTGCAGGACTGGACAGTGTTTTGCTCTGTTTTCCATAGGGTTGCTATGAGTCAGAACTGACTTGACTGCACCTAACAACAACAAAATAGTTACCGTGAAGAGTTCTGGTTGCACAATGTTTAAGCACTCGACTGCTAACTGAAAGGTTTGTGGTTTGAATCTGCCATAGGCTCTGCAGGAGAAAAGACCCGGCAATCTGCTACCATGAAGTTACAGCCCAGGAAATTCCATGGGGCAGTTCTACTGTATCCTATAGGGTTGTTAGGAGTTGGAATGGACTCGATGACACTGGTTTTGGTTTTGGTTTTATCGTGACCATAAAGGAGCACTGGAGGTGCACAGTGGTTAAAGTCTTAGCTCCATGGGAGAGAAGACCTGGTGATCTGCTCCCACAAAGATTACAGCCGAGGAGCCCTATGGGTTAGTTCTACTCTGTCCTATAGGATTGCTATGAGTTGGAATTGACTTGATGGCACACAACGTAGTTTCCATAAGTTGAAATCAATTCAATGGCAACGGGTTTTTTTTTTTTTTTTTTTTTTTAAATAGTTACCAAAAGGGGAAAAAGATGTGGTTTGGGGATGGGCCTCTAGCTGGGAGCTGGCCAACTGGTGTTCTGTTGTTGCTGTTAGTTATTGTTGTGTCGGCTCTAACTCAAGGCAACCTTATGTATAACAGAGTAAAATATTGCCTGGTCCTGAGCTATCCTGGTGATCGTTGATATGTTTGAGTCCATTGCTGTGGCCATTGTGTCAGTCCATCTCGCTGAGGGTTTCCCGTGTTTCCACTGGCCCTCTACTTTATCAAACATGATGTCATTTTCTATCGATTGGCCTTTCTTGATGATGTGTCCAAAGTAAGTGAGCTGAAGTCTCACCATCCTCACTTCTAAGGAGTATCCTGATTACATTTCTTCTAAGACTGATTTGTTTGTTCTCTGATGTTCTAGACCTGGCTTTATTCCTCTAATTATCTGTGTAGTCTTAGGCTTCAGTCCCTAAATCTCATTTTCCTCATTGGTAAATTAGAGGGGTTTGGACTAGATAATCACTTTTATTGCTTTAATATAATACAGTTCAATGATTTTTTAAAAATTCATACTTCACGTAATAATAGCAGCACTTGGCATGTTTAGTGGAAATGAATAAAAAGGCCTTTAAAAACAGGCACTGCTAGGAGGGTTTGCCATAATTGAGACTGTTACAGGTAGAAATTACAGAGGAGGGGTCGTTGGTTATTTTTCACTTAACAAATGAGAAATTTTAATTTCTAGAATTTTTGTGAGGAATTTAGTAATTACATTGTGTCTTCTTCCAGTCCTGTGTAACAACAGATCCAGTTTTCCTCTTGAGAAGCAGATTGCTCATGTTCATGTTCTGAAGTGCAGTCACCCCTGGTGACGTGAGTGAATGTAACTTTTGTCATTCCTTACATGATACGGGCAGTCAAAACCACTCCAGGGGCGGGAAGGGCAGAAGACATGAATAAAGCATGTAGAAGTTTAAGGGGATGAACCGGGAGAGTCACAAAAGGAGTTCAAGTGATGAAGAAATATGAACCAGGGTACTAATTCCCCAGTGGATGTAAACGTTAAACTGACAGCAGCAAGAACCAACTAGGTTGGCAGTATTTTGTAAATATGACTGCACAGGAGGCTGGCAAGGACATGGTGATATGGCAGATTCTACACTACCATGCAGAGTGTGGGATGATTCTTCCTTTCTGGAGAGCACTTTATCAATGTGTATCAAGAATCTCAATAAAAAATCAAATCAAACCCACTGCTGTCGAATCGATTCCAACTAATGGCAACCCTATAGGACAGATCAGAACTGCTCCATAGGGTTTCCAAGGAGCAGCTGGTGGATTCGAACTGCTGCCCTTTTGATTAGCAGCTGAGTTCTCAACTACTGTGCCTCCAGGGCTCCATGACTATTTAAATTAAATATTCTTAGAAAAGGAGCCCTGGTGGCACAGTGGTTAAGAGTTACGGCTGCTGAGCAAAAGGTCGGCAGTTCATATCCACCAACTGCTCCTTGGAAACCATACACGGCAGTTCTACTCTGTCTTATAGGGCCGATATGAGTCGGCAATGGGTTTTTTAGTTTTATTCTGAGAAACAGTGGTTTCTGAATAAGAATGCCATGAGATATTGGTAACAGCAAGACTAGAAAAAAATAGAGACCCATAGGAGGGGTGGGCCTTAGGCAGGTGGAAGAAAGGGCATGGGGAGTGGTGAATGGCGTTCCCAAGGAGAGGGAACAGTGTGAGCCAGAAGAAGCTTGCTGCTCAAGGGAGGTCTATGAAGCTAGTGTGCAGAAGGGTGGAGGGTGGTGATTCAAGGAGGGGCTGGAAGAGAAAAAGGGAACAGATTATACAGGATCACGAAGACTATGTTAAAGGGTTAGGATTTTAACTTTCTGGTGATTCTTTGAAGGGTTTTACGTAAGGAAATGATGACATCTTATTTCCTCTTACTTTATCACCCTTCTATTTGGAGAATGGACAGGAGGGAGCCAAGAGAGAAAAGTGTAGTAGTTCTGGAGAGAGGTGATGGTGGCCTGGACTAGAGTGTGGGCAGTGGAGATGAAGAGAATTGGACCCACTCAAGACGCATGTTGGTAGTAGAATCTTCAGCTCCTGCTGATGAATTGGATCTGAGCAACTGAGTGTAAGGAGGAATTCTAGGATGATTACCTGGTTTTGGGCATGAGAAACTAGGTGAATGCTGTTATTGCTGATGTAGGGAAAGCTGGGGTGAAGCACAGAGTTTGGGGGAATGGTAGAGATTAAGGGTTACCATTTTGCATGTGTAACGTTTAAGCTGAGGTATCCATGTAGGCTCTCAATTTAAAGAGAAGTCCAGAGTGGAAATACAGTTTGAGAATCATTAACACATAGATGGTATTTGAAGTCATGGAAACAGATACCATCAGCTAGGGAACTAGCAGAGAGGAAGGGAAGATGGTGTGAAAGCTTTGTGATGCTGTGATGCTTCCCATTAAAACTATTTTTGAGACTCTATTTTAACTCAAAATATACCACCTTTT
Organism: Elephas maximus indicus; assembly: GCF_024166365.1. Classification (NCBI taxonomy): domain Eukaryota; kingdom Metazoa; phylum Chordata; class Mammalia; order Proboscidea; family Elephantidae; genus Elephas; species Elephas maximus. Next base: position 79,087,889 of record NC_064834.1, on the reverse strand, counting down.
TCAAATTGGCAGTTCAAAAACATACATTGCCTCTGTTGTTGTTGTGGGCTGTCCAGTTGATTCTGACTCATAGTGACCCTATAGGACAGAGTAGAACTGCCCGAAAGGGTTTCCAAGGCTGAAAATCTCAATGGGAGCAGATCTCCAGGTCTTTTCTCCTGAGGAACCACTGCTGGGTTCAAACTGTTGCCACAAGAGATCCTTGTATCACTCTAAGATAATTCAGTATTTGGATCTCATGCGTTAGAGCCCCTTATACACTGAATTGGCCCTGATATATTGGAGTGACCCACTCAGTGTGCCCCACACATTTTAGAAAGGAATCCCATCAGCTGGAGTGTATCCATAGGATGTGGACTGCTTTGGAATGTTCTAGAAGCCTTGCCATATAAAGAGCTGTTACGGGGAATCGGGAGTGTATATTTCAGAGGGGACTTGATAGTTGTTCTCAGACACTTGAAGTTAATTCTGGTTTCTGATGCTATCAGCTGTAGAGCGGAGCCTCAGAGGGTAATTTTTTACTTCAGTGTGGAGAATTTCGCCTCGGCCTCCTGTGCTAAGCAGCTGACCAGCCGTAGGCACTGGCCACACTCCACCCACTCTGCCAGGTGTTTTACCTGTCTTAATCCAGTCGTTGGTGTCATCAGTAGATGGATTGCTTCACCAACCATTAAGCTCCTCGTTACCAGAATGAGGCTCTATAACACTTTTTTTCTTGCAAAATGTGATTTTTTTTTCATGTAAAAAAAAGAAAAAAAGGTTACAAAAAGGTCCCTGGATGGCACCAATGGTTTGGTCTCAGCTACTAACTGGAAGGTTGGCAGTTCAAACCCATGTAGCAGTACTGTGGAAGAAAGGCCTGGCGTATGATTCCATAAAGATTACAGCCGAGAAAACCCTATGTAGCAGTTGTACTCTGATACGCATGGTTCGCTATAAGTCAGAATCAACTTGTTGGCAACAGGTTTGGTTTTTATTTATTTTTTTTTGGGGGGGGGTTACTTGTTTTGGATTACTGCAGGACTTCTCTGCGCATTCAGTATGCTGAAAGATAGTATACTGCCTCAAATTTTTTGTTCTCTTTTCACCAAGTGTCTTGTGGAATTATTATCCCAAGGAACACAAGATGGGCAGTGCTGTGCGTTGTAATGACTGCGATCACATAAGCCATCATTAGGTTTCTGGAATGTATGTTTTCTTCTGTTTCCAGAGAAGATATTTTGAGCTGCAAGAGCAGCGTAAGCAGTCCAGGGGGCAGAATTTTAAGACTTCAATGATAAGAGTGTTGTTTCACAAGTGTGCATGATTCCAGAAATCTTCAAATACACAGTGGCTTCAAAATACTAATTGCAGATTTGTGGATTAGCATCGAAGCCTGGGCCCTGTCTATAGGAGGCACAGGCTGAGTGTCTCCAGCCCTCACCAATGGGTTCATGTACGGATGCACGAATTCTCCAGGAAGTGCCAGTGTGATGAAACTCACCTTCGTTTCAGTGGGTGTTTTCATTGGCAGAGAAGGAAGCAGAAGCCCTGTTTCCTAGGGACCTGAGCCAATGATCGATATCTTTTCCTCCTCCTGTTGAAACAAACAGGATGACATCTAGTTCGTGATCACAAGTACCTGCTGGTGGAGAAAATAGCAAGAAAGTTAACAAAGACGGATGACGTAAAGGCACGCGGAGACATTTTTCAACCTTTTTCTTTCTTTTTTTTTTTTTTGCTGCTCCAGTTTCTCCTTTACCATTGCATTAATTAGAAATTTAGGTAAATGACATAAGCGCCCCAATTTTTTATATCTGCCAGGAGAACAATTAGGCCATTAGAAGTAACAAATGGTCCGGACTCGTGTTGCCTGTTGAAAATTTTCAAGCTACATTATTTCTGACAAGAAAAAAACAAATAATAGTTGTTCTGGCCAATTTTTACCCTAAGCAATATGGGCTTCAGCAGATGCAGCCTCGCACCCCCTTTCCCTCCATTGTCATGCCTCATTAGAGTGTGCTGACTCTCAGGCGTTCCTATCCCTTTAGGTAAACAGTTATTTACATGCATTGCGACATTCTTCTTTGGTGACAATTTCTAATTGTTCAGGCAACTAAGGGTAATATATTAAACACTCGGCAAAAGGCTTCACCTGTGAAACAAATTACTTGAAATTAACTACCCTTTCAAAAGAAAGGCAAAATTTCAAGATGGACAAATTAGACCCTTCGCAGGCACATATGGTAAGTGTTTCAAACACATCCCCACTGGAGCCGACTCCAGAGAACAATCCTTCATGATGGAGTGGAAGATTTCCTGGCTCACTGGGGTCCTTTCTCTGCCAGCACTTGCCCGCATAGCGCTCAGAAGGGATCTTTCTAGAGCTGAATGCTGTGTGGGTCCCTCAGCGTCTGTGGCTTCACTGACTCCAAAGCCTTTGCTTTTGGAGTTTAACTCTTTCCTCAGTGTGTATTGATCCTGGGCTCTCCCTGCAAAATAGTCAATCTTTGCTGCCATTTACACAGGATTTCTGACAACCAAAATGGTCATTGAGTGTCTGTTGTTGTTACTGCTGTTAGCTGCCATCGAGTTGGTCCTGACTCAAGGTAACCCCATGTCCAGTAAAAAGAAACATAGCCAGGTCCTGCATTATCCCATAATTGGTTGTGGATCAGACCATTGTGATCCATAGAGTTTTCAATGACTGATTTTCAGAAGTAGATTGGCAGGCCTTTCTTGGTCTGGAAAGTCTGCTGAAACCTGTTCAGGATCATAGCAACACACAAGCCTCCACTGACAGACGGTGGTGGCTGTGTGTGAGGTGCGCTGGCTGGGAATTGAACCCAGGCCTCCCACGTGGAAGACGAGAATTCTAATGCTAAACCACTAGTGTGTTTCTAGGGAGTTGATTCTCACCATTTATTAAGAGGTGAGGATGAGGTATTTTGGATCATCCATAGAGTACATGTGTAGACTACTTTCAGAGTTAAATAGAACTCATCAAATGTTAGTGCTTTCATTCTTCATAAGAACTTCGGTATTTCTGTGAGGAAAGGAGGAGTAGACAAGGCATGGTTAGAATCTGAAGTGGATCCTGGAAGGAGTTGACTTTGAGTCTACATGTGCACATGTGAAGAGGCCAGGATGGAATCTGTTTTTGTAGCTGAGCTTTTCCACCCCTTGAAATGCTGCCCAAATGAGTCTCTAGGATAAACTTTCCAGGAAGAAACTGCTCAAGGAAGACAGAGAATGAGGGAGACTTCAGTGGCACCCAGGTACCAGGAGACGCTGGATAAAGATGGCCAGATTGCTCAGGGCGGTGATGCAGACAAGCCAGCCCAGGGGCTGCTCCAGTCTATCAGACATGGTAATATTGCTTGCATGTTTTCATCGCAGTGATGGTCAGCTGGGTGCACAGCTGATTCAGTTAACAACAGGTACTGCTGCGTTAACTCATTGGCTTGAGCATAGTTTGTGCTATTCTCCTGTCCTCCAGCCCCATGTGGACCAGTCATATTCCAGAGGGGATTGTGGGACAAGGAATTAACCACTTTCAAATTCACTCATACATTAGTAGTTTTTGGGAGCTTGCTAGGTTCCAGGGCACTTAAAGATGATAGATAAAATGTTTTTGGAAATTACACACATATATATATATATATAATTAAAAAAATTTAATCTGTGTGTACACACACACACGCATGCACATGCACACACACAGACTATACACACATCACATACATATATATGTACATATGTCTGTGTCTCTCTGTGTGTATATATGTGTGCGTGTGTGTGTGTGTGTGTGTATAGAGAGAGACAGACTATAATATAATATACCAGGAGACCTTAATCAACAAAACTCAAGAGAGATGATAAAGACAGGAAAACAAAACATAAAGGAAGTGTAATACAGATAGCAGAAGTAAGACCAAATAAATCCATTATCACAATAAATGAGGACGGAATAAATTACTGTATTAAAAGATAGAGATCAAGATGGCGGACTAGGCAGACGCTACCTCGGATCCCTCTTACAACAAAGACACGGAAAAACAAGTGAATCGATCACATACATAACAATCTACGAACCCTGAACAACAAACACAGATTTAGAGACGGAGAACGAACTAATACGGGGAAGCAGCGATTGTTTCCAGAGCCTGGAGCCAGCGTACCAGTCAGGTACGGCACAAGCACAGAGACCTGCTCCACCCCCTTGAACTAACCCCGGGAGGGGGACCAGCTGGTTCCACGGGCGGCGTGGGACGCAGCCGGTAGGAGAAGTCCCCGGGAGGCAGTGACTGATCTTGGAGCAGAAAGAGCAGCATCCGAGCCGGGGAACCGTCCCGCAGGGATTAGGACTGCACGCAGGTACGCCATAAACACGGAGAGTTGCTCCACCCCCTGAACTAACCCCGGGAAGGGGACCAGCCGGGTCGCGCGGGCGGCGTGGGACGCAGCCGGTAGGAGAAGTCCCCGGGAGGCAGCGACTGGTATTGGAGTGGGGAGAACAGCGTTCCAGCCAGGATACTCGGTCGCGGCACAAGCACAGGGAGCTACTCCACCCATCTGAACTAACCCCGGGAGGGGGCCCACCTAGTTCACGGGGGCGGCACGGCCACGCGGCTGGAGAGACGAGAAGTCCCCGGGAGGCAGCGACTGATTTTGGAGTTGAGAGTGCACCGTCCCAGCAGGGGAGCCTTGACGCGGGGCGTGGGGCTGGAAGCGGAGGATCTGACCGTGACTCCAGCGGGCCAGACCCCCCGGGGGCAATCTCCACACAGCCAGCACACATAGGCGACGCGCCCGCGGGAATCTCAGATATAACAGTCATTCCAAGCAAGACAAGCAACTCTGGCTATATTCTGAGGTGCTACTCTCCTATCTCTCTGTTCCCTCCCCCACCCTTCCCAGGCGGCTTCATTAACATCTGAATAGCCTGAGCCAAAGGGAGAACTCTGATAGGGATCTGACTGCAGTTTTTTTTTTAGCGGATTTTCTGGAAAAACTAGTTTCCCAGTGATGGCTCGGAGACAACAATCCATATCAAACCACTTAAAGAAGCAGACCGGGACAGCTTCTCCAACCCCCCAAACAAAAGAATCAAAATCTTTCCCAAATGAAGATACAATTTTGGAATTATCAGATACAGAATATAAAAAACTAATTTACAGAATGCTTAATGATATCACAAATGAAATTAGGATATCTGCAGAAAAAGCCAAGGAACACACTGATAAAACTGTTGAAGAACTCAAAAAGATTATTCAAGAACATACTGGAAAAATTAATAAGTTGCAAGAATCCATAGAGAGACAACATGTAGAAATCCAAAAGATTAACAATAAAATAACAGAATTAGACAACGTAATAGGAAGTCAGAGGAGCAGACTCGAGCAATTAGAATGCAGACTGGGACATCTGGAGGACCAGGGAATTAACACCAACATAGCTGAAAAAAAATCAGATAAAAGAATTAAAAAAAATGAAGAAACCCTAAGAATTATGTGGGACTCTATCAAGAAGGATAACCTGCGGGTGATTGGAGTCCCAGAACAGGGAGGAGGGACAGAAAACACAGAGAAAATAGTTGAAGAACTTCTGACAGAAAACTTCCCTGACATCATGAAAGACGAAAGGATATCTATCCAAGATGCTCATCGAACCCCATTTAAGATTGATCCAAAAAGAAAAACACCAAGACATATTATCATCAAACTCACCAAAACCAAAGATAAACAGAAAATTTTAAAAGCAGCCAGGGAGAAAAGAAAGGTTTCCTTCAAGGGAGAATCAATAAGAATATGTTCTGACTACTCAGCAGAAACCATGCAGGCAAGAAGGGAATGGGACGACATATACAGAACACTGAAGGAGAAAAACTGCCAGCCAAGGATCATATATCCAGCAAAACTCTCTCTGAAATATGAAGGCGAAATTAAGATATTTACAGACAAACACAAGTTTAGAGAATTTGCAAAAACCAAACCAAAGCTACAAGAAATACTAAAGGATATTGTTTGGTCAGAGAACCAATAATATCAGATATCAGCACAACACAAGGTCACAAAACAGAACGTCCTGATATCAACTCAAATAGGGAAATCACAAAAACAAACAAATTAAGATTAATTAAAAAAAAAAAATACACATAACAGGGAATCATGGAAGTCAATAGGTAAAAGATCACAATAATCAAAAAGAGGGACTAAATACAGGAGGCATTGAACTGCCATATGGAGAGTGATACAAGGCGATATAGAACAATACAAGTTAGGTTTTTACTTAGAAAAATAGGGGTATATAATGAGGTAACCACAAAAAGGTATAACAACTCTATAACTCAAGACAAAAACCAAGAAAAACGTAACGACTCAACTAACATAAAGTCAAACACTATGAAAATGAGGATCTCACAATTTACTAAGAAAAACGCCTCAGCACAAAAAAGTATGTGGAAAAATGAAATTGTCAACAACACACATAAAAAGGCATCAAAATGACAGCACTAAAAACTTATTTATCTATAATTACCCTGAATGTAAATGGACTAAATGCACCAATAAAGAGACAGAGAGTCACAGACTGGATAAAGAAACACGATCCATCTATATGCTGCCTACAAGAGACACACCTTAGACTTAGAGACTCAAATAAACTAAAACTCAAAGGATGGAAAAAAGTATATCAAGCAAACAATAAGCAAAAAAGAAGAGGAGTAGCAATATTAATTTCTGACAAAATAGACTTTAGACTTAAATCCACCACAAAGGATAAAGAAGGACACTATATAATGATAAAAGGGACAATTGATCAGGAAGACATAACCATATTAAATATTTACGCACCCAATGACAGGGCTGCAAGATACATAAATCAAATTTTAACAGAACTGAAAAGCGAGATAGATACCTCCACAATTATAGTAGGAGACTTCAACACACCACTTTCGGAGAAGGACAGGACATCCAGCAAGAAGCTCAACAGAGACACGGAAGATCTAATTACAACAATCAACCAACTTGACCTCATTGACTTATACAGAACTCTCCACCCAACTGCTGCAAAATATACTTTTTTTTCCAGCGCACATGGAACATTCTCTAGAATAGACCACATATTAGGACATAAAACAAACCTTTGCAGAGTCCAAAACATCGAAATATTACAAAGCATCTTCTCAGATCACAAGGCAATAAAACTAGAGATCAATAACAGAAAAACGAGGGAAAAGAAATCAAATACTTGGAAAATGAACAATACCCTCCTGAAAAAAGACTGGGTTATAGAAGACATCAAGGAGGGAATAAGGAAATTCATAGAAAGCAACGAGAATGAAAATACTTCCTATCAAAACCTCTGGGACACAGCAAAAGCAGTGCTCAGAGGCCAATTTATATCAATAAATGCACACATACAAAAAGAAGAAAGAGCCAAAATCAGAGAACTGTCCCTACAACTTGAACAAATAGAAAGTGAGCAACAAAAGAATCCATCAGGCACCAGAAGAAAACAAATAATAAAAATTAGAGCTGAACTAAATGAATTAGAGAACAGAAAAACAATTGAAAGAATTAACAAAGCCAAAAGCTGGTTCTTTGAAAAAATTAACAAAATTGATAAACCATTGGCTAGACTGACTAAAGAAATACAGGAAAGGAAACAAATAACCCGAATAAGAAATGAGAAGGACCACATCACAACAGAACCAAATGAAATTAAAAGAATCATTTCAGATTATTATGAAAAATTGTACTCTAACAAATTTGAAAACCTAGAAGAAATGGATGAATTCCTGGAAAAACACTACCTACCTAAACTAACACATTCAGAAGTAGAACAACTAAATAGACCCATAACAAAAAAAGAGATTGAAACGGTAATCAAAAAACTCCCAACAAAAAAAAGTCCCGGCCCGGACGGCTTCACTGCAGAGTTCTACCAAATTTTCAGAGAAGAGTTAACACCACTACTACTAAAGGTATTCCAAAGCATAGAAAATGACGGAATACTACCCAACTCATTCTATGAAGCCACCATCTCCCTGATACCAAAACCAGGTAAAGACATTACAAAAAAAGAAAATTATAGACCTATATCCCTCATGAACATTGATGCAAAAATCCTCAACAAAATTCTAGCCAATAGAATCCAACAACACATCAAAAAAATAATTCACCCTGATCAAGTGGGATTTATACCAGGTATGCAAGGCTGGTTTAATATCAGAAAAACCATTAATGTAATCCATCACATAAATAAAACAAAAGACAAAAACCACATGATCTTATCAATTGATGCAGAAAAGGCATTTGACAAAGTCCAACACCCATTCATGATAAAAACTCTTACCAAAATAGGAATTGAAGGAAAATTCCTCAACATAATAAAGGGCATCTATGCAAAGCCAACAGCCAATGTCACTCTAAATGGAGAGAACCTGAAAGCATTTCCCTTGAGAACGGGAACCAGACAAGGATGCCCTTTATCACCGCTCTTATTCAACATCGTGTTGGAAGTCTTAGCCAGGGCAATCAGGCTAGACAAAGAAATAAAAGGTATCCGGATTGGCAAGGAAGAAGTAAAGTTATCACTATTTGCAGATGACATGATTATATACACAGAAAACCCTAAGGAATCCTCCAGAAAACTACTGAAACTAATAGAAGAGTTTGGCAGAGTCTCAGGTTATAAAATAAACATACAAAAATCACTTGGATTCCTCTACATCAACAAAAAGAACACCGAAGAGGAAATAACCAAATCAATACCATTCACAATAGCCCCCAAGAAGATAAGATACTTAGGAATAAATCTTACCAAGGATGTAAAAGACCTATACAAAGAAAACTACAAAGCTCTACTACAAGAAATTCAAAAGGACATACTTAAGTGGAAAAACATACCTTGCTCATGGATAGGAAGACTTAACATAGTAAAAATGTCTATTCTACCAAAAGCCATCTATACATTTAACGCACTTCCGATCCAAATTCCAATGTCATATTTTAAGGGGATAGAGAAACAAATCACCAATTTCATATGGAACGGAAAGAAGCCCCGGATAAGCAAAGCACTACTGAAAAAGAAGAAGAAAGTGGGAGGCCTCACCTTACCTGACTTCAGAAACTATTATACAGCCACAGTAGTCAAAACAGCCTGGTATTGGTACAACAACAGACACATAGACCAATGGAACAGAATTGAGAACCCAGACATAGATCCATCCACGTATGAGCAGCTGATATTTGACAAAGGACCAGTGTCAATTAACTGGGCAAAAGATAGCCTTTTTAACAAATGGTGCTGGCATAACTGGATATCCATTTGCAAAAAAATGAAACAGGACCCATACCTCACACCATGCACAAAAACTAACTCCAAGTGGATCAAAGACCTAAACATAAAGACTAAAACGATAAAGATCATGGAAGAAAAAATTGGGACAACCCTAGGAGCCCTAATACAAGGTATAAACAGAATACAAAACATTACCAAAAATGATGAAGAGAAACCCGATAACTGGGAGCTCCTAAAAATCAAACACCTATGCTCATCTAAAGACTTCACCAAAAGAGTAAAAAGACCACCTACAGATTGGGAAAGAATTTTCAGCTATGACATCTCCGACCAGCGCCTGATCTCTAAAATCTACATGATTCTGTCAAAACTCAACCACAAAAAGACAAACAACCCAATCAAGAAGTGGGCAAAGGATATGAACACACATTTCACTAAAGAAGATATTCAGGCAGCCAACAGATACATGAGAAAATGCTCTCGATCATTAGCCATTAGAGAAATGCAAATTAAAACTACGATGAGATTCCATCTCACACCAGCAAGGCTGGCATTAATCCAAAAAACACAAAATAATAAATGTTGGAGAGGCTGCGGAGAGATTGGAACTCTCATACACTGCTGGTGGGAATGTAAAATGGTACAACCACTTTGGAAATCTATCTGGCGTTATCTTAAACAGTTAGAAATAGAACTACCATACAACCCAGAAATCCCACTCCTAGGAATATACCCTAGAGATACAAGAGCCTTCATACAAACAGATATATGCACACCCATGTTTATTGCAGCTCTGTTTACAATAGCAAAAAGTTGGAAGCAACCAAGGTGTCCATCAACGGATGAATGGGTAAATAAATTGTGGTATATTCACACAATGGAATACTACGCATCGATAAAGAACAGTGACGAATCTCTGAAACATTTCATAACATGGAGGAACCTGGAAGGCATTATGCTGAGCAAAATTAGTCAGAGGCAAAAGGACAAATATTGTATAAGACCACTATTATAAGATCTTGAGAAATAGTAAACCTGAGAAGAACACATACTTTTGTGGTTACGAGGGGGGGAGGGAGGGAGGGTGGGAGAGGGTTTTTTATTGATTAATCAGTAGATAAGAACTGCTTTAGGTGAAGGGAAAGACAACACTCAATACATGGAAGGTCAGCTCAATTGGACTGGACCAAAAGCAAAGAAGTTTCCGGGATAAAATGAATGCTTCAAAGGTCAGCGGAGCAAGCGCGGGGGTCTGGGGAACATGGTTTGCGGGGACTTCTAAGTCAATTGGCAAAATAATTCTATTATGAAATCATTCTGCATCCCACTTCGAAATGTGGCGTCTGGGGTCTTAAATGCTAACAAGCAGCCATCTAAGATGCAGCAATTGGTCTCAACCCACCTGGAGCAAAGGAAAATGAAGAACACCAAGCCCACATGACAACTAAGAGCCCAAGAGACAGAAAGGGCCACATGAACCAGAGACCTACATCATCCTGAGACCAGAAGAACTAGTTGGTGCCCGGCCACAATCGATGACTGCCCTGACAGGGAGCTCAGCAGAGGACCCCTGAGGGAGCAGGAGATCAGTGGGATGCAGACCCCAAATTCTCATAACAACACCAAACTTAATGGTCTGACTGAGACTGGAGGAATCCCGGCGGCCATGCTCCCCAGACCTTCAGCTGACACAGGACAGGAACCATCCCCGAAGACAACTCATCAGAAATGAAAGGGACTGGTCAGCGGGTGGGAGAGAGATGCTGATGAAGAGTGAGCTAATTATATCAGGTGGACACTTGAGATTGTGTTGGCAACTCTTGCCTGGAGGGGGGATGGGAGGATAGAGAGAGAGGGAAGCCGGCAAAATTGTCAAGAAAGGAGAGACTGAAAGGGCTGACTCAAGACGGGGAGAGTAAGTGGGAGTAGGGAGTGAGATGTATGTAAACTTATATGTGACAGACTGATTGGATTTGTAAACGTTCACTTGAAGCTTAATAAAAGTTATTATAAAAAAAAAAAAAAAGAAAACACAAAAAAAAAAAAAAAAAAGCTAGAAATAAAACTACCATACAATCCAGCAATCTCACTCCCTGGAATAGATCCTAGAGAAATAAGAGCCTTCACACGAACAGATATCTGCACACCCATGTTTATTGCAGCACTGTTTACAATAGCAAAAAGATGGAAGCAACCAAGGTGCCCATCAAAAAAAAAAAAAAAAAAAAAAAAAAAGATAGAGATTTCAGGCTATATCAAAAGATAAATTTCAGCTATATATAAAATTAATGGTGGGTAAAGATACACTCTAATGCATACCAAAAGAGGTGCGATGCTAAAATAAAAACCATATTCAGTGGGAAAAGGGTACATATTTTGTATTGATATTCATGACAACCAGCAATGGATTTTGTATCCAGTTGATGACATGTGACAATTTCTGTCTCAGATCTGGTCAGGGCCCCAGGAGAGCTTACCCACCATTCTCTCATTCAAGGTGAGGTGCAGCCCACCCGTGGAGGAGTTCCAAACAGGGTGGTCAAAACAAGGTTTTCTGACCATTGGACCTTTTCTCACCAAACCAAAAACCAAACTTATTGCCTTTGAGTTGATTCCAACTTGTAGCAACCCTATAGGACAGAGTAGAACTGCCCTGTAGGGCTTCCAAGGAGCTGCTGACCTTTTGGCTAGCTGCCAAACACTTAACCACTGCACCACCAGGACCCCCTTTGCTCACCAGGTGATGTAAAAAGTTCAGTATTGATGATAGAGTGGAGACTAGAAGGTGTCTTTCTTTAGAGAGGATTATTGGTGCTGTCAGTATTGATGAGGGATTGGAGATTAGAAGGTATCTTTCTATAGAGAGGATTGTTGGTGCTGTGCATTCCATCCCTAACCTTTGCAGAGGGGAGGGTCCTTTCTCCCATCACAGTCCCCATGAGAAGCACCTCACATAGAACAGCTGAGAACTTGATGTGTGACCTGCAGCTTGGGGCCCCATGAGGCTGGCTGAAGACTCATGCCTTAGCATGTTGAAGAGTTAAAGGACTGGCTGCAGCCACCTGCCCAGCAGTGAAATGAGGGGAGGACAACAGCCATCAGAGGTGGGTCTACAGTGTTTTGTCCTCAAGGCCTAGAGTCATGGTTAGGTCAGTGCAAGCCCAGACTGGGCCAGTCCTGGGTCCTGCCCAAGAGAGGTCCCTGTAGATGTTGGATCTGTGGTGTGAAGGGTCTCCACAGAAGACTAGAAGATAGGGGTAAATACAGAAGGAAGAGGGTGGGGGGAGGAGAAGGAGGAGATGAAAGATAAGAGACCCAGAGACATAGTGGTGTCCTTCCCTTTTCTCCCACCTTTCAGTCCTGGGAGGGTACAGAAGGTGGGGAACCAGGGTAAGGGGGTGCTAACAGAGCAGAGAGACGAGCTTGACTCCAGATCTGTTTGTGCAGGCACAGATAGAGGGGCGGTCTTTGACATTCAGTGACGCTGGGAGGGATTAAATATAACACTGGACAGACAAGGCTGTGAAATGAGACTATTGCAACCAGAAGTGACCAGGGGATTTGATGTTACCAAAGAATGGCTGGAAACGTCAGAGGACTTGCCCTAGATTTAGTCTGGGTAGCATGTAAGACATGGCCCTTTTGAGCTATTGGAGGGGAAGGAGAGAACATAAAGTTGACTTTTGATTTCACCTGAGGTGATCTTCTCTTTCAATTCAATGGACATAAGATATATATAATATCACAAAGTATTAGGTGCCAGTTAGTGAAACGTTAAATATGGAAATATAAAATATGTTAGATATTCATGAATAACTAAACTATAATTTTAGCTGACAAATTTAACATACTTCTTTTTAACATCAAGTAAAAATACTGCATAGGAAATTTCTATAATAAAATTAATTAAAAAAAAAAAACCCAAAACCATTGCTGTCAAGTCAGTTACTCATAGTGAACCTACAGAACAAAGTAGAACTGTCCCCTAGGGTTTCCAAGGAGCCACTGGTGGATTTGAACTGCTTACCTTTTAGTTAGCAGCCAAACTCTTAACCTTGACTCTTAACTGTGCCACCAGTGCTCCAAAATTAATTATACATATATTAATAATATATTAATTATAGTATGGTATGGTATATATAATATCATAATTAATAATGTATGTCCCCCACATGTCTGTAAGTTTGTCATACTGTGGGGGCTTGCATGTTGCTGTGATGCTGGAAGCTATGCCACCGGTATTCGGATACCAGCAGGGCCACCCGTGGAGGACAGGTTTCAGCTGAGCTTCCAGACTAAGACATACTAGGAAGAAGGACCCAGCAGTCTACTTCTGAAAAGTATTAGCTAGTGAAAACCTTATGAATAGCAGCGGAACATTGTCTGATATAGTGCTAGGGGATGAGCCCCCAGGTTGGAAGGCACTCAAAAGATGACTGGGGAAGAGCTGCCGCCTCAAAGTAGAGTCAATCTTAGTGACGTGGATGGAGTAAAGCTTTCAGGATCTTCATTTGCTGATGTGGCACGACTCAAAATGAGAAGAAACAGCTGCAAACATCCATTAATAATTGGAACCTGGAATGTATGAAGTATGAATCTAGGCCATTTTGAATCAGACAATCATATAGTCTACTATGCTGGGAATAACAACTTGAAGAGGAATTGTTTTGCATTCATCGTCAAAAAGAACATTTCAAGATCTATCCTGAAGAACAACGCTGTCAGTGATAGGATAATATCCATACACCTACAAGGAAGTCCAGTAAATACAACTATTATTCAAATTTTTACACACCAACCACTAGGGTCAGAGATGAAGAAACAGAAGTTTTTTTCAGCTGCTGCAGCCTGAAATTGATCAAACATGCAATCAAGATACATTGATAATTACTGGCAATTGGAATGTGAAAGTTGGAAACAAAGAAGAAGGATTGATAGTTGGAAAATATGGTCTTGGTGATAGAAACAATGCCAGAGGTCAAATGATACACTTTTGCAAGACCAACGACTTCTTCATTGTAAATACCCTCTTTCACCAACATAAGCAGTGACTATACATGTGGACCTCGCCAGATGGAACACACAGAAATCAAATTGACTACCTCTGTGGAAAGAGACGATGGAAAAGCTCAATATCATCAGTCAGAATAAGGTCAGGGGCTGACTATGGAACAGACCATCAATTGCTCATATGCAAGTTCAAGCTGAAACTGAAGAAAATCAGAGCAAGTCCATGAGAGCCAAAATATGACCTTGAGCACATCCCACCTGAATTTAGAGACCATCTGGAGAATAGATTTGATGCATTGAATGCTGGTGACCGAAGACCGGATGACTTGTGGAATGATATCAAGGACATCATCCATGAAGAAAGCAAGAGGTCATTGAAAAGACAGGAAAGAAAGAAAAGACCGAAATGGATGTCAGAGGAGACTCTAAAACTTGCTCTCGACTGTCAAGCAGCTAAAGCAAAAGGAAGAATTGATGAAGTAAAAGAACTGAACAGAAGATTTCAAAGGGCCTCTCAAGAAGACAAAGTAAAGTATAATGACACACGCAAAGAGTTGGAGATGGAAAGCCAAAAGGGAAGAACACGCTCTGCGTTTCTCAAGCTGAAAGAACTGAAGAAAAAATTCAAGACTTGAGTTGCAATAGTGAAGGATTTTGTGGGGAAAATATTAAACGGGCACAGGAAGCATCAAAACAAGATAGAAGGAATACACAGAATCATTATACCAAAAAGAATTAGTTGATGTTCAACCATTTCAAGAGGTGGCATATAATCAGGAACCGATGGTACTGAAGGAAGAAGTCCAAGATGCTCTGAAGGCATTGGGAAAAAACAAGGCTCCAGGAATTAAGGGAATATCAATTGAGATGTTTCAACAAACAGATGCCGTGCTGGAGGTGCTCACTCATCTATGCCAAGAAATATGGAAGACAGCTTCCTGGCCAACTGACTGGAAGAGATCCATATTTATGCCTATTCCCAAGAAAGGTGACCCAACCAAATGTGGAAATTACAGAACAATATCATTAATCTCACAAGCAAGCAAAATTTTGCTGAAGATCATTCAGAAAAGGGTACAGCAGTATATTGACAGCGAACTGCCAGAAATTCAGGCCAGTTTCAGAAGAGGACGTGGAACCAGGGATATCATTGCTGATGTCAGATGGATCCTGGCTGAAAGCAGAGAATACCAGAAGGATGCTTACCTGTGTTTTATTGACTATGCAAAGGCATTCGACTGTGTGGATCATAACAACGTTGCAAAGAATGGGAATTCCAGAACACTTAACTGTGCTCATGAGGAACCTTTACATAGATCAAGAGGCAGTTGTTCAGACAGAACAAGGGGATACTGATTGGTTTAAAGTCAGGAAAGGTGTCCATCAGAGTTGCATTCTTTCACCATACCTATTCTATCCGTGTGCTGAGCAGATAATACGAGAAACTGGACTATATGAAGAAGAATGGAGCATCAGGATTGGAGGAAGACTTAACAACTTGTGTTAAGGAGATGACACAACCTTCCTTGCTGAAAGTGAAGAGGACTTGAAGCACTTACTAATGAAGATCAAAGACCACAGCCTTCGGGATAGATTGCACCTCAACATAAAGAAAACAAAAATCCTCACAACTGGACCAATGAGCAACATCATGATAAATGGAGAAAAGATTGAAGTTGTCAAGGATTTCATTTTACTTGGATCCACCATCAACAGCTATGGAAGCAGCAGTAAAGAAATCAAGAGATGCATTGCATTGGGTAAATCTGCTGCAAAGGACCTCTTTAAAGTGTTGAAGAGCAAAGGTGTCACATTGAAGACTAAGGTGCGCCTGACCCAAGCCATGGTATTTTCAATTGCGTCATATGCATGTGAAAGCTGGACAATGAATAAGGAAGACAGAAGAAGAATTGACGCCTTTGAATTGTGGTGTTGGTGAAGAATATTGAATATACCATGGACTGCCAAAAGAACAAACAAATCTGTCTTAGAAGAAGTACAACCAGAATGCTCCTTAGAGGCAAAGATGGCGAGACTGCGTCTTACATACTTTGGACATGTTGTCAGGAGGGATCAGTCTCTGGAGAAGGACATCATGCTTGGCAGAGTACCGGGTCAGCGGAAAAGAGGATGATGCTCGATGAGGTGGATTGACACAGTGGCTGCGAGAATGAGCTCAGGCATAGCAACGATTGTAAGGATGGCTCAGGACCGGACAGTGTTTCGTTCTGTTGTGCATAGGGTCACTATGAGTCAGAACAAACTTGATGGCACCTAATAACAACAACAACAGTAATATATGTAATATATGGTGAACTTTATACCCCATCCAAAAATAAAAAACCCGGTGCCATCGAGTTGATTCCAACTCTTAGTGACCCTATAGGACAGAGTAGAACTGCCCCATAGAGTTTCCTTGGAGCGCCTGGTGGATTTGAGCTGCCAACCCTTTGGTGAGCAGCTGTACCACTTAACCACTACACCACCAGGGTTTCCTTGTATCCCATAGAGAATATATATTCTTTTTAAACGCCCATGGAACAGTTAAAATATTTATTATATATTCCAAGAGAAAATATCAGTATATTCTCCCAGGAAGGGAATATTTTGTCATGACAGTGCAATAAAACTAGAAAGTAATGATAGCAATTTAAAAAATATACTAACAAAACAGCTACTTGGAAAGAGAAATAGACAATTTAATAATAACGGTAGGCTACGTCAACACGCCACTCTAGAAAGAAACTCAACAAAGATACAGAAAATCTAAAGGCCATAATCAACTAACTTGTCCTCATAGACATATATAGAACACTCCACCCAACAGTGGCAAAGTGTACATTCTTTTCCATAGCACATGGAACATTCTCCAGAAGAGACTACAGAGCAACCCTCAATAAAATTCAAAACATTGAAATAATACAAAGCATTCTTTCTGGTCACAATACCATAAAAGTAGAAATCAGTAACAGGAAGACCAAAGAGAAAATCAAGTACATGGAAAATGAATAAAACCTTGTTTAAAAACAACTGGTTAATAGAAAAAACCAAAGAGGGAATACAAAAAATTCCTTCTCAAATTAAAATGAAAGTACGTCATACCAAAACCTTTGGGACACAGCAAATGCAGTTCTCAGAGGTCAATTTATAGTAGTAAACACAACACGTCATAAAGAAAAATGAGCCAAAATCAAAATATTAGCCCTACGTCTCAAACAAATAGAAACAGAACAGCAAAAGAAGCCCACGGGCACCAGAAGAAAGGACATAATAAAGATTAGAGCAGAAATAAATGAAATAGAGAACAGAAAAATGATAGAATCGACAAGACCAAAAGTTGGTTTTTTGAAAAGATCAACAAAATCAACAATCCATTGGCCTAACTGACAGAAGAAAAACAGGAAAGGAAACAACTCAAGTAAGAAATGAGATGGGAGACATTACAATGGACCCAACTGAAATAAAAAGGATCATAACAGAATACTATGAAAACCTATACTCTAACAAATTTGAAAACCCAGAGGAAATGCATAAATGTCTAGAAAAATCCTACCTACCCAAACTAACACAACCTGAAGTTGAAAATCTGAACAGACCCGTAACAAGGAAAGAGATTGAAAAGATAATAAACTCCCAACAAAAATAAAGCCCTGGCCCAGATGGCTTCACTGGAAAAATCTACCAAATATTCAGAGAAGAGCTCACACCAGTACTACTAAAAGTATTTCAGGGCATAGAAAAGGAAGGAATACTCTTGAATTCATTGTATGAAACCAGCATAACCCTGATACCAAAGCCAGGCAAAGACACCACAAAAAAAGTAAATTACAGACTGATATCTCTCTTGAATATAGATACAAAAATTCTCAGCAAAATTCTGGCTAGTAGAATTCAGCATCATATCCAAAAAAAAAAAAAAAAAAAACCATGATCAAGTGAGATTCTTACTAGGTATGCAAGGATTGTTCAACATTAGAAAATCAATCAATGTAATCCACCACATAAATAGAACAAAAGAAAAGAATCACATGATCATCTTAATCACTGTAGAAAAAGCATTTGATAAAGTCCAACACCCATTCCTGACAAAAACTCTCAATAAAATAGAAATAGAAGGGAAAGTCCTCAACAAAATAAAGGGCATCTGTACAAACCCAACAGCCAACATCATTCTCAATATAAAGAGGCTTAAAGCAGTCCCCCTGAGAAAAGGACCAAGACAAGGATGTCCTTTATCACCAGTCCTATTTAATGTTGTGTTGGAAGTCCTAGCTAGAGCCATAAGTCAAGATAAAGAAATAAAAGGCATTTAGATTGGAAAAGTAGAAGTAAAACTATGCCTAGCCGTAGATATGATACTATACATAGAGAACCCCAAAGATTCCACAAGAAAACTACAGAAACTGATAGATTCAGCAGAGTAGCAGGATACAAGATCAACATATGAATATCAGTTGGATTTGTATACACCAACGAAGAAAACTTCAAAAAGGAAATCAGGAAAATAATACCATTGAAAATAGCCCCTAAAAAGATAAAAAATACTTAGGAATAAAGCTGACCAGAAAAGTAAAAGACCTATACAAAGAAAACTACAAAACACTACTGCAAAAAACCAAAAAAGCCCTACATAAATGGAAAAACATACCACACTCATGCAAAGGAAAGCTCAACGTCGTGAAAACGTCAGTTCTACCCCAAGGGATCTACAGATATAGTGCAATCTCAAGCTAAATACTAACGGCATTCTTTAATAAGATGGGAAAACTAATCACCAATTAATATAGAAAGAAAAGAGGCCCCAGATAAGCAAAACATTATTGAAAGAAAAGAACAAAGTAGGAGGCTGTGTGGATTGAATTGTGTCCCCCCAAAAATGTGTGTCAAGTTGGCTAGGCCATGATTCCCAGTATTGTGTGGTTCTCCATTCTGCAATATGATGTAATTATCCTGTGTTGTAAATCCTAACCTCTATGATGTTAATGAGGCAGGATTAGAGGCACTTATGTTAATGAGGCAAGACACAAACTATAGGATTAGGTTGTAACATGAGTCAATCTCTTTTGAGATATAAAAGAGAGAAGCGAGCAGCAAGGAGAGGGACCTCCTATCACCAAGAAAGAAAAGCCAGGAGTAGAGTGGGTCTTTTGGACCTGGGATCCCTGAACTGAGAAACTCCTAGACCCAGGCAAAGAATGATGACAAGGACCTTCCCCCAGAGCCAACACAGAGAGAAAGCCTTCCCCTGGAGCTGGCACCCTGAATTCAGAGTTCCAGCCTCCTAAACTACGAGAGAACAAATTTCTGTTTGTTAAACCCATCCACTTGTGATATTTCTGTTAGAGCAGTGCTAGATGACTAAGACAGAGATGTAGAACAAAATTAAAAGTCACAAAATAAGACCAGATTTACTAGTCTGACAGAGACTGGAGGAACTCCGCAGACTGGCCACTGGACACCCTACTGATTCAGAACTGAAATCACTCCCAAAGTCCACCTTTCAGTCAAAGATTAGACAGCCCTATAAAATAAAGAGTGACACATGTGAGAAACATGCTTCTTAGTTCAATCAAGTATATAAGACCAAATTGGCAACACCTTCCCAAAAGCAAAGACAAGAAGGCAGGAAGGGACAGGAAAACTGGATGAATGGGCTCGGGTAACCCAGGGTGTAAAGGGAAGAATGCTGATATATTGCGGGGATTGCATCTAACTTTACAAAGCAATTTGTGTCTACCTTTTTTAATAAGAAACTAATTTGCGCTATAAACTTTCACTTAAAGCACAATTAAAAAAAAAAATCTTTCCTGAATATAGAAAAGATAGGTCAATAAAAAATACACAAGGAAGAATCAAATTTTAATTACACTTCATAAAAAAAATTTATCCACTCTTCACTTATCAATGTGGTTGGGTTCCAAAGGCTAGGTTGTTATGTAAAAATCAGCATTATGCAAAAATGGAGAATGACCACATCACATCACAAAATGGAGGATGACTGCATCATTTAATAACTGCCAAATTACATAATTACATAACTGCCAAACCACTGAGAATCATGGCTCAGCCACAGAGGCACATAACCTTAACCAGCACAGCCAGTATTACTCTCACCTTGCACCTCAGCATTCGTTACTACTGTCGGATGTATGTCATTAATTCACAGAATAGTTGGATGGGAGATTTTTTACTATTGTCATGAATTTGAAATGTCAGATAACAAGACAGTTGATAAAGGAGGAGTAGGAGTAATATTAGAATACTACATATGAAACCTCATGGGATATGGCCACAGCTGTCCCAATATGCAGATGTGTAGCCATTAATGATTTTGATATTAACAATAATAAAAAATAAAATAAGGCAATTCAAGAAGACAAAAAAATATATAAATTTATGTAGTAAATAAATAGTAGGAGACAGGAACCAATAAGAATAAAAGCATCTATTAGAAAACTACAAAATGTTACACAATGTGATGGATGAAACCAACTGCTGATTCTTTAGAAAGACAAAAGAAACCACCACCTCCAATAACGACAAAAACCATACCTATCCCCCAGTTAACTGGTTAACTAGTTGCCATCAAGTCAGTTCTGACTCACCCAGCTCTGTGAGAGAGAAGAAGTGTGATCCATAGGGTTTTCAATGGCTGACTTTTTGGAAATAGGTTGCCAGGCCTTTCTTTTGTGGCACCACTGGGAGCACTCAACCTCCAGCCTTTCGGTTAGCAGCTGAGCATGTTAGCCATTTGTATCACCCAGGACTGTGATCAAAATAAAAGGCTAAAAAAATAAAAATAATAATTAGTTCACAAATACACTATCTTGGGAATGAGTAACCCATGAACAATGAGTAGGTGATGAAAAATCTCAATATTTTATGGTGTTTATGACACAGTGGTTTTCTAGGAGTATATATTATTAAAAGTAACTCAAGTAGAGATGGAAAAACCTCCAACATATTAAACTAAAAACAAAGCAAAACTAAGCTATCCTCCGCCACCCAAAAATGTTACCAAAAACAAAACAAAAATCACCAGTGGTTTCAAATATGGCTTCTACATCTCTCCAACTTTCAAACTACCATTAATTCCTACCTTATAGAAGCAATTCCTGTGCATAGAAAAGTAGGAAATCTCAATTCATTTTATAAAATTAGAAGATTCTTGATACCAAACCTTGATAAAGATAAACAAAGAGACAAATAAATCAGTTTTGCTCATGAAAATTGATGTGAAAGGCTTAAATAAAATATTACCAAAGTGAAAGCAACAGGGTATTCAAAAATAATGACGGAAGCTAGCATTTGTTGAGCACATACTTTTTGCAAATATTTTGTGTACGCGAATCAATTTAAATCTTGGTGACAACTTTTTAAGAAGATGAGGATCCTGTACCTTGGAGAGTAAGTAAGCAAGTAAGTATCCCAAGATAGTGTATTTGTGAACAAATTGTTATTATTTTTATTTTTTTAGCCTTTTATTTTGATCACAGTCCTGGGTGATACAAATGGCTAACATGCTCAGCTGCTAACCAAAAGGCTGGAGGTTGAGTGCACCCAGCGATGCCGCAAAAGAAAGGCCTGGCAACCTATTTCCAAAAAGTCATTGTCACATAACCAGGAAGAGCTGAGGTTTGAACTCATACCCTTCTGATTTCAGATTCCAGACTTTTGAGAATGATGCACCATGGCTTAATGATATTCACAGTAAGCAACAGTGACTCGTTATTAAGACATTTGTTAGTATCCCTCATCTGTATGGTTGCTGTTAGTTGTCATTGAGTCAGCCCTGACTCATGGAGAACCCACGCACAGTGGAACAAACCCTGCCTGGTTCCGCGCCATCCCGTGATCAGTTTCGGATTGGATCATTGTGATCCATAGGGTTTTCGTTGGCTGACTTTCAGAAGCAGATTGCCAGGCCTTTCTTTCTGGTCCGTCTCAGGCTGGAAGCCCTGCTGAAACCTGTTCAACATTTTAGTGACATGCAAGCCTCCAATGACAGACGGGCAGCGGCTGTGCTTGAGGTGTATTGGCCGGTCAGTGCAATCACATTTGTAGGGCACAAGAAAAGAAAAAAATGACTATCTTGTTTGATGTGGAAAAGTTACCTGATAAAATTTAACATATGTTCTTGATCATAGTAATGAGGAAAAAGGGGACGAGTCCTTAGCATGGACACAATATTTGTATAAGACCATGAGCTCTCAGCTCACTAGGGCTCCTGCAGTTAGGAAAAAGGCGAGACGATGATGAGGATTTCTATTTTAAAAGCCTGTCTTGTAAGTTTAGTTCCATTTAAAAATATGTAAGAAAAAATGATGCATAGGTATTGGAATGAAGGATATAAAATTAGCATTGTTCGCGGTTGATATGACTATTTGTGAAACAAAGGAATCAACTGAAAACATTAGAACTAAAGACAATTTTAACTAATATTAAACTAATATTTAACAATTTTAAGTAAAAAAGTAACAATATTTAACTAGTAAATGGTTGTGCAGAAATCAGTAGATTTTTATTTAACACAAAGCAACCCAAAACATATAGTGGCAGAAAGATCCTATTTATATTAGCAAAAGAAATATGAACTATGTCTGAATAAACTTATGAAATGTCCTGGAAAAAGTATTAAAAGTTACAAAACTTTTCCAAAGGACAGAAAAAAAGCCTTAACTGAACATAAAGAATAATGTGGCTGTGTGAGAAGATTTAGCAGTGCAGATGTCAACTTTTCCCTAATTCATCTACAAGTTCAATGGGTATCCAATTCTAATCCCAGCGGGGCTTGGGTGGAACTTAACAAAATGTTGTTAAAGTTCATCTGGAAAAATAAATGGCTGAGAGGAGCCAAGGAAATTTTGAAAAATAAGAATAATGAGAGAGGACTTGACCTACTAGATATTAAAATACTGGAGTGATTAAAACAATATGGTCTTGATGCAGGAATAAACGGATCAATAGAGCAGAAGAGAAATTTCAGAAAGACATAAGTAATTTAATATATAATAAAGTTGGCATTTTAAAGTAGTAAAGAAAGGAAGGATTATTCAGTAAATAGTTCGGGGGAACTCGTTAAGCATTTGGAAAAAGAAAAAATTAGATCCCTACCTTACAATTAAACCAAAAATAAATACTAGAGGGATTACTATTTTAAGTTTAAGAATGGATCTATATTAGTACTAGAAAATACCTATCTAGGTGAAAAATTATCTAATCTCCCTGTGGCAAAGGCTTTTCTACATAGGGCACCCAATGCAGATACCGAGAAGGAAAAGCAGATGGATTTGAATTTTTAAAAATGAACTTGCAAATAAAAAAATTGCAATGCAAACAATACATTCTGAAAGACTTTGTGACTTATATCACAGTCTAAGTATTAACATCGCTAATATATAAATAATTCTTAAAATTACTAAGGAAAGCATAAACCAGAAATCCTGCACCACTTGTGTGTTAGTGTGTCATACTGTGGTGGCTTGCATGTTGTTGTGATGCTGGAAGCGAAGCCACTGGTATTTCAAATACCAGCAGGGTCACACATGGTGGACAGTTTTCAGCAGAGCTTCCAGACTAAGATAGACTAGGAAGAAGGACCTGAGGATCTACTTATAAAAAAATTGACTGCTGAAAAACTTATGAATAGCCCTGATACAGTGCCAGAAGATGAGCCTCTCATGTTGGAAAACACTCAAAATAAGACTGAGGAAGAGCTGCCTGCTCGAAGTAGAGTTGACCTTAATGACTTGGATGGAGTCAAGTTTCAGGACCTTCATTTGCTGATGTGGCACGACTCAAAATGAGAAGAAGCTTCTGCAAACATCCATTAATAATTAGAATGTGGAATGTACAAAATATGAGTCTAGGAAAGTTGGAAGTCATCAAAAATGGAACAGAATGCATAAATATCTATATCCTCAGCATTAGTGAGCTGAAATGGACTGGTATTGGCCATTCTGAATCAGACAATCATATGGTCTACGCTGCTGCGAATAAAAAACTGAAGAGGAATGGCATCATGTTCATCATCAAAAAGAACATTTCAAGATATATCCTGAAGTACAATGCTGTCAGAGATTGGATAATATCCATACGCCTGCAAGGAAGACAAGTTAATAAGACTATTATTCAGATTTAAGCACCAACTACTAAGGCCAAAGATGAAGACATTGAAGATTTTTGCCAGCTTTTTTTTTTTTTTTTTTTTTCTGCAGTCTGAAATTGATCAAACATGCAATCAGGATGCACTGATAATTAGGTGATTGGAATGTGAAAGCTGGAAACAAAGAAGGACTGGTAGTTGGAAAATATGGTCTTGGTGATAGAAACGATGTCTGAGATCCCATGAAAGAATTTTCCAAGACCAATGACTTACTTACTCATTGCAAATATCCTTTTTTTTCAACAACATAAACAGCAACTAAACACGTGTACCTTACCAGATGGAATACACAGGAATCAAATTGACTACATCTGTGGAAAGAGACAATAGAGAAGCTCAATATCATCAGTCAGACCAAGGCCAGGGGCCAGCTGCAGAAAAGACCATAAGTTCCCCTATGCAAGTTTAAGTTGAAGCTGAAGAAAATTATAGCAGGTCCACCAGAGACAAGTACAACTTTGAGTATATCCTACCTGAATTTAGAGAGCATCTCAAGAATAGATTTGACTCGTGGAATGCTAATGACCAAAGACAAGACAAGTTGTGCAGTGACATCAAGGACATCATACATGAAGAAAGTAAAAGGTCATTAAAGAGACAGGAAAGAGAGAAAAGACCAAAATGGATGTCAGAATAGACTCTGAAACTTGCTTTTGAACACAGAGTAGCTAAAGCAGATGGAAGAAATGATAAAGGAAAAGAGCTGAACAGAATATTTTGAACAGCTGCTCGAGAAGACAAGGTAAAGTGTTACAATAACATGTGCAAAGACCTGGAGATAGAAAACCAAAAGGGAAGAACACGTTCGGTGTTTCTCAGGCTGAAAGAACTGAAGAAAAAATTCAAGCCTCGAGTTGCAATACTGATGTATTCTATGGGGAAAATATGAATGACGCAGGAAGCATCAAAAGGAGATGTACCAAAAAGAATTGGTCAACGTTCATCCATTTCAGGAGGCAGCATATGATCAAGAACTGATGGTACTTAAGGAAGAAGTCCAAACTTCACTGAAGGGAATGGAGAAAAACAAGGCTCCAGGAATTGACAGAATGCCAGCTAAGATGTTTCAACAAATGGGTGTAGCACCGGAGGTCTGTGTCAAGAAATATGGAAGACAGCTTCCTGACCAACTGACTGGAAAAGATCCATATTTGTCCTCATTCCAAAGAAAGGTGATCCAACAGAATGCATAAATTATTGAACAATAACATTGATTTCACACTCAAGTAAAAAATTAAAAAAAATTCGATGGTGCTTTAAGTGAAAGTTTACAAATCAAGTCAATCTCTTATACAAAAATTTATGTACACCTTGCTATATACTACTAATTGCCCTCCCCCTGATGAGACACCACTCTCCTTCCCTCCACTCTCTCTTTTTGTGTCCATTTGGCCAGCTTCTGATCCCCTCTGCCCTCTCATCTCCCCTCCAGACAGGAGATGCCAACATAGTCTCATGTGTCTACTTGATCCAAGAAACTGGTTCTTCACCAGTATCATTTTCTATCCCATTGTCTGGTCCAATCCCTGTTCAAGTAAAATTTTGCTGAAGATCATTCAAAAGCAGTTGTAGCAGTACATAGAGAGGGACCTGCCAGAAGTTCATGCTGGATTCAGAAGAGGACATGCAATGAAGGATATTATTACTGATGTCAGATGGATCTTGGCTGAAAGCAGAGAATACCAGAAAGATGTTTACCTTTGTCTTATTGACTGTGCAAAGGTATTCGACTGTATAGATCATAACAAATTATGGATAACACTGAGAAGAATGGGAATTCCAAAACACTTAACTGTGATCACAGTCAACCTGTATATAAACCAAGAGGCAGTTGTTCAAACAGAACAAGGGGATACTGTGTGGTTTAAAGTCAGGAAAGGTGTGCATCGGGGTTGTATCCTTTCACCATACTTATTCAATCTGTATGCTGAGCAAATAATCCGAGAAGCTGGACTATATGAAGAAGAAAGGGGCATCAGTATTGGAGGAAGACGCATTAACAACCTGTGTTATGCAGATAACGCAACCTTGCTTTCTGAAAGCGAAAAGGACTTGAAGCACTTACCAATGAAAATCAAAGACCACAGCCTTCGGTGTGGATACACTTCAAGATAAAGAAAACAAAAATCCTCATAATTGGACCAATAAGCAACATCATGATAAACAGAAAAGACTGAAGTTGTCAAGGATTTCATTTTACTTGGATCCACAATCATCGCTCATGGAAGGAGAAGTCAAGAAATCATATGGTGTATTGTGTTGGGCAAATTTGCTTCAAAAGACTCTTTAAAGTGTTGAAAAGCAAGGATGTCACTTTGAGGACTAAGGTTTGCCTGACCCAAGCCATGGTATTTTCAATTGCCTTGTATGCATGCGAAAGCTAAACAATGAATAAGGAAGACCAAAGAAGAATTGATGTCTTTGAATTATGGTCTTGGCAAAGAATACTGGGTATACTAAGGACTGCCAGAAGAATGAAGAAATTTGTCTTGGAAGAAGTTCAGGCAGAATTCTCCTTAGAAGCAAAGATGGCAAGACTTTGTCTCAAGTATTTTGGACATGTTATCAGGATAGATAGAAAGGACATCATGCTTGGTAGAGGGTCAGTGAAAAAAGGAAGACCCTCAGTGAGGTGGATTGACACAGTGGCTACAACAATGGGCTGAAGCTTAGCAAAGATTGTGAGGATGGCATAGGACTGGGCAGTGTTTCGTTATGTTGTACATAGGGTTACTATGAGCCAGAGGCAACTCAATGGCACCTAACAAAAACACAGGCAAAATATTGAGCGATGCAGGAGGCATCAAAAGAAGATGGAAGGAATACACAGAGTCACTGTACCGAAAAGAATTGTCATTCAGCTGTTTTAGGAGGTAGCATACGATCAAGAACTGATGGTATTGAAGGAAGAACTCCAAGTTACACTTGAGACATGGGAGAAAAACAAGGCTCCAGGAATTCACAGAATACCAATTGAGATGTTTCAACAAAGGGATGCAACTCTGGAAGCACTCACTACTCTATTCCAAGAAATTTAGAAAATAGCTACCTGACCAACTGACTGGAAGAGATCCATATTTGTTCCCATGCCAATGAAAGGTGATCCAACAGAATGTGTAAATTATCGAACAATATTATTAATATAGCACGCAAGTAAAATTTTACTGAAGATCATTCAAAGATGGTTGCAGCAGTAAATCAACAGGGAACTGCCAGTAATTCAAGCTGGATTCAGAAGACAATGTGGAATGAGGGCTATCATTGCTGAAGTCAGATACATCTTAGCTGAAAACAGAATACCAGAAAAATTTTTGTCTGTTTTACTGACTATGCAAAGGCATTCGACTGAGCGGATCATAACAAATTATGGATAACACTGCGAAGATGTTCCAAAACACTTAAATGTGCTCATGAGCAGCCTGTACGTAGACCAAGAGTCAGTCTTTCATACAGAATAAGGGGATACTGAGTGGTTTAAAATCAGGAGAGGTATTCGTCAGGGTTGTATCTTTCATCATACTTATTCTTTTTGTATGCTGAGCAAATAATCTGAGAAGCTGGGTTACATGAAGCAGAAGGTTGCATCAAGATTGGAGGAAGACTCATTAAAAACCTACAATATGCAGACAACCTTCTTGCTGAAAAGGAAGAGGGCTTGAAGCACTTACTGATGAAAATCAAAGACTACAGCCTCCAGTATGGATTACACCTCAACATAACCAAAAAAAAAAAACAAACAAACCCAGTGCTGTCGAGTCGATTCCGACTCATAGCAACCCTATAGGACAGAGTAGAAGTGCCCCACAGAGTTTCCAAGGAGCACCTGGTGGATTCAAACTGCCAACCCTTTGGTTAGCAGCCATAGTACTTAACCACTACGCCACCAGGGTTTCCTCTCCATAAAGAAAACAAAAATCCTCACAACTGGACCAGTAAGCAACATCATGATAAATGGAGAAAAGACTGAAGCTGTCAAGGACTTCATTTTACTTGGATCCACAAACATCACCCGTGGAAGCAGCAGTCAAGGAATCAAACAACGTATTGCATTGGGCAAATCTGCAGCAAAAGAGCTCTCTGAAGTGTTAAAAAGCAAAGACATCATCTTGAGGACTAAGGTGGGCCTGACCCAAGCCGTAGTATTTCCATTCGTGGTATGTGCAAAAGCTGGTCAATAAATAAGGACGACCAAAGAAGAATTGATGTCTTTGAATAATGGTGTTGATGAAGAATATTGAATATACCATGGACTGCCAGAAGAACGAACAAATCTGTCTTGGAAGAAGTACAGCCAGAATGTTCCTTAGGAGCCAGCATAGTTAGACTTCATGTCATGTACTTTGGACATGTTACCAGGAGGGACCAGTCCCTGAAGAAGGACCTCATGCTTGGTAAAGTAGGGGGTCAGCAAAAAAGAGAAAGACCTTTAAGAAGGTGGATTGACACAGTGGCTGCAACCATGGGCTCAAACATAACAGCCATTGTGAGGTTGTCAAAGACCGGGAAGTGTCTCGTTCTGTTTTTCATAGGGTCGTTATGAACCGACTTGACGGCACCTAACAACAACAACAACAAGAGCTACTCTTAGGAGAATTTATCCCTACACTCACAAAGTCTTTCTGTCCCTGATTACACACACACACACACACACACATATACACACAGAGATGAACACACCACACTTCATTCTACTGCTATTAAAATAACAAAACCAAAATAAAGGCAAACATTGAGGACATCATTGGCGGACTGATGGATTGTATGGTGGGATACCATGTAATAATGAAAAGCTGTGGTTTGTGATTATATAGGAAAATCTCTAATATGTATTATTAAATATAAAAACAAAGTAAAGATCAGTGTGTGTGTGTGTGATTTTTATGGTAGGAATCAAGGACACTATTTCAGTGATTACATCTGAGGATATGAATTCGTCACGGGGCTAGAAAAGACACATACTATTGAATTCTCTAACCTTATACATGTATTTTTTTTTTCCTAAAGAAATGTCGACAGAAGTTATTATTAGGAGTGAGACTATGAACATGTTTTCTTTTTTGTGCTTTCTTGTAGTTAAACTAATAAATATTTTATTAGAAAATAAAATTATAAAAATACAGAATATTTAAAAGGGTAATTAAAAAGAAGAGATATAAATGGCCAATAAACAAAATCTCTAAGCTTGACTAGCAGTAAAATGCTAGCTAAAAATGAAACACTCTCTTACTTTTCCAATTACACAAATAAAATTTTTTTATAAAACCTGAAATCAATGATATCTGATGTGGGAGGGTAGAGGGATGTGGGCACAACCGAAGGGGATGCATGTTGGTATAGCCTCTCAGTTTAAAGAGTTAGCAGTGTTCTAAATTCCACTTTAAGTTTTTATCCTATGGAAATTATGCATGTCAGTAAAAAGTCAGCTTCAAGGATTTTTACTGTGGTATCTTTGGTGATAGAGAAAAACATGTAAGCAGCTGTGTATTCATGGTGCATTCATACCATGAGGAACTATGCAATCATTCAGCATGATGTTGTAGCAGAATATTTGGTGTCTAATATATTTTTTTTTAATATTTAGTGTCAAATGCAGGCTATAAAACAGTCTGAATGGTGTGATCCAAAGTTTAATTTAAAAAATGTGTATTCTCATGGAAAAGGAAGGTAGGAAGGAAATGCACTCAAATATTTCAGTGGATATTTCTAGGTGGTGGGATAGTGAGTGATTTTTGTTTTTCTACTCTATGCTTAGTCTTAAGTCCCTGTAGTCTAGAATCCAGCCTGAGTTGCAGAGAATGGGGTGCCTCATTTATTCTTTAATTTAGAAAAATTTATTGAAATCTACGTCCCGTGCACAACACAGGTCACTCAGCCGAGGAGTTCAAGTTTGGTGAAGAGAGACATACTTGGAACGGATCTAGGAACAAAGAAATTCCCCTTGAATTGTGTGGGAGGCCAGAAAAGGACCCCTGATTCAGCCTGTGGCTGGATGGCAGGCCAGGGGAGATAAACCTGAGCTCACTGTGCCACTGAACAGGCTTAGAAAGAACCTCCAGGCATATCCCGAACCCTTTCAAATAGTCTCCTACTCTGTGATATACCAGCGCTGAAGGGGCTGTGTTTCATCTGCATGGCTTCTCCCCCACTTCCACCAGTCCTTTCTGATTGAAAAAAAAAAAAAAAAAATTTATTGTACTTTAGATAAAGATTTACAGAACAAGCTAGTTTCTCATTAAACAGTATACATATTGTTTTATGACATTGATTAATAACCCCATGACATGTCAACACTTTCTCGATCTTGGGTTCCCTATTACCAACTTTCCTGTCCCCGCCTGCCTTCTAGTTCTTGCTCCTGGGCTGGTGTGCCCCTTTAGTCTTGTTTTGTTTAATGAGCCTGTCTAATCTTTGGCTGAAAGTTGAACCTCAGGAGTGATTTCATTACTAAGATGAAAGGGTGTCCAGCGGCCATACTCTCAGGGTTTCTCCAGCCTCTGTCAAGCCAGCAAGTCTGGTCTTTCTTTTTGAGTTAAAATTTTGTTCTATATTTTTTCCAGGTCTGTCCGGGACCCTATTTTGTTCCCTGTCAGAGCAGTCAGTGGTGGTAGCTGGGCACCATCTGGTTGTACTGGACTCAGTCTACCCACCAGTCCTTTCTGGATGAAAGTGTCCACCTGCCATGGAGCACCTGCCCACCCTCACTTCTGCTCCAGGAGCACAATGCACCTGCCCAGCTGTGAGGTCCACCTTCCTGGGCTTGTAGATCTCTCTGGGCTGGGCTGGTGAAGAAGATCAGAGACAAAGTCAGAGGGCACACCACATGATGATGGTAATGAGATACAGCCCTTCTGCGTGCCATGGGTAATCATTTCATCATTTCCTGAGTTCCTTGAAAGGCGGCTGAGGTATGGCCTGATTATAAATAGCTTTACTCTTGTGAATTGACCAGCTCTATATAGAAAATACTTAGAAAAGAGAAGAAGCTACAATCCCAGCTCCTTAGCACAATGGCTGGCACGTGGCAGATAGCCAATTAACATCTGTTGACTGAAGAAGCTTGACAACCTGGCCTGGCCTTACCTGCTATGCCCTGTGCTGGCTCCATCAGATGCCTTCTGTCTCAGCCACACTGGACGTAAGTCATCCCTCCAGAAGACCCAGGACCCTCCCAGACCCTCATTTCCAGTCTTGCATGTTTTCCTCCAACTCTTTTTTTTTTTCCTTTGTAAAACCTTGCTTTTCCTTTGAGATCGATCTAAACAAGTCAGTCACCTTGGGTATAAATTGCATCCCCTCATCATCCCTGGTAGAGGTCATAGCTCCTTCACCCTGCTGCGTTGTCAGTTTTGTTTCCAGGGGTTATTGCCTGCTGTGCTCCATCAGTCCTGGGCCTGGCACTTAACAGCTGCTCCAAGAATCCAAGTGCACTCCTCCTGTGCTGGCTGTTTTAGGCTTCCTGTTTCGCAACACCTGCCTGTGCATTTTTGCTCTGTTTTAAGCACAAGCACATACGTACATAACAAGGTGATGTGCCCTGAAATAATATATAGCTTTTCCAGAAAAGCCAAACAAAAAAAACCACAAATATGTTTTAATTTTTTCACAACTCTAGAGTTGTCAGGACAAAATTTCCAGTAACATGAAGTTCCTTGTGAGACCAGCAGGGGACAGGGTACCAGGAGAAAGCAGTTTTGCAGCATTTTCTCAAACTCACCCCAACCCAACCCACTGCCATTGGGTCGATTCTGACTCATAGCCACCCCACAGGGCAGAGTAGAACTGCCCCACGGTGCTTCCAAAGCTATAGATCTTTACGGAAGCAGACTGCCGCGTCTTTCTCCTGAGGAGTCGCCAGTGAGTTTGAACCACCTAATTTCTGGTTAGCGGCCGAGCGCTTAACCACCGCGCCACCAGGGCTTCTTTTAGAGCCATGCCAAATGGGCGGTTCAAGGCTCAGCTCAGGCCCTGGTCGTTGACGAGGGTGGTTCCTCCTTTGGAAATTCGGTGCACCGGGCCATCTTGGTCCCCAGAATGTAAAATCTTAGCTGTATTTTAACCGTGTTGTTTCTAAAGCATAGCATTTGGAGAAGGACGCTCTTCCGTCTCAGTTCTGGTCAGTTTCGCCATCTAGTCGTTTGCTACTGAATAATTGGAACCTGTTTTTATTTTTATTCGGTTGCTAATTTCATGCCTTATGGTGGGTCCATATTGAGTACTTAATCTTGTTAAGAAACGTCCACCAAATATTTATTACTGGCAAACTTATTTCATAAGTAATTGCATCCTACTTTAAAAACAAACAAAAACCAACAAACTTTTATTTTATGCCTTATTGTGAAATAATTAAAAACATCATTTTAAGTTTGATCTTTTGGGAATTAAAACTGTATTTAATCATGCAATGTTTTTTATTATTTTTGTTCTTGTGTTGCCATAAATGTGCAGTGGTTTTTATCTCCCTCACTGTACTTGCAATAACACATTATTTGACCATGAATCACTTTAATGGATTGAAACATAAGCATGTGAATTGAAAAATAGATACATTAGTCAAATCAATAAATAAATATGAAAATATATTTCTACGATGAAAAACCATCTTGGCTACTGTGTCCTCCAACTTGGACAGAGTGAGCTGAAATATATGGCCGTAAAATATAGCTTGCCGTGTCAACTAGCCAGTGCCTGCAGCCTAAAAGGAATTTTGAGCACCGGGTAAGTAGTATTTCATCAACAAAATCATAAAATAAAGACATTAAAATGAAGGGATGATGGACTGCTGCAGGACGTTTGTGAAATCACCCTTCAGTCTGAGGCTGGAGCAGTCGAATATTAGCCATTGCATACTTTTTGTATCAATTTGCTTACAAATAGCACGCCTTAACAAGCAGTCTTACCCGATTGCCCCGTAGCAAATATATTTCTACCATTGTTGCTCAACAAACTCTGCTTGCAGTCCACGGCATAGCTAGGGTAGAAATAAATAATTCATCTTTGGTCTCAAAAAGTACAACTATCACAATCTTTGCCCACAGTATTTGTCTTTGTTAATTAATGGCCCGACATAGCTCCTTTCAGCGACTGAAAAACCAGCTACCCAATTTTTATATACTTCTCCTCATGTGCTGTCTTTATTAGATGAAACCTCCTATTAGTCATAATCAGTGTTCAATCTCTAATTTCATAAGATAATAAAATGGGCTGCATGGATTATTAGTAGCTACATGGTGTAACTTATCAGTTACTTGTCAGGCGAATGTCGGAATATAATTAACATGCATTATTTTAACAAATACAAGTAAGAAATAAGGATTTTAAGGCACTTGCCTTTCTTGGAAACTATACACAAAATATAGGAAGGAAAACTATTTGCATTGGTTTACATATTAAGTAATTTTTTTTTCTGTAGCACATCGCATTAGTTGATGTCTTGTGATTGCAAATTGGTACACTTTGTTGTTTGATTATATTTTTGCACATATTAATAAGATCAAGCAACATTAATTAAAATTTGGTAGGTTCTTATATGGTCGCTATGAGTCAGAATTGACTTGGCGAAAGTGGGTTTTTTTTTTTTTGCTTGGGTGGAAGGACTTTTATGGAACACATGTTAAATTAGGTAAGAGAATTGTAGACTCAGGGTTGGATGAACCTTCTAAAGTTCTTGTGACCCATGCTCCACTCCCAGCAACACTCCATAGACCATCACCAAGGGCCCAGCATGAGGACCAGCTTGAAGAAGGGAGGGTGTTTCCATAGCTCCCACCAAGAACCATCTCTGGACCCTTCCGCCCACTCACTACATCCTGGGCCCTGGTGGAGCATTGTATGGCACGGCACTAATGCCTGTCAAACCCAGCCTTAGAGGATGTGAACCTATGGGAAAGACCTTTCCGATTCTGTGCCTCTCTGGCGTTTCAAGCAGCGCTGTTGGTTCATCAGAGCCCTAGTGGTACAGTGGGTAAGAGCTTGGCTGCTAACCAAGAGGTCAGCAGTTAGAATCCACCAGCTGTCCCTTGGTTACTCTATGGGGCAGTTCTACTACCTATAGGATTGTTATGAGTCAGAATTGACTTGGTGGCAACAGAATTGACTTGATGGCAATGGGTTTGCTTTTTTTTTTTTTTGGTATTGGCTCATCCAAATTGCATCCCCCTGTAGCCCACCAGGGAACCAGGCAGAAGTCGCAGCTCTGAATTTGTCCTGTTCTCAGGAGCATGGTGAACCGACCTGCCCCAGGAGTTGGACCCAGAGAACGATTGTTGGCATTCATACTCACATCGCTTCCCAGGGTCCAGCACTGGCCTGGGTTGTTTGGAATGATGGAAGGCTACCCCTAACCCCCAGCAGAGGAAGTAGTCTCAGGCCCGAAATCAGAGCCCGCCTGCCCTGGCCTCTGGCTCCTGGCCCCACTGACCCGCACCATCTGGCCTCCAGAAGAGTGGGTGTGAGCACCCACAGGAAGACTTTTGGGACATCTCTGTCCTCCACATACATCTCAGTGGTCAGGGTGAGGGGCAAACAGAGACAAGTGGATGCTTCCGTCTGAACGTGCTCAGAGACTGGCCCGCCCCTGGGAGGCAGGGACACACAGATGCAAAGACCACCTGGCCAGCAGCACCAGAGAGAGAAGCTTGGGGATCATGGTCTCTCCCCGGATCAAATAGCGCCAGCTTCAGCATGCACTTTTTATGAAACATTTCACTCAGGGCAACCGGTGTGGCATTCAGCCTGCATTTTATTTTTATTATTTTTTTCTGTATTCCCTGGCTTATTCTCTGCCCAGTTGTTTTTGGTTATGGTGTAGCCCACCCAAGTGAAGTTTGCAGAGATGGGTGAATGAGAGTCAGAAACAATTCGAAGTAATTATATTGAAACCTCGGTTGAACATCTGCAAATACCGGGAAAGCCTTTGTGGAATATGCTAGCATATGAGTTTGGAATCAATAGCTCAAACTTCTTCTGATTTTCTGTTGTAGTTGTTGCTTTTTTTTTTTTGGTATATAGAAACCCATCAAAGTAAAAATTATTTTTGAATCACAGATATGTTAGCACTGCTTAAATGCCAAATGGGGAATAGTGTATGCACGTAAACATTTAAAATGGTGACAGTAAAAATTACAGTGGCTTGTTGTATAGACACCCTGGGCCAGCACTGGGGCAGGCTTTGAGCACCAGGCTGTTTGTGGATCAACATTGTGCTTCGTTTAATATATAGACCTCCACGTCCTGCTGTCATTAGAGTTTCTAATAAACAGGATTGCATCTGGATGCAGCAAATGGTTTATGACGTGGATGCTGTGTTCTTCTTTGAAGGGAACGGTGGGGTCATTTCTTATACAAAGCACCTTCTACTTCTAGAAAAGCCAGACAGCTGCTTTCGCTGTATTTCTTGTGTCTCTGTCCTCATTCCGAGTGTGAAAACTTTATTGCTCATTATCTACTGGGCTGTGATGAAGTGACAGATGATTTATTGGGAGCCAAAAACTGCGCTTCAGCGGTGAACGTTTTTATCCTTTTGTGTGGCAGCCCTGCCAGCCTCTTCTAACTGCTGAGGCAACAAATAAAGAAAACCCGCTGCTGGCAGGGCGGCCACGCGCGCCCGTAAAGGTCCACCCGCAGAACCCACTCTGGTCCTAATTTGATTGAATTCCCCTTTGTTGCTTA
The DNA here is from genome assembly GCF_024166365.1 of Elephas maximus indicus. Classification (NCBI taxonomy): domain Eukaryota; kingdom Metazoa; phylum Chordata; class Mammalia; order Proboscidea; family Elephantidae; genus Elephas; species Elephas maximus. Next base: position 79,051,762 of record NC_064834.1, on the reverse strand, counting down.
AAAATTCAATTTGTTTAATTGAGCTGTTTGACAGTAAAATCTGAATTCCACGCATTTTACCCATTCATATGAAATTTCCCTCTGCATAGTACTTTTATTAATGTGCTTTATAAGAGGAGGCTTAATTTAAATTTGGTGACCTCACAGGCTTATAAAAAGATTCAGATTCTCCCCCAGCCCCGAAACCTAAATTAAAATGAGTAACTGCAAACCAAGGATATAGTTGTGATTTCTTCACCAAGTTTAATGAATTAAGGGAAGGAAAACACGGGGTACAAGCATCTGAAGTGTGAAGGGGTGTGCGTGTGTGTGTTTTATATGCGTGTTTTCATATTTTAGTAGACAGAAGTGAAAGTCTAAACGGCCTGCCTTGTAACAGGTAAAAAAGCAAATTTCTCTGTTCCATTAAAATGGTAGGCCAGGTATCGAAGAAGGGATTACACTTTGTCTGCTTTTGACAGGGCTACACATTTATTGACATTTAAGTGGCTGAACATCTTTTCCGTTAGGATTAATAAGCCACGCAGAAACCAACGTAAGATTTTTAGATTTACTAAACTTTAATCTGTAAAATTTAATAGCAATCGCCTAGTCATTATGTGTGTGTGGAAGGCTGCCTGACTTTACAAACACTTTTAAGCAATGAATTATGTTACAAGAATGGGTTGGCTGTGTATCATTATGTCCAGGTAAATGCCAGGATGATGACATAATTGGTAGTTGGGAGTAAAATATAACCTCTGTAAAATGTTACTAAGGTAAATGTGGAAGGATTGTAATTCATTATCCATAAACATGACGCCCGGTTATTTATCATTTTATGAAATAGAGACGAACTTGCTCTCACCGGGCGTTGTTTTCCGTGTGCCTTTGTTACTTCGTTCAGCAGCGTGGCCATGTCCCAGTTTCAAAATCGCTAATTCCTTTTTATCCGACCCTTCTCTAGGATACCTCGGCAAATTGTAAGCCCCTTTTCAGGTGCTAGAGACCCAGTCTTCTGGAAATGCTAACTCCTAAAAGCGGACTGTAATAAGAATGATATTCCACCAATTTCAGACAATGATAAATTTATGACTTTGGATGAAAGGTCAGATGGCTATTTCAGACATTAAAACAGCCCAGTTACTAACAGCCAGCACCTAAGGAAAGGCGTTTTGCACACTGGTGCCTGTTCGTCCCAGCTAAGACATATAGTAATGGTTTGGAAGCCAAAAAGCCATTTTCCACCTGTGCGCACTTTCCCTTAGCCCTAGGCGACTGGTTAACTTTTAACCCTCCTGTTCACCCGGCTACATGTGCAGGAGTACAAGGTACCACATAAGGAGGCAGGTCTTGCAACATTTGTTTTATACAGTTTGCTCCAAGACACATCACTCACGTTTTCAGACATTTTCTGCTGTCCCAAAGTAAGGCGTCATTTTCTCTAAATGGCCACTTTTGATTTAAATTCATTCGGTTTCAGGTCATCTTGGCCCCGCCAATGTCAACACGGCGTCTAACTAAGAGAAAGCCTGGTAAAAACAAGCCTTTGAAAAGAGCTTTCACGTGGGCACTCTTTGGGATGTTTGATTTTATAATATTTCATCAAGCCTCTTCTTTGTGTACTGACCACTGTCTTATCAGGCGTGCGATGAACTGTGGGAGAGCTCTCTCCCCTAACCATCTCCAGCCGCTGCCTGGATGAGTTACCCCACCCCACCTGGTGTGCCTGTCTTCTACTCTGAGGCCCAGCAAAATTACAGACCGGGGGTGGCGGGGGAGACACCTGACGTGACAGCTGTACGGCAGGAGGCAAGCCCTTGGCCCACTGATTAATTCATGGTACCAGAGAATATGTAATGAAATCATCTGGAATTAGCACTCACTGCACTAACGGGGCCCTTCAGTCCAAGCTTGGAGTAACCACTCTACGGTTTAAAAACAACGGGGACAGAGAGGCATATGAGACACTCCAAAGACAGCAAACACAAATGGGGCTTCTTCAGTGAAGGGGTAAAAAGCTTCAGGAGAACGTTTGACCTGGAGGCCCCCTGGCTCTAGAGAAGCAATAGGAAAATATGAAGTTGTCCAACTTTGTTGCCCCCACATAAGCTGCATGTATTTTATTTATTTATTTGCCTTCCTCAGATTTTTCCCAAAAGGCCACCGTCCCGATTTACCTCGTGACAGAGAATGAGATTGGATAGCTAAGATTTCCTCCATGAATGTTTCTCAGTCAAATAAGGGTACGTTCCTTTCATTTCATCCAGGACATAGTGAATGAGAAACTGAGAAATCTATAAGAAAAGACCTCATGTTTTCTAGAAGAGAACCAGGCTCTTTAATTGAAAGAAAAATAGCAGTCATATGTTAGGATAGGGATGAAATATGCTATGTCAAGGGAAGCTGCCTTTGCTGTAGTGAAACCATATTGGATAAAATTGAAGATGGAATTGTTGTTGTCTGAGTCTGCTCTGATCTAAATACTACGCATTTGAGGTGCTAATGCCTAGGCAAAGGGGATTAAAGAAGTAAAGAAGATCATATGGATGGATAAGCAGCATTTAAAAGCCATTTCCGCAGCCTCCTTGTAGCTCTGTCTTCCCATTGTGGTAGCAAAATCAAGAGAATGTTTACAGTTAACATGGTGTCTGTTTTGTGTGGGAAGCAGACTGTTGACTGTAGAAAGCAGAGGCGGGTTTCTTTGGCCCCATCCTCCCCACCCACTACTGAATGAACCAAAAAACCAAACCAAACCCATTGCCGTGGAGTCATTTCTGACTCACAGTGACCCTATAGGACAGAGTAGAACTGCCCCATAGGGTTTCCAAGGAGAGGCTGGTGAATCTGAACTGCTGACCTATTGATTAGCTGCCAAACTCTTAACCACTGCGCCACCAGGGTTTCCGCTGAATGAACAGGAGAGAAGAAATTGGAGGCTGACACCTTCCACAAACTGGACAATTGTAGGTTGACTCTAGATTTTTAGCACCCTCAGTGTAATCATCGACCTGTGCAGAAGTTCTGTCTGTTTCTGCAGTCATCTGAGTATTTTTCCTCCCTTGTTTGCTTGTCATTGGCTGCCCCCCTAAAATTAAACTGAGGGACAGAGTTGAGTTTTTATTTTTGGCAACTCCTGGTAATGTCAGCTTGAATACTAAGGTGCCAGAAGACTAGCGTAGTGATAACCTCAGATAACTCAAAATTTATGTTAAGATAAAGTGGTCCATTGATAAAGCTAATGCTGAAATGTAATTTCTAAATTGTAACTTACCATCTATCTGGGCAACACACAATGTCAGGCACCGTAAATAGTAACTGAATCAGATGGCTGAGTGATGGCGCTTATTGTACCAGGGAGTGGTTGGTAGTTACGGGTGCAAAGGGAAGGCAATTTGTGAGTTGAGCTTTGAACGATGAAAGAATTTGAATAGGCAAAGACTGGGGGTAAGAGACATTTATTAACTAAAGAGTTATTAACGAGGTCAATAAACATCTTGTTTGGTAATCTGGTGTCAATGGTACTCAGATATTATACTTACATAATGGGAAACCCAATCCACATTTTAAAACAAGGCCTCCTTAAGCTTGAGAACACACCCTTTGCAGCCAGTGAGACCCAGGTTCAAGTTCTAGCTTCAGAATTCCTAGCAGTGTGCCCTAATGAGCTGTCAAAGTTTTCCTTTTCTGAGAAATGGACATGAAAACAATACCTACCACACAGGGTTGTAGTGAGGATTGAAGGGCGGGGTGCAGCCTATGCGTAGCTTTACATGCACGTGCCAGAAACACGGAAGCTGTTATTTATGATTACCCTTTGTTGGCGAGCAAGCCCCTATTGATCCACCATTAGAAATTGTTTTTTTTTCCAGACTGCGGGATGTGGCCTGAGCTGGGGCATAATTAGAAAACTGAGCCAAGCACAAAGCCATGTAAAAATCTGGTCCCACACCTGAAGAGTAGATTCTATCTTCTCTTTATTTTTCAAGATAAATTATTTTATTGTTTGGTAAAAATGATAAGTACCCCTTGTAAAGAATTAAAGTAACGACAAGATTACTATACGTCTGTGTCCTCCTGCCTTCTACCGCCCCTGCTCTGCTGTACCATCCAATTTTTTAAAAGTTATATTCTTGTAGTTTTCATTTCCCATTGAGTCGGCTCAGACTCATAGTGATGTTCTACGTAACAGGATGAGATGTCGCTCAGTCCGCTGTCATCTGCTGTATAGAATATATTATAGGATATAATAACACAGCTGCCACATTCTCAGTGTTTACATTTTTTGCATTTATGTACTTTATACGTATATATACTTATACTCATAAAGTATATATAAGTATTTATATGTGTATTTGTTACTTGATTTATTAACTTCAAAAAGGAAATCTTTTTTTCCCTTTCTATAAAAGATGAGAAAAATAGTGAACTGATATTATTTCTAACTCACTCTTCCTTTTTGCTGACTGTCGAAACTGGTTTTAAATTATCACATTAATTTATGTTTACATTTTGTCATTTCGTCATTATCCTCAGAGTTGTAGTTTAATACTCCAGATGAATGGGTTTCATGCTCATTACTGATTTACCATTTGTTTGTCCATCCTCTTCTTGACTGGCTGAGGTTTGCCCTCAATTGTAAGGGGTAAGGGGTAAGGGGCACTCTATTTCCTGAGTTCTCGAATGTTTGTCTCCCTGAATTGCAGCTTGGCCAGGTACACAATTCTTGGGTTGCCACTTTCTTTCCCTGAGGATTTTGTAGGTGGCTCTCTAACTGCTCTCAAGCTTGAGTGCTTCCTTGTTTTCCGGCATTAAATGATTTTTTAGAGCTGACTTGATCTTCTTCTCCTGGGTTCCCCGAGGATTCTTTCTTATCTTGGAGGATCAATAACTTTACCAGCATGTGTCTCAGTATTGATCATTCCATATCATTTTTCTTGGTCCACAGCGTATTCTTTCAATCTGTAGATTCAAGTTTTCCCATATTTCTAGAAAGTTTTCTTAAATTATATCTCAGATGGTTTTTCTTTTCTGTACTGATTTTTCAGCTTTCTGCTTCAGGGATACCATTTATGTGTTTGTTGGGCATCCTTTTTTGTGTCTTACATAGATATTATTTTACCTCTACTTTTAAACACATCTTTATTTATTTCCATCTTGCTTGCTCCATTCCTCAATCTTGTCTTCATGTTCCTTCCTGGGTTTCAGCGATGTCTCTTGATTTTGCTATAGCCAGTGTGGCTTCATTTCTGTGAAGTGCTTATTTTTTCATCCACTCCTTTTTTTGCTCTTTTTTTTTTTTTTCCTATTGTTGCCACAATATATTTTCTGAACTCCTGTGGCTCTGCCTGGAGATTTTGTATTAAAGAAGTAATTATTTCATTAAGTTTTAAAAAATTCATGGGGCTTGTTTGGTAACAGTTTTCATCTGCTTCGTGGAAATCTCTACTGAGTGTTCCTCATTCACCATTGTTTTCCTGTTTATTTTCTCACTATTCAAGTAGTATTTTAAATATATTTTGTGGTTATTAGTTTATTCATTAAAAAAAAAAATTATTATTCATCTTGGAATGAGGTGGATTACCCATGGGCCGGCCTTTTAAAGAAGGTTAATGTGGAGAGGACCAGGGCAGCGTCTGGCATAGCAGAAGTCTTCTTGATAATTAGGGAAATTCCTTAAGACACTGCATTAGTTTCCTAGGGCCACCATAAAAAAATGCCACAAATTGGATGGCTTATAAGAACAGAAACTTACTGTCTCCCAGTTCTGGAGGCTAATGGTCTGAATTCTGGGTGTTGTTAGGATCATCTTCTTTATAGGGCTAGAGAGGAAGATCTGTCCTTCTGGTACCCTAGGCATTCCTTGGCAGGTAGATGTACTTTCACGTGGCTATTCTTCTCTGTCTCTCTGTGTCTTCGCCTCCTTCACAGAATACCATTAGGCAGGATTAGGACCCACACCCTATTCCATTAGAACTTCATGTTAATCTAACTGATAACATCTTAAAAGTCCCTATGTCCATACAAAGTCACGTTCACAGGTACCAGGATTCCTTTGTTACCTAGTGCTGCTGTAACAAAAAAATGCCACAAATAGGTGGCTTTAAGAATGGAAATTTATTGTTTCACAATTCTGGAGGCTAGGAGTCCAGATCAGGGCACCGACTCTAGGCAAGTGTCCCTCCTTGTCAGTAGCCCTGGGCGTTCCTTGCCTTGTAGGTGTTTCTTTATATGGTCTCTTTCCTCTGTGTTTGTGTCTCCCTTTTTGCTTTTTAAAAGACACCACTCAGAAGGTATTAGGTTTAGGAACCACCCTGCTCTGGTATGACCTCAATAATATAACAAAAGAAAGCCTCTTATTTTCAAACAAGGCCACATTCATAGGTTTCAAGGTTAGGGTTAGGATTTCAACATTGCTTCTCAGGGGACACAATTCAGCCTATAACACGAGGGTTAGGAGTTCCTCACAGCTTGGTCCAGGGGCTCCTGGCCATGGCAGGCACAGGAAGGGACCACGCCAGAAAACCAGGCAGTGGGAGAAGGGTGACATGCCCATTGCCTCATGCCACCTACTTCTTCTGCAACTTCCACACTCAAAACCTGGAAGTCCCCCATTGTTCCAGCATCAAGTCTACATACTTTATGATGGTGTTTGGGGCCCTTGCCAAGCTTCCCTGGATTGTTTCCCCAGGTTTCTTTCAGGATCTCACTGTGTCTTCCCCCACAGGGACACTCCCAACTGCCCTAAGACTCTGCCTCCACTTTCTGGCCTCTGTTATTTTTCATATACCGTTCTTCTGCTTGGATTGTCTTTCTTATTGGCCCGTGGAAATCTGAATTATTTTGAAGTCCAAAATAGATGACACCGTCTCTACAATCTTTCCAGGCTACCACAAATTTATTTGCTCTCTCCTCTGGGCTTTCAGCAGCAGTTTCTCTGTGCTCTAACATGCTGCTTTCTGTCTTTTAACTTTTCCTCTGGTTAGTCTGGTAGGCTAGAAGCACTGCATTAGAGGGGAGAGAGGACAGACTTTGGAACTGGGCAGACCTGAAGCAGAATTCACACTCCGCCACTTGCTGCCATCTCACCTGGTGTTACTAAATGTCTCTGAGCCTCCGTTTCCTCATATATAAAAGACAGTTAATATTCATACCTATGGACTAGCTCCCTGTTTGTCCTCTGCTGTAGACTGTCAGCTCAGTATGGGCAGGGGATGGACCTTTCTTATTCATTCCTATATCCCCAGTTTGCTAGTACGGTGCCTGGAGTATAGCTAGGCATTTGGTAACTATTTGATGGATGAATAAATTAATTGTGAAATTTTTGTAAGAAATAAAATAAGTAATTGATAGAAGGTGTCTGGTTCATGGCAGGCTTTCACTGTGTGGTTGCTGTTATCGCTCGATTGATCAGGGCTGTTGGTTCCACTCAGTGAGTTCTTGGAGGCTAGAGACTAAGTTTGGTTCATTGTTGTGTTCTTAGCTAGACTCCTACATGTGCTAAGTGCCTCCAGCCATTGAATATAATTCCACGATCATTGCAAATGAAAACAAACCTCAGGCAGAAAACAAGACAAATGAGCAAGCTTCCCTTTTGGAGCTTGTGGCTATCTGTGTCCGTATTGTAATATCGGGAGCTCGGCGGCCATTTATCATGTATATTTTATCGTGGAATAAAGATAGGCTAATAGCTTACATTTACTGAGAATTTATTTCACGATAGACTCTGTGTTTATTTTATATTGCATTTTGTTTTATTTTACCCTTACAACAACCCTATGAGGAAGCTACTGTTACCATTCTCAGTGAACAGGCAGGAAAGAAAAGCACAGAGAGATCACATGACTTTCTCAAGGTCACACAGCTGGGAAGGGTGGGGCAGAGATGCAGACCCAGGCATTGGGCAGCAGATGTGAACAGGAGGCTTCTTTTGTAGCTGTGGAGACTGTGGCGATTTGGATAACCATTGAGAAATCTGAAGGTAGTATCTGTCCCAGGGGCATTCACAGAAAGGACCCTTAGAATTGTAGGATTGGAAGGAGACCATACTTGAGTGGTGGGTAGGTGCAGTGGGAAAACCTTGACATTCCTCGCTTTATTAATTACTTGCCATTTGACCTAGGGCAAGCTACTTACTTCTACTTCAATAACGGGCACTGTGTTATCTACCTAACAGAATGACGGTAAGGACTTTTGAATGCAATAATGATGGCAGTTTCTGGCCCAGGTAGGGGGTCAATAAAGGTTGGTTCCATCCTTTCCAAGGGCTCATTCCATATGGGAGCTTTTCACCCCAGGGAGGCAGGATCTACCCTGTTGCCATCCTCAACCTACTGCTGGGGACATGCAATGGCTGGACCTCCAGCTGTGACTTGCTGACCTGGGATGCAGTTTGGGCAGTCCCCATCCTTTCCAGCTACTCCATCTGCCTGCCAGGCTGCATGTGGTCCCGTTACTGGCAGGTGGGTCCAGCCCTCACCACCTGCCACCCCAAGGGGCGCTGCAATATGTGCCTGCCAGCTCCTCCAGGCTCCCTGTCCTTGGCCACTAAGTTTGCACTGTGGACCCATGTGGGAAAGTGTGACCAGCATGCTCCTTCCTGCCCAGAACAGGAGCTGAACCTCCACACAAGCTCTGGTTTTCTAATTTGAGCTATTGCTGAGCCTGTAATAACACCTCCATCCGTTTGGAGAGTCCCTGCCCTTCGTGTATCTAATCCATTACTCATTAAAGCAGTTTGAAATAAGATACCGCGTGTACTAAAAGGTGCTATATAAAACCAAATTAAATGTATTTCAGTACAAGCGCACTCAGCCAGTCCTTCCCAAGAACACCTGATAATTAGGACTCTGACTTGGTGGATGGTGTCATCTAGCCCAGAAAAGATGCTTATTATTAGCCATGCCATTCACGCAGGCATTAGGAAAATGTTTCAATCACATAGAAAGATTTTAGGAGTGCATAAGTTGGCTCCAAAAAACACTTTGGGTTTGAAGGTTGCACTCAGCATCTCACCCTCTGCCTCAACATAAATCCTGTTGCGGAGTTTCTTTTTTCTTTCCTATTCTTTCTTCTTCCTTTTTTCTCTCTCTATCCCTTCTTTTTTTTTTTTTTTCCTTCTCATTTTTGCAAAGCGAGTTTTGTTCTTGTTAGTTTCAAGCACAGAAATAGGTGTTCCTGCTTTTTGGGTCTCTGAACTAAAAAAGTATCTTCCTGTTGTAGAGTCACGTTTTAAGAAGTATTCTTCTCCAGTGTGCTCTGATTCTCTTGGGGGTAACAGCACATCCTAACTAAATTACTTGCTGTGTGGATACAGGAAAACCAAACAAGAAGGTGCTCATGCAAAATGCCTTAAGAATCTTTCTCATGTGGGCCCTAGGCTGCCTGAGTGTGTGCTGTTGCCGTGAGTGCCCTGCTTTGTAAGCAGGAGGGGCGAGACAACATCAAGTTGAAGAACAGACGCTCCCTAATGTGGTCTCTGCCAATATAGCTGTAAGGGCTGGCCACAGCTCAAGCGGGCATTCCAGGTTCCCACTGTGCTGGGCCAGTCCATCCTTCTCTCAGAGACCTGGGCATGGAGACAGTGTGGAAAAAAATAAGATGAACTCAATCTTGGCCCAAGTATAACTAGACAATGAAAAATCCAAGAGGATGGAAATGTGAGGTATTCTGAGGCTCCAGACTGTGCTGAGAGCATGTGCTCCTTGGGGACCTGATGGGATGAAGCCTTCCTGTCATCATCAGAACTTCCTGGGTCCACTGAACTCACCTGGGAAATGTGAGGTGCTCACAGGCGATGCAGTCAGGAGGCCAGACCCTGTGGTCAGTCCCCGGGTGATGCTCAGACAGGCTGCCCCTCTGCGTGGGCTTTTGGAAGAGACATTTAGAGGACTGTTGCATGGAAGCCCAGGCTCTCCTGAAGCAGGAGGAAGGCAGGGGTAGGTGAGAGGAGGCCCCGGAGGAGAGCAGTGTCTCCATCAGACCCCGTAACAGGAAGTGCTTTCTTCTGAGAACAACAGACCTGATAAGTCCTAGGTTGCTATTTTTTTTTTTTATATATATTTGAAAGTAGTTTTCCTGTTCTAGACCTGTTCCTCTCTGCCAGATTAGAGAATTCGTAAATAGTGGTCATTGTAGAAAAATATATCTTGAAAAGTCACTGACAGCGGTGATTCATGAAGAACTCTGTGCCCAGGTTTCAGGCATGAATCTGGTCTAAATTGAACCGCCTGGACTCAAAGTTCCTCTGAAGCCTGCTATGAGTTATTTTAACTGGAATTTGCTCAGTATTTGTGAGCTTAAATCAGACTCGCAACCGTATTTTAACATACTGTTCTTTCTCCCTTTTTTTTTTTTTTTTTTGCCTTGTGTGTGTTTAGTAACAACGGTCTCCTTAAATCGTAGTGGCATATAGCCAGAGGAAAGAGAGGTGTTAATGAGACTCGGTATAAATGGAAGGCGCGTGGGACTGACAGCTTTCCATAGTGCAGTTGGCACTGGATAGAAAAGACAGGTGGTGGTGTGAAGCTGCCCGATCACCTTAGATAATGATGAAAGAGTAGTGACGGGGGGAAAGATTCAAGGACCACTGAAGTGTCCGTGGGGCAGGCAGACGAGGACAGCCCGCGATGGTGGAGATACATCACCACAAGCTCCCTGGTGAGACAGGAAAGTGGCTGATAAGGTAGAGCCAGTGTTATTTGCCAGCTGTGCACCCAGCAGACCCAGCCATGGCACTGAGCTTAGCAAGTCCTCCACACAGGTGCAGAGATTCTCCATCGGGGCCGCTCGGGTATCGGGAGCTGCCTGCCGTCTTGGAGAATCTCTGCACCTGTGTGGAGGACTTGCTATTTTTTACAAAGGCGGTTTCCTGGATCTTTTTAATTCTGGGCTGTGAGGTGGCACTTGAACATTCAGAAGCTGGGTTCCAGTGCTAGCTTGTTCAGCTCCTTTTCTGGTGGTCCTCTCTTCATCTGCCCATTTCTCTGCTTGGATGCACATTTTTCAGAAAGTGGGCAAAAATAAAAGATAGCACAATTCTGCCACTTTTGGAAGGATCTGGGGATAGTCCCTGGGTGGCATTAATGGTTTGCACTCAACTACTAAGGTTGGCAGTTCGAACCCATGCAGCAGTGCTGTGGAATAAAGACCTGGTGATCTGCTTCTGTAAAGATCACGGCCAAGAGAAACCCTATGGAGCAGTTCTATTCTGTAACACATGAGGTAGTCATGAGTTGGAATCTACTTGAGAGCAATTTTTTCTTTTTTTTTGGTGGAGGATAGGCTGAATATCGGAGGCCATTTGGTTGATGTTAGCTTTGGAGATCTCCCGGTATATCCAGTGGTCTCTGCTCCTTTGGTATCTGCAGAGCACATTTCCTTTCCCCCGTCATGCTGGACCCAAATACCTGCTGGTCCCCCTGACCACCTGGAAGTGGACGAGGCATGGTGAAGTGGAGAACATTCCCACCCCAGGCTGCAAAAGTAAAAGGTCACTTCCCGATGCCTTGGAGTATAGGCAGCCAGAGTGTTGAGAGATGACTAGAGATTCCTGTGTCATCCGTGGAAATGCAAGACTTTGTTCAAGGGAAATATGTGGGGACAAAGAGGGGCCCGCAGGAGCGTGTAAACACGGAGCTCCTGGGCAACCAGACCACCACAGCCGAGATGATAGGAAAACTGAAATTTCTGTATTGCCAATAGGTTTTTAACATTCAGGGCCTGAGAGCAAAATGGAAGAATTCTATTACTGTTACCAGGTGACAGGAAGTGGCCTTTCAGGTCTCTCTGAAGGACGGAACAGAGACAACCAGGCTTGGCCGGTGAGGGCCAGAGATATATCTCTCCAACGCCCCTGCTGACTTTTACCTGGGGACACATGTAATTTCCCCAGGGTTGCTTCCTAGTTTTTGTCTCAGCCCATAGATCAGGTTGAGCTTAGAGAAAGATTGATCGATTTCAGTTACTATTAAAAATGGGTTCGAGCCCGTGTCGAGGAGAAGCCGTCCTTCTCTGCTATCTGCTGGCAATGACCACGGCTGAGCAGCAGCTTTGTTACGCAGCCACAGCTTGGCTTTCCAAGAAATCCCCTAACGGGTTAGCTTTAGCATCGTCACCCTTGGAGTTAAACGCTGCCATTTAAAACTTCGTTTTTATAAGAAGAGCTTGACGGTAATAATTTTTATGCCCTTGATTAAATAACTAAAAATACATTATTATTGGGTTAATAATTACTCTAGATATGTGCAGATTTTGACCACTTCCCTGCATTACGATGGCACAGAAGCAAAATTTCACTCATATATTTGACTTAAATGGCAGTCTTTAGGGATTTGAATCAGAAATTATAAGTTCTACTGCAATTTACATGTTAAATTCTGTAACCCCGTGATAGTTCAACCATTTGTTAAAAAAACAGTAGGTGGCCTGTGGTCTGATTTTCAATGAATAATTTTATTTTACATCCAGCACAAGGTCCAGCTGAATGTTTCATTACATTAAAATTTCACCAAGTGGCATAAACCTCGTAATTAAAAAGCGTTAACTTTTTATAGAGTGCTCAGATCATTTTCAGAAACATTCACGTGTTCTTCCCAAAAGTAGCTGGGGTAGAACTACAGAAATTTTGTCACGTAACATCCTTAGACATGTTGTCATTTAAACTATTTAAGCTGTGATTTTTTTTTTTTCCTTTCTTTCCCAGTGAGGAATCTAAAGGAATTCAATGGAAATGAGAAATTAAGTGACGACTTAGCACCTGACTTTGGGAATATACCCCCAAATCACTTGACTTTTGTTTTCTGCCTCTGCAGCGTGATTGATTGATTTGAGAGGGCCTTGGTTATTTTCAAACAGCTCACGATGTACGATGGTTGCCTTGTCCGTCTCTCATTTGCTTAATTAGCGAAGCTTCTGGAGCATATCTCCATCCTGGGTGGAAAACGGTGTTATCACAGTAGCTACCTGTCTCCTGCAAGGTGAGGTCCCAGAATTACCCATGCCATCCACAATCCCAAAATACCCATCTTGCCCACAGGCCCCTGTAGGGACTGCGATGTACTGACATTATTCTTAGACACACTGCTGTGCTTCTAGGAACGGTGTCCCAGCAACAACCAATCAGTACCCATCTATGATCCGGGGCTCCCGTATACATTTGGGCAGGGACTACTACTTCTGGGAGACATTGAAAAAAAAAAACACATTACCTTCCATGTTCAAAGCAGAGGGGGAATGAAAGCGACAGCCGACAGTGCCATCGAGCCATTCAGAAGGAGCGTGGGCTCCTGGGAACGTTAGGAAGTGTGCTGTGGGCTGGAGATGCTGCCTGTCAGGTGGAATGGTCCCTCTCTGTGTGGACTGAGAAAGTCCCTGAGCCCCAACCTGGCCACAGATAAAAGGGTATTTTCCCGCCAGGAGAAATCGAGACCTCTTGTGTTGTTGCGTATGTGTTGGATGGTATTGGTGTTTCGGCTTTGTATTTGTGTGCAAGTGTGTGTGTGTGTGTGTGAGAAGAATTTTTTTCAAGCAACACAATCTGAATTGTTAGTACATGTGGCCTGAGGCTTTTAAAAGGAAAGAAAAAAATAGATGTATACGTTTAATTCCAGAGATAAAAGCTCAGAAAGCCTGTAAAATTCACTCTGCATGGTTCTGTTGCCTGGGTGGGTCCCATATCTGACCACATGGCTGAACCCTCAGTACACAAAGCTGCTCCGTTCCTGTCAGTTTTCTGTGCTTCTTTTACCCTGTGCAGCCTCTACTGCCCCAGAAGGGCCACTGACTGGGATGGGAGTTCAAAGGCTGTAGGAACAGATTACAAAGTGGTAACAGAGTAGGTCCCTGGGAGGGGGCACAAATGGTTTTGCTTGACTAGCTGAAAGGTTAATGGTTCAAATCCACCCAGCACCACGGAAGAAAGGCCTGGAGATTTACTTCAGTAAGGTTACAGCCATTGAAAACCTTATGGAGCAGTTCTACTCTGAAACACATGGGGTTGCCATGAGTTGGCATCAACTTGACGGCAACAGGTAGCAACAGAATGCAGCCCATCATTCAGTCACTACTAGAGGCAGATGGATGGAGAATGGATTACAGCCACACTGCCTGGGGCTTGTGACTTTTCTCTTTAACCAAACGGTAAAAGTACAAAACGGTATCTACCAAACAGTAGGGAGAAAAAAGGAAAATAAAAGGTCAATTCTGGTACATTCTTTGCAGCCTATAGAACCTGCCCGCTCCTTTTCAGACTGTCCTGTTTGGCGAGATGCTTGGTGAAGAATCCATGACTCCATTTTGAAAGGCATTTTTTTTTTTTTTTTCCTGAGTGAGCCCTACCAGTCAGAAAAAAGGCATTGGATACTAACATCCACCAGATAGTCCTATGGCTCTTTGGGGTTATCAGTCCCAAGAATATGGGGCTTATGAAAATACCTCAAAAATAAAAGTATGTTATTTTTTTTTTCCTAGTAAAATGAGCAAAGGGAAACCTCAGCCTATGGTTTGAATCTAAAGTATCAGAGCAAAATCCCAGAGCTCACAGGTGGCAGAGAAAAGCTGCCCTCCAAAAAATGATGGACCCTAGACACAGCCTGAGCCAGCCACGAAAAGGGATTGGGGATTACACAAGGAAGGTGAGGGAAGTGCTGCAGCTATTTCCTGATAATTGGGTTAAAACTCAGCACAAATTATAATTTTGCAGGAAATCGCTTGAAGAGAGTGGTACTAAAGCACCACATTCTATAACAATTCCTGTGCTGTGGTAACTAGCAATTTTTTTACAATGGAAACGAGTAACTTGTCTTAAGAAATTCATGTCCATTGCTGTCACTTTCACTTTTTGAGCCTTTCCTAAATGTTTTTCTGTTTTTCACAAGTGAAAGCCTTCTCCATTTGAAAACTGTTTCCTTCCATTCTTTCTTTTTTCTCTTCCCTCCCTGTCCCTCCCTCTCTTTATCTTTTGGGTGGATGTCTCCTCCAGGGCAAACCAAAGAGTTCAACCTTGTGAAGGGAGATGAGGAGTTAATGAAAAGGTTTAGGGGTCAGTGTAATGTCCTTGTCTGTCAGTTTGTCCTAGTGTGGTGGCTTGCATGTTGCTGTGATGGTGGAAGCTATGACACTGATATTTCAAAAACCAGAAGGAACACCTGTGGTAGACAGGTTTCAGGGGAGCTTCTGGACTAAGATGGACTAAGAAAAAGGACCTGGCAATCTACTTCTAGGAAAAAAATGGCCAGTGAAAACTACAAGAATAGCAGCAGAACATTGTCTGAGAAAGTGCAAGAAGATGAGTCCCTCAGGTTGGAAGGCACTCAAAATATGACCGGGGAAAGGCTGCCTCCTCAAAGTAGAGTTGACCTTAATGACGTGGATGGAGTAAAGCTTTCAGGACCTTTATTTGCTGATGTGGCACAGCTCAAAATAAGAGGAAGCAGCTATAAACATCCATTAATAATTGAAATTTGGAATGTATGAAGCATGAATCTAGGAAAATTGGAAATTATCAAAAATGAAATGGAATACATAAACATCCTAGGCATTAGTGAGCTGAAATGGACTGGTATTGACCATTCTGAATCAGTCATATGGTCTGCTACGCCACAAATGAAAAACTGAAGAGGAATGGCTTTGTATTCATCATCAGAAGAACATTTCAACATCTATCCTGAAGTACAATGCTGTCAGTGATAGGATAATATTCATATGCCTACAGGGAAGAGTATTTAATAAGACTATTATTCAAACTGGAACATTAGAAATCATCAAAAATGAAATGGAATGCATAAACATCGATATCCTAGACATTAGTGAGATGAAATGGACTGGTATTGGCCATTTTGAATTGGACAATCATGTAGCCTACTATGCTGGGAATGACAACTCGAAGAGGAATGGTGTGGCATTCATCATCAAAAACAACATTTCAAGATCTATCCTGAAGTACAACGCTGTCAGTGATAGGATAATATCCATACACCTACAAGGAAGACCAGTTAATTACGACTGTTATTCAAATTTACACACCAACCACTAGGGCCAAAGATGAAGAAATAGAAGATTTTTATCAGCTGCTACAGCCTGAAATTGATTGAACATACAATCAAGATGCATTGGTAATTACTGGCAATTGGAATGTGAAAGTTGGAAACAAACAAGAAGGATCAGTAGTTGGAAAATATGGCCTTGGTGATAGAAACAGTGCCAGAGATCGAATGATAGAATTTTGCAAGACCAATGACTTCTTCATTGCAAATACCTTTTCTCACCAACATAAACGGCGACTATACACACGGACCTCACCAGATGGAACACACAGAAATCAAATTGACTACATCTGTGGAAAGAGATGATGGAAAACTCCGTATCATTAGTCAGAACAAGGCCAGGGCCGACTGTGGAACAGACCATCAATTGCTCATATGTAAGTTCAAGCTGAAACTGAAGAAAATCAGAGCAAGTCCACGAGGGCCAAAATATGACCTTGAGTATATCCCACCTGAATTTAGAGACCATTTGAAGAACAGATTTGATGCATTGAACACTAGTGACCAAAGACCAGACGAGTTGTGGAATGACATCAAGGACATCATACATGAAGAAAGCAAGAGATCATTGAAAAGACAGGAAAGAAAGAAAAGACCAAGATGGATGTCAGAGGAGATTCTGAAACTTGCTCTTGAGCGTCAAGCAGCTAAAGCAAAAGGAAGAATTGATGAAGTAAAAGAACTGAAAAGAAGATTTCAAAGGGTGGCTCAAGAAGACAAAGTAAAGTATTATAACGACATGTGCAAAGAGCTGGAAATGGAAAACCAAAAGGGAAGAACACACTCAGCGTTTCTCAAGCTGAAAGAACTGAAGAAAAAATTCAAGCCTCAAGTTGCAATAGTGAAGGATTCTATGGGGAAACTATTAAAAAACGCAGGAAGCATCAAAAGAAGATGGAAGGAATACACAGAGTCATCATACCAAAAGAATTAGTCGATGTTCAACCATTTCAAGAGGTGGCATATGATCAGGAACCGATGGTACTGAAGGAAGAAGTCCAAGCTGCTCTGAGGCACTGGTGAAAAACAAGGCTCCAGGAATTGACGGAATATCAGTTGAGATGTTTCAACAAACAGATGCAGAGCTGGAGGTGCTCACTTGTCTATGCCAAGAAATATGGAAGACAGCTTCCTGGCCAACTGACTGGAAGATATCCATATTTATGCCTATTCCCAAGAAAGGTGATCCAACCAAATGTGGAAATTATAGAACAATATCATTAATATCACACGCAAGCAAAATTTTTCTGAAGATCATTCAAAAACCGCTGCAGCAGTATATTGACAGGGAACTGCCAGAAATTCAGGCCGGTTTCAGAAGAGGACGTGGAACCAAGGATATCACTGCTGATGTCGAATGGATCCTAGCTGAAAGCAGAGAATACCAGAAGGATGTTTACCTGTGTTTTATTGACTATGCAAAGGCATTCGACTGTGTGGATCATAACAAATTATGGATAACATTGCGAAGAATGGGAATTCCAGAACACTTAACTGTGCTCATGAGGAACCTTTACATAGATCAAGAGGCAGTTGTTAGGACAGAACAAGGGGGTACTGATTGGTTTAAAGTCAGGAAAGCCGTGCATCAGGGTTGTATTCTTTCACCGTGCCTATTCAATTTGTATGCTGAGCAAACAACCCAAGAAGCTGGACTATATGAAGAAGAACAGGGCATCAGGATTGGAGGAAGACTCATTAACAAGGTGCATTATGCAGATGACACAACCTTGCTTGCTGAAAGTGAAGTGGACTTGAAACACTTACTAATGAAGATCAAAGACCACAGCCTTCAGTATGGATTGCACCTCAACGTAAAGAAAACAAAAATCCTCACAACTGGACCAATGAGCAACATCATGATAAATGAAGAAAAGATTGAAGTTGTCAAGGATTTCATTTTACTTGGATCCACAATCAACAGCCATGGAAGCAGCAGTTAAGAAATCAAAAGACACGTTGCATTGGGTAAATCTACTGCAAAGGACCTCTTTAAAGTGTTGAAGAGCAAAGATGTCACCTTGAAGATTAAGGTGCGCCTGACCCAAGCCATGGTATTTTAAATCTCATCATATGCATGTGAAAGCTGGACAATGAATAAGGAAGACTGAAGAAGAATTGAGGCCTTTGAATTGTGGTGTTGGCGAAGAATATTGAATATATCATGGCCTGCCAAAAGAATGAACAAATCTGTCTTAGAAGAAGTACAACCAGAATGCTCCTTAAAGGCAAGGATGGTTGAGACTGCATCTTACATACTTTGGACATGTTGTCAGGAGGGATCAGTCCCTGGAGAAGGACATGCTTGGCAGAGTACAGGGTCAGCGGAAAAGAGGAAGACCCTCAACGAGGTGGATTGACACAGTGGCTACAACACTGAGCTCAAGCATAACAAGGATTGTAAGGATGGCTCAGAACCGGGCGGTGTTTCATTATGTTGC
This sequence comes from Elephas maximus indicus, assembly GCF_024166365.1. NCBI lineage: Eukaryota > Metazoa > Chordata > Mammalia > Proboscidea > Elephantidae > Elephas > Elephas maximus. Next base: position 79,033,299 of record NC_064834.1, on the reverse strand, counting down.
GCATAGGGTCGCTATGAGTCAGAACCAACTCAATGGCACCTAACAACAACAACCAGAACATTATTCAAATTTAGGCAATGACCACTAATGCCAAAGATGAAGAAATTGAAGTTTTTTTTTTTTTTTTTTTGCCAAATCCTGCAGTCTAAAATTGAAGAAGCATGCAGTCAAGGTGTACCGATAATTACCAGCGATTGGAATGTGAAAGTTGAAAATAAAGAAGGATCAGTAGTTAGAAAGCGCAGCCTTGGTGATAGAAACAACTGCAAAGTTCACATGATAGAATTTTGAAAGACCAACAACTTTATTCATTGCAAATACCTTTCTTTCAACAGCATAAATGATGACTATAAACGTGGACCTCACCAGATGGAATACACAGGAATCAAATTGACTGCATCTATGGAAGGAGACAATGGTAAAGCTCAACATCATCAGTTGGAACAAAGCCAGGGCTGACTGTGGAACAGATCATCAATTGCTCATATGAAAGTTCAAGTTAAAGCTGAAGAAAATTAAAACAGGCCCACAAGAGCCAAAGTATGACTTTGAGCACATCCCACCTGAATTTAGAGACCACTTCAAGAATAGATTTGATACACAGAACACTAATGACCAAAAAAAAAAAAAAAAAATGACCAAAGACCAGATAAATTGTGGGATGACATCAAGGACAACATAAGTGAAGAAAGCAAAAGGTCGTTAAAAAAAAAAAAAAAGGAGAGAAGGAAAAGACCAAAGTGTATATCATAAGAGACTCTGAAACTTGCTCTTGAACATGGAGTGGCTAAAGTGAAAGGAAGATCAATGAAGTAAAAGAACCAAACAGAAGATTTCAAAGGGTGGCTTGAGAAGTAAAGTATTATTATGAAATGTGCAAGGGCTGGGTGTTAGAAACACAAAAGGGAAGAACACATACGGCATTTCTCAAACTGAAAGAACTGAAGAAAAGATTCAAGCCTTGAGTTACAGTGTTGAAGGATTCTATAGCCAAAATATTGAATGACATAGGAAGTATCAAAAGAAAATGAAAGGAATACACAGAGTCACTGTACCAAAAAGAATTGGCCGACATTCAACCATTTGAGGAGGTAGCGTATGATCAAGAACCAATGGTATGAAAAGAAGAACTCCAAGCTGCACTGGAGGCACTGGCAAAAAACAAGTCTCCAACAAAAGGATGCAGCGCTGGAAACGCTCACTTGTCTATGCTGAGAAATTTGGAAGACAGCTACCTGGCCAACAACTGGAAGAGATCCATATTTGTGCCCATTCTAAAGAAAGGTGATCCAACACAACGCAGAAATTACTGAACAATATCATTAATATCACACATAAGTAAAATTTTGCTGAAGATCATTCAAAAGTGGCTGCAGCAGCCTATCGATAGAGAACTACCAGAAATTCAAGCAGAATTCAGAAGAGAGCATAGAATGAGGGATATTATTGCTGACGTAAAATGGATATTGGTTGAAAGCAGAGAAAAACCGTAAGGGTGTTTACCCGTGTTTTATTGACTGTGCAAAGGCATTCAACTGTGTGGATAATAACAAATTATGGATAACATTGTGAAGAATAGGAATTCCAGGACACTTAATTGTACCCATGAAGAACCTGTACTTAGACCAAGAGGAATTTGGTTTAAAATCAGAAAAAGTGTGTGTCAAGCTTATACCCTTTCACCACATAATCAGTCTGTATGCTGAGCACATAATCAGAGAAGCTGGACAATATGAAAAGAACGCAGCATCAGGATTGGAGGAAGACTCATTAACAATCTGCAATATGCAGATGATACAATCTTGCTTGCTGAATGTGAAGAGGACTTGAAGTGTTCACTGATGAAGGTCAAAGACCACAGCCTTCGGTACAGACTACACCTCAACACAAAGAAAACTAAGATCCTCACAATTGGATCAGTAAGCAACTCATGATAAATGGAAAAAACATTGAAGTTTCCAAGGATTTCATTTTACATGGATCCACTATCTACACCCATGGAAGCAGCAGTCAAGAATCAAAGGGCGTATTACATTGGGCAAATCTGATGCAAAAGGCCTCTTTAAAGTGTTAAAAAGCAGAGATGTCACTTTGAGGATTAAGGTGCGCCTGACCCAAGCCATTGTATTTTCAGTGGCCTCTTATGCATGTGAAAGCTGCACAATGAGTAAGGAAGATCAAATAATTGGTGCTCTTAAATGATGTGTTAGCAAAGAATATTGAATATACCAGGGACTTCCTGAAGAAGAAATAATTCTGTCCTGGAAGAAGCTCAGCCAGAATGCTCCTTAGAAATAAGGATGGCGAGACTTGTCTCACATCCTTTGGACATGCTATCAGGAGGGAACAGTCCCTGACGAAGGACATCACACTTGATAAATTAGAGGGTCAATGAAAGAAAAGAAGACCCTCAACGAGATGGATTGACACAGTGGCTGAAACAATGGGCTCAAACATAGCAAAGACTGTGAGGATGGTGCAGGACCAGGCGGGTTTCCTGTTGTACACAGGGTCACTATGAGTTGGAACCAACTCAAGGACACCTAACAACAACAACAACATGCTGTCCTCCAAGTACACACCCAACAGGTTACAAGGAACCAACGCACAATTTTTGAGAATGTGTCAGACAGGTTTGATTTCTCTACATTTTTACAGCTGCTGTTTGTTCTCTCCCTTAAGCAGCATCAGTGGACAAGACAGCTTGTTTCTTCTGACAAAATACAGCAAGGGATGTACCAGACCTGATCCTTTTTCTTCCTCCTATCACTGGGTAGGTACCACTTTTGTTCTTTCACCTCTTTGGTTAAAGAGAAAGTCACAGACCACATCCAGTGTAGCTGTCATCCATTTTCCGTTAATCTACGTACAGATAGGCTGCGTTATGTTGCATTAAATTTTTTTCTCTAGCATTACCAAAAAGTAAGACCTACCTTCTGCACAGATCCACTGATATAGGGTTAGCCCCTTAACACTCTGAGCCCTTTTCCTGTCCAAACCTTTTGGGCTGTTTATAGTTCCCGGCGACACTGGGCTTTTCTTACCCAGGCTTGCAGGCTTGTTGTTGTCATAATGAGATGACAGCTCCTGCTCACAGAGAGGAAATATCGGTGGGAGATGAGGGACAAGTGGTAATCTCAGCACTGAAATATTAACTGATTGGGGAGTATTTTATAAAATTGGTCTTGACTAGTCAAGTTGGAATTTTTTTATTATTGGCCAGTAAGACACAGGGATTAACAAGAGTGCTCTAGAATCCTATGTGTATATAAAAATTAGCCGCATTTTAGAATGTGGAACTCTTCTAGTGAGACTTTTCCTTTAGCCCAGAAAAATTTGCTCTCTTTTACATTCTCTTATTTTTCTGTTTTGACCCCTTTTTACTCCTACATAAGAATGAACGGCGTTAATAGCCAATGTGCACAAAGGAACTACCTTTATAGGAACACAATCAGTAATTATTAAATTAATAAATCAGGGATTATTCAATTATTAAATTTGATAAAAATCTCAAAAGATTTTTTCATTTTGTCTGAAATATTTTCCTAGATCAGAGAATATGAAGCTCTCACGTTTAAAATTCCCAAATAAAGAATATATGTTCATCATACAGATCTGAAAGACTTCCATGAATTACTCTGCTAAATAGCCAGGACAAATAAACAAACAGAAGTAAAAAGCAAATTAATTAAAAATACATTGACAACTTTACTGGCCATACGTATATTCTCTCTGTTTCGTCTATACTCACATAGCACGTGAAGCAGATCCTGAATGCTTATGTGTGTTGTAGGAAGAGGAGACGTGGGGCGGGTGGGTGAGGGGGCTGGAGAAAAACCCTGAAAAACGGGGAATTAATTGGGAGCATGAGCCTGCCACGGATCGCAGCCTGGATGTTGTACAGAAATGTGACCCCGAGTCTGAGATATTTGTGTTCAATTTGGCTGAGTATTTTCTTAAAAAAAAAAAATCCTTCTTTAGTTTAAATTTGTCTTTTCTAGGAAACAAACAGACAAAAAAAAAAAAAAAAAAAACTCTCTAGAGCAAAAGAGGTTTCTCTCACCCTGTTTTGAAACAGTTTTGGTTGTGTAGTTTTCTATAAGACACTCCCTCTATGCTTCAATTTTCCCCGAGGCTAACAGTTTTATATCCAAAGTAAATCTAGCTAAAATTAAGAAACAGAACATACAGCTGCCCATACTCATGGCCCACAGATGTTACCAAAATCTGATTAAAAAGCCCTTAATCTCCTGCAGCACCTTTTCATTACTGTAATAATCATTTTTGCCAAATATCTAGCAGAGAGGGAGACGGAGCCCGAGAAGAGGGGTTTTGATCACTGGTATCTGCAAACGCGCGTGGAACTTAGTGGGAGAAAGGAGGACAAGGGGTAATCCATGTGCTGAAATATTTTTGCTTCTTTTTCTAGAAAATGTGCAATTTGGTCAGGCAGAAGAAATTGCACAGAGCCTACCAAGCAATAAATCACCGGATTGCCGGTGACACTCATACAATGCGGATATAGTGTTAACTGGACGAGTCAGACAGCCCCTCCTGCACCCAGCTTGTTCCTAGGAGGTGACCTTGCCGCAGCAGGGTAATCAATCATCCTGGCACAGGACACACTGTTTTTGTTTAATATTACACTATTGGAATATATAGTAAACAAAGTGTAAAGGAAATTTTGAGAGCAAGCACTGTATAAGGAATGCTGTAATATGCTTGCCGCCCGCGACTGTCACCGCGTACTTTGCTCCCCGTGAACGTCCAGTTTACCAACTTCGTCTTGTCAGGAACCGGCGCCTCAACATCTCCAAGCGGAATTCTGGGTGTGGAGCTCCCAGCACACAGTCATTAAAATTTTAAGGGAAATAAAACCAGAAGTTTGTAGGGAGATAAATTCCCAGCCATCACCTGGAATAGGTTGTCAGGGCTCCTCTCTTCATCTCCACTTCTAAAATTCTTTTTACACTTTACCATGGTATTTTTCTGACCAAAACACTTGGAAGAAAAGGAATTTGGTTTCAGAAACACAGATTCAAGCATATATCTCAGTAGGTCGAAGTCCCCAAGTACAAGCTGGGAGGGAAGCTGAACGGTTAGGGGTTTGTGCATTACACAGGCCCACTCCTCCAAGCCTCCCATATCTGTTCTGTGGGAGATTCTATTGTCTGTTAAAGAGTTAACAGGCACCTAAAGTGGGAACCCGAGTAGGAACCTGGGGCCTTATTAACTGGCTAGGTCCTTTTCCCAGTGCGGGCCACCTTGGGGCCAGGCTAATCCACAGCATTGACTGCTGTTGAGGAGATCACATTTTACTGAGAAGAGAGTTTCAAAGAGAAAGCTGTTTGCACAAATTCATCACAGAAAATAATTGGACCCTGTTTTTTTTTTTCCCCTCCCAATCATTCGGCACGTGCTCTAGTTGGTTCAGCCCGTTTGGACAGGATGCCAAAGTGTTGTTTTCATTCTCTGTATTAAGAATGGGCCCCACCTTATCGAAAGAGGCCTGGAATCGGGTTGGTTTGGGGTGTAACGCCGTCAGTGGGAATTCTGAGCCTAAGTTGAGGGGAGAATGGGCCTCTAAGCACACATAAGAAGGAACTTTCCACAGCCCATTAAAGCGGCATGTTTTCGCTCACATCACATCTAAACATTTTCTCTCACACATATTGGAGTTTTTCCTTTTTTTTTTCATGGAAAATCAGCAAGTCAGAAACAGTCAGTTGATTTTTAAGATGTGAGTTCTGGGGCCTGTAAATAGGGGCAATAACCACGCAATCCAGAGGAAAACAGTGGCAGAGTCTTTAAAGTCGGTGTGGAGAAATGCATCCAGATAGAGCCCATGGCCATGCGTTTCCCAGGTGGGCATGGTGCTCATTTCAGTCACAGAAATGAGGCTCCAGGATGAAAAGTCTGAGTTTCTCTCGAGCACTCTATGAGTGGCCTCGCCCACAGGGCCAGCGAGTCTCCGTAACGACAAGATTCAGGGTGTGGGGAGCAGCGATTCGCAGCCTGTGCTGGGTCCGAGCGAGGCCTCGAGAAGGTCGCAGGATGCAAAGAAAAGTCTAGAAAAGAGGATCAATCAGAGTCTGCACAAGTCCATGAAGAAAGACCATTGGGCAGGACTGAGTGAGTTAGGCTAAAGAAGGCTCTGTATTGGCTTAAACAAGTTTAGTGATTTGGTCAGCTTGTGACAGCAAGTCTGTCAAAACTGCGTGTGTGCGCGTGCAGAGAGCTTTTATGAAGCCCAGAAGAAACCTCATGTTATTTTTACCTCGGGTATCCTTCAGAGAGGCAGCACACAGCACATTTGCTGAGGCCGGCAGGGATGGGGGGACACAGGCGTAAATGGCACCTTGGGACCAGAACTGTCTCTGGGAAGCAAGGGCAGGGCTGGGGCAGAAGGACAATAGGTGAGGGACGATGACACACACAAAAAACTGGCCATCTCTGCGTGGGCGGCCACGGCCACCCAGCAAGGCCCAGCGCCTGGCAGGCAGCTTTGTGTCCAGGTATGCAGAGTTGGTCCCTGCCCCAGGTGGCCAACATAAGGCACCTGAGATACACTCGACCCTCCTTTCTTTTTTGTTTGAGATCATCCAGGGGTCCCAGTAGCAAAGGTGTGCTGCACTGCAGTTAACTGTAAAAAAAAAAAATCAAAATGGGCGGTCAGTAAACACACAGCCTTTTAAACTCCTTTGTGGAAAATTGCAGGGCAGGGAACACTAGAAACTTTTCAGCAGTGAACCGTCTTGGAGCGCTCTATCAGCTGGAATCAGCAGTATTTATTTCTCTTCCTGGTTGAAATATGTGTTGTTGCTTGCATTGTATTCGCGGGGGAGAGATCTTATCGCCTCCCTCTGACTAATCTAGCTCCATTGATGAGCTGTGTGCTCATATTAAATATGTTATCATTCCTGCTTCCAGTGCTTTCTTGTTGTTGCTAAAACTTCTCGGGGCAGAAGTTGTTCCAGGTATCCTGTCTCTGTGTACAATTACATTTTTAAAGAAGTGCTACTGCTGCTCCTCCTAAAAAAAACCTAGCCAGGGCCAATTGAGAGGAAGCAGTCTTAATGTGCAGCGAGAAGTCTACAGACAACGGAGCCCAATTTGCATAGCTTTAGCTGTGCTAAAATTCTAGTCTCCAAAGGATACATGCAGAAACCGTGGTCTATCTTTGTGTGTTTAATTATCTGACTTTTAACTAGCTAAGTTATAATTGCTACAGTGAGCATTTTAAAAAATTTGGGCAAAAGCAGTTTTTCAAATTACTGATAAGAAAACTATTTGAGCAAATAGTAATAATAAAAGGTAAAAATGAAACCACAGAAATTCATTTTGTTGGGGTGGTTAAAACGTGATTTCGTTTAATCTACCGACATTCCCAGAAGTCCTGTGCGTAACATAAACATGTGTATGTAGTTTTTAGAAACAGGAAGTTAAAAGTATGAGGCAGAATGCCATCCTGTCTCACTGAAGATGATACACATTTATTTTGTAGTTCAAACTATACACCATTCACCTGAAGGGCTAATCTTACATTTAAAATGGAAAATCCAAACGGAAGCATCATTGTTTAGCCTAGAAATTCCCCACAAAGAATAAAAATGGGGTGTCCATAAAAATGTATCGTTTTCAACCTTAAGGGGAGAAGTTAAGTGTTATTCTTCAAATTCACTTCTCCTTTGAAAGTGTTGAAGGGCTGGGCTAGTATGCCATGTGCTGCTGAAGCAGTTTATTAAATTAAAAGAATTAGAGTCTTAACTCCAAAGACCTCAAACCTGAAAGATTCTAAACAAAATACCAAGAGTAGAAATATGAGTCAAAGCAATTAGGATGTGAATATGTTCCCAGATTAATTTTTTGGGGGGAGGGGGCTGTGCATTCGGAAAATCTCTCACAAATATTTTTTCAAGGGAAAATACTTCAGACACTATATTTCGGAGAATGCACACAAATTAAGGATGTCATAGAAAAAGCACATATTTGTGAGTCTCAGGTACCTGGCAAAGAGAGCGGGGTGAAATGTTTAGAGGTTTTCATCTTTTGTCTTGCCCACTGCTATTGTCAAGCCTGCTGATAACCACCTTTGGAAGGAAAGAGAGAGACTTTCAGAATTATTCACTTTATATTAAGGCAAATACATTGATAAGCTTTATCAAGTATCCACATTTTCAGTAATTCCTCTAAATGTCAAAGGCATTCCTTTTACATTAAATAAAACCGAGATGAGAGAGAAGCCAGTGACAGGTAACCGGAATTCAACCCAGACACACTATCAAAGGTGTCTGGCTTCCTTCGCAGAATCATATTACATACCTATTGCAAAGCCTGCAATCTTTGGGGAATGTTCATTTTCGCTCCGGTTTCTTCCCCAGTCCCACCTCCTAGGACAATAATGGGTGTCAGTACAGTTTGGACGAGACAGGATTAAGCTATCACCCCCCCTGCTGTGTGTTAATTTATTGCTGCCGACATTTTCATATCTGATTCATTTTCACCCACTCCACTGCGGCTGCACAGAGTTCCCGGTCGCTGCCAGGCCGAGTGGCACCGGGGTGCGAGTGGCTGGCACCGTGAAATGGCTTTCTTCGCGGTGTGCCGCGCAGGTAGGCTCCTGGGAGAGGCCCCCGGAACGGGGAGTAGGAGCACGCTGGGCCCGCGCCGCAGGCAATATGCTTAGGTGTGACACGCAAACCCAAAGCCGGCTTCTTAGGAAACCAGGGAGGAAATTGTGATGCCGCCCGAGATCCCAGGGCTAGATGGCTGTAGGGAACGGTGTGATTTCCCCAAGAAAAGACAGGGTCGCAGCTGCTCGGAATTTACATCACAACAATTTTCCCCCCTCATTTTGTCCAGCTATGATGTGAACCTGCCGGAAAGGTGTTTACTCCTGTTTGGAAATGGATGCCCCGTGCCTCCCCTGTTCAGTTTTGCCCCAGGCTCAGCTGGCTGCGTGGCTGCGGTTGGCAACAGAGTTAGACTCAGAGGAGCCCAGAGAAAAGGGCTGGGGAGGAGACTGAGCCAGGGTTGTTAATTCGATCCTTTCATAAATTCGAGGTGCTGATTTTTTAAAAAATGCCTTAATAGGGAGAGTTAAGTGGGACAGGCGAGGAGAAAGGTGCTTTCAGAACTGTGAGGCCTTGGGAGGCCCGTGCCTAGTCAGGAAGCTGCAGAAAGCGTTTGCATCTCCCGATGCCGATGGCTGCTCCGTCTCAGCCTGCCTGTGCAAACATCTACCTGGGAAAAGCAGGCCTGGTAAGGCACCTGGTGAGGTCCCCTGGCTTGGGGAGAGGCCCGCACCTCCCCTGGAGCCAGAGGCGGCCCAGGCTCCCAGCACCCTGGCCTCTGTACGTGCTGATACTTACAGCTCACGGAGGAGAGCAAGGTTTAAAATTGAGCTTGGTTTAATATCGAAGGCTGCTATTCCAAAAGCTGACAGATAACCTGGGAAATTTTTATTTTTTCCCCTTCAGTGAACAAACACCAGCCCTCGTCACTCCACATACGGTGACGCACGAACAGCCCGAGCCTTCTGTCTGGCCTTTCTCCTGGGCAACCGGTTCCAAACATCAGGCCTGATTTTTATGAGCACAGCACGCCTTGCCTGCCATTTAGGAAATAATTGCAGAGTCACACGTTGTCGGTGACACAGACCAAGCGCTGCCTCACATTTATCGGAAAAAGAAAAATGCCTCAGAGCCCCATTTTTGCTTTTGTTAAGACTAAATTCTACCGTGAATATGTTGAGCAGCAGGGATGGGGAGCTGCTGTCAAACGTGCACAGGTATATACATGTGTACTGCATATAATATATGCATCACCGTTATCTATGACAAATTAGATCTCACATCAAGAAAGCTTTTAAAAGTAAGCAATTATGAAAGAATCCATTATAATTAATACAGGGCACATCTTCTTCTGACGAGCAGTCTAAGTGCTGTAAGGATGAAGACACAGCCCCGGCTCGTGGAGAAGCCTTCCCTTCAACTTTATTGAATTTCTACTAAGAAGGCAGACTAAAGTGATTTTTAACACTTATCAATTGGATTTATGATTTCTGTGTCATCCCCCCTGCTTCTGACATTTGGAAATATTCAACATGAGGGAATCATGCGATGATTTTTTTAACTACACTGTAAAACGTTCTAGCCTCCTCTCTTTCTGAAACCCATAAATGGCTAATTTAGTCTCATAGAGCTGAAATTCCTGAGTTTCATCTGCTAATTATTTGGCACCGTTTTGATGTTTTAAATCATTATGATAGACTGTGTGGAGAGGGCAACTGCCTTAATTGTGGAGATAAACTCTGGCCTTCAGATCTGGGCTTGACCCGGCTTTTTCAGTAAAAATAAAATACCTTTGAACATGGGCGCTCCGGTTTGACTGGGGCCACACTGAGTTACATCGTACGTCCAGATCTGAGAGAATTCAGCAGCTCGCTCACAGGAAGGCGGACAACAACAAAGGCTTGGCTCTTGTGTAGAAAATCCAAGAGTATAGGGGTCAAATATAGGTATTTGGGAACTAATAAGGTATTTCCGAAACACGAAAGAGAACGCCTACTTAAAGAAAGGATTTTTAAAAAATCTTTCAAACCAGGTGCGTGTGTGTGTGTTTTCTGCTAAAGAAACTCTCAGTGATAACCCCTTTTTATTTTCCAACAGGAGTAAAGGAGTCAAAAATAGCTCACCCCTGTCTCTAAGCCTGAGAACCCTCACCTTTCAAAATGTGATAACTAGTTAGTTCACTTTTCGCACTTATAGACAAGGTGGCTGTGTTTATTTTTGGCCTTTTTGAAGGCAAATGGACAGTATGATTTGTGAGGGGAGGGAAAAGGGATGAACGTGTGTGTGCGTGTGTGTGTGTGTGGCTCCATCTTTTCTCTGTGTGTGTGTGTGGTTCCATCTTTTCTCTGTGTGTGTGTGTGTGTGGCTCCATCTTTTCTCTCTTTGTGTGTGTGTGTGTGGCTCCATGTTTTCTCTGTGTGTGTGTGGCGGGGGGGCTCCATCTTCTCTCTCTCTGGCTAATTAACAGCACGCCTGTTAGCTGGCTATATTTTATCTGCAACTTAGGGGCTTGCTGAGGTTTTCTGGGAGGTTGTTGCTGATTGAGCTGAACGTCGGTGTGTCTGGTTGGTGGGAAGCTGCTCGGCTCAGCGGGGACAGCCTGTTGTACCTCGCGCCTGGCCATGGAGGTTCCATGTCGTATATCATTCCCAACTTGCAGCGCTGTTTCCCGAAGTCAAACAGCCCTCTCCTCCACTCCCATTACCACAAATCATTTTGTAATCCAACTCCCTGGGTTGCGGTAGGACGCGGCAGAGCAGTAGAAGGCACAGTGGTGGTGAAGTTATGGGTATGGCCCTGCTCTGGGTTCAGAGAAACGTTGCGGCGCCCTACCTGGGTGAGGCATCAGTGCCATAGGCCACCTAGAATAGGATGGCTCTTTAATTTTTCATTTAAAAATGATTGGAGGGAGTGGGAGCAAGAAAGCTCAGTGCGACCTCGATGTCCCTCACTCCAGGGCTCAACCCTGCAGCCAAGCTCGATGCCTGTTTCAGCCTCAATCACAGCAAAGGTCAAATCCTGGAAAGGGCCTCCCATGGTGTCTGGTGTATCTGGGTCACCAACTGGTCCCTGGCATCTTGTCACCCCTGTGGGACTGGGCTGTGAGAAGTGTTACAGTGAGTCTCAGGAGAGGGTTTGTGACGGGACTTGTAGATGTCAACCACCTCTCACCTAGAGCCTGGTGGCTGTCTGCACTGGGCTATTGCTGTTGCTGGGTGGGGAGGGCTCTGGTCACGTAGGTCTTTGAGTCTGCTCTTATTTTTAATTTTATGAACTTGAGTTTTCCGAGAAGTAGAAGAAAGGCATAGCAGAAGCGGAATGAGCAAACCTTTCCATTTTTTCCCCCCATACACACCCTCTAATTTACAAAGCCTTAGTCATCCACACACTCTAGGAGGATCCACAGTGTTGGGGGAACTTAAATGTAACGCATCGCACCAACACACGTAAGCCAAGTACAAAAGCTGTTCAGATGAGGTTGTTTGGACATTGGACGTAGATTGCCAGCATCTGTGCAAAAAAAAAAAAATGTATATATATGTATAGGGTCGCTATGAGTCAGAATCTTATATATATAAGAAAATAATACCGTAAAATCTGTGAAAGCCAGAACCTGTGTAAGGTGGAAACCTGTCAGAGAAAGAAAACTCAAATATTTTCCATGAAAACGCACAATAGAAAAGTGGTGAGATTGCACCCTGTCAAAGGCAGAATACTTGCGAGACCCAGAAAAACAAGGCAGTCCTGTGGAGTTCCGGCTCTACAGGATTCGTTGTATTTGGTCTTTCCTGTCACCTGTGCCACTAGCTGGGTATGGACCCCTGAATACCAGGTGGCTCCTGTTTGAAATAAGGGTGTTGGCTGGTCTTGATGCTCCCTTCCAACTCCAATATTTTACGGCTCAGATGGTGGGGGGTCGGTATCTCCTAAGCCCCCCAGTCCAATCTGGGGATTAGTAGACATTGGGGAAAAGACAAAGGCTTCACACTCTCTGCATTTTCTGAATCTTCTCGCAGCTGTAAAGAAGGTGCGTTCTTCAGAACATTAGAGCAGCCTTCCTTTGGAGAGATGATAAACAAGATAAGTGGCTGTCCCCATAATCTGTTAGTCACTGCTGAAACACTTTCACTCCCTGTGCCCACGAAGTGTGCCAACGGAGGTTAGGAAAGACAACTCTTCGGTGAGGTAATTTGGTCCTAAATATGAGGCTCTGCACCTGGCACAGGTGCACCTCATCATCACCCCACGAGGCCATGGAGACAGAGTCTACCAGGAGAAACTGAGGCCAGGGAGATGTGTGCACGATCCTGGAGCCGAGGAAAACCAGGCATGCTGTCAGGAAAGAGCCCTGGCGCCGAGCCTGTCCCTCAAGCTATGCTGCTCCTGAAACTCATCTGCTGCAGGTTGTGGTAACAAGGACCCACCAGCAACATGTCAGGCGCATAGAGGGGGCGCATCCATGGCCCATGGGGTCTTCTCTACCTGCTGCAGCTCTTGTAGACATCCCACGCTCACCTCGCCATTACACCCCAAACCTTGTTAGTGAGAGCTCAGCTGAGAGACAGAGAGCAGGAGTGAGCGAGCGAGCGAGCGAGAGAGAGAGAGAGAGAGAGAGAGAGAACGCGCGAGAGCCAGAGCGAGCGTGCCTCTCCAATGCTCTGTGTTTAAACCAGCCTTCTGGATCTCAGGACTTGTCCGGCTGCCTAAAGAAGGAAGTTATTAGAGTTTACACTTCAGTTTTGGGTCCAGATTTTCTTGTTAAGGGGAGTCTAGCTGTGGGGGGCTAACTAATGGCTCCCCAAAGACGCCTGTCCTAATTCCTGGAACCTGTGGATGTTACCTCGCATGGTAAAAGGGACTTTGCAGATGTGATTAACTTAGGGATTCTGAGTTGGGGAGATGACCCTGGATTATTAGGTGGGCCTGATGTTATCACAAGCGTCCCTGCAAGAGGGATGCTGGAGGGTCAGAGTTAGTGGTAGGAGATGTGAGGATGAGATCAGAGGTTGGAGTGACGTGGGGATGGGCCAGGAGCCAAGAATGCAGATAGCCTCTAAAAGCTGAAAAGAGCAAAGAAATACATTTGTTCTGAAGCCTTCAGGAGAAGCACCACCCTGCTGACACCTTGGTCCTAGGCTTCTGACCTCAGTACTGTAAGAGAGTCAATGTGTGTTGTTTAAGCCACGAAATTTGTGGTCGTTCATTAAAACAGCCATGGGAAACTCCTATAGCAGCTTAGTTTGTGTTCAGCCTGGGAACTTGAAATCTTTCATCCTCACTGGAAGCCTCTCTGTTCTTAATGGACCTCTGTTTAACATTCATTCGTTGACCCTGGTAACAGTCATGTGGTACACTGCAAAGGTGGAGAGCTAACTCTGATCTCCACAGAAGGCAGGAGCCAATTCAAATTATGCCTGAGGTTCAAAAGACTAGATTTTTAATTCTTGATGTTTAAAAAAAATGTGTGTGCCTTTGTGCTTACTTATTGGCTGCCTAGGTGGCATTGCTGGTTGGGCTAAGCCCAGGGAAGTCTCATGAGAAAAGCCAACTATGTGAGATTGTCCAAATAACAGTATTTGGATAAATTCTGGGTAAGCAACTGAGCTTTTGGAGGCTCTTCCAAGCCAAACGTGGGAGCCGTGTGAAATTGACACACCATTCCTTAGTGGTCGGAGGAGTGGCTGAGGGTTGTGAAACAGGAGACAGAAGAAGGCTTCAGGGGCAAACCCAGTCGTGACCCCAGGGCAGGGGAAATTGCTTAAAACCCCATCGTAAATATACCCAGCTCCTCCATTTGAGCCTTACAGAGAAGGCGCTGAGCTGCCCACATGCCCCACAGCGTCTCATGTGGTTTTCAGAAAGCTCTGCCCTCCTTAGTGCCTGAGCCAGCAGGGCAGGGGGACCACATTGCCCAAAGCAAAATTCACTTGCAGCAGCCCCTTACTGCTCGAACCTCCCCCAAAATAAACATTTTGGAGGATTACTAAATCTCCCGTTAAATTCTAAGCCCTTTACCCACTTTTAATAATCCATTTCCTGATTCCTAGGCTTCTCCAACATTTTCTAAACATCTCATGAGGTTTTTCAAGAAAAGAGATCTGGAAAAGCCTCCTAAACTTGTGGTCAGCACATTCTTCCACATTCAAGTCCCCTTCACCGCTTCACTATAGGCTTCTCGTTCTGCTGAGTGTGATCAAATGCCCTCAAACCCTGCAGGATGTCGGTAGTAATCATCATTTTGTAACCGCCCTGAGATTTTGGGTGTTCTAACACAGCTTGTCCACCACTTGTCTGTCAGTTGTCATACTTGTGTGTTCAGTGCTTCAAATCCCAGCTGGTTACCCATAGGAGACAGGTTTCAGCAGAGATCCCAGACTAAGACTAGGAAGAAAAGGCCTGACAATATAGTTCCAACAATTAGCCCATGAAAACCTTAAGGATCTATACAGAACGTTGTATGACTCACTTGCTTTGGACACATCAGGAGGGATCAGTCGCTGGAGGAGGACAACATGTGTGTTGAAGTAGAGAGCCAATGAGGGTGTGAGGACCCTCAGTGAGATGGATTGGCACAATAGCTTCAGCAATGGACTTGAACATGCTGGCGATTGTGAGGATGGCATGGGACCATGCAACGTTTTGTTCTGTTGTACCAGGAGTTGGTGCTGACTTAAGGCAACTAGCAACAACAAACATAGCTTGTATGCTCATCATTTATTTATTTTTTTTATTTTTGACAAGCTGGTTAGATTCAACAGTAAATAAAACATTAAGTAATGGTGAAATTTATTTATGGGGTCCACCTTATAAAACACACACACACACACACACACAGAGATGCTCCTGCAGAATCAGAAATGAGGCAGAATGGCTTCAATTTACCTTTGAAGCCACATCTTGGACTCTGCATAAATTGTGTGAAGCATGGCAGGAACAAAAGTCAAAATGAAAATGTGCTAAAAGTGAAAACTCAATTCTGATGGATGTGGCTCCATTTGGCACCCTTCCAGCTGTTGGAAATGGTTTGAGAATGATCCAGTCGTCCTATGCTATGGAGATTCACAGTCAAAAGAACAGACAAGAGGATGCAATCTAGTCTATAATTCTGGATCATTCCATGAAATATTTGCTGCCATTTTAACAAAACAGAAAAGCCTGAACAATTGACACTAGGTTATATAATAGGAATGCTCCAAGGCTTGGGTTCATTTGCCCCTGAGAAGAACTGACCTCAGCTGTCACTCACAGAAGCTAGTACCGGGTTCTGTGTGTTATATCAAGAGCAAAAGCACAGACTGAATCCAGGAGCCACGTGGAGGACGGAGCAGACGCTTTCTATAACTTGGAGACTGACACAAATGCCCTGAAATGACAATTAGAAAAAAAAACTCAATCTAAAACACTGGTGAAAGAAACAAGAAGTTATATAAATAGTGGATCAGAAATCAGGAGGAATCTCTGGGAGATAGAAAGCAGCCGAGAAGCAAAACAGGGAAAGCCTTGGTCCAAAGCTCGTCCAGGAGAAGACTGCTGAGGTGGGGGGACAGTGGGGCTTTGTCATGGATTGAATTATGCCCCCCCCCAAATGTATGTGTCAACTTGGCTAGGCCATGATTCCCAGTATTCTGTGGTTGTCCTCCATTTTGTGATTATAACTTTATGTTAAAAGGATTAGGGTGGGATTGTAACACCACCCTTACCCAGGTCACACCCTTGATCCAAAGTAAAGGGAGTTTCCCTAGGGTATAGCCTGCACCACCTTTTCCCTCTTAAGAGATAAAAGGAAAGAGAAGCAAGCAGACAGTAGGGGACCTCATACCACCAAGACAGCAGTACCGGGAGCAGAGCACGTCCTGTGGACCCAGGGTCCCTGCACCTGAGAAGCTCCTCGACCAGGGGAAGTTTGAGGACAAGGACTTTCCTCCAGTGCTGACAGAGAGAGAAAGTCTTCCCCTGGAGCCTACGCCCTGAATCTGGACTCGTGACCTACTAGACTGTGAGAAAATAAATTTCTCTTTGTTAAAGCCATCCACTTGTGGTATTCCTGTTATGGCAGCACTAGATGACTAAGACAGGCTTAGAGGGCACAGTGGCAACCCGCAGAGCAAACGTCTGAGAGCAGCGTTTGAGAAGCTGTGCCCACTGGAAGCCCCCTCCCTACCCAGTGCTGAGCGCTAGGTAGCATCAACACTTGCCCTGAATGATTCAGAGGGAGGGGCATGTAAGCCACACAGGTGCAGGGTCCCAGGGATGCCCAGCCCTACACCCCAAAAACAAAAAGGAACAAAAGAAAATCGAGGGAAGTCGTTTGACAAATGGTGGAAGGACATTTGCTGAGCTGAAGACATCTATGAATCCTCAGATTCAAAGACTGAACACTGAGCAGGATGGATGCAAAAGACGGGACCACTACTGTGGGCTTTCTGAGCACTCAGTGTAAAGAGAAAACAGTCACGGATTTCAGAGAAAGGGTGAAAACACAGCTACTGACAACGAACTAAGAATTGTATTGAGTTGAGTCTGCTCACCAGCAACACTGAAAGGCAGAAAACACTGAAGCAGTATTCCCAGAGTTCTGAGAGAAAGGACTTTGACTGGAGAATTGTATACTCAGCTCTACTGGAATCCAATGAGTGAGCAAAATAAAGACAATTTCACTGGATAGGAACACAGAAAGTTACTTTCTATAGACCCTCTCTTAAGGAATAATGAGGATGGATTCCAGAAAAAGGGCCAGACAGAGCATCCCAAGTTTAAATATTGACTCTGCCTTTAACTAGACATGACCCTTTTTGGCAGATGATTTAACCTCTCAGAGCCTCAGTTTTCTCAACTGTAAAATAGGGGCAACAGTATCCTCATTTACTGCACTATTCTGAGGATTAGAGAAAATAAAGGTAAAACTAGCCTGGTATCTGATAAACAACAAGTGAGCAACAAATATTTAAGCAATGGCTGACTAAGCCATTTTTCGAGCCACCCTGGATTAGCTAACTTTAGATTCACTGATGCCCAGCATAAAGCCCTAGTTGATTCTTTGAAATTGTTATTTTCTTGGAGAGCAGAGTTGTATGAATGAGATAAAATGAGTTCATGTTTTCTAATTCATAACTTTCTTCCACAAATATCATGAGTTGGTAAGGGTCACCTCCCAATGTATTTGATCAGTATATCTCTTTCTGTTCCTTTCTTTACTGTAATTTAAACTATACTGTGCATGTTTGTCTGTACTTCTTTATATGGCAGTGATACTCGACATCCATCCGGGAATAAATGCATTTAGTATCATAAGATGGTTTTTTACTTGGCAATCCCTGATTCTTTGCAAAGCTTTTCAGTTTGATTATGCTTTCAGAAGGGATAGTCAAGGGTGGGAAATTTCCATCCAACCACACTGTATTTTTATTACATAAGATGTTCACTTCCTTTTCTGTGCAACTCACTTGAAGATGATTACTGATGGAGTATCTCCAAAGAAAATTGACCTTTTAATAAGTTTTGCCATCCTAAAAATGATGGACATTTTACATACAGCTGACTAAAGTGGATATGGATGAAGTCAAGGAAAGGGTAGCCAGGAATAATGTGATTTGATTGGCTTTTTCTGTGATGGTGTTGGTGGTGTTCATGATGATGGTGGTGATTAAGCTTTTGGGAAAATTTTCAGCTTTATGTTAAAAAAAAATTGAGCTAGTTAGAGGCTCCTAAGTTATGGGTCAAGGAGCCCTGGTGGTATAGTGGTTAAGCGATGGGCTGCTAATCTAAAGGTCATGGTTCAAACCCAGCAGCTGCTCCTTGGGAGAAAGACGTGGCAGTCTGCATCTGTAAAGATCACAGCCTTGGGAACCCTATGGAGCAGTTCTCCTCTGTCCTATAGGGTCACTACGACTCAGAATCGACTCGATGGCAATGAGTTTTAAGCTGTGGTTATTGATGTAAATACACATTCATTAGCACACGTTTTATTACAGAGCATGTGGAAAAGCACATGGCAGAGGCCTCTGATTGCCACAACATCACCCCCTGGAATCATGTGTGGGGGTGCAGCCATCCCCCAAGTGCTGTGGTGTCAGCTGTTAACAGCTCACAGCTGTCCCATTAACCAGAGACTGGCTCTCAGCTGTTGAGAGCCGCCTACCTGGGGAGATTATACCCACCCCACCAGAGAAGGCCTAATTCTTCTGTGGGTAGCTTTATTACTCATTATTATGGTTTATCGTTCATGTGGTTGGATGTAGCTCTAGAATAGATCATTCCTTTTCAATGCTGAATCATATTCTTTTGAGTAACTGTATCAACATTTATTAATCCATGTCCTGTCAATGAATAGTTCAGTTGTTTATAGTTTTCTTATCTTTTTTCTTTCTTTCCCACGGTGAACAAAGCCGCTGTAAGCATTCTTGAGAACATGTGTAGGAATTCACTAAGATAAATACAGGCATAAGGCATAACTCATTTTATTGCACTTCGCAGATACTGCATTTTTTACAAATTGAAGGTTTGTGGCAACCCTGCGTTGAGCAAGACTTTTGGCACCATTTTTCCAACAGCATGTGCTCACTTTGTATCTCTGTGTCACATTTTGGTAATTCTCAAAATATTTCAAACGTTTTCGTTATTTTTATATCTGTTATGGTGATCTGTGATCAGTGATCTTTGATGTTACTATTATAATTGTTTCGGAGCACCACAAACTGCACCAATATAAGATGGTGAGCTTAACTGCTAAATGGGTGTGCTCTGACTGCTCCACTGAGGGGCTGGTCCCCTGTCTCTTTCCCTCTCCTTGGGCCTCCCCATCCCCTGAGACATGACTATATTGAAATTAGGCCAATTAATACCCTACAATGGCCTCTAAGTGTTCAATTGAAAGAAAGAGTTGCATGTCTCTCACTTTAAATCAAAAGCTAGAAAGGTTAGTGAGGAAGAGAAGGGTATGTTGAAAGCTGAGATGGGCCAAAAGATAGGCCTCTTGTACCAAACAGTTAGCCAAGTTGTGAATGTAAAGGGAAAGTTCTTGATGGAAATGAAAAGTGCTACTCCAGTGAACACACAGATGATAAGAAAGCAAAACAGCCTTATTGCTCATATGGAGAAAGTTTTAGTGGCTTGGATTGAAGATCAAACCAGTCACAACATTTCCTTAAGCCGAAGCCTAATCCAGAGCAAGGCCCTAACTCTGTTCAATTCTACAAAGGCTAAGAGAGGTGCGGAAGCTACAGAAGTTAAGTTTGAAGCTAGCAGAGGTTGGTTCATGAGGTTTAAGGAAAGATGCTGTCTCCATAACATAGAAGTGCAAAAGCAGCAAATGCCGACACAGAAGCTGCAGCAAGTTATTCAGGATATCTGGCTAAGATAACTGATAAAGGCGGCTATACTAAACAACAGATTTTCAATGTAGAGGAGACAGCCTTATACTGGAAGAATATGCCTTCTACGATTTTCATTGCTAGAAAGGGGAAGTCAATGCCTGGCTTCAAAACTTCAAAGAAAAGGCTGACTCTCTTTTTAGGGGCTAATGCAGCTGGTGACTTTAAGTTGAAGCCAGTGCTCATTTACCATTCTGAAAATCCTGGAGTCTTTAAGAATTATGCTAAATCTACTCTACCTGTGCTCTATAAATGGAACAACAAAGCCTGGGTGATAGCACATCTATTTACAACATGGTTTACTAAATATTTTAAGCCCACTGTTGAGACCTACTGATCAAAAAAAAAAAAGATTTCTTTCAAAATATTACTGCTCATTGGCAATGCACCTGGTCACCCAAGAGCTGTGATGGACTTACACAAGGAGATTAATGTTATTTTCATGCCTACTAACACAGCATCCATTCTGCAGCCCCTGGATCAAGGGGTAATTTCAACTTGAAAGTCTTATTATTTAAGAAATACATTTCATAAGGCTAGAGCTGCCATAGATTGGAATTTCTCTGATGGATCTGAGCAAAGTAAATTGAAAACCTTCTGGAAATGACTCACATTCTAGATGCCATTAAGAACATTCATGATTAATAGGAGGAGGTCAAAATATTAACATTAACAGGAGTTTGGGAGCAGTTGGTTCCAATCCTCATGAATGATTTTGAGAGGTTCAAGATTTCAGTGCAGGGAGTAACTGCAGATGTGGTAGAAATAGCAAGAGAACTAGAGTTAGAAGTGGAGCCTGAAGATGTGACTGAATTGCTGCAATCTCATGATAGAAAATTAATGGATGAGAAGTTGCTTCTCATGGATTAGCAAAGAAAGCGGTTTCTTGAGATGGAATCAACTCTTGGGGAAGATGCTGTGAACATTCTGAAATGACAACAAAGGATTTAGAATATAACATAAACTTAGTTGATAAAGCAGTGACAGGGTTTGAGAGAATTGCCTCCAATTTTGAAAGAAGTTCCACTCTATGTAAAATGCTATCAAACAGCATCGCATGCTACAGAGAAATCTTTCCTGAAAGGAAGCATCAATTGATGTGGCAAATGTCTTTGTTGCCTTATCTTAAGAAATAGCCACAGCCACCCCAATCTTCAACCACCATCCTGATCAGTTAGTAGCCATCAGCATCAAGGCAAGACCTTCCACCAGCAAAAAGATTACAACTCTCCGAAGGCTCAGATGATGGTTAGCATTTTTTAGCAATAAAATATTTTTTTAAATTAAGGTATGTACATAGTTTTTTTTTTTTTTTTTTAGATATAATGCTATTGCATACTTAATAGACTACAGCATAGTGTAAACATTGCTTTTATATGCACTGGAAAATGAAAAATTTAATGTGACTCGATTTATTGTGATATTTGCTTTATTACAGTGGTCTGGAATCAAACCGGCAGTATCTCCGAGGTATGCCTGTACACATGCTTGTTGTTGTTGTTAGGTGCCGTTGAGTCAGTTCTGACTCATAGCAACCCTATGCACAACAGAACGAAACAGTGCCTGGTCCTACGCCATCTTTACAGCCATTGTTATGCTTGAGCTCATTGTTGCAGCCACTGTGTCAATCCACCTCCTTGAGGGTCTTCCTCTTTTCCACGGACCCTGTACTTTGCCAAGCATGATGTCCTTCTCTAGGGACTGATCTTTCCTGACAACATGTCCAGAGTATGTGAGACCCAGTCTCGCCATCCTTGCTTCTAAGGAGCATTCTGGTTGTACTTCTTCCAAGACAGATTTGTTCGTTCTTTTTGTAGTCCATGGTATATTCAATATTCTTCACCAACACCACGATTCAAAGGCGTCAATTCTTCTTCAGTCTTCCTTATTCATTGTCCAGCTTTCACATACATATGATGTGATTGAAAATACCGTGGCTTGGATCAGGTGCACCTTAGCCTTCATGGTGACATCTTTGCTTTTCAACATTCTTTAAAGTGTTGAAAGTGTTTGCGGTAGATTTACCCGATGCAATGTGTCATTTGATTTCTTGACTGCTGCTTCCATGGGTGTTGCTTGTGGATCCAAGTAAAATGAAATCCTTGACAACTTCAATCTTTTCTCCATTTATCATGATTTTGCTCGTTGGTCCAGTTGTGGGGATGTTTGTTTTCTTCACGTTGAGGTGCAATCCATACTGAAGGCTGTGGTCTTTGATCTTCATTAGTAAGAGGTTCAAGTCCTCTTCACTTTCAGCAAACAAGGTTGTCTCATCTGCCTAAGGCAGGTTGTTAGTGAGTCTTCCTCCAATCTTGATGCCCTCTTCTTCTTCATATAGTCCAGCTTCTTGGATTATTTGCTCAGCATACAGACTGAATAGGTATGGTGAAAGGATACAACCCTGATGCACACCTTTCCTGACTTTAAACCAGTCAGACTGGGAAGAAGGATCCAGCAGCCTACTTCTGAAAAGCATTAGGCAGTGAAAACCTTATGAATAGCAGTGGAATATTGTACATATGCTTAATTAGTAAAAAAAAAGTCAAATAGTTTTCCAAAGCACTTGATTTATTCTCCCATCACCAACATATGAGAGTTCCAGTTTCTACACATTCCTGTCAACATTTGGTGTTGTCAATTTTTTTTTTTTAATTTTAGACATTTTTGGTTGGTGCCCAGGTCGTTTATTTGGTTTAATTTGCATTTCCCTGAACAGTAATGAGAATGAGAACTTTTTCGTATATTTATTGGCTACTTGGATATTCTCTTTTGTAAAACGCCTGTTCAAGTTTCTTGCTTGTTTTTCTGTCTTCTTCATGTTGCATTATAAGAATTCCTTATATATTCTAGATTTGAAACCTTTGTCAGTTTTGTGTTTTACAGATGTCGATGGCTTGCTTTTCCACCCTCTCGTAATGCTGTTTTGGTGCACAAAAATTCTTAATTGTAGTGAATTCTACTGCCGTTCTGTTTAGGCATAGAACTTCCTTCATCCTGTTTAAGAAGTTTTTTCTCTAAGCAAAATTAATTGATATATTCTCTTACGGTATTTTGTAGAAGGTTTATTGTTTTACTCCTTACAATGAAATCTCTAATCTATTTGGAAGTTCTGTATATGGCAGTTTATTATACATATTTCTTTAATGGTATTTGAAAATTTTCATGCTAAAAATTATAAAAGAAAGGCATTTTCTCTGATTTGTAAAGTCATCTACAAATGCTTTTAAATAGTGAATCTATGTGGACCATTTATCAAAATTTTTTAAAATAATTTCTATTGTGCTTTAAGTGAAAGTTTACCAATCAAGTCAGTCTCTCACATAAAAACCCATATATACCTCGCTACGCACTTCCAATTACTCTCCCCCTAATGAGACAACCTGCTGTCTCCCTCTGCTCTCTTTTTGTGTCCATTTTGCCAGCTTCTAACCCTCTCCACCCTGTCATCTCCCCTCCAGGCAGGAGATGCCAACATAGTCCCAAGTGTCCACCTGATCCAAGGAGCTCACTCCTCACCAGCATCCCTCTCCAACACATTGTCCAGGCAAATCCACATCTGAAGAGTTGGCTTCAGGAGTGGTTCCTGTTCTGGGCCAACAGAAGTTCTGGGGGCCATGACCACCGGGGTCCTTCTAGTCTCAGTCAGACCATTAAGTCTGGTCTTATGAGAATTTGGGGTCTGCATCCCACTGCTCTCCTGCTCCGTCAGGGGTTCTCTGTTGTGTTCCCTGTCAGGGCAGTCATCAGTTGTAGCTGGGCACCATCTAGTCCTTCTGGTCTCCAGATGATGTAGTCTCTGGTTCATGTGGCCTTTTCTGTCTCTTGGGCTCATAATCCCTTTGTGTCCTTGGTGTTCTTCATTCTCTTTTGATCCAGGTGGGTTGAGACCAATTGATGCATCTTAGATGGCTGCTTGCTAGCATTTAAGACCCCAGATGCCACTCTTCAAAGTGGGATTCAGCATGTTTTCTTAATAGATTTTATTATGCCGATTGACTTAATGTCCCCTGAAACCATGGTCCCCAGACCCCTGCCCCTGCTATGCTGGCCTTCGAAACATTCAGTTTATTCAGGAAACTTCTCTGCTTTTGGTTTAGCCCAATTGTGCTGACCTCCCCTGTATTGTGTGCTGTCTTTGCCTTCACCTAAAGAAGTTCTTATCTACTTTATCTAATTAGTGAATGCCCCTCTCCCACCCTCCCTCCCTCCCCCTCGTAACCACAAAAGAATGTTTTCTTCTCAGTTTAAACTATTTCTCAAGACCTTATAATAGTGGTCTTATACAATATTTGCCCTTTTGCAACTGACGAATTTCACTCAGCATAATGTCTTCCAGGTTCCTCAATGTTATGAAATGTTTCACAGATTCCTCACTGTTCTTTATCGATGCGTAGTATTCCATTGTCTGAATATACCATAATTTATTTATCCATTCAACCGTTGATGGGCACCTTGGTTGCTTCCATGTTTTTGCTATTGTAAACAGTGCTGCAATAAACATGGGTGTGCATATATCTGTTCATGTAAAGGCTCTTATTTCTCTAGGATATATTCCAAGGAGTGGGATTGCTGGATGGTACGGCAGTTCTATTGGGTTTTTATGGTAGTTCTATTTCTAGCTTTTTAAGGAAGCACCAAATCGATTTCCAAAGTGGTTCTACCATTTTACATTCCTACCAGCAGTGTATAAGTGTTCCAAGCTCTCCACAGCCTCTCCAACATTTATTCTTTTGTGTTTTTTGGATTAATGCCAGCCTTGTTGGAGTGAGATGAAATCTCATTGTAGTTTTGATCTGCATTTTTCTAATGGCTGATGATCCTGAACATTTCCTCATGTATCTGTTAGCTACCTGAATATCTTCTTTAGTGAAGCATCTATTCATAACTTTTGTCCATTTTTTAATTGGGTTATTTGTCTTTTTGTAGTAGAGTTTTTGCAGTATCATGTAGATTTTAGAGATCAGGCGCTGATCAGAAATGTCATAGCTAAAAACTTCTTCCCAGTCTGTAGGTAGTCTTTTTACTCTTTTGGTGAAGTCTTTGGATGAGCATAGGTGTTTGATTTTTACGAGCTCCCAGTTATCTAGTTTTCCTTCTGCATTCTTTATAATGTTTTGCATACTGTGTATGCCCTGTATTAGGGCTCCTAACGTTGTCCCTATTTTTTCTTCCATGATCTTTATCGTTTTAGATTTTATATTTAGGCCTTTGATCCATTTTGAGCTGGTTTTTGTGCATGGAGTGAGGTATGGGTCTTGTTTCATTTTTTTGCAGGTGGATATCCAGTTATGCCAGCACCATTTGTTAAAAAGACTGTCATTTCCCCATTTAACTGTTTTGGGGCCTTTGTCAAATATCAACTGGTCATATGTGGGTGGATTTATGTCTGGATTCTCAATTCTGTTCCATTGGTCCATGTATATGTGGTATACCAGCACCAGGCTGTTTTGACTCCTGTGGTGGTATAACAGGTTCTAAAATCAGGTCAAGTAAGGCCTCCCACTTGATTCTTCTTTTTCAGTAATGCCTTATTTATCCAGGGTCTCTTTCCCTTCCATCTGAAGTTGGTGATTTGTTTCTCCATCTCATTAAAGAATGTCATTGGGATTTGGATCAGAATTGCATTAAATGTATAGATCGCTTTTGGTAGAATAGACATTTTTATAATGTTAGGTCTTCCTATCCACGAGCAAGGTATGTTCTTCCACTTATGTAAGTCTCTTTTGGTTTCTTGCAGAAGTGTACTGTAGTTTTTTTTGTATACGTCTTTTTCACATCTCTGGTAAGATTTATTCCTAAGTATTTTATCTTCTTGGGGGCTACTGTAAATGGCATTGATTTGGTGATTTCCTCTTCGATGTTCTTTTTGTTGGTGTAGAGGAATCCAACTGATTTTTGTATGTTTATCTTCTATCCCGATACTCTGCTGAACTCTCCTATTAGTTTCAGTAGTTTTCTGGAGGATTCCTTAGGGTTTTCCATGTATAAGATCATGTCATCTGCAAATAGAGATACGTTTACTTCTTCCTTGCCAATCTGGATGCCCTTTATTTCTTTATCTAGCCTAATTACTCTGGCTAGGACATCCAGCACAATGTTCAATAAGAGTGGTGATAAAGGGCATCCTTGTCTGGTTTCTGATCTCAATGGGAATGTTTTCAGGCTCTCTCCATTTAGGGTGATGTTGGCTCTTGGCTTTGTATAAATTCTATTTATTATGTTGAGGAATTTTCCTTCTATTCCTATTTTCCTGAGAGTTTTTATCATGAATGAGTGTTGAACTTTGTCAAATACCTTTTCTGCATCAATTGATAAAATCATGTGATTCTTGTCTTTTGTTTTATTTATGTGGTGGATTACATTAATTGTTTTTCTAATGTTGAACCATCCCTGCATACCTGGTATGAATCCCACTTGGTCGTGGTGAATGATTTTTTTTATATGTTGTTGAATTTTATTGGCTAGAATTTTGTTGAGGATTTTTGCATCTACATTCATGAGGGATATAGGTCTGTAATTTTCTTTTCTTGTGGTGTCTTTACCTGGTTTTGCTATCAGGGATATGGTGGCTTCATAGAATGAGTTTGGTAGTATTCCATTCTTTTCTATGCTCTGAAATACCTTTAGTAGTAGTGCTGTTAACTCTTCTCTGAAAGTTTGGAAGAACTCTGCAATGAAACCATCTGGGCCAGGGCTTTTTTTTGTTGGGAGTTTTTTGATTACCTTTTCAATCTTTTCTCTTGTTATGGGTCTATTTAGTTGCTTTCCCTCTGTTTGTGTTAATTTAGGTAGGTAGTGTATTTCTAGGAATTCATCCATTTCTTCTAGGTTTTCAAATTTGTTTGAGTATAGTTTTTCATAGTAATCTGATATGATCCTTTTAATTTCAGTTTGGTCTGTTGTAATATCGCCCCTCTCATTTCTTATTTGGGTTATTTGCTTCCTCTCCTGTTTTTCTTTTATCAGTTTGGCCAGTGGCCAATTTTGTTGATTTTTTCAAAAAACCAGCTTTCGGTCTTGTTAATTCTTTTAATTGTTTTTCTGTTTTTTTTTTTTTTTTTTATTTCATTTAGTTCAGCTCTAATTTTTATTATTTGTTTTCTTCTGGTGCCTGTGGGTTTCTTTTGTTGCTCTCTTTCTATTTGTTCAAGTTGTAGGGATAATTCTTTGATTTTCACCCTTTCTTCTTTTTGGATGTGGGCATTTATTGATATAAATAGGCCTCTGAGCACTACTTTTGCTGTGTCCCAAAAGTTCTGATAGGAAGTGTTTTCATTCTCATTGGATTCTCTGAATTTCTTTATTCCATCCTTAATGTCTTCTATAATCCATTCTTTTTTGAGCAGGGTATTGTTCCGTTTCCAAGTGTTTGATTTCTTTTCCCTGCTTTTTCCTGTTATTGATTTCCACTTTTATGGCCTTATGGTCAGAGAAGATGCTCTGTAATATATCAATGTTTTAGATTCTGCTAAGGTTTGCTTTATGACCTAATATGTGGTCTATTCTAGAGAGTGTTCCATGTGCACTAGAAAAGAGAGTATACTTGGTTGCTCTTGGGTGGAGTGTTCTGTATGTGTCTACGAGGTCAAGTTGGTTGCCTGTGGCATTTAGATCTTCTGTGTCTTTACTGAGCTTCTTTCTGGATGTCCTGTCCTTCATTGAAAATGGTGTGTTGACGTCCCTACTATTATTGTGGAGCTATCTATCTCACTTTTCAATGCTGATAGAGTTTGTTTTATGCAGCCCTTCACTGGGTGCATAAGTATTTAACATGGTTATATCTTCTTGGTGTATTGTCCCTTTAATCATTATATAGTGTCCTTCCTTATCCTTTCTGATGGATTTAACTTTAAAGTCTATTTTGTCAGAAATGAATATTGCTGCTCCTGCTCTTTTTTCATTGTTGTTTGCTTGATATATTTTTTTCCATCCTTTGAGTTTTAGTTTGCTTGTGTCTCTAAGTCTAAGGTGTGTCTCTTGTAGGCAGCATATAGACGGATCTTGTTTTTTAATCCATTCTGCCACTCTCTGTCTCTTTATTGGTGCGTTTAGTCCATTTACATTCAGGGTAATTATGGATGGGTATGAAGTCAGTGCTATCATTTTGATGTCTTTTTTTGTGCATTGTTGACAGTTTCTTTTTCCCACTTGATTTTATGTGCTGAGTAGACTTTTTTATATATTGTCCTTTCCTCATATTTGTTGTTGTTGATTTTGTTTCTGCTGAGTCTGTATTTTTCCCTTGTATGTTATTTTGATAAGTAGGATAGTTTGTCTCCTTTGTGGTTACCTTATTATTTACCCCTATTTCTCTAAATTTAAAACTAACTTTTATTTCTTTGTATTGCCGTATCTTCCTCTCCATATGGAAGGTGTATGATTACATTTCTCAGTCCATCTTTATTATTTTAATGTTGTCTTCTTTTATGTAATAACATCGCTGTATCCCTGTTTTGAGCTTTTTTTTTTTTTTTTTGGATAATCTTGCTTTGTTTTTTTGGATTTCCCTGTCTGGGTTGACTTCTGGTTGCTCTGCCCAGTGTTCTAGTCTTGGGCTGATACCTGATATTATTGGTTTTCTAACCAAAGAACTCCCTTTAGCATTTCTTGTAGTTTTGGTTTGGTTTTTACAAATTCCCTCAACTTGTGTTTATCTGGAAATGTCTTCATTTCACCTTCATATTTAAGAGACAATTTTGCTGGATACATGATTCTTGGCAGGCAATTTTTTTCGTCAATTTTTTAAATATGTCATCCCATTGCCTTTTTGCCTGCATGGTTTCTGATGAGTAGCCTGAGCTTATTCTTACTGGCTCTCCTTTGTAGCTGACTTTTCGTTTATCCCTCGCTGCTCTTATAATTCTCTTTTTATCTTGGTTTTGGCAAGTTTGATTATAATATGTCTTGGTGACTTTCTTTTAAGATCTACTTTATGTGGAGTTCGATGAGCGTCTTGGATAGATATCTTCTCATCTTTCACGATATCAGGAAAGTTTTCTGCCAACAAATCTTCAACAGTTTTCCCTGTATTTTCTGTTATCCCTCCCTGTTCTGGTACTCCAATCACTCACAGGTTGTTTCTCTTGATAGAGTCCCACATGATTCTTAACGTTTCTTCATTTTTTAAAATTCTTTTATCTGATTTTTCTTTAAATATATTAGTGCCAAGTGATTTATCTTCGAGTTCAGAAATTCTAGCTTCTACTTGCTCAATTCTGCTCCTCTGACTTTCTATTGAGTTATCTAATTCTGTAATTTTACTGTTAATCTTCTGAATTTCTGATTGCTGCCTGTCTATGGATTTTTCCAGCTTATTAAACTTTTCATTATGTTCCTGAATAATCCTTCTAATTTCTTCAGTTGCTTTATCTGTGTGATCCTTGGCTTGTTCTGCGTATTGCCTCATTTCCTTCCTGATATATATTAAACTTTTGTATTCTGCATCTGGTAATTCCAGGAATGCACTTTCATCTAGAAGATCCCTGGATTCTTTGTTTTGAGAGCCTGTTGAGGTGATCATGGTCTGTTTCTTTATGTGACTTGATATTGAGTGTTGTCTCCGAGCCATCTCTAAGTTATTGTATTAGTTTATGCTTGCTTACCGTGTCATAGCTGCTTGCTTTATTTTGTTTTGGTATACCTCTGTGGGTTGCTTGAGTGAGCTAGCTTGATTATTTTTGCCTTTGGAGCTCTGGTGTCCTGTCCCCAGCTGGCTAGAGCTGTATCAGTGTAGGAGTCCATTCAGTTTTCTTGCATGAATTCAGCTCAGGTTTCCAGGTTTTTTTTTCACTTGTGTGGTAGAGGCTCTGTCCTACAGTCTTAGGGGGGCAGGGGTGATTGGCATATATACCGGTATCTGATTGGAGCAGGGGTCACGCTCTGAACAAGGCAGGGGGCTGAGAACTGACCCCCAAGTGTCTCTGAGGAAAACACGTCTCTTCCCTAGAGCGTGCTGGTGGGTGGCTTCTGCAGAGGGACCATGGGCACCCAAAGCTTTTGGTTGTAAGGAGTAGGAGGTACCAGTTATCTTTGGACCCGTGTCGTGGGTGGCTGGGTGAGCTGAGTGGAGCTACCAGTCCTTCGGTCCCTGAAGTGGGTAGGAGAGGACCTTGTTTAATAGGCAAAGCAATGTCAAACATCAAACACCCACCTCTCCACTGCACAGCTGAAATGGTTGGAGTTTGCCAGCAAGGGCCTATTCTCCCAATATAGGCCCACACAGGTCCATACAGATGGGAAAGGTGCTCGAGTTCCACAAATGGCTTATGCCTGGACAGGAGCCGCTTCTGTCCTCAGTTCCCCCAGTTAATGGAGCTAGCAAATTATCTTTTCCCCCCAATTGCAAATTTTTTCCTTCCCCAAGGCTGGGAGGATGGCTGTAGGTGCTCACCAGGGTCTACCTCATGCCCAGGGATTCAGCAGGTAAAGCTGGCTTGGGGGTTGGGGAGCACGGTAAAATATACACAAGTACCTAGCTTTTGCTGAGACTGCCGTTCTCCTCAGGTTCCAGAGGTGTGAGCAGGCTGTGCGTCTGGCTGGCTCTCCCTGAGGAAACTGTGGCCGAATGCTAGTACCAGCCTGCCGCCGACACCACACCTGCTCCAGGAATGGTGCCTGCGGGTTCCCCAGGATTCAGGTCTGGTAACTCCTCTCCACTTCTGAACGGTCTCTTCCTCCCCCTGCCCCTCAGTTCATTGTCTATGCTTGCCTTGGATGCTCAGGGTTCCCAGCTTGTCACAAATATACTCGTTTCACTTGTTTTTTCAGGTCTTTGTAGTAAAGAGGGCTCGCTGGAAGCATCTGTCTATTCTGCCATCTTGGTTCCACCTTGTTTATCAAATTTTTATGCGTTGTTTGAATTAATCATACGATTTTAATCCTAACGTACAGTAATTTGTTGATGATATTATGATTTTTACAAATTATATTTCCCTGCTTTGGGGGACCTATCTAACTTAGTCATGATAGAAGTTCTCTTTCAATGGATTTGGTGGACTGATACTTTGTTTGAGTTTGAGCATTTAAGCTTATGAGTTAGATTGGCCTGTGACTTTCCTCCTTCACACTAACCTGGACCAGATGCCTTTTAGTGCAAGGCTCTACTGGTCTCATAGAATGAGTTAGAGAGTGTTTGCACATGTAGCCTTTGTACAGCAGTTCCTGTAAGATTAAAATCATCTGTTCCTTAAAGTTTGGTAGAAGTCACCTTTAAAGCCATCTGAGTCTGGTGTTTTCTTTGTGCAGATATTTTAAAACATCGATTCAAGAACTTTAAGTGTTTCTATTTCTTCTTGAGTCAGTTTTGGTTAGGGATATGTTTTATAGAAAAATTCCTATTTTATCAAAATTTTGAAGTTTAGTGGCATAAAGTTGTTCATAGAATTTTTAAAAATATCTTTTTAATATCTTTGTTTTGGTTCCTCTTTATTTCTGATATTATTTACTTGTATCTTTTCTCCTTTTTCTTTAAACATATTGCCAGATATTTGTCTATAATTGCTTTGTAAATACTTGGCTTTGACAATTTTTCTTATTGTTTCTTTGTTTTCTATTTCTTTGTTGCTTTTTTGTATATCACACAAACTTTTAGATATAACATTTTTATCATAGTTTTGTTCTAAATTTTATGTATTTCAAGTGTAATTTCTTCTTTGATCAATGCATTATTTAGAAGTGTAATTTTAAATTTCCAAAAATAAGGATTTTTTGTCCATTTTTTTCCTTACTAGTTTATAATTTCATTGCACTGTAATCAGCAATCATAAGACACCAATTTTAAGATTTATTGAACTTTGATTTATAGCATACTATGTGGTCAGGTTTTGCAAATGTTCTCTGTGTGCTTGAGGTGTGTTAAAATTGCTCACTATGAAGTTGAATTTCTACATTTCTACTATATCAAAAAAAAACAAACCCGTTGTTGTCAAGTCGATTCTGACTTATAGCAAGTCTGTAGAACAGATTAGAAGTGCCCCATAGGGTTTCCAAGGAGTGGCTGGTGGATTTGAATTGCCAACTTTTGGGTTGGCTGCTGAGCTTTTAACCAGTGTGCCACCAAAGCTCCATTTTACTATCCCAAAACCAAACCAAACCCATGCTGTTGATTGGGTCCTGACTCATAGTGACCCCATAGAGTTCCCAAGGCTGTAAATCTTTACAAAAGCAAGCTGTCACATCTTTCCCCACAGAGCCACTGGTGGTTTTGAACTGCTTACCTTTTGGTTAGCAGTTGATTGCTTTAACCACTGTGCCACCAAAGCTCCATTTCTACTATAGAGCTATTAAATTTTCTTTGCATTTTGTGAGCTTACTTCATACCATGCATGAAAATTTAGAATATTTGTATTTTCCCAGTGAAGTGGTCATTTATCAATATATAGTGTATCTCTTTTCTCTACCTAATAATGCTATTGATATTAAATTTTACTTCCTTGTTCTGTCTTTCCTCACTTTGCTTTTAATCTTCCCATATTCTTATGTTTTGGATTTGCCTCTTATAACAATGTCCATAGTGATATTTAAGAAGAAAAAAAACTCCCTGATAAGCTCTTCATTTTAATTGGAAATTTAAGCCAAAGAACATTTATTTTTATTACTGATATTCTTCAGAATTTTATACCTTTGTACGTTTGGTTTCTATTTGTCTAATTTTAAAGCTTCTTTTTCTTCTTTCTTGCCATTAAAAAAATTTATTTTGTTTCTTTAGTTTTTTTTTTTTCTTATCCCTTTTTTCCATCTCCACTTTGAAATTATACTTATTTCTGTTCTATTAGTGGTTATCCTTGAAAATTTACCACACATACTAAACTTCAGGAGGAATGGTGTTGCATTCATTGTCAAAAAGAACATTTCAAGATCTATCCTGAAATACAATGCTGTCAGTGATAGGATAATATCCATATGCCTACACAGAAGACCAGTTAATATGACTATTATTCAAATTTACTCACCAACCACTAAGGCCAAAGATGAAGAAATAGAAGGTTTTTAACAGCTGCTGCAGTCTGAAATTGATCAAACATGCAATCAGGATGCATTGATAATTACTGGTGATTGGAATGTGAGAGTTGGAAACAAAGAGGAAGGATCGGTAGTTGGAAAATATGGCCTTCGTGATAGAAACAATGCCAGAGATCAAATGATAGAATTTTGCAAGACCGACGACTTCTTCGTTGTAAGTACCTTCTTTCACCAACATAAATGGTGACTATACACATGGACCTTGCCAGATGGAACACACAGGAATCAAATTGACTTCATCTGTGGAAAGAGATGATGGAAAAGCTCAATATCATCAGTCAGAACAAGGCCAGGGGCTGACTGTGGAACAGACCATCAATTGCTCATATGGAAGTTCAAGCTGAAACTGAAGAAAATCAGAGCAAGTCCACGAGAGCCAAAATATGACCTTGAGTATATCCCACCTGAATTTAGAGACCATCTGAAGAATAGATTTGATGCACTGAACATTAGTGACTGAAGGCCCGACAAGTTGTGGAATGACATCGAGGACATCATACATGATGAAGAACACAAGAGATCATTGAAAAGACAGGAAAGAAAGAAAAGACCAAGATGGATGTCAGAGGAGATTCTGAAACTTGCTCGTGAACGTCAAGCAGCTAAAGCAAAGGAGGAAATGATGAAGTAAAAGAGCTGAACAGAAGATTCCAAAGGGTGGCTCAAGAAGACAAAATAAAGTATTATAATGACATGTGCAAAGAGCTGGAGATAGAAAACCAAAAGGGAAGAACATGCTCGGCGTTTCTCAAGCTGAAGGAACTGAAGAAAAGATTCAAGCCTCGAGTTGCAATAGTGAAAGATTCTATGGGGAAGATATTAAGCGATACAGGAAGCATCAAAAAAGATGGAAGGAATACACAGAGTCATTATACCAAAAAGAATTAGTCGACATTCAAACATTTCAAGAGGTAGCATATGATCAGGAGCTGATGGTACTGAAGGAAGAAGTTCAAGCTGCTCTGAAGGCATTGGTGAAAAACAAGGCTCCAGGAATTGATGAAATATCAACTGAGAGATTTTAACAAACGGGTGCATCACTGGAGGTGCTTGTTTGTCTATGCCAAGAAATATGGAAGACAGCTTCCTGGCCAACTGACTGGAAGAGATCCATATTTATGCCTCTTCCCAAGAAAGGTGATCCAACCGAATGTGGAAATTATAGAACAATATCATTAATATCACACGCAAGAAAAATTTTGCTGAAGATCGTTCAAAAATGGCTGCAGCAGTATATCGACAGGAAACTGCCGGAAATTCAGTTTGGTTTCAGAAGAGGATGCGGGACCAGGGATATCAATACTGATGTCAGATGGATCATAGCTGAAAGCAGAGAATACCAGAAGGATGTTTACCTGTGTTTTATTGACTATGCAAAGGCATTCGACTGTGTGGATCATAACAAATTATGGATAACATTGGGAAGAATGGGAATTCCAGAGCACCTAATTGTCCTCATGAGGACCCTGTACATAGATCAAGAGGCAGTTGTTCAGATAGAACAAGGAGATACTGATTAGCTTAAAGTCAGGAAAGGTGTGTGTCAGGGTTGTGTGTACGGAAAATCTTTGGCTGTAAACTGATATTTGATAGGTGTTATCCATTGAAAATCCTGGAGGATTAATTCAGTATATTTTTATCTGCAGAAGATTTTAATTTGATTTTGCTTGTGTTGGGAGCCCTGGTGACGCAGTGGTTAAGAGTTCGCCTGGTAAACAAAAAGTTGGCAGTTCGAATCTACCAGCTGCTCCTTGGAAACCCTATGAGTCAGTTCTACTTTGTCCTACAGGGTTGCTATGGGTTGGAATTGACTCGATGGCAGTGGGTTTGGTTTTGGGTTTTGGTATTGAAAGCCAAGAGTCTTCATGGACATGGAGAAATTTTAGGCTGCTTATGGGGCCCCAGCATCCAGCTGTGAGTTTCAGCTTCTGCTTCTGACCTTGCCAGTGGATGAGAGCTTAGTTGACCTCATTGCAGGGTTGAGATTGGCGTTCTCCTCTGCCCATACCCCTCACATACTCATTTCCTATCTGCTCACAGCCTCCTGCCCTCCAGACTCTGTCTGATTTCAGCTCACATTTTCAGAGCTTCGGCTTTGGCTACTTAACTTTCTGTGAGTGTGGCAATGCATTTGCAATTATGGTTGTGGAGGATCTGGCTGTTTTACAGTGCAAAACGACTTCTGTGTATCTAGTCTATCTCCTTGCTAAAAGGGAAGCCTTAGCCACCAAATTTTTGTTCTCACCTCTGCTCTAATCTTACATGATTCTACTTACTGTGCAAAGTGGTTTTCCGCAGAACTGAGAAATACTCTTTCCAATTATTTGTTGGTAAACTAAGACACAGAACAGTTAATCCCCTTCATACTTGGAAATCTGAAAATCTCTCATCTTCTAACTAATTTTTCACATCCTCAAGGCAGAGGCCACATCCTTCTCTTTCATTTTCCAGGGTGTCTTGTAGAGGTTTTGGCAAGAGCTCAATAAATATTTGCTGTTTGGCTGAGTCTAAACACCCAACTTTGTCTCCTAATTAGAATCTCTGGTACGTTCAGTTTTGTTTGCCAAAGATAAGCAGGAAAAAAAAAAAATCTAAATTATGCAGATTGGGTATTTCAATATGTACAAGAAAATTATGCTACAACAAAAACATGAATTTATGACTTTAAATGAAGAAATGGTTTATTAAGCAGCATTTTTTTTTTATATACCTTTTGTTAAATTTGAAAGAAATTCAACTCTGTGGTAGGGAATCTTGGCTGAAATTGACCCACCTGCTCCAGCGTGTGGCTGACAGACTCTAAGGTGGTCCCAGGACCCCCACCTCCTGGTGATTCCTGTGTGAGCCCCTTCCTTGGAGTGAAGGTGGGACCCGTGACTTGCTTCTAACCAATAGAATACAGTAAAGGTGATGGGCTGTACATGATCACATGTGTGTGAGTTTATTACATAAGAATGTAACATCTATCTTACTGAGAGACTTTCTTGCTGGCTTTGGAGAAACCAGCTGTCATGTGTGAACTGCCTATTGACAGAGCCAACAACAAGGAGTTGAGGGTGACCTCCAGTCAATGGCCAACAAGAAAGTGAGGTCCTCAGCCCTTCACCCATAGGAACTGAATGCTGCCCACAACCCTGTGAGCTTAGGAGTGGACCCTTCCCCAGCTGAGCCTTCAGATGAGATCACAGCACTGGCCGACCCATTGCCTGCAGCTTACAGAGGACCATCTACATTGTGCCCTTAGAAACTATGGGATAGCAGAAGTGTGCTCTGATAAGTCCCTACATTTTTGGTAACCCTGCTATACAACCACAGATGACTAATTCGGAGGGCTTTTAAAACCCTGTCTTGAAGATTATCTGGCAATATTTTTTTCAAAATGGTGTGGAGGAAAACCTATCCTTTCTTTATATTTTCTCTGCAGACTGTAGATCAGACCTATGTGGTTATCACATTATAGTGGGGCTACAAAAATTGAGAAGTGTACTTGGAATGTGAGTGGCAAATTTGGGAAGAACACAGGACAGTTTCCAGCAAGTCCTGCTGTCTGTAATCTGAGCTTGTCACGTACAGAGCAGAGGAGGGAACACTGGGTGGGCTGCCATTACTGGGGAAGTATGGTGATGTGTCAGGTTCTCCACATCTAACTGTGACCTTGACAGAGCAGCTGCAATTGCAGCTTCTTATGCCCTCACTCTATTAGAGGGAATCAAACATCTGTCCAAATACCAGAGAGCTGAGATAGTGAAAATAAAGATATTTGAAGATATCATGCATTGAATACCTTTCCACCTGCTTGCTTAATATAATGTAGTCATTATGGCAATAAATGTTTCTAATAAAGTATTAAAATAGATTGTTTGCTTTGCTGCTTGTATGAACTCTCATTTCTCTTTTTATAATATTGAAGCTGACATTTGCTTACCCTTTATCAGTGGAATATTTAATCAAGTCCGATCTGTAAGAAGCAAGAGGGATTTTTATTTTATTTAAAACCTGTCCCCCATGTAAAAGGCCTGGGGAATAGGACAGAGCCTGCAGAACAAGTGTGGCCATTAGAGTTACAAACATGTGTTAGGGGTGGATCCTCCAAGAAATGGCACCACCACCATGTGGCGACTGTAGGGAGCAGTGATGCCACGGCGGTTCTGGGTCTGAAATTGGTGCCTACACCATGTGGTTTAGGAATTGTCAGTAAACTCATTGAGCCTCCTTTTTCTTTTTCCTTTGTAGTTGCATTGCCTGAAAATGATGTGCTTGCCTTTGGCCCTTAGGTAAAATTGGTTCATACCATTCCCTTGTTGCAGAATCATCAATGGCTTCCCAGTGCCTATGGGATTAAGTTCAATCCCCTGAACATAGAAGACGACATTCATACTTCACATTTAATCTCTCTCAAATTCCTATTTTCAGGGACCCCAACCCACCCAAGCCCACTGTGGCACTAGGCATTTTGGTTGCCTTTCCCAGATTGAGAGATGTTATACATGCCCCCAGTCAGATCCCCATGGCTTTGTTTGTGCTGCTCTCTTGTCTCAAACACTCTCCCTCTCACTTTACGCCTATGTAGTTCTCCTATTCCAAGGTCTGCTGCAGACTTCACTTCCTCCCAGAGGTGTTTCTAGAAATCAAATTTGTTACTCTTCCAATGTCTTTGTGTTCCTAAGCACTTTGTACACACTGGCATTTGTCACTTGGACCTTATGTTATTTGCTCATCCCAGTTACCTCTTGTGTAGTGACCGTGCCATCCTAAGCAAGAATCCCCTTAATCAGACCCCACTCCCCTCCCCTCTTTCTCTGTTATCCCCAACACACATCTTCTGCTCTCAGCTGACTGCCTCAGCACCCCCCATCTTTGCCAGGAGCCTGTTCATGGATACCCACCTGTCTTCCCTCCACTTCCTGAATTCACCTCTGATGCTCTTTGCTTTTCCTGGGAAACCCTCTGCTGCCACTTCAGCTTAAACACAGCACCACAAGCCCCTTGCATGGTGGCTTCACTTTTGCTCACAAGATAATTATGGATCCTTCAGCAGGACTCTGTGCTCATTGAGAGCAGGACCACAATTTATCCACGTCTGGGTCCACAAAGTCCCGCAAACCCTCTGTCACCAGGTGATCTAAAGTAGGCTGTGACAGGCTCAAGGATGAAAGCTCCGGAGGTGGCCCTGTGCCCCTTTAGCCTGCATCACAGCAATGCACTGAGCTCTTTCTGGAACTTTCAGCCACTCCCGCCTGCTCTGGGTACAGCTGAAATGGGCCCCGGGCACATTACCTGCCTGCATTTCACCTAAGTTGTGAGTGTCACTATGAAGTTAAAAGCCAGAAAGAAATTTAAACCGTAGGGTCAATTCCTTCCAAGATCCTTGTCCTCCCCTCATCGCTGTGGTGCTATTACTGTGAGAAAATATACATTTTTCATGAATTTCAACAATAAAGAACAGCAAGAAGCACTGAGAACTTCACAGATAAGTCAGCAGGGCCAACAAGCTCACAAGACGAACCCACATCGCTGGCCTCAAATATTCAGCATAATTTGGTAATTGACCCAAATTATACTTAAACGAATTGTCTGCAAGTAGCAACTAAAATAAATGCCTCTGTTACCTTGATCCCAAAATGTTCTACTGGGGACTCCGGTGGCTTCGTCCTATGGTCCCCTGGCTTCCTCTCCCTTCTCCATGTAAAGACTACACGTGTGCTCACAAGCTGTGGGAACTTGGGGTCGACAGCATCTGAGAATCCTTGGGGGCTTTGATCATCCAGAGCTGTAGTTTCCACCTTTCATTTTTAGTCACAGAAACCTTGTTCAAGCTGCATCTTAGACAGGAAGGGTCACAGCAGGGGAAATGAACAGGGTAGGGCTGCTGGCAGGAGTGGTAGCTCCACCCTCTGGCCACCCCGCTACTCTCCACAGCCACTAGGGGGAGCATGAAACCCCCAGGCTGTCTGTACAGGGACCACCATTGCACTGTTCTGGTGGGCGATCTTCCTGCTTTCTGTTCACGTTCCCAGTACTGAGAGTGCTCTGTGCTAGACAGTTTCCTGACATCACATTGACCTCTTTGAAAGCTCAGTCCATTTGCCCTCACGGTGTGCTTGGAGGGCACAGAGACCCACCTGCTCTTCCCCCTGAAGACAACTCTAGTACTCCCCTGTCCCAAGTCCTGTCTTCAGATGTCCAATCCCTGTCCACAGATGCTCTTCCCAATGACATACGCTCTGGGCTCTCGGTTGGTTTGGCTTCCTGCCTCAGCGTGCACTCCACACTGTTAATTTTCCTTGGACAATGTGGTGTGCGGAATGGACGGCCATGCTCCAGGGTAGACCTCCCTCCATCTGGAAGCCCTGGTGCAGCCAGAGAACTCATTGACTGTGTTCCACTGTGTCACACAGTGGTCATCAATCCTTCCTGCTTCTTCATAAAAACATGTGTAAGCCGATAACTCTCCCATCTTGTGCTTGCTTAATTGATTTTTTAAAACCTAAATACCGCGCTTTCCATGCATCCCTGTTGAGTTTCATTTTGTATCACGTCCTTCAACCTGGCTGGTTCTTTTTGAGTCATTTACTGCAAGGGAGCAAGAAGGCAAAACTTCCCTCCTGTGCTGTGTGGCTGCAAATCGGATATCTCAGATGTCTGGGCAATGATGCTTTAGGTCAAGTCAAGGGCAAAGCTTCGCAGCCAGCACCGTGCCGGAGCTATCTCCCAGGTGGATATTAACTCATTGATCAGCACGGGTCCACTTTCCTGGGCAGCATACCAGCTCACGTATTTCCATCTTGATCATACAAATATATGACAACCTGGTCCTATTTGGACCCTTAAAAAGACACCATTTTAAGATGGTGACGTCAGTGGGACATACATTATAACTCCAATTTTATTGATGAGGGGACAAAAGGTCTAGGTTTCAGAGTCAGAAGTGGGTCAACTCCTCATTCCACCTGTTTGAGATCGGCTAAAGTATGTGCATTCACTGACTTTGTTTCCTTACCTGTAAAATGGGGGTAATAACTGCCTCTAGTTTTTTCCATCCTTGGCCATGTAAGAAGGCCAGCCTCCACCCCATCCATCAGGCTGCCAGAGGGAACACCTGAAAGACCACTTTCAGCCACAGCTCCTGTTTCAAGAATTCTCCCAGAACATACTCCTTAGCCATCTGACTTGAGTGTCTGGTCTCATCTTCTAGGCTCTGTGCCCCCTGGCTTGGGCCTGTTTCTCTTCTTGCTTAAAGGCCCATTTTGGACCCACACTTCTGATTTAGGGTCATCATTATGCTCCCAAGTCCGTCACTTTATTCTATGTGACCTTGAGCAAGGTCAATATTTTAGTCACTCTGAATTCATCTAGTAAAATTGCAGTGTGCGGGAAGGGAGGTGATGAGTAAGAATTGCCAAGCCCTTGGGAACTCAGCACATGCTAATTCTCTTCTCCTTCTCCGAACCTAGGTCCAGGTTGGGTGAGAGAGCCTGCTGACATTCCACCCTAGCTTTCTGACACCCAGTTCTTGCCACTACCCCATACTGCTCTCCAGAGACAAATATTCTGTCCAAACCAAGACCATTTAATGTTGTAGCATTGCTCCTCTTCCTTCAGGCCAGTCACCAAGGACACAGTGCTCATGTTGGCTTGTCAGTGCCTTTACTCGTGGGCCCATGGTGGCTCTGGTGATCCCCCCTCCCCATCCTGTGTGCTCTAGAATTGTGCTCAGTCATCTGACTGGGAATCTAGTCAGACTCCATATTTAATTTGCTAGTCTGTAGTTTTCAGGACCAGTTCTTTCCCCTTTAGGAAAGTTGACATTTTTTTCCTGTTTCTGGCACATTCCATTATTTCTCAAAGTCTACTGACAGAAGCTATGAGATCCTCCCTGCAGGTTCTTTTGATGCCCAGGGAGGAGAATCTGGGGACATGAAAGCAGTTGAAGGGTCAAGTGTGTCTTTTGAGTCCTCGGCTATCTCAAAGTTGGCGCCAGCAGCCACGGGATACAATGATGTAAGTAACAACAATGTTAGCACAAGTGGTGGGGGCCTCTGAAGCTCTGAAGTGTTTCAACAAAATACCCTCTTTCCTTCTTCTTTCTCCACTCACGTTGTCTTCTCCTCTCCCTCCATCGCGGTAGGGTCAAGCTCACAACTGGGCCATGCCCTGCACTCTCTCATTTGGGGGCTCCACTTCCCATCACCATTCAGCCCACCACACAGCCATACCATGTACTGAGGCCAGAGCAAGGGTTCTCCTCTGGGGCAGTGCCGAGAACCGGAGTGTCTCAGACATTAGGGTTGGACATGCCCTTGGAGGTGTCAGGTTCACCTTCTCGTTTCACAGATGAGTAAATGGAGATCCAAATGGTTCTTCCAGTTACTGATGGGACTGGTACAAAGCTACGTCTCTTATCTTTAGACAAGTGCTCTTTCACATGCTTTCATATTCCTCATGGAGCCCTGGTGGTGCAGTAGTTAAGAGCTTGGTTCCTAACCAAAATGTTGGCAGTTCAAATCTACCAGCCACTCCTTGGAAACTCTATGGGGTAGTTCTACTCTGTCCTATCAGGTCATTATGAGTTGGAATCAACTCGATGGGAATCCATTTGATTTTTGGTTTCCTGCAGCCCAGCCCAGGAAATAAATAATTGACGATCATATATAGGTAACACAGATTGAGTATATCCACTAGGTGTGGTCTGTTAAATTATTGTTAGCTGCTGTTGAGTCGGCCCTGACTCATGCTGACCCATGCACAACAGAACGAAAAGCTGCCCAGTCTTGCACCATTCCCACAATTGATTCTGCAGCAAACCTTTGTGGTCCATAAGGTTTTCATTGGCTGATGTTTGAAAGCAGACCACCAAGTCTTTCTTCCTAGTCCATCTTAGTTTGGAAGTTCTCCTGAAACCAGTTCAGTATCACAGCAACACAAAAACCTCCAGATAGATGGGGATGGCTCTGCATGAGGTGCATTGGCCAGGAATCAAACCTAGGTCTCCCAAACGGAAGGTGGGAATTCTACCACTGACTGATAGAATCACACCAATGCCCCCATTGTAGGTTGAATAATGTCCCCCAAAAGTCATGTCCCCTAGGAACTTGAAATGTGACCTTATTTGGCAATGAGGTGTTTGCAGATGTAATTAGATAAGTATCTTGAGATGAAATCATCCGATAGCAAACCACTTACTCTAGCCAAGGACCTCCTGAATTTCAAGTGGGCCCTAAATTCAATGATTGGAGTCCTCACAAAAAAGAGGAGAGGACACAGAGAGACACAGATCACATGGTCATGTGAAGATGGAGGCAGGGATTGGAATGATGCAACCACAAGCCAAGGAATGCCTAGAGCCACCAGGAGCTAGAAGAAACAAGGAACATGTTCTCACCTTGGGCCTCTGCAGGAAGCACAGCCCTGATAACATCTTGGTTTTGAACTTCTAGCCTCTAGATCTGTGAGAGAATATATTTCTGTTGTTTTAAGCCATCAAGTGTGTGTCAGAACCTAGTGGGGTCCCAGGCCCATCAGACATCCCACAGATGCTGTTCTGGCTCCTTGCAAGGGGTCTCTTCATTTTCCACCTGTGGATCATCCACTCACGAAGCTTTAACTCTGGGAGGCCCTGCCACTCTGCACACTGGTGGGCTGCCCCTGAGCTGTTTCCTGGCAGCTCCTCAGGAAATGTTAATTTAAGGATGAACCAAAAAATACAATTAAGAGCGTTGCAGCTGCCAAGATTTCCATGAAGCCTTCCATCGCCAAATAGAAGGGATTTTTGGATATATAACATTTTGGATTTTCTGTTACTTCTCAATTCCAATACCGTGGGTTAATAGCGAATAAGTCAGCCCCTGTCTTTCCTGCTGTCTCTCCTACCTCCTCCTCCTGATGGTGGGTAGAGACTTTTGCCTACTTGTCTGCTGACCCTCTCCACCCTTTTCCTTGCACCATTATTTTCTTCCCAGCCTCTCACATAAGAACACTCTTCCCACATTGGAGGAACCAGTCCAAGCTCTGTGTCCCAAAACATTAAGAAATCGTTCTGATGATCATCTCCAAAATCTATGCTGGCAGCAAATATGGACCTAATGTTGCTTCCAGAAATACTGATGAATAGATGGGGTCAGCTCAGCTCTGGCTCTGCCCCATCCAGTGAAGGACTCTGTCCTCCTCCTCCCCCCCCTCCACACCATTGTGAGCCCCCTGGGCACTTGCCAGCACATCTCAGCCCCAAGGCCACAGAGTCACTATAACCTTTTAAAGACCCTTTCTGTGCCCAACAATAATTTGAAAAAAATCCCTCTCTAATTGGCTTTGCATGATTGGCCTGCTTTGCAACCCGATTCGTAAAGTACAAGTCAACCAGCTGAATCTGCACAGTGTCGCAGTGGCTTTGATCATTATCATAAACTTCTCTACTTCAGGTTTGGCTGAGAACACGTGGTAATACTTTATTACCCCTCTTTTTATATCCTCTTAAACTTGCCGTGGTCTTGTTGCCTCCCCCTTTCCAATTTAAATGAGACCACCATCCCACACTGAGGTTCAGGGGGAAGGCCACCCCTCATATTGTACAAATAGGTTGGATAGTGAACCATCCCTTCTGCAGCATATACAGGATCCCTGAAAGAACACAGTTGTGCTTCACTGGTGGGAGACCCTTTGTGATCC
The DNA here is from genome assembly GCF_024166365.1 of Elephas maximus indicus. Taxonomy (NCBI): domain Eukaryota; kingdom Metazoa; phylum Chordata; class Mammalia; order Proboscidea; family Elephantidae; genus Elephas; species Elephas maximus. Next base: position 78,989,672 of record NC_064834.1, on the reverse strand, counting down.
CACATCATTCCTTCACCAGATGGAATTAATATTTGCTCCAGATGGGTGGTGTGAAACCCGGTCCTCCTCCAGGTGCCTGCACTGGGCTCTCCAATCTTGTCAGCTTGGCGGCTAGTGGCAGGGGCCTTCGTCCTAGTGCCCCCTCAAGTACACATAGGCGTATGTACAGTTCTATAGGCACACTGTTTGGAATTCAGGCTAACTTGAAATATTTGAGAAGCAGCAAGTATACCTGCACAATAAAGAATATTGTCCAGCTTACTCCTTAATTTTAGTTTCAGAAATATAATGGAAAAAGAATGAAGTCCCCATTCCACCCCATGCCCTGAGAAGGCCTCTTCTCCTGGGCACTAGCTTCCTAGTCTCTGACACGAGGGGGGACAGTGTGGTCTCTACATTTCCAAGTGCTTAGGAAGCCTTCTGTGTGTACACAGGGTGTACTTTCTAACCAGAGGAGTGTAAGGCGTAGTACCTGCCAGAACCGAAAAAAGTCAACTGTTGGCCTGGGCTCAGGGAACCACCACCACTGGTCTCCGGGCTGCTGAACCAAGTCCCTGACTCAGGCTACCCAACTGATCCCTTCAGGTGTTCCGTCAGCCTCCTTCAATGTCCAGGGGATGTACACGGCTTCCCTGAGGCAGTAACATGTTAAACATTAGCATTTCAGAATCTGAACAGGAAGCTGTTTTGAGAGGCCAATGTCAGTTCATGTGTTCCGTTCCCCCCAACACCTAATTTTTCCATTTTTTAGAGAAGCTTGAGAGAGACTTTCACTTATTTGTACTGGAAAGCAATGCATGTAGGCAGTGGATTACAGTACTTGGCAGCCTGACCAATGGCAGTGGGCTCGGACAGTTGTTGAGCCCCTCAGTCAACACGTGCACATCCTTGAAATCTGTCAGAATCCAGCGTCTTCTTCATTCTCCCATAGTCTCCCTCATTGTCCTCTACGCTTTCTTCCCACATCAACCTCCTGGTGTCCCGAGAAGCCCTCCCATGTCCAGGTCTCTGCTCCTTCTCTGCTGTCATCCTTGCCCCCCCCACCAGCACTCTCTGAGGGGCCTGTATTGCTGTGTAAGTCAGCCCTACAGATGGGAATCTGCCCCCCGTCTGAGGGGAAGAGGGGAGCCAAGAAACAGCTAGGGAATAGACCCTATATGGATCTATAATGACTGGCATAGAGCAGAGACAAGAGACAGACTAGTGGCTCTCCAACATGTCACCAGGCAAAGAAAGCCTGACCCAGGAGGGAAGCACCTGTAGTGAAATTGAGAGGCTGCTAACTGGTGTCTTCTGGGAAAATCCAAGGGCAGGAGGTGGGAGGTGTTTACAGGCCATACAGGGAAGAGACAAGACAGAGTGCTCTGGGCAGGCTGTGGGTTGAGACATGGGAGACCAATCACCGGGTCAGGAAGAACAAAGCTCCAGAGAGGACTGTGCTGGGCAACAAGAGCCAGGTGGCCACAGGGACAAAAAGTGGGTCAGACATCAGTGCAGGGAGATAGAAACCTGGAAGGAGTCCCTGTGGGGTGGAGCCACATTTGGGCTCAACAAGCTGGCCAGTGTTCCCACCAGGTTGCTACGGCCTGACCTCGTTTCTTGCCACAGATTCTGTTCCAAAGTGTCTTCTCTCACACACATGCTCAGCAGAGAAGGTCTCAGCTCCACTTTTTACTGTCCAGCTACTTTCTGAAGTGATGCCTCACCCAAACACCCAGACCCCAGTTCCCCACCTGACATCTGTCAGCCGGACCCCAAACTGGGAGGGCAGACCTCTAAGAGAAAAGAGAGGAGTCTCCATGTGCAATTATCCCCATAGAATATGGAATGTCTTTGAAAGCCAGTTTCTTTTTTGTGACCCTTGAATACTCTCCACAAGGAGAGTATTAATAGTGGGAAACTCTACGAGAAGAATCTTTAACATAAGATGCTGGCACCATGACAAAACATAAAGACACCTCTTTGAAGAGCTCGACGGGCTTAACCACGTCTGTCATGTGGCCTTTCATTGCCAGAGAAGGGAGTCCTGTGTTCTCATGTGGAAGAAATTCCCAACTTTGAGGTTACCAGCTCAGCGCGGCTCTTCAGAGAGACTCTGGGCCCTTTGCTCTGACAGGCATCGAGGAGGAATTTTGATTCCAGCCATACCACAGTGAAGATACACATGGTAATTGTGGTGTGTAATTACCACAGGCTCCCAAGAGAGCCACAAGAGAATCCCGGAAGATCTCAGAAGAATGCCATTCTGACTCTAGCAAAGTGAGGTTGGGATATTTGTCTATAAATCTTACACAATCTTGAGATAATTTCCCAGTAATGGTGCAGTCTGCGAGTGTGAGTGAGTGTGTGGGGGTGTGTGGCTTGTGTAGCACAGAGGCTATAAAGTTCGCGTTGGCCCATAGAGTTGAAACATCTGCTGAATACCTAATTGACTTGTTGACTAAACCCAACAGCATGGGAGGAGGCTATTGGCCAGCTGTGCTGTAACTACTTAGGGGTATTTTATTGAAGTCAGTAGAGATTATTGCCTGACACAAGTAAACTATAAGCTTGGGTATTAAAAAAAAAAAAGTCACTCTAGCAGACCCTTCAACGACAGCAGTTATATCGTGAGCAATAGTTTCCTGAAGATTTGTTTTTATGATAACCTTTCCCCCAAGTGTAGACAGTTCTCACACTGGCTACCCGAGACGTGATCAGTGTTTCTAACTTTTCAATCACATGATTTCTGTGATTTTGTTAGTCTGTCTCATCACCTGTTTTAGGTCGTGAGTTCCTGGGAGGCAGACACCACGTGAGGACACAGTGGCTATCGGTTAACGAGCTTCCAGGACTTAAGAAGCAAGGCCTGGTGGGGAGCACGGTGAGGAGAAAGGGGAGTCCACTACCGCAACTCACAGTATTTCTGAACAAAGCTCACTTTTCTTGTTGTAAACTTGCTACCCCCCAAAATGGCAAGTGTTCAGGGCTGGACAGGGCAGGTGGGCTAACCAAACTGAAGCCAAGCTGGAGGGGTTCAGGTTTCGCAGCTTCTGCACTTGGGGGTCAGGCATTGACTCCTAATGGCGATATCCCCGTTCCCTTCCACACCCCCATCCACATGCACATCCATCCCTACATCCCCAGCCCCACCTCCTCTGCATTCCCATCACCCCATACCACCATCCCCAGTCTCCATACTCACCCTCGGCTCTGTCCTCACCCCATGCCTACCCCCACTGCCACCCCATCTCCATCCACATCCCTACCCCCATCTCCACCCTCACCCCATCCCTATTCGCACCTCCACCTCAGCCCTTCCCTACCTCCATCCTTACCCCACCCCACTTCAACCACATCCACATTGTCATCCATTTGGGGATATCCTCATCCCTGTCTGCATCCACATCCACTCCCCCATTTACATCCATAACTGCATCCACGTCCGTATCCACACCTCCATCTACATCTGTATCCCTGTACACAGCCATGTCCATACCTACACCTTTTGCATATCTTGATATAAATGCAGTCATTGCTCTGAGTCCTTTCATGGGAACAGTTCTTTGGAAAGTCAACCAACAGTTGACAAGTGAGCCTTAACTGCACAGGCCTAAATGTCTTATCCACATAAGTTTTTCTGATTAGCCCCTAAGGCAACCTGGTGGTTCCTGTTTCATAATTTGACTATGTCTGCAAGAGTAGGATAGCATTAATTTTGGCCTCCAAGTAACAAAGTCCCCTATGTCAGATGGCCAGTTGGATATCAAGTCAGAATTCTAAGACTTGGCAAAGTTAAATGACTGAAAGCAAATGTGAACCATCACACAATTCCTGTCACCTCTAATCTTCCTCCCAGCCCTGGTTTTAATTAGTTCTGTTTGCCCCATCACCTCCATCATTCCTTGGTTCTATTCCTGGAATGTGGGAAGACATATTAATTCTTCCAGGTCACCAGAGTGCTTTTTGATACATGTGTTGTCTTTCTTTTCCATCTAAAAGAATATTACTCATCACAAAAGCCGTAATAATAATTGGTTGAAAGGGTTAGCTAGTTGGTCCCCCAAAATTAGCATTTCTCCCTATTCACTGATTATTATTAGAACATTACAACCTTTGGAAGACCTGACTCATTTCTGTGTTGTGTACGGAATCTGCTCAACAGGCAGAATCCAGTGTTTTCATCATCAAAAATAGAAATCATAAAGGAGTTGATCATTTTCCTGTTCCTGATTAAAATCTTGGTAGACCTTTTCATTCTTTGTAAATTAATAATCATTAGTCTACTTAAATCTCTTTTGGGGGAGAAACAATTATTAATTAATTTTTAAAGCGTTAAATTTCTGTCCTTCTAAATAAGTAGACATAGCGAACAAGTCCATGAATTATTTGACCATTAACTCTGGTTTGTCCAAGCTTATGTATCTCAATAGGTAAACCTCACCAGAGACATTTATTCATTCCACTAATATTTACTGCGCATCTACAGGGCAAGGCCCTACACTAGTTTATTAGGATCCACTTATCTCTCTTGGTGCCTGATGGAGACATTCTGAACACTGCAGATGTCATGGAGTTTTCCATTGATAGAGGTGTAAAAACCAGAAAGAATGTTCCTATCAGAGACATTATTCCATGTGCCTGAGGTTGAAATGTGTCTTGGGGAAAGGCGTGCATTGGTTCTGCCCCTGCAGCTGGCTAGTCTTTGCTTGGAGATCCTAGGTCACTTTGGGGCATCCAATAGAGCTGTCCTCTTTCTCAAATCATCTTCAGATGCCCAAGGCCTTAGAGAAGGTGATGGAAGCTCTGCTTTGCCTCCATATGGGATGCTGACTGCCCCCTCAGGGCACAAGGGACCCTAAGAATCCCTTCCCTGTAAGGGAGAGAGGCTTGTTGTTTACCAGTGATGAGTTTCTGTGTATTGAGGTGAATCTAAACCAAGGAATCACCCTCCTTTTTATTTATGGGCACTGACAGGAAGTACTAGATCCCTGGACAGTGCAAAGAGTTGACACACTCAGCTGCTCACCAACAGACTGGAGGTTCGAGTCCACTCATAGGTATCTTGGAAGAAAGTGTGGGCAATCTGCTTCCAAAAAATCGGCCTTGAAAACTCTATGCAGCACAGTTCTACTCTGACACACATGGGGTGGTCAAGAGTCAAAACTGACTCAGCACCAACTGGTCTTTATAGGAAGTGCCAAAGAGAATTGCCAAGGCCCAGGACCCTTTTCCTCCCAAAAATCCTGGGCTCACACATGGGAAAACCACACATACATGAACCAGTTTAGTGAGACTCTCAAAACTCTCCTGGCTGGATCTTATTTTTCCCCTTCACAGAATATGGTTTTCTCTCAATGTTTCCACAAATATGTAAAAAATGTTGGCAAAGAAGAAACACTCAAATATTTATCTTGTATTTAACAACATCAAGAGTTACTTGAGTTTTTGTTATTTTAATTCTAAGCTTGTGGTCTGTTGTTTCATGTGAATGGGAGATAAAAATCTTTCTGTGGTTGAAGTGATAGGATGTTTAAGAGTCAAGAAGCTAAAAGAAAAACAAATAAACTTTGATATGAACTCCACTAATTCTGACCCTCTTCCTGTTTCTCTACTTGAAATTCGTATTAAAATCTTTGGAAGTTGTGAATTCCCTGGCACAGGGAGAGCAAGATGACTCTGCCAGGGTTTGGAACCGAAACAGAGGGCCTAGGCCAGCACTTCCTATAATTTCTTGCGTGACAGGAGGGTGTTTTATTTGACGCCGAGAGAAGAGCTGTGTTTTCATCTTGAGACGTCCTCTGACCATTAGAGAAATATTTTCCTGTATTTATTCCCCACAGGGACGTGTCACTCTTGTGCTCTGTAACGTACTTAGTGGATCAATGTTCATCTGATGGGAGACTCTGAGTGCCAGCAGGGTTGGGAGAGGGGAAGAGAGCCGGTGAAAAGGATCCCTTGTCTAAGGCACTTTAGTCTATCAGATTTCCAACATACTGGATTCTGAAGCTGAAATTATTGCAAAACAAAAAACCAAACCAAAGCAGAAAACAAACAAACAAACAAAAACACCAAAGCAAACAAAAATCCAGAAAGCCAATTCTGAACAGTAACCTGACTTTAGTCAAGTAAAAACCGTAGTCAATTTGGAGACCTTGCTGCTATGCAGAATGGGAGTTTGAGGCCCATGTCCAAAACCTGGCGCCTGCCACCGAAACACAGACATGCACACACGCAATCACCCCACACACCCCCACACATACCGCACACACTCACACACTCATATACCACACACACACACTTAGGGACACCCCCCACATATACTACACACACATACATGCATACATGCACACCCCACACCTCCTACATATACACACACCCCACACATATACCACACACACTCATTTCCCACACATCCCCACACACATATACTGCACACGCATTCATACCCAATACTTCTCCCACACACACACATTCACACACACCACCACATATACTGCACACACACATACACTGTACAGGTACACATACGCATACGCACGCTGACACACATATTCACACACATTCACACAAACACATGAACACATACACAAGCACCCCCACACTCATGAACACACACACACATTCACACACTCATGAACACAAACACATATGCTATACAAGCATGTACATGAGCACCATAAGCATACACACACACATTAACACATCACACACACATGCTCCTACGCGCCTACACCCACACACACTCTCATGAACACACTCACACACAGCATGCACACATATACTTCTGGGAGGCCGGGTTTGGGTTGAGTGCCTTGGCACGCTGCTGATGTGAGTGAAGAAAGGGGAGTTGACCAAATCCTCGGCTGCCCTGGCATTGTGCCAGAGCATCCGCAGACCTGGTTTTCATGCAGGGGGTGAGCCCACTCCACCTCGGTGACCCTGTGAGGATCTTGGGGTATACACACAGGCTGGTATATGCCTGGGTAGAGAGCGATTTCTGTTTGGACCTCTCTGCAGTTCAGAGTAAAAGTAAGGTTACTGTCCGCTCCTTTGCCTGCTCTTATAGATGGGTGGGTGGGAAAGGAGTGTGTCTTGGGAGTGGAGGCCTTCAACGGACACATCTGGCTCTAGACTGTACCGGGCCACAGCTATCTGGGAGCTCCACCCAGGAGATTCAAGTCCCTGTTAGAACACGGTGCCAGGCCATCTCAACACGCTTTTGTGGTTTAGATTTCCCTCCCTGTCAAATACCGATCCTAGGACACTTACTGATTTTCTGATTGGCCATGGAATTCTGGAAGCCTTGCTCAGCTGTCCATGCATTCACTGAGCCCACAAATACTTATGAAGCACATATATACACACACACACAGACAAACACACATTCGCACACACACACACGCACACCCCTGAGATGATAGCTCCTGCACAAGCTTACGCTCTTCTGCAAACTGTGCTCTCCTGGTTCATTGTCTGGAACTCTCTCAATGGCATTCACAACAAGGTGCACTGTGCTGTTCTGCCTCGACAACTCACCACCTAGCGGTGCCCCGTCAGGCTCAGGCCTCACCTGCCTGCTGTGAGCAGCCACCAGGGAACATGGCGGCTCCATCCCAACTGCTTTAGACACTAAAGGGGGGGGGGCAGGGACGAATCGCCAAGTAAACAAGGTATGCATGGGCATACTTGTGCTTACTTATTCATCTGTAATGCACAATTTCACTTGTTTTTCACCATATTGAAGATGTGGTAAAGCCCATGTGAAACTGTGCGCCACAGATGAGTAAGTAAACACAATTAAGCCTGTGTGTACCTTCCCTACTGTTGAATCTGCCCTTGGGGGTGGCTGCCGATTGGGGGTTCCCAGAGTTCTGCTCCCCACGTTGGGTGTGGACCAACAGGCGGCAGTAACTCCTCGGTGAGCGAGGAAAGTTTTCTTCAATTATTCGCACGTGCAGAATGTCTCAGCTAAAGGAAAATCTTAGCAGGTGTCAGAACGCTCTGGGACAGTTTGGCCAAGTATGAAATGTGCAGAGAGAAGGGCCAAAACGGCACCCACAAAGGTGGAGCATACTCTCACTAATTTGGAGGTAGACACGGATCTGTTGAACCAGAGTCAACATTACCCAGAGTTTGAACTTTGGCCATGACAGATGTATTGATTAGGGTTCTAAAAGTGTCCACCCCAATAATCGGTTGACTGAGTTCTTGTGCACTGGATAATTCACATGTACATGAAACCTGTGAGAGTCAGACCTTGACCGGGCGGCCTTGATTTTCTGGGTCTCCAAATTCTCTGCCTTTGACAGGGTGCTGTCTTACCACTCTTCTATCACTCATTTTAGTGGAAAATACTTTCGTTTTCCTTCTCTGACAGGTTTCTGCCTTACACAGGTTCTGGCTTTCGCAGGGTTTACTGTATTAACAAAATTTATATCTTCTGGAGACCTTTAAGTTAATGTTTTCTGAATAATCCTGCTGATGTCGCAGGGAGCTGAGATTCTAACGCATTTGTTGCTTTAATATCCAAGGGTTTTCTTTTGATTTTCTGAGACCAGACAACACCATGTATCCGAGAGAAATATGTGCCAGAAGAGGTTTTAGGGTGTCAGTCACAGTACATCCCATTTAACATTTTTTATCGTTGTAAAAATGTTGACAGCGCAACATTCGCACATTCAGTGTCGTTCACGTCTAGGATTCAGTGATCTCAACCACACCAATCACGCCATCCAACCATAGCCACAGTGTTAGCATCTTTAGAAAACGCAGAATGGGAACCTGGGGGTCTTTAGATGTCCTGACTGTACTCTTCCCCCAGTGTGTTTTCTTGTTGGATCTGGCTCTCTCAGAACGTCGCCTGTGAGCACAAGGGAACACTTTTTCTGTGTTTGTGAATCATGCCCAAGTGTCCACATGCCACCTGAAACCTGCCGTGACCGGCCGCGTCCAGGGGAGGCGGTTCCCAAGCTCTGCTCATTTTCCGCCTTAATCTGGGCTATCTCAGCATCAGCACTGTTGGCATGGGTCCTTGTCATGAATCAGAAGTGAAATAGTCAGGCTCCCCGCCCTGTGACAAGACCCCACGCTCCTCATGTGAGATGCAGAAGCTGTTCCAGGAAGTGCTGTGTGAAGAGAGACCTGAGAGTGGTGGGATAAACCCCATCCAGCTCAGCGTCTGGGGCAGGGCCATTATGACGAGGCGGGCTCATTTGTTTACCTTCCCAGCCAGAAAGGATACGTGCAGGTAGGCAGCCAAGAAGACCAGGGTGTAAAGGGAGAACGGGGAGCGGGGTTTGGCTCTTGCTCTATTGATCTTGGCAAAAACGCCACATGAAAAATTATGCCTCCGATAAAAATAAATGATAATCTACAAGTATTCGAATGAGAAGGGTTCCCTGTGAAAACTTAATAAGTGAATGCTAATTCAGTTACCCGTTTGTAGCCCTGAGACGTAACTCGTCATGTTATTCTTCGGAGCTTGTTTTCGGAACGATCGCATAACCCATGAAGCAATTCTTCACAAAGTGCATAAAAGTGTCAGCTTATGTATAATTTATATGGTGTATGTTAGTTATGGTCTGTTTAATAGTATTTAATGCTGTCGAATGACATCATTCTTTCATTTACCGATTGAAAAAAATGAAAAGGCCGATCAAAAGCATTTTATAGAGTAAGAAATATGCTTACTGAGTTTGATCAAAATCGTGGAAGACGATAAAAAGACTCACTGAGGGAGGTTTCCTGTAAAGAGTTATTGTGGCCCAACACATCCAGTATTTACTCTCTAGTTATTTTAATCATAATTTACTTACCGGGTTATCTAATGCGCTGCTAATGCGCCTTAAGCAATTCATTTTGCAGACAGACAGCGCAGTAAATTGCCAATAGCCTTGGTCCTTTATTAGTAGCAGTGACTAAATCCAATTTTAGTTGTACTTGCTGCATTTTCTCCACTGCCTACAGGGCTCCCCATGGGGGGAGAGGAGCTGCTCTTCCTACCCTTCGTCTCCGCAGCTTTCAACCAAAAATCCACCCTGTACCTCTTCCAGCGAGACGTATTCCTCTACCTCTGTTTACACGAATTCTGTTTTCCACATGGGATATTTTTGGTGCTGTGCAAGGAAGCAGGTCAAAATGTCTGCAAATGTTGTGTTAAATAAAATATGACCCACGATCTGCCTTTATGCAGTAAAAGCATTGAATAAGGAAAATCTACCCTTTGCACTGTGTATGTGTGTGTTTGAATCCTACAAGAAACCGAGGATTGAGTTCATGCATTATGGCATCAGAATATTCCCCTGTGTTACCTCTGTGGGTGAATTCTCCTAGGGTATGTAACTGTATTATTTAATCCTACAAAGCAAGCCGGGGTACCATTTGTGTGAAATGCGTTATAGAAAATGAAGTTACAAACTGGGATGTCATGAGCCCTGGCACACGCCTCGTGGAGTTCTACTGGATAAGGATCTGCATAATACAGTTTCCCTTCCCAAGCTCAGGGTTTCCACACTGGACGTGCGCCGTGCTTCTGAAACTCATTTTATTTGCAAATGATAGCCAAGTGGATTTCCTTGCTTCTGAGTTTGGGCCCGGTCCAGCGGTCCTCCCTCAGTCTAGGCAGGCATTTTGCAAGTTTGACCTGAGAGTCTAGGGTGGGTCCTGAAGAAAACAGGCAGCTCAGACTGAAGCCTGGCCCCGCGGTCCATTGGAATTGGAGGAGGCCATACCCCTGCATCTCTTGGGTCAGACTCCTGGAGAAGTGGAGGGTTACCCTCTCACCCCAAGTTTCAACACCAGACAAGTGGCCTCGCGTGGCCCTTGAAAGGCCCTCGGGAAACACCCTCCAGGCACTGACCTGGGAATGCCGACCGTGGAACGGCTCCTTGTGCTTGTGAAGAGGATTCTCACAGGTCTTTGTGAGCGAAGGCAGGGTCTCTCTTCCTGGGCCACTGGTGGAGCGTCTTTTGCAGTAGGAAAAGAGACACATCCCAGCTATTTATCTCATGCTCTGGGTGACAGCCGGGGCGGGGCGGGGGGGGGACTGATGGCGGTGCTGGCTTCCAGGGTGGGGGAGGGGTGCTGTTGCCCCCCACCAGGTCCTACCATCCTGCTGTGCTGGTAGACCCTGTGCTGCAGCCTGGGCCAAGGTGGCCTCTATTGGTCTGGCTTGTCCACACTCACCCCCAGGCAGGGCTGGAGAGGGGCCACTGTGTCCTGTCAGCCTCGGCGGCTCTCCCCAGGTCTTCTTTCAGGCAGCTTTCTCCTGTCCCCCATCATGCAACCCGTCCAAGCACGGAGCACCCACTACGGGCTTCCTGGTTCCCGGGGAGCTTCCCTCTGCCCTAGTTATCACCGTGACCCCTCCCTGCTTCTCTCTTCTCTGATCCAGATGTTCCCTTGCTAAGTGCCATTGCTTTTGGGTCCTGCTGAGTGTGAATTTGGAAATGTGGGCTAATGGAAGATCCTGAGTTAATGGGCTGCCCCTCCTCTGTAGCTCTTCCCTGAGCTTCTCAGCCATGCATCCTTAGCCTAGGGGAGAGAACTGGAAGGTGGAGATTCTCCTTCAGTGCCAGGCCAACGGAGACAGAGTTTGATGAAGGAATCTTTCTGTGCCTTTGAACTCACAGTGTAGATGTGGCAACCCACCCTCTGACCCTCTCCTCTGTCTCCTCTTCTTTAGCATCTTCTTGAGCCCTGTGGGTACAGCATAGGGCCAGAGCCTGGGCATGCCGGGATCTGGACCAGGCTGTGGACATCTGAGAGGTGTTGAGCCCCATCCTGAGTCCGGCTGCCTTAGTGACCGTGGGGCTGCCGTCTTCCTTCCCCAGCTCCCTCATCCATGCACTGGCGATGGTCATGCCTGCTTCATAGGCGACTGTGGACGAGATGACATGGGGCATGGGTGCAAGCACCTTCCACACTGTGTGGGCCGATGTTTACATGTGACATCACCACTTAGCCCAGTTCATCAGGGAGACCCGGAAGACAGAAAACCCTGAAAGAACCTTAGAAGATGACCCCACACTGTGTTCTAACTCATCACCTGGTGTCAGTGTGTTGTGTTTTTGGTGCTGGTATGCAGGGGGCCGGCTGTGGTTGACCACAGAGAAGGTGATGTGGACATGAGGCAGAGGATGGCCAGGGCCAGAACCAGGAGCAGATGTGAGATGGGAGGATATGAAGGCGGACCTGAGCCCAGGGGATGCATGCGGGGGTGGGATCTACCATGACTCCCCTTTTCCTCTGTTCCAAGGCTCTGTACTGCTGCTTTTAAAATGCCAAGATCTAGCCTCACCAGGGACTGTTGAAGCCTCAAGAGGTAGTGCAATCCTCCTGGGTAAATTATCCAGAGAGTCGCTGAATCCACCGATAATTTTAGAGCAAGCCTTAAAAAGGCCCACCACAGACGGAAGCCAAGGCCAAGTTCAGAAGTCACACTTCTCCCCAACAGCCACTGGGTAATTGAAATACTAACCAGCACCTTCAAATTAAGGTAAACCAGAGTTGTATGGAGAATCCAAAATGGAACTTGGCCTCTTTGTCTTGTTCAAGTCTTTTCATTCTGAAGATCAAAGCCGCTGTCCTTTGGAGCGATTACCTGACTAATTGCACGGTTATGGCTTAGACCCAATTAATAGTTAAATGGCTTTTTACTGTTAAAATTCTACCTTCTCCAGGAGTTGGGAGAGGAACAATGGCTCTGCCCGAGTCTGACTGCTGTAATATTGATATCCTTCATGAATAGTAAAAAGATTGCTGCTACTGCTTCTTTTTTTTTTTTTTTTTAACCTTCCTGGGTTAAATTGATCTCTTTTCTACAGGGACTTAGGGAAATGGGTAGCTTATGAAAACAGCCTAAACAGTGGCTGTTGGGATGGAAGAGAAGTGGAATGGAGTCATTTCTCCTGGAGATCAGGAAGCAGCAGGACACGGGCATTTCAAATCTTTGTCTTCCTTTTACTGCGTTGCCATCGAGTCGACTCCAACTTATAGCGACACTACAGGACAGAGTAGGACTACCCCCCCCTCCCGAGTTTCCACAGGGATTCCAACTGCTGACCTTTTGGTTAGCAGCTGAACTCTAAACCACGGCACCTACCTCATCTTAGAAGCTAAAAACATCGTTTGACAGTTTTTCCTGCCTTTTTTTTTTTTTTTTTTTAATCCCGTTCCCTCCAAACAAAAGCGTCTGATCTATTTTAGTGGGGCCTTTTTGCTGTCAGATGTTTCATTTTGTGTGATTTAACCCAAATGGCCCCAACTAACCAATTCCCCACATAGCGATTCACCTCAGATGCACCAACTTGCGGGAGCCTCCCTGTGGCATCTCCAGCTGGCCCGGTGGGCAAAGGCCCCGTCTACTCCTTAGGGGAGACCAGGAAGTGGAAACGCAGGAACTTCAGCGTCGCTTTGGAGAACAGCCTGTTAACTGCATTTACCGAGAAAAAAAACAGGAGAAAAAGGCATCGCATTGCCCAATGTTGGAAGGTAGACAGCTAACGGCGTATTTTTAATTACCCGAAAGCTTTAGCACAGAGAGTAGTCAGTTTACAGTTACCTTCAATACGTAGACTACAAATTATTAGTGCATAACAATGGCATCCAAGTTCTGCGGCTGGGTCTAGTAATTTTGGATATTTTCCATGCTATTACTGCCTGCTCCATATACCTTTACTGGTTCTTTTTGAAATTAACTTAATGGCACTCCGCAGAAATGGACTGCCTACTGCGATGCGCGCTTGCCTGCAAAGATGGACCGGGTTCCCGCTGAGAGGCACTGACTTGGCACAGACAGAGACATGCTGCAGCATTCATTTGCTTGAGTATTAAATTATTCAAAATAAATAATTAAAGGTTTTTTTGGCATCGGAGTCAATATTTGCTTTCGATAGTTTGGATCCATTAGCACAGATCCCGTATCGAGAAGGGCCAGGGCCCTGCCAAGTTCTGCCGCCCCAGCGTTACATCCCTAAGCTTGCCACAGGTTTTTCCCTCCAGGCATCCAGTGTCTCCTCCTGTCCCTGAAATCTCTCTGCAGCCCCCACAATGTTTATCTGGCAAGCCCAGCCCTCCCTCCCAGCTCCAGCAGCTTAGCAGTGTCTGATGTCCTTTGCTTTGTACTAGCTTGGCGTCCACAGCCCTCCTCACAGTGGGGTTTCTCTGTGGGGACAGGCTCCTGGGGGAAGGAGGCTGTTGGGGCAAAAGGCCTGCTGTGACTCCAGGACCCTGGGAAGCACCACGAGGTCCCAAAGTGGAAAAGAGCTCCAGAGTTGCTATTTGATCCACCCATTGGCCAAATCAAGAATGATGTTCATGATCGCTATTCATGCCCCCTAAATTTGCCCAGATGCTCATCCTTCCTCAAGTTCCCCAGGATTCTTGAGTTTTGGGGCCTGAGTTTCTTACCACTGCCTCCAGCATGGGGGACATAGAGTTGTTACTGTGTAGGAGAAGCTCTGGCCTCGTGGTTTCTCTTTACAGAAAGACGTGGCTATTATTCAGCCAGGAGGCCCTGGGTGGTGCAAACAGTTATGCACTCTGCTGCTACTGAAAGGTTGGAGGTTCAAGTCCACCCACTGGCACCTTGGAAGAAAGGCCTGGCAATTTACTTGTGAAAAATCAGCCATCAAAAACTCTATGGAGCACAGTTCTACTCTGACACACATGGGGCCACCATGAGTCAGAGCTGACTCAATGACAACTGGTTACTGGTATTGCTCAACTCAGTCCAGTTTGAGAGAGTGTGTGTGTGTGTGTGTGTGTGTGCGCCTGTGCACGTGTGCAGGCGTGTGCTGTTTTGCAAAATGGTCAGGTGCACGGCACACAGGAATGGTATCTTCCTAAGTTATTATTTGAGAAGTGCTGGTGGAGGAACCCAGCCCTCTGAGTATCTGTGTCCCCTTTAGGTTGTGGGTGGGAGAAAGGTAATGTGAGTACCCCTTTAATGCCCCTCACCAGCTCTCCCCTCTCTCTGTTCAGAAGAGAGCAGGACCCACAGAGCCACGAAGAGAAAAGAGAGACCCTTAATTCTGTGAAGGGCTCTCCAGTTGCTCTCCGTAAAGACAAGACAATTTCCACTGGAAAAGGACTACTGGTAATGAGCTCTGTTCTCCTCTCCTATCATCCCACAAGCAAGGGGGCTGCTTTGAAGTCAACACCATCTACGATGGGTGAAATAGACCCCTTGGAACAGAAGGCAGTTCGAGGGCAGACGGACAGATGCTAAGGCACATGCTCGGCCTCCACCTGGTCCCTTGGCCACACCCTGCCTGACGGAGCCATGGGGTCCTTAGGACACCTGTGCCCCTGAGCTGCCCTGGACAGACCAGTGCTGGCCCCGTGGGGCCCTCACTACCAGGTGCCTCTGCTAGGCTGGGAAGGGGACCCCAAACGGGCTTCTTCTTGGTGAAGAAAGATCATCCTTGATTTCTTTCAGGTTCTAGAAATTCTTGGGTATGTACTTTTTAAGGTTTTATCAAACACTTCCCTCCCCAAGTATCTTTTATTCATGGGGAAAATAAGGTAGTTACGTATTTGGTAGACTAGCCTTTTTGGCTGTGTCTGAACGAAGTGTATCCTGCTGTAAGTTCAGCAGGTCACACTGAGCAGTGGTCACTGGAGAGCATGGTCTCTGTCCCTCTCCTCTGAGCTGGAAGAAACTGGCATTAGCAGGGACTCACGCCAATCCCATTAACAGGGACTCATTTTCACTACGCGGCACGATCAGGAGCTGCTGTGCAAGTAAGGAGGAACAACATGCTGAGGAAAAAAAGTGGGATCCCCCACCGCAAATCTAGGGAGACAAAGGTGATACGTTCTGCTGAAACGCTACAGCCCTGCCTCGTCACAGCTGCTACCGTGTTGAGTGGGCCTCTGTGTGCATGCGTGTGCCTGCGTGCGTGTGCGTGCATGAGCACAGGGCGAACATGTTCCCACTTGTGCCCCATTTGCTCACTTATTTCTGGAGCTATGTGGTTGTCCTGTGAGGCAGTGGGGGTTCAGTGGTAAAATTCTGACCTTCCACATGGGAGACCCAGGTTTGATTCCTGGCCAGTGCACCTCAAGGGCAGTCACACCACCATCAGTGGAGGCCTACATGTTGCCATGATGCAGAACAGCAGAGCTTCCAGACCAAGATGGACTAGGAAGAAAGGCCTGGCAATCTAATTCCAGAAATCAGCCAGTGAGAACCCTACGGGTCACTACGGCCCATTCCCATTGTGCATGGGGTGGGCGCGAGTTAGGGGAAAACTGGATGGCAGCTAACAACAAGGTTGTCTTTGTGAACATGCTCAGCTGCTAACCGAAAGGTTGGAGGTTGAATTTCACCCAGAAGCACTTTGGAATAAAGGCCTGCTGATCTATTTCCAAAATATCAGGCATTGAAAACCCTATGGAGCACAGTTCTACTCTGACACAAAATGACACCTGGTGAAGTTTGTCTCCAGTAATGCAAGACAGTTTTGAGGATCAAGTCAGCAAGAGGTTGGAGAAATTATTTGTGTGGCATCTTTTAATTGGCATCAAAAAACTGAATGTACAGCCTTTGCGGTCACACACCGCCCTAAATTATATATCGGAGCCCTGGTGGCACAGTGGTTAAGAGCTTAGCTGCTAACCAAAACGTCGACAGTTCGAATCCACCAGCCACTCCTTGGAAACCCTATGGGGCTGCCGTACTCTGGCCTATAGGGCTGTTATGAATCAGCATTGACTGGACTGCAACGGGTTTGGTTTTAAATTATATATTGAAGAGGAATATGAGTAAGTGAAAGAGTACTGGGAGAGATGTACCCATCTCACAAGCCAGCGCACGTGGTCCAGAAGGTAGAGCAAATGTAAAACGTCAGGAGCACCCACTTCCTGCACCGCCTCCACCTCCAGGAGGAAAAGCTGTTTCCTTTATCAGTTAGGTAAACGTGTGGCTTTTCTTACTAACCCGGAGACAAGTCATGTTCTAGCAGTGACTCGGAGAAGCTGCACCTCTTAGCATTACTCTGCCACCAAGACAGTCTGCCTTTCTAGCATACCTGGTCACAGGGTGTGCTCATCTTCCATCAATGTGTCATCATACGTCTGGTCTACCATTAAGGGCTTCCCTGCCTTCTTCCCAGGGCTGCAGAGCAAAGGTCCTCTGGGCACCTCCTTTGCTTCCTCCAAAGCTTTAATGGAAACATGGCCGTCACTAAGGCATCCATGCAGGAAACCTCTTCTGCGTGTATCAAGGACATGACCACTGTGCACGTTTTGTCAGGAATCTCCCATTTTCTGTTATCTTCATCAGCTCTCCACTTTCAGCTGGACTAAACCAAAAAAACCAAACCCTTTGCTGTCGAGTCGATTCTGACTCATAGCGACCCTACAGGACAGAGTAGAACTGCCCCATAGAGTTTCCAAGGAGTGGCTGGTGGATTCAAACTGCCGACCTTTTGATTAGCAGCCATAGCGCTTAACCACTACGCCACCAGGGTTTCCTAGGTGGAGTCATTTTGAGAGTTGCACTTCAGCCAATTCCATTCCAGATGCTCTTTCTAGAACAGACAGTAATAGTAAAATGCCCCTTCCAAAGGTTCTGAGGCCCCTGCTGTGAATGGCACTCAACCACGTTTACATCATCACATTTCTCCCCGTCAAGGTGCAGACAACTCCACGCACCAGCAGCTTTCTCCAGCTCTCCTGCAGTCATTACCTAGCCAAAGGTGACCACCATTCTGCCTTCCATCACCATAGGCCAATATTGCCTGTTTTAAACCTTTCCATGAATGAAAAGACACATTGTGACTCTTTTGTCTTTTGCATCTGGCTTTTCTAGGTCAATGATGTTTCTGTGAGATTCATCCATGCTGTTTATGCGGTAACAATGCATTCTTTTTCATTGCAGTATAATATTCTACTGAATAAACATATCACAGTATACTTAATATATCCTTCTGTTGATGGATGTCTGTGGGGTTTTCCACAGTTTTTATTACTGTTAGTTGCCACCAAGTCAGCTCCAACTGGTGGCAACCCCAAATACATTAGAACAAAACGTTGCCTGGTCCTGCGCCATTTTCACAACCATTGGTATGCTTGAGTCCATCGTTGTGGCCACTGCGCATTTTGAGTGGGGGACACAGTTCATCCCATAACACTGTCTAAATTCTCCAAATGTACGAGCATAACGTTGTTCAAAACACCATCTTATGAATTATCTTTTCAATGTCTAAAGTACCTATAGTGATGTCCCCCTTTTTGTTCCTGGTACTGGTATTGTTGCTTTTCTTTTTCTTGATCAGTCTTGCTAGTTCCATTTGTACATTTTGTTATACCTTTCAAAAAGCTAACTTCAGCCTGTGCTTATTTTCTGCTATATTTGATTTATATTGTACTGATTTCTATTCTTACCCTATTCTTTCTTCTTCTGTTGTCTCTAATCTGCTATTAAATTCATCTATTGAATTCTCAAGTTCTGTTATATCTTTTATTTCTTTGGGTTCAGTTTGCTTTTTTTTAATTTTTAAGTTCTTTAGATGGATATTTAGATAGTTTTTTCTGAAAGAGTCTTCCGGAAACAGCGGAGGCCCCCAGGTTATTTTTAGAGGCTTCATGAGGTCAAAAATGTTTTCATAATGAAACGGAGACATTTACCTTTTCTCTTTGCATTGATGGTGCAAAAGCAATGGTGACTGAACTTTTGGCACCCTAGGGTGCAGTAGCATCAAGGACAGATTAGCCAGTATGCAAGCATCCTTGAAAACGTGAAACTGCGCACTACAGGTTGGTAAGGACACACAACTAAGCCTGCACGTACCTTGGTTACCACAAGCTGGTGCATATGGTGCTTACCGGTTAAATCGCCCATGATTAGCATAAAAAAAATAAATAAAAAGTGCCCATGATTAGCACAGTGGCACCAAAATAGCCATTATATTCTTTAATGTCACATACTTGAAAAAAAAAAGAAAAACTTAGTTTCACTTAAAATATATTTGACGAGTGGTAAATATGTTAACTCTTGACGACGCATTCTTTTACTATTCTGCCTGGAGAAATGGGAAGCATGCCTAAATCATTGCTGCTGTGCACTCAACTCCTGCGGGTGCCTCAAAGAGAAGCACTGTTTTGGTTGTTTGAGGCTCAGGGGGAACTAGTCACTGTTTGATAGATAACCATTTGTACTTGACAAAACCCACTGACAGACCATTTATGGTTATCCCAACTTCAGTATTTAGCAGACTTTCATATTTTTTTTTTAAAGGAACCTACTGAGCTTGCCATTTCAAGGAAAATAACTGACATTATTTATTGCCAATGATAGAATTAAAGGTTTTAAGCAAAAACTAGAATTTTGGAAACCTCGTACCCACCGCTATGAAAGGGTGACCACCATTCTGGTTTGCCTGGGGCTACAGGGTTCCCTGGGATGTAGGAGTTACAATGCTGAAATTGGAACAGTCCCAGGTAAACTTGGAAGGCTGGTCACACTAACTGTGAGCTTGACAGTTCCCCAATACTTTCTTTCATGATGAGGTAGGTAGGATTTTAACGAATACAATTTTTAATGTTGTATAAAGAAATGTGTAAACATTTGGAAGTTCTGCATAACATAAAGGTTAACCAGTATTTTCCAATGACAATATTAAATGATTTTGCAAAATCATGCATCCGTGAAAGATCTGTTCAATGTATGAGGCAGACCAATGGGTTTTAATGTAATACAGTATGAAAACGCCTTCATATGGGTTCAGATTGCACATTGCAGTTAACCTTTCAGAAACTACGCTTGCTGAATTCTGGTGTGGTAGCAAAGAAGACAAGCCACAGTTACCTGACAAGGCTACGAAAATGCTGTTTTTTTTTTCCAACTACACATCTCTGTGAGGCTGGATTTTCTTTATATACTTCAACCAAAACAACGTATCACAACAGATTAAATAAATGAAGCTGCAGATATGAGAATCTAGCAGCCTCCCATTATTCCAGATATTAGAGATTTTTAGAAACGTAAAATAATGCCATCCTTTTCACTAAATACTTTTGATTTAGAAAATATAATTATTGTTCTTAAGTAATGTTATGTATGTTAACCTAGAATGGATTTATTATTGTCATTTTAAAATGAATTAATAAATATTTAACACCATTTATCACTTTTAATTTAGAATGTGGTAAATAATGGTAGATATATCTCACATAAACAATAGTTCTTTGGGATCCTTAACAATTTTTAAGACTGTAAAGGGGTGCTGAGACAAAAAAGCTTAAAAACTCTCAGCTTAGATCATAATTTTTCAGGATTTCCATGTTTCTCATGTATTCATTTAAGGCTACAAATTTCTTTCCAGGCACCTGTTTTATCTGCAAATTTTGGTAGATCCTATTTACATTTACATTATTACTCCACCCAAAATATTTTCTAATCTTCATGACGATTTCTTTCTTTGACTCATATATTATTTAGAATTGTATTAACTTCTAAGCAATTAGGAAGGGATTTCTGGTTATCTTTTTCTTATTGATTTCTATCTTAATTCTATGATAATCGTAGAACAATATTCTTTATGATTTCAGTCCTTTAAATTTGTTCAGACTTGTTTTATTTGTTTTATAAGCCAACATATAGCCTATTTTGAGAAAAGTTTTATGTGCATCCCCTTTCTACATGTGTTGGCCAACGGCTCCCTCCCCCAATGAGGTATCTTCGTAAGCACGCTGTGATAATCTTTTTTGCAGCAACATGTAAAAAAATTGGCATAGTAGCACTCAGAAAATACCTCTTGGGGCGGGGGTCGGGAGCTGTTGGCCAACAAATGCAGGAGGCAAGCGTTATTCATGTGAAAATAGGGCATATCCTGCAGCTGGCACAGTGCTCTCCTTGTCGAATAGGTCAAATTTATGAATGGTGATTTTCAAATCCTCCATAAACATACTGGTTTTATTTTTTCTGCTTGTTTGATCTTCCACTGAGTATGTTAAGATTCCCAGCTAAATTTTTGAGTTTGTATGGCTTCACTTTTGCTTCTCTCTGGGTTATGCATTTTGAAGTTCTCTTACTAAGTGTCTAGGCGGAACAAATTTATGATTGTTTGATAATGCTGTTGAATTGTCACTTTAATATTATAGAATATTCCTCTCTATCTCTAGTAATACATCTTGCCTTAAAGTCTACTTTGTCTGATATCAAAATACGAACCCGAGTCTTCTTTAAGCTGCTGTTTGTATGGGATCTTTTTTTCCAATCTTTTACCTTCGCCTTGACTGCGCCCTTGTAAGTAAAACTAGCAGGATCTAGCATATATGTAAGGAGCATATGGGTAGGCTTTAAAAAATTCATATAAATGACTATATTAGTCTTTTCAATCGTGTATTTACTCCATTTTCTTTAAATGTCAACATTGTTCTATGTGATATTTTTTTCTTTGGTTCCTATTTGTTTCCTCCATTTTTTTTTCAGTATCCTGATTTCAATTAGTTTAAACAAGTATTATTTATGCTTTATTTTTTCCCCCGTATTAAATGCTTGTGAGTTTATACCTTTTTATTTTTTTCTTTTAATAGTTGCTCTAGAAAGAAAAAAAAAAAATTTTTTTTTCTTTTAGTAGTTGCTCTAGAAAGAAAAAAAAATTTTTTTTTTCTAGAGATTACTGCTAGGTTCGCAGCCCAGTCTGGGCAGCCTGGTGCCCCATGGCTTGTGCGTTCTTGAGTTATCAGAGACATGTCTGAGCTGTAACAGAAGTACCACAAGTGGATGGTTTCAAAAACAGAACTTGATTTTCTCAGAGTTTAGAAGGCTAAGGGTCCACACGCAGGGCACCAGCTCTAGGGGACGGCTCTCTCTCTGTCAGCCCTCAGGGAAGATCTCTTGCAGTTTCTGCAGACCTGGCCTTCCTTGACTCCTTGGCAATCTCCACGTAGTGGGTATCTTCCCCTTTATTTGTGCTTGTTTCTCTGTGCCTGTTCTGCAGCTTTCATATCTCAGAAGGGATTGGCTTACAACACGGATGGCCTTACAACGTAAAGATGCCTCATGAACATAACAAAGAAAACCCTATTCCCAAATGGGATAGTATCCACAGATATGGGGTGAGGATTCCAACAGGTATTTTTGGAGAACATAATTCTTTCCATAATAAGTGACCCTCCAATTAGTTCTTTTACCATTTTCTTATCAGTGCAAGGAATTTGTGATACTTTAACTACTCTTACCTCCCGCTCTCCTTTTGTGCCGTTGTCTTTTTGTGTTTTAGTTCTATGTCTGCTTCAAACACCCCATATAATGTTATTTCTGATCCCAACAGTCAATATTCCTGCAAATTGACCTCCCCATTTACCCTTCCTAGTACTCTGTTTTTTCCTGCATTGCCCTCCTTCTGCTTATCCCTGGTTTTCTCTCACCTGAGAATTTATGTTAATGTGGACCTTTTAGTGTGATTCCACTGGAAATGCTCGCTGTCTTAGTCAGGTACTGCTGCTATATCAGAAATATCACACGTGGCTGGCTTTAACAAAGAGAAAGTTATTCTCTCAGAGTCTAGTAGGGTGCAAGTCCGAATTTAGGGCAACGGCTCCAGGGGAAGGCTTTCTCTCTCTGTCGGCTCTGGAGGAAGGTCCTTGTCATCAGTCTTCCTTGGTCTTGGAGCATCTCAGCACAGGAACCTCATGTCCAAAGGACACGCTCTGCTTTCTTGGTGATGTGAGGTCCCTGTGTCTCTCTGCTTGCCTGTCTCTTTTATATTTCAAAAGAGATTGGCTTAAGACACAACCTAATCTTGTAGATCTCATCAATATAACTGCCACTAATCCATCTCATTACATCATAGCGATAGGATTTACAATATATAGGAAAATCACGTAAAATTGTGGAGAGTCATACAATACTGGGAATCAGGACCTAGCCAAGTTGACAGATATTTTGGGAGACACAGTCCAATCCATGACACTCTTATTTTGCAAATGTCGTGGTTTTTTTTTTTTTTTTCATTTTTAAGGTATATTTTTAAAGAGCATACATTTCTCAAATAGCAATTATTTTTTTCTAGCATTTAAACCTTATCTTTCCCTTGCCTTTTGGCCTCCTTCTTTTCTTCCAAGTAGACAGCTGTCCATCTGACTATTGTTCCTTTGTGTATCCTTGGCTCCTTTCAGTTGTTTTTTTCTGTCTTTGATTTTCAAAGTTTAATATGAAGTGATTTTTATATTTGTATTCATCCTTTTAGGGTGTTTGTAGAAGACCTTGATATTCTCCTGTCAGATTTGGAGAATTCTCAGCCAACATCTCCTGAAATGATGCTTTTATCCTGCTCTTTCTCTCCTCTTCTAGGGGGACTCCAGTTACCATATGGAAGACTTCCCCGTGTTTCTTATGCTCCTCAGTGTATTATCTGTTTTTCCCCTTCCAGTTTATCTCAGGTATTTCATGCTGACCAGTCAGTTCACTTATTCTCTCTTCTGCTGTATCTAATCTGCAGGAAGTATATCAGTCTGCATTCTGAAGTTCTGTATTGCACTTTTAGTTTTGATTTTTTTTTTTAAATGCTCTGGTGCAATTCTCCATTTTCCATCTATTTTCTTGAGCATGGTCATCATGGTTATTTTCAAGTTCATGTCTGACTACTCCCATATCTGCATCACCTGTAAGCCTGGTCCTGTTACCAACTTTTTCTCTTGATTTCTTATGGTTTATTCCTTTTTTCTACTGCCTGATAATTTCTTCATCGAATACCAAAGCTTATATATAAAAATGGTGAAGGCCTGGATGGTATCATTTTCTTTTTTAAAAAAAGCTTGTTGTGGCAAAATATATATGACAAAATGTGCCATTTTCATCATTTTAAGGGCAAAAATTAGTGACATCAACTATATTCACCACGCTGTGCAACCATCACGAGTATCTGTTTCAAAACCTTTTTGTAACCCCCAAACAGAACCTTAGTCTCTCTGAGACAATAACTCCCCCTTCCTCTCTCACCCCAGCCCCTGGTCACCACGGATAAACTCTGGTCTCTATGTATTTGCCTATTCTAGAGATTTCAGGCAAGTGGGATCAGGCAATATTTGTCTTTTGGTGACTGACTTATTCGACTCAGCATCATGTTTGCAAGGCTCATCCATGTCATGGGATGCATCAGGACTTCATATCTCTTCATGGCTGAGTAATATTTCATTAGGAGTCCAGGAGGTGCAGTCATTAAGCACTCGTCTGCTAACCAGAAGGTCCTTGGTTCAAACACACCATTGACTCCACAAGGGAAAAGACCTGGTAGTCTGCTCCCATAAAGCCTTGTAAACCCTCTGAGGCAGTTCTTCTTGACAGCGCACAACAACGACAGCAATATTGCATTGTATGGATGTACAAAAAAAACAAAAAACAAAACCCATTACCACTGAGTTCATTCCGACTCGTAACAACCCTACAGAACGGAGTAGAACTGCTCCATAGGTTTTCCAAGGAGTGGCTTGTGGATTCGAACTGCTGACCTTTTGGTTAGCAGCTGAGCTCTTAACCATTGTGCCATCAGGGCGCCATGGATGTACCACATTTTGTTTATCTACTCATCTCTTGATGGACACTGAGTTGTCTCCACCTTTTGGCTTTATGAATAATGCTGCTGTGAACACTGGCGTAACCATGTTCTCCTTGAGGTGGATGGGGTGTGGAAAGATGGCTGGACTTTAAGGTTGGTAAGGGGTCGCTATAGGGTCGTTATGAGTCGTAATCGACTCGACGGCAGTGGGTTTGGTTTTCTGGGTAAGGGGTCATCTGTTTGAAGTCTGCCCTTCATTGTGGGGTATAGCCCTTGAGGAATCTTACCTGAAACCCTGCAGTGTTCGCCAGTGCCCCTCCCCTTCAGCAAGCTCTGAACTTCAATTTTTGTCTCTCAGCCGCTAAGATTGCCAAAATCCCTGCTTAGCATTTATCCTCTTAGCAGCTGCTTTCCTGCTGGTATTTCCTCCCCTTGGCCTGTGTCTGTGACAATCCTCATTGGCAAGTGTCCTAGGGAACTTGGGTGCAGACCATCAGGCTTCCTTCCCCAGGGTTGCCTCTCACTGGAATCCTGACCCCTCGATTTCTGGCTGCCCTACACCAGTTTTTTTTCTTCTCGGTCCATCAAGACTTTTCTAGTCCATCACGTCCCCTTTGGACTCTATTCCTGAAGCTGCAAGTTGGCAAATGCCCCACTGGGAACATTGGTGAGCAGAGCTCAGCCCAGCTTGTTCCCTTCCCTCTGTGTCTGTGCCCTCCAGTCCAGGCTGTCTGCGTTGGTTTCCAAGGTCACCAAACAGATTTCATTATTATTATTATTCTGCTTTTAGGGTGGCAGGATCACTCTTCTACCAGCTAACCTGTCAGAGCCAGAAATCTTCATTTCTTTTTAAGAATTTCCCTAGAATCCAGGCACATTTCACCCTGGACCACCTCCCGTCCTGCGGCTGCCACTGCACCTGGAGTGCTCCTCAGGGAGGCTGGCCTGGATTTGCTCCGGGGCTTGGCATTTGAGAAGGGGCAATGCCCTGCTTGTTTTTCTGTGAGTTTTGTTTCACTGATTGAAGTATCATTTGTACCAATTAAAATGCCCTGTGAGGGTAACACTTGTTCCAGAAACGGGGCTGGACTGCGGGCATCACAGCTTCCGTATCAGATGGAGAAGGTGAATTGCAAGCGTTTTCTCTCGGGGGAGTTGGATTTAGAGATTCAGCGGCTCTGGCATGGGCTCTGCTTTAGTGCGTTTTGATGGGCTTGCCACCCAAATGGGCTTTGGCCTTCACAGCCACCCAGTGACTTTTCTTTCCTTTTGGTTTACCACCTTATATTCCAAGCCGCTTCTTGGGTGAGATCCGTGCTCAGCGCTGTGACTGGGGAAGGAAGAGAAGCTGATTCCTCAGGCGACTGGTGCCTCTAGCCAGGGCTGTCTGAGCGAGCAGGCTTGGCTCGAACTATCTGACCATCTCTGTGTTGGCTTCGGATTTTAACTGTCAAAACAAACCAGTTCTGGGCCATTACCCCCACGGTGCCAGCCAGGATTATGACCCTGGCGGTTCCTTGTACTTCCCTGGCTCCCAAACAAATAGACCACGGATCTTTGCTTCCCTATGACCCTGAGTGTTCCCAAGCCTGCGTTTTCTTACCCTACCAAAGTCACCGTCACAACAAAGCCCTTTGCTTACTTTCCAGCTCTGTCTTTTCTTTCTGCCAGCCATCTCGAAGGCTGCATTGTGACTAGCCTCGTTCCACGGCTCTCTTTCCTTTTGAGCTCCTGGCACTGAGCGCTGGAACAAAGTTGAAGTTGCCACTTAGATTTAGGAAGCTGGGAGTCATGAAGTAAGAACCGGTCCCCTTAGACAGTGTCCATTCTCTTTGTTGACCACGTGACATTACGGACTGATGGATGCTCATCTCGGGGCCTCACAGGGTGGGGGCCGACCATCCTCTCTGCCATGCAGTGGTGTCACTAGGGGGACATGGGAGGTGCAGACCAAACTGGGTAACACTGTCAGAAGGGTGACACCAAAATTACTGTATAAAATTTTGTGCAGTGTTTCAGCAGAAATTTATTATTTTTTTTACAAGAGTATCCCTGCAGTTAGTTATAACAAGAAAAACATTTTTTATAAGCCCAGCTTACGTGTATCAATATACCTACAAGGCTAAAACTCTGTGTTAATTCTCGTTCTGAACCTTCTAATATACTCCGGTCAGAGCTGTCATTATTACCCAGTGACAACAACACCTTGAATCATGTGGTTTTGTCTGCACTCGCTGCAAGCATGTCCTGTTGTTTTCATTGCTGCTGGTGTTTTTATAGTTGCAGGCTTTGTCAAAATTTCCAGTGTTTTAGCTACAATATTATGGTAGTTTGCATGGCGGGAGGTGAGACCATGTGTTTCTGCATTGGGCAACACCAACCCTAGTGATGCCACTGCTACCGTGGACCCCTCTGGCACTCAGTGGGACCTCAGAACCCCTTCAGAGAGTCATGTTTTTAATTAATGAAATGAAGCCAAATACTGAACCACAGTTATCAGATACTGAAAAAGCAAATGGATGGTACAGTCAGCACAGGGAAGGTGTGATGGCCGCTGTGTTTTAGGGACGGGAGCTGGGCTCACAGCTATCTCCATGTCACAATGCATGGTTTCTGTCACCACGGCTGCCATCACCATGGTTTGTTTTCTGTGTTCATACCTGAAGGATATGCTAGATGCAGTGATTTTTTTTTTATAGGAGGGGATGTTGATGTCTGGACATAGGATATAAACAGGCAGGACTTGTGTGGCATTTTAAAATTAAGCTGGCCTGCTTTCCTCATGAGCCCACAGAGCGAACTTAGCTCATCAGGCGTTCATCGAGCACCTACTATTTTAGTACCTGGTACTTGTGGGTCCAAGTCACTGTGGGTTTCCTGGGCTCCTGGGTCATATGTCTGCTCAGCACGGTGCTCTGCCCAGGCTGTGGGGCCACTGTGCTGCTGCCTGGCCAGTGTCACTGAGGTCCCATCCATCATTGTGACGCTTCTGAAGGGCAGCAGAGCATTGTGGTAGCCTGTCAGCCCAAGAAAGCCAGTACTGTTAAAGCCTGCTGACAGGCTGTCTCCCTTCCTCTGTGCACACACTCACAAACACAGGCACACACAGACACACACATAGAGGCACAGGCAGGCACAGGCAGACACACATACACAGACACTGACACACACACACAGGTACAGGCACACGCAGACACACACACAGGCACACACACACAGGCAGACACAGGCACACACACACACAGGCAGGCACAGGCACAGGCAGATACAGGCATACACAGACACAGACACTGACACACACACACAGACACAGATGCGCACACACAGATACAAACACAGAGACACAGGCAGACCAACACACACACAAACACACACAGAGACACAGACACACACACAGACACACACAGAGACACAGACAAACACACACACAGATACAGGTATATACATCCAGACACACACACACAGACACACACATGCACACAGACACCCAGACACAGGCACACAGACTGACACACAGACACATACAGGACAAAGCCAAAAACAAAGCTAGGGACTGGTCTGGAGGGAGGCCAGGGATCAGATGGCCTCAGAGCCTAAACCTGCTCCAATCTGGTGGGCACCTCAAGAGACAGGGCACCGCTGGCAGAATGATTTGGATCCTCTGTGCCAAACGGCCCAAAGAGAATTTCAGCATCTGCCCAGGGCAGAAGGGCAGGTCTTGCTGAAAAGCCCCCAGACCCTGGAGTTGAAGCAGCTGAAGGATTCTAGGAATTGCAGGTCCCCAGGATTTGGATGGACCCCTGGTGGTGCAGTGGTTAAGAGCTACAGTGTGCTATGCCTGCTAACCAAGAGGTTGGCAGTTTGAGTCCACCAGCCGCACTTTGGGAACCCTACGGGGCAGCTCTACTCTGTCTTATAGGGTTATTAGGAGTCGGAATCGACTTGACGGCAATGGGTTTGGTTTGTCGGATTTTGTTTGGAACAGCTTTCATGGAACTCATGGAACTCAACAGGGGTGATGCACTGTCCAGCAAAGACCTCACAACCCATGCAGTCATGGGGTGCAGGAGGACCCAAGGAGGCTCGAGGCCAGGGTTGATGTCAGGTCGGGCAGACAGCGATGCCCATGACTCAGGGTGGAGGTGGGACAGTGGGCATCAGCAGTGGTCAAGCACAGGCTAATGGAGCAGTGGGGAGGGAGAGGGGGCACAGGCGGAAGTTATCACCATCCTCCTTCTTGCCGTTATGTCCTTGTTTCCTGTTTTTGTAATGAAGAAGGCTGCATAGCATCGATAGTAAAGAAAATTAAAACAACAACCGAGCTCTGACCTCACCCAAGCCCCTTGCTGACTGTGGGGCTCAGGGGATAGGTAATATGGACACCCACATGCCATACGTCTAAATATTTTAAAGTTATAAATCAAATGAACCAAACAGTGAAATGAAATATGATCTGCCTGCCTTCTTCGACAGGTATGCCATCTAGACCCCCTGGAAGGCCAGCTTGGACTTAGAATCCTTGAGCTCCTTGGAGTTCCAGTCCTGAGCCTGGTGGGGGGTGGGGGAAGGGAGTGGGGTGGGGGAGGGGAGTAGGGTGGCAGAATGCAGTGGGAGGGAAGATGGGGTTTGCACAGGAGATCTGTTCACCCCTACTCCCCAGCTCTCACGTAAACATTCGCCCGAGGCCACCCTTTGAGCCTCCCTGAGATCACACCTTCAGAAGAGCACCACAGAAGGGCCCAGAAAATGGACTCAGGCAGAGTTCTGGGGTGGGGCACGTGGCAGGAGCTCCAAGCCATCTTGTACCCTGGGGTCCTAGCTAGGATGGGGGTGCGGGGGTGAAACAAACCAACCAACAAACAAAGCAGTTGTCTTCCAGTTGATTCTGATCCATGGCAACCCCATGTGTGCACAGTAGAACTGCTGCACTGGGATTTCAAGACCTCAACCCTTTGGAAGCAGAGGGCCAGGCCTGTCTTTGGAGACACCTCTGAGCGTGTTGGAAACGCCAACCTTTTGGTTAGTTGTTGCAGGGTGCTATTTCAACTCATAGTGACCTCATGTGAAAAAGTAGAACTGTCCCATAGGGTTTCCTAGGCTGTAGTCTTTAGGAGAGGGGATTGCTAGGTCTTTCTCCTGCAGAACCGCTGGGTGGGTCCAAGCAGCCACCTTTTCGGTTAGCATTTGAGCACAAACCATTTGTGCCACCCAGGGACTCCTTCTAAAGTACCGGGCACTGGACATGGACCCCCTCTCCCCATCTAAAGAGGTGGGACACCCCACAACTAAACTCTAATCACTCACCGTCCCGGGCTCCAGCCATTCCCCAGATCCTCAGGCACTTTCGCAAGGTTGAAATCATTGAGCTAGGTGGGTTATTCTCTCCCTTTCCATTGGATCATAAATGTTTTCCTTGTATCTGTACAGTCTTCATAGTTAAAATACTCTATTTGTTTTATTGCCTAGAAATAGATAATCATTGTAGATAAGTAAGAAAATACACAAAGCCCTATGAATAACAATCATTGCACATTCCCAGAACCCGTAGAAAGGGGCCATTAACATTTCGGATATTTCCTTTCAGAATGTTTATGATACATATTCGTGTATATTTTTTCTTTTCAAAAATAAGATTTTCCTGTAATTGTGGCTTTTTAGCTTGCTTTTTTTCACATTTATTATATCTCATATTTCCCCAGGTGAATACGCGTATTTCTTCAACATTCTTCTTAAAGGTACCCAGTATTTCATGATATAGCTAAACAATAACAACAATGACAAAAACGATATAATAAAAAAAAAAAAAACAGCTGTATGCCAGACTCTGTACCTATGTGGTTGTATTGAGTCTTCCTAACAGGTTTGAGAGGTAGGTATTATTGTACTCATTTTTAGGATGTTTATATTTTTTCTAAGTTTCTGATATTATGAACAATATTGTGATAAACTTAATGAACCACTTTTCTTGGATTTGTCCTAAATTTTCTTAGGAAAAAAAATTGCTAGAAATGAAATTACAGTGTCAGAGACTATACATGTTTTGAGTAAATTTTATATAGTTCTCCAAATTACCCTCCAGAAGGCTTTACCAATTTATGTCACCATCTAACAACGTATGAGACCACACTTTCCCTTCCACTCGGTTAGTGAGAACTCTGATATCACTGTTAAAAAACAAAACGAACCATCAAACCCAGCTTCTACCTGGAGGACACAACAAGAACGTGCACAGTTTCTTGTTGGGCTGCAGGGGAGGAAGGGAAAGTCTAGTGTCAGAATAAGCCAGCTGTGTCCACGGTGAGCTCAGGTGCTTCTTCCTGTATTGATCGACCGTTTGTACTTCTCTTTTGTGAATCGCCTGCCGTGTTATCTGCCCATTTTTCTACTTAGGTATTCATCTTTTTCTTATTGATTTGTGAATGCTCTTTTTATCTTAAGGATAATAACCATGGCTCAGCCATATATTTAACAAATCTTTTCTCTGAATTTGTTTTCTCTTTAATTTTGTGTTAGGTTTTTGCTTTCATTCAGAGAAATCTTTAGCAAAATGTTTTCTTATTTAGGCCTTGTGCTTGGAAAAACACTTTCTACAATAAATTTGTTGTTTTTAAAAAATCATATGTATTTACTCGTTGTCCTTATACAATGTTATTTTTCATTTGCTTTTTTATTCCATTTGTAATTTATTTGGTGTGAAGTATGAGTTAAGAATCTAGTTACATTTAAAAAAACAAAAAAGCTCACCAATCATTTAGCACCATGGATTGAATAATCTAAGGCGTGCTGGTGGCATAATGGTTAAGCTCTTGGCTGGTACCTGCAAGGTCGGTGGTCCAAACCACCCAGCAGCTCCATGGGAGAAAGACCTGGCAATCTGCTCCTGTAAAGACTACAGCCTAGAAAACCCTGTGAGGTAGATCTTCTCTGTCACAGGGGGTGGATATGAGTCAAAAATGGGCTTGACAGCACCCAACAACAACGACAACTTTGAGTAATGTATCCCTGCTGCACACGTTTGCAGTGACTTCATTGTTCTCTTCCCTTTCGGTCTGGGTCTGACTTCTTTGTCCTGCTGGGTGTCTGGGTTTTCTGGAACCAAGGCCACGTGATGTGTTGCCTGTGGCGTGCATTGCAGTGTGCATCCATGCATCAAAGGGAAACTCTTTCCCTAAATTCTTCAAGGTTTTCTTGAACTGTTGGAGGGGTTGGTTCTTGGGGATGAATTGCGATACTCACTTTTATCATCTGGAAGATAAAATCAAAAACAAAAAACAAACTCATTGCTGTCGAGTTGATTCCAACTCACAGCAACCCTACAGGACAGAGTAGAACTGCCCCATAGGGTTTCCAAGGAGTGGCTGGTGGATTCGAACTGCTGACCTTTCGGTTAGTAGCCAAGCTCTTAAGTTTCTAAAGTGCTGTCTATTCATGGATTTTCCCTTTGCATCTCTAGATCTCCCTGGAAATAACTTATTTGAATAGGTAGCTTTTGCTTTTGTTGAGTTACCATGCCCAGGTATATTCCCAGGTGTAGCATTTTGGATGAGATTCTCAGGGTTTTCCTCATACTGAGTGTCAAGCCAAGTCCCCTTCCCCCCTCTGGCCCATCCCGGAAATACCTGCATCTTCCTCCCCTTGTCCACCGTCCTGCACCCTTGGGTGCGGTGAGTGCAGTTTTGGCTTTGTTTTCCCTTCCTCCCACCCCTCCCAGGGTTCTGTCAGACCTCGACAGTGATTTGGACTTTTGACCTGACCGTCTTTACCACCCACCAGCGTTCTGTAGTGGCCCTGGAGCTTAGGGCCCTGGACCCTCGTTATATTGGGTCCTGAATAAATTGTCGATTTCTGTTGAATTGGCTCCAGCTCACACACAACAGAACAAAGCGTTGCTCGATTCTGCACCATCTTCAAAATCACTGGTGTGCTTGAGGGTCCGTTCTTGTAGCCACAGTATATTTGGGGGCTCATTTTCCAGCACTATGTCAGACAGTGTTCTGTTGTGATACACAGTGCTTTCATCGGCTAATTTTTGGGAGATCACCAGGCCTTTCTTCCTACTCTCTTAGTTTGGAAGTTCCACTGAAACCTGTCCACCACAGGTGACCCTGCTGTTATTTGAAATACTGGTGTCAAAGCTTCCAGCTTCACATTAACATGAAAGCCACCCTTGCACGACACCCTGACATAAATAGGCTGTCAATATGGGTCCTCGTGTCTTTTGGGTTTTCTTAATGTAAATTTATTCAGAAGTTGTCGAGAGAAGACGGCACAGGAAGAAAAAAAAATAAGACCCCTCTCCCTTCCGAGACAGCACAGGGAGCTGGAGTTCCATTCCCCTCTCACTCCCAGCCTCAAACTCGATTGTGCCCCAGGACCTTTGCTAGCTTAAAAACAAACAGGAAGAAATGGGATATTAGAATTCAGAATTATTTGGGGCAGCAAGGGAGGATGGAAATGTCTAGTAGCAGAAAAATCTAGAAGACGTGCAGTGCAAGGACAAAACCCACTGTGCACTCACTACCTGTGGGCTGCTTTCCTCAGTTTTGGTGTGTCACCTCCAGTCCTCAAATCTCCAGGTCCCCTCTCGAGTCCTTGTAATGGCAGGAGAGAGATGGCCCCAGCTCATAAGGAAGGATGCCAGAGGGGCACACACCCCAGCCCTCACTCCAAAGCCAGGCTCCCTCCGCTTGGCCCTGGGTGGCAGAGAGCCTGCAGTGAGACTCCGGCCAAATGATATTTCTCTGGCTTTCTTAGCAGACTGGGGGTGCAGGAGGAGCAAAAGGGGATGGCACCCTCAGGATGGAGTGGCACCACCATAAGTAACTGGGAGCGTCCCTGCCCTGGGATCAGGAACAACCTGCTGTACCCTGGGTAAGGAGGGCTGATTCAGCGGACCTTGTCTCTGACTGCTCTCAGGGAAGAAGACTCGTTTTTCCTACTGTTATACAAATGCATGAAAATGGCTAGAAATTTTGGTCACCATGTGAGGCCCTTTATTATAACTGAAAAGTAGGAAGGGGTGCTTTTAGTTCAAACAAACAGTGTTTCAGGCATAATGTGTTCCATTAGGAAAGGCTAATTTTGTATTATTAAATATAATCAGAAACACAACGTGAGGCCTGTCGTGTTGGTTGGTGAGCTAGGTATCTTCACGCCACTCAGCAGGCTGCCTTGTTTGCTCGCCACTTCAGCTTCCTCGTGGATAAGTTTTTGCATGATAACCAGAATATTAAAAATATATTACAAGTGGTCTCATGCTTCTCAGCAAATGCAAGTGAGAGAGGAGTTGCTGTCTGATCCAAACAGCTTTTCCTTGGTTGGGGAAGCTGTCACTGCCTGTTACTGATACCGTATCATTTCCCTCCAGGTTCTAAGCATGCCCTCCCCAGCCCCGCCCCACACTTCTTTGGAAAGTCCTAGAAGGTTCGTAAGACTAGAGTAGGTAGCTACAGAGGTAGCGTTTACTGGATGTGGGGATTTGTACCTGGTGATTTCCTACAACTTTTTGTTCTTGTACATAAAGTCGGCATAAGTCGGAGCAGGCTTGACAGCAACAAACAACAGCATCTATAAAGGGCAGGGTCGTTCCAAGAGGCAGTAAACATTTTAATCTCAGACCACATGGGTGTGACAATCCTCTATTAAAAAATTAGAGAAACTTTGAGCAGAGTATTTTGGAGACTGGCACCAATAGTTACCTACCTCAATCCCAGGGGACGCCCAGCCCTCCTCCGGTGAGATACCTGGTTTTGAGCAACACGGTCTCCCGCTGTGTTCATGGGCACGTTACTTACGTAAAGAAGAAAAGGAAATGGAAAGGAAGGAGAATGACACCTTGTCCCCAGGTAGCTGAGAAGATCGTTTCGAATTGACATTTGCACATTGGAGACAGTAATGGATCACAGTAGCAGGTGGTTCTTCCCAAGGACATTTCTGGTTTGTGGTAGTAAACACAAGCTGTTGGGCGACAGGGGAGAGACCTGTTATCCTATGAGATATGGTAGCGGAACAGACACTCAGTACATCTAAAAGTTGATGTGATCTGCAGATGATACATCAAGATGTAACCCCATGTGCACCATCTGTTGGTTAGGACAGGCTAAGGTTTGCTGACACAACGAAACTCCAAGGTTTCTTTCTTTCTCACAAAAAGTCCAAGGTAGTTGTGCTCCATGTGGTGACTCAGTGATCCAGGCTGCTTCCATCTGTGACATTTCCACCTCAGCTTGTGGCTTCCAGGTCACTGCAGCAGGGTAGAAGGAAGTGTGGAGATCATCCATCTGCTCTCCTGAGCTTTGGCCTGGATGTGACACATGACATATGTGCCCACAGCCCAACTGCTAGAGCCAGTAATGTGGCCCCAACCTAGCTGCAAGGGAGGCTGGAAATCTTGTCTTTCTCCATGCCCTGAATGAGGAAGACAAGCTGGGGCTTGGTGAACATAAAGCATTGTCTTGGTCAGAGACTACTTGAAAGGACAGAAGAAAAAAGTCTGTTTCCTCAAAGACAGAAGGGATGACAGTGGTGATCAGTGGAAGAGTCCTCCACGTCCTACCTTGTTTGCCTTTCATACAAAATCATTGCGTGAGAGATGGAGACCTGCAGCAATCAAAAACGACATGGAGTGTTAATGGTGCAACGAAAAAGCTTAATGGCCTGTAACTCGAAGGCAGTCGAGGATGTCCTCTTTTATTTGCTTGCATTTATTTAATTTTTTTTTATTTTTGTGAAAGGAAAGCACACACGTGGCAATAGTTCAAAGAGTAGAGAAGTGAAGAGGATGGAAGGCAACACCGCACCTGCCCTGACTCCATCTTGCTCCCTCTGTACAACTTCCTTGCCCTGTCTGTTGTTTCACAATTTGAGGTAACATGCCTGTCACCCTGTCACCTTGCTAGTCAAACTCATGCAGTAGTAATTGATGCCTTAAAGTAGGGTAAGGGTTTAGGTTACCTATACTCAGGGGTCGCTTTGAGTTGGAATTGCCTCGACAGCAATGGGTTTTGGTTTTATACTCGGGGTGGTATTGAAATTCTTTGACAACTGGTACCACCCAGGCACTAACCAGACAGAGCTGACCTAGGTGCTGGGGAGGGTCCCATAAGCCCTTGCCAACCAGGTGTTAACAACCCTTTCGTTGCTATACCTGAGGGAATCCATGGAAACAGACCGGGCGACATGGTAGTGATGGAGGGGCTGTGGAGAAGGGGAGGGGCTGTGGAGAAGGGGAGGGGCTTGGAGCATCGGCCTTTTGCCAAGTGGTCAGCAAGCACCTCAGGATTTCAGCAGTGACTCTAGTTGTGCTCAGCAGCAGGATGTCAGCCCGTGTGCACCGAGCTCATCCACTTGTCCCCGTGTTTGATATCATCTCTTATGGTTTCCATTGGTTACCTTTTTATTTTCAATGATGTCCCTAACCTTCTATTTTTATCTGTCAGCTGGTGGAGTGTCTCTTGGCTATGTTATGAAGTCAATACATTATTACAAAATAAATTTATTATTATGAAAGAATATATTAGCATCCCAGTCTTTCTGGGGTTCCTTTTTTAAAAAAAATGTATCATTGATGGTATATAAAATTTTGTCTCTATTTGTCATGGGTTGAGTTGTATACCCCCAAAATATATGTGAACTAGGTTAAGCCATGATTTCCAGTGTTATATGGTTGTCCTCCATTTTGTGATTGTAATTTTATGTTAAAGAGGATTAGGGTGGGATTGTTACACCCATGCTAAGGTCACATCCCTGATCCAATATAAAGGGAGTTTCCCTGGGGTGTGGTCTGCATCACCTTTTATCTTACAAGAGATAAAAGGAAAGGGAAGCAAGTGGGTGGGGTGGAAGGACCTTATACCACCAAGAAAGCAGTGGCCAGAGGGAGCAGAGAGTGTCCTTTGGAAAAAGGGTTCCTGCTTGGAGAAGCTCCTAGTCCAGGGGAACATTGATGAGAAGGCCGACAGAGACAGAAAGCCTTGCCCTGGAGCTAATGCCTTGAATTTGGTCTCTCAGCCTACTTTACTGTGAGGAAATACATTTCTCTTTGTTAAAGCCATCCACTTGTGGTATTTCTGTTATAGCAGCACTAGATGACTAAGACAATACTTTTCCTTGTAGGTAAATGCAAACACCTTGTGAATTTACTCCCCCAGGTGAGGACTCTAACAGCCTCTGATGCTGGCCAAGATCCCCACAGTACAGCCCACCCTCTGTCACCTGAGGGTAGGGACCAAAATAGCTACCTCTGAGCCTCAGGTCACAGCCTTGGCTCTGGGGAGAGCGATTTTTGCCCCATGGATTTAGGGACAATTTAGGCCCAGTTCAAGAGCCAATCCAATTGCATGCCAATATGGCCTTCAGTGAGAGGGGTCCTGGCGGCCAGGAGCCCTTGGCAGCCCTTCCCTGTCTCTGTGTGACAGGAGCCACAGTGCTGGGGAGGGGGCAGTGGTGGACGAGTGGGTGACAATGAGCCATCAGGTGTGGACTGAGCAGGATATTCAATCCCGACGCACAGAGTGGGGCAGACGCAGGCCTGCGCCAGGGCTCAGTGGCTGGCCTAGAAGAGCAGAAGTCTTCACATCGGTGCCCTTACACGCTGGCAGGGGAGCACGCTTGGGTCTGAGCTGCAGGCTGGTCAAGGTGAGTGGGCGCAGAGCTAGGGCCAGCACGGGCAGCAGCTGACCAATTCACCCCACCCATCCTGGTGTGGCCGAGCTCATGCTGACTGCGATGCATCTTAGCGAGGGCCTACTGATACCAGCTGGGACGGGCATTCGGCGAGGGAAGCTGAAGCTCCCCTGAATTGTCCTCTGTGAGCCACACTGTGCCATCCTGCTGCACAAAGGTCTGAGCCGAGTTTTGTTTCCAGGGCACTTTGACATTGGAGATGATTTAACGTAAAACTGTTCCCTGAGATGGCATGAGAAACAACAACCACCAGTGGTCATTGCTTTTGGGTTTCCTTGTATCTCTGAAAATTCCAGATATTTTGGGTAGTTTTTCCTAGGTTCACAAAGCCTTCAGATTCTGGATTCTTTTGCAGTGGTAAGCAGTGTTCTGGGACGGTGCCCAAGATCGCCATCCCCCAACACGTGTGGCCCACCTCAGCCCCTCCCCCTTGAGTGTGACAGGGCCTGTGAGTGTGACAGATGTCGCCCTGTGAATTGGCTGCATTATCTGGTGAAGGGGAAGGGATTCCACAGGGGCAGTAAGGCCCCCGAATCAGCCTGACTTTGAGGTAATCCAAGGGAGGCTATCCTCGGCGGGCCTGAGTTAGTCGGGGGAAAGCTTTGGAAGAGACAGTAGGCTCTTCCTGGAGCCCCTGGGTGGTGCACGCAGTTAACACACTCGGCTGCTAATCAGAAGGTTGGGGGTTCCAGTGTACCCCGAGGAAAGGCCTGATGATCTACTCCGAAAGCATCGGCCATGGAAAACCCCAGCGAGCACAGTTCTACTTGGGCACACATGGGGCTGCCATGAGTCGGAGGTGACTTGACAGCAACTGATCCGGTTTGGGCCCTTCCTGGAGAGAGAGGTTCTCTTGCTGGCAGTGCTTTGAGAGGACCACATAACCACATGAGGAGATCACATGGCACACGGCTAGTTACACGCCGATGGGGGCCTCCAGGACTGAGAGCACCCCTGGCTGGTAGCCAGCAAGAAAGCAGGAACGTCCATCCTGCATCCACGAGGAACTAAGTTCCGCCCTTCACCACGTGAGCTTAGACCAGAGCCCTGAGCTGCAGCCCCGCCAGCACCTTGGTGGCAGCCAGTGGTGCTCTGAGCAGAGGACCCAGGTAAGCCATGCCTGGACTCCCGACCCACAGAAATAAATGCATGCTGTTCTAAGCTGCTGAGACTGTGGTGGTTTGTAATGCAGCCACAGAAAACCACCAAAGAGTGGATATTTGGAAATTGGTCTGTGCAGTTCTGGGAGGGTTGTGTTTTGCTGGACTTGGAGGGACCTAGAATACTGGGGATTTACTCACCTGTCCAGGTGTGCATGAGGAAGGACCTACTGGCACTGGGTCACACCTCCCAGAGTCAGCACGCTGCCAAGTCTCCAAAAAGAGTAAGAGAGATGACGGAAAGCCAAAGCCTTCTTGAACTGAAAAATCATCCGGTGCCTCATCAGACATGGCTCCAAGGAGAGTTTTACAAAGGAAGATATTCCATCTTTAAAAAAGATTGTCCTGATTGTGCGCCGTCATTCATCGTGTCGGAAAACCCTCCACCAAAAAAAAGAACAACGCACCCTTTACAAGATAAAAATCGGCTGTCTTCATTTCAGCCAGGCCAGGGGTCTCCTAGTCCCTACACTTATAATAAAATCCCAGTTTTCAAACCAAAGCTGTTTATTGATGTTCTACTTTTTTCAACATAGTAGCATGTCAATAAATTGGAGAATAGTTCAGTTTGTTAGATTTCCCCAAGCATTCTGGAGAAATCCTTAGACAATTTGCCATATAAACTCAGTTAATTGCTTCATATAGTAAAGCCATATCAACTATTTAGATACAGCATATGACAGACATTCATAAAGTACAAGAAAGACATATTTGTCAATACAGTGATGTATAAGATAATTATTTTTATTATGTGAATTTCTGACTTGAAACCAAGATAATCTCAGTTGTACTAACGACTGGCATGGCCTTAACTAGTTGTCAGAGGAACAAAAGGAGAAGGTACCGGGTGATTTTCCACTTCTTCTCCATTCTTCCTCAGGCCTGGAAGGTAAATCTCAAGACACCATAAAATTGAATCAAAAAATGTAAGTTTAAATTATTTTTTATTTTAAGTCGGGTAGGAGTATAGCAGAAAAAGATCATCAAAAACAATGAGAAGAAATAATTGTTAATTTCTACAGTACCTTGAAACAGAAGCCCAAGAGAATAAATGGAATAAGGATACTATTAAAATTTCCTCTTTTATTATATCTTCCCTGCCAGAGTAATTGTTGCTGTGTCCAATATATGCAGGGGACAATTTACTAGCTGTTTTCTATTAGTTTTTAACATTAACATATACAGAAATAAAATGAATAGCAAGCTTCTGTTGGTTAATTAAATGACTGACAGGCCGTAGATGTTGCCGGACCAACTCTTGTACATAATATCTAAAAGCTGGGTGAACCAAACAGAAGTAGCATAAGCAATGCAAACTTCCTCCTTTATTAAGTGAATATTAAGGCAATATTACAGATATTTTATCCAGCCACCAAATAGAAAGGGGCACGTGATTCTTTCTTCCCCAAGAATTATGTATTAGTATTCAGGAAGGGGAAAAAAAAAAATCCGAGTGTATCATTTACACATGGGATGAGAGGCTTTCGTAGAGCCTTGCCTCTGTGAAACCTTTGCCCTTCATGGTGCTCTTCACTGAGGCTTTTCTAGTGGTCAGACAGCATAGGCTGATAAGAGGCAGGAAATTCCTGGGGACGCACTGGCTTGCCCCCAACGCTGGACTTCCTTCGGGATTTTCTAGAAATAGAATATTGGTTCCCTTAGGATCTTCAGTTGTGTTCTAGGCTGGGTCAGCTCTGTAAGCCAGGCTAACTAGAAGTGATAAATGT
This sequence comes from Elephas maximus indicus, assembly GCF_024166365.1. Classification (NCBI taxonomy): domain Eukaryota; kingdom Metazoa; phylum Chordata; class Mammalia; order Proboscidea; family Elephantidae; genus Elephas; species Elephas maximus. The sequence continues at coordinate 78,949,610 of NC_064834.1, read as the reverse complement.
AAACCCAAAAGAAAATTAATAATAATATATTTCTTCCTGAGAGCGGGTCATGCAGGTTGTGCTATTCTCTGTGTGTATGTGTGTATACATATACATACATATATATACACACACATACACATATATACACACATGCATATACGCACACACACACGTACACACACGTACACACACATATATATGTGCACATACACATATATACACGCACACATATATATACACACAGATATATGCACACGGATATACACACACACATACATATACACACGCATATATACACGTATACACACACATATATACACACACATACGCACATATATACACATACATATACACGCACATATGTATCTACACACAAACGCATGTATATAAGTATACACGTACACATACACAGATAGACACATATATTGGAACCTGAAAGGATCAAAACATAGCACGTGTCGGTAGGTGAACGGACTTATGTTTGGTTTATCTTGCAGTTCAATAAAACCGCTTCCCACATGGTTATAGGGGACCCTAAAAATCAGGGACCTCCCAGAAGCAGCCGTGTATTCTTTCTCTCCAGGTTGCCTGCATTCTGGTAGCTGCACCACACCCGTTGAAGAACAGATGCCAAAGGCTTACAGTGAATGTGAATAGCGCCATAGCCTGCGTGTGGACTCCCCAACAGAGCAACCTCGTCCGGGAGGGTACAGTAATTCACATTTCCAATGTTGCTAATAAAATTTAACAAATGGAAAACCAAAATGTCAAACACGCAATAATACTGATGGTATTTCTCTTAGGCCGGGAAAAGAAAATCACAGTGACTTTAATTGGTTAGAATAACAAAAAGAAGAAGAAAAATGCACCATGAGTTACAGTGATTCAGCTACAGGGAGGCTCAGTATAATTTCTCTCAGAGTCGGCAGTAATGATGCTACATGCCCAGAAGAGAAGACACTGTAGGTGGGCGTGATTGACTGGAATTACTTACCAGGGCAATGACTCCCTCTCCACCTATGTAAATGAGGGGATGCAGGGATTCCAGGCCAACCTGAGTGCAGCTGGGCTTTGGTGGACCGTGGTATCGTGGCTCACGGAGTTCAAGGTGTGCAAGAGAGGAGTGGTATTTACGGAGTGCAGAGCACTGTGGGACTTACAGGAGACCAGACATGTCCAGCTTGTCAGAAAACATCTTCATATTCACTCCTACAGTCCTGGCTTGGAGCGTTCCTTCAACCCCTTCACCAGACCCAAAGCTCTGGTGAGTTCACGCAGCAGCTGTGCTTGCTGGCCTGCCCTTTCAGGGTTTCAGATTGTTCTTGCATTAGCCCGGCTGTGCCACGCCGACAGTAGGTGCGGGTGGTGGTTTGGATAAACTTGCCGACGAATCCTCTTGTTGCCGTTTGTCACTACAGGACTCCACGCTGCCAACGCAACCTCTACGATGATCTGCCCTAAAACCCTTAAGTCCCGTTGAGGGCGACCACCCACACAGAAGTCATTGTGACTTTTAAAAAATATTATTTAGGTTGTATGAACATAAAAAAAGCCCTTGCGGCACAGCAGTTAAGTGCTCGGCTGCTAACCGAAAGTTCGGCAGTTAAACCCACCGGTCACCCCGCTGAAGAAAGGTGTGGTGGTCTGCTTCCATAAAGATGACAGCCTTGGAAACCTTATGGTGCAGTTCTACTCTGTCCTATAGGGTCACTCTGAGTCGGAATCGATTCGATAGCGGTGGGTTTTTTGGTTTAGTATGAACACAATGCTAAAATCACAAAACTAGGGCACAGGACACACACATTCAAATGGTTCCCCGTGTGCAGATGCTCTCGGTGGGCTGACAAACAGCTGAACCCTTGGCTGAAGGTTTCCATTTAGCTGAGGGGATTGGTGCCAACGCAACCCGATAACTGTCACAATGATGCAAAAAACTTCTGTTGTGCTTGGTGTTGTAGACTTCAGGAAGCTTTTGGCCATGATCCTAAACTCTCTCTAAAGCCAGCTCCAGGTTGGATTACCTTTGAAGCAGAATATCGTTCCCTAGCTTTTGTCTATGGGATGTCCAATAGTGTTGCTAAAAAATAAAACAGGGCATGGGCCCAAATATCTAGTTGGATCCATGTTCCATACAGAGCGTGTTATATTAAACCCCAAAAAACGCGTTGCGGTGGAGTCGGTTCTGACTCATAGCGACCCTATAGGTCAGAGTAGAACTGCCAGATAGAGTCTCCGAGGAGCACCTGGTGGATTCGAACTGTCGACCTTTTGATTAGCAGCCGTAGCTCTTAACTACTACACCACCAGGGTTTCCATGTTACATTAAGAAAGGCTAATTCTGTGTTAAATATCATCAGAAACATGATGCGGGGCTTGTCACGCTGACATGGGCCGGGTGGGAGTACTGCCATATGGCTCAGTGGGAAGCCTTGTTATATTTTTTATATGTTAGGAGATGTCTACTTAGAATTGATCAAACCTTTGCTTCCGAAACATACATGCCAGCACCTCGGCACCACACCATAAACTAGACTCTCAGAAAACAATAATGATGCTTATCAGTCACTCGCCTTGAGTTTGCTCGTGAAAAACCTCCAGCCAGCGTGCTATTGGAGCTCTTAAAACATAGATCTTTCTGCTGTACTGATAATTCACTCACAGCTTGAGATTGATGGCTATGTGAAGTCCATAAAAGATGTTACCACTATATTTTGTTCTTATGATTTATTTTATCATGTTGTCAAGGTTTGTGGAAAACAAGAAACAAATCAATGAATGTCATGCTTAAATATTAAAGAAGGCTGTAATACACATTTTTATTCAGATGCCTTATTCAATCTTGTGGCTCAGAAAAGAGTAGTGGCAACCAAGCTTTTATTTGAATTACTTTTGGAAAAATTAATTTAGGAGGACTGTTGAATTGTGAATGGCAAAAGGTAGCTAACCTTATTTGTTTAAATAGGAATATATGGTTACTGGACTCCTTTGAAAAGCAGCTCTAACAAACCAAAGGGAAGTGGATGGATTTTAAAGCATCTAGAACTTGAGGTGGAGAGTACTTAACAAGTTCAAGCCTGCGGCGTGGACAAAGGGGTACTCGGAAAGAGGCAAAGGGTGAAGCTTTGCTTCAGGGATGGGAAAAAATGCTGGTGCCCGGCTTTTGAAAGGAATCATTTCCCTCGTAGTTACATGTAATCAAGATTACCACCCGTTCCTGGGGCAGACACTGTCTTAAGCAGGGCATACTCCGGAATCGGTGGCCTTGCCCACAGCTCATTAGTTAGCAGGCAGTGAAGAACAGCTAAAGGGCGTTTGATTTTTCTGAGTTTGCCTGGCTTTCTTAAAACGGGGCCCACCTGGCCAGATGTCTTTGACTCGGTGTTAAAACATTCCAAACAGCGACATGGCACATTTCCAGACGTGGATAAACATACTCTATGCTCCATTTTTTTCTTTTTTAAACAGAGATGGACAACAAGTTACAAACAAAAAACAAAATGGAACAAAAAACATTCAAAAGGCCTATGTCAAAAAGGAAAATTCCAGGTCCGGTCACAGGATCAGTGTGGGTTCAGCCTGATCTCTTTCTCCAGACTTGGGCCTGTGCTCAGATGAACGGTCTCTGTACTGGTGACTACCAGGCTCCTTGAGGCCCTGAATGCCTTTGGATCATCAAAGGAAAAGTAATTAGGTTCAGCGTCATTCTGTTGTTAAGTGTATTTTATTATATCCTTGTTTCTTAGAAACCGGTAATCAACATGTGGTATAGATGGTGATTCCAAATTAACATGAATATTCAATCAACCACAGAGCCCGCTCTTTGACCATGCTGAATAAACTGGACTTTATGTGAATTTAGAAAACAGATAAATTAGGAGGCGGTTATTTGCATGACAATAGGGTTCTTCCTTCTAGGGAGCAATCCTTGTGGGATTCTTTTAAACAGAAAGCTCTCCAAGTACTTTGAAAATTATAATTTGATTTTTAAAAATTCTCTTCCCATGTAGTTTCTCAGGACTGTGCCTATTGTGTGAACTGAGAGGCATATCTATTTAATTTGGTAATGAGAAAGCTTAATTGCAAATATTTTGGCCTGGAAAAAAAGATTCAGATGTAGCAACATGAAATGTACACCCAGACATCAAACTTGGGTTCCATGTCATCACCTATGGAGGTGGTCAGCCCCCATGGGGGCTCCAGCTCTGATGGTTCTCCATTCAACCAGCCCTCACTGCCCATGGCTGGACAAGAGGGCATTAACTGAGGCAGAAATCAGGTGCCGGCCCTGCTAGAAGTGTGTTCTCACTCCCCCAAGGGGGGCGGAGGGCACTAGAAAGGAGAGGACAGGGCCTCAGAGAGCCTTGGGGGCTCCTCAAGCAGTGTGGTGGTTTATTGTACAAGCCTGCAAGAATGGGGCAAGACACAGGCAGAATCTCACAAAAATACTGCTTGTTACTCGCAGCTAGCTTGGGGCCAGTCGCCAGGATGGCTACTCCGGCCTTAAGACAAAAGGACAGAAGAGTTCAGCGGGAAGGAGACTCTCAGATGCCTGCAGGAGGGGAGGAGCTAGGTCTGTCCTCGCCTCGGAAAGGCTTGATGGACAAAGCCCAGGGGCCCCAACCAGAGCTGCTGGCTAGAAGCCTACCCTCCCTCTCTTGTGCTCTCCTGGGCCCCGAGGTCGGCACCCTGCACAGGTCTCCTCTCCTGGGCCCAGTTTCCAATCGGGGGAGCATCCTGCTGAGCACTGATTGTACTCAAAGATTCACTCTTCTTTTCTTTTTTAATAAACGTAAAGAGATTTATTAAAGGTTCAAAACGATTTGAACTGGGGACACATTTAATCTCCCAACGTGAAAATCAAATGCTCCAGGGTTATGAAGACGAATTTACATGCTTAAATCAAGGACTAACCATGCGGAATTTCTGATTGGTGCTCAGTGACGTCAGCAGCAGGAGGCGGGATATCTGGAAGCAAGGACTCGATAGGGATTGGTTCAGAGCGTGTATGTTAGCTTCTTAGATTGGTTATTTCAGTAATTGCAGAAGTTCATGACTAACGGAAGGGTTTACAGAGGGCCATAAACCAGTCACGGGACATTCCTTTTTGAGAATGTTTTGCCAAGATAGCATCCTTAGCAAACCCTCCCTAAGAGCTGCTTGTGCAGATTTATGGTCAGGGGCTTGCATCAAGACCATCTCTTTATTTATTTGTTATTCTGCTTTAGATGAAGGTTTACAGAGCAAATTAGCTTCTCATTAAACAATTAATACACATATTATTTTGTGACATTGGTTGCCAACCCCGAGACATGTCAAACTCTCTGCTTCTCAACCTTGGGTTCCCCACTACCAGCTTTCCTGTCCCCTCCTGCCTTCTCGTTCACTCTTCTTTGCTTAACATTGCACGTCCCAAGCCACGCTGATAATGGCAAAAATGGTCACGCAGTCAAATCAGTTTTAGAGCCTTTGGGTAAGCAGAGCTAGCAGGGTTCTGAGCAGTCCTGCAGTAAAGACCCGTGCTCTCGCCTTCCACACAGGAGACACGGGCTCGGTTCCCAGCCAGGGCACCTCAAGCGCAGCCACCACCCATCTGTCAGTAGAGGCTTGTGTGTTGCTGTGATGCTGAACAGGTTTCAGCGGAGCTTCCAGACTAAGACTAGGAAGAAAGGCCTGGCAATCTACTTTCAAAAATCAGCTAATGAAAACCCTATACAACCCTATCCCCGTCTAATAATGGGGATGGCACAGGACCAGGCAGCTTTTCATTCTGCGGTGCACGAGGCTGCCGTGAGTCGGGGTGAATCCTTGGCAGATAACAACAACGACATCTCACGTGCACGGCAATGAACGGCGCAAACTTTACAGCCTTTTCCAGGAGCGTTTCTGCATCAAGTGCTTAGCAGATCACAAGTTGGAAAAGGCTTTCCGAGTATCTCAGGGAGGTGCAGAACGCAGTCCCATTACACAGATTCGTTCTGCAACAGGGATGCACCATTCTCTTAGCTCTTACGGGGATGTTTATATGTACCTTAGAAAGCCCGTCAATTAAATGGATTTCTTAATTAGAGGAATTTGGGTCATTGACTGTTTGGGGTGGGGGAGCCATCCTAAACCCAGGCGTGTGGGCACTCAGGATCAATGGGCCGCAGAGTTTTCAGAAGAACATTGAAGCCACGATTTGACTCATCCACTGGCCTTCCTGTTTCCGTTTTTCTTTAGTTCCTCCACTCTCTCCCTTGTTGCTGTGCTGTTAGAGGGTTAGGTCACCATTAGGTGACCGGGGCGGGGGGAGGGGGGGAGCCACCTGGACAGGGGTTCACTCCGTGAAGGAGAAATGGGAGGTGTGGTGGAAAGAGCCGTGAACCTGGGATCAGGAGGCTTGGATCTGAGACACCTGCGGGGGGCGCTCCAAGGACCTTCTTGGGTAAGTCCCATTATGTGGCAGTGCCTTGGTTTGCTCACCTGGAAGAGACAGTAGACCCCACTAGACCTCACAGGTGTCAGAGATGAAAGGATCCATGCAGAAATACAATACAAACCAGTGAGCATTCACAAATGCAAGACGCCCTCAAAGCTTGCACGAGGTAAGTTGAGATGTGGGGAGCAGACCCTTGGGTGGATGGCAAGTTTAGCCCACTTGCCGGTGCTGTCCTCCAGGACAGGATTATTGCGTCTTTGGAATGCTGGACATAGGCTCATGGAGGAAAAGGAGCTGCAGAGCTTTCTCCTTTCTCCACATCCTCTGGCCCTTCGGATGCTCCTGAGAGCCTGACCTGCCTTACGCCCGTGCTACATCAAGGTCTTCATTTCTAACTGGTGGGACGTACCCAGCCCTACCCTTCTCACACCCCAGGCCTGTGCAGCCAGTGAACACGCTGAGCCTGAGACCCACACTGGGGCCGTTTTCGTTTTCTGTGACAAGCCCATGGTTCTGGGAACAACATGAATCTGCTTTGTGATTTGTAAAGACACTACACACCAACTCTGGCTCGCAAGTCAGGGCCTCCACTGTGGGGCTGCGTACCAGCAGTCGTGCACCTGGATTTTCAGGTAGATGGGGCAGGGGGCATGTGCACAGTAGGACGGGGTGCGTGGAGCGCCCTGAGTCCAGGCCCCTTCCACTTGATTATCCACTTCCTGGCAGGCGTGGAAAATTAGCCGGAAACCATCTTGAGCCAGAGGCGTCCCTAAGCTGGTCTGAGCACCTGGCTGTGCTGGGACCCGCTCTGGGTAGAGTGGGGTGGTCTTGACAGGAAGGCCCTTACCACAAGACCCTCTCCCTGGGACGGTCCTGTGCTCAAACCCTCAATCCCAGGTAACCGTGGCAGGAGGCCTCTTGCGTGCCATTGTTCCCCCTGGCCCCCCAGGAGGGCCCTTTCTTCTGTGGTTGTAGAAATGGCTCAGAACCTCCTCTCCCACGCTGAACAGCTAGCTGCTCTTGCCTCTAGAAATAAATATCTCAGCCCCAAGGACTCAGTTTTGTAAATTCCTGTTTTCTTTATGGCTTCTAAAAGGCCTGAGTTTCTGTCAATTAAGTCATTATTAAAACGGGGACATTTCTTAAAGGGGGCAGTAGGAGACCACCTCAAAGCTCATTCCTTATTTGAGAGGTTGTTTCTAGAACTTTCCATGGACTGTCCGCTGATTTCCTTTCCACAGGGACTGGGAGCAAAGGGAGAAAACAAAAGCAGAAACACCTCAGGAGCACAGTCTCCGTGTGGCTCTGTCCGTGGCCTCCACAAGGACCTCAGGCTCTTGGGTTCCTGTTTCCCTGAGTGGAGCTTCTCCAGCCACTCCTGTCTCCTCTGAGAGCTCAGGTGTGCAGGCTGGCAGGATGCTGCTGGCTTCTTACAGGCTCCCTGAACATTTGGGGGACGCGTATCCAATGAGTCTAAACTAGTCTATTCATTTATCCGTTTCTTCTCCTAAAATGTCAGCTTCCCAAGGGCAGGCGCTGTCTCACTCATCAGTTCCATATCCAATGCCTTGCATGGGGACCACCCCCATCTGTCAGTGTGTCCTACTGTGGTGGCTTGCATGTTGCTGTGATGTTGGAAGCTGTGCCCCTGCAGGTTCACCCACGGAGGACAGGTTTCAGAGAGTGGGAAAAAGGCCTGGTAATTTACTTCTGAAAATCAGCCAATGAAAACCAATTCACAGGGGAATATTGCCTGACACAGTGCTGGAAGATGAGCACCGTAGGCTGGAAGGTGCTCAAAATACATGGTGGTTTCAACAATGGACTCGAGCAGACCAACGATTGTGAAGATGCCACAGGTCTGGGCAACATCTCCTTATGTTGTACGTGGGGTCACCGTTCAGTCGGAGCCGACTTGACAGCAGCTAACACCAGCAGCAGCCAGGGGAGTGGCTTAAGGGGTGTTGTCCCCCTTTATTCCTTCACCTCCAGTCTTACTTGAGCCTCTGCTCTGTGTCAGGAGCTCAGTGGTTGTCCTCGGGGTATACAGGAGAGAGCTGAAGTAGTCTGAGCCCTCATATAGATGGCAGAAAAGCAAGGGAGAGAGAGCCACTATCTATGGAAAAATCACACAAATAAATCTGGAGTTTCAGACAGTGACCCAGGCGCTGAAAGAACCTCCCGTTCCTCAGCCTCCATGGAAAACCCTCGACACCTAGGCCCCAAGCCTCCTTCCCAGCTCACCTCCAGCTGCTCCTCAGCCCTCCTCGGTGGATGAATGGTGGCTCCCCAAACAATATGTCCACCTCCTCACCCTCCACATTGGTAAATGCAACCCTATTTGCAAAAAGGATCTTTGCAGTTGTGATTAAGTTAAGAATCTTGATACATGATCATCCTGGGTTGTCCTAGGGCCTAAATCCAATGACAAGTGTCCTTTATAAGAGATAGGAGAGAGAAGGCCACATGAAGACAGAGGCAGAGACTGGAGCAATGCTGCCGCAATCCAAGGAAAGCCTGGGGCCACCAGAAGCCGGAATAGGAAGAAAGCGTTTCCTGTTGGGACATCGGAAGGTGCCGACACCTTGATTTCACCCCAGTGTTACTGACTGCAGACTTCTGGTCTCCAGAGCTGTGAAAGAATACATTTCTGTTGTTTTAAGCCCCTCAGTGTTTGGTCAGTTGTTACAGCAGCTACGGGATACTCATACCTTCCAACAGTCCTTCCTTCCAGGGCCCCCACTTGTCCTGGGTCCACCTGCCCTGGCCCCTCCTGCCCTGGGCCCCACCTGCCCTGGCACCACCTGCCCTGGACCCATCTGCCCTGGGTCCCCACCTGCCTTTCCCCTTCTCTGCCTTTGCTCGGGCTGCTTCCTTGGCTGGAGTGCCTGCCCATCCCCTCACCAAGCACAAGGGAACTCCTTTCCACCCCACAACACCTGGACTTGTAATGACACCCCTACACCACACCTCCACACACTGGTCTGCCTTCTCCATAAGCGCAAGGCCTATTTCTGGTACATCTTTTTATCCCCATAGATAGCAAAATGCCCACTCTGTGGCAGAAGCACCATAAGTATTTGTTGAATTAATGAGTGATTAAAACTAGCGGCTCTGGGTTACAGCGCAGTACAACAGTCAAAAGAAGGGGAGTTACAGGGTAGGTTCTGCACCAGCCTAGGCATGTGGCCCCACTGAGTGGTTCTTGTTAACCCCATACGGCCAGCGGTATGTCTACAGAAAACGGTGTCTATGGCAAGCACTGAAATGGCACCCCTGTCCAAACACCTGACACCCCTCTTTTAGATAAATTTACCACAATATGCAAGTCAAGCTCATTAATCTTTTAATTAACATATTGCCATGCTTGAGGAAGGATGTTGGGCCATACCGGGTTAATAGAAGCTGCTCGGTGGCACCACGCGCCCAGGGCCAGTGCTGTGCCTTAGATCCACCACTGAAGGTATTTTGATATTAGACTGAATCCATGTATTATTGTTCTGAGAAGCACTGAGCTCAAGGCTACCACTCAGCTCCGCCTGTGTTTTCATTTACCGCATTCCAGCCACTGACCTGGGCTCTGAGGGGTCAGAGGTGGAAATGAGAGCGTTCTGTCACTCAGAAAGCTCATTGTCTGGGCCCAGAGGCAGGCTGGTAAGCAAATTGTTAACAACAGTCATTGAATTTATTCATCTGCTAGGCACCCCACAGAGGGTTGTGTTGTTGTTACGTGCCACTGAGTCCATTCTGACACATAGCAACCTTATGTAAAAATATGTACAACAGAACAAAACACTGCCCAGTCCTGCGCCATCTTGACAATCACAGGTATGTTTGAGCCCATCGTTGCAGTGACTCCAGCAATCCATCTCGTTGAGGGTCTTCCTCTTTTTCACTGACCCTCTACTTTACCAAGCATGATGTCCTTCTACAGGGACTGGTCCGTCCTGACAACAAAGTCTCACCATGCTCGGGTCTAAGGAGCATTTTGACTGCACCTATAGGGTCGCTGTGAGTCGGAATCGACTCGACGGCACTGGGTACTGGGTCCTTCCAAGACAGATTTGTTTGTTCTTCTAGCAATCCATGGTATATTAATATTCTTTGCCAGCAAAGGGCTTTATATAATTTAATTCAGGTGGCCAGATTTAGCAGATAAAAATAAAGGATGTCCAGTTAAACCTGAATTTTAGATAAACAATTTTTTTTTTTTAGTGTAAGTACACTCCATGTGATGTTTGGGATATACTAATACTAAAAAGGAAACCCTGGTGGCATAGTAGTTAAGAGCTATGGCTGCTAACCAGAAGGTCGGCAGTTCAAATTCACCAAGTACTCCTTGGGAATTCTATGGGGCACTTCTACTCTGCCCTATAGGTTTGCTATGAGGTTTTTTTTTTTTTTTTTTGGTTTAATACTAAAAACTAGTCATTGCTTATCTGAAATTCACATTTAACTGAAAAAAAGACGCCCTGTATTTTCTGCAGCCCTGGATTTAACCTTCATGGCAGTACTTCGAGGTAGGTTATAATTGGGTATTCATGCTATAGATAAGAAAACAGCAGATGAAGAGGTCTGAGCTGCTTCATATTTGATGCATTTAGTAACTACTCGGTCCATGAGCTGGCTCTACTGGGTCCATGAGCATGGCCTGGATGCCCGGGGAAAAGAATTGGGTTTTCTAAGCACACAGGATGGGGTAGATATGTGAGTAGTCCTGGAAAGCTGCCTTTTGGTGAAAATGTGGAGGGTTTTGTACAGGGGAGCTGGGCGTGGGGAGGGAGAACTTGGGAGCAGAGGAGTACAGTTTGAGGGACAGACCCTACCAGTTGTAGACCGTGGAATCTGGGAGCTGCAGGAAGTATCAAATCCAGAGTTGTACTAAATGTGCATCCTTGGAAAAAGTGGGTCTCATGGTCTCCTGGTCAGACCAGCTGATCTCAGAGATTCTTAATGGCATGAGCGTACCAGACCAGAGTTCTTGAATTCTGATACTGCAGCTCTTTGAAAACTTCCTTTGTCACCAAACCCTTTTACATCCCTTACACCATCTTTAAAGGAGGCCTGATGGCTCGGACGGCTAAGCACTCAGCTGCTAACCAAACGTCAGTGGTTCAAACCCACCAGCCACTCTGAGGGAGAAAAGACCAGGCAGTCTTCTCCCATTAAAGATTACAGCCTAGGAAACTCTGTGGGGCAGTTCTACTGTATCATATAGAGTCACTATGAGTTAGAATCGACTCGACAGCACACAACAGCAGCACTACCACCTTGAAGGACACTAGCAGTTTGTGGAACACATCTGGACAACTCCTCTTACCCAAACTCAGAGCAAGTGAGAAGTGGTCACCTTAGATGGGAGGACTCCCCTTTGTACGTTGAATACCGTAGCTCACTGCACACATCACGGCATCGCAGTGCTCACATGCCTGCTGTACTGCTTAATCATATGCGGGCTCCTGGCACCTCGTGAGAAGCATATTCTCCATAAATACAGAACCACAGGAGGGATGACCCAGGTGTCTGTGGCTTTCACACAGTAGGGGCAGCCCATTCCTTCTCCCGCCCCCTATACATGCTACAAGGAGCTTATGAGGTATCTTTCTGATCAGACCACCCCCCTTCAATAGTCTGCCTCCCCCTCACTTTCCCACACCCCTACTTGTCCCAGCCCTGAGTCGGGCTGGGTACTCTTCCAGGTGATGGCCCTCCGGTACAGGGGGCAGCTGCCCTGTCTCCATGTGTCTGTAATGACATTTTCACTGAGGCTGTCATTGCTACAACTAAGGGGAAGAAGGAAGGACATGCAGGCAGGACTCAGGTGACTCCATGTCCTGATGGCCAGGTGGCCGAGCCCAGGAGAGCTGAATCAATGCATCTGATTTCAGCTTTGAAAGGCTCTGCAGAGGGCAGGATGGGGATAAGGCAGGACCGGCCAGGGGGGGAGACTGGGCGGCGATTGATCGACCCTGAACTCAGGGTTAATTCCTGAGTCTGAGGACCGTGACTGCTATGGGGTCTCCGGAATCAGCAGGCAGCAGCCCAAACTCCGTCCTGATGAGAAGGTAAGCGTAGAGGTGACTTGGGGCTTCTCACACTTTGGTGAGGTAGTGGAAGCCACCAGTCCCTGGGTCTGAGACCTGGCCTTTTACAAACACGTGGATGGAGGCTTTTATTTCAACAGGGAGGAAGCCAGCCAGCAAGGCAGGCAGCACCCACGTCCTCTATCTTCTCCTCAGACAAGCCCAGACCCATCTCATCACCTACAAGCAGGGCCAGGGCTGCAGCCAGTAGGTGCCTCATGAATTTATTCCTGCATGTGGACTCTTCCATCAGCCACCCTGGGTGATCCGGGGCTTCTTACAGACATTTCTAAAGCAGGAATAACGGCCTGGCCCATCCCTCTGGGCCAGTCCCTGCCTGGGGCCCCCTTGCGGCTCAGCCTGTGACAACCTCCCTCCCAACAACAGCAGTGGGTGGGGTGGGAGCTTGGTCCTGCCAGGGCAGACACACAGACAGTGCTGGGTGCCTGGAGACAGCCTTGCTCAGACTGGTGTCAGGCTGCCTGGCCACCCCGTCTGCACCACCGGGGACAGATTACCCTATAAGCAAGGTACCCAGGGACTTACTTGAGTTTACTTACTAACCTGCAGTGCACAGTTTCACCTGGTTCACCCATGTGAACTTGGGTACTACAGAATAGTAAGTAAACACAAGTAAGCCGGTGCTTACTTGCTTCCTGGTTGCTCTGACCCTGTGTACCACTGTCTGGCACAATGGCCAGTGGGCTCTTCCAGTAGCCTTTAGACAGCCTGTGGCAGTCAGTCAGCAGCCTGGCTGTGACCCCTATGCTGGTGAGGGCTGCCTCCTGAGCCCAGGACAGGCCCAAGGAGCTCTTCCTGGAGACAAACCAGCATGTCCAGTGTCTGAGAACGATTTGCACAACCTACGTCTTTTGTCCACTATGGGTCTGTCAGTTTGTCGCACTGTGGTGGCTTGCATGTTCCTGTGATACTAGAAATTATGCCACCTCTATTTCAAATACCAGCAGGCTGCCTGTGGTGGACAGGTTTCAGTGGAGCTTCTAGACTAAGATGGAATGGGAAGAAGGCGGTCCACTTCAAAAAAAAAAATTGGCCAGTAAAAAACTTATAAAAATACCAGAACACTGTCTGATGTAATGCCAGAAGATGAGCCCCTCTGGTTGGAAGAGCTGCCTCCTAAAAGTAGAGTCAACCTTAATGGTGTGTATGGAGTCAAGCTTTTGGGAGGTTCATTTGCTGATGTGGCACTACTTAAAATGAGAAGAAACAGTTGTAAATATTCATTAAAAATCAGAAGGTGGAATGTAAGAAGTATGAATCTAGGAAAATTGGAAGTCTTCAAAAATGAAATGGAGCGCATAAATATCGATATCCTAGGCATTAGTGAGCTGAAATGGACTGGTGTTGGTTATTTTGGATCAGACAGTCATAAGCCAGGAATGACAAATTGAAGAGGAATGGTGTCACTTTCATTGTCAAAAAGTACATTTCAAGATCTCTCCTGAAGTACAACGCTGTCAGTGGTAGGATAATATCCATATGCATACAAGGAAGACCAGTTAATTTGACTATTATTCAAATTTATACACCAACCACTAATGCCACAGATGAGGAAATTGAAGATGTTTACCAGCTTCTACAGTCTGAAATGAATTTCAACTGCGGCGTTCACAGTGGCTGCAACAGTGAGAGAATGGTGCAAGACTGGGCAGTGTTTCGTTCTGTTGTACCCAGGGTCACTATTAGTCAGAACCAACGTGAGGGCACCTAACAACAACACAGCCTGAAACTGATCAAGCATACAATCAAGAAGCATTGATAATTACTGGTGATTGGAATTCAAAAGTCGAAAACAAAGAAGGATCAGTAGTTGGAAAATATGGCCTTGGTGATAGAAATGATGCTGAAGATCACATGACAGAATTTTGCAAAACTAGCGACTTATTCATTGTAAATACCTTTTTTCAATAATACAACCTATGATTATACACATGGAACTGGACATGGACCCTGACAGATGGAATACAGAAATCAAATCAACTACATCTGTGGAAAGAGATGATGGAAAAGCTCATTATCATCAGTTGGAACAAGGGCAGAGGCCAACTGCAGAACTGACCATCTATTGCTCATAGGCAAGTTCAAATTAAAGCTGAATAAAATTAAAACAAGTACATGAGAGCCAATATACAACCCTGAGTATATCCCACCTGAGTTTGGAGACTATCTCAAGAATAGATTTGATGCATTGAACACTAATGACCAAAGGCCAGATGAGTTGTAGAATGACATCAAAGACATCATACATGAAGAAAGCAAAAGGTCATTAAAAAGACAGGAAAGAAAGAAAAGACCGAAATGAATGTCAGAAGAGACTCCGAAACTTGCTCTTGAACGTAGAGTAGCTGAAGCGAATGGAAGAAATGATGAAGTAAAAGAGCTGAACAGAAGATTTCAAAGGGCAGCTCAAGAAGACAAAGTATTTTAATGAAATGTGCAAAGACGTGGAGTTAGAAAATCAAAAGGGAAGAACACACTTGGCATTTCGCAAGCTGAAAGAACCGAAGAATAAAATCAAGTCTTGAGTTACAACTCTGAAGAATGCTATGGGCAAAATATTGAATGATGCAGGAAGCATCAAAAGAAGATGGAAGGAATACATAGAATCACTGTACCAAAAACAATTGGTCGCCGTTCAACCATTTCAGGAAGTAGCACATGATCAAGAACTGATGGTACTGAAGGAGGAAGTCCAAGCTGCTCTGATGGCATTGGCAAAAAACAAGGCTCCAGGAACTGATGGAATATCAGTTGAGGGGTTTCAACAAAAGGATGCAGAGCTGGAGGTGCTCACCCATCTATCCCAAGAAATTTGGAAGATAGCTACCTGGCCAAGCGACTGGAAGAGATTCATATTTCTACCCATTCCAAAGAAAGCTGTTACAACTGAATGCAGAAATTATTGAACAATATCACTAATATCACACACAAATAAGATTTTGCTGAAGATCATTCAAAAGTGGCTGCAGCAGTACATCGACAGGGAACTGCCAGAAATTCAAACTATATTCAGAAGGGGAAGGAGGGCTATCACTGCTGATGTCAGATGGATCCTGGGTGAAAGCAGAGAATACCGGAAAGATGTTTACCTGTGTTTTATTGACCATACAAAGGCATTCCACTGTGTGGATCATAACAAATTATAGCTGACATTGGGAAGAATAGGGATTCCAGACCACTTAATTTTGCTCATTCAGAACCTGTACATAGACCAAGAGGCAGTCGTTCAAACAGAACAACGGGATACTGCGAGGTTTAAATCAGGAAAGGTGTGCGTCAGGAATGTATCCTTTCACCATATTTATTCAACCTGTAAGATGAGCAAATCTGAGAAGCTGGACTATATGAAGAAGAACGGGGCGTCAGGATCAGAGGAAGACTCATTAATAATCTGTGTTATGCAGATGACACAACCTTGCTTCCTATAAGCCAAGAGGATTTGAAGCACTTACTGATGAAGATCAAAGACTCCAGCTTCAGTATGGATCACACCACTACATAAAGAAAACAAAAGTCTTCACAACTGGACCAATAAGCAACATCATGATAAACAGAGAAAAGACTGAAGTTGTCAAGGATTCCATTTTAATTAGATCCACAATCAATGCCCATGGAAGCAGCAGTCAAGAAACCAAACCACAGATTACATTGGGCAAATCCGCTGCAAAAGACCTCTTTAAAGCTTTGAAAAGCAAAGATGTCACTTTGAAGACTAAGGTGTGCCTGACTCAAGCCATGATATTTTCAATCTCCTCATATACATGCCAAGGCTGAACAATGAGTAAGCAAGACTGAAGAAGAATTGATGCTTTGAATTATGGTGTTGGCAAAGAATATTGAATATACCATGGACTGCCAAAGAGTGAACAAATCTGTCTTGGAAGAAGTACAGCCAGAGTGCTCCTTGGAAGAAAGGATGGCGAGCTTTATCTCACATACTTTGGACATGTTATCAGGACGAGCCAGTCCCTGAGGAAGGACCCATTCCAAAGAAAGGTGTTCCAACCAAATGCAGAACTTATCGAACAATGTTACTAATATCACACATAAGTAAAACTTGGCTGAAGATCATTCAAAACTGGTTGCAGCAGTACATTGACAGGGAACTGTCAGAAATTCAAGCACAAAGTAGAGGGTCATCGAAAAAGAGGAAGACCCTCTATGAGATGGATTGACACAGTGGCTGCAAAAATACACTCAAGCATGGCAACAACCATTATGAGGATGGTACAGGACTGGGCAGTGTTTCATTCCGTTGTACATACAGTTACTATGCGTCAGAACCAACTAGACAGTACCTAACAACAACAACGTGTTTCATGGACATGGGAATTTTGGAATCCTAGATTCAGAGTAGGAAGGACCCACAGAAGCCTTTGTCAATGTGGCCCAGGATGTGGAGTGAAGGCTCAGACTGGAAACACTTCCTTGAGCAGAGTCTAGGCACAAAGCTGCCAGGTGGCTGAAGGGGGCACAGGGATGACACCCCAGCTTCCAATTCCAGCTCTCTGTTCACCAGCTGTTCAGCTTAGGCAAATCACCGAAGTATTCCATGGTTAAGTCTCATGTGTAAACAGGGATCCACCCACTGCCGACCACCCACTGCCGTTGAGTTGACTCTGACTCATAGCGACCCTATAGGACAGATAGAACTGCCCCATAGAGTTTCCAAGGAGCACCTGTTGGATTCAAACTGCCAGCCTCTTGGTTAGCAGCTGTAGCACTTAACCACTACGCCACCAGGGTTTCCTGGTAAATGGGGATAGTAATACCTATTTTAGGGTTGTTCTGAGGATCACGTAAGACAATTCAGGTGAAGGCTTAGAGTAAGGCTGGGCACGCATTAGGTGCTCAGTGGTGAACGTTTGCTGTTTTGAGGCTCCAGGGTACAGGGTCTTGTCATAGAAGGAGGCATTGTTAGATGATGGTATGGGTTGACCTGCGTCGCCCAAAGAAGATACGTTCGAGTTCCCGGTACCTGTGAATGTTCCCTCATCTGGAAAGTGGGTTTTTGCAGATGCAGCTCCGTTCACATGGGATCTTCCTGGAGTAGGGTGGCCCTAACCCAACCTGACTGGTGTCCTTATCAGAAGAGGAGAGACACAGAGACACGGAGGGAAGAGGACCATGGCGCCGCCAAAAACTAAGGAATGTCTACCAGAATGTGGAAGAGGCAAGGAAGGACCCTCCCCTCGAGCTGTCAGAGAGAGCGCGGCCCTGCCGACATCTTGACTTTGGACTTCTAACCTCCAGAACTGTGAGAGAATACATTTCTGTGGTTTTAAGCCACCTAGTTTGTGGCACCTTGTTAAGGTAGCACAGGAAACATAAAAGTCCCATTGCCGTCCACTGGATTCCGACCCATAGAGACCGTATAGAAACGCATATACCTGTTACCAAAGTCTGCTGCTGTCAAGTCAATTCCGACTACAGGGTACAACTGCCCCACAGGGTTTCCAAGGAGCAGCTGGTGGATTCGAACTGCTGCTGTTTTGGTTAGCAGCCCTGTTCTTAACCACTACACCACCACGGCATTATTTTTTAGCTGCCTTGCAAAGTGTTAATTCAATTTTTTTTTTAACCTGGCCCTTTAATTTTGGCATCACAGAACCATGGTGAATAATTGTCTCTTCCTGACACCCCCCCCGCCCCCCACTGAGACTGATCTCTCCCCCCAGTTAAGCTTCCTCTTGTTCTGCTCCTAGAAGCAGGGGCCTGCAGCAGGGCGGGGGTGGGGGTCTCCGGAGCCGGGTGGCCAGGCAGGCAGGTGTCAGCTCCACCCTTTGTTAGCCCCGTGACTTTGGGCACATCACACAGTCTCCTGCCTCAGGATGTCCCCTCCTCATCAGTAAAATGAGCTTTAGAACACTAACTTCTTGTAGGCTGTTGTTGTTGTTAGGTGCCTTTGAGTCGATTCTGACTCAAAGCAACCCTAGGTAGAACAAAATGAAACGCTGCCTGGTCTTTCTCCATCCTCAACAATCGTCGTTATGCTTTAGCCCATTGTTGCAGCCACTGTGTCAGTTCATCTCATTGAGGATCTTCCTCTTTTTCGCTGACCCTCTACTTTACCAAGCATTATGTCCTTCTCTAGGGACTGATCCCTCCTGACAACATGTCCAAAGTATGTGAGATGTAGTCTTGCCATCCTTGCTTCTAAAGAGGATTCTGGTTGTACTTCTTCCAAGACAGATTTGTTCATTCTGTAGGCTGTTAGGAGAGGGAATAAACCAACATAGCTAACGGTCTTAGAATGTCCCTGCTCCCTGGCCAGCGCTTTGGCCGTTTCAGAAAATCAGTCATCCACACATCCTGTGCCCCCTTTACTTGGTCCTGGGAGTTTCCCTCACATTGTTCTAAAGGTGCGTGTGGTCTGCACTCTCTTAATGACCCTTACTCACTCATGTCCTTTTCCTCTCTTGGTCCAAATGTTGTGCTCTCTGTCTTTTGCGTCCCTGCACTAGCTGGTCTTAGATGGGACTGGGTAAGCAAGGAGGCACAGAGCTTCTAGATGTGCTGGAAAACAGGAGTGGCCCCCGGTCTCCTTCTGTTTTCTCTGGCCCCCTCCCGCTCCTGTCCCCATTCTTGCCCCAGGCCACCATACAACCACCAGCCAGGCTGGGCGGCACAATTCTTCTCATAGGAGGATATCCTGTGTGTCACCTTATCTGCCCTTCAGCTGCCAGCCTGAGCTCTGGTGCCCGGGGGTCTGCCTCTCCACCCAGCTCTGCTCTGTGAGTCAGCAGGCATTTTGCACCATTCGCCATGTTGGGAAAACCTAACCACAGCCAAGAACAGAATGTGGAGTGAAGAGAATAGCACTCACCTGGGAGTTTCCTCTTGTACAATCACTTCTGTTAGGCAGGGATGGGTATTATAAATGCTGCAAAACAGCACAGCCTGTCAGCTTTCATTGAGAACTTTTCTGAGGGTATTTCGTTTTAAATTTTTCCAAGCTTTGCAGGATAATTACAATTGTAGTTTCTTAAAGCTTCGAAGGGAGGCCTTCGCTCCAAGCAGCAGAAATTAAGGAGCGGGAGGAACGTCTGCCCCTCTGAGGGCTGGGCATGAGTTTTGATGTCGTTGTTGTGTGTTTTTATCCCAAAATGCCATCCCTAATGTGTTTGTGTGTGGTGGAAGGTCTGGCATTCCCTGAAAAATATAGAATGTTCTCTCTCAAAGCCATCTGGTAGAACCTTTTCCAGAAGATGCTAGAGATGATCTAATGAGCAACAGTGAAGCTGACCCAAGGAACTGAGAACCCGCATGTCAAGGAACTCAATGGTGGTGACGGCTCGGCCACAGCTGCTCCGCTCACCGTTGAGTTCCTCCTGATGGACATTAACAAACTCCATTGTTTTTTCTTGGTCAAGTGGTCACATTAATGCCAAATAGAGAATTGCACACTTTTGCCATAATTAAACAGGGAAACAAATTTAGAAACTGCCCACTCTGTGGCCTTAAGAGCTATGTGTCCCCATGAGCTCAAGTTAAGTACTCAAAAAAACTGTGACAACTGGATGCATGGTCATGGGTTCTGCAGCCTTGATAATGCCAGCATGACAAGTTGTCACTTGGGTGCCTGCTCCTCCACATGACTAAACCTTCACAGCCAGGTTCTCCCGGCAACTCTGGAATAATCAGGGCAACAGAATGGGAATGACTGGCAGTTCCTGTAATTACTCTAGAAAGAGGACCAAAGCAAACAGAAACTCGCTCTAATTTTATCTATTCCCAGTAGGTGCCCCTGCCACATCATTACCACTAGAGAAACTACTTCGGTAGCCCAAGATGAGCGGGGCGTCAGGCGCCTGGGGGTCAGTGCCCCTGCGCCTGTCCCAAGGCGGCCGAGCCACTGAAAGCAGGGCGAGCTCCGAGAGGTGCAGTGGTGGACTGCAGCCTGCCGACTTCCCAAGCTGAGCATCTTACACTCAGTCTGGTTTTCACAGGTTTTGATGGAATGGTACTTTGGGCCCCACTGCCACATTCTGGACATGAGTAGGCTGGGGTCAGGCTGCAGGAGAAGCGTGAGCAGGGATTATTACTACTGTCGCTATTGTTATTAAAGGGTCACCGGAGTCGGCTCACATCCCACTGCACGACACAGAGGTACAACAGTTTTGCCCCTTCCCTCTGTGATCTCGGGGACCCTCACCAGCTCCCTGGAAAAACGTGAAAGCAGAGGAGGCAGGGAATGCAGGTCCTCTGGGCTCGGCCAAAGCTTCTTGTCTTTTTCTATCCTAGTTTCAGTTAGGACTGCTGATGCTTTGACATCAGCCGTGAATCAGGGCCCCAGGGTACTGAATACGTGTGTTTCAAAATGTGACTGCTTCTATATAAGGCATATCCCAGGAGAGGAGCACGGCTCCAGACTGGTACCAGGAGCAGGGTTGGCGCCCCACTGTCCACACATTGAGCCTGCAGATGGGATCAATTCTCTGCTTCCTTCAGTCACCTCCACCCTTGCTGCAGTTGCTGTTTTCTTAGGCTTTCCATTTTGGGGTTGACATGACTTCAGAAAAATTTGAAGTCACAACGTTTAACCCTGACGAACAAGAAGCAGACGATGAGGGCTTTGCAAGGAGGGAATCGGCCAAGTCTCGTTTTTCCTTGGGGCCAGAAGTAAGAGAGGCAAACAAGGCCCTACTGCCGAAACCTGAAATCCCATCAAAGAGAATTCCCGCCGGCAGAGAGTGGTCATCTGAAACACGGAAACGTGGACAATGGGCAGGGTGCAAAGTCAGAAATTTATAGCCGTTGGCCTGAGCCTCTACATATCCTGGCAGGAAAAAAAAAGCGTTAAGAAAACAAACCCTGGTGGTGGATGTGAGGGCTCCGACACCGGCCGTCTGACACGCCGACCCCCGGCTTGACCTCCCACAATATGTTTCCACAGGTAATTCCATAACTCTCCCACCAACTTTTAAGGCTTCCTGTTTGACAGCCCAGAGAAAGGAAGCACCCCCCGTAGCGGGCAGCCCGGCGCGCAACCACGTGACCCCCGGCGCGCTTGAACCCAGGTAATTTATACTCGGCTTCATCACCTTGCGGTGCGCACATGAAGAAATGTATTTCTGCTGATAACTGGAGTTTTAGCCGTGCGCTCGTGGAGCGGCCGCGATGAGAGGCTGGGTTTCTGTTGTTGTTGGAATGTGTGCCGGGGTGGACCGTGAGGCTGATGAATGACCGCCCTGGCAGATTCATAATCCAGAACTTGGTGCAGCTGTGGAGGAAACTAATAGCTAGCAGGGACCACGGAAGTCCCCGAGCTAATACCTGTCTCCTCCATCACAAATTGATGGCATTAAACAAAAAAGTTGACTCTTTTCACATCCTGCCAGTCTCATTTTGTGAGCCCTGCAGCCATCCCGGTATCTCGTGGCACGGGGGGCACTCCGTGTCGCCTGTGGGCCGGCGCAGGGCGCATCTGTCATCAGCGGCCGCTGTCTGCAGTGGGGGCAGCCGACGGGGCGCGCGGTGGTGGCGGCGGACATGCAGGCCGGGCCCCATGCTGACTGCCTCCAGCCGGCCTCCTGCACGCCCTGCTCTCTGCTAAGCATATGGTTTCACTTTCCTCTTGCTTCACGGGAACCCGGACAGTTGAGGCATAAACTGCTTTTACTTGTTCCTCTCTGAAAGGTTGGACGCATGGAGGAAGGTCCAAAAATAACATCGGTGTGATAAGTCATTAGTCATTTTTCACTCTACATATGTTAACTTGACCTGCCGTATGTTAATGCATGCAACACTGGCCTCACATATGGCTACAATAGGAATCCCAACTGGTACTTCCTCCAGCTCAGGGCTTCATTACAGCAACTTCCCTGGCTCCATCATTAACACTTAGGTGCAGCTCCATTTCCAAATTACTTGGCTGGCCTGGGGTCTGAGGAGCCACAGGGAGGAGAGAGGGAGGGAGAGGTTAAAGATGCCCATCAGGCTGCTTCTCCTGGCTTCTGCAGAGGACAGGCTGGCTGGGGGCCGGATCAAGGCTGCGTGGCTCTGGCATTTCATGGCATTTCAAGGTCTGTGTGCTGATAAATACTTGGTTTGGCAGCGAGCAAAGCCAGTGGGGGCCCTTCCGGCCTGCGTGGCCCCGATGCGTGTACATGTGGGTTGGACCCCTGTGTGGCAGCTGGGGTGCTCAGGTGGTACAGGTAGAGGCCGGGAGGTGGGGCCAGGGAGGTCCCCCCCACCTGAGTCCACCTCTTTGCCATGAAAGGAGCTGGCTGAGGCCTGGGTGGTGGTCCCCAAAGTCAGACTTCTTTCCAGAAGGCTGGGCAATAATCTGAGTGTCCCAGGCCCTGGCTCAGGGCCGAATGGGGGCCCACAGACCAGATGACCCACTGGCTCCAATAGAGGGAGCACCTCTCAGCTGGTTCCAGGGCAAGGGTCCCCCCATAAAGGCAGCTAGCATTTCAATGTCAAGTTCAGTGGGGCTGTGGCTGGCCTTGCACTTGCATCTGCTCCTGTGCTGGAGAGCAACTGATCTCCTTCTCGGGAAATGCAGGCTGGAGCCCAGCTCAGCCCCTTCCCAGGAGCAGGTCAGGGAAAGGAGAGCAGGAAGGGGTCCAGTGGTCCACGCCCTCCCTCAGGCCCCCCGAAAACTGCTCCATTACATCATGAGTGAGAAGGCTCACTTGGCAGTACTTTTATCAGAAGATGTCTTTTCATGGGATTCCGACCCTGAAACAAAAAGCTCTGAGGAGGAGACGCTTGAGATTCTTAGTGAAGTGGCTCTGTAAGGGCAGACCCACGCGGAAGGGAAACTCTACGTTAACAGACCTCTATATGCGCCAACCTTCTTTATCCTCCAACCCAACCCATTAGCCTGTAAATTCTAATTGTTATTAATTTATTGCAATTAAAAATTGTGGCTTTCTGTCAGCTTTTAATTTGACAAGGAAGCTGATGGTTGACGCACGGCTCCGAGTCACATTTTAAACAGCGAGGCTTGGCGCCGTGTCCGTTCCTTTTAGCAATTCCAACATAGGCAGAGATAAAGCTCATATTTGAACAGTAGCTTATATCAAATACATTCATTAGGTTACATGCTTCACTTGATTAATTATATTTAAAGAAATTGTGGGCACTTTGGATCTTCTTCTTATAACATTACTGGATGCCACAGATCCCTAATTTCAAGAAGAAAAGCGGCTGAGGGCATTTTTTCAAACTCTCCCGGACAGCCGGCTCCTCTCCCCGAGGAGTTGAATGTATTCAAATGTATCTCCATCAATGAGCACAGTAATTATGAATTCAGCACTAATTAGTATATACACTACTTTCCTTGCATATTTGATTTCCACAGTGAGATGGTAATACGGGAAATGCCCACTTTTGTCCTAGCTCATAAAAATTCCGCGGTGTTAGGGGGGAAGGGCAGATGGTGAAGGGAGGCTAGGGAGGCATTAAATATGAAAAAACTTTACAGATAATTGGTCTGGTTACTGAGGGTATAAAACAACACTCTTACCTAGCAGTTAACATTCTGCCAGCTAAATATGCCGTTTTAAGGACACACTGTTCTTATTAAAAGTAAAAATCTTTAGTGTTTTTTACCATATGATCACCTTTTTTTTTTTTTTTTTTTACGGAAACGTTCTTTCCTGAAAAATAAGAAGTGAGCAGGAGTTTCGGGAGAGAGCTGTATGCAGAACCAGCTCACCCAGACACGGCCTGGGCCTGGCCCTGTGTTTCTAAGGCGGGAAAAATAACAGCCATGGCCTCTGCGAGCCATTATTTATAAGAGGGCTAGGAGATAAATACATTTGTTGGGGTTTTATGTGCCAATCATTGATTTGAATATAAACCAAATGATGTGTTACAGACGTACCAAGGCCTGGCTGCCGAGAGCACCCAGTGAACGCACCCACTTTTCCAGGGAAGACTCTGGAATTGCAGTCGCTTTATGTTCACTTGTTATTGTTTTTCTGACCTCAAGCAAAAATTAGAGCCGCCACTTACAGTTCACCAGAGTTGTAAAGCCCCCGAAAGCTCGCAAGATGTTTGCTGTTTACCCAGTAAGCTGCCTCTTTACCACGAGCCGGAATGCAGGACCCATTAGGCTTATAATAAAAGAACCTTTAAAAAAAAATCCCCAAGTCACAGAACCAAGCCAGCAGGAGAGCCAGACATTTCCAGGCGTGAGGTGCACTGGAGCTGCTGAGAACATAAAATGGGGGAGTGAGCCTGTGTGTGTGTGTGTGTGTGTGTGTGTGTGTGTGTGTATGCACGTGTGACAGAGGGAGAGAAAAAGGGAAACAGAGGGGGACACAGAGGGAGGGGGAGAGAGAGGGAGAAAGGAGTAGGGAGAGAGGAAGAGGGAAAACAGAGACAGGGAGGCGGAAGGGGGGAGGAGAGAGAGGGAGTGGGGGCTGTCTCCGTGTGTGGGGTGGAAGGGAAACAAAAGCGCTATCTTGTTCTTGGACAGAATAACCCCAGAGAGGCCGCCCAGTGGGCTCTGCTCAAGGTAGCTAGCCTTTCTGGGCTTGCCGGGATGTGTGGGCTGGTGGGAAATGAGTTCTTCACTAGAAACACTATTTTTTAGTAGGTCATTCTTGAGAAACCGTGACAGCGGCACTGCTACCTTTATTTCCTATTTCCACATAAAGCCAAGGTGGCCTCCTGGTGCCTTCTGCTCCATGCTCTGACTGTGATTTCCTTCTGAGCACCGCTGCCATGCTGTCTCTCCACCCCGTCAGTGGGAAAGGCGCTGCCTTCTAACTGAAGGAGTGAGTCTTCTTTACCATGAATGCATTGTGGTGAAGAAAGGGCCTGCTGGACTCCCTCGCTCATAAAGGGGACCTTCAGAGGCCAAGACCTGCGAACCTAGGACTGCAGGGAGGGAGGGGACCTGGGGCTCGCCTCTGGGATGCTCTGCAAGGCCTGGAGACACGCTCACCATGCTTCTCTCATCCTGATTGGCCTCCTTGACTCAGGGCCGCAGGCTACCAATGCCCTGATTGGTCTCATAATGCGGGGTCCACTGATTGGTCTAGGTTGAGTGCCCAGCATGCTACCTACGTCCTGATTGGTCTTGATTCAATGGCCCTCATGAGCTACCTACGTCCTGATTGGTCTTGATTCAATGGCCCTCATGATCCCTACATCCTGACTGGTCTTGATTGAGTGCCCGGCATGCTACCTATGTCCTGACTGGTCTTGGTTGAGCACCCAGCGAGCTACTTATGTCCTGATTGGTCGTGATTCAGTGGCCTTCATGATCCCTACATCTTGATTGGTCTGGATTGAGGGCCCCACACGTTGCCTATGTTGTTATTGGTCTTCTGTATTTCGCCCTCCCTCCTCCCATGCCTGACCTACCTACACACTGACCCACCTCCATTCAGTGCCGCCCATACTGCCCACGTCCCGATTGGTCTCCTTGACTCGGGGCCCTGCAGGCTACCTGCACACTGACCCGTTTGAAACAGATTCAGAGTTGGCGACCAGGTGAGGTGCTTAGCTGTCTAGCTGAACCTGAAGAACAGTTAGTGCTCTCGGAGCTGCAGGTGAGCGATCGTTGAATGGAAGGGAGGCGTGGAAACATGGGTTTTTCTCTCCCAGCCACTCTTCTTATATTATAGGTATTGCCACAATATTTAAATTTAATTTTGATCTCTTCTAAGTTCTTGTGCTGTTTATTAGCATCACTTAAAGAACAGAAAGAAACAGGTAAGGCTGCGTCCGGTTTTGTGGCAGTAAAAGTAAGGATAATCAAAGACATGGAGAGGCCAGTGACCTGCCTGAGGTCGGGCATTTAGTTAGCGAGACTCTACAGAGGCTTTTACCTCTCAGTACAGGAGTATTTCCGTTACACGGCCATCCATTTCATGATGAGGAAGGTTCTTTACAATATGGATGACCACACACTCCGGGGACAAAGCGACCAGATGCAGAAAACTCCATTGCACTGAAAGTTTTTATGGTGGAATGACATTGTCCATCTATAATCCTGCAGCCTTGCTACAAGCAGCTTCCGCATAATCCTGGCTTTTTGTTTCTAAATAAGGAACAGGCTTTCAAGTTTTCGATTCTCCCCATCATGATTTGGTTATTTGCGTAACACAGGAGCTGATTCAGTCGTCCGCTGTAAGCCCTGGGTTATATAGGTTAGATTGAGGGGTGCTGAATGTGGGATAAAATACAGAAGGACAGAGAGCATGATGCAGCCCTGTGGCACCCGCATACAGGTGGCACATCACACTTCATAGCGCCAGCCGCAGGCCAGCAGATGAGTGCTCTTGAGAAGAAGCAGTGATATCCACACAGAGCTGAGAAGCTCAGCCACCTGTCCTGTTTGCACCCTCTCTGACCAACTTATTGCTTTTCAGTTCTTGGCACACAGTAGGCGCTTAGCAAATGGGTGTTGCATGGAAGAGAAGGCACTGGGTGTCTGTGCTTGAGTGAGCTATAACGCTGGCTTCTTGGTCATGAAGCTGGGCTGAGCCTTCTCACCCTCTGTGTGCTTTCCAGTCAAGAGAAGTAGAAATTCCCAACAGTGGACCTCCTTCAACAGCTTCAGAGCTTGGGTCGTGGACACATTCTTACACTAGAGGTGGCACCGTTGGGTGCTGTCCCCTGCCTTCCCTCTGTCCCTTTCTTCCTCCTCTCCCTCTCTTCCTTCCACGCTATATATGTGCCAGCTGGTGCCAGGTGCTGAGGATAAAAGGTGAAATAAAACCCAGGCTTCACCTCACCAGTGGACTGGTTATTGTCACAATATTTTTTAGAGCAGTCGTATAGACACATACCTGGACCGTGATACGACACCTATGGTAGCCATAGCATGTAAGAAGGACGTTTATGTGCAGGTATTGTACAAAAGACAGAGGGATTAACTTTGGCTAAGGTTGGCCCAGGGAAGGCTTCACAGAGGAGAAGAAGCTGAGCAGGGTTCTGAAGGATGAAGAGGAGTTTGCCAGGGTGGCAACATGGGGGCAGCACTCCAAACAGTGGGCTTGAACAGCGCTCTTCTTTTGTGGGGCCCTAAGTGGCTTGGTGGGCACAGCCAGAGCAAATGTGGTTGGAGGTGGGAGGCGAGTGGGAAGAGGGGAGCTGGACCAGTCAGCAGAGCTAAACTGAGCAGGCCCCTCTGTGCAAGGCTCAGGGTCTTGGGTGTTACCCTGGAGAGCGGCAATAGGGAGCCATGGCCAGCTGTCAGCTGGAGAGGGCTGGGCTCAAATTTGCATCTTAGAAAGCGGCCCCCTGGCAGCAGTTTGGAGGTTCTGTTGCAGTTGTCCTTGCTTTATGTCTCCTTGGTCACCCTCCTGGGATCCAAAGTGGGGAGCCCCCACTGCCCACCATCAGCAGTGAGAGTGGGCAGCTGTGGCAACATCTGCACCGAGCATGCAGCCGGCATTTGGAGCTGGGGGAAGATAGCAGGAGGGAGCTGAAGTCCGTCCAGGGTGTTTTACACATTTGTTGAATTCTTCCTCCCGCTGTGGGCCCTGCCTCGCCACTGCACAGAATTCTATTGTGCCCACTGGCACTGGAGCCTGCTTTGTGCTGAGGAGTGTGTCAAGGAGGAGAGGAAATGCTCCAGGCCACACTTCCTGGCCTGCCAGGCAGGTGGGCACTCAGTGGCCAGGCTGCCTAGAGAGTATTTTTGGAGCCATTGTCAATGGGAGGGGAGAGAACTTGACTTTTAACCACAGAGGCCTGGAGGCAGGGAGATACCTCTTGCATTGTGTTAGATCATTTTCTTAATCAAAACATCACGCCAAGGATCTTTTCTAGGGAAGCAAGACTTGGGCACCAGCACGATCCTACTTATAAATAGACCAGACCCGCTTGGCGAGGCACACAAGCATGGAGCCAGGTGCTCGTGTGGCCGGTGGGGGCTCTGAAGGATGTTTGTCTGCTCCTTCCAACTTGCCCCCCTCCCCTCATCATTGTAGGCAGAAACAATGCCATCTTCCCGAAAGGAAATCGGTAATAAAAACTCCGGCAGGATTTCCTAGGCAGAGCTTTTCCCATTCATACCCTACATGGACAGACCTGCCCCCGCTGCCCCAGCCCACTGACACGGTGACATTGCAGCCACTTTCACAGGTTCCCTGTGCTCAGGTTGCTGGGCTTTGCTGAGCAGGGTGTGCAACTGCTTTCCCAGTTCAACAAAGCTTTTTTTGTTTTTTTCCCCCCTCTTTTCTTCTTTTTCCAAGTTGCCTTTCTGTTTCATGTCTCTTATGCAGCTTGTGGCACAATGTGTAGAATGCAAGATGGTAAGATGGCGAGCGTTTTGACCACGTGCCCTGTGGGCTCGAGAATCCTTAGTGATCGTATTCTGTAAATTAATAGGTAGCTGTGTTTTTCCTCTCTTTTCCGTTTTTTTAAACAAATGTTCTGCTTTATGGCGGGTGCGATCTTGCTGCTTTACAGTATGGATAAACCCAGGTACACCTGCGCTATAAACTCCACTTTACATGAAGCAGGCCATTTCTGTTTTATAGTCCATTTGTCACCCATTGTTCTCAGTCGTGTCATAGGTGTGTTGTAATGTGCTGGGGAGGTGGACGCCTTGAAGATCGGTTTAACAAAATGGTCTAATTTTGCCAACTTTAGTGCCAAAATCTGGATTGAAAAATGCAGGACTAATATCCCAGTAGACACCCGATATGATGTCACTTCCCTGAAAATGGCCAAGATAAACATCTCTTCCAAGATCACTGGCGCTTACAGCACGAATTCTACCTCTTTTTCAATCCCCAAATTACGGTTCCTGTTTTCTAACAATTTTAATGTTAACCTGGTTGACATTTGAACTCTGCTGACTTTTTCTTAGACTCGAAGATTTTATTACATCGCTGGTGGAGAAGGCAAAATTCCTTTCCAAATGTAATGATACTTTTGGAGCCTGAAAGCCTGTGAACTTTTAAAAATGATGCAACGCAGATTGAACAGCCCTTCTGACTGACACGTATACACAGATGTGCAGTCGAGGGCCTGAGAGGGGGCCAGACAAACACTGCACCGCCGTGCTGGCCGGGTTGATGGCCCTGGGCCTCGAGGGGAGCTTCGTGTTTTGTTTGTCTTTCTCTAAATGGGCAGGCAGCGTCTTTCTGCATCAGCGTGAATACGCACGACTCATATAAGAACTATTTTCTCCATAAATCAACAAGTGTTGAGGAAGTGTCTGTGGCTTTGTACAATGCTATCTGGGAATACAAAATACAGAAACCTGTTGCTCAGAGACAAAAGAAGTTGAGTTCCCACTATGTGCCAGACCTTACGTGCATATAACCCAAATGAATCTCCCGTAGGGCAATGCTACACCACCCGCCCTACAGACCTGGACACTCAGGGTTACTTAGAGTAAGACACCCAGCTGCTGCTACAGCTGTTGTGTGCCTACTGTGTGCTGGACACAAGCCGAGCCCCTTTTAGTATTTGATAGCATCCCTGGGAGGTAGATGCTATTGCTGACCCATTTTACAGATGAGATAAGTGACCCTGGGGGAGTTAAGTTACTTGGCAGCAAGTGCATGAGCATCAAAGCTGGTTGCCGGAACCTGGCCTGGGGCATGACATGTCCTTGCCAGGCTGCTGGGTGACGGTTCTCCTGGAGCACTCTCTGTGGGAGGACAAGACCACATGCCCAAGGCTCGCGCATGGTTAAACGGCCATGGAGATGCTCACTTACATGGCAACTCACGGAAGGAGCACGTGCAACAGAGAGCTGAATCGTGTAGGAGCCACTCTGAGAGCTCAGAGAAAGGCACAATTCGCTGAGGGCAGGAGAGGCTCGGGAAAGTAGGTCTTGGACAGGACCCTAAGCAGCGATGGGGTTTGCACTGATAGAAAAGGAAGGTGATGACTTTGTCTCTTCTCCTCTTTCCGTGGCCCCTTTTTTCTGGTCTCATCTATGCCATCACCTCCTTGCCCACTCGACTCCGGGCAGACTGCTTTGCTCACCTAAATAGCTGTGCCAGTTGCTGGACAATGAATGTGTGCACTGATACTCTCTTGAACTGCTGCTGCTACTACTGCTACTACTACTACGGCCACTACTACTGCTGCTGCTGCTACTGCTGCTGCTGCTACTGCTGCTGCCACTACTACTGTTATTACTACAACTACTACTGCCACCACTACTAAAACTACTATTGCTGCTACTACTGCTACCACTACTGCTGGTACTGCTACTACTATTACTAAAACTACTGCTGCTGCTACTGCTACGACAACTCTTACTGCTGCTACTACTACTGCCACTACTACTGCTGCTGCTACTACAACTATTACTGCTGCCACTACTACTGCTGCTGCTACTACAACTATTACTGCTGCTACTACTGCTGCTGCTACTACTACAACTACTACTGCTGCTGCTACAACTACTACTGCTACTACTGTTGCTGCTACTACAACTACTACTGTTGCTACTACTACAACTACTACTGCTGCTGCTACTACAACTACTACTGCTGCTGCTACTACAACTACTACTGCTGCTGCTACTATAACTACTACTGCTACTACTGCTGCTGCTACTACTGCTGCTGCTACTACAACTACTACTGTTGCTACTACTACAACTACTACTGCTGCTGCTACTACAACTACTACTGCTGCTGCTACTACAACTACTACTGCTGCTGCTACTATAACTATTACTGCTGCTACTGCTGCTGCTACAACTGCTGCTACTACTACAACTACTGCTGCTGCTGCTACTACAACTACTGCTGCTACTACAACTGCTGCTACAACAGCTGCTACTACTACAACTACTACTGCTGCTACTGCTGCTGCTACAACTACTACTGCTGCTACTACTACAACTACTGCTGCTGCTACTGCTGCTGCTACAACTACTACTGCTGCTACTACTACAACTACTGCTGCTGCTACTACAACTACTACTGCTGCTGCTGCTGCTGCTACAACTACTACTGCTGCTACTACTACAACTACTACTGCTGCTGCTACTATAACTACTACTGCTACTACTGCTGCTGCTACTATAACTACTACTGCTACTACTGCTGCTGCTACTACAACTACTACTGCTGCTGCTGCTGCTGCTACTACTACTGCTGCTACTACTACAACTACTACTGCTGCTGCTACTATAACTACTACTGCTACTACTGCTGCTGCTACTATAACTACTACTGCTACTACTGCTGCTGCTACTACAACTACTACTGCTGCTGCTGCTGCTGCTACTACTACAACTACTGCTGCTACTACTACAACTACTGCTGCTACTACAACTGCTGCTACTACTACAACTACTGCTGCTGCTACAACTACTACTGCTGCTACTACTACAACTACTGCTGCTGCTACTACAACTACTACTGCTGCTGCTGCTGCTAGTACAACTGCTGCTACTACTACAACTACTACTGCTGCTGCTACTATAACTACTACTGCTGCTGCTACTACTACAACTACTACTGCTGCTGCTACTGCTGCTACAACTACTACTGCTGCTACTGCTGCTGCTACTACTGCTGCTGCTGCTACTACAACTACTACTGCTGCTGCTGCTGCCAGTGCTGCTGCCAGTGCTGCTACTGCTACTACTACTACTGCCACTGTCAGTGCTTCTGCTACTATTGCTACTAATACTGCTGCTGCTGCTACTAATACTACTGCCACTGCTGCTACTGCTACTACTACAACTATTATTGCTACTAATACTACTGCTGCTGCTACTACTACTAGTACTGCAACTTCTACTACTGCTACCATTACAACTACTACTACTGCTACTACTGCTACTAATACTACTGCCACTGCTGCTACTGCTACTACTACAACTATTATTGCTACTAATACTACTGCTGCTGCTACTACTACTAGTACTGCAACTTCTACTACTGCTACCATTACAACTACTACTACTGCTACTACTACTACTGCTGTTACAACTGCTGCTACTACCACTGCCACTAGGGCTGTGCACACAGACACACACACTCACACACCGTCCGCATCCCGCCCTACACTCTGTCTGACTTGGCGACCTCCTTCCGGAAACCTAGCCGGCGACGCCCTTGTGGAGCACAGTTCTACCCTGACACACGCGGTGCCTCCGTGAGTTGGAATAGGCTCGAAGGCAGCTCGTTTGGTTTTGGTTTCTGAGATACATTATTGCTAGTTAACTTTTAGCTCACATCTCCCAAGCAAAATTGCAGGCTCCTGGGGCCCAGGTTCCTTGCAGGTTCACATCAGGGAGCCAGCGAGTGGTCTGGGAGAGGAGCATGTTTGGTCACATAGCTGTGCTTGGAGTCGGGCAGCTCACGAACTCCCCTACCTCCCCCACCTCTCATTATTGTTGAGTATGTGGCTTGGGGTCTCCTTTGCTCCAGCTTTCAAATAGGACGGTGACATCTTTCTGTCCTGAAGTTTGCTGAAGAGTAGTGATCAGTAGGACAGGAGGCGTGGCCCTGCTCGTTATAGGTAGCAGCCCTGGCACTGAGCTCAGAAGCTGGCTTGGGGTCCCTACTTCCTTCATCACTTGGCTGACATAGGAGTAGGAAGGGATCAAGAGAGGGTGAGGAATGTTATGTTCATGGGAAAACGTCTTCCAGAACCTGCACCCACAATCGGTGCAGACTCTGTTTCTCCTCTCCAGTAGCTGGGTCTGCATTTGTCATCCACCCCATCACTAAATGTGCCCACGTGGAGCTGCTGGTACCTCAGGAAAACCAGACCAGGTCTTCTGTGCAGCCCTC
Source organism: Elephas maximus indicus (assembly GCF_024166365.1). Classification (NCBI taxonomy): domain Eukaryota; kingdom Metazoa; phylum Chordata; class Mammalia; order Proboscidea; family Elephantidae; genus Elephas; species Elephas maximus. Next base: position 78,916,416 of record NC_064834.1, on the reverse strand, counting down.
CGCAGTCCTCTCAGCTGCGGTCAACCCCTCTCCACACACTTTGCCTGGAGCACTTCGAGTTTGGTGTCTTGGGTTGTAGTCTGGTTTGGTCTCACTCTTTGACAGTGAACTCTTAGAAAATAGTAACTGTGTCTCATCAGCCTTTGTGCTTCCATTTGCACAGGTTGTTGTTAGTTGTCGTCGAGTCAGCTCCGATTCATGGTGACCCCAGTACAAGAGTGTGAAATGTTGGCCAGTGCTGCGCCATCTTCATGGTGGTTGCTGTGCCCATTGTTGTGGCCACTGTGTGTTTTGAGTGCCTTCCAACCTAGGGCACTCACCTTCTAGCACTATATGGGACAATATTCTGCCCTTTGCATATAGGCCAAAAAGTAAACATGTTGCCGTTGAGTCAATTCCGACTCATAGCGACCCTATAGGACAGAGTAGAACTGCCCCATAGGGTTTCCAAGGAGTGGCTGGTGGATTAGAACTGCCAACCTTTTGGTTAGCAGCCTGAGCTCTTATAGGAAATACTAATTAAATTAAACAAATATGTATTTACATTCTGATGCCATGAAAAGAGGTCAGAATTTAGAGTCATAAGCCCTAGAATCCCCCTATTGTCCACTAACCATGTGATCTTGGAAAAGTCCTTTTCCATTCCTGTCCCTTGAGTTGGACCATGTCCACTTTCTGGCCACTAGCACTGCATCGGGTGCATTTGATTGGAGAGTTAAAGGATCTTGGCTGCCGAATTGGGTGCGGGGTAGAGGCAGGCCAAAGCCGCTAATGAAGAAGTATCCTGGGGCTATACTTGAATTCCACAGTGCATTGTAACTAGCCCTGTCGTGTGTGTGTGCGCCTGTGTGTAAAGGATCCACACTGATGATTGTGGCCGTGACAATGCTTTCTGAGAGGGGATGCTTTACTTTTGAGGAATTTACACAGGGTGTGCACTTGCGAGCCGGCTAGGGCCTGGAAGTCAGCCTGTGGACCTGATTCGCCTTCGCTGCAGACCAGCTGGGTCTTGGAGCAAGAGAGGGAGAGATTGCCAGCCCTCACCACTGCGCCCAGGCTGCCTTCAGCCGCACTTCCAGGCTGTTTAGAAGGCCGATTGCTAATTGTTTGATTTTTCTGCCAACAGGATTCCCTGCAAATTAGAATTTTAATCTCTGTGGGTATTTCCTCAATTAAAAGAAAATATATAATAAAATAAATAAATATTAGTTGTTTGGTTGCATAAGCTTTTGAGACCTGCCAGGCTCCTCATCAATTATTAAACACGGCCGAAGCTGACATTCTTAACTAGTGTGTGTGCCTTTAAAGGACGCCGGCGGGTAAGGCTTCGAGCTACACATTTCCGTGTTCTTACTGTGCAACTCTGAAAGACCTTGCCTAGAAGCTTTCATTTCTCCACTAAATAGTTCCCTTAAAGACATTTAGTATAGGTATTAAAAATATATATTTTATACATTTAATGTATGTGTACATGCACATACAAACATAAATACAGGTGCGTGTATGTGTATATTCAGATATATACATAGGTATTTGTATATATTGTGTACAGATATAATTTTTGCCTTGCTCAGGCTTAGGCATTGTTTAGTTTTCCTACTAATGGAGCTGATGCGTCCGACACCGTTTCAGGCGTCGGTTGGAGCACCTTCAGTAGCAAATAGCAGCGGGTAGGATTGGACAGACTTCATAATTTGGCAGCAGGAGAAAAAATGGCAAAATACCGCTTTGGTCAAAGTGATTAAAGCCAGGTTGACTCCGCAGCTCTGGTTAGGAGATAAAATATGAGAGGGCAGCTTACATATTGCAGTGATTAAATATTTACTGTTCAAAGAAGATTCACAGAACTTTTTAAAATTAATGGCTTCAAGTCTTTGTTTGGATAGTATCTCAAGTATTGAACCATTTATTGAACTGTTTGCCGAGCCATTTTACTATCGTTAGTGACATCCCAAATTGCCAGCCTTTCTCTCTCTCGCTCTTTTTCCTTCTCTTTCTCTTTTAAGGGAGAAATAGAGTGGGCTTGCTCTCTTTCTGCTCTCACCAGCTGGTAGATATAAATTATATATTAAACTGTATTTGCAATGGATCACTGCAAGTGACAAGTAGTTTTCCGAAGGCTTTGTCATCGCAATGAAGTGTGTGCCTTTCGTACAGTGGTTAATATGGGTCCTTCTTCATATTGTCCAAGTCTTCAAAAACATAATTCAGAAAAATGGGCAGCACTTAATAGAGCTAATCTCTTGTTCTGATTCAGCCTTCAAGATCAGCAGCCTGTAAATAAGTAAAAAAGGACCTAAACGGATTTAGTGCTGTTAATCTTTCCTTAGTGGGGATATCTAGCCCTTTAGTCTCCGTCTTTGTTGACAGAAGTGGCTTCTATTGTGCCAGCTCCAGTGGCTCAGAAGCCGGCTCCTTTTGAAGGGGCTGCTATCGGTCCCCTGCACGCGTGCCACCCTCGCCCTGCGCTGGGAAGATAGGCTGGCCACGGCGGTGGTGGGAGAGATTGGTTTGTGTGTCAGTCCACAGCATATGTTGAATTCAGCTCCTGTAAGTAGCGCGCGGTGACAATGCCTTGTGCTACACGCTCAATGCCTCCTCCTGCTCTTATTTGACTTTGCTTGCTTCACTGACTTTATTATGACAGCCTGAATACTGAGGAGGGAATTAAACTGTTAAGCAGGCATCGGAGGCTGTCTAATGTTTAATGCAAGAGTCAGAGCATGTAAGAACTGATAATGAATACAAACAGGACGACATCTTATTTGCTGTGTTTTTATTAGGATGACTTGAGAGCTTGACACCCATTGCTATCACTTTTCTCTTCTGTTTTTTTCAGTTTTCGGGGGTTAAAATTTCCAGCCCTGGTGACAAACGCGCCTAAGTGTGATGTGAATTAAAGGAGGCTCGAGGAGATTGTAATACTTGGAAATCATCACCTATAATAATTATGTATAGATAGGAGGTAGTCAGGGCTGTTAAAAGGTCACCCAGTGAGATGTAATTGCCTTTTTCATACTCCACTACATTTACTAGGACAGAAACGCGACCCTGCTGGCAGTCGCAGTAAATATGCCATCTTGAGAACGTAATGATACATGCCAGCACTCTCTGGCTCTTGCTGACTGCCCAATTCCTGCTATGGGCTGCAGAGAAAATGGGCTGAAAATGTAAAAATAAAGTAAAGACCACATGGTCAGAATGTGAAAATTAAAACAAATAAAATCTTCGATTAAATATCCCACCCAATGCTGCCCAAGACAGGAGGCCTCCTCCAGGACACAAGGGCAAAAGAGGTGATCCGAAAGGTCTCTTCTGTCGTTCTTCTTAAATAACGGCGCGGCGGCTTCAGGGACGCCACCGCATTCACGCCAACCGTTGTCTGGGTTCAAGCGAGAAATTTCCAGCGCCCTCTGCGACTCGTTGGGAAGCAGAGCAAAATGCCAAGTCGCCCACTTTTAAAGCAAATGAATGCAGCTGGGAGGCACTGGGCTTCCTTTTCCGTACAGAAGCTGGCAAAGCAGCAGGGCTGTTGAGAGCATTAGAGCAATCAAAATAGAGATAAATATCCCTGTGTGTCAATCTGGCTGCAGAGGAGCCCTGCTTTCTTACTCGTGGCTTCAGTCCCCAGTCCCAGCCGAGGTAAGGGGTTGTTGGTGCCAGGGTGGCAGTGGGCAGAGCAGCTTCTACAAAACACCTTTGCAAACCTACCACGCCCCGAGCAGGGGGCTGCCAAGGGTGCGGAGCAACAAATTGTGGAGTCGAGAAAAGCCTGTTTTGAAAGTCTCGGTAAATCAGCGTTTGCTCTATTAACGCACAGAATTCATGGTCTGGGCGAGAGCAACTTTAGGAGATATGTAAAGCAGGATTAGTGCGCCAGCGCCTTCACGGCTGTGGCCTCCACTTGCATATTCTTTCATAAAGAAACGTCTTCATGGTGTGCGTGCCTCAACCCAAGGGCGGCTTCCGGCACACAGAGGCCGGGCCGTATCCAAACTGAGGGTGTAACTGCAGTTATGGCAGAAACGGGTTTTAAATGACCCCCTTTCGACGTCCAGCCCAGCTAATAGGAAACCCAGTTGCCTAAGTCAACTGCTCAATTTTTAAAAAGTGAAATACAATATCTACTACTGCCCCCCCCCCCCCCCCAGCATCTTAAACATCTCTTCCCTTTAAAAATCTCCGGAGTGCTAGGCTATACTAGTTATTACCAATTGAATTTTCAATAGCCAACTTTCCAAGCCCTAACTTTGACAAATTTTATTTCACATTTGTCAAAGGAAATAAAGCTGACAGCATTACAGGGACTGTGTACTAAAAGTAGTATCTCAACTCCAACATGGGCCCAACCTTTTCTTCCCTAGGGCAGCGTTAAATCCGGGCCCAATTCACAGCTTTGTCTGAACACTATATTTTGCCTTTTCTCTGCACCTTTGATATTTATTTCAGTGTTAAATCTATTCTTCCCTTCATCTATTACCCTGTTTTATTTCTGTTTTTGAGAACCTATATTTTCGCTAATAAATATTCACCACCCCATTTCATCCTGTGCTTAATATGCCCGGCGCATGCTTTCTGTGCTAACTTCGTAGCAGACTGAGTGGGCATTCCTCTGTTGCAGGGCAGTCATAAAATCCAGGAACTTATAAAACCTGCCCGTCTCCTTCCACCAGCGCCTTTGCTGCAGTCTATTTTCCGCCTTCTCCGCCCCCGCCCCCGCCCCCCCCACCCGCTGGCCTTGGCAGCCCTGAGCAGAGCCACAGCTCCCCCCTGTGGCCTCCAGGGGGCACGACTTCCCCTCCACACTGGCGACTCCCTCCTCAGCCGCCTGTGTTTCCGAGTTGGTGCTGGCTCCTGCATTTCGGTCTGACCACATTTCAAACCTGGCGTGCAGGCCCGACTGCAGGGAGGCAGGTGGAAGAGAAAGCAGGCGCTAAAAAAAGTATCCTCTAAACGTAAGCCTGTGTGCCTCAGTGCTCGAGTGAACAATTAGCGAGGTTCGTGGGTTGCACTTGTTTCTGTCTTGCAGTCCCATGCACACGTGCACACGGGTGTTTCCACGGTGGGGCAGGGACGTGGGAGCCTGTATGGAGCTCGGTGCTGTGCAAACATGGACATACATGTGCTTTAGGGTGGCATTCAGATGGCTTCCGGAAAATCCCACACAAGGCTTTTTTGCCAGATTTGGGGAAATGCTTAGTTTAATAGAAACACTGTTCACTTGGAATAAGGTAGAATTATAGCCAACTTGAAAAAAAAAAGCTTAACATATGACAGCGACTCAGCTGGAACCCTAGAACACATACCGCACGCGTCTTTGATCTTCCACACCACATTCAGTAACAAAGACCAGAGGACTTCAGATATGTACTAGGTAGACAGCGTTTGATCATAGTAAAACGCTTCGCCCGTTCCCGACTATGGATTACATCGATTCTTCTTTTTTCTGTCCCCCCCCCCCCCACCTTTAAGTAGATCTGATTCTTTTAATTAGATCATTACTGCTATCGTGATGCTCACTCCAGTATAATCTCTTATGAATAGCATGGAGCTTTTTAACAGTAGTGTTAGGCTGGCGCTGGTATCATTTGGGAAAATATACTCAAATAGTTAAGTGTGAACAATAAATAGGGCTGCTTTCACACACACACACAGAGAGAAAATTGCATGAAATCATTTTTTAAAAATACCACCGCTTCTTGCAACTTAGGAAACGAACTGACGTGAGAGCCAGCACACACACAGTGTTATGCGTGTAAATGTGTAGGGTGGGCAGAGAAACTTGCTGGCGAGAGTGTCTGCGTTTGAAAACATGAGAAAATTTTTACTTCAGCAATTTGAAAGATTTGAAGTGAAAATCTTGAATCTCCTGCCTGAGGCTGACCTCGCAAGCAGACACCTAGAATTCTCCCCCTCTAAAAAAAAAAAAAAAAAATTTTTTTTTTTTTATTGCCAAGGGTCTTACTTTCCTCTCTCTCTCTCTTTTTTCTTTTCCTTTCCTGCTACCATTAGTCCATCTGTTATTCCCTTCTCGTGTTTTTTTTTTTATTGTCTGCTCTTGACCTCAGTTTGATGAATCCCTACCGTCCATCAGTTTGGTGGTGGCCAATTGGCTGCTCAGTCCTGGAGCCAGAGTACTTCGTGAATATCCGAAGGATGCAGCAGGGACACTTCTGGCGAGCTGGGTCACAGCGCGCGGCAGCACAACTAAAGACAGTGGGTCTGCTTGTGGGAGCAGCTGCGCGTTTGTGAAAACGTAGGCACTGCTTTCAGATGAGAAACCATGTAAGGGAATGAGTACCGCAGATGATAACTTTCAAAGACAATCCTTCGTATAACTGATCCCCCAAATATCACTGTTTATGACGTGAGTAATGGCAGAAAGCACGGCTTATTTGTTTCTAATGAAGGACAGCCTGATTTCATTCTGGAAACTTCAGCGCTCAGGTTCAGACGACTGGACAAGTATAAAAGAGGCTGTTCTTACTGTGTGTAATGTCACTTCTGTGGTACTGCCCCTTAAAGTATGTTAATAATAAATAACTTATTAAAACATGTTCAATGTAATAATGGCCTTCTTCATGAATTGTTGTAAAAGGGAGCTTAGGAGCAAGGGGAAGCGGCCTTCGGGGGGAAATAACAGGAATTTCCAGCAGTAGAGTTGTGTAATGGTTCTATATTTTTAAAATGTGTCTGTGCTCCATTCAGAGTCATTTAAGTGCTTAAATAAGCACAATAAATGTAAATAATTTACTGCTTTGCAAACAGAAAATTGGGCAGAAAAGTAATTTTGAATTGCAACTTGGCTTGCAATCCTCAATGATTTGGGACCCTGTGAAATGTAAGTGACACGGCTGTTCATTAAGCCTGCTGTTATTGAGCCTTCTTCACATTCATTAGCAATTCATTCAGACAGATATTTAACTTAATAAGGTAAGCAAATAAACAAAAAGTCGCTTTCTGTGCCTTAAGGTTTTTAGGCCCCTAATTGCTTTTGTGTGCTAATTATCAAGATTAACACCTTACGCCTTCCTCATTCCCTTTCGCCTTGAAATTAAAAAAAAAAAAAAGCCACCAGGTTATTTTTGAAATCTTTTAAGTGGGAAGCAAGGAAGGGTTAAGGATTTTCCTTCCTAAGACAAAACGACCACCCACCAAACCAGAGACTGCGGCTAAGTTGTGCGTGGATGTTTTTAGAGCACTCTCCAAGCCAGGCAAACACACACGTTTATGCTGGGAGAATAGAGCTTGCCTGGGAATCTAAGCCAAGAAACAAACGTGCCTGTCACACGGAGAAATCAGACTTCCAGAAAACTTGGTGGACTGCATCTCGGCTTCCCAGATCATGTCGGGGCTGCCTTTTGCATGCAGCATTCATCAAAGATTCGCTGCTGGACTGCTATATTTAAAAGTTTAAATGAACTTAAGATGGGGTGTAGTTATCAACACTTTGTAATTAGTGACAAACCACTTGCAGGCCCCTTAGTATTTACTGTAATAACATTATTCGTACTGGAGTCATTCAGTATTCATGTGGATATAATATGTAATTCCATTGTAATTTGGCATTAATTAATGTCCACTTATTGCAGCGTATTATAATATAGGAAACAATTTCTGATCAGAGACACCAGAGTAATTTTGAATAATGATATACATTGCTTCATGTCTCAATGCCTCTGTCCCCGCCCTCACCCCTCCTCGGGTGTATGTGAGCCCAGGAGAACTCTTACAACGACACACACACAGACACACACATGTACACACACACGCATGTACATACACAGTCTCTTGCACGCACACACACAGGGACGGATTACCCAATAAGCAAGGTACACACAGGCTTTGTTGTGCCTGCTTGCTAATCTACAGTGCACCATTTCACCTGGTTTTCACCATATCAAAGATGTGGCGAAACCCATGTGAAGTTGTTCACTACAGATTAGTAAGTAAACACAATTAAGCCCGTGTGTACCTTGCTCACTGTAAGCTGGCATGTACGTGCTTACTGGTTAATCCACTCCCACACACACGTGCACAAACACACTCTCACTGTGTGTGTGAAACTGAATAGATAGGAATATTGTCATTTGTAGAGTAAATCTTAGTTTAAAGTGGTTGGAATCCCCTTCCAGACCTGTCTTGCTGATGTTAGAGTTTGTCCCTCTTACGGCTTTATTTCACCACTGCAATTCCTACACAAATTGCTGATTCAGTATCTTTCCTTAAAAAACAGAGCATTGTAAGAGAGTTGCCCTCTATTACAGAGTTAACTGTTTTAAGCGATAAATAGAAAGGAGCTTTAAAAATAAAATAAAAGCTAATATCTATCTATCTAATCTATATTTATCCATCTATCATCTACCTATCTAATCTATCATTTATCTATTAATCTAATCTTATCTGTCTGTCTGTCTACCTACCTATCTGTCTGCCTATCTTGTTGCCAGCTTACCTATCTAGGAACAAACAAACATGACCACAAGGCCCATGTTATGAGGCTCAGTGATGAAAGTGCTCCAGTTGGCGACGGCAGTCCGCGCTTGCAGTCCGCTGCTCCCAGGCCGGCGGTGGCTGCGAGCTGCTGGCTGCGGCTCTCCTATAATAACTCTTCAGCCTTCAGATTGCTAATTGCTCCTCACTGGTCTTAGAAGAAGTCATGAAGCCCTACTACCGCTCTGACTTGAACTTGATACCATATTTCACTCGTTCTTGTAGCATTGGGGGATTTAAAACCTCCTTTTCTTTTAATTCTTTTCTTTCTTTAATGGGTGACTGGGTAAATTCGGTGGTAGGTTTTGTGACACTAACAGCAGATCAGCCTATGATGCACTCTCTCTGTGTGGTTTACAAATCCCTCACCATATGTTTTCTCCCCCGAATGCGACGTCTTGCAAAATTACAGGAACCGAAGCTTAAAAACACAATTAGGTAGTTTAAAATGAAGTATTAAAGAAAGACTGCATATATTCAGATGCCTGCAATGTTTTCTTCCTCTCTCTTTTGGTTTTGTTTTGTTCTTGAAGCATTCAAAAAGCCTGACTGTATTTGATTTTTATACTAATCAGGCCCCATATTTTTTGGATTATGTTATATAGGCTGTGGTTAAATTATAAATGAAAGAGTGAACTACCAGCCTGCTCTTCATAATGGCAGCTTTTATGTTGTTACAGAAGATGCAAAAGAAAGAAAGAAAAAGTTTTACAACGAAGGGTCCCCTCGCTTATTTTGTGCTGCCCGGCGCACACAGGCAGACAGGTAAAGCAATTTGTAGAAAGGTTTTTTTTGCAGTATTTTGAAACTTACAGTACTTTCTCCATCCTCCAAGGGGACAACGAGCGAAAACTAAATACACAATCACAAATGTATCCCTCTTGCCTTTACTCTGTGCGTTCTTCCTCATAACACACACATGCGTGCACAGACATGCACGTGTGCACACAGCCTACTTCAAGTTCAATTTCTTACCAACTTATAAGCCAAATAAACTATTTCACATGATGGTAAACCTGAGTTCTAAGTTCCTCCTTCATTAGTTGTCCCACTAAAAGAAAAGGGCATCAAAAGCCGGCATGCCCAGAGTGTTAAAACAAGTAACAGTTTCTAACCTCTATACGTTTTGTTTTCCCATTAAACTTATTTCAGGTTCACTATACATGACAACACAGTAAAATACCCTTTACAGACATCTTGTATCGCACTGCTGAAGGCAATTGACTGAATGGCCACTTTGTGTCTGGCCTAGAGGACTGGAGTTTTAGAAACATAGTTTACACTCGGCAAACTGGCAAAACACTTTGTTTATAGCTGAGGCCTTTCGGGCCCATTGTAAGGGCCCGGCTTCAAAGAACTTGCTGTGATACAGTCAGGAGGCATGATTTTCTGTGTGAAATCCACCTCCGCGCTGGACTGTTCTGTTCACGTCGTCCCTGCATTTTTGCCAACTGCAGTGGGGGTAGGAGGTCAGGGGCGGCCAGAAGAAACAGGATGGATTATCTCTGTGCGTGAAGTCATACGCCGGCTCTTTGCTAGAGAAAGGCAAGGTTTCACAGTATCTTCTGGCATTGCTCAGCTGCTTTTCATAAAGAGCAGAGCCTATGCAGAAATCAATAGCTTAGCTTATGCCCTTCATTTGCAGATAAGTGTATTCTTGAATGTCTGAAAGAATATTTGATGTGAAACTTAAAACAGCGCTGGAAAAATATCTTTGCCTTAATTGCCTTTCATTGGGCACTGATGTGCCGGCTTCGTGAGGAAGCAGGGTGTTGAGGGAGAACAGCAAGGCCCCCTTGATGCTCTGCACCGTTGGGCTCTGCTCCCTTGCTCCCCTGTAACCAGCCTTAAGGACTCTGTTTTTCTGGCTTCATTGGATGAACTGTCTTCCCGAGATAACAAGTCTTTTGTAGACTTGGCAGAGTTTGGTTAGGGGCTACCTCTGAGCAACATGAACTTGGCCTTGCTGGTGTCTCACACTGATACCTTTCCTTCTGTAAGGAATCAGGGTACTTGAGAAACAGCCTGGAGCCATACAGCTGATTATTTCACCAAATTTGCATCTTTTCAACGATAATGGGGATGGCTTCCACAAACACTCCCAGGCTCCAAATAGATGTTAAGTGGTTGTTTCTAGTGTTTCCCTCCCCACTCCCTGGAGAACCACTTCCCATCTCACCCACTCCAAGCCTGGTGCTGAACCTGCTACAGCTGAGGCCTGTCTGGGCCTGGCCGGTGTCCCCAAAGCCAGAAGTTGAGCATGCCAGGCCCATCGTTGTCCTGGCTGGGGTCCTCAGGGAAGCCGGGGCACTGCGGCTGGGCTGCCTTCCCAGCACCACGCACAGGCTGCAGGGATGGAGTGATGGGGTCCTTGGAGCTGGGCCACCATGCACACACCAGGGCGCCTGCCTGCCACAGAGTGGCATGGGGAGCCGGCAGCTATTGTGGGCACAGGAAAGCCAGGCGGAGAAGTAGGGCTTGAAGAGAGATGGGCGGAGAGAGGGTGACCCTTAGGCTGAGCCTCCCAGATGTGCTGTGGGTGCCAGCCGAGGGGGCATAGGGTCAGGCCTCTTCCACTGGCTGGGGGCTGGACCAGGGGGGCAGGTGGTTGCAGAGCAAATCTTTTTTTCTAAAGTGGTTTTGCTTACAAGTAGGATGAAGTTCGTATCCACCAGATGCTTGTTCTAATTTTTTAACCCTCTCTGCCGGTGCCCCATGGGGTGGCCTCAGCTTCTTCCTGGCTCAGGTGCTCTGGCTGTCTGTGGGTCAGAGCTGTTGCCCCTGTCTGCCGCAGCCCTTGGCTCCAGCCGGGAGCACGACTGGCAGCTGTCAGTCCCAGGAGGGGATGTCCTGAAGGGTTTTCTGCAGCTGCTTGGGAGAAGGAAAAGAGAAGTGTCCATCAGTGGTTGCGTGTCCTGTCCACGGGTGCCTTGGCCTCTCCCTGTCTCAAGGGGTAGGGGCGCTCCCCAGGGGATTTGGGCTGCACCAAGCAAGGGCGCCCCAGCCCTGCCTCCACATCCTGTAGGTTGAGACAAGCTTCTTGGGGGCTTGCACCCCTGGGACTCTCTTGTAGGCATGGCAGCTCCATAGGGTGGGTGGAAGGTCAGGCTCATCCGGGCTTCTCTGCCCTTCACGGGGACTCACACTTGGGGTTTTCACACAGGTATAAAATTGGGTGCCCCATTTGTGCCCTGGGCAGCTGAAGAAATTTCTTTCTGAAGCCTTGCCTGCAGGTACACTGTTTATGGTTTCTTTCTTTAAAAACACAGAATAAATCCTGCAGCTCCATTGGGGATCAGGTGCCCTGACATTCTTACTTTTCATGTATAGCTGATTTATTCCAAAATCACCTTTCTCAGAATGCATTTTCTTCCTATTTTCAGTCTATGCAAATATTTGTGCTTTAGAATTTAAATTCTGCTAAATTAAATTGGAATTCTTTTCCTTTTCCTTGTCATTAAGGTCCAAACCCAGGATACCCAGCAATGTAGTCAAAAGAATTTACGAATGGAAAATCGGCCTCAACTCTTTTTTTTTTTCCAAATTTCATGTTTGTTTTGTAAGGATATAACTCAAAAGCTTAACTGCCTGTTTCATTATGTAGAACTCTGAAATGAAGGATGGAGTCTAATCTTTCTGTCTGGAAGGCAGATCTTTCTTTATGAGCTTTATCTCGTTCGTTTTCCTTGACAGCGAGAAGAATGGGAGGAAAAATATAATGAGACCCATTTCCTTGTTGAAAAAACAGAGGGGCAAGGTGAGGAGAAGGCTGGGAAAGACAGAACAGACCTTAATAAAACTCTGGCGTTCATACAGGTCTCTTGAGTCCCAAGGCCTGTGATAACTGCAGCCAGAATTCTACAATCTGAAAACAAATGAGCAAACAAACAAAAAAAACACACATTGATAATAACCATTATCACTGAGTTTATCAGATTCTTGGATTTGCCTGGCTTTGCCATACTGTTTGTTTGATTGCTCATGTCCTATGAAGTTAATTTCTTTTCTTTACTACAGATGAATAAGAAGTGATCACAAATGCTGTTCAACTTTCATCAGGAAACTGAAAAATTAAAAAAGAAAAAAAGCTCGGCTGCCCTGACCAGCCCTCCCTGGCGGCTCTTCATTGTCTGAGTGTCTTGACCTGTCTTTGGTTGGATCCAAAACCTGCCCTCTTCAATCACCTTGAATAAAATGATACGCACAAAATTTAAGAGCTGCAGGACAGTTCCTTTCATATGTGTCAGTATATTTCCTTACACAAGAATAAAAGCCATGTCAACAGAAAGGAACGAAAATGAGGGAAAAAAATCCCTCCTATTTTGCTGTTCACAACAATGCAAGATTATCAGTTACTTTTCTATTTAGAAAATAGTTTTTTTCATTTAATATATAAGTATTAAAAATTGCCTTGGTTTAGATAATTTAAGGCATGGACTTATGTATTTTAATCTTTTTTATTTTACTCTGCTTTTTTTTTTTTTTATGCTTCTATGAAACGTGTTACTACATTCTCCATTTACTTATGCGGGCCTGTGTGGGTGTAGTTCTGCTTATTTGCTGGTGCCTTGGATGCCAAAGGACTCAAGTTCCATTTTTCCAGAAAGCTCACAAGCGTTCCGGGAAGATCTGCTACAAGTTTTATTTTTTCTGATGTGCCCCGGATTATTCACCCGAGTTTTTTTTTGTAGTGTTGGCTTATACCCCAACTCTCCCACTTGGCGTCCTTGGGAACCCCGTTCTTGCCGTCCACACTCATGCTCTGACCTGCGCTGCTCGGAGATTTTCAAGGTGAAGTCATTGCTGCTTTGAGTTACTGGGAGACGTAATTCGTCCAGCTGGGCCTGCTCAACAGCCATCCGGCATTCGGTCCTGAAGTCCACACTCCATGAGAAACCCGACCGGAAGAAGGGGGTGCACGGGGAGGAACGTTAATATGGCAGGGACAGGCGCTGTGAATGTGACCACGGGAGTGAGATGCACTTGGAAAATGCCTTTCTTTAAAATGAGAATTTTAATGAAAAATCCTCGGGAATGGTGATTTAGTATGTTACTAATAAAATACACAGACACAGACACACACACGCAGACACACACAGACACACTCGCACAGACACACAAACACACAGACACACAGACACTAAGTATGTGAAAGAGAGGAAGACCTTCGGCGAGCTGAACCGACACAGTGGCTGCAATAATGGGCTTTAGCACAACGGTTGTGAGGATGGCACAGGACCAGGCAGTGTTTTCTTCTGTTGTACACAGGGCAGCTATGAGTGGGAACTAACTGGATGGCACCTAACAACAGCAACAACATATATGCTATATATATATATATGTAAACTTGTATTACATATATATATGCATATATATATATACACGTTTGTCACATACATGTCTATTTTTTAAGGTGTTCTCTTTGTTCAAGCCACATGGCCCTGGGTATATGTTGGGAACTGCCCAGGGGTGGGATGCTGCAGGCTCTCACGTGTGCAGCTCTGTCTTCTTCACAAAGCCATTTATATGCACACAGTCACTTGATTCTCACCACCAGTGACCTGGAGGAGGTGAGGGAAGCGGGGCAGGTGGAGAGGTGACCTCTCCCCTCCCCCACGTTCTAACATGCTCATGACCCTCCACCCACGCACTTTACAGTGTAACATCCAGATGGCCAAAAACATTTTTTGTTAACTCTATGAAATTCGATAGAATGTGAAACATGATAGCACATGAAATCAGTGACATAAACTGTAAAACAGAGCCCAAGGCTCTACATGTAAGATGGCAGCGGCTTTCCCTGAGGTTAAACCCCAACAAAGACCAGCACCAAGGGGTCTCCCCTGACTGTGGGGGCTCGTGCCCTGTGTTAAATAAAGGCTCACACCCTCCTTGCTTGCTCTCCAAAGCGTTTCTTTTCCTTCTAGGAGGTGCCACTCCTAAAAGCTTCTTGAGAGACATGTATTTTTCCTTACTATGAAAATTGAAGAATCTGGTGACTTTTCCTTGGATGCAGAATTCATGAATGGCAGAAACATCTCTCAAACTCAAGGCTTCTGCCTCTAACGTGGGAGCTTTTTCTGCTATGTACGAGGCATCATGTGGCCCACACCTGTCCAGGTTCACCTGAGCCCTCCTCTACTGCACAGGTGTGGTGGCTGGGGACATTCCTTCCCATGTGCTCGCCCTACCCCACCAGGCCAGCAGCTCCTTGGGGGCAGACCTAAGCTGCTTCACCTTTGTCTCTTGTGTACCTGACACCTACCAGTGGGTGGGTTTATTTTTGCTGGAAAACCACGGACATTTATAGTGTGCAAAGTTTACAAATCCAGATAGATGGGCAAGTTTGAGGTGGAGGTGCTCTTTGTTGTGATAAATACGAGTTTTTTTCATGAGAATGTAAGACCTTGTGGCTCAGGATGCAGTAGAATTTGGGGAGGGGAGCCCTGCACTTTCAGGGTAGATTGCTCCGAGTGGGAAGACAGGGAGGTGTGTAAGGACCCAGTGCAGCCAGAGAGCCCCTTCTTCCTCCTGGGAGGGTGCGTTCCAGGCAGAGTCCAGCAGAGTTCAGGGACTGTGATGTGGACACTGAGCCCAGGCTCGGCTCAAGTTCAAGTCCCCGCCCATTTTATCTGCTGCTTGTGAAAGGGCAGGCATCCACTCCGTGTGTGCCTCGGTTTCCTCACTGGGAAAGAGGGTTAAACTAAGAAAGCCCATCCCAGTGGAATGTTCTCTGATTCATGATCTATATACACTGTTAATGAAAGAAAACAGGCAGTGTTGGAGCTCAACAACAGCGGTACAGCTGGAGTTTTCTTCTTCACATTACCGTAAAAAAGGGTCCTTTTCTTCTTATTACAGGAAAAATGAGTGACCGTAATATAACTGCCTATAAATGTAGAAAATTGTAGTTAAAAATATAATCAGCCGTAAACTCTCTGCCTCCTGTTAACATTTTGGTAATTTGGCTTATTTTTATCTATATTTTTAATATGTTGATTTTTTTTTTCTTGTTCTGTATATACAGTTTTGTATACTGTTCTCTTTCTTTAACATTTTATTGTGAACCTTTCAGTATTTTACATAAAAAAACTTTTCAAACATCCTTTATAATGGCAAGCGCTCTTGCAACTGGATTTAACATAATTTACTGAAGTGGTTCTTTATTGTTGAATATTTTCCCCTTTCTCCCTTCCTTCCTTCCTTCCTTCCATCCATCCTTCCTTCCTTCCTTCCTTCCTTCCTTCCTTCCTTCCTTCCTTCCTTCCTTCCTTCCTTCCTTCCTTCCTTCCTTCCTTCCTTCCTTCCTTCCTTCCTTCCTTCCTTCCTTCCTTCCTTCCTTCCTTCCTTCCTTCCTTCCTTCCTTCCTTCTTTCCTTCCTTCCCTCCTTCCCTCCCCCCTCCCTCCCTCCCTTTTCTTTCCTTTCTTTTCTTTCTTGTCTCTCTCTCTCTCTCTCCTCCTTGCCTCCCTCCCTGCCTCCCTTACTTCCCTCTTTTCTTTTTGGCTATTAGACATAACCTTATGTTGACTGTCTTTGTGTATAAGGCTTGTTTCTTTGGAGTAGATTTCAAGAAGTAGAATTTCTCAATGAGAGGGAACGGAAACACTGCTTTCCAAAAGAATTTGCCTGATTCAGTCTCACCAGAAGCCTAGGAAAATGCTAGGCTCATATTCAGTGTTGAGAATTCTCTTTCCTTCTTTTTAGCCAGTCAAAAATAGAAGATACTTGAAAATAAAATAAAAACAACAACCAAACCAATTGCTGTCGAGTCGATTCCAACTCATAGCAACCCTACAGTCGTTTAATTTGAAATCTTTTTGTGAGTTGTGGGTTCAGACATTTTTTTCTTGGGAATGCAAACCATTTGTTTTCTTCTGGGAATTGTCTGTTTTGTTTTTAGGAAAATGGATTTATGAGAAATTCCAGGATTCGGTATACATGCTTATGTTTCATCATCTATCACTTGGGAAATTATTCTAACAGTCAACTGGTTAAATAGCACTGAAAAACCCAAAGAAGTAAACAGGCAAAGGCTTCTTTTCCTCCTGTTTTTCTCTTGCTTTCTGTTTCCACTAAATTCTCTTCAAATCTTCTGCTTTCGAGAAAAGCCTTAAGAATGTGCCTATGACAGTAAAAAAAAAAAAATTTTTTTCTTTCTTTTTTTTTTTGCAGGCAGTATAAGGAGGAACAGGGTCACCTAATCTTACCAGTTCCCATCTTGCTCTGGTGCGATAGTCTGTTTATTACCATTTCACCACCAAACCCCATTGAGATACTGTTCTTAACTCCAGTGACTATTTTGAATGTCAAAACTCTATGTTCTGTCTCCTAAAAAGCGTGTAACAGAGAAGCAAGGTTGAAGGTTTAAGATGTGAAGATTGTTTCTCAAATAATTAAGACTCTTTGGAGAGTGCTTAAAAATAAAGGTGAATATGTTGTTTGTAATGTTGCCAGTTAGAAGTCCTAGTCTTCTGTCATGGGATGTATGGGCTTGTTGGGCTTCTACAAAGTGTTACAATGGTGACTTACTTTGAAGATATTATCTTGACCATAAGCATGTTTGGTGCTGCTGTTATCATCCAATGATACAAAGTATATTTTGAAGGTAGAACTAAGGAGTTTAACTAATTTCTCCCCACTCTCTCTGCCCATACTTCATTGTTTGGAGCAGTGAGTGAGTATTGGCTTCAATGTTTATTTTTCAGGTTGTTGTACTGTTAGGTGCCCTTGGGTAGGTTCCACCTCATAGTGACCCTATGTACAACAGAACGAAACACTGCCCGGTCCTGCGCCATCCTCACAATCGTTGTTATGCTTGAGCCCATTGTTTCAGCCACTGTGTCAATCCATCTCGTTGAGGGTCTTCCTCTTTTACACTGACTCTCCTCTTAACCAAGCGTGATGCCCATCTCCAGGGACTGGTCCCTCCTGATACATGTCCAAAGTATGTGAGGCACAGTCTTACCATCCTCACTTCTAAGGGGCATTCTGGCTGTGCTTCTTCCAAGATAGATTGGTTCTTTCTTTTGGCAGTCCACAGTATATTCAGTATTTTTCGCCAACACTGTTAATTCAAAGCCTTCACTTCTTCTTCGGTCTTCCTTATTCATTTTTCAGGTAGTTAGTGAGGGACACCTGAGTTACCATTACCTTTCATTTTCCAAGGATTAAAATATTTAATTTGAAAACTAAGATGTAATTATATTTGGATTGAGAATATAAAACAGCCCTGCTTCCCTAGCTGGCCTTGATATCGTGTAAGTAGCTGGTGGAAAACTGAATAAAGCAGATATTTAAATGTTTGGGGCTCAGGTTATATTGCCTTTCGAGCATGATTTTCATTTTGACCCTCTGCTGATGTCCTATGTCCTTTCCAATCAGAGGGGTGAATAAACATGGATGAGTCAGGAAAGCCAGTGATAAACGCCAATTAACTTAATACATTTATATTCCAAACCTCTTAAATTTCTCGAAGATAGTGCTCTGTATGGTTGGTAAGTCTTACTTGGCCTCAGAATATCCAAATTGGCTTCTATAAAGGCAAGATTCTGTATTTCATATTATCCCATCCTAAGCAACATGCAATTATTGTCATTTTAATTTGGGTTTTTGGACATAAGCCTGTGAAGCGTTTCTTATAGATGACGTTTGCAGCTGAATAATAAATAAATGAGTTCTCAGTAATTCCAGAGTGGTGGAAAGGCACCTCTTTTCTGTTGTCAATCAGCTTTAGCACAAACTTCTGTGGTTGGAGTGTCATAATGAGGGCCTTCCGACTGCACGGGAGCTTTAAGTCCTTGTTGTGGAATTTTAAGCGAGAAGATGTCCATTTCAGATGCTGTATGGAAGGGCTCTGGCCTTAGCAAACTTGGAGTTGCCATCTCTCTCTCACATACACAGACACTTACACACACATGCCCCAAGACCAAAGGAAAGAAGAAAAGCAACTAAAAAGAATACTATAAAATACATGCATGGCAAATATATCAAAGCTATGCTTTTAAAGTATCTTATTTTTACACATAACTTATACATAAAATTTTAAAGAAAATTATCTCCATATGTGCTTTAAAAATCCTTATTCATATTATGAACTGATAAATTACAGTGTCGATTTACAGCCTTTAGAATTAAATTTTAATATATGTATTGTAGCTAATGACTCTTCCTTTCTCTCACTCGCTCCCTCCCACCCCTACAAGATTTTTTCTGTGGACTTAAGAAAAGCCTGTTTTCCAGTGCTCCGCCAGCAATTTCTCTTTCTTATTATGAGTCTCTAGTTCTCTCCTAATTATGGGACTGCAAATTATTTACTCTCGTTTTAAATTAAAGAAGCAGACAAGGAATCCAGTGTAAAAAGCACAGTTCCAACTTACGGAAAAAAACGAGCATGTGTTTAATTTCTCCTTAGGCTCCCAGCTGTACAGCCCCGTACCCTGGAAGGGCTGAGACGGAGCGGTCCCCTCCACCTTGCTTGGTGTAATGCAATTTAGCTTCATTAAATTACTGGAGGGCCAGTTACTTAAGCAGAATATTGATTTTCAGTCTGGCCTGTGTTTAACATAATTCTGCTTAGGCAACAGCTAATTCTGTATTTGAATCTAACACCCTAATGGAATTACAAGATGCAGCTTGACCATAGCCAGGGAACCCTCAGCCACCAGCCTGTCTTAGACCAGGACCTGAGCTCACCTTAACCCTTTCCTGACACGTGGGGTCTCTGTGCACCCAGAATCCCCATTCCCCAATGGAGCTGCTGCCTTTTTACCAAGGAGGTGGTTTGGGGCCGGAAAGCATCTTCAGTGGCATTATATATTTTAAGCAGCTTGGACCTCTTGGCCTAAATAGATACTTATGGATAAGACTTTTAGACTTGGCTTGCTTTCTTCGTACTTATGATAAATAAGATGAGACTTGTCTTCAAACTCTCTCTTGCTTCCAACAGGTCTCGGAAATCCATATTTCTGGTGAAAATTTTAGGTGAAAGTCAAGTATTGCTTAGCTGCATATGTTGTTGGCAACAAAAAAAAAAATGTACTCAGCTACTTCTTTTATGTTTGATGGTTGGCAGCTTCAAAAAGAAAGGGAACATTCTTCTAAAACGTAAAAGCCAAAATGCAGAGGACTTTAGGCTGGCCTGTGCAATCCAGTGCAGATCTCTTTATCTACTCGGGACAGCCCAAGCCTAGCTTAGCAAACTTGGGTTTGGGTGAACTTTGGTTTCCGTACTTGAAATCAACTAAGCCCTGACAGGAACACCTCCCATCTGCCTCTCGGGGTGAATTAAAATTTCCCTGTGACACCTCACTGTGCTTCTGCCTGGAGTTTCCTGTTGGACAGTCACATTCTCTCTCGATTACCTCAAGCCCTCTTTTCCCTGTAGAGCACCAGACTTTCCTGCTGTGGATTCTGTAAGTGTGATCTTGATGAGTTGCAAGAATTACCTTCTTCAAAACATCCCCCAATTAGGCCCACAAAATCACTGGCGTTATAAGCAATGCAGAGTGTCTTCTTACCAGACATGGCTCCACTCCGTCATTCATTGGGAAGTATATTTCTACACATGCGTGGCTGGTGAAGAAGTGGAGATAGCACAGAAAGTTTTTAAGACGTTTAGCTGCATTGGAGAAAAGAGAGAGAAGGCAAGAGTGGGAAAATAAGATGGACTTCAGGGAGGAGGGTTTTAGGATGACAGGGGCTTGGCAATGATGATGAGATAGGACCTATGGAGAGAGAAGTGTGGGTGGTCCTGAGAAAGAGCTCTGGAAGACTGGGAAACTGCAAAAACTGCTGTACCCCAGGAGACCTGCAGAAATCTTTACAGGGAGTGAGAACTTAAATTGGAAATTGTAGGCAATGCACTAAAGTCTGTTACCATTGAGTTGATTCCTACTCATGGCAACCTCATGTGATACAGAGTGGAATGGCTCCACAGGGTTTTCTTGGCCTTAATCTTTCTTCCATGGTGCTATTACGTGGGTTTGAACTGCCAACCTTAGTAGCCAAGCCCAAACTGTACCATCCAGGGACCTTCGTTGTTGTTAGGTGCTGTCGAGTGAGTTCAGACTCATAGCAGCCCTATGCACAACAGAATGAAACACTGCCCGGTCCTACACCATCCCTACAATTGTTATACATGAGCCCATTGTTGCAGCCACTGTGTCAGTCCATCTCATTGAGGGTTATCCTCTTTTTCACTGACCCTCAACCTTACCAAGCATGATGTCCTTCTCTAGGGACTGGTCCAAAGTATGTGAGAAGAAGCCTTGCCATCCTCGTTTCTAAGGAGCATTCGAGCTGTACTTCTTCCAAGACAGATTTGTTTATTTTTCTAGCAGTCCATGAAGTATTCAACATTCTTCGACAACACCATAATTCAAAGGCATCAATTCTTCTTCAGTCTTCGTTATTCGTTGCCCAGCTTTCACAAGCATATGAGGCAATTGAAAACACTATGACTTGGGTCAGGTGCACTGTAGTCCTTAGAGTGACATATTTGCTTTTTAACACCTTAAAGAGGTCCTTTGCAGCAGATTTGCCCAATGCAATTCCTCATTTGATCTCTTGACTGCTGCTTTCATGAGTGTTGATTGTGAATCCAAGTAAAATGAAATGCTTGACAAATAATATTTTCTCTGATTATCATGATGTTGTTTACTGGCCCAGTTTTGAGGATTTTTGTTTTCTTTATGTTGAGGTGTAATACATTCTCAAGGCTGTAGTCTTTGATTTTCATTAGTAAGTGCTTCAAATCCTCTTCACTTTCAGCAAGCAAGATTGTATCATTTGCATATGGAAGGTTGTTAATGAGTCTTCCTCCAATCCTGATACAGGGACCTCTAGGATGCAGTCAATGTAAGAGAAACATGGGACTTGGAGTCAATAGGCCCACAACCAAGAAAAGGATTTGATCCTACAGGAAAGATGGCTGAGTTGAGTAATGCAAATTAAAACAAAATTATTGAACTCTAAGCTTACTCCTCACTTATCGACTGTCTCATTACCTGACATTTTGCATTTACCACAGTAGTAAAAAATCAACTATTTTTGACATTAATGACGTATGTCTGTCAGTAACAAAGGCCGAGGTGTGAGGCGAGAGTAACGCTGGATGTGATGGTTAAGGACATGTGTCAACTTGGCTGGACCATGCTTCTCAGTGCTTTGGCATTTATCTAATGATGTAATTATGTAATTTGGCAGTGATGTAATAATGCAGTCATCCTCCATTTTGTGATCTGATGTGGTCATCTCCATTTTCACATAACGCTGATTTTCACATAACGACCTGGTCTTTGGAACCTAACCATGTCAATAAGTGAGGAGTGGGTGTGTATATCCACCAGGTGCTCCTTGGAAACTCTATGGGGCAGTTCTATTCTGTCTGGTTGGGTCACTATGAGTCAGAATTCACTTGATGGCAATGGGTTTTGGTTTTTGGGTGTAACCAACCCACTGCCGTCGAGTCGATTCCGACTCATAGGGACCCTATAGGACAGAGTAGAACTGCCCCATAGAGTTTCCAAGGAGTGCCTGGTGGATTTGACCTGCCAACCTCTTGGTTAGCAGCCATAGCAGTTAACCACTACGCCACCAGGGTTTCCTTTTGGGTGTATATATATATAAATTTAAAAAATTCCTCACTTTGACTATTTCTGTTGATTAATTGACTTGTTTTCCCCAGGTACGTTGGGTTAGGAGGGAGTCAACTGTCTACTGAAACATTGCGGTTAGACAGGTAGTTCAGAGAGGGCTGTCTGATGGGACTGCTCTTTTGTCTGAGGGGTGGGGCATGTGGCACAGGTATAGTCCTTGGTGGAGGGGAGGGTCCATGGCCCTGTCAGAGGCCGAACTCAGAGAAAACACATCCCAACATCTGCTGCTCTGTGGTCACTGGGAATTTTGCTGACTCTTAAGTCAGAAGACTTGTGCCCATGTGGCCCATTCTGGCCTGGCCACCACCTTTGAGTAAAAGGAAACTCAAAGGGGTCAGTCTCTGAGCTCCTAGGTCCCTGCTTTTGCCTCCCTGCTGCCATCACTGCCCAAGATCAGAAGGTGAGGTTGGCAAAGCCTCTCGTCCTGCTGCGAGCTCAGGCACTCTGGGCTTCTCCTGCAGTCTAGTGCATCCTCTACCGGTGTGGGGAGCAGTGGTCTGCACAGGGGATCTTTAGGGCTTTCCGAGCACCATTGAATGAGCAGACCCAGGTGACTCAGGCCTGAGGTTGTAACTCTGGGCAGGGCTCAGCTGGGGACAGCTTGTGTGCTCCACGTGGTGTGGGTGGACTCATCTATGTGTTTACAGCAGGGTGGTGGGTTTGGTTAGGGATGGCTGGTCCAGAATGGCCTTTGTCAGATGTCTGAGTGCTGGACCAGCTGGGCCTCTCTTGTGCCACGTGGGGTTCATCCCAGGCTTGTCCACAGCCTCCTAGGGGTTGAAAGAGGAAGCTGCAATCCCCCTCAAGGCCAAGACTTGCATGTTACAATCTCCACTTCTGCTGTGATCTGTTGGTCAGACATGTCACCCAGCCATCCCAGAGTTGGATGGCAGAGGGGCAGACTTTGTCAACATATTTAATCTATCACTCCAGGCAACTGTCTCAGACCCAGGGTACTGGGGAGGAGACCAAGTCTTGGGGCTCCTGAAAACCTGGCGAAGAGGGAGCAGGCAGGGAAGGGGAAACAGTGGGGATCCCTGATGTGGGTGATGAGGAAAGGTCACCTTGATTATACCCATAAAGTTGGCCCAGAGTTGAGGTTGTCCTGATGCCTGCTCTGCCCCTCTCCTGTGCTCAAATGAGTGAAGCTGGGGCTCCCATGCCCAAAGAGGATAACAAATTTGAATAAACTACAAAACATCCTGGTATTAATTTTCCATCTTCCCCTTCTGCCAACTCCCCCTTCCCCAATTATGAAAAGCCTTTTTAGAAGAGGGTATACGTTACGGAGAAAAAATAGGTAAACATCTTTTTGAATATGTATTTAGATACAATCCACTTTCTACACAGCCAAGCCAGACTTAAAAAGTTATTTATTATTTAGCTGTCATCTTTTCCATTTGTTGTTGTTGTTGTTGTTAGGTGCTGTTGAGTCAGTTCTGGCTCATAGCAACCCTATGCACAACAGAACGAAATACTGCCTGGTCCTGCACCACGCTCGCTATTGTTGTTATGCTTGAGCCGATTATTGCAGCCACTGTGTCAACCCATATGTTGACGGTCTTCCTCTTTGTCACTGGCCCTCTACTTTACCAAGAATGATGTCCTTCTCCAGGAACTGGTCCCTCCTAATAACATCTCCAAAGTATGTGAGACGAAGTCTCGCCATCCTTGCTTCTAAGGAGCATTCTGGCTATACTTCTTCCAAGACAGATTTGTTCATTCTTTTGGCAGTCCATGGTTTACTCAGTATTCTTCGCCAACACCATAAGTCGAAGACGTCAATTCTTCTTTGGTCTTCCTTATTCATTATCCAGCTTCCACATGCATATGAGGTAATTGAAAACACCATAGCTTGGGTCAGGTGCACCTCAGTCTCTAAGGTGACATCTTTGCTTTTCAACACTCTAAAGAGGTCTTTTGCAGCAGATTTGCCCAAAGCAATGTCCCAAAGCAATGCGTCTTTTGATTTCTTGACTGCCGCTTCCATGGGTGTTGATTATGGATCCAAGTAAAATGAAATCCTTGACAACCTCAATCTTTTCTCCATTTATCATGTTGCTTATTGGTCCAGTTGTGAGGATTTTTGTTTTCTTTATGTTGAGGTGTAATCCGTGGAGGTATAATCCTTATTGAAGGCTGTGGTCTTTGATCTTCATCAGTAAGTAGTTTAAGTCCTCTTCACTTTTATCAAGCAAGGTTGTGTCATCTGCATATCACAGGCTGTTAATGAGTCTTCCTCCAATCCTGATGCTGAATTCTTCTTCATATAGTCCAGCTTCTCATATTATTTGCTCAGCATACAGATTGAATAGGTATGGTGAAAGGATACAACTTCGACAGACACCTTTCCTGACTTTAAATCATGCAGTATCCCCTTGTTCTGTTGAAACGACTGCCTCTTGACCCGTGTACAGTTTCCTCAGGAGCACAATTAAGTGTTCCAGATTCCCATTCTCCACAGTGTTATCCATAGTTTGTTATGATCCACACAGTTGAATGTCTTCGCATAGTCAGTAAAACACAGGCAAACATCTTTTTCCATTTACAAATATTTCATCATTTTCTAGACCCCTTATAGGCTATCCTATATATTCTTGGGCTAATTTCAATTTTACTTGCTTATCAAATTGATTGAGAAAACTATACATTGTCTGTGTGGATATGTCTTTCTATGTGTTTGGAAAGAAGAATGATTTGACCCTAACCAGCTATAGGTAGAAATTGAGGGTTTTTTTTTTTTTTTTTTTTTTTAATTCCTGGGTGGTAGATTAACTTCAGGAACACCTTAGCTGATATTTGGAAAATGTCCTACAGAATTTGCACCAGGAACTGCAAAATTATTTATCTTAAATGTCGCTTAATTAAATATTATTGAGTGATAGATAGGCAAGATTTGTAGGTTGTCTATTTGATGCCAAATATCAAAATGCCATCATTTTTCATTTTCGTGTTATGCTTTTCATTGAAGCTATTTGAAATAGTAGAAGTCACAAGGTGAATGTGCCACATGTTATTCTATTTTGAAAATAGTCTTTCCAAACTGCCCGTGGGCGTAAGTTCCCACGCCAACACGCATGAGCCACGTGGAACATTCCTGTGGTTTCTGTCCATTGCATTGGTGTGTAGAGAGCATGTTAGAGCTTTCCTTTTTGGAAATGACCTGGACCTCTTCATTTGGGGCCCTGTGGTAATTTAAAGACTTAGGGTTGAGGTTTAGTGAAATTGCTATAGTTGGATCATGTTCTCAGATGGCCATGCTTGGTTCAGTATAGACATCAACAACTGGATTGATGGCACCTCAAGAATGAAGAGCAGACCACACAGACATCCAGAGAAGGATGGGACGTGTCAGTCTAAGGTTCAGCTCATCATTGTGGGCAATCAAGTTCCCTATAGGGCATGGGTCCACTCAGGCCCCCTTTCTGGGTACAGCAAGTCCTTGTTCTGCAGGTTGTTAACATTGAGGGTCATCTTAGCTGGCTGGAAGAGAAGATTTTTGTGGCCTGTGCTATGGTTCTGTGTGGAGGCTGCAAGTCAGTCACCAAAAAATCTTCCCCTTTCTTTCTGGGCACACAGATAGTTTTCATTTCCCTACCTCCCTTGTAGTTATAGGTGGCCAAGACTACCCAATAGCGTATGAGAGTGGTGACATGTGCCTTTTCTAGGTCAAAGCTGTTAAGAGTTGGCTGTGCCACCCGATGCTTCCTTCCCCTTCTACTCTTCCCTCTGCTGCAGAGGGACTAAGGAATGACAGACACAGGTGGAGGAGTCTATGTCCCTCCATGCCAGCCTGAGGAGAGCTGCCTGCTGAGTGGGAACATCTGCTTCTGAATGATGTGGGTGAGAAAAATATCTAGCGTGTTTGAGTCATGATACAGTTTTAGTTCTGTTGGCTACCACGGTCTAGCCTGCCTTACCAACTGGGTTAGAGTGGTCGTAACCACGGTGTAGACCATTGGCATGAAAGCCACCTAGGAGAGGGGTTAAAAATGAGATTCCCAGGTTTTTACTCTCAGAGTCTGATTCAGTTGGCCTGGGATTGGGGCTGAGACTGTTCATTCTTTATGTAACTTATGTTAAGTCTATAGATCATTCTTCTCTTTTAAAGAGGAGTAGGACTTTGGTGGGAGGAGAAAGTATGTGCTGCTGTTGTTTTTGTTGTTAGGTGCTGTCGAGTCGATTCCGACTCATAGCGACCGTATGTACAAGAGAATGAAAACACTGCCTGGTCCTGTCCCATCCTCATAATCCGTGTTATGCTTGAGCCCACTGTTGCAGCCACTGTGTCAGTCCATCTCCTTGAGGGTCTTCCTCTTTTTCACTGACCCTCTACTTTACCAAGCATGATGTCCTTCTCCAGGGACTGGTCCTTCCTAATAACATGTCCAAAGTATGTGAGACGAAGTCTTGCCATCCTCGCTTCTAAGGAGCATTCTGGCTGTACTTCTTCCAAGACAGATTTGTTCATTCTTGTGGCAGTCCATGGTGTATTCAATATTCTTCAATAAAACCATAACTTAAAGGCGTCAATTCTTCTTCGCTCTTCCTTATTCATTGCCCAGCTTTCGCAAGCACAGGAGGCCATTTTAAACACCATGGCTTGGGTCAAGTGCACCTTAGTCCTTAAAGTGACATCTTTGCTTTTTAACACTTTCAAGAGGTCTTTTGCAACAGATTTGCCCAAGGCAATGTGTCATTTTGTTTCTTGACTGCTGCTTCCATGGGTGTTGATTATGGATCAAAGTAAAATGAAATCCTTGATAACTTCAATCTTTTCTCTGTTTATCATTATGTTCCTTATTGGTCCAGTTGTGAGGGTTTTTGTTTTCTTTATGTTGAGGTATAATCCATACTGAAGGCTGTGGTCTTCAATCTTCATCAGTAAGTGCTTCAAGCCCTCTTCACTCTCAGCAAGCAAGGTTGTGTCATCTGCATATTGGAGGTTGTTAATGAGTCTTCCTCAGATCCTTATGCCCCAGTCTTCTTCATATAGTCCAGTTTCTCGGATTATTTGCTCAGATTGAATAAGTATGGTGAAAGTGTGTAACCAGTTATTTAAAGTACAGCTCTGGATGGGTCAGAGTTTATTTGCTTTTGTAAATTATAGCATGTTTTTCTCATATAAAAGATAATGTCTTTGCTCTTATTGGGAGAAAAAATGACTAATGTAGCATGTGCACAGGTATGAAAAAAATTAAACAGCTCCAAAGAGTTCATGGTGAACAGAAGTTCGGCTGCTGCGCTCCTCACCCCAAGTTCCCTGTTCCACGCGCAGGCCTTGAAGAGTTTTGTAAATTTTGCTTTTGTTGCATAGCTCTGAGCTACGTATATTAATTTTTACATCTTAATTTATCAACTTTCAATGTTGCTTATAAAATGATTACTTTGAAAGGCGAGGATTTGGCTAACTCACTCCCCACACATCCTTTCCTTCCCATTTGGTTATTCTGCCTTTTGGTTCCTCAACTGGTCATATCTGAAAAATTACACAACATACTTAGCCTCTGTTTTCCCCCCATTGAAAGTACTTCCCTCCACCCTCTCTCCCTTTCCCCCACCTCTTTTATCCCACTTCTCAACTGTTGCCAGCTGTTCCTCACTTATGTATTACCAAGGTTATAGCTTTCATATTTTGTTCTGGACTCGGTTTTTGGTTAATCTGTCTAAAACTGTATTCCAAGATTTCAAAACCAGTGGGTACCATCTACATTGCAGTGGTTGTGGAAACAGTGTTCTCCACAGAAACTGGAGTGACTTTTCCTGTTCCAAATGCCCAAGTCCGAACTCGACCTCATGAACCTGCCTGTGTTTTCTTTGGAGGAAGGTACTTGGCAAGCCAAGTGAAGGCCTAGTACAGGAAACCCAAAACATTGGGCACGTAAGTGTCAGTTCTGGGCAGGGTTTGGACTTGGAGCCCTGCGGTCAGGGTCCTGTTAAGGGGGCAGAGGGCTGATCTTGCTTCTTTGCGGCTCGTAGTCATCTTGACCTGAGGATCAGGACTCTTCTGGGCAATAATTAGGGTCAGAATGCAGTGTTACCTCGTGATTCAGAGTACAAGGAGGAACACGGCTACTGCTGGGCTCAAGGCTCTCAGCCCCAGCCTGTTTCCTGCCTGGCCACCTGCCGTGTGGGCTGTAGAGATAGGTGTGTTTTAAGTGAGCCCATGGGATAGGACTTACTTCTGTGTGCTAGCTCTGCTGCTCTAGACTGAAGTCTCACACTCTATCCCTATTTCTGGGCTCTTCACTTTCCTGGGTCATTGTGGCTGGTGTCTATATTCTTGCGAAGCCACTGGCTGTGAATTGACCCAATTTGACAGCCCAGAGAGAAGGGTGGGGGTCTCGTCCCCTCCTCGGAGTGTTAAAGTTTACACTTGGGACCTGTAATTGTGTTTCCTCCAGTTTCTCTCTAGTACAAAAGGTAAACAGTGAGACACCTACCCCAGAGGAGTGGAGCCAGGTCCCTGCTCCACACTGATGGCTCCAGAGGCCCAAAGCTAACCTCTTCATGTTGGGTCATGTCAGCTGTCAGCTCTCTGTTTCACACCTTCCCTCCCCATCCCCCCTCTGAGATAGGGCCCTTCTGTTAGAGACTCCAGGGAAGTTCAGTGGATTAGCAGAAATGCAGTATGCAAAAAGGGTTTGTCACTGAGAGTCAATGAATGGCTTCAGGTGCCTCCCTGGGCGTTTTGTCAGTGATCCTGCACGTTAGGTGATTGATGACTGGGTGCCTTCTCAGGGTGCTGAGCACAGTTTCTTCCCAACCGTGTTGGAAGCTCTTGGGCCCCAGTCTTTTGTCATGTAGGGAGCATGGCTTTGATTTTCCACAAACTTATCAAGATTATAGACTTAACTGCACAATAACGAAAATCTGAAAGAAACTGCAAATCCTAAACTGTGAGAGCTCGGTGGGAGGGTTTAACATACACACCTGGTGGATCCAAATTTAATAATTAAAATTCTTTTAAAAGTTGCACATATTTATTATATATCGGATAAATAATTAAAAAAAAAAAAGATGTGTGTAATTTTATGCCTTAAAGTATTTGATAACTGGAAAGTTTTCAGTCCATCGAAAAAAATGTAGAAACTTTCTGTTCATGAAGTTATGACTAAGATGGCAATGATTAAGTCAGGAATTAAGTTAAAAAAATTCCGCATGCTGGAGCCACCTTGGAAAATATTTTCAACACTGGCAACATGATTGTTTTTCAAAATATGGTAGAATAATAAGTTCACAAATCCTTGATATTTTAAAAAACAAAAATAAATACATTTGAATAAACATAAATGAAGACATCTAGAAATAAGATGAAACCAGGTCAGATGAGAGGTGGATAGAACTTTTAAGGACTAAATCAAAGGTATCCTTATTGTACTGGTTTTGAGGTATGTTTATAGAATTAATTTCATATTTCTAATATAACCATCACGCAAGCCAATCGCATTTTACTGGGAGCAATCACAAAGGCGACTGAAAACTCTGGACAAAATGAACCTAAAGGCGGGGTCATCCTGAGGGTTATGGGGACTCTGAACATTCCGCAATGGCAGGAGAGGAGCGACTAGGGAGTATGTTTACATTTGTGTTGCTGAATGATGACAGTTGGTACAACAGAGATGGGGTGAGGGTATCACCAGCACCTTTCTTGAGCACTAAATTCGGATGAAGTGAGGCAAGACCAGTGGTGAGGTAGGAGGTAGAGGTTTGAGCAAATGCAGTGGGAGGAAGGTGCTGGCAGCAGGGACTCATTGTGGACCACCAAACTGGCCTCAGAACCTCGTGAGGCTGGCCATGTGATGTCATCAGAGACTTGGGTTGAAATGACTTGACCTACCTGTCTCAGTCATCTGGTGCAGCTATAACAGAAATGCCACCAGTGGATGGCTTTCATAAACAGAAGCTTATTCTCTCACAGTCTAGGAGGCTAGAAGTCCAAATTCAAGGTGTCAGCTCCAGGCAAAGGCTTTCTCCCTCTGTTGACTCTGGAGAAAAGTCCTTGTCATCAATCTTCCCCTGGTCTAGGAGCTTCTTAGCACAAGGACCCTGGTCCAAAGGACACACTCTGCTTGTGGCTCTTCTTGCTGTCGTGGTAATGAGGTCCCTCTCACTCTGCTCACTTCTGTCTTTTATATCTCAAAAGAGATTGACTCAGCATACAACCTAACCCTGCAGATTGTGACCTGCCTCATTAACATAACTGCCTCTAATCCTGCCTCATTAACATCATAGAGGTTAGGATTTACGACACAGAGGAAAATCATATCAGATGGCAAAATGGAGGACAACCACACGATACTGGGAATCATGGTCTAGCCAAGGAGACACATGCTCTTTGGGGTCACAATTTGATCTATGACACTGCCCAAGAGCACTGACCCCCTTTGAGTGTTCTGCCAGCTCTTCAGCATCCCAGCCAAGAGGCTGATCTTGAACACTGTCCTCCAGTCACAGGGAAATCATCCTTGAACAATGTGGTCTATTCCATCCTTCATCAGCTCGAACACCTTTGGCCTTACCCCCAAGGGTGTCACTCCTTGTATCCCAAACGTCCCCAAGAGGGAGGGCAAGTCAGCTGGAAGGGGCACCAATGAGGGAAAAGGAGAGCCAGATAAGAGGGGGAAAACCTCCTGCCCATTAGACTCTCGGTGCAGAAGTGCCTACTCCCATTTCTAGGGCACTGATTTCTTTACAGAAGAAGGAACTAAGTGTGAGCAAACTAACACAACCTGACCCAGAGTCTGGGTGGGAACTGAGAGCTAAAGGGTCTGGTGCCCATATTAAAATTCCACTTAGCAATGCAGATCTTGTAAACGCAAACTGGAACTAGGCCTGTTGTCTGGGGATAAGAACAGGTGATCACTCAGTGGCCAACACATATCTTCCATGTTGAGTTAGCCTCCAGCTCCATGGAGACCCCGTGTGTGTCAGATTAGAACTGTGTGTGCTTCATAGGGTTTTCAGTGGCTGATTTTCATTTGGAAGTAGATCACCAGGCCTTTCTTTTGAAGCACTTCTGGGTAATGGACTCAACCCCCCAACCTTTCAGTTTGCAGCCAAGTGCATTCATCATGTGCAACACCCAGGGACCCCTGAGTTGTTCCATCTGAACTAAGATTCTGTGTTACGCTTTGACTATCTGGGGTGGGATCAGCCAACACCCCTGTGCGTGCACTGGTCACCACTGCCCGGCCTGATCAAAAACAAAAAACCAAGTCCATGCCATCAAGTAGACTTCAACTCATAGTGACCCTGTAGGACAGAGTAGAACTCCCCCATAGGGTTTCCAGGGTTGCAATCTTTATGGGAGCAGACCGCCACATCTCTCTCCTGTGGAACAGTTGGGGGTTTGAACCACTGACCTTTCAGTTAGCAGCTGAGCGCTTGATAAGGCTCCTTAAAGCAAGGGACGCCGGCCACAGTGGCCCCCAGACAAATGTATCTTTACCCTTCATCCTGTTTTGGTTGTGACCCATCCTCGGCATCTGTCTTTTACGTAATGACCTTGTCTCGTCCTCTGGGCTCTGGTGGGCTCCTTTGCTCTGCCCCAGGATTGGCTTGTAGCTGAGATTTAAAAATACAACAGAAGGAGAGGAATTCTTGCGTACAAACATGTTAGACAGCATATTAGGTTTGAGAGAATGGATCCGCCATCTCTCAGTGGTGGTGACCTACATTGCTTGTCTGGCTGCAGCTTCCTGTTCCAGGACCTCTGGTAGCTGACAGCCAGTTGGGTCAGCACTCCCATTACTTCCGACCACTCGAGCCTTATTCTGGTTGAGATGCTGCTCCGTGCTGGGGTCCAGCTGTGACCACAGAAGTTTAGCAGATATAATTGAAGGCCAAGATGAGGAATAGGAGTGGCACAGTAGGTTGAACTGCAGAGGAGCACATGGGAATATGTCCAGGGATGTTCTGGTAATGACACAATCTAGTGGCTGAGGGTTTGTATTGTCATCCTTACAGAAGGCCTCTCCAGGTTCACTGGGCAGTCTGTGTTTTTGTGGCAATCCTAGAGCATATTGGATTTGCAAGGGCCAGACATGCCTTAGAATCGGAGTCTTGTTATAAACTAACCAGCTGTAGTCGAGTCAGTTCCAACTCTAGCAGCCCCATGTGTGTCAGAGTAGAACTGTGCTCCACAAGGTTTTCAGTGACTCCTTCTTCAGAAGTAGATGACCAGGCCTTTTTTCCAACGTGCCTCTGGGTAGACTCCAACCACCAGCCTTTGGGTTAAAAGCCGAGCGCTTTAACCCTTGCGCCACCCTCACAGATCACTATCAAAACTTCTCCATGTATTGCTTTAACTTACCACCGTGTGGTGTAGGTGATTAAAGTAACTTATAATGACGACTGAATGCATATTGAGTTCCTTCTATGTACCCAGTGCCGTGTGGCCACTTGGGCCACAGCGTGAGTGAAAAGAACCCCCAACCCCCTGGGGGGTCTGCTGGGGCAGCTGTGTAAACTGGATTAGGCGCTCTGTGAGGCACACTGAATGAGATGGTCACTTTAGTCCCATCCAGCTCCTTCTCCCCTTCTGCAGGGCCCCTCCCCTTTCCTCTGCCCCTTCCCCAGCTTCATAAGGCAAGGCCACCCCCAAGTCACCTGAAGCGAAAGCACACGCCCTTTCTGCCTTCGCTCTCTGCGTGTTCTGCCTGTGAGTCCACGTTGTCTCTGGGTCCTGCTGGTTCTTCCTTGGATGGTGTCTTGGCTCCACCCGTTCCATCCACAACTCCAAGTGCAAGGACGGGTCTTCCACCTAGACTACTCCTGATGCGGAAATCGCCTCTCTAAGTGTCTCCCTGCCCCTAAATAGCCTTCTTTGTATCTTACTTCCTTCTCCAATCACCGCCCTGTTCCTCTTTTTCTCCTCCTGAGCCAACGTCTGGCTGCTCAGTACTCATTCTGTTCCCTCCCTGACCCATCGCAACCCAGTTCCCACCCCACCGCACCATAGAACCCTAAGAGAACGGTGGTGATCTTGTAGATGTCAGTGTGCGTTTGCATTCATGTGTTCGTATGTGCATTTGTGCACACACATGCATGTGTGTGTGTCTGAGGGCATGCATGTGTGCATGTGTGTGTGTGGGAGGGGATGTAACTTGGAGCTTGTGCCTGTCTTTGTTGCTCTATCACACCCTTCCTTTCAGACCGAGCTGGATTCCTCCCGCCTTTGTGGGGCCGCTGGCCTCCCCACCTCTAAACCTCCACCTGTTCCTGGGTTCCTCGCTCAGGCACCTTCCTTACTCGGCTAGTTCTGTACCAGCTCTCATTACACCCAACCTTTAGTGTGCAGGGAACCACACTTCTGAGAAGCAGTTTAAAAACAAATGTGCCTTTGTGTTTGTCCTTATTCAAGTCTGGCACTGAGTACCACAGTCCAGCGTTTCCTTTTTCCATCAAAATCTGAGAAATAACCGGCCAAGCTGATCTCACTTCCCAGGGGGCCCACACAAGGGCCTCGATGTTAATTGCATTTAACCTACTGTAGTCCCTCATTTTTTCCCTTGTACAATAACTAATATGTAAACTATGATTGCACTTGGAAATTACTTTCACTTAAATTCTATTATTAAGGCCCAGCACGTGAGAGAGCTGTAGCCCATTTCATTAAAAGACCACTCACCCTGGGTGTTGGACCAGCTGGTTTTTTCTGTCAGAGTCACTCTCACAAATGGGCCTGTTACATGACTGATTTGGAGGCATGGGGATAAGAACAATGGTGAGAATATAATTAAAACAGAAAATTCAATTCTGGTCAAATGGAGAAAAGTAGAATTTTTCCCTATTCCACTAACAAATATCCCACCTATACACACTGACCATGGTGGCTATGTCACATCCGGCCAACGCTGGGCCAGTATGCACTGGGGTGGGGTAATGACTTCCTTCTTGCCACAGGGATTTTGACACATGTCTACCCAGCTTCATTAGTGTCCTCATCTCCATGGGCTCATTTGACAGCCCAGCAAGGGCCAAGGTCAGTGAGGGTGCCAACTCCTGTGGGCGAGCCCTGCTCCGAGCATGGGCTTTTGTACTAACAAGGCTTGAGAGGGAGTCTGTCTCTCCTTCTCTGCTGTCGCCTTTTCCACAGTGATGTGTATTGACCTGCACCTGACAGCTTGGAATTGTAGGCAGGAGATGAGCTCAGAGAGGTTGGTGTGCTCAGGTGCCAGACGTGCTCAGGTGCCAGGTGTGCTCAGGTGCCAGGGATGCAGGAGGGGAGAGAAGAGCGTTTCACAACTTACCAACATATGGAGAATAGGAACCCCATTTTTACCACCCAAGCCCTGCATTGAAGGCACAACTGATTTGAAGAGCATTAGGGTGATCTCTAAGGAGCCTTGGTGGTGCGGTGGTTAAAGCGATCATCTATTAACTGAAAGGACGG
Organism: Elephas maximus indicus; assembly: GCF_024166365.1. Taxonomy (NCBI): domain Eukaryota; kingdom Metazoa; phylum Chordata; class Mammalia; order Proboscidea; family Elephantidae; genus Elephas; species Elephas maximus. The sequence goes on along the minus strand of NC_064834.1, from coordinate 78,881,870 downwards.
CCATTTGAAACCACTCGTGGCTCCGTGGGAGAAAGATGTGGCAGTCTTCTTCTGTAGAGATTTATAGCCTTGAAAACCTTATGGGATTGCTATGAGTTGGAATCGACTTGACAGCAGTGGGTTGGGTGATCTCTACATCTCCCTGGGTGGGTCCCCAGTCAGCCTCTGCAGCCCTTACTTCTTCCCCATGGCAGACCTGTGTTCTCTGCTTGGGGGGCATGTCTGGTAGATGGCCCTCTCCCCGCCCTCCTCCTCCAGCTCTACGTCCAGCTCCCCATGGAGAGGATCGTCTTCTTGACCGTTCTCGGGCTGCAGAGAAGCACAAAGTACCTCTGCTACATGCATCTCACGTGTGAAATTGCACTTGCTGCCAGGGTTCTTGGGGAAGGCTCCAGCTGTCTGGATTCTGTTCTGTGGCTCCATGTCTGGACTCCAAGTCCTTGAGAATGGAAAGTGTCCTTTTCCCCCTCCCCCATCACGGCTCCTATAAAATGAACTCTATGGTCCCTGGAAGCCAAGGTGTGACCACCTGAGCCATGTCTTTTGAAAACTTCAAAGTTGGGTGACCAGAGACCCCATGGGAGGCCCCGAGTGAGGATTAGACTCCAACGTGGAACCTGAGACAAGAGGATGGCCATCTTCTCAGATACATTCCCCGTGGACAAGGTTCACAGGCATCTCCCCAAATGGGGAATTCTTCCCGTCTTGCCCTGGTCCCATCTAGCATGGCAGGGTGTGCTGCTGAAATTCAGGCCAGGTGTTGAGCCTCACTCAAGAGCTGCCTGGGAGCTGTGCCCGACTGGAGACCTATTTGATCAACAGCCCATGGCTTCCCCGCCCCTCTGCCTGTGTGTGGCCAACCCACGGGGACTGTGGGAGCTGTCCACAGGCTGTACCTTCCCCACGAAACCCCTCCTGATTACTCCTAGCCTGGACAGTCTTGTTCTTTAACACTACTCAGCTGAGAGGTCTCCTTGAGACAGTTCTCTTGTCGGGGTCTCGGAATTGTGTTTTAGTTTCTTTTCTTGCCTGTAAAATGAGAGAACTAGAACTGTTGTTTATAATAGGCTTAATACTCTCCAGTTGCATGACACACTTGCCTTTTGCAAGAATAACTAATGTCATGCTGGGTAGTATTTTTTTATAATCACCCTGGGATTTCAAAGAAATGGGCTTCACCCCCAACCAACTCATGAGACTCTGGCATCTGGGAGCTCATCTGATTCCCACCTGTCAGTGGAGAGGCCTGGCATCTGGTGACAGGCCCAGTGGGTGGGGTCAGGGCCTGATGTCTGTGCCCATGGGGCCACTCTAGAGGGCTCTAGACCCAGAACTTTTAAATAGATTATATATGTGTTTGTGTGTGTATATACATAATATATATATTCATACACATATACATACATACATATTATATAAGTTATTAAAATGTATACATACTATATAAACATATAATATAAATATATATGTGTGTATATGCATACAAATACATAAATGAACTAATCAGTCTTAAAAGAATTACAAATAGAAGCCGGGATGGTGAGATTTTGACTTGCTTACTTTTGATGCTGTCTTACGCTGGGTTCCAGTAGGCAGCTGGCTCAAGTCCCAAGAACTGGAGGTCAGATGTTGATGAGCCAGATGCAGAATCCAAAGAAAGCAAGCAAGCTTTGCCAGAATGTGCCTATACGTACTAGCTGCAGGCCACAACACCAAAAATACTCCCCTTGCAACTGATTGGCTGATCATATTAGATCACATCATGGAGGACGATTGCATCATTACATAACTGCTAAACCACTGAGAATCACGGCCCAACCAAGTTGATGCACAACCTTAACCATCACACATGTGTCATTAGGAAAGACCAGTTCCTAGATAGGAAAGGACATCGTGTTTGGTAAGGCAGAGGGTCAGGGAAAATGAGGGAAACCCTCAATGAGATGGATTGACACAATAGTCACAACAATGGATCGTGAAGATGGCACAGGACCAGGCAGTGTTTTGTTCTGTTGTACATAAGGTTGCCAGGAGCAGATTCAACTTGAGGGCAGCTAACAACAACAAATATATGTGTGTGTGTGTGCGTATGTATGTATATATGTGTGTGTGTGTGTATGTATATCTGTTTTTGGTACTGTTAGGTACTATCAGGTCAGTTCAGACTCATAGTGACCCCATGTACGACAGAACAAAACGCTGCCTTGTCCTGTGCCATCCTCACAATCATTGCTACGTTTGAGCCCATTGTTATAGCCACCGTGTCCCAATTGGATCAATAAACAGCATCATGATAAATGCAGAAAAGACTTAAGTTGTCAAGATTTAATTTTTCTTGGATTCATAATCAACACCCATGGAAGCAGCAGTCAGGAAATCAAATGAAGTATTGCATTGGGCAAATCTGCTGCAAAAGACCTCTTTCAAGTGCTGAAAAGCAAAGATGTCACTTTGAGGACTAAGGTGCGCCTGACCCAAGCCATGGTATTGTCTTTCGCCTCTTATGCTTTTTTTTTTCTTATGCATGTGAAAGCTGGACAGTGAATAAGGAAGACCAAAGAAAAACTGATACTTTTGAATTATGGTGTTGGCAAAGAATATTGAATATACCATGGACTGCCAAAAGAATGAACAAATCAGTCTTGGAAGAAGTGCGGCCAGAATGCTCCTTAGAAGTAAGGATGGGGAGACTTAGTCTCAAGTGAGTTGGACATGTTATCAGGAGGGACCATTCGCTGGAGAAGGACATCATGCTTGGTAAAGTAGAGGGTCAGCGAAAGAGAGGAAGACTCTCAACGAGATGGATTTAATTTCTTAGTTAAATTTTCTTTTTGACCTTTCTTGAAAGAGAGTGTCAGAACTTGTGGCAAATGCTTCACCCCGTCCCATTGTTGTCAATCTACAGTGTCTGGCTGGTCACCAGGACTGGAGCTTCAGGGGCAAAAATGAGGCTTCTCTGTTGGGTGGTGAGGCAGTGACCAGAGAAAGCTCCAGTCCTTCCGGAAGCTTCTCCTGGATAGATTTTGGCAGCATCAGTACAAGTGGTCCTCCAGTTTGCCTTCCCAAACCTTTGACAGGCAAAGGCCCCAGAGGACGCCAGGTGTCAGCTCATTAGACGAACCATTAAGCATCCTGGGTTGGGGACCCCTTGGTCCTCCCAGTCCATCTAAGTGATGTGGACAGAAACACCTTATTTGCAGTGTCCCAGGTGTAGCCCACTTTCACTTGAGCTCTGTCTGGATATAAAATGCTCCAGTTCGTCAATACGCTTCCCAAGAGCTCTTCAGAGACATGATTGGAGGGTCACAGCCTGCCCACTGCTAGAACCCCACACGTCTGAGGGAGAACCTCTTGGCTCCCATCTCGGACCCCCAACCCCTCGCCCCAGGGCTCCCACACAGCAGTAACTTACTACAATCGAGTGTTTCTAATTGTGCCTCTTGGGAGGAAACACCAAAATAGAGGCCCTCAAACCGCATCTCTTAAAGAAACCCCACTAAGACAGCTTCTCCGAATTTGAGTTTTAAGAAAACACAGTTAAAATTTGCATTTTTCCCGAGCACAGAGGTGCAGGTGGGTTACCAAGCCGTGTCTTTTGAAAAGTTAAGCAGTGACCTTAGCAGAGTGGCCAAAGACGGGCGCTGGCTTGGGGGTGGGTGGTGCCACGCTGCTGTGTGACCCCCAGGCCTCTCCCGTTTCTGGGCCAGAGGGTTTGGACAAGGACAGCCCCCCCCTCCACACACATTCTTGAAGGAAGGGACAGATCAGCCCTGTAGGCTCACACTCTGCCATGCCACACCTGTGCTCATCACACCTGTACACGCCACACCTGCACAAGCCACACCTGTGCACGCCACACCTATGCACAGAGGTGCGGCTTTCCCTTCAGGCATTTCTTCCTTCTGTGGCCCAGAACCTTCTGAGATCTTTGGAACCTCTGAGCATGCTCGGGGACGCTTCCTAACCCAGCCCAGCTTTCTCCTCTCCGTTCCCTGTGTTCCCATGCTTCCTCATTCATTCCTGGAGACAGAGCGTTCACACCAGGTGCCTTTGCTCACAGCGCCCACCACCACCCTCTCCTGCACTGCCTCCCCAGGTGGGCGTGCATCTGGACCACCTGCCGGGTGGGGATATCCTTCCCGCTCTGCCCAGTGAAGCCCCCTCCCAGAAGCGTTCCTGAGCCCTCTGCCACACAGGTCAAGGGACCCTCTCAATGACCCCATAAACACCTCTAGGATATGTATTCCTTCCTTGCCCTCGGCCATGAGCTTTTGGGGCAGGACCTGTGACTTGCTCACCTTTGAAGCCCCAAGCACAGAGGTGGGTGCGAAGTGAGGCTTAATCCTCATTTGCCTGAGGAACAGACACTCAATCAGCATTTACAGAGCCTCCACCTACTCTCTCAGGGGGGTCTATGGGAGCCTGTGCCTGATACCAGGAGAAGACTTAGGTTATTGACACCACTGCAGCCAACAGCCTGCCAGGGGATACCGACTGGGCAGCGCTTATTAAGGAATGCCTGGCAGGCCCAGCTACTTGAGGACGGTGGCACCCGCCTGTAGGTCATGGTGGAGCCGGTATGCCCTGGCCCCCAGCACAGGGGACGTCCAGCCAGCCGCCCAGGAGGAGGGCACATTTGCCATTGGAGGGAACTCTATTCCCATTCTGCAACTAAGAGTTACTCCTGACAGGGCTTCTTTCTGGAGAAACCAAATATTGTTCTTTTTGCTCAGAAAAAAGTGGGTAAGAGCCCGTTATCCCGATACTCATTTTTTCCCTTGGTCAAACCATGCAAAAAAACTAAAAAAACTAAACTCACAATGGAGCAACTTCCATTTCAGATCGGTCTCTCCTCCTCTAGCACGGTCTATTTATTTTTATTGGTTTGTTTCTCATTAAATCCTTCAATTACTCTGCAGTGTAAAATGGTGAAATTATTGGCATGTTCCACCTCCATCATGTATCCGAGCTTGCTTATTACACTTGCAGAAAATGCTTGAATGGTATTCAGTCCTGTTGTGGATTGAGACAGAGTTAATAAATATTATTTGGTGTTTTTTTTTTCTTTCCCTGAGAAGCACTGCTTTTCTTGATTGTTTTTTACAGTTGGATTGGGAATATTGATTTATTTGCCACTGTTACAATAATTGTATACAAGGAACAAAAAATGCAGAGGTAACATTTCATCAACTCGAGCAGATTAATTAGTTGTAGTAGATTAGGCCCAGTGTTACAGGGAAGATTTGCATTTAGAAAAAGAAAAACTTTCTTCTTCTTTTTAATCTTAAAAAAGCCGAGAGAATTTAATAGAGATTTTTTCCCTAAGCTGCTCACTCATTAGTCAATCAGTGTTTCCGGATGTGCCAGACAGACAAGGGTGGAGAAAGAGCACCTCTGCTTCACAGGAGCAAAGAGTTGATGGAATTACTGGGGGAAAGACTCTGAGAAATCAAGAGAGCACAGTGATTCCCTCCTAAAGTAGAAATTAAAGAAGACTCTGATAATTCGGATATGCACACTAAAGTCCCTTCCATGGAGCATGAAAGGTCCAAGTGGGATTTCATACTCAAAAGGGACAAAAATAAACAAACAAACAAAACCCGTTGCTGTTGAGTCGATTCTGACTCATGGCGACCCTATAGGACAGAATAGAACTGCCCCGTGGGGTTTCCAAGGAGAGGCTGGTGGATCTCGACTGCCAACCTTTTGGTTAGCAGCAGTAGCGCTTAACCACTGCACCACCAGGGTTCCCCTTTATATTTTTATAATCAAACCCTGTGCATCGTAGAGCCGTTTTCATTTCTTCTACCAAAATGTAAAACAGCTTGCAGATTAGAGGAGTTATTTTATTTTTCTCAATTGGGCCATGTGACAGGAAAACTTTTAAGTCTCCTGAACACAAGTATCACACAGCTTTCCCAAGTAAGACTAGGCTCAACCCAGAAAGGCACATTGAAGTGTAGGCGCCTCATGTTCCATTCGCTGACTCAGGCTGGTCCAGCTCAACAGGGAACAGAGCACCCCCAAACCTGACTGGAGGCTCTACAGGAAGCCCCTCATCTCCGTCCTCCCCTCTCTGTGAGCAGACGGCCCTGCGCTACTCCTCGGCCATCCCAGGGCTCTGAGGGCTGCCCTGCTCTGCGTCTCTGCTAACGGGGTTTTTCGGTTATTAAGAGTCTGGGCCTTTGCAGGATGCTTGCAAAGAAAGAGCCTATTTCCCAGGTAAGATAGGACAGAAGAGTGCTGAAAGGTGACAACTCTGCAACGAGTGACTTAGCTACCTAGAGCTGCTATAACAGAAGTACCTCAAGTGGGTGGATTTAAAGATGTTTTTTGAAATCTTTATTTTCTCACACAATTTGGAGGCTGGAAGTTGGAATTCAGGGCACTGGCTTTAGGGAAATATTCTTTCTCTGTAGGCTCTGGGGAAAGGTCCTTGGCTCTTTCTAGCTTCTGTTCCTTGCTTCTGTGCCTAATCTGCTCGCTCTTTTTATATCTCAAAAGCAATTGACTTAAGACACACCCTATGTGACATGGCCGCATTAACATGACAAAGAAAATCCCATTCCCGAATGGGACTACCTCCCCAGGTTTCAACCAGTTAAAACCAGTTGCCATCGAGTTGATTCCGACTCATTAAAGACATATTTTTGGGAGACACAAGTCAATCCATAACATCTGAGAATTCAAGCCAGGGAGGGCAGAGTTGGAATAGCTTCGAGGTTATGGAAGAGAACACTTATAAAATGGCGTTCGTTATTTGAACTTGTTTTTCTGATCACGGAATTTCCCCAAGATCAGAACAGAACAGCTGAGTGTCTTATCTTCTAGACCTCTGACTTGTTTATTCTTCCCATGTGCGTGTCAGTTTATTGTTTTCATTTTTATTTTACCCCATGTTAAGAATGTTGTGAAGGCAGTTTTGGCAATAAGCTTTAGACGTTGGGGTGGTTTTATGTATGCATTTAAAAGTTCTCAGTCTTTGAATGTAGCCTTAGTGGCATTACCCCCAGAGTCTGGGGTTGGGTGAGGCTCCTCACAACACCACACACCTTTGTGTGAGAGCTGGCCTCCTGGGATGAGTGACAGGGCCTCTGGAAGCTTCTGCTGTGCTCCACAGTGTGAAGGTCAGCCAGGACAGGAAGGGGCCATCCCAGTACTTCCTGGGTGCTGTCTGGAAAGAGGACGTGGCAATCTGCTCAGCAGCCTCTTCATAGAGAATCCACAACGCCCAGTTATGGCCTCTCACCACAGGACAGCTTCCGCTTTCAACCAATCTGTCATTCTGAATGGGACTTATTTCAAATTTTATAATTTCCCTAGCTTTTTCTTTTGAAAAATTTCAAACCCACTGAAAACTTGAAAAAAGAGAACAAAGAGCATTATTCACCCTTCACCTAGATCCACCATTTTGCCCCATGTGCTCCTTGTCTTGCTGTGTGTGCGTGCGCATGCGTGCATGTGTGCTTTCTGAACCGTTTGAAAGTCAGCTGCAGATACCATATCACTTCACCCCCAAATATTGAAGCACACGTCTCGGAAAAGAAGGACATTTTCCTTCAAGCATTGGTCTCCTAAGACTGCTGTCGCAAAGTACCTCGAAGTGGGCAGCTTTCAATGACAGAAATCTATTGTCTCACAGTCCTGGAGGTCAGTGGACTAAATGTGGCGTGTTGGCAGGGCCCTGTTCTCTCCAAAGGCTCTCGGGGAAGATCCTCTCTCCTCTCTATCAGCTTCTGTTATCCCCAGGTGTTCCTTGGTTTTTAGAAGTATCTCCACATGCCCATTTCCCTTCCATGTGTCTCTTCTTTCTTTTATAGGACACAACACAGACTGGATCAGGAACCGCCCTGCTCCAGTATGGCCTCATGTTAACTGATAGCTCTTCAGAGACCCTATTTCCAAACAGTGTCACATTCACAGGCACAGACATTAGGGCTTTAACATCGATTAGGGGGATGAACTTCAATCCATAACACTTCGTAAGTGTAATACTGAAGAAATTTAGCATTGATATAATATTATCCAGTTTGCAGTCTGTATTCACATTTTCCCAGTTGTCCCAGTAATGTGCTTTATAGAACCCCCTCCGCATCCCCAGGTCTGATGAGGGATCACAGAGTGCATTTAGTTGTTGTGAACTTTGTTTTTTTTTTTTTTCAAAGAAATACACATTTTACGACGTTTAATTATAAACAATAGCTGAGCTAAAGCTGAATAGGCGTTTCCAGCCTGGTGAACTGTTGGTGCTCAGATACGATGCTGTTACCCTTCCCCTTTCCCACCTGAGGCTAGTTTGGGGCAGCTCTATGGCCTCAGTGGCTTCCATTTCTTCTGCTAGCTTGTTCACGTGGTTTCCCGCAGAGAAGAAGGGTCCAGTTTTCAGACTTGGGAACGTGGTACATTATTTCCCTCTCTTGGAGAGCCACATTTCCTCACATGAAATAAAGATACTGAAAAGTCCCACAGGAGAGGAACGTTGTCTTCCCATATTCCTTCTCCAGTAGGATCTTCACTGTGGCAGGAGCTGGGTTCCAAGAGGCACAGTTGCCAAGTGGATTAATGCATGCTGTTGTTAGGTGTCATCAGGTCGGCTCCAACTCAGAGTGACAGTGTGTACAACAGAACGAAACACTGCCAGGCCCTGTGCCATCCTCACAATCTGTTATGCTTGAGCCCGCTGTTGCAGCCACTGTGTCAATCCATCTTGTTGAGGGTCTTCCTCTTTTTCGCTGACCCTCTACTTTACCAAGCATGATGTCCTTCTCCAGGGACTGATCCTCCTGAGAACATGTCTGTCTTGGAAGAAGTATGTGAGATGTAGTCTCACCTTCCTTGCTTCTAAAGGGCATGCTGGCTGTACTTCTTTTAGCTGTCCATGGTGTGTTCAGTACTCTTTGCCCTAATGCATAGTACGGTGCAAACCTGAAGCCCCTCTCGAAGATTGTCTCACCTTTTGTTAGAGTGAGGAGTCAGGAGAGCTCATGGAGCAAGCTTTCCCTGCTTAGTCCTGAGATCCTCAGGGGAGGGATGCCATGTATGGAAGGGTTAACAGCGGGATGCCTGGGCTCCCCTGGAGAGCCCTGCTTTCAGAACTCTGTACCCTTCAGAGTGTGGGGCGTGCCTTCCTGACTGCCCAGGCCTGCAACTGAGTAATGGGGCTGGGGTCATAGGAAGAGTTCTGTGGGAGAGCTAGCCAAGACAGTCCGACCTTGGGTTCAGTGCTAATAAATGCTGTGGCTTTATTTTTGTGCATGTGCCCAGATGTTTCCAAGGTAAACATGTAGGGCAGACCGCAAGATCAAGCACGTCCCAGTGTGGAGAAAGCTGACTCTCAGGCACCTGGCAGGTCCCCTGCACTTCACGTCTTGCTCTCGGCGAATAGCCTCCTCTTCCATTGTGTGTTTGTATACCTAAAACATCCAGGAACTCTTTTCCTTATATACACATTCAGGGCATTAAAACACACAGAGGGATGGATTCTGTCTGCACAGGAGTTGGTGGACAATCTGCTGCAGAGTTCTCCAGGAGAGAAGATTTGGGGACAGGCTCTGCCAGTGGGTGGTGCTCAGGGTGGCCTGGCAGCAGTGTGGGTGGGGGCTGCCAGGGCACCGGTGCAGGAGGGGGCTAGAGACTTTGGCTTCAGGCAGCCTCACCATTCGCCACTATTGGGACCTTGAGCATGTGACTTACCTTCTTGGATCCTCAGTTTCCTCAAAAAGAGAAAATAATACTGTTATGGATTGAATTGTGTCCTCCAAAAAGGCATGTTGAAGTCCTAGCCCAGGTGCCTGTGAGAGTGACTTTGTCTTTGAAGATGTTACCAGTTAACATGAGGCCATACCAGAGTAGGGAGGATTCTAATCCAGCATGAGCTGTGTCCTCATAAAAGAGGAGAAGAGACACACAGGTCTATGTAATGAACCTCTCCTGGCAGATGGCACTTAGGACGGCAGTTCATGCCTGCCACCCACCTAGGCTGGCCAGGACTCTGCGGGCGGGTGGTGGAGCCCCCACTTCTTGGGGCTGTGCTGCCCCCCTCTATGTATCAAGGGTTTGGTCCAGACCATCCAAGGGCCCTCCTAGCATTGCGATTCTGCAAAAATCTGCGGAGGCGGTTTGAACAGAATGCTGACTCCTCCATGAAGTGGTCTTACTATGAGCACACCAGCCGTGATGCTGGGCACAGGAACTGACTGGCGGCCGTCCACCCGCTGTTAAAGCCCTCTACTCGTGGCTCCCCTCTGCAGCTGTGTGCTCTTGCGGGACATTCAGTTTTTGTCAGAAAGTCCTGAACCGTCTCAGAGCTTCAAATGTTTGACTTTAGAGTGTTCTTCTGGACAGTGGAATGAGGGATGCCCAAACATCTTTCCAATTCCTTGGGTAAAATGAACAGATGCTGATTAAAGCATTCTTTGCTGACATTACAAGTCATTCGCACACCCCCTTTACCTCCCTGTAGAACCACGTAAATAATTCCAGATCTCCTTTTGTTCGGAAGAGTGTGCTGAGCAGTGTCACTGGGGACCAGCCTCTGAAAATCCTGCGGGCTCCCTTCCTTCCTCCAGCCGTGGGTGAGTCCTCACTTGAGCTGCGTCTTTAGGATGCTACACTCAATGTCTGCCCAAGAAGCAGACAACAGGGCCAGTCAGTCATCAATAGCTGTTCAGTGATCTCTGGGTATGGGGTCTTAACCTAGACCCTGGGGGCGGGTGATGAGTTTGTTTATTAATTTGTTGGATGCAGGGCTCTGCTGGGTGCTTGTTCTAGGCTGGGTTTTCTAGAGAAGTGAAACCAGTCAAGCATGTGTATGTATGTGTGTATATATATAGAGAGAGAGAGAGAGACAGACAGACAGACAGAAGAGACAGACAGAGAGATAGACAGATTTATCTCAAGGAAATGGCTCACATGGTTGTAGAGGCTGGCAAGTCCTAAGTTCTTGGGTCAGGCATCAGGCTGGAGATTTCTCCCGACTCACAGGCTTTGGAGGCTGATGAATCCAAGATCAGCAGGCAATACTGCAGGCAGCTGGCTCGAGTCCCAAGAACCAGAGGTCAGATGATGAGGAGCCAGATGCAGGCTCCAGAGCAAGAGAGTGAGCTTTACCAGAACGTCCATATATACCTTGGACGAAGGCCACGCCCCTGAGGAAAGTCCCCTTACAAGTGATTGGCTGATCACATCGGATCCCACCGTGGAGGATGGCTACATCATTATGTAACTGCCAATCCACTGAGAATCATGGTCCAGCCAAGGTGACACACAACCTTAACCAGCACAGGGCTGTAATGCAGGCTGAGAGAGAGCTGTACCCATGCCTGTATCCGTCGGTCTGTCATTTTCCCATGGCACCACTGTGACAAGTAGGAGAGGACCTTGGAGTTACATGGCTTTGCCACTAAGGAACCATATCACTTTGATTTTTTACTCCATTTTTTCCCCCAAAATGTAGTTCTCTCATTTGTTAAAAGATAACAAAACCATCCTTCCAAACCCAGTTCCTTCAAGTCTTTTCCGACTCATAGCTACCCTATAGGACAGGGTAGAACTGCCCCATAGAGTTTCCAAGGAGTGCCTGGAGGATTCAAACTGCCGACCCTTTGGTTAGCAGCCATAGCACTTAACCACTACGCCACCAGGGTTTCCAAAATCATCCTTAGAAAGCTGTTATTTGTTTAGTGAGCTAATGTATGTGAAGTTTCTGGCACTTGCTTACTGTCCATGGATCAGAGGCGACTCAGGGAGAGAAATCATTGTTCCCATGCCCTTGGACCCCCTGGGGTGCTAGGGCTGGAGCACTGCAGAGGACATGAGCTCCCCCCAGGCTCCGTGTTTGGAGAAAGGAGAGCCCAGCCCAGGCTCGCCTGCCTGCTCATCAGTATTGGCCCGCACCTTGTGACTCCACAAAGCCACTGCTTCCACGTGGGCTGAGCATGTCCCACATTCGTTGCTGAGAGGACACTGCCAAACTAAATTCCTGGGATCTATGGCTGGCATCCAACTCCCCAGGCTGGTTTTAGGGCTTCTTTTTCCCCGTCATCTAACACCCATCTGTCAGTGTGTTGTACTGTGGGGGCTTGCGTGTTGCTGTGGTGCTGGAAGCTACGCCACTGGTATTTCAAATACCAGCAGGGTCAGCCATGGTGGAGAGGTTCCAGCAGAGCTTCCAGACTAAGATTGACTAAGAAGAAAGGCCTGGCAATCTTATTCCACTGATTAGCAAACGGAAGCCTTATGGATCACAACAAAGCACTGTCCTGGTTGCTTGCTTTGGACATGCCATCAGGAGGGATCAATTGCTGGAGGACATTGTGTTTGGTGAAGTAGAGGGCCAGCAGGGGCGAGGGAGACTATCGTTGAAATGGATTGGTGCAACAGTGGACTTGAACAGGCTGGTGACTGTGAGGTGCTATGGGAGCAGGCAACGTTTCACTCTGTTGTACAAAACGTCACCTTGAGTTGGAGTTGGATCTGCCCCTTCCCTCTCCTAGGGGAGGAGGTAGAAGGAGGAGCCTGATGGAGAAGACTCAGCCTCCTCCCATCTCTTCTCTGCTTCACAGAAGCTTCTGGAGCACGCTGGTGGCCTGGGTGGGGCATGTGCAGGGAAGAGGGCCAGGCAGATCAGGGGCAGACTCTAACCTAGGTGACCTAGAGAGTGTCAAGCCGGAGTTTGGGGTGAGGACAGGCCACCGGGCAGTGTGGCTTTCAGAACCTGCTCCATGGGGCCACCTCAGGAGGGATTTAAATTCAAATTTCCTGCCAGGTTTCGGGGAGTTAGTTAATTTCCTCCCTTCCCATTTGGTGCTCTGCTCAGCAAGGCCGCTTGCACACGCATCTGTGGACCTGACCGAGGATTCAGTCTTGTGGAGGCGATCGATGAACTAATGGGGACTTCACCACACATTTCTGATGAAGCAAAACCCATTCCTAACTGGGCTGGGTGGAGACAGGAGGGAGGACGCTCACCAAATAAATCCTGGAAAGTAGATCGGGGAGAATCACATTCTGCCTATAATTGCTCTTTTGCTCTTTCAAGGAAAAGGAAATTAACACCCAGCATGTGGTTTTCCTAAGAAAACCCCTGATTTCCCACTCAGGCAGACCAGCTGGCATGGGGCTGCTTCTCAGCCAGGACCATGAAGCTGATGTTTAATAGCAATGATTCCAGATCGACACGCCTGGAGATGCCAGACCCAACCTCCAACACACGTAGGAACTGGTCTCCAGGCTCCCTGCTCCCCAGAGAGGCCGGATCGCCCCAGGCCTGAGTGTAGGGGTCTCTGCACCCCCACGAGTGTCTCCTGGAAAGGAGAACAGAGCTGGAGGCCCAGCTCAGACCACTCCATGCCACCAACACTGACTCAGCTCTGCATCCCCACCATTTGCAAACAGAAAACCAATTACTTAAAGACACACAGGTGTGCTGAAATCACACTTTAGATTACCTGATATAAACCTGTGGGTCCATCCATCCGAGGGGCAAACAACAATATTCACAGAGGTAATTAATACCTGCGGTCAGTCGTCCCTGAGTAAAGGAGATGTGTGTGTGTGTGCGTGCATGCGTGTCTATGTGTGTGTGTGTCTATGTGTGTGTGCATGTATGTCTGTTATGTGTGCATGCATGCATGTGTGTCTGTGTGTGCATGTGTGTCTGTGTGTGAATGCATGTGTGTGTGCATGTGTATGCATGTGTGTCTGTGTGCATGTGTGTCTATGTGTGTGCATGTGTGTGCGCATGTGTGTCTATGTGTATGCATATGTGTGTCTGCATGTGTGCATGTGTGTCTGTGTGTGCATGCACGTGTGTATGTGTCTATGTATGTACATGTGTCTACATGTGTGTGTGCATGTGTGTGTCTGCATGTGTGTGGATGTGTGTCTGTGTGTGCATGCACGTGTGTGAATGTGTGGATGTGTGGATGTGTGTGTGTGCATGTGTGTCTGTGTGTGCCTGCAGGTGTGTGGATGTGTGTCTGTGTGTGCATGCATGTGTGTGGATGTGTGCATGTGTGTCTATGTGCATGTGTGCATGTGTGTCTGTGTGTGCATGTGTGTCTATGTGTGCATGTGTGTCTGTGTGCCTGCACGTGTGTGGATGTGTGTCTGTGTGTGCATGCACGTGTGTGGATGTGTGCATGTGTGTCTATGTGCATGTGTGGATGTGTCTGTGTGTGCATGTGTGTCTATATGTGTGTGCATGTGTCTGTGTGTGTGCATGTGTGTCTATGTCTGTGTGTGCGTGCATGTGTGTCTATATGTGTGTGCATGTGTGTCTATGTGTGTGTGTGCATGCATGTGTGTGTATGTGTGTGTGCGTGCATGTGTGCGTGTATCTGTGTGTGTGCCTGTGTGCGCATGTGGGTGTGTGTATGCGTGTGTGCGTGCCTGTGCACGTGTGTGTTTGTGTGCTGGGTGCCATCGAGTCTATTCTGACTCATAGCGAGCCTATAGGATACAGTAGAACTTCATAGGATTTTCTTGGCTGTTATCTTTATAGAGGAGCCCTGTCCTCTAGGGTAGCTGTGAGTCAGAATCGACTCGATGGTAACAGGTTTGGTTTTACACGTATATAAACACACTTATGCATAGATATGTACACACGTGCATCTATACGTATGTGTGTGTATACACACACACACGCACACACACACCTTTCCTATTGGTTCTATTTCTCTGGAGAACCCCGTCTGATGCACCAGCAAAGCTGTCTGGAGTGACCCCACCCACCCCAGGCCTTCCTCCATGGGTGTGTCTGTCTGCCTCTCCTTTTCCTGCAGGTCTGCATTTGGGATCCAACTTGCCAAGACCTTTGTGTTTCCATATCCTTATGATGGACAGATAAACGAGGTCTCAGAAAACACTTGAATCAACAGGAAGAATCCGAAGGAAGGAGGGCCAGGGGAAGGATAAGCAGGAGCCTGAAAAGATGCCACTTAATGGAATCATCAGAAGAAGGGTCTAACAACCCAGCAAGAGCTTTGGGCAGGCGCACCAGGAAAAGTGTGCGTTCAGCAGAACACGGCGGAGCTGCCGCGGAGTCGTTTAAATGTCTTTCTGTCGTAACTAGGTTATTCAGTCCAATGTCATTTGCTGCCACTGACATTTTCTTTAAAGTCATAAAGGCCTACATTGTAATAAAAGGGCTCAGAATAAAATTAGGAATATCATGTATAAATTATCTTTAACCTTAGCTTCATTTGGACTGTGACTTTTTAGACCTGATCAATTTTCATGAAACTACCCACATAAAACTGTAAAACAATATTTGATCCCTGGCTCCCGTAAAGGCAGCGGTGACAAGACTGCTCTTGGAACCCGGTGTAATGGTGCTGCTGGTGTGCGCTCTGCGGGTGATTCCAGAAAGCAGGGGGTCATTTTGAGACTTAATGTGGTTTCCCAGGTCACTGTTAGGGGAAACAGCCCTGGACGCCGGTATGCATATTTTACATCAGTGCTGGGAGTCAAGGACATTGTTAAATTTTCTGCTTAGTTGGGAAAGTGTTCTCTCACACAGCTGCAGCTCCCCCAGGCTTTGCAAAAGTCCACTGGGTTGGGTGTTGTTCTCAAATTTGTCCTTCTTAGATGGTTTGCACCATGGCTCCCTGGAAGACGGGAAGGGGGAGAATAGCAGGACCCTGAGGACGCAGGAAGGCACGCCCAGGAACCACTCTGATGCCCTCTGAGGTATAAGACGTGGCCTGGGCGAATGGAGGATGCGGGGTTCAGGGGGGTTTGCAGCCCCCAACAGGGGTCTTTCCACCACCCATCTGCCAGTTTGTGGTACTGTGGTGGCTTGCATGGTGCACTGATGCTAGAAGCTAAGCCACTGGTATTTCAGATACCAGCAGGGTCGCCCGTGGTGGACAGGTTTCAGCAGAGCTTCCAGATTAAGACAGGCTACGAAGAAAGGCCTGGTGATCTACATTTGAACATCAGCCGGTGAAAACCCTGTGGATCACAACAGAATATTGTCTGAATCACTCATTTTTACACATCATCAGAATAGATCAATTGATGGAGGAAGACGTCATGTTTGGTGAAGCAGCTGGTGAGGGAGCCCTCAGGGAGACGGACTGACATGATAGCCGCACGGATGGACTCAAACATGCTGGTGATTTTGAGGACGAGGCAGGACCAGGTGACATTTCATTCTGTTGTACACGAGGTCTCCATGAGTCACAGTCAACTAGAGGGCAGCTGACAACAACAACATGGCTCTAAGCCGTATTTATTCATTTAGCAAACTTGGCCAAAGTGCCCCCTTAAGGGAAAATACTAGCTTAAAAGACCCCAAAGTGGGGTGAAGGTCTCCCACACCCATGGAGAGAAGCTGGTTTTATGACTAACTCCCACATTTCCAGGGGGTAAATTGGCTCTTTTGGAACTTAGGGCTGCAGGATTTCTGCTGAGCCCTGACTCCATCTCCCGGTTGGTTCTCTGTGTGTCCTGCAGCTACTTCTCTCAGGCCCATAGTGGCCAAGAACCCATGGTGACATCCCTGCTGGCCCCCTCTCTCACTCAGGAGACTGCAGTGTGTGCCCAGGAACAAGAGCACCACCTCGACAGACCCCGGATCCTTCTCGGGCTGAAGCTCCAGCAGTACAGTGGAATCTGAGGTCAGCGGGACAGAGTGGAATATTGCCCATTACCCCTCTCGTAATCTGAACATTGCCTTTATAGACCTTTCCTCCAAACTGCTCCCAGAGGGCATCTGCAAATTTAACAAGCTGTGGCAGAGAAGCCCAGCCTCCTCTCAGGTGAACAATCGTAATTGCTGAACCATGTCCCCACCAGCCCCCGTCAAGATGCTGAAGCCCAAGTTCACAGCAGGGTCTTCCATCAGTTGGTGGGGTCAACTCAGGTGGATGTTTCTTAGAAAGGACCTGGTGCCCAGGAGTGGCCTTGTTCTGTGATGGGCCAGCCCCTCAGCTTGTTACGGAGCCACCATCCTGACTGCCTGGAACAGGAGAACGGAACAAACTCCGTCCCCCCACGCGCTGCCCAGGCCGTGTGTTTCTCCCTCCTGGCCTGAATGGTCTCCTCACAAAGGACAATCTCCATTCATGATTCAAGCTGGGGGGAAGGGTGGTCCAGTTAGCAGTTAAGAAAACCGAAGCCCATGTGGAAGTGGTTCCCAGGGACTGCGCATAAGGAGCCAGCAGGGTGGGGTGGGGTGGGTTGGGGGTTGAGGTGGTTGTGGGAGGAGCACAGCGGGGGGCGGGGGGGGTGGAGATGTGGAAGAGCACTGCCCCATAGTCAGAAATGCCCGTGACATTATGAGCTTTCCATGGAGTCGTCTAAAATCCCTGCAAGGCAGGCCTGCTCTGTGGTGGAGGGGTCCTGTCCCAGGCGTCAGCTCCACTGGACAGTAACTGTAGGAGGGGAGAGGGGGACAGGCACGACTGACGGAGTTCAGTGGACACCACGTTTCCTGGCTCTGCCTCTGATCACATAGCTGAGATGGAGGCCTCGGTCTTCTGTCCCATACAATGGGCATGCAGCCCCTACTGGAGCGCCATAGCCCATGGGGGTGATGATAGGGGGCCTTTCTTGATGCCTGCAGCCTGGTATGCACGGCGTGCACCCACCCAAACCAGCTGCCATTAAGTCAACCTCAACCCAGAGTAGAACTCTGCTTTACAGGGTTTTTAGCGGCTGATCTTCGGAAGCAGATTGCCAGACCTTTCTTTCGAGGCATCTCTGGATGGATTGATCTACCCCCAACCTTTTGGTTAGCAGGTGAGGCACCCACTGTTTGCACCGCTCATGGGCTCAGTCTTTATTCACCAGGTCCCCCATCTGACAAATGGTAAGCTGGACACTTGCTGTCCATGCAGCACAGGGGCCATACCCTGTGCACCCCCTCCAGGCCCCACCAGCTTGACGGGTGCAGTGGCTGAAATGGCCAGGGGGAGGGTGCTCCCAAGGTGGAGGGACAACCCTGTGGGGCAGTTCGGACTGGAGCTGGGGGGCTTTGTCAGCATCAGGTGTGGCAGACGACCCCCCTCAGTGCTGGCTGCTCCCCCACCAAGCACGGCGACCTGGGTGGAGGCTCATGCTCTGGGTTTAATCGTCCCTGAAATCGTGGCATTCTGGAGAGGCAGTCCCCAGATTGGGCTGCACTTGAGAAGAGGACCCCACAACTCTGCACCCCGTGAATAATGCAATATGCAGCCACCGCCCCCTCCCCCGGTGTCTGCATGCACTGCAGACCGCCCAGCAGCCTGACGCCCCAGATGCAGTCACTGAGCCGTGGAGAGCTGCCCCACCCTGGCTCTGGGTTCCCTCCTCCTCCTCCACCGGGCCTCTCTAGTGCCAGTGCTAACTGTGCCCTGCGGGCCAGCGGCCACCCTGGGCTTCCTTTTCCCCAAGGTCATGTGAAGCCCAGGTTCTCAGCTTGGCATTCGAGGTCCTTGCTGTGTGGCAGCGTCCTGCCTCTCCTGTGACCGCTTTGCCAACCCTGGCCTGCTATTGCACCCCTGAGGTCATGGCTCCCACATGTGTGAGGGCTTCCTCAGTCAGCTTAGGTTTAGACCAGATAACATCTACTCAGCCCCTACCAAGTGCCAAGCCCTGTTCTGGGCACACAAGTAGGGGTGGAATGCTTAGTTCCTTTCATTCTTGACTGGTGGGTATTGCTGTCCCCGTTTTGTGGATGAAGACGTTAAAGCTTATCACAGAGCCTAGTGTCCTGCACCAGGAAGCCCAGCGTCCCCAGCCATCACTCCAAGGAGCGGGCTGAGTTCGACCCAGGACCTCCTAAAGGATGTGGCACGATTTCCCATTGCAATTATTGTCACTGGCGGACCAGGCTCTAGACTCAGGCACCCAAGGTCTGCTTCTGCTCTGACCCTGGCACAGGCTGCTTATAGAATACACTACAGAACTGTTCAGCGACTGGGGGTGATGGTCCCCGTCTGTCAATCAGAAATATCCATGGAGCTTTTAACAAACACACTTGTCCTGGCCATACCCTCAACCTCAGGCTGAGCCTGACTCAGTGCTGGTTTTTCAGAAGGTCATGTTGACTTTGAGTGAAGGTGGAGAAAATTCTTGTTGCTTTAATAGAGCTACTTCATGAAATACGGTCATACCTTTCAGTAGGAGGCACCATTTGATGAGTAAATATCATTGTGTTGATTTCTCCCCAGTGCCTCGACTCTCACAACCCCAGTCCTTCACCAGTGATTTTGGGAGACCTAGTGACATCATCAGTGACAATGGCCTTATAGCAAAGGAATCAGAGCCATGTTGATTTCGAGGTCCATTAAAATTCCAGTTTAAAAACAATCAATATTTCCTGAACATAAATGGGAAAAATTGGTAGGTGATGAAATTCTTTTTCAAGCTTTTAAGTCTATGACCAGCAAGGGAGGGAAAATATTGGCAAAAAACTGAGTATTTGAGAATCTCCCTCAGCAATGCTAGGTACAAATGTAGGTTATTTAAGATAATTGGTTATTGAAGAAAATTGATGCTGTAGGCATTGGACTCAAGGGTTGCCAATGAGAACTTCTAATATCGTTGAACCTGTGAGCAAACCAGGAGGTAGGTTTCCTGCCGGTGTGTGTCTGGCTTTCGGAGGGAGGAATGGCCTCTGCCGGCCACCTTGATTGAGCTCCCATTCTCCTTCCACAGCTGGCCAAACAATGCCCTCTTGGACTGAAAGGAAAATCAATGAGAGACCAGAAAACAGAAGCTCGATGTGCTATGGTGGTGGTGCTGTCAGCTGCTGTCTGTCCAGCTGATTGTGACTCATGGCAACCCTGCGTGTACAGAATAGAGCTGCTTCATAGGAGCAGATCACCAGGCCTGTCTTCCAAGGCACCTCTGCGTGGTTTGGAGCCACCAACCTTTTGGCTAATAGTCAAGCACGTAGCCATTTGTGCCACCCAGGGATTCCTGTAGCCTTTCCATCCATATAGGTGACAGCTGTTGTAAACTCACCTAAAATATTTGAAATGTACTTTATCACATCCCTTGGTTGGTTGGTTGTTGGTGGCTTTCCTTGTCTGGTAGCACTGATGACACTGGGTACCCAACTCTGCACATTCCCCCGGAGGAGCGTGTTGGTGTGTGGGCCTCTCGTGCCCACCCTCCGCAGGACAGCTGTCCCATCAAGGAGCTCTGGGACCCACAGCTGGGCTGATTTGCCAGCACTCCCAGAGACCAGGGAGGAACCAAGTCAGGAATCACGAGGTCTTCACAACCGACAACAGAGGAAACATTAATTTCTGTGTACTGCTCACAACCCTCACAGTCAAGAGCTGTGACTCAAAACACCACCTTAAAAAGAACTATTTTGCACTATCCACATTTGCTTCCCTATAATTAATAAACCAGTTGCCTTCAAGTTGACCCTGGCTGATGGCAACCCCATGTGTGTTAGAGTAGAACTGTGCTAGATAGTAGATCTCCAGGCCTTTCTTCCAAGGCCTCTGGGTGGACTTGTGTTAACCATTTGCACCTCCCAGTGCTTATATGACTAATACAGTGCTAGGGCTTAAATGGAAACTCAGGTGGTGTACTGGTTAAGAGCTACACCTGCTAACCAAAAGGTCAGCAGTCTGAATCCACCAGCAGTTCTACTCTGTCCTATAGGATTGCTATGAGTAGGAATCGACTCAATGCCTGGCAACAGGTTTGGGTTTTTTTTTTTTTTTTTTTGGTTTAGGGCTGAAATGACTAATACGGTGCTTATTCTTAAAGTGGAGCCCTGGTGGCGCTGTGGTTAAGCGTCCAGCTGCTAACCAAAAGGTCTGCAGTTGGAATCTACCAGCGGCTCCTTGGAAACACTATGAAGCAGTTCTACTCTGTCCTATGGGGTCGCTATGAGTCAGAATCGACTAGATGGCAGCAGGCTTGGCTTGGGCTGCTCTTAACGTAATTCCTTGGGTGTGTCCCACTGTTGGCCACGATTGTATTCAATGAAAGGAGTCTAGTGCCAAAAGCCAAAACCAAACCATTGCTGTCGAGTCGATTCTGACTCACAGTGACCCTTAGGACAGAATAGAACTGCTGCATAGGGTTTCCAAGAAGCGGCTGGTGGATTTGAAATGCTGATCTTTTGGTTAGCAGCTGAACACTTAACCACTGCGCCACCAGGGCTCCTCTAGTGCTGAGCAGGTCAATTTTGTTCTCACTGGTCACACTTCCATGATGTCACATGTGAGCTCCCTTCGGCATAATGGTGTTTAGGCGCCAAAGCTTTTCTGGAGCCTGAGTTTGCAGACGGCCAGGAGCTTCCGCTCCCCTCCAGTAAGACGCCCCCCTTCAAACACGTGAGGCCCAAGCCGCTTCACTGCTCGGGACTGGACCCCATTGCAGCCCATGAGGCCCATTCCCATGCAGCTCGCCTCTGAAGAAGGAGCCAAAGTTCAGCACCTTGTCACACTGGACAGGGAGGGCACACCACAGTGTCTTTGGGATGCATTTTCCTCTCTTTGTTGTGGTGACAATGTCTCGTTGCCAGGTGCTGTGGAGAGTCTCAAGGTTACCTAAGTGATTTAGGCCAAGCTGGGCCATTTGCTTAGGTGGTGGGAGACCTGGCTTCCCTGTAAGCTCTTGTCTTCCTCAGCCGAGAGAAGAATTCCTCTAGCAGCTCATGGTGAGCCTGGCTCTTGTCTCCTGAAGAGTGGCCAGGCCCAGCCTGCAGTCATGGCCGGCTCAGGCCTCCTGGTGCTGGGCTCCTTGCTTTGACACCGGGGTGGGGTTGCGGGGGGAGCTTTCCTGCCTGTGTCAGTGCCCCTTTCCTCTCCCACTGCTGAGGCACCTTCAGCCCTGGTGCAGAGCCCGTGTCCCTGTATCTGTTCCCTTCCCTGTACGTGCCTTATTTGCATAGGTCAGAGCCCAGGACATTCAGCGAGGCGCCCACACATCTTTTCAGTCAGAAGGATTTGATTTGGTTTTCTCTGGAATTTTGTGTTTGTCACCAAGAGTTTCAACAGCTGAACGTTCAAGGCACGGCTGGGCCTGTCCGCCCCGACGCTGGGGATCCGGGTAGGTGGGGGTCGTTGGCGACAACGGGAGAGAGACAGCGCTAATTGTTCCAGTGCCTCCAGCCCCTTGGCTACTAGAAGGCAGCAGCTCTGCGTTCCCCTGTTTCCTTGAAGGCTTGCCTTAGAAACTTGGAAGTTAAAACCTCAGCTTTGCTTGGATCTCTCAGCGCAGATGTCTGCATGACTCCCTCCAAATACCGGGAACCTCGATAATTAGCTGCAGATGATGAGACTTAAAATAAGAAACAAGTGAATTTTGCTATCTTTGAATCTTGGTCAAGCCGACACCTCGTATTTCTCTGTACTCAGCTGCCCCTGAAGTCAGGGGCCCCCAGAAGCAAGGGGAGAGATGAAAATGTAAAAAGACAGGTTTTCAAAGCCAGTCTCTGTCGGCGTTGACAGGACACTCCAAAGTCAGGGGAGGGAAGTGGTGGGCGTGGGCGCCTATGTGATTTTCTTAATCTGGAAAACTGGTTCTGGCCCTTAAAACGTTTCATCAGACACTAATTTGAAACCCATGTGCTCATCAATATTTATGGTCGGTTTTCTGACCAAACCCTCCCGATTGGTTGTTGGCCCGGAAGCTCCCGCCCTCTCTTAGGGGCCCTATCAAATAATGAGGCAGGGGAAAACCGCGGCCGCACCAACACAGTGTGGCTTGGAAGGGTTTTCCTTTTGTAAACTTGCTTTCTGTCTTCATTTTAGCTATTTTTCACTTGAAAAGTTCGCCCCCCACCCCCAACCAGAAAACACGCACCCAGGGTTTGCATCTTTGCTGCACGGGCCCCAAGGCTGAAGCCTGCGAGGAGGAGGTGGCCGAGCGCTCATCGTCTTTAAGCATCGCACAACCCTGTGACGTGAGCACAACAGTGATCACCATTTTACAGACAAGGAAACCGAGGCTCAGGGAGCGTCGGAACTCTGGTCTGGTCTGGCACAAACAGACAACTAGAAGCAGGTTGAGACTTGGGTGGAGGACCGAGGACGTCCGGGCCCTGCCTTTATCCATGGGCCTTCTGCGCCTTCCTGGCAGGTCTGCGGTGGTCTGGGACTGCCCCACCCGCCTGCGGATCCTGGGACTCTGGCAGTGCAGGGGGCTCAGAACCCCAAGGCCACCGGGAGCTTCTCA
Source organism: Elephas maximus indicus (assembly GCF_024166365.1). Lineage (NCBI taxonomy): Eukaryota > Metazoa > Chordata > Mammalia > Proboscidea > Elephantidae > Elephas > Elephas maximus. The sequence continues at coordinate 78,858,737 of NC_064834.1, read as the reverse complement.
CCCTGCCTGGAAACCAGCGGTCACTTGGCATCTTCCCTGCTGGATTCTGTGTCCCCTGAGAGCTGAGTGGGTTTGGGTCTGAGCTGTATCTGTGTCTGGGTATCACCATATCCTTGAAGCCCGGCCCAGGGACAAAAGGGAAATGTTAGGTGAATGAAGATGGCAGGGCGAAGAGGGGCCATCAAGGCAGCCATGTGCCCCTCACAGCCGGGCAGTGCTGGGGCTGGGTCCAGATCACCTGAGGCCTAGGGTCCCCGAGGGGAGGAAAGCCTGGAATTTCGAGGACTCCTGTACCATGAATGGAGTCAGATGTCATCGTGTGGTCCCTTGTGTCACCAGGAATCAACCGCTTCCTTCGAAGCCAGTGCCTTCTCTTGGGTTCCACCATTCCCAGGACCCCAGAACTTCTAAGCTTGCTTTTAGGGGAATGAAAAAACCCAGCCAAACCTGAGGCTCATTACTCATAGAAACTAATTTTTAAATATACAATTCTAGCATAAATTTACATAGAAAGAAGGAGCTGGGTTGGAAAAAAAAAATCCTGTTGTCATAACATTGTGGTTGTCATACAAAACCACAGGAGGCACATATGCAAAAGTTATGGTTGCTTAGCAACCCTAATTGCCCAGTTTAATGCCTAAGCAGATAGACTGATGGCTGGAATAAAGTGTGGAGAGAGGCCGGCTCCCTCCACTGGAGTGGGTAGCTGATTGCTGAGCCCTCAGACAACACACACTAGGAGGATAATTATTAGACAGATAAAAATATATTCCAAGCTCTCCAACTCTGCTACTGTACTTGCCACAGTTATTTGTGGGTAAAATAAGAATGTTTCAATCTTGCCTTTCCTTCCTATGATACATTTGAACTTGTCACAATCAGGAGCACAGAACGCTGGTGCAGGCTTGTGCAGCGGGGCTGGGCTGGAACCTGTGGCGGCTGCCGCAATGTGCCCCAGTCACTCCATGAGAACGTAACCGGGTAAACGTAGGGAACAGCCTTCCTTCTCAGCTCTGGACAGGCTCTGGGAAGAAGGGACCAGCGAATTGAGCAGTTAATGCCAGAAGGAAACTCTGAAGTTATTCACGGCAACAAACAAAAGACCACCTTGTTCGTACAGCTGATGCTGGCACATGGCACACTACCCCCAAATGGTTGTCAGCTGCCGCGGAGTTGGCTCCCGACTCCTGGTGACACCATGCACAAGGGAACAAATCCCTCAGCCCAGTCCTGTGACACCCCCGTGGTCAGTTGTGGATTGGACTGCTGAGATCCATGGAGTTTTCACTGGTGATTTTTGGAAGCAGATCACCAGGCCTTTCTTCCTAGTCCACCTTAGTCTGGAAGCTGCACTTGAAATCTGTACATCCTCACAGCAACACTTGAGCCTTCACTGACAGACGGGTGGTGGTGCCGCATGGGGTGCGTTGCCAGGAATCGAATCCTGGCCTCCTGCATGGACAAAAATTCTACCACTGACTGCCCTCGCTCCCAAATTAGTCTTCCCTAAATACATTTTTACTCAAAGCTCCTCCATCATTAGTTCCTCATGGCCTTGGAAAGGAGATCTGAACAGCGTTTTGACCTTTTGACTATCTATTCCTGCCTGAAGCCTGACAAGAGGCAAATGGATGGCGTCAACGAGCACATTCTTCCCAGTGACTATAAAACCGCCCCCTGCTCTCCAAGGACACAGGACCCAGCAGGGAAGACGCCCGAGTGACCGCTGATTTCCAGGCAGAGTGAGAAGCTCCCGCTGGTCTCGCGGTTCTGAGCCTCCTGCCCTGGGAGAGTCTCATGCACCACAGGCAGGTGGGGCCACCCAAGACCACCACGTTGCTGAGAAGGAGCAGGAGCCCCTGTGGTTAAGGGCAGAGCCCGGGCGTCCTCCGTCCTCCACAAAAGTTCAAGTCTGACTCTAGCCATGCTGTGCCAGAGTGTCTGACACCGTGGGAGCCTCAGTTTCCCCATCTGCTTTAGAGCATCTTCTACAGACGAAGTGGAGTCTAGAACAGATGGGGAAAGGAGAGAAGCAGAAGGGGAGGCTTTCACTCTGGTGTATTTACACACACACACACACACACGCACACACCCCTAGCCTCGGCCTTAATAGTAAAGGTGGCAATAAAGTTTCATGGTTAATTCCGTCCTTGGCTTCTGAAGGGTTTACCCAAGAGGAGGGCTACCCTTGACAGCCAGCTTCATCTTGGAGAACACTGATCAGCAGCCCCCCACTCTCCCTGCAGTGGCTGCCACCTGTGAGCCAGGGAGGGTCTGTGTTGATGGTCACATTTTCTCACCTCTGCCTCGGTGCTCTGTCATCTCCAAGGACAATTCCCCAGGGTGGGGGATGGCAGCCTCAGGCTCTTTCCCGTGCTTATCAGTGTCAGTGAATTAGGAGATACAGAGTAGTTGATCATGGCTTAAAGTAGCAGCACTGTCTTTGAAATGAGTCAAGGTGAAATTTGGGGTCACGTGGGAAATGGCCACTGTTCCTGCAGTCCGCCCTTCCTGTAAAGGGTGGTGTTGCTGTTGGGGTGGGAGAAGACTCTTCAGAAGCTACACCTTGGGAAGGAGAGAGTGGACTGTCCTTGTAGAATCATTTGCATGGTCAGGTATGGAAACTTCATTGGTAATGGGCAAACAGGCTCGTTTTAAAAATGAAGCCCAGGCTCTGACTGGGTTTCCTCCTGGTAATGAAGAAGGAACAGCTAAGGCATAGCAGCTAAGTCTCACATTAAATTACTTTCTCCTTTCTTGGTTCTGCTAAGACATGGTGTTCAGAAGTGTATCACAGAGAGCCTTCCACACTGTACTGTCAGATGGACGTTTGTATGGGTATAAAACAATGTAAAATTTTAGAAAATCCAAAAAAGTTATGAGAAATAAATTAAAATCACCCATTATTCTACTTTCACTATCCATAAAGAGTCAAGCCAGTTGCCACAGAGTTGATTCTGATTCACGGTGACCCCGTGTGTGTCAGAGTGAAACTGTGCTCCCAGGGTTTTCCATGGCTACGACCTTTTGGAAGTAGATTGCCAGGCCTTTCTTTGGAGGTGCCTCTGGGTAGGTTTAAATCACCAACATTGAGGTTGATAGCCAAGAACTTAACCATTGGTGCCACTCAGAGAACCCTCCACTATATTTAGATAACCATATTAATACTCTGATTCTTGATCATGTATTTTCTTAATATCATAATCTTAAAATTTTTCTTTCTTTTTCATTACACGGTAAAATTCTTAAGCAGAGGTGTTGTGTGTGTATAGATGCCCAATAAGTATTATGTTAAAGAAATGAGTGAAGAGGCCAATTAGCATTTATCAAGTGGCTTTCTTTGCGATTTTGGCTACGGCTTCCGGCAGTCCAGCTTTGAGAAAGCACACACAGCTAGGGTGCCGGGCAATCATCCTGTTTTGAAGTGCTTCTCATAACTGGAGCGATAAGTATTATCTAAATAGTGTTGCTGGCTCATCAGGTCCACGACTCCACTTTTTTTATGCTTAGGGGACTTAGTACGCAGCCCAAGTTGGAAGCCCATTATGAGTACCACTGCTGTCATCCAGTGGAAAGTCATTATGAAAATATTGTTCAACTTTATCACAACTTAGAATTCGTGTGCTTTCTGCCCAGAGGTGCAGGCGGCAAAGCACGTGGTTTTCTCGGTTGTGCCTGTCTCCTAGCTATGGTCTTTTTTTGATGTTTGCAAGTTTGAGCATCTTTCATGGCTGCGTGAGTTTGAGTTTTTCAAATTCCTTTTTGGAATGAGATAGAATGCAAATAAAGATATACAAAAACCACCTCACACACATTTTAGTTCTGACCCAGCGAGGGATGCTACATACAAAACCAGGATCTCAATTGCTCCTAGGTACATGTATTCTGTATGTGTGTGTGTGTGTGTGAGAGAGAGAGAGAGAGAGAGAGACAATGAACACGTAGCCCATGTGACTGGATTAGTAAGTCTTACAATGGTTGACTACAGTCCAGTTTCTTGCAAAGGTTAACCTGCGAAAGCTGGAAGCTGTGTGAGATGGAAACCTGTCAGAGAAGGAAAACACAAATATTTTCCACTAAAACAAGTGATAAAAAGTGGTAAGGCTGCACCTTGTCAAAAGCAGAAAACTTGCAAGATCAGGAAAAATAAGGCAGTCCCTTGGAGTTCCGGCTCTCACAAGTTTTCAAATCTGTGCTCATCACGAAGCTTGAAAATGATCCCAGATGCAAGATTGCACATTGTTTGACTTAAGAAATATACGCGGTGTAACATGCTAGCTTCTTGGGTTTCTCGGGGTCCTGGACAAATAAGCGGCCCACTGTCTACTCCATCTGCCCCAGGTCACGCTAGGCTTGCTGCTTGCTCTCCTTCCGCGCTCCTTCCTGACCGTCTGTCTCTTCTGGTTGGTTTCTGAGGCTCTCCTGCTCTGTTCCCCACACTCTTCCCATCCTGCTGAGGCTGTGGGGAGGGCGGGTGTCAGTCCCTTAGCCAGGGTGGCAGGGAAGCCTCTCTTTCTGTCAAGCTGGCAGTAGAGGTCCTCATGCCTGCATGTTACCTCTTTGGTGTCAATTAGAATGCCTGGGTGTCCAACCTGCAGGCCCTTGCAGCTGGCCAGAGACTCTTGCATTTTCAGGAGACAAACCTGTTGGCATGGACTCCTTCATAACTATTTGTTGTGTGTGCTCCATGGGTAAGGCATTGGCTCCAACACCTCTCTGGATGAGCTAAGTAGAAGAATTAATGGGCCAGCTCTGAGGGCCTGTTTGCTGAGGCCAGTTCAGGAACCTGCTCCAGATATCCACCTTCAAGGAGGGGTTTCCTGTCCTTTGTCTTCACAACGTGTGTCCATAAGTGTTCATCCAGAGCCACCTGTTCCCCCACACGGGACTTCTTCGTGCCGTCTGCCCGTGGAGCTGCTTCTGGGCGTATACAAGCCAGACACCACGAGAAACAAGATAACTTCTCGTTTCCAAAGGACCTTGCTTCCTCGACAGGTAAGTCACACTTGGGGAAGAAGTGAGTCATTTACATGTGTTTTCCTCTTCCTGAGTTTTAAGTCTTCACGTTGCTCTTGCACAGTGCGGGGGAAACCGGAAGGGGGTATAAAGGACAGGCTGCAGCAAGCCCAAGTGCACCCGGCAGCGACGGTTCAAAGTGAAGGCGATCTGAGCTGGGAGAGAAAATAAAAGGAAACTTACGAGATAATGCTGGAGACAGATCGTCAATAGCACACAGAAAGGCCACTTCGCTGGATCAGCCAGGCTGGTTTGAGCAGAATTTTGATTAAAGAAGACATCCCAGGCAGGGGCTGGTGTGGACAGGCCATCTCAACAGTGCATTGCTCAAGATGAATAAATGGGAGCCTCAGTGTGTAAGGCTGAGAATGAGGAAGGCTGTCAGGGCAGGGAGAGCTGGCTTCCTCCCTGTCAGGCCAGCGTGTAGACACACATGGACTAGCGCACCAAAGGTATCCACAGAGCCCGTAAGGCCAGGGAGCACTGGGGTTTGTGACCAAGTGCATGATATAGGAAAGCCTGGACCAAGGAACAGGGCTACCCTCCTACCAGCCTCCTGGACCAATGGCACAAGCCCTTACAATGATGGCTCTCCCATACGCTGGCACCTTAGCACATCCCCGCTGTGTGGCCACTGTCCTCCTCATATCCTTCCTATAGCTCGCCGACCCCAGACACCGCCAAGCAGAGACTGGCAAGAGAAGGATCATTTCTAGAAATTTGAATCTGAAAAGATGACTTTTGATACCATCATGTGGAAATTTCTAGGAAAAAAAAATTATATTCTAGGTTCATGTTCAGGAAAGATGTGTATTTCATGCCTGGTGTATATTTAATTCTCCCTTTGACCCACTGGAGCCCTGGTGGGGTAGTGGTTAAAAACTTGGCACTAATCAAAAGGTCGACAGTTTGAATCCACCAGCCCCTCCTTGGAAACTCTATGGGGCAGTTCTACTCTGTCCTATAGGTCTCTATGAGTTGGGATCGACTTGATGGCAATGGGTTAGTTTGTTTGTTTTTGACTCACTGGAGTCTCTGGGTGGTGCAAACGGTTAAGTGCTCAACTTAAGCTGAGAGGTTCTGAGTTCACCCAGAGGTACTTTGGAAGAAAAGCCTGGCAATAGACTTCTGAAAAATCAGCCGTTGAAACCCCTATGGAGCATAGCACTCCTCTGACACCCATGGGGTCATTATGAGTCAGAACTAATTTGAAGGAAATGGGCTTGGTTTTTAATTATTTTTGGCCCCACAGACCCTGGAAGGTGGAAGTTGCCCCAGTGTAGGCTTTGACACAAATGCTTCCCTCCCCCATTTCCCATTGGCTCTCCCACCCCATTACTGCCCCGTGGTGTTTTCTTACCTGGGGAGGGGGCTATCCCAAGGGCCATCTAAGGAGACATGCTGAGATATCCCAGGTCAGGGGCAACACAGTCACAGCTGGTCAGCACACAGTTGCACACACTGGATAGGGTGTAGGTGGTGGCTATCTGCAGGGTAAAGCCGTGTCCTCCACTAACAGAGGTCATTTTGTCCTACGGTGGTGGCTTGCGTGTTGCTGTGACACTGGAAGTCATGCCACTGGTATTCAAAAACCAGCAGAGTCATCCATGGTGGACAGGTTTCAGTGGATCTTCCAGACGAAGACAGACTAGGAAGAAGGACCTGTCAGTCTACTTCCGAAAACTTGCCCAGTGAAAACCTTATGTACATCGGGTCGCCATGAGCCAAAAAACGACTCAACAGCAATTAACAATAACCAATAACAGATGCTGTGGCTTTGCTGGGAAAGGTGGTCTCTAGCTGAGCAGCAGAGGTGGATCTCGGCAGCCATCAAGCCTTTCCAATGCGCCCGATATGTGAGATCTGCAGCTTGGCCAGACCCTCTGTCATGGCCACTGGTAACTGGGCACCATTTTACCTAAAAACTGGGTGTGTGTATGTGTGTGTGAGAGAGGTGGTGTGATAGTTACGGTTGTGTGTCAACTTGGCTGGCCATGATTCTCAGTGGTTTGGCGGTTATGATGTAGTTTGACAGTCGTATAATGATGTAATCACCTCTATGATGAGATCTGATACAGTGTGATCACCTCCATGATGGGATCTGCCATGAGTAGCCATTCAGTTTCCTTGGAGGTGTGGCCTGCATCCAACATAGGTAGACTTTCTGGCAAAGCTCGTGGGCTTTTGCTGGCTCTGGATCCTGCGACTGGCTATTGACCTCCAGTTCTTGGGACTCTAGCTAGCTGCTGACCTGCCAATCTTGGGTTCACCAGCCCCTGTAGCTATGTGAGTCAGGAGAAGCTTCCAGCTGGACCCACAGACTTGGGATTTTCCAGGCTGTACAACCCCATGAGCATTTCCTTGACATAAATCTCTCTCTTTCTCTTGCTGTATGTAGTTGCTTCACTGGTATTGCTTCTCTAGAGAACCCAGCCTAAGACAGGAGGCATTGTCTTTCTTTGTTCCTCAGCTCCCCCTGGCCTGCTTCTTGTGGTTTCCTGCATGTCTGTCCTTGCTCAGGGCAGCCTTCACCTTTCTTTCCCCACAATCCCCATCAAGACTCACCCGCTCTCCTCTCCTCTCCCTCTGGACTTGCTGCTTGACAACTCATTCATGCCCTAGAGGCACTGAGTGCCAGCAATAACATCGCCTTTACCTGACCCTCCTGGAGAACCCCCAAAGAGGACAGGGGCCGTGGAGGGTCCTAGAAGATATGCGCCAGCAATGTTGTCTGAGCACCTTCAAAAGGGCGCTGCAGGGCTGGGCAAGGCTTGGAGAATGTTGGCCTGAAAAGGAGGCAGTGAGGTGGGTTGTTGTCCTCTGCCCACAGCACTCTCACTCCTGCGTCTGATGGGTCTTGTCCTTTGGACCCAAGAATGTAGCTTTGTGTTCTGGAGCAGGTATCCAACAACAACTTACTGGTGGCGATGACCTTCCAAAGGGCTGGCCGCTTACATGGGTTTTGGCTAATGTAAGCCCTAGAAGAGCAGGAGAAATGCTGTCTTCTGGGGTTGGGCACTTGGGCTGGGCTGTGCATGCATGAGCCCCACTTACAGCAGGACCCTGGGGCCCCTTCCATCAGCTCTCCCCCTCACCCGCATCAGCAGCACCCTGCCAGGAGCACAGCACCGTAGGCCTTTGCTAATGAATGCTAACGTGGACCAGTTGGAAGCCATGGAGGCATCTCCACAAAGTGCCATTTGGGGTGCCCCACTGTAGTGCCCAGGCAGCAGGCTGACCCCGGTGGGCTTGCTGGGAAGAAAGCAAGAGGCAGCTACTTCTGGGGCCAGGCAGGGAAATTAGGACAATTTATTATTTCCCTGTTGCACTGAGTAAATAGACCTCAAGATAAATTATCAGAGCCTGCAGTCTGCCTGATGCAAACCCTGAAGTGAAAGCAGTCTTTAATGAGCATATGCTGGCCTGCCCTCCCTTCTCACTTCACGTCCGCTATTAACTTTCTGTGCACTCAGGGACCTTTGGCTCACGGCCTAAATAATGGAAGAATAATTAGAATAATTACTGGAGAAGGCCAGGTCAAATATCTAAGGATCTTCCTTTAACAACTTGGTTATCTTTATTTTCATTTTTTTTTTTTAATGAACCAAACACTGCTACTTTGCATCTAGAATATTTGTTTTATAAAACAAAAAACATTGCTTTAAATCCTGAGCAGTCATTCAAAATAAATAATCATTCTCGTCAATACTTCAGTGCCCGCTCAAGAGTGGCTGCGACTTTCACGCCGGTTTGTTTTTTCCTAAGTCAGGCTCGCACAGGATCACCTGAAAGCTGGCTGCTCGGCTAATCCAGCTCACATGAGCAGCTCGAAGGGCACTGGGACCTGGGCCACCTCGGGCCACCTCTGTTTCCTTCATTTGGTTGTTTTTAAAGTGTGAGGCAAGAAAGACTCAAATACAGCCAGAGGACCCCATGCTCAGCTTGACTGTCCCCTGGCGGACAGCCATTTGAACGATCCCGAAGTCATCCTCCCATGGGACTGGCCTCCCGTGTGGAAGGGAACATCTCACCATCATGGCAAGAGCCGCTCAGTTTGTGCTCAGCTTCTCCTCCTGCTCACCTACGGGCTGCCCAGTGAGGAGCCTGGGCGCAGCGGGGAAGGCTGGGCTCAAATCTGAGCTCAGCCGCTCGTTACATGTGACGTGCTAGGCGCGGGTGTCCCTTAGCCACGTTGTGACTCCATTTCCTTATTCATAAGAGGGGGGTACTAATACCACCTGCCCACACAGGATGTCTTAGTCATCTAGTGCTGTTGTAACAGAAATACCACAAGTAGTGTGGCTTTAACAAACAAATTTATTCTCTCACAGTTCAAGAGGCTGGAAGTCTGAATTCAGGGCGCCAGCTCTAGGGGAAGGCTTTCTGTCTCTGTCGGCTCCGTGGGAAGGTCCTTGTCTCTTTAGCATCAATCTTCCCCTGGGTCTAGGAGGTTCTCAGTGCAGAGACCCCGTGTCCAAAGGATGAACTCTGCTCTGGGCTTTCCATTCTTCTTGGTAGTGAAGGCCCTCTACTCTGTTTGCTTCTCCCTCCTTTTATCTCTAATAAGGTAAACACCATGACTCAAGCAAGGGCGAGACTTGAATAAGGTGGCGACTTGAGTAAGGCGGTGAAGGCTGTGACTCAAGATACACCCCACCCTACTCCTGCCTTATTACACAATACCACAAAATGGAGGACAATTATATCAGATCACAAAATGGAAGACAATCACACAATACTGGGAGTCACGGCCGAGCCAAGTTGACACGTGTTTTTGGGAGACACAATTCAATCCATGGCACAGGGTTACATGAGTGATGTAGTCAGTGAAGGGCATGACACTGAATAAAGGAAGAGCACATGTTAGCGTGTGGCCATGGTGCCCTCTCTACACATCCCAACTATTCTGAAGGGACAGACACGGGAAGGGTGTCCATGCGTCACTGGGTGAGACACTGTGTCTCATGTCATGGCCATCTCCACGGCAGGTGTCCAAGGCCTCATCTTTTTTTTTAATTGTTGTAAAAATATAGGTAATACAACATTTGCAAATTTGCCATTTTTCACGCATACGATTCAATGAAACGAATTACATCAGTCGTATTGTGCCACCCTCACCGGCGTCCATTGCCGTGTTTTCCACCCCATAAACAGAAAGTCAGTGCTGGCTAAACACAGATTCCCCTCCCCCCCGGCCCCCCGCCCTGGGAACCACTGTTAAACTCTGGTTTCTATATATTTGCCTATTCTTAGTGTTTCATGTTAGTGAGATATGTAACACCTGTCCTTTTGTGATTGACTTTTCACTCTGCGTGATATTTTCAAGGCTTATCCATGTTGTGGCATTTATCAGGGCTTCCTCTTTCTTTAGGAATGAACAATATTCCATTGTATGGACGGACCACATATTGTTTATCCATTCATCTGTTGATGGGCATTGGGGTTGTTGCCGCCTTTGGAAAGCCTCACCATATACATGTATTTCCTGTTGATATCACCCTGTTGATGTCAGATACGTGGGTGAGAGCGGACAGGGGAAGAGGATTGCAAATGCCCTCTTTCCTTTAAAACATGAAGCAAGGGAGGCTGATTGAAAACAGCCATGCCAAGAGCAAGGGGGCTTCAGACGAAACCACGTCTGTTAAACCCCATGTCCCAGGAAGGTGCCAAGGACAGGCCTGAAGGGTGCCTGACCTCAGGGAGTCAGACCCTGGGGTGGGAGCTGAAACTGGGAGAACAACGCTCCCTGTCCAGGCACCTGGGTGGCGGTGCTCAGGGTGGGAGGTGTTGGGTGTTGGGCACACTGCCATCAGCGAGGTCCGTGGTTGCAGTCACTGGGCGGCCAGCAGGGCTGGGCGTGTTCCCGCACTGATGCTGGGCTCCTGGAGGGCAGGGATTTTTTTTTTGTTTTGTTTTTGTTTTCATTTTTCCCAAGTTAGACTTGCATAGGGTCATTTGGAAGATAGTCCCTTGGCCCTCCACTCCATGGATAATGGTGCACCAGGGGTTGGGGGAGCTCTCCCAGAGGGTCCCCTCCTCCAATGCCAAGGGGTGGTGAGGAACACCACCCCCCATCAGCTCCCCTGCAGCTCAGGAGAGTGATGGCAGAGCAGGCAGCCATCCAGCATGTCACCGGGCCTTTAAATATTCCTCCTCCTCATTTTCCGATAATTAATAATATGCATCAATAATGCCAAGCTTCAAACCAGAATCTACTATAAACTTGACAGACTCCCACGGCCTCTCTGTCGAGTTTGTTTCAAGCCTGAAAACATCAGGGACTGGGTCAGATCCCTGCACCGGGGACACGATCCCCTGAGTGGTGCGGCCTTGGTGAGGCTGTGGGCATCGGGTGAGCTGAGGGGCTGCGCCGGCCCGGCTGGAGCAGGGAGTCACGGACCCCGCTCCTCCGCCACTGTCGGCTGCGTCCTCATGGAGCACGAAGACACCGGTTAGTTCTCAAGGTGACTAAAATTATGGCTTCGAGTCTGACATCTTCCTGTGCAGCGTCCCTGCCCGGGTACACGTGGAGCCCCGCAGTTCTTTTCAAGACCTGCTTAGGGATGCAGATGGCACTGGGACTCCTGAGTCGGGGCACATGCAGACCCTGCAGCCCCCGTGACTGAAAGACTCCTAAATGAGAACTTATTACCAACCTGTCATTCTTCCGTAATTACCCTCAGCCAGGACGCTTGCCGTTGTTTCCATATCATTTGGAATGACACAGAGTAGATATTACCCTTGTCTGTGTTGCACACAGCAAGCTTTGCAGCAGAGACCCAGCCATTTGCATTTCGAAAGAGGCAGAGGCCTGACGGAGATTTTTTTAAGCTATTATGAAGCACTTCTTAGTAGAAATTGAGCCAATCCATCCCCCCCGCCCCCGCATCATTTCTTTCCTCATAATTACTATTTCTACAAAGGCTCTGCACCTTCCAAAAATTCTAGGGCATGCTGTCTGAAAAGATCACCCGCAGCCGAAAGCATTATTCATTCGGGTTAATAGAGCTTCGCCATCTAACGGTTCCCTCCTTGGTGTTTTCTGGAGATTGTGGGAGGACCATCGAGAGGGAACCCGCTCTGTATGTGGCTAAAATGTATACTCAGATATGTGCGTGTGTGCGTGTGTGGCGCATACACAAATATAAAAAATTATATGTGTGTGTTACTTATACAAAACGTAAGAAAGTAGAAACGTGTCTGTATATGTGTGTGGTACATAAAAATACATGTAAGAAATTATGCAAATGTGTATGCGTGTGTATATGTGTACACATGTGTATACATGTGTATGTGTGTGTGTGTAGTGCACACAAAAAATAAAAGGATATATGTGTGTATATGTATATGCTATATATGTGTCTCTATATGTGTGTGGTGCATACACAGACTATAAGAAATTATGTATGTGTTTATGTATGTCTATCTCTATGTGTGTGTATGCACGTGTATGTGTGTGTGCACATGTGTACGAGCTCTGGTGGAGCAGTGGGTAAGAGCTCGGCTGCTAACCAAAAGGTCAGCAGTTTGAATCCACCAGCCACTCCTTGGGCACCTTGTGGGGCAGCTCTACTCTGTCATGTAAGGTCACTATGAGTTGGAACCAACTCAAGGCAACAGGGTTGGTTGCTTGGTTGGAATCTTTCTGAAGCAGATTGCCAGGCCTTTCTTCCGAGTTGCCTCCTGATGGGTTCAAACCACCAGCCTTTTGGTTAACAGCCAAGCACTTAACGTTTGTGCCACGCAGGGACTTCATATGGTGCAGCCATACAACACACATACAAGTAGTATCTCTCCCGGTCATCCTTCTCACCAAGTCAGACCTGTCCAGTCCCTCAGGATGTTTCTACAGGGTGACTTGAGCTGAATAGGATCCAGAGGAGCCATGTACAGATTGGCCCATGACGGTGCCAGCCCAGGTTGAGTTCCCTGGTCTGGAAGCTCCCGGAGAGGCCGTCCTTCCAGCCTCAGCTCCTGGTGCTCATTAACAGTGGCCGTTAGCCCCTCGGGGCCCACTCCCTGCCCACAGAGTGTGCGTGGTGGACGCCACCTGACTACCGTCAACATCCTTTGAAAGCACATAAAAATAAATTATCCACAGGAGTTGACTCAGTGGCAAAGAGTTTGTTTTTTGGTGTGTCTGTGTGTATATGTATATGTATATGTCTGCACATTTATATGTGTGCATGCATATGTATCTGTATATATGTGTCTATGTGTGTACACGTGCACATGTTTATATATACATATCTATTTCTGTCTGTGTGTGCAGGTATATATACTTGTGTGTGTGTATATATATTTGTATGTATACGCATGTATATAAAAAATGTATATATGTCTGCACAAATGTATATTTGTATGTGTCTGCACATATATACATGTGCATGCATGTATATTGATGTCTCTATGTATGCATCTGCATGTATATATGTGTGCATCCATATATATTTGCATGTATGTGCATGTCTGTATGTATGTGTGTGCATGCAAGTGTCTTTATATACATGTGAGCATATATACTTGTATGTATGTGGGTGTCTGTATGTATGTGTGCATACGTGTGTCTTTATGTGTATATGTGGGTATATGTGTATACTTGTGTGTATGTCCATGTCTGTCTGTATGTATGTGCATATGTGTGTATATATATTTGTATGTATGTGTGTGTCTGTATGTATGTATTTTAAGCTCCGAGCCTGCTGCTCATTATGTGTTTAAATTTGCTTTCTAAAGAAAATTATATACTAAAAAAAGCTCAATTGTGGTAGCAGAGAAAATGTAGGGTTTGGAATGTTCTCAGCTACACGGTATTAAAACCTTGCTTTTATAATTAGCCATTTTCATGCTGTTTAAAAATACCTCTGTGCCAGATCCTGGGAATCAGCTCCCTACTCCCTCTTGGCACGGCGATAGTACAGAGCGGTTTTTAAATCTCACAACCCTCCCCCATTTTTCCTGTCTCCTAAAAAAATGGAGCCCTTTAATTCCCACTTACTCAACTCTCCTGCCTCTTCCACTTCCCAGAGCTCCATCTCCTCTTTGTAGACACCCAGCTGTCTCTGAGCTCCCTGGCAGGCCCGGGTCCTGGCTGTCTGCTGCTGTGGCCTCCTTTTGTCTTCTAGGGACATGCTGACCTCCTCCTTGGAGTGGCCCAGCCTGGCTTTGCCCCAGGCGACCTATGAGGTCTGGGACGGCCCCATGAAGGCCCAGACTCTGCAGCGAGCAGCCCTCGCCCACACGGGAGCAGGTCTGTGTAGCCCCAGAACCCTCCCCTGCCCTGCGGCGCTGTCTCAGACAGCCTCCTGTCCACGAGAGGCCTTGTGGGGGCCTCAGGCAGCCCCATCTTGCCCCTCCCAGGACAGTGGTAAGGGGGCAGGGACCACTGTCCGTGAAGCAGGGCTTGAGGTGGGGTCAAAGGCAGACCCTCCAAGGAACTTCCCAGTGATGCCCTGGGGAAGCTCCCTAGGAGCATGGAATTAAATTTGAGTGTTGTCGTTATTATCAATTATTATTTATCACATGCCCACTGCAGCTCTAGCACGCTGCGGTTTAATGTTTCACTAAGACCTTATTTGTGCCATTTCCGTCAAGTCCCGATTCCGTCCTCACCCTTGTCACCTTCTCTGCAGTGACTTAGTGATTTTTAGAGTCTCAGATTAAACCTTCTTGTCCCTCATTTGTCCTGTCCTCGTACTTCTGGAAGCGCTGTGTGTTGTATAATGTTCAGAATGTCTTGGCCTCTGCTGCTGCTTCTTCCTTTTGTCAGTTCCATTCCCTCCATTCACAGGTTATGGAGCCCTCGTCCACTCCAGGGAACCATGTGGGTGTCATACGAGTCTACTGTCTTCTGTGCTCTTCCATATTCGGCACAGGTGCTGGGTGGGGGAGAGGCAGATCTGGCCAGGGCTCCCCGTTTGCATTCCATAGAGGGGCTCAGGGCTTGGGGAAAGGCTATTGACACCGCAACAAAAGCGTGGAGAGCCCCCCAGACAGAGCCCAGGGCAGCACCGCCACACAGAGAGGCTCTCAGGCCCGTCTGTGGCTCCAGCCTGCCCGTCCGCTCTGGCCATGGCTTTCTGACATCACATGCAAAATTTGAGTTGGCCTTAAACAAATTAGTCCTAATGTGAGTCAATAACCATCTCTTTGCCCATTAAAGAGTTTGCAGGCTCTGTTTTATAAACCTTTATTATTCATGGGCGTCCTGAGCGCCTCGCTGAGAAATCTGGCGATATGAACGCCTTTAACAGTGTAACCCAAACACACACAGTTATTAGAGCTGTGTGGTGGCCTAATGCTAGACTACACTTTTGGACATGGTTTCTTTCTCACTTAAGAAAAAAAAAAGAGACAGAAACATCCTTAATTGAAAAAGGAGGGTGTGAAGCTATAGCTCCGTCCTTCGGCTCCTGTCTTTGGAAAACTTAGTCTAAATCAGCCAAAGGCAGGGCTTCCTGCAAACTGTGCCAGGCGGCGATGCGCTGAGGTCAGCACAGCCCAGTGCTAGGAGCGTTTATCAAACACCACAAACCAATGTCTGCTTTCTTCAGATGTGGCAGATTGTAGGATATGAGCAGGAGAAGAGGCCACACACAAACACCCCCCTCTCCCCCATCAGTTTCTGGGATGAGGTTTGGGGGTCCCTTCCTGCCCCGGCCCTGTCATCCCCCTAAACTGCAGCTGCCCTTGGCTCCACACTCAGGTTTCAGAGAAAAAGAATTAGGGTTTCATTTGCCCGGGCTGTCACACCCCACCTTAATGAGCACTTAAAATAGATGAATGTGCAGGAAATGAAAAGATTGATTTGAGATATTTAAATAATCTCTCTCCACTCTCACCGAGCGGACACTCTCAGCTCTCACTACGATGTTTTCCTGTTATTTCTGATAACATCCAAGAGAAGTTTTCCGGCGTGTCAGGCTTTTGTGTAAAACACGCCTGAGTATTGCAGCTTTTAGGGGGAGTGACGGTTGAGGAAATAAGGCAGATCAAGATGCCATCACCTCTGGATTGCAATCACGCCCATTAAGATATTTAATTACACGGCAGCATACAAACAGCTAAATAAATATCTCTTTAATTTCTTTAAAAAAAAAAAAAAATTAGCCATAGCACAGATCTTGCATGCTTTACAGCATACTAAAAATCCTTGGGAGAGTTACGACACCGTCTGTTACAATCAGCCATGAAGTACATCACAAAGGCAATGTGGGCTTAAGAAGAACCTACTGCAGAATGTATATTTTCATTATCAAAAACGTTAAGCCATTTATCCTGAGGAGTCAGAATAATCATTAATGGCTGGGGATTTATGGTGCCAGATCTTAAACTAATGTGAATGATTCCAGGTGTTACTAATGGCTTCGGTGAAATGTGCCCGTATCTGAGACTTCTACTAAATCTGAGGTAATAGTCGGACGCTTAATCTCGACAGACGAGGAGCAATTTAACTGACACATTGATTGGATTCTGTAGGCTTAAATGGCACCCATTGTGAAGGTGCACGGTCAAACAGCAACCAGAGGGCGGCTTAGAAGTCATTCTCCTCCAGCGCCCTGCTCCACCATTGAGAAGGGTGCATTTAGCCTGCTGGCACCGATTCTGTCTTTACGCGTGCACTTACTTTTTGCGGCACGTGCGATGGCAAAGTTTACCACTCTCCTGCCAGTGTCTGACCAGGCCCTTTTAATATGTTTGGAGCATTCTTTGGGAGAGTTGCCCAGCAGGCCAGGGGCAGCTAAGTGGGAGAAGTCAGGCCAGATGGGTATTGTAATGGGCTGCAGAGCCGAGCCGAGCTGGTGTTAGTTCTGTGCAGCGACGTGAATAAACCAGTAAATCAGCTGTGGTTGGGTCGGGCGGATGAACCAGTAAGCATATATGCGCCAGCTTAGTTAAGCAAGGTATACACTGGCTTCATTGTGCTTACTTACTAATCTGTAGCACGCAAGTTCACCTGGGCTTCACCACATCTTTGAAAATGAGAAATTGTGCACAATACATTAGTAAGCACGATTAAGCCCGTGCACACCTTACTTGTTGGGTAATTTGTCCCTGCTCACGGCGACCCCATGTGTGCAGAATAGAACTGTGCTCCATAGGGTTTTCAAGGCTGTGCCCTGGTGGCACAGTGGTTAAGAGCTCAGCTGCTAACCAAAAGGTTGAAAGTTTGAATCCACCAGCCACTCCTTGGAAGCCTTGTGGGGCAGTTCTACTCTGTCATATAAGGTCACTGTGAGTCGGAACCAACTCAAGGCAACAGGGTTGGTTGCTTGGTTGGAATCTTTCTGAAGCAGATCGCCAGGCCTTTCTTCTGAGTTGCCTTCTAATGGGTTCAAACCACCAGCCTTTTGGTTAACAGTCAGGCACTTAACGCTTGTACCATGCAGGGACTTCATATGGTGCAGCCATACAACACACATATATGTAGTATCTCTCCCAGTCATCCCTCTCACCAAGTCACGCCTGTCCAGTCCCTCAGGATGTTTCTATGGGGTGGCTTGAGCTGAATAGGATCCAGAGGAGCCATGTACAGATTGGCCCATGATGGTGCCAGCCCAGGTTGAGCTCCCTGGAGAGGCCTCCCTTCCAGCCTCAGCTCCTGGTGCTCATTAACAGTGGCCATTAGCCCCCCGGGGCCCACTCCCTGCCCACGGAGTGTGCGTGGTGGACGCCACCTGACTGCTGTCAACATCCTTTGAAAGCACATAAAAATAAATTATCCACAGGTTTACCTGTCGTGAAGATAGATTCGGCGCATCCGACTGTTGCAGGCATTCCAAGTGACAGGGTGCCTATCATGTTCCTGTAATAGGGTCAAACAGCTGGACGGGGATTTAACGCTCAGCAAGGCCAGAAGGGCCGAGCACTTGTAGGGGAGGATGAATGGAGTGATAGGAGGTGGCGGGCCTGTTTATTACGGCGTTTTTCTGCTTCACTGCAGACCCGTAATGATTGCCACGGCCAAGATTGACAGTTGCCCTCGCTCTGCCAGCGCTTTGTGGAAAGTGGGTGAAGGCAGGGAAGTCTGCCCGCTGACCTATGGCGGCGCCCCGTCAAGGGTTCAATTTACTGCTTCTGACAGGCAGCGATGAGTCTGGGGCGGGGGGAGTGGCGGCTGATTGGCCCGGGAGGTTAAATAAAAATTGGTTTAATGAATATTTCAGAGGGCCTTGTCTGGATCAGATCTTTTAATTAAGGGACATGTGTTTGCGTGTCCAGCAGGGCCACCTTTCTCTAGTACCTCTCGTGGGTGTCGACAGGGTCTTCAGATGCAGAGGAAAGAAACAAAAGCCGGTTGCCAGTGAGTTAAATCTGACGCATAGCAACTCCATACGTGTCAGAGTAGAGCTGAGCTCCATGGGGTTTTCGATGGCTGATTTTTTCAGAAGCAGATTGCTAGACCTTTCTTCAGAGGCACCTCGGGGTGGATTCAAACTTCCAACCTTGCAGTTAGCTATCAAGCATGCTAACAGTTTGCACCACACAGGGGCTTCTTCAGAGGAAAGCAAGAGGATAAACTGCTCCGTGTTGATGCTTGTCTGGAGTTTGGAAAACTTGCATGTTGTTTGTGAAGGTGAGCAGGGAAACTTGGGCAGGGAAAGGCGCTGTCTGTGAAAAGCAAGCATGCCCGATCACCACGGCTCTGGCCTGGGATGAACATGGTTCACGCGTGGGGCTTGGGGCTGATTTCCTTCTCAAGTCTCGGAGCACCCCAGCCAGGCTGCCTTGGGATCACGTGCCCTGCTCCGAGTGGCTGACACCTCGAGTCAGGACGTGTCCCCTGGAGTTTGCAAAAGGCCCTGGACAAACACCTGACAGGGGTGCGTCTGCCCTGTGTGGGAGTCGGCCTGTTCACCTCTTCTCTGCCAGGGTGCAAACTTCTAGGGGCCAGCAAAAAAAAAAAAAAACAAGACAAAACAAACAAAAACCAAACCAGTCTTCATTGAGTCAACCCTAACTCATGGTCTCCCCAGGCGTGTCAGAGCAGAACTGTGCTCTGTAGGGTTTTCAATGACTTATCTTTTGGAAGTAGATTGGCAGTCCTTTCTTCAGAGGTGCCTCTGGGTGGACTCAAACCTCCAACCTTTTGGTTAGCCAGGACTCCTTTAGGGACTACAGATGGTTCTTATTCACCCTGAACCCCCTGTGATATTGGGTTCGGTTCAGTACCATTTCACTCCATGAAAGTATGCAGTGTGTCTTCCTGTACCAGGCCCAGAGGACCCAGTGCAGAACCAGGCCCAGGTGCTGTTCTTATGGAACCAACACAGGCAGATACAAGGACAATGCCGGCATGGTATGTTTGTGCAGCCATGGAGAGACCCACGAGGGCAGTTGGCCTGGTGTTTGTGCTCACATCCTAATACTTGTGGCCCTGCCTCAGTTTCCTTCCTGGTGGACGGTTTCTGGGGACCACAAAGGTATGCCAGAGGAAGTCACTGAATCAGAAACAAGACTGATTAGGGGCTCCAGAAACTGCTGTCACTTAAACCCCAGGAGGAACAGAATCAAGGTCTCACCTCAAAGTCACACGCACTATAAATTGTACATTTCTCATTTCTCCACTTTGGAAAGGGAAGGGGCCACCTTGGAGCTGTGGCCTGGGGAGCCCAGCACATCTAAAGTGAAGGAACAGAGCACTTTGAGCCCCCATGGCACAGGCACAATGGGGATTCTACACTGGCAGGATTCTGCACTGGCAGGGAGAATCGTGCTGGTTGTGTGGCAAAGAGCTGGAATGATACATGCAAGTGACTCACCAGTACGTCCATTTCCAGCGCTTTTTGCAAAGGCTCTTTCTTTTTTCCTTTGTGCCGTCCCCTGCTATTGCTCGCACAGGGTCAAAGTCAAGCCCATTGTTGGAAAACCACCACCGGAGATGCACCCAAATGCTTCTCCAATGGGGGAGAACATTCTGAGGGCAGGCCTTTCAGGCAAGGAGCCCCAGGGCTGCTGAGAATCCTTTCAGGACCTGCAGGCAAAAGGCCAAAGCATTTGCTTAAACTGTCCTCTATGCCAGAGTCCTGCTGAAGGTAGAGACTTCTGAGCTACTGGGCTCAGACACTGCCAAGATGGCAACCACCTTGAGACTTCAGAACTACTGGGCTCAGACAGAAACCCTGGGGGCACAGTGGTTAAGAGCTACAGCTGCTAACCCAAAGGTCAGCAGTTCAAATTGACCAGGTGCTCCTTGGAAACCCTATGGGGTAGTTCTACTCTGTCCTTTATAGAGTTGCTATGAGTCGGAAGGAAACCCTGGTGGCATAGTGGTTAAGAGCTAAGGCTGCTAACCAAAAGGTCAGTGGTTGGAATCCACCAAAAGCTCCTTGGAAACTCTATAGGGGCAGTTCTACTCTGTTCTATTGGGTCACTATGAGTTGGTGACTCGATGGCAGTGGGTTTGGGTTTAGTATGAGTCGGAATTGACTCGATGGCAATGGATTGGTTTTTTGTTGGGCTCAGACACTCCCAAGATGGCAGCCCCCTTGAGACTTCAGAACTGCTGGGCTCAGATACTGCCCCAAAGGGTGGACACCCTGTGCTGTGGATGGGCCCATGTTGGTGGCCTTTGTTAGCTTTCTTCCCATGGCTCAGATTTTGTTTGAAATAACAGTTAACATTCTCCAGCCTGTACGAAATGCTATTCACAAATTGAACTCAAAGCCTCACGCATTCTTGGTGAAAATATAAACTGGTGCAGATGTTCAGAAGAGTAACCTGGCAATACTTGGGGGACTCTGAGTATCATCTCTGACTCAGTATGGTCCCATTTGTAATAAGGGGACACACACTCCTTGAAAATGATTTGCACCAGCAAGGGGAAGCTTAGGCCACATCACTAGGGGATTGGATCAATGCAACATGGTGTATGCACACAGTGGTATCCCGAATTGCAGGTGGAAGGAATGGACCAGACTCACGAAGAGCAAGATAGACAGGTCTTTAAAACATACAACCCTGTGGAATAAGAAACACAGTACAGTTACAACATGATACCATCGATAAAATCACATCCATACATTCTAAAACACTATGGGCTATCTGAGGACGGACACCGATATGATGCTCACTGAGACCAAGTACAATGGAACGGGCACTTGTAGTGGTGGCTGTACACCTATATGATGTGCACAGAGACCACATACACTGGAATGGTCACTTGCAGTGGTGGGTGTACACCCATATGATGTTCCCTGAGACCACGTGCACTGGAACGGGCACTTGTATTGATGGGTGTACACCTATATGACATGCGCAGAGACCATATACACTGGAACGTGCACTTGTGGTGGGTCTACACCTATATGATGCGTATAGAGACCACGTGCACTGGAACGGGCATTTGTAGTGGTAGGTGTACACCTATATGATGTGCATGAGGACCATGTACACTGGAATAGGAAATTGTAGTGGTGGGCGTATACCTCTATGACGTGCACAGAGATCATGTACACTGGAATGGGCACTTGCAGTGGTGGGTGTACACCTATATGATGCTCACTGAGACCACATACACTGGATTGGGCACTTGTAGTGGTGGACACAGGCCTCCATGATGTGCAGAGATCATGTACGCTGGAACGGTCACTTGCAGTGGTGGGTGTACACCTATATGATGCTCACTGAGACCATGTACACTGAAACAGGCACTTGTAGTAGTGGACGCAGGTCTCTATGATGTGCACAGAGATCACATACACTGAAACAGTCATTTGCAGTGGTGGGTGTACACCTATATGATGTGCACACAGACCAGGTACACTGGAATGGGTGTACACCTATACGATGTGCACAGAGACCATGTACACTAGAACGGGCGCTTGTAGTAGGGGCTGTACACCTATATGATGTGTGTAGTGACCATGTACACTGGAACAGGCTGGAACAGGCACTTGTAGTGGTTGAGGCAGAGAATGAGTAGAAGTGGAGGGGAAGGGAAGAGTTTCCTTGAAATAAAACAAGAATGGGATGTTCTGTGAACAGACATGATACCGTACCATGAAGTGATGTGACTAAGCCGTCTGAGGAAGAAGATAGAGAAACAGCGAGCGGCTGGATGACGACGGCTCCCACGTGTGATTGAATCTTCCGTAAAGGCAGGTGAGGCAGGGCAGTACTCTTGCTTTCAGCGCGAGCAGAAGCCTCACACAGAGCAGGCGTCTAAGGACAGGATAGGCCTGCCTTGCTCATCACGGTTCCCCCGTCAGCTTTCTAACCTCTGTGGTCCTGGTGCCCTTGGCGATGTGTTCAGGGAGAAAGGTCTTCTGGCCTTAGTAAAATCCTATCACTTCCCATTTGAATTGAGTTTTTCTAGGTATCTTTTAAATATATATACAATGTGTGACTGTGTGTATGTAGGTTTGTGTGTATGTATGTATATGTGTGTTTATGTATCTATGCAGCTATCTATGAAATCTTGACCATCATAATTTACTCAGGCACTGAGTTTTGGATTGCTCCAGTTTTCCCATCCTTACGTGATTTTCGCATGAAAACCATTCAGACCTTTAGACAATCACAGGTAGTAATTAACCCCAGCTGATGACAAAATGGCACCATGGAGATACGCCTTGTAGAGAACTTTCTCTTTACCCAGCACATCTGTCTTTGCTCTCTCATTCGATCCTTAAACAAGCTACACCAGTTGGTTGAACAAATGTGATTACTCTCACTTTTAGAGGAGAACTCTATCTTGGCCTTCGTCAGTGCTGGGATCGGGCTGCCTCTGGGTGACCTGGTTCTCGGTCAGGGTGCTTCCTGCCACCCTATATCCTGATGCCCACCACTCTGTAGGGCCTCCCAGGTGACCAGAGGGGCAAGCCCCACCCCCCCTCCTGGGGGGGGGGGGGCCTACTATTCTCCAGGGAGAGAAGAAGCACAGAGATGAAGCAAGTAGAGATCAGGTGGGTTGGGAAGCTGGGTGCGGGAGGGGGCTCCTGGTGATCTGGAGAGGTTGAGGGCTTCCGGAAGAAAGTAGAACCTGAAAACCAGGGAGGACCTGGCTGGACCAACAGCAGGACATGCTGATGTTGGCCAGCGTGAGCGTGGTGTCTGCACCCAGGTGTGGGGTAGTGCAGGTGGGTGGGGTACAGGCCCTGTGGGGTCTGGCTCTGCCCCAAGCAGGCACTACAATTCTCCACTTCACAGACAGGATGGCTGGGGCAAAGCTGGCTGGGACGAGCCAGATATGTGGCTCCAGATCCAGTGTCCAGGCCATCCTGTGCACCGGTGCTCTGGCTGCAGGGAGTGACCCTCACACGGGGAGCGGGCAGCCCCTGGGGACAGCCTGATATCTGTGAGGAGCACCGCCGGCTGGGCTGCAAGGTGCTGACCCCTGTGGTGTCCCGAGAGCTCTCCTCTACCTGGCCCGTCCTGGCTCAGGGAGCGCCTGGAGCAGCTAGACTGACTCGGGAGGCCATGGCCAAGGAGCGGAGGTCTTCTCATTAACGGCTGTGGAGTTGTTGCCACACATGGGAATGTGGATAATTGCCATTTATAATGGGGTTGATTTAGCAGCCACAATTTTGCAATTTTCTCTTTTCCCTGGGGCTGTCACCTGGGCTCCGCACACCTGGGGGAACAGACGAGTGCTGGGGTCTCCTGGCTTCCCCCTGGGGCCGGCCAGCTTCAGGGCAGGGCTGTGACTCCCCAGACCACCTGGGGACCAATTAGCTGGCACAGTCTGGGCTCAGCACTGTGACGGTGGAGCTGGAGTTACACCCTTCACGCTTCCAGGCCTGTGCAGTAATGTGAGGTCCCTTCTCAGTGATGTGGGTGGTTCTCCAGCCACAGCCAGTGACTGTTCCCAGCTCCATAGGAAAGGGTCTGGTCTGCGGCCAGAGGCATGAGGCCTGCTTTTTCTGCCTGAGGCCTTACCACGTTCTTGCTGGAGGGGACCGCGGTGGGGCTGGGTGCTGGGGACACGGCTATCTCACCACCTTTACATGAACTCTTTGCTTCCCATTCAATACCAAGGGAAGGCCACTGGGTGAGACTGGAGGATATAGTCATGCAGACTGTAGACCCCGCAGGAGGATGCAGAGACTTTGTTTTGGCCCAGGCCCCTGAGTGAGGGCCACCTTTGCTGCAGGGGGGGTCAGCTCTGTGTCCTTGGGTTTAGGACAAGGTGGCAGGTGGGTGCTACCCCCCAGGCCTGGGTGAAGGCACAGGCTCCCACTCCCATGGTGGCGTGAGGCCTGGCACACAGCCTCTGGGTCCCCATTGTTCTTCTGTGACCCACCGATGCTTAGAGTGCCCCCAAAACCTCCAGTTCTGCCTTCAGCCAGGCCTGCACCCAATGGTCAGGGGCTTTTCCCCTCTGGATCTTGGTACTCCTGGATGCCAGGTGTGACCCCTAGCTGGGACCCCCTGGTCCTGAGAAGCCAGTGGCTCCTGGGGCCTCCTGCAGATGTTCAGTCTCAGACCTCCTAGCAGCATCTGGAGAACGGGTATTGGCTGCAACAAGGGTGCCCCCTGGTCTCCCCATGTTTGGGAAGCCTCTGTGGATGCTTGGTGGGTGCTCAAGGGATTTCCACCCTTAAAAAGAAATGCGAGCAAGGCGCAGCCACCGCTACGGAACCACCAGGGAAGATGATGCCCTTCCACCTGCGAAGAGCTCCCAGACCTGCCAGGGATGGCGCCGCGGGGCACTTCCTGCAGAGGGCAGCCCGGCTGAGTCCACGCAGGCATCCCAGTTCTCTGGGCTGTGGACTTGCTCTTCTGCTGTGCAACATCAGCAAACAGGCGTGTCCCCAGCAGACCACGACCAATGACTTCCCAGGAGGGGAGAGGGAACGGGTGTCTCCTCTGCTCTGGGCATGACCTGTGGCCCCAGGAGGTTCCCTTGGGGACAAGTGAAATTGGCGTTCCTTCGCCTTCACCCAAAGCCCCCGTGGTGCCAGGAAACAAACTTGCCCTTCCCTCACCTCCTCACCCTTTCTAGCTGCGGAGCATCAGCTCGTTTTATGTACCAAACGATTCTTTCCCAACAGTGCTTTAGGTTAAGCCTCCAGGATTCCCTATAGATTACAATCCCATGCTGGTTTCTTAGGTCGCCATATCCAGTGCCCCCAGGCGCTCCACGAAGCACTGAGCATTTGATGGGACAAGCGTAGGAGCTTGTGACAGGTGACATTGAGGGCCTTGAACTGAGGGACCTCGGCCCCCAGTCAGGTGCATGGTGAGCCCTCCAGCCCTTGTGCTTTCCTATGGTGGACACTGCAAAGTGGTCTCACCTCTGCAAAAACACGGCCCTCCTCCTGGGTACAAGGTGCTGCACCAGCCTTCCCGTCTTGGAGGCCCCCTCCCCTGCAGGGTGAGAGATTATGGTGCCGTCCCTGGTGGCTCAGGTCAGCGAGCCCCTCTTACCAGCCCTGAGTTCACGAGAGACCGACTGCTGCTACCCCTGCCACAAGGGAAAATGCTCTTCAGACCCCTGCAGCCTGTGACCCTCCCACAGCCAAGCCAGGGGTTCATCTCGTGCTGAGGGACAGCTGGGGTCTGGGTCTCTACAGGAAGACGTAGATCTCCCAGTCATTCAGTGCCCATTAACAGAAAGCCACAGTGGGTGGCTTTAACAGATACTTGTTCTCTCATTTCTGGAGGCTAAAAGTCCAAATTCTGGTCTCAGCCCAGTCTGTTCCTTCTGTGGGCCTCTTTTCTAGTTTCTGGTGTCTCCTGGAGATCCTTGGAGTTTCTTGGCTTTTTGTTGTTGTTGTTCACTGGCATCCGTCTTTCCCCCAGGTGTGTCTCTGTGTCTATTTTGTTCTTTTTATAAAGCAGAAGTGATTAGGTTTAGGGCCCACCCTGTCCTGGTATGGCTTCTTTAACATAACCAAAGAAAACCCTCTTTCTAAGCAGGGACAGGTATATAGGCACAGGGCTTAGGATTTTAACACATCCATTGCCAGGACACAATTCAGTTTGTTACCCTGGCAGACCAGTGCTGTCTCCTGGGCCTTCTACCCTGCAGACAACCACCCATGTCCCAGGGCATCACTTGGTGAGGTACGGCGTGAGCTTTTACCCATTCCACGTCTACTTTCTTTTCCTAGCCCTTTCAAAGGACATGCTGAATTTAATTCTGAACCTGCATTCTGTCAACTTGGTTGGGTCCCACTTCTGGCATCTGCTGTCAAGGGCGTTAACTGTAATATCAGTTGGGTTTGTTCTCAGGAAATCAGAAATGATCCATGAGAACAAAAATAAACTCACAAATGTCGAGTGCAGCACTGTTCACAAGAGGCAAAAGGTGGAAACAGCCCACATGCCCATCAGCAGATGAATGGATAAACCAAGCACGGTCTACCCATGCGATGGAATAGTACTCAGCCATAAAGAGAAATGAAGTGCTGATCCATGCTACCACATGGATGAACCTAGAAAACACGATGCTGAGTGAAATAAGTCAGACACAAAGGGACAAATACCGTGTAATCCCGTGTACGTGAGATTGAAGTTTATTGGTGGTTACCAGGGAATGGTGAACAGGGAATTGGGGGGTTAGTGCTTAAAAAAAAGAGAGAGAGAAGATTATGTGTCTCTAACTAAGGACACAGAAAACCCAGGCTCTAAGAAGTAAAAATATATATTAAAAAAATAAAAAAAGTATAACCCCCAGAGATTTTATGTATAACATTGTGCTTGTATTGGCAAGAGCTTTGTTTTTCTTGGAAACTCAGTTTTTGGTTTCTATCAGAGCTTCTCATTAAAGTGATACATCACATTGGCATTCAAATGCCTTTGCATCTTGTCATGTGGTCTCTGGAGTGGGGGAGGATACTGTCATCTTCTGATGGTTAATGTCCCCATGCAGGGGAGGTGTCAGCAGACCCCAGGCCAGCAGCCAGTTTGCAAAGCCTGAGTACCATCTTATCCCCCACCCAGTATGGAGGATGCCCTCAGCGTCTCAGAGATGGAGACCTAGCACAACCACCCTCTGGCCCACTGGAAGGCCATAGTCTTTCCATAAATACTCTCAGCCAAATAAACCCAAACCAGTTGCCACTGAGTCACCACCAGCTCATGGCAACCCCATGTGTAAATTTTCTCCATGAATAAAATCGTAAACCATCGTGCTTGAGTCCAATTGGAATGAGGCTGTCTACCTCTGCATGAATGGCAAACCAAGTGGCATTCTCTGGTGAGCTGCAAATTTTGTGCCTTGGCATTTCCAAAGGTTGTCATGCCTAGCACATGCCCAACCTAAAGCCAAACACACTAATGTCTGGAATTAGCTTAAAAGCACATGAGAGACTGGGGAAAAGAGAATGATTTTTAGCACTTAATAATTTAAAGGTCCAGCTCACACTATAGGAATAGAAGCTGACGTATCTTTCTGGCAAGAGCACTAGGTTACCTTTTCATCTCATAATTAAAGTATTCCAGAAGTTCTCATTTACAGGCTCTTAACTCCTTTACCAAACCTTATGCCATTCACCCTTCCTTTGCCCCAGTATTTAAAAAAAAAAATTTCTCTATGGAGACAGTAATGTTTTTAATAAAAAGTTGATAATCCACTTTCTTCATACTTTAAAAGTAATTCAAGTTAACCTCATGATCACATTACTCAATGTGTTCCATTTGGGGTTTTTCCTCCCTTGCGCTCTATGCCAGGAAAAGTGCAACCTGTTTATGAAATATATGGACATGAAATCATACCAGCTAGTTAAAAAAATACTTTGTAATATTTGGATGCTAACAGATGACTCGAGTGTCAAGGGTGCAGACCAAACAAGTTCTTAGCCCCTCAGGCTGGTCTTTGGGGCTGGAGCAGGTAGGGCCGCTGTCCCCAGGGTCTTAGCCGACCCCCGCTGTACCGATGGGACAACTTCTAAACTAACTGTGTGCAAAGTTATGCCCTTCGACAGGTGACTGGTTAAACAGACCATGATACATCCATGCCAGGAACACAATTCAGCAAGCAATGAAAAGGATCCAACTCATGACATACAGGAGCCCTGGTGGCGCAGTGGTTAAGAACTAAGGCTGCTAACCAAAAGATCGTCAGTTCGAATCCACCAGCTACTCCTTGGAAACCCTATGGGTCAATTCTACTCTGTCCAAAAGGTCACTATGAGTCAGAATCAGCTGGACAGAAATGGGTTTGTTTTTAATGACGCACAAAACAACCAGGAAAACTCTCCAGAGAACCACACTGTATGATTCATTTGCATAGTAACTTGTCTGAAAAGACAAACATAGAATTGGAGAGCAGACCATCATTGCCACAGGGCTGGCAGGGGGCCACTTTGAGAAATGGCTGTGGTTCTAAAGGAGAAACGCGGGATCCTTGGGGTGGTGGAAATGTTCTTTAGCTTCTCATAGCCACTTCCTTCCCCAGGAATTCGCACTGTGGGCTTCTTTTGTGGGACAACTTAATCACAGAAGGGATTCCAAAAGGTGCAAATGAAGGAAAATGAGATGTGAGTTTAAGCCATGAATAATCTGTTGGTGAGACTGAGAATTTGCTGGCAACCTCCACTCTTTCTAACTGACCGCCTCTTGGAAAGAATTTTCTCTGATGACAAGTGTAGCTCATGTCAGGTCCTGGGGCAGGACACAAGGGTGCAGGAAGGCATCACGCTGACTTTGCCTGCTCTTACCTGTCTCTAGTCTCTGCACAGAGAACACGGTTCTTTTGCTCAGCAGCCACTGAAGACGTTCATTTGGAGAAGACATTCTTTGGGTCAGTGTCATGAGGTTTGCATAGAGACAGAGGCTTCTGGACTTCAGAACAGCCCACCTTGTACCTGGAGGGTTGAGCTGGTGTTGGGAATATGTGGAAGGGAGCACTGCGGCAAAAACTGTCTACCGAAGGGTTACACCTCTTCTTCCAGGCAAGAGGCTCTGAGGACCTGCTGCTTTGTCAGGGGACCTCCTGCCAGTCCTCGAGACTCACCTTTCAAAGTTGAGTAGACTCATTGCCATTGTTTATTTTAAAGAACTTCTGTTTATGGGCTTCAGTTTGAATTCAGAATAGACTTACTTGTCCAATGTAGGCACCTGATGAATATTTGCATGCTAGATGGACGGATGGATGGATGAATGGATGAACACATGTGTGAAAACATCTTGCTGAATAACATGAACATTCTCTTAAGATTGGATTTCTGGATACGGGTACAGCCTGTTGTTGTTAGGTGCCATTGACTTGGCTTCAACTCATAATGACCTCATATATAATAGAACAAACGTTGCCTGGTCCCATGCCATCCTCACAATGGTTACTATGTTTGAGCCATCTGTTGCAGCCACTGTGTCAGTGCATCTTATTGAGGGTCTCCCTCTTTTGGCTGACCCTCTACTGTACCAAGTGTGATGTCCTTCTCCGGAGACTGGCTCATATACAGTCTAGGATGTTCCTTTCTAGTGAGAGTCTAATCTAGAGGCTAAGAGCTTGAAGTTTGGGGCAGGGGCTGTCTTTCAACTTGGATACATCCGCCTACTACCTAAAGAACCTCCGGCAGGCTACTGCCTCAATTCCCAGCTTAAAGTGCTCTTCCTTATACAATCATCGCCCCTCGGTGGTGTGAATGGTTAACACACTCAGCTACTAACCTAAAAGTCAGACGTTCGAGTCCACTGAGAGACATCTTAGAAGAAAGACCTGATGATCTACTTCAACAAATCAACCACAGAAAACCCTGTGGACCACAGTCCTACTCTGACACACACTGGGTCACCATGAGCCGGAGTTGACTCAATGGCAACTGGTTGGTTGGTTCTGAGAAGTAAACGAGTTAACTCGTACAAAGCCCGTGACTGCCACCCAGGGGTGCTCAGTGATACTAATGACCAGCAGTGGCTCTTACTACCATTTTGCAAGCTTTAAAAACCCATTTTGCTTCTTTGATGGATATCTGTTCTAGTACTGTCCAGGATCAAGGACTTCCCGTTTGTTTTGAACACCTCTGAGTAGCCAGGGCCCAAAAGTGAGCCCTGTGCAGCCCGTGCTTGGGGATTGGCTAGTAGCTAGTAATAATTGGTCACAGCCACCCATCCTAGGGGCTTGATTAACTGGGAGTCAGCTGAGCATTTTGTATTTCTTTACTGTAAGGCTTTTCTGAGGTAATTAGAAAGGTGGATTTGGCCTTCCACCAGGAGCTTCTGCCAAAGCCATCATTTTCCATCAGGAGACTGCGTGAGGCTGCGTTGCTGTCCCCTTGGCGGAGGGGTGGGGGTGGAGCAGCATGAAGTCTCTTAGCGGGTCTCAACTTAGGGTGAGGACAAACATGTGAGAGAGAGAGAGATTGCTGAAACTTGGGTCTTCATAACAACCAAGGCAAGAGCGCAGTGTTTGAAAACACAGTTCTGCAGTAGTCTAGAAACTTCCACTACGTGGGCAATTGAGGCCCCTTTTGGAGAAGAGGGAAATGCCCTCCACTCTGATCCCTGCCTTTGGGGAATGCCTTTCTCCCCATGAAATCAGAGCTCTTTCACTTTAACTTGCAGACTTTTCTCCTGATGCCTGGATTCTGTGTCTTTAAGACAATAATTGCTGAATTGAAATTTGAGACTGTTATCTTAATAACCAATTACTCAAATAACTTTGAAATTGGCTTAAATTGGCTCGTCATGCTACATTTACCTGAATCTTTTTATGGGAAAGTTAGAAACAAGAAAAAAATTCCTGGCAGTCTGATTTGTTTGGTATTGTTGAAGGGCCCAGTTTACAGCAAGCAAGTGGTGCTGGGTAACTATGTTGGAATGACGGGGTCAGTTCCTTTACTGGGCCCTGCTGGTCCGTGTGCCACGGCCCTGGCAGGGCTCTCTGGAGCAGCTACTGATATCGGACACTGGGTTAACCGTGCTGAGGAGGGAGTATGCGTGTGTGTCATGAACAGCAGATAAATGTCCCACCTCTTTGCAAAAGATTAAAATCTCATTGATTATTTTTCCCTTTTGGAAAATAATATATGAGGTTATATAGCTTTGATTTTCTGGCAGTTACCAAAGCTTAAAGGTGAGAGTCACAATCTTTAAACTAAAGGAATTTACCATTTATTAGTGGTTTGAATAGACGAGGGTGAGGAGCTGGAGCAGTGTACTTGCGTTTATATGCAGCTATAAAGTCAGTAATAGAATATTACATCTTTTCCTCTAATAGAGTCTTATATCCCCTCGTTTTTCCTCATCGTCTAAACTGAGGTAACGGCAGTTCTTAATGGGCTTCACGCTCATACTGCCTTCCCTTTGTGCCGTTCAGAAGTGGGGCTTCTGTAGGCATTTTACTGGATTTGCAAGGAACTAGCTCACTTTCAGGAGCCCTGGTGGTGCAGTGGTTAAACTACTCGGCTGCTAACTGGATAGTCAGTGATTCGAACCCACCAGCTGCTCTGTGGGAGAAAGATGTGGCACTCTGCTTCCCTAAGGATTTGCAGGCTTGGAAATCCGTGGGGCAGTTCTACTGTGTCCTATAGGGTCTCTCTGAGTTGGAATCCACTCAGCGCCAGTGGGTTCTAGTTTAACTCACTTTGTTTTAGACGTGAGTGTGGGGTGTCAGGGTGCTCACTGATCTTAAGTGAATCTATGATAAGGAAAGACAGCATAAGAGGGTTGGCAAAAAACAGGCACAGATGGTCAGGACAGCCCCAAGGACCCAGGCTCCCCGCGGACACCCCTTCGTCTTCACTCTGACACCTGGATCCAGAAGAGGCAGAAAGGAATTTTAAAGTTCCAGTCACAGATGAGCACATCCATAACCTGGCTCAGAGGGAGGGCACTTTTGTTTATGAGCGCCATTCAAAAGGGTTTTTCACTGAAATTCACTCCCACTAGCAGAAGAGAGGGTGGAATGTTCACAGCTGCAGTTGGAGTATAGATATGCTCCGATTTTAAGGTGTTGGAGGAAACACAGGGTGAGAACAAAGATGACTTCCGGGTTCTGTATCAATTCCCAGCCAAAAGCAAAACAAATTCCTTGGTCCAGATATGCAAATATCCTATGCTCAGGGGGCAGAAGCTACCAGAATTGTGGGTGCAGCTGGAAGCTGAGATGAATGAAAAGGTCGTGGGCTGAGAGCTAAGGGTCCAGTTTCCTCCAAGAACCTACAATCCACTTGGTGTCGGGGTAGGGTGAGTCCCGGGGGCTCCTGTGCCCCGTGTCCTGGTCTGGGACGTGAGGGGAGTTGGGTGAAGATTTTTAAGTTTGTGTCACCCACTGAGAATATGGAGATATGAGTGGTAGGGGGCGTAGTGGTAATGGGAAGAAACTTGACCCAGAGACAGAAGCCCCTTCTTTACCTGTGGGATCTTGGCAAGCTGTTCGACTGCCCGGATCCTACATTTCTTATCTATTAGCAAAGAAGGATTGCGTTTCCTGCCTGCCCTCATGTGTTTGGGAGGATGAACTGAGGAAAAAAAGTATGAAACGGTGTATAAAAATTGCAAAACACTCTATATGAATGTGAAATATGAAGGCTTCCATGATGCAACAAGGTTTCCAGCTTCATAACTTACATCGAGCTCCAGGAGGAAATGACCTTGTCATAAAAACATCTTCGGATGGCAACCCATTCTTTTTCTACACTGGAAGAAAATCCAAGAGGCTTCCCAAAGAATGGGATTGTAAAAACTGTAAGAGAATCTAAGTTCAAAAGCCCTTGAAAACTGTTGGCCTCAGCCTTAATATTTCCAACAATTCAGCCAAAGGTTTTCTTTCTCATGTAATAAAACATGTTTTTTTGGATGAACCAGATATGTGTCATGAAAAGCTCAAGTGAGATCCAGAAAGCATGAATTCTGAGCCCTTCCGCCTCTCTTCAGGTTGGCTTTTGGATGCCTGCTGGGTCTGCAGGTCACTGGAGGACGGACGGCAGGGATACTGGTGGAGCCCAGGAATGGTCCTCTGCTGGTCTGCGTCTCTCCCCCTTTTCAGCTCCTCTTTCTCCACTTCTTCCTCTCCCCTTCTTCTTGTCTGGAAGATGTAACAGAAGCCCCATGACCTCCTCCTCAAGGGGTTTTCCTGCTGTCTCTGCAGCCCGGTTCCTTCCTGCTCAGAGCCTGGGGTACAGGCATCACGTAGACCTCGATCCTCTGGGTGGCCTTGGTGGGCTGGGGAGGAACATCACTTAGGGGGATGGTTTGTCAATGTTGCAGTGACTTAGGTTCCCAAGGGTGGAAGACGATGCTGTTCCACACGGAAATTCTCTGAAGGTCAAGGGGAAAGACTCAAGTGTTATTGGGATTGGGATGGGATTGATAATGGCTACAGAGTGATTTTGAGTGGTTTGTTCCAGAGGTGTATCTCAACAAAATGTCTGGGTTTTTCAGTTACCTGAACCTGGCATTTTAGGGTTGAAATATGATTTTTAAGGTGCGAACAAGGATGATGACACTTTTATAAGATCAGACTATGGCCCAAACACTTTGATCACCCAGAGTTTACTCTAATACTTGATGATTTTATCACTCGTTGAAAAATATATTGATTTCATAGTATCGGGAATCCCCCAACACTACATCCAAATGCTGGAATAGGGTATAAAGAAATAGTCTGCAGAGATGATAAGCAACCAAGCAAAGGGTTAGGAATCCATCCACCCTTGTCTCCCAACTGGAGATCAACTGGCAGAACAACTGTGTCTTCAGTGGAAATATCTCCATAATTTCTGGGTGTATATTCAAAACAGATGTCCAGAACCAAAAAAGTCTGATAATGTCAACAATATATTGTACAGAACTAGGATTTTCTAATCTGGTAGTTTGACCACCTGCCTGTCAGTGTGTCATACATACAGTGGTGTCTTGTGTGTTTCTGTAATGCTGGAAAGTATTCCACCAGTGTTTCCAACACTGTTCACTCATGGTGGACAGGTTTCAGCAGAGCTTCCAGACTAAGACAGGTTGGAAGAAAGGCCTAGCAATCTACTTCCAAAAATTAACCAATTAAAATCTTATGGATCATAACAGTATATTGTCTGATATAGTACTGGAAGATGAACCCCCTAGGTTGGAAGTCACTCTAATACACAGTGGCCTTGACAATGGACTTGATCATACAAGCAATCAAGAAGATGGTGCAGGACCAGGCAATGTTTTGTTCTGTTGTGCATGGGGTCACCATGTGTTGGCACTGACTCGACAGCAGCTAACAGGAACAAATTTAGTAGTAAAAAACTAAGATGAGACGTAGGCTGGAGGTGGATGGTGACTTAGGGCCCTACCTGTGAGATACTGAGCAGGCTGAAAATGTCTTCTTGAGAGACTGTGAACATTGCTCTCACTGACTCAAAATGGTGCCTTTAACTGTTAATGTATGAGGATGGGGATGTCAAGACAGAGAGATGAGGAGAAGAAGCTGCTGCTGGATGCATCCTGTAATACGGCCTTAAATCTAAAGGAATGATGGTGGGTTGTCGGGAGATGTAAACAGCCTCAAAAGAGAAGAGACTTGGTGCAAAGGAAAGTGTAATAATAACCTCGAAATGAAGTAATAAATTATCAGAGCAAACCATGAGCAAGTAGGGGGCTATGGGAGGGGAGATAAGTCATTCCCAGGATCTCATCCATAGACAAGGGGCAGGGGAAGTAAGAAAAGTGTCTCTCTGCATTGAGGAGTCAAAGCAGAGATGTTGCTGTTGTTGTTGTTAGGTGCCCTCGAGTTGGTTCTGACTCATAGCAACCCTATGTGTAATAGAACAATCCTCACAATCATTACTATGTTTGAGCCCATTGTTGCAGCCACTGTGTCAATCCATCTGGTTGAGCGTCTTCCTCTTTTTCTCTGACCCTCTACTTTGCCAAGCAGGGTGTCCTTCTCCAAGGACTGGTCCCTCCTATATCATGTCCAAAGTACATGAGACGAGTCTCGCCATCATCCTTCTAGGGAGCATTCTGGCTGTACTTCTTTCAAGACAGATTTGTTCATTCTCCTGGCAATCCATGGTATATTCAATATTCTTTGCCAATACCATCATTCAAAGGCATCAGTTCTTTTAGGTCTTCCTTATTCATTGTCCAGCTTTCGCATGCATATGAAGTGACTGAAAATGCCATGGTTTGGTTCAGGCACACCGTAGTCGACAAGATGACGTCTTTGCTTTTTAATACTTTAAAGACATCTTTTAGGGCAGATTTATCCAATGCAAAACATCCTTTGATTTCTTTACTGCCTCTTCCATGGACATTGACTGTGGATCCAAGTAAAATGAAGTCCTTGAAAAATTCAATCTTTTCTTCCTTTATCATGATGCTACTTATTTGTCCAGTTGTGAAGATTTTTGTTTTCTTTATGTTAAGGTGCAATCCACACTGAAGACTGTAGTCTTTGACCTTCATCGGTAAGTGCTTCGAGTTCTCTTCACTTTCAGCAAGGAAGGTTGTGTCATCTGCATATCCCAGGCTGTTAATAAGTCTTCCAACCCTGATGCCCCATTCTTCTTCCTGCAGTCCAGAGTCTTGGAGTATTTGTTCAGCATACAAACTGAATAATATGATGAAAGGACACAACCCTGATACGCACCTTTCCTGATTTTAAATCATGCAGTATCCTCTTGTTCTATCTGAATGATTGCCTCTTGATCTATGTACAGGTTCTGCATGAGTACAGTTAAGTGTTCAGGAATTTCCATTCTTCACAATGTTATCAATAATTTCTTATGACCCACATAGTCCAATGCCTTTGCATAGTCAATAAAACACAGGTAAACCTCTTTCTGCTATTCTCTGCTTTCAGCCAGGATCCATCTGACATCAGCAATGGTATCGCCAGTTTCATGTCCTCTTCTGAATCCGGCCTGTATCTCTGGCAGTTCCCTGTTGATGTACTGCTGCAGCTGCTTTTTAAGGATCTTCAGTAAAATTTTACTTGTGTGATGTTAATGATATTGTTTAATAATTTCTGCATTCTGTTAGATCACTTTTCTTTGGCATAGGTACAAATATGGATCACTTTCAGCAAGTTGACCAGGTAACTGTCTTCCAGATTTCTTAGCATAGACCAATGAGCACTTCCGGTGTTGCATCCCTTTGTTGAAATATCTCAGTTGATATTCTGACAATTCTTGGAGCCTTGTTTTTCACCATTCCCTTTAGTACAGCTTGGCCTTCTTCTTTCAATACCATCGGGTCTTGATCATATATTACCTCCTGAAATGGTTGAATGTTGACCAGTTCTTTTTGGTACACTGACTTTGTGTATTACTTCCATTTTCTTTTGGTGCTTATGGTATCATTCAATATTTTCCCCATAGAATCCTTTAATATTACAGCTCAAGGCTTGAATTTTTTTCTTCAGTTCTTTCAGCTTGAGAAATGTTGAGCATATTCTTCTCTTTTCAATTTCTAACTCCAGGTCTTTGCACATGTTATTATAATACTTGGCTTCATCTTGAGCCACCCTTTGAAATCTTCTGTTCAGCTCATTTACTACATTATTTCTTCCATTTGCTTTAGCTACTCTATGTTCAAGAGCAAGTTTCAGAGTCTCTTCTAACATCCATTTTGGTCTTTTCTTTCTTTCCTGTCTTTTTAATTACCGCTTGTTTTCTTTCTGATGATGTCATTCTGCAACTAGTCTGGCCTTCGGTCGTTAGTGTTCAATGTGTCAAATCTGGTCCTGAGATAGTCTCTAAATTCAGATGGAATATACTCAATATTGTATTTTGGCTCTCCTGGACTTGCTCTAATTTTCTTCAGCTTCAACTTGAACTTGCATATGAGCAACTGATGGTCTGTTCTGCATTTGGCGCCGGCCCTGTTCTAACTGATGATATTGAGCTTTTCCATTGTCTCTTTCCACAGATGTAGTCAATTTGATTCCTGTGTATTCCATCTGGTGAGGTTATGTTATTGAAAAAAGTATTTGCAATGAGGAAGTCATTGGTCTTGCAAAATTCTGTCATGCTATCTGCAGCATTATTTCTGTCACCAAGGCCGTATTTTCCAACTACTGGTCCTTCTTTGTTTCCAACGTTTACATTCCAATCACCAACAATTATCACTGTATCTTGATCACATGTTTAATCAATTTCAGACTGCAGAAGACGGTAAAAATCCTCAATTCCTTCATCTTTGGCATTAGTGTTTGGGTAAATTTGAATAAAAGCAGAGACGGAGGGGTATGATTTTGGGGGGAAGGACTTGTAATCTGGTTTGAAGTCATTTTAGATATTATTTTGATGACGGTGTCCAGAGAAGGGGAAGTTTCTCAGGCAGTTCTAGCAGGAAGCAGAGACATGGTCAAATTTGGATACTGGAGACTCATTCAGTAATTGGGTGAGCAGGGGTACTTCTGTTGCCCAGGTCCCATTGACCCCCACTGCCTTCCAACCCAGTCTGACGGAGGAGGGATTAGGGCACAGGGTCAGAGAGCAGAGTTTGGGCACACAGAGTCTCCACTGTGTGAGGAGCTGAGGTCTTCGTTGGAGGAGGATTCACACTGCCTACAGGAATCTGCAGACAGAATCTGGGGGGACACGCCTTGTCATGGGCTCCTCTCCCTGTCCAGGGATGGCTGGGGCTCCCCATTGCTGACCAGAAGCCACAGAGCAAAGAGCCCTAATAACGTGGTTCACACAGCTCATCTGCCCGGGCTCAGTGCAGGTGGGAAGGGTGAGGATGGGAGCTGAGGGGCGAGAGGAGGAGGCCAGTGCCAAAGGCTAGCAGGAAGGAAGCAAAAATGCAGAGCAAAATGTCCAGATTAAAAAGGGGGAGAAGGAATGGCTAGTAACTTGATCAAACCAACAAAAATAAAGGATGAGAAATAACAAAGTAAAAAAAAAAAAAAAATACAAGAAATACAACCAAGTAAATCATTGCTACATAATATGCCAATTAATTGAATATCCCCAGTAAATGTAAGAAAACCCATGTCTTTCAAGTTGTCCAGGTTAACCCTCTTTAATCAACTCCTTTCTCCTCGCTGGGTGATGAGTTTCTCAGGCTGATGCCTCTTCCCTCCTGTACCTGACACAGTGCCTGGAACATGGAAGCTTTCCGTTCACATCTGACTTAAGTGTCCCCTCCTAGGGCCTCCGGTTGCTCAGTGGCACCCTCTCCTAGCCCTGGTGGCTCCTGTCTTTGGCAGTAATCACAGAGGTCTCAGTTTCCCCTGCCATTCTGGTGTCTCTACATGGCAAGGGAAGGACGGAGTGAACAAACCCACAGTTTGCCCAGCGGTGAAGTTTTCCCAGAATTTGATGCCTTGCAACTCACATGAAGAGAAACGCAAATCTTTTTATGATCTCCACCCATTGATTGCTAGGGAAAACAAAGAGCTAAATGACCAGTCTGGTCTTAAGCTCCTTCAGACTCCATGATTTAGATGATCCCTATAAGTAGATCTCAGTTCTCTGGGAGAGGAATGCTCCATTGTTCCAAGGCTGCCCTCCCCGCACCCCCACCCCCGCCACCTCCCAGGGGTCTGCAGAGGGGTGTGGTGGTGAAGACTCAGGGCCTGGTCATGACCCCCTGTCTGTCCTGGTCTCCAGGGTGTTGTCCTTTCCACTGGTGCCCCGTGTCTGTCAGCTGGGCCAGAGACTGGTGACTTGGCATCATCTAACCTGTTGGAAGCCAGCTAGGTGTGCCATGGAATCAGCTGCCTCCTAGGGTCCAAATAGGCAGGGGGCAAGGACCTCTACCCCTTGTGGTCCCTGAAGGTGTCTCAGTAATTAAGACAGGAATCTGCCTAGCTCACTCTCCTGCCTCATCTCCTGTCTTCTCCCTGGCCTGGAGAAGGGCAGGTTTGTTCTGCTCTCCTTGTTGGACCCTCTATCATCATACAGATGGTCTCACCTTGTCCTGAGCAGGTGGGGTCCACCTCACAGAGGTATAAGTCCTCAGGCTTGGATGCAGGTAGGCTAGAACAAGGTGGCTAAGACCTGGCAAGGATTCTCTCCCCACAGGGCCCTGCTGGAAAGACCCTTGTCTGGAACCTTGTTCTTTCATGAGTGCATGCCAACCTGGGCTGGAGGTGACCCTACTCTGCCTTTCTGTTCCAGAGTCACCAATCCCAGTGATCCACCAGTGATCTGCTCCCATGAAGATTAACAACAACAACAAAAAAACCCAAACCCGTTGCCATCAAGTCAGCCTAGGAAACCCTACGGAGCAGCTCTACCCTGTCCTATAGGGTTGCTATGTGTCCAATTCAATGGATGACACACAACAATAACAATAGCACTGTGGAATAGCCAATGGTGGCTTAGTGGTAGAATTCTCACCTTCCAAGCAGGGGACCCAGGTTTGATTCCCAGACAATGTACCTCTTACGCACCCACCACCCATCTGTCAGTGGAGGTTACGTGTTGCTATGATACTGAACAGATTTTAGCAGAGCTTCCAGGCTAAGTTGAACTGGGAAGAAAGGCCTAAAGATCTACTTCTGAAAAGCACCCAATGAAACCCTATGGATCACAATGGTCCGATCAGCATCCGATCACGGGGATGGCACAGAACTGAGAGGCATTTCATTCCACTGTGCATGGGGTCACCATGAGTCGGGGGTTGACTCGACAGCAGCTAACAACAACACCCCGCACTATCCTCACTTCCCCAACCCTGAGTCCCTTGGAGCAGTAGCTCCTTTAAGAATTTAAAGTCAAGGAGAAGTCACTAAATACCACAGCAGAGAGTCTGCAGACAGATGCTGAACAAAGTGATTTCAAAACAAAGGCTAGATGCAGGGATCTGCCCTGATATGGGGCACAGACAGTTAAGACATTCAAACGGGTGCTATTCCCGAAAAGGAAAGGGCGCTTGCTGTGTGTTAATGTGTAAGCAAAGAACACAAGATTTTGTTACCGATTTAAAAAAAGAAAAAAGGTGCAAGGAAAACAAGGTGAAGGTTTGCCGTGGAAAGAGAGAACTTCTGTCTCGGTGATTCCAAGGGGTGGCTAGTAATTAGGGGGGATGGCACGTGGGGAATGCAAAGCAGCCCTGCTGGCTGGGAGCTTTGATCTCCGCTGCTGCTTGCTTCTGCTCCTTTGTAAGCAGTCCCCTCCACTCCCAGCTCCTCTGGCGGCCTCCGCGGCTGTAAGAAGCCTAATTGGCTGTGGGAAGTAGGGTTCTCATCTCAGACACTAGCGTGATGCGAACACGATACAAACCATGCTGATGCCGTGTGCGTGGCAGATTCCTAGACTCACCTTTTAGCCGAGCTGGAAGCCTGGCCACTTTTTGTCCTCCCCCACACAGGCGGGGATGCTCACCCTCAAATACACACACACTCCAAGCACCTGTGTTTAATTTTCATCGGGAGCACCGTTTTCATTCCTGAGCTGCAAAACTTCCGTGCTCCTGGCCCCTGCTCTGTCAGAATGCACAGTGGCAGATCGGCATATTGAACTATTAATAATTTGCTGTATGCGTTACAGATGTTGCAGAAATGAGCGGTGTTCTATCACTGTTCCTTGACATTGGGGCCCTTGGGGTGGCAGGCTAAGACCCAGATCTGTCTACAACCTGCCTGTTCTGAAGAGAAGGGGGGGAAAAAAAGTGGCCCTTCGAGCAGAATTGCATTCCAGGTCACAGAGCCAATTTTTCAGATGTTCGTTCTTTCCTGTTCCTTGTCCCTCCACTCAGACCTCATCTGGCCAGGATGAAAAACGATGTGATGCGATTTTTTATTCTCCGCTTGACACGCTTATGGAAGGCGAGGAGGTTCATTGGTTCCAAACCCCACAAAGGTCAAGAAATGAGGAACGAGAGTTTTGGAAGGAGCACAGCAAAAACTTTCAACTTGGCCCATGTCTACCCAGGAACACAGCAGTGTTCATTGTTACCCTCCTGCTGCTATTGAGCTGAGGAGGGGCCCTGAACATATGTCTTATGATCACATACTTCGGTATTAAAACATTATTGCACTGCCAGGTGAAATGTATATTAAGTGCCCGGCGGAAAACGGACAGTAGGTTTAAATTTTGACAGCAAACAGCTGTAGGAGCTCTTCAACTTAATTCAAATAACAAAATCAATAGGTTATGCTACAGTTTCAAGTTTCCCCAAACAAATTTATATGAAAAATGATATTAATTTATCTGAGATCACTGCAGCCAAGACATAGATTTTTCTCTGTCACTTCTGAAGGGTAGGGAGAAAATAAAAATCTGAACCACTGCAAAAAAAAAAAGAAAAAAAACGTAACTTGAATAGTTTAGGGATGTAATAAACAAAATGTGCCTTTTCAGTTCAGATCAATCACGATGGCCTTGTTTACCCATTCTGTGGCTGCGCCAATTTTTGAAATGCTAATAAATTAGATCTCCTTTTCATCCCCAAGTTCAGAGAATGGTCCCCTCCAAACATAATACATGTGCTGGCAGCATGCCCGAACTTCGTCTTTCTTTCCTTCTTTCGTTCCTTCTTTCTTTCTTTCTCTCTTTCCTCTTTCTCTCTTCTTTCTCTCTCTCTCTCCCTCCCTCTCTTCCGTCCTTCCTTCCTTTCCCATCTGTCTGTCCATCCGTCCGTCCGTCCATCTGTCTGTCTCTCTGTCTCTCTCCCTTTCTTTCTCTCTCTTCCTTCCTTCCCTCCTCTCTTCCTCCCTCCTCTCTTCCTCCCTCCCTCCCTTCCTTCCTTCTTTCCTTCCTTTCCCCCTCCCTCCTTCCCTCCCTCCCTTCCTGCCTTTCTTCCTTTCCTCCCTTTCTCTCTTTCTTTCTTTCATTCCTTCTTTCCTTTCTTTCATTCTTCTTTCCTTCCTCCTTCCCTCCTTCCCTCCATCCCTCTACTTCTCTTTCTTTCTTTTTTTTTTAGATTATGCTTTTAAAAAATGTCACAAAATCAGTAAGTTCTCTATTGGATAATTCCAGGACAAGGAAAACCTGAAGGCTCACAATCCAAGTTTAAGCCGAATGGTGCCAGATAGAATTCCAATTTAGACACGGTTCTAGTTCACACTGCTTTCGGTCCGTTAACTTCCCCTGAACTGTGCAGCCAAAAGGTTTAATAGTGTTGCCGGCAGGACAAATGTACAGAGAGACCTTGATTGGTCACTGTTTGGAAAAGTCAAGGCTACGATGCGGTTCTGGATTGTGCTCAGCCTTCACTTTGCACACCTAACTAAACCTCAGTGGAAGTCTTCTTACGTTGACATTATGTTTCCATGTGAAAAAGTGTTTTCACCCATGAGGCAGCTGATGGCCTTGGTCATCCATTTCCTGGTGTTGTCCATTATTCGACACCCTCTGTCTGAGACTTAGAGGGGCCGTCTGATATTCTGGTTGTGAAGGCGCCCATAGGATGTGGCCCTTGCTCTCAAGAGGTGTGTGGCATAGTCAGAGAGATTTGTACCTGCGAGGAGGTGAGATGGTACCCACTGTGAAAATGGTGAAATGGAGACAGAGATCCATCTGGGCCTGAGACAGACAGTGGGAGGAGGAAGAAGGCCCGTATGGGAATGGGGACAGCCTGGGTGGCAGGAGCTTGAGGTAGGTGTGGGTGTTGTGTTCAGCACGTTGATTAAGAACTCAGACTAGCTTTTCACTGGAAGTGCTCAGCCCTCTGGGTGTGTCCGCTGTTTGTGGGGATAGGAGCACTGTCACATCAGTCTGGGTGTTCAGAAGGAAGGCTTCGTCAGTTCATAAACTGCTTTCAGAAATGCCACAAATCTGGTCCATGTTCTAAGATTCAGGAGCCCAAGGGTTGGTGCACAGTTGCTCACCACTCCTTCTACCAGTGCCAGATACCCTGAGTCAACCCTATGTCAGGCCCCATGTGGACTCGAACCTCCAACCTTCAGGTCAGCAGCCAATTGCGTTCACCATTTGCACTGCCCTGGGACACCACACGGTTGTATATGTGTTTGTTATTGTGTATGTTTCCTGAAAGGAGCTTCCAGAGCGTTCTTCTGAGTGGTTGGAGCCCGGGACCTCAAGCTCTCCAGAGAAAACAGTGGAAGTGGGGGTCACTCAGGTTGAGGGTCCTGCTATCCTAGGACTTCTTGTGTCCAGAAAGAGTCCAACATTTTACACGACAGTGCTGGAAGTGGCCTTCACTCAAGGATTTCTGTTACCACTGCTGCTCCTGGGTGATACACTCAGTCACATTCTCTATGAAAATGCCCTGAGCCTTGGTATCAGGGGAACTTGGGAGGGGGACAGTGACAATTCCAGTTTCACTGCCCAACTGGCCGGGGGTCTCTGTGCCCTTTTTGCTGCATTTGTCTCTAGGGGGAGGCCTTCCCTGGCGCTCTTGGCCTGCTGTGAGCAGTCCTCAAAGATCTACTGTCAGATTAGCACGGACATACTTGGGGAGGACGCGGGGTGGACAAACCCTTCCTGTCTAGTGTCCGGGTGGAAACAATCCCCTGAAGACAGTCTCAAATATAAAACTAATTGAGAAGTAAAGCCATCTTGGTTAAGGAAGCCTGAGAGCATTTTCCGATTGCAAAGCCAGCTCAATTCCTTCTCGTTTTCATTTATTGGTGACTTTTTAGCAAAGGTTTGGAGCCAAATTTAGAACAGCTGGTTTTTCAGAAACTGCTGGAACATTAAAAAAAAAATGCTTTGTTTGGTGCCATACCCAAATAACAGAGGTTTAAACCTCCAGCTCTGAAGAAGTCTAGCCGCGGGTGGGTCTGGGTCCTGAGAAAGTGGCCTTTGTTTAGGGTGGATGGCGGACACCCTACCAGGCTGAAACACCCGGGTGTATTTCTCTGCGAGTGCAATTGGTTTCATAGATTCTGCCTTTGCAAGACCTGGGTGACTTTCTGTGATGTGCCCATGGGCCGAGGCAAAAAATGCCACCACTGGCGAGCCTGAGCCATGTACCCAGGTTCACAGACAAGGAGAGGGCACTGACATTGTCCTGCTTAAAAAAAAAACTCCACTCCGTACAAGGTGTAACTATAGGCTTTGTTTTTAAAAAATCTGCACTGTTTATACAGATCCTTTTTAGCCTTTCTGCCGTGTGACATTTGATCTCTTTCCATCCCATCATCTGAGAATACAGTTTTTGCTCGAAAACAAACTGGAAGCTTCCCAGATAGTAAAGGGTCTATCTCCAGAGGTGGTTCCCTGCATCTGAAAGGCCTGTCTTGGTGCCAGGGAGGGTGGAGCTATTCATGGCCTCTGTTCTATATTAAAATAAAAAAGCCAGATTGAAATCACCAGAAGGAAAGGATTTCCCCGGAATATGATCTCTGATAGTCTAACTCTGGTTTCTATTCCTCTAGCAGCACTTA
Source organism: Elephas maximus indicus (assembly GCF_024166365.1). Classification (NCBI taxonomy): domain Eukaryota; kingdom Metazoa; phylum Chordata; class Mammalia; order Proboscidea; family Elephantidae; genus Elephas; species Elephas maximus. Next base: position 78,814,600 of record NC_064834.1, on the reverse strand, counting down.
TGTGTTAATAGGCCAGGTATCAGGGAGCAGGGATCACTGAAAACATGTTTATGAACTTATTAAATGCAGCATAAGGATGCAGGGCCAGCCCTGCCCTGGTCACCAGGACCCAGGCTGCTGAATGAACTCCGCATGCACAGGCCACCTCCCGCTCCCCTCCCCGCTGACGCAGAGCCAGGGCCTCCAGGGTCTGGCTACACAATGCCATAAGAACTCCCCCGGAGGCATTCAAATGCTCATTTAAACTCCAGGCCAACATGTTAACTCATGGACTCATGTAAATTTATTGATTAAGCCGAGCCCAGAATCCCTGGCTTAGAGAATGTTTAGGTTGCTGTGCAGGCTGGTGCGGGGCCCAGAGCTGGATGTGCCAGGTCCCACCCACATACTGAGGCACAGCCTGGGGTACAGTGGTCAGAGCCCCCAGCAAAACCCAGAAACTGTGACCAGGCTGCTAACTCTGACTTTGGAGGACTGAAATAGGGAAAGATTTCCTCAGTGGTTAAGCGTTCAGCTGCTAACCAGGAGGTAGACAGGTTGAACCTACCAGCTGTTCCTTGGACATCCTATGCGGCAGTTCTACTCTGTCCTATAGGGTCACTATGAGTCAGAATCACCTCGATGGCATTTTTTTTTTTTTTTTTTAGCATCTAAAGCTAAACCCAAATTCCTTATTTTATAATGAGTCTGCTACTTTGTCGTTTTAGCTGTCCTTAAGCAGCTAACATTCTAGTTTTCAGCTGAGTCATGAAGGCCATTTGCAAACAGAAACATCAGTTGCCATCAAATCAGGCCCCACTCATGGCGACCCACGTGTCTCAGAGTAAAACTGTGTTCCACAGGGTTTCCATGGCTGATTTTTTGGAAGAAGATCTCCAGGCTTTTCTTCTGAAGCATCTCTGGGTGGACTTGAACTACTGACCTTTTAGCTAGCAGCTGAGTGCTTAACATTTTGCACCACTCAAGGACTCCTATTTGCAAACACAACCACCTGCAAATAGGTACGAGTTACCCATCACACAAAAACCCGTTGCCGTCAAGTCGATTCTGACTTACAGTGACCCTATAGGACTGTCCCATAGGATTTCCTAGGTTGTTGTAATCTTTACTGAAGCAAACGCCACATCTTTCTTCCATGGAGAAGCTGGTGGCTTTGAACCACTGACTTTTTGGTTAGCAGCTCAGTGCTTAACCACTGCACCACCAGGGCTCCATCACACAGGTATGGTACATCATCTACCTTGATGGCCTTCATAGTCACTTGTAAGCAGGGGACCACGTGGCTGCCTTCCCCTGGACATTCATGGCTTCTACCTGTGTCGTTCTGGCTTGAATATGTTACTGCTCCCAAAGGCCCCAGTTCAGAAGGTAGATGGTACAGCCAACCCCCTGCCGTAGACGGAGGCATTTCCCAGTGCAGATCATGCCAGGAGACACATGTTTCTAAGGTGCTGCCACACAAGGGCCCCCAGCAGGAACTCAGGAGGACAAGTGCTTGCTTAGGAAAGGGCCCGGGCCTCAGATTTTCTTGAAAACCCCCAGCCCCGCATAGTGCCTTCTATGAAATAAGTGGATAAGCAGAGTATGACCAGCAACCAAAAAGGTAAGGTAAAATAAAATATGCACCTCTTCCTTCAGTTTTACACCTAAAAAAGTATAAAATATCGAAAACTTATTTAATTACACTTGACATTTTAGACATCGCAGTTGTATGAAATGCTGATGCTCTGTCTTAAAAAGTTCCCACGCTGTCACTAAGCTTCCTAAGCTATTGGCACAACTAGAAAGGAACTGCAAGGTCAGAGGAAAATAAGACAGATACACTGCACGTGTGTAAACTCTACTCCAGACTGCAGTCATTCTAACACTACACATATGTAAACTATATCCAGATTGCAGTTATTCTAACACTACACGTGTGTAAACTAAACCCAGACTGCAGTCACTCTACCACTGCATGTGTGTAAACTCTACCCCAGATTGCAGTCATTCTAACACTACACATGTGTAAACTATGCTGAACATTTCAGTCATTTTAACACTACACGTGTGCAAACCATACTTCAGATTGCAGTCATTCTAGCAGTACCCGTATGTAAACTATAGTCTAGATTGCAGTCATTCTAACACTACACATGTGTAAACTATACTCCATGTTGCAGTCATTCTAACACTTAAAAAAAAAAAACCACTGCTGTCGAGTCGATTCCAACTCATAGTGACCCTATAGGACAGAGTAGAACTGCCCCACAGAGTTTCCAAGGAGCGCCTGGCAGATTTGAACTGCTGACCTCTTGGTTAGCAGTCATAGCACTTAACGACTACGCCACCAGGGTTTCCCCAATTCTGACACTACACGTGTGTAAACTGCTTTCCCCAATTCTGACACTACACGTGTGTAAACTATGCTTTCCCCAATTCTAACACTACACGTGTGTAAACTATACTCCAGATTGCAGTCATTCTAACACTGCACATGTATAAACTATGCTGAACATTGCAGTCGTTCTAACACTACTCGTGTGCAAACCACGCTCCAGATTGCAGTCACTCTAACACTACACATATGTATATGCCAGACTGCAGTCATTCTAGCGTGTAAATTATATTCTAGGTTGCAGTCATTCTGGGAGTTCCACGTCCAAGTATGACCATTTAGGACACCCTCACTCAGAGAGCAGATGACCTGCTGGCGGACGCCCGTCAAGACAGCAAACTGCAAACCAACCTGCCTGCCTGAGTCTCAATCTCATTCCAAGATGGACAAACACCCAAAAGACTTTTTTGCCATCATAATCTCTGAAAGAGACCAGGTCTCCTGGGTTCAAAGAGCTTCAGGTTCTGCAGCCTGTCAGAGGGGGTTGGAGCAGGTGCTGGACCAAGCCTGTCTGCTCTTGCATTGGGCTCAGTGACCAAAAGCCAGTGCTTAGCATAGAAGGTTCTAGATACTTGGTATGAAAAGGACTCTGATCCCTAGAGACCTGGGAGTTACCTACAAGGGTCTCTTGGAGAAGATGGATTCTTCTCTTTTTCTCTCTTAACCCTTTTCATCACTGAATACTTCAGCTGTAATGGATTTTTGTTTTATAAGACCTTTCTCCTTCTCCCTATGCAATCTGGGGGCTTTTTATTCTTTTTGGTCTTATTACACTGCTTAGACCCTCCAGCCTAGCACTGAATAGAATGGTGAGAGTCCGCGCATCCATGTCATACTCCTGGACTTACGGGATGGACACTCAGTCTTCCACCGTTAAATATGATGTCAGCCATAGGTTTGTTTTTGTTTATTTTGTTGTGTGCTCCCTTTGGACATTCTATTCCCTATGCCTGGTTCACTGTTCCACCCACTTACTCTTCTCTCCCCATCCAAACTCTCTTGCAAACATTAACCTACCTTTGTCTCTGTGTTTGCCTGTTCTGTTGTCCTTGTTAGTTGCTGTCAAGTCAATTCCCACTCGTGGAGACCCCATGTTTGTCAGAGTAGAATTGTGCTCCATTGGGTTTTCAAGGCTGTGAACTTTCAGAAGCAGATCTCCAGGCCTGTATTCCGAGGCACCTCTGGGTGCATTTGAACCATCAACCTTTCAGCTAGTAGTCAAGCACTTAACCGACTGCACCCCCCATGGAATCCTTGCTTATTCTACCTTATATAGGATAGCTATGGATTGTAATTGACTCAACAGCAATGGGTTTGGGCTAGATATCTCATATAAGTGGGGTCATACAACATTTGTCCTTTTGTGTCTGACTTATATTTCACTTAGCTTAACATACTATTTTAAGGGGTCATCCATGTTGTAGCATGTATCAGTACTTCATTCCTTTTTATGGCTGATTATATTCCATTGTGTGGATATACCACATTTAGTTTATCCATTCAACTGTTGATGGGTTCTTGGGTTGTTCCCACCTTGAGATATTGGGAATAATGCTGCAATGAATATTGGTGTACAAGTGTCTGCTTGAGGTTCTGCTTTCAATTCTTTTGGGTTTATACCCAAGAATGGAATTGTTGGGTCATATGGTAACTGATGTAATGGATTTTTGGAAAAGGATATTAGCAGAATACTAATATGGAAACTTTCTCCCCTCAGTTTCAATTTGATAGGTTTAAGATATCAAAGTGAGTGTGGGACAGAATGCCATGGGAAGAATTCACAAAGGAAATACCTAACAACAGATTCCACAAATCTTGGATCCTCTAGCCTGATTAGGGATAAAGGAGTCATAAATTTGGAGAAATTTTTTTCTAGAAAGAACAGTTCCCATTCTGTAGGTCCTCTCCCCTCTGCTCTCTCAAAGGTGGGTAAGGGACCCCAAGAAAGGAGGCCTCTGGGGATTGCACATGGGAAGACCCTCAATGAGATGGGATTGACATAGTGGCTGCAACTATGGGCTCGAGCACAGGAAGAACTGTAAGGCTAGTGCAGGACTGGGTGGCATTTTGTACTGTTGCACATAGGGTCACTATGAGTCGGAACCAACTCGACAGCACCTAGCAACAACAACAATAGGGTCTTTTGCAGGGCTATAGTTTTAAAGTATGATGAAGTCCAATTTCTCAAATGTTTCATTTATTAATCATGCTTTGACTGTAACATCTGTATTGTTGTTGTTATGTGCCATCAAGCGGTCCTTACTCATAGCGAACCCATGCACAACAGAACACAACACTGCCCAATTCTGCGCCATCCTAACAGCTTTTGCTATGCTTGAGCCCATTATTGCAGCCATTGTGTTAATCCATCTCATTGAGGGTCTTTTTTGCTGACCCTCTACTTTACCAAGCATGACATCCTTCTCCAGGGTCTGATCCATCCAGATAACATGTCCAAAATATGTGAGATGAAGTCTCATCATCCTTGCTTCTAAGGAGCATTCTGGTTGTACTTCTTCCAAGACAGGTTTGTTCATTCTTTTGGCAGTCCATGGTATATTCAACATTCTTCTCCAACACCACAATTCAAAGGTGACAACTTTTCTTCAGTCTTCCTTACTCATTGTCCAGTCTTCACATGCATATGAGGCAATTGAAAACACCATGGCTTGGATCGGGTGCACCTTAGTCCTCAAGGTGACATCTTTGCTTTTCAACATCTTGTATGGGTCCAGGTGTTTGAAACCATTTTGATTCTGCTGTTTTGTACCCATATTTTCCACCAACCTTTTGGTAAGCAGCCATGAGCTTAACCACTGTGCCCCTAGGCTCCTTGTTAGGAGGCTAGAAGTCAAAATTCAGGGTTCGGGGGAAGGCTTTCTTTCTCATTGTGGTGTGGCCAAAGGGAGCAACCACCTGACACTGCTTTTTAAAAGCTGAGCTCTTTCAAGTGTCCCCGAGAACAGAACCTCCTGTTGTTGCCAGGTGGTAACTCCAGGTTCTGCTCAGTGGGACTCATATTGGCCAATAAATGAGAGACCGAGGTGGGAAAGCAGAAAGGTGCCTTTGTTTTGTTGTGTAAGGAAAGGAGTCATTTGGAGCTACTGCCACCAAGACTGCTCCATGAGAGTGAGGGGAAAGGTTATTTTTAAGGGGTTTACAAGTAGGGGTTCATACAAGTTACATCAGCAACATTCTTAATCATACTACACAGGTGTAATGAGGTTTACATATAACTTCATGCATCAGCAGGATTTTTATGGGACAGGCCAAGCAAAGGAACTAGGATTCTAACGCAAAGTTATGGGGCAGGCTGAGCAAGCCGCTTGAGGCAGTGGAATCTTCCTCAGCCTGGGAACCTCTCCCTTACTGTGGGGAGGAGCTGCATGTTGAACGGGTCCTCGCTTTGTGTCCCTACTTGCTGCCGAGTTTATTGACGGTGCCTCCTTACCTTTGCTTTCTATTCCACTCTTTATCTGAAGGATGTTGACTGGCTGCCAAAGTCCACAGGAACACATTCAACAAAAAGCTGAATAATGGGAAGACCAACTTTAACCCGGATGACTTCACAAGAATGTCTTATGAACGCTCTTCCAGGTTCCAGACATGCTGTCTGTCCTACTGTGAATGCCTATTGACACCCTGCCAGGGAACGGGTGTTCTTTCCTGGAGAGTGGCTCAGGTCATCTCAGATTCAGTGCCCGTGCCAGGGATAATGCCACGAGCTACAGATCCATGGCGGCCGGCTCCCTTCTTCTGGGAAGGTTGGCATGGAGCACCAAGCTGGGAGGCCCGGGCTGGAGCTGCGCCTCCCAGCTGCTGGCCCCACAACCATTTGCTGAGCGAGGAGATGGAAGTGGCAGAGACAAACAGGATTAAGAATAGCAGGCTCAGGGAGGGAGTTCACTAAGCATTTGATTGCCTTGGCCTCAAATGATATTCCTGGGAATTTTCCTTAAAATTATTTTGTACTGTATTTAAAACACACACACACACACACACACAACACACACAACCTTAAACACATCTTGACTGCTTTTTCCTGGCAGACTTCTGTATTTCAATTCAGCATCAAATAGAGGGGCCTGAATTCTAAATTAGTTGATAGCAGGATATATTTATAAATCTGTTTTAATATTTAGGAGTGTTGTTCCCACATTAGAGTAAACTAGTGAGAACCCTAAAAATCAGATGCAAAAACCAAATACCTGAAATCATGCATCGTATAGCCCGGCAAGGCCATAGACGAGCTGACGTCAGCACAGGGAAAGGTGTTCAGATTAAGCCAGTGGCCTAGTAGACTCTGGCTCAGGGCAGCCCCGTGTGTGTCAGAGTCGGAACGTGCTCCGCGGGGCTTTCAGGGACTGATTTTTTGGAAGTAGATCTCCAGACCTTTCTTTGGAGGTGCGTCGGGTGGGCTTGAAACTGCAAGCTTTTGGTCGGTAGCCAAGCAGTTTAACCACGTACCATGAGAGGACTCTGGGCTCAAATGTGTATCCATCACAAGCACACGTCAGGGCCCTTCTGGTTTCCCTTAAAGCCGGCAGCCTCCCTTCTCTTCCCTCCCACCTCTCCCACATCCCCTCCCCCCCGCCACATTAGACTTTTAAAAACTGTTCAAGGAGAAACAGCTTCTTATACACCAACCAATTGTGCAATTGTGGATGCACCTGATGGTCAGAAAGGCCAACAAAGGCCCACACACGTTGCTTTGGAACAGAGGGCCCAGAAGCCCACAGGATGAGTCGTGTCTGAGTCCACATCCGTGCCTCTTCCTGCTCGCCTTGAGGACTTACAGATGGGCGGGAACTGCTCCCTCACCCTTCTCCCTTACCCCCCAAGAGGGCTGTCCACTTGTCTCTCTCTTTACTCCGTGGATTACCACTCACCCTGCACACTTGCTCCTGAAGAGAGGGCTGATGCAAAGGCATTGGCTTTCAATTTGACCTAACAAGAATCTCAACACTTGACACACACGAGTGCCCCTCAGAAAAGCTCAATCCACTCATTGCATAGGACTCCAGAGTCCTACGAGTCAAGATGGTCCAAGGGTCATGCTAAAATCTGTAGGTTTCTCCTAGCAATAAAACGGGGTGCCTGTGACTGCGTAGGTATTCTTCCCTCCCCTATCGAGAAGGTGTTGAACTAGCAGATTCAAGCTGGCCATAAATGCTTCATTGTCCCCAGGAGATGATATTTGGAAGAACCAGAGGCTAGGAATCAGAATGCCTCTGTATATGGCCTCTCTGTCACTGCTCACTGCCATGTGACCACCCTGAATCTCTCTCTCCTCATTTGCAGGAAGGGAGTTGTTGTATCTACCGACCTCCTTTCTCAAGCTAGTTTCTAGGTTGGAAAAGTCCTCATTTCTGCTCGCTTTCTCCATTCTTCACAATATTATTGGAAACAATTTGAAGACAAATGGAAAGCTTACTGATAGAGATTTCTGATAAAACCAATGAAAGACAGTAACAATAGCCACCTCCTTGTGAGGTCTGAAGAAAGAGCTAGCACTGTTTCTCCTGCCAGGCCCTTTGTAAAAGTGAGGGACCCTCAAGCCTAACCTCACGGGGTATCTTAGCTTTATTCACTGCAAGGGAAGACCCCAAACCAACAGCCGTTCACCCAGAGCTTCTGCCATTCCATTTTATGCTGCATCATAGTGTCCTCCACTGAAAGACCTTAGGTGGTAGCCAACCGAAAGCCTTATGACCATATGCAGTGACCGAAGCAAGGAAGTGGGCAGGGCTGGCCAAGGTCATGCAGCTGGCCAATCTCAGAGGAAGGGGTTGATAAGAAGTCCATCCAGCTCTAGGACAGCACTGCACAGATGCAAGTTCATTCCTCCATGTGGAGGCTTGGCATGAAGCTTCCTGATGACATATCATGACAGGCGTGTGAGGGCCTGAGTCCCTTCACCATTCTTGGGAGCAGAATGAGGTTCACTGCCATCTCCTCCCTGATTTGTCTTATCCTCAGCATCACCTCCGGTGACTGCCCAAACCACCCTAGCACCTTCCACCTCCTGCCTGGGTTTTAGGACTCCTTCAGTGATTGGCTTGGAACATCTCCTACTGTTCGCTGGCTGGGAATAAGTATGAGGATTCCAGGGGAGTGGTTTCTATGGCAACAGCAGCCTCATGGAAGGTTTTAGAACTTTTACCTCCCACTCAGAGTACTGCAGACATTCAGAAAGCATAAGGCATAAAGACGAGCGCTAATTACCTGACCTGAATTTGCTGTGGTGGGCAGAAGAAAGACAAGTGCAGTGCGGTCTGGCAGGCATTCTTCATCGTCACACATCCAAATTACCTTTCTGGAAGTGAATCATTGTCATATTATTCTAACTTTCCGTTGGAGGTGGCATTGGGCATCACACCCAGGGTCATTCATCTTGCACTGTGAAAGGCTCAGCCTCATGTCTGGGAGAGCAGAGGGTTGTCTTCTGGTACTTCTTTCTGGTCAACCTGGCAGACATGACAATTGGGTGGTTTGTGATGTCTCTATAGCTGGGATGTTGGTGGAGTAGCAAAATAGCCCTGGATAATCAGCTAGTATTTAAACCCAGATCATTGAGGTCCTAAGTACTGGTCTTGGACATCTGAAAGCCAAGGCTGACTCAGAAGGTGGTCTTTATGCCATGAGCCTAAGAGCCCTTCAGTCTACTTGTAGGACGATAGAACAGCTTCCAAAGCAGCCTTAAAGTGGCCCTAAAGAGCCATGTAGAGAGTCTCTCTTATTCGAGATTCTTCTGGAAAACACTACTTGTGAAAGCAGATGATCCACTTCCAGCTCTTAGGACCACATGTGGTGGCCATATCACTTACTTCTTACCAAGCCCACTTCTTATCAGAGGAGTTGGTGTAGACGAGAAGCCACAAACACCAGCTCTAGAGAAGCCCTGGGCAAGCAGCTTAACCGCATTTCCTTACCTGCAAAATGGGGACAACGTGACCCTCCCAACAGGATTGCAGGAGCCCTGTGGGGCACAGTGGTTAAGAGCTCAGGCTGATAACCAAAAGGCTGGCAGTTGGAATCCACCAACTGCCCTTTGGAAACCCTATGGGGCAATTCTACTCTGTCCTATAGGGTCACTATGAGTCGGAATCGACTCGATGGCAATGGGTTTTTTTTTTTTTTTTTTTTCTGGTTTTAACTGGGTTACATGATGATTTAAAGAGAAAAATATATATTATTTCCAACATATCATGCATATTAAAATGTTAGTTATTGTGGAAATCATTGCCTTTCCGTAAGCAACCTCTTTAATAATTTTAGCATGAAATGACACCTTTGAAATAATTGCTTCTAGAATCAAGAAGCAAGAGTCAACTTGAGCAGTAAGACTATGATTTTTTTACAAGTTTAGATTCCACTCTGAAAAAAAAATTTAGTATCAGTTTTATGCTTGCTTACTGGCTATGCTTCCGTAATAGGATATTTGCTGTAACACAAATCTATTTTAACATATTCAGCATAAAAGGGCACTAGCACAAAGCAGTCAGGATTAAATCTAGGTGTTCTAAAACTCAGATTAAATCCAGGTGCTCTCATGCTGGTGCTGTGTCTGCCTTCTTTGCAACTTCCGGCCTGTTAGAACGCTCCCTCACAAACTTTTCTCCCTGCTTATGGGTGTGCCGTTCACTTTAGCCCTTAGGCTATCTCTCGTTTCAGAGTTCTGTTTTTCCCAATGAGGCACTAGAATCATCGAAGGCATGTGTTATCATCGTTGCTTCTTTTATGCCCTTTGTACCCATTCAACAGACATCTACTGAGATGGTGTCAGACCCGACCTCCTGTGCCTTCTCAGAGTCTCTGGGACTTTCCACCTCCAAGGACTGGCCTGCTTCCTCCCATTCGTCACTGCCACTGTGACATGCTTCTTGCAGACACTGATGCCTAGCCATTGAGGGTGGATGCTTCTAGTGGGTGAAGCTCTGTGCTTCAGGGCTTGGGATCGTGGAGGTGGGAGGAAGTTTGCTCCATCCCAGGTGCACTTTGACCAATGGTAGACAGGAAGCAGGTAGGTAAGCCCCTCTCCGTCACTTCCATGTATGAACCATCCTGGCCTTTCTTTCCATCAGTCTGTATGAGGACATCCACCCTGTCTGAGGGGGGCACCCAACAAGCCATGGCCGGGAAGCTTGGTGTTTGTTGCAAAGCAGGACCAGATGGGTCACACTTGTATCTGCTTCCCGCCCTCTCTAGTTCAACCCCCTTCGTACCCTCACTCTTGCTGCCCTGCAATCTCACCTTTCAGTAAAACATCAGCACTCAAGTCACCTCAGCTCTGTCTTCTGGGGAATCTAAGCTGAGACAAGGATCTACTGTGCCAAGAGTTGTTGGAAGTGCTGGGGTCAAAGGGCAAGCAAGAGTGGCATGGTCCATGGGACTCCAGCATTGTAGAGAACAGACAGTGGGCTAGACTTTCTGATGTTAATGTAAGCTGGGATTGGTTATAGCTAAGGCAGGGGTGTCGATTCTAAATCTTCCAAGACAGATTAAGAGGTGTGAGAGTCAGGTTTCTAGTATTTTAGCAGCTGACATCAGGTAACAGGAGAATGAAGCGAGGTAACAAGTGCAGCTGAGACCACGCCAGGCTCCTGAACTGCCTTCTACCCGGTAGGGTTGTGGCTATGCGGAGGAGGCCAAGTGCCTCTTTGCCATCAGGAGGAAGATCCCCCAGGGGTATTTTTTTTTTTTTCCCCAAATACAACTTTAAAGTCAAAATTTTTGAGATAGCTCAAAGGTTATTTGGAAAACTGAGAAGGAGCCCTCTTTATTCTCTCCCCAACTTACCCAGTATGCACACATGTACACACACACTCACACATATACGCACATCACACAACACTCACATACATTACACACAGATGCATACACTCACATCGCACACACACTCACACATGCACACACTACACACATCATGCATACCACAGACACACACGTCACAGATTCCACACACACACCACGCACATTACATACAGAATCATACACTCACTCACATTACACACATGCTCACATATGCACACACCACACACACATTATACATACCACACACATCAGACACCACACACTCACACACACCACACACTCACACACATCACACACTCAGACACCACACACACACCACACACATCACACTCACACACACATCACACACACACAGTCACACACACACCACACACATCACACTCACACACACACTCATACCACACACACTGTCTCACACACATCACACACACACTGGCACACACACAATGTTCTGTACTCACCCAGCACTATTTGGTCCCTTCAGCTCCTCACTCCACTAGTCGTCTTCACGGCAGCCATCCTTAGGAGAATGGAAACCCAAGTCAATTGATCTGCTGTCTGATGAAGCCTTGGGGTTCCGCGGTCACCCTGAGCCTATTGTGAGCAGGAGAACTCGGCTCCTCAAAGGCTTCATCTGCAGACCACAGAGGACTCTCCCTCATTGACTTAGTTAGCTGAGCCAGCTTCTCAGTAAGGGATGTGCCAGAGCCTCCCATGGCCTTCTCCCCAAGGGATGTGCCAGAGCCTCCCATGGCCTTCTCCCCAAGAAATTACCATCAATGCCTGCAATTACAGATGTTTGTTTCCAAGGATGACTGGGGTGAGGATGGAGAGACAGGAAAGTTCAGTAGCCCCTCCAATGACGACAAAAATACAGCTGTAGCGTGAGCCTGGCCATCACTTGAGTCTCTGGCTGGTAGAAGCCTTTTGTCATGCTACCAGCCAGAGATCCATTCTCCACAGAGAAACCCAACTCCAGGCGAGTGAGTCCTCAGAAGTAATCACTTTCTTTACTCACTAGTGTAACTGCACAGACCCAAGAAATCATGGGGCAGAAAAGCCTCTATTGTAAGGTCTTAACCTTTTAGGTTGACATTAAATTGGAAGAAACTGCTCATGTTAGAAATAATTACTGCTGATAATGAATACAATTGAGCATAAAAAAATCTTTATAACTAGGGTACCATTTGTGCACTTAGAAATCGGCTCATATTTTTCCTTTCACAGATGTTATAATAATGGTGTCAACACGTTTATTTCTTCGTCCATAAGCTGAAAATTATGGCTGTCCCATGAATTGCTAGCACGCTGGGAAGTTGGGGGCCCAGCTGCAGAGCACATGAGTCCAGGCTTCTGCCCAGGCTCGTGTTTCACAGTGACCTCAGCTTCCTGTGTGTAGCGGGGACCGATGCGAGGAAGGGCTTGTAAAACTGTTTTTGAAGAGTGAAGTTATGAAGAGGTGCTGCGGTGTCAAACATCTGCTCCATCCATTACACCCAAAGAGCAGGGAACCCACAGTAGGGGCAGGCAACATCAATAAATTAAAATCCTCCTGTGAGCTCACTCTACAAGCCTGTGCCAAGTTGAACCATGAATTAAAAAAAAAAAAAAAAAAAGACACTAAGGAAGAAGAGGGAAGCTCTTTGCTCCAGCTACCAGAGTAACCCTTAGATTCTGGGTTTTTTTTTTTTTTTTTTTAAATGTAGTTGATGGGTTTCTTATCAAAATATAAGCAACGTTTACTGGTTGACTTGGGTATTTCAGTGATGGGAGAAGACCATGCGGGTTTGGTTTCTCTCAGAAGCTATGTTCATTTCATACTGGTGGATGAAAGAAAATAAATACAATGTCATTTTAGTTAAGTGTGTAGGTTACAGACAGCATGGATACTCAAATCATTATTTATTACATCTAGAATCTGATACTTCTAATCAGGCTGTGTGTGTACCATACAGGTAGCAGGCGTTTTGTCAAAACTGATGTATGTATTAATTACCAAAGAAAAACAGAAATGTATTCAATATTTAAAGTTTTGAAGCAGGTTGTTTCGAATCGAGATTCCAAATAAGCAGCCTGAATAGGAAATGTGCTCCCCTCCCCGGCCTGGCTCCCTCGCGCACACATGCACACGCCGGCACCATCCACTTCAACCCGAACCTCCACTTTGCAAGACGAGGAGAGAGGAAATTGGAAATGGAATGCTTAGTAATCCTGTCTGCCTTCCCCCGTCCAATCTCCTTCCCCGCACATCATATATCAATGAGCAGTCCAGGTCGTTCACAAGCCCCGATCAGCCCTGGTACGGAGACCAGGTCCCCGAGAGCGCGGGCAGATGCGCCAGTGACGCGAAACACGTGCCCAGGTGTGCGCGCAGCCGGAGCAGGCGCCAAGCGCGTGGTTCTGAGCGTGCTCGCCGAGTCACCTCCCAGCTTATGAGAACGTCCCAGGCCGTGGTCGGCTCTTGGAAGGGTGGCTCCGAGAGTGAGGGGCAAGACTACATCTCCTCCTGGGCGGTGTTTGAGATGGTCATACCCTAGAGCGCCCACCACCCTCAAACCACAAGCCTTGGGAAAGAAACTATAACCACCACTCAGGCCTCAAACTCTGATCTTTTGCCACACTTACCCCCCAAGTAAATAACCGGTGATGCGAAATTTACACCCCTCTCCCCCTCACCTCAGTTTCTCTTCTGTATAAAATGAGTTCGGTAACGTTGATCATGAAGGACTGAATTCAATCTTTGCACCTTCTTTTCAAAATTCTGATACTAATCTGAGATGATAAATTGGAAAGCTTATTCCCGTTATGCGAAATTATTCAAAACAGATTACGCAGTCGATTTAAAGGCTATTTCTTTTTCCAATCCCTAAGAACAAGTGCTGTTCGGGAGAAGGCCACAAAATCTATTTTAATCTGTTTACCCTTCGAAATGACCATCAGCCTTCACCTTCCAGTTACCTGCGCCCTGTGAGCTGCAATCTGTTTATGCTGCCACCAGGCTTGTACAGCCGCTGTTAGCCCACGTGCTTTGTTGTTTCTTCTTGGCCTTTCTAAGCAAAGAGAGCATTTGATACATTTCTGCTTCAAAGTCACTGTTCTTAACCACACCATACTCAAATGACGTTTGCTCATTCGGCAAATCTACCACCGACTAGCTGGGCGACCTGGGCAAGCAATGTATAACGTCTGCAAGCCACGTTTGCATCTTCCCTAAAATGAAAGTAACAGTGCCGGGAGGAGTGTTGGGAGGATGCAACGAGCCAGCATATGCAGAGTTCCCAGCCCAGTGCCTGGGACATGGAGGCACTCTCTAGTGGTACCTATTGTTATTGTTGTTGTTATTAATATTTCCCATCATGAGACAAGGGAACATTTCTTGCTGTTTTCCAACTCTCTCTCTCATCCACCTGCCTGGGTGTAACTAGCATTAAACGAACTCACCCCAGATAAGACAGCTCTGAAGAGCAACCTGTGAGGCCAGCAGGGCTGTGTGGTGCTTGGATTTTGTCTGAGTCACTGTTACCTGCTATTAATCACTCCAAAGTGATTAATATCTGGTTGATTCACAGCATCCCATTCAACCACTAATTATTGATGTGGTGTGCAGAGAAAAATCTACGTATACAACACTTCATAGGAAAACTGGGTTAAATGCTTGTGGATTGATAAATGAGGACAATTGCATGCAGGCTGGATTGGAGCCACTACCTTCCATAATGGTTGTTGTTAGGTGCTCTTGGTAACCTTATATATAACAGAATGAAACGTTGCCTGGTCCCGCACCCTGTTCATGATTGCTGGTATGTTTGAGTCCATCCTTGTGGCTATCGTGTCAATCCATCTCACTGAGGGTTTCCCTCATTTTCACTGACCCTCTACCTTACCAAACATGGTGTTCTTTTCTAGTGATTGGTCTTTCTTGATGAAGTGTCCAGAGTAAGTGAGTTGAATCCTTGCCATCCTCACTCCTAAGCAGCATCCTGGAATAAGGGGTTATTCATATATAACCAAAGTTATGGCAGTCAATAAAAGCATAGGAGTAGCCAGGGATGCTCGAAAAGTGGCTGGGTGACTCCTGATGTTTGCCCACATGGAACCCTGTACCTCTTTACTATGTCACTCATCAGGCACACACACACACACACATCCAAGGAGTTATGCACACAAAACCTGAATCCCTCCCCACTCCCACAGACTGTAAGCTCTTGAGTGGGAAGTATGAGTGGGTACTTTTTGATAATAGCGTAGAGATGAATTCTCCAAGATTTGTTGATTTCCTCTTTTAGTTTTATCAGCTTTTGTTTATATATTTTGAAACTACGTTGTTAAGTGTATAAGCAATTAGCGTTATTGTGTTCTTGATGAATTCACTTTTTTATTATCATGTATTCTTACCAAATTCTGCTTTATCTGATATTCATATAGCCACTCCAGCTTTCTTTTGATGAGCGTTTTCTTGGTATACTAACGTTTTATTCATGTCTTCATGTTTAAAGTGTGTTTCTTATAGATAATATATAGTTAGGTTTTGCTTTTTAATACAATTTGACAATCGCTGCCATTTAATTGGGGTGCATAGAGTATTTACATTTAGCATAATTACTAATAGGGTTTGATTTAAATATATCCTGCTGCTATTTTTTTTCTATCTGTCCCACATATTTTTGGTTCCATATTTCCTCATTTCCTGTCTTCTTTTTTATTGACTATTTATGACTTCATTTAATCACCACTATATCACTACTTATTTTTTTTTTATATCACTACTTATTAGTTTTATCTCTTTTATAACTTTTACTGAGGGCTGTAGTGTTTATAATATATATCTTTACCTTATCCCTGTCATCTTGAAATGCTATTTTAACAGTTAAAGTACAGTAGGCCAGCCTTAAAACACCATTCTTCCTTTTCCTCTCTCCCATGCTTTGTGCTGTAGTTGTCATACATTTTATTCTAGGTTATAAACACACAACATATTCTTACATTTTTTTCCATCATTCTATTGCATTGACTATTGCATTAGTCAATTATCTACTAAAAATTTAATTTTTTAAAAAATTCTTTTACATTGGCCATTGCTTTGACCATTTATGTACCTCTGCAATCCTGTGTGCAGCTGCAGATTTCCATCTGGTATCATCAAAAAAAAAAATAATAATAATAATAATAATTTTTTTTTTTTTTTATCCTACAGCTTCTGTCCAAAATAGTCCCTGGAACATTTCTTGTAGTGAAGTTACTGTGACAATGAATTTGCTCAGCTTTTGCTTATAATAATAAGTCATTATTTTCCTTTCATTTTTAAAAGGTATTTCATTTGGCTATAGAATTCTGGCTTAGTAATTTTTTCTGAGTACGTTAAAGATGCTACTCCATTATTTTCTGGCTTTTAGAGTTTTTGACAAGAGGTCTCCTGTCATTCTAATGTATATAGCATTTCTTTGGCTGCCTTCAAGATGGTCTCTTTGGTTTTTCATGTCATATGTCAAAGTAAGATCTTTTTTTTTTTTTTTTTTAAGGTATCCTTCTTGGAATTCTTTGAGCTTCTTTGTTTTGTGCTTTATTGTCTTTCATTAATTTTAGAATCATCTCTTCAAATACTTCTTCTGCCCTATTCTCTGTTCTCTCCTTCTGGGACTGTATTTCTGAGTATATTAGAACATTTGATATTGTCCCACAGTTCTTGGATGTCCTGTTCAGATTTTCCATCACTCTTTTTTCTCTTTGTGTTTCATTTTGGATGATTTCTATTGATTGAACTTCAAATTCACTAATTCTTTTTTCTACTGTGGTTAGTCTGCTGATAGGTCAATTGAAAAAAAAAATCTCTGATGTTTTCTATTTCTATCATTTCCATTTTAACTTTTTTATACTCTCCAACACTTTGCTGAAATTCCCCCATTGGCTCAGGCAGATCGTCCACTTTTACACTCATCCCTTTAACATATTTATTACAGTTATTTTGAAACCATGCTCTGTTAGTTCCAACATTTGAGTCATGTCTGGATCTGCTTCTGTTGACTATCTTATCTCTTGGAAAGGTTCCCCCCACCCCTTTGCTTTTTTGTGTGTATTTTATAGTTTTATATTAAGTGCAGGACATTAAGCATAGAATAGTGGATACGGAGAAGAAGAGCATGTTCAAAAGGGGAATGCCACTTTATCAGGCCATTATTATGGGATGTTGGGTCAATCTACTCAGTAGTTCAGTTACATTTGCATTTTTTTATAGCTATATTTGGGGCCCTGATGGCACAGTGGTTCAGAATTTGGCAGCCAACAAAAAGGGCAGCAGTTCGAATCCACCAGCCACTCCTTGGAAATCCTATGCGGGCAGTTCGACTTTGTCCTATAGGGTTGCTATGAGTCAGAATCGACTTGACAGCAGTGGGGGTTACAGTTACATTTAGTACACCACAGACTTAGAGTCCCTCCAGTGGTGGCTGTAGCTATCTTGTCCTTAGTGTGGGCCTGGGCTTCCAAATCAGTTTTCCTTGTTCCTGCCCCACCTTTAGCTCTCAGTGTACCTGCACACACATATATACCATTAAGTTTTCACCCCATGACCCTCCACTTCCCCGGTGATAGAGGGCTGTTGCTTGTACTTGACTACTTTTTAAATTTTTAGTTTTTTTTTTTTTTTTTTACTTGGTTTCATGGTATCTGTCTGCCTCTTTCCCCCATACTCTGCCAAAAG
Organism: Elephas maximus indicus; assembly: GCF_024166365.1. Classification (NCBI taxonomy): domain Eukaryota; kingdom Metazoa; phylum Chordata; class Mammalia; order Proboscidea; family Elephantidae; genus Elephas; species Elephas maximus. The sequence continues at coordinate 78,796,712 of NC_064834.1, read as the reverse complement.
TGAAATCATGAGACGTTCGCCACCATCCAGAATAGTTGTCTTGTGACCTTCATTCTTTGGTAGACACACAAAATGTAAGATTATAGATTATTCAATTTTTTCTCATTGTTAGGGTGTGTCATGGATTGAATTGTGCCCCTCAAAAATATGTGTCAGCTTTGCTAGGCCATGATTCCCAGTATTGCGTGGTTGTCCTCCATTTTGTGATTGTGATTTTATGTTAAAGAGGATTAGGGTGGGATTGTAACACCCTTGCTGAAGTCACATCCCTGATCCAATGTCAAGGGAGTTTCCCTGGAGTGTGGCTTGCATGACCTTGAGATAAAAGGAAAAGGAAGTAAGCAGAGAGTGAGGACCTCATACCACCCAGAAAGAAGCACTGGAAGCAGAGTGTGTCCTTTCGACCGGGGGTTCCTATGTGGAGAAGCTCCTAGTCCAGGGGAAGATTGATGACAAGGACCTTCCTCCAGAGCTGACAGAGAGAGAAAGCCTTCCTCTGGAGCCAGTGCCCTGAATTTGGACTTCTAGCGTACTAGACTTTGAGAAAATAAATTTCTCTTTGGTAAAGCCATCCACTTATGGTATTTCTGTTACAGCAGCACTAGATGATCAAGACAGGATGGTAGCAATGTTCCCTTGAGGCTTTTTATAGCTTAAATTGAAGAAGAGCCCAGGCAGAAGAAGTTGGAAAAATTACCTCTGAAGTCTCTTCTCAAGCCCTGAAGTAGAAGCACGGTAATAACCTGGCTGGGAGCCTTTGAAGCTGTGCATTCAAAAGAGTATTTCTGCCACATCTTCTCTGTGTTTCTCAACCTTGGCCCCTTCTTTGCCCTTCTATTCACCATGCCTTCCCTTCTCAGGGTCCTACTATCCATGACAATGGTTTAGCAGTCGCCAAGTTAATAGATACTAATTAAGAGTGGATTTTTCAATAGCATTTTTCAAATTTCCGAAAGTGCAATTTCTACATTATGAACTCTTCTCAATTGTATATTTTTGATGGTACCTGCTTCGTTATTTAATTTAGTGAAACAAATGTTTGGCTTAGCTCTTGGGAAGACCAGAAGATTGGCATAAAATGTACCATGTTTATATACTAAAAAAAGCTGATAAGTTTGCTTGGAAAACACATGGTTGTTTTTGATGATGATGTTATCTCAGAATATAGATGAGCAATGGCATGCATAATAGATGTTGGTTAATCATTTGCAGATAATCCTTGTTTCTATCTCTGGAAGGCATTATGCTCAGAAAAAAAATTTTTTTGACTATCTGTACTTAACTGTTTTTGCAAATTTTGTGCATTTTGTCTACTATATAACTTTATACCAGCAAGACAGAAAGTACACAATAATAGAAATTCAGATTAGAATTTCAATGAGCAGACTGAGAGGAATTTAGGTTCCCTCATGGATTGGTGAAATAGTCCTACCAGGCACCCATGAAGTGAAACTATCATTAGTTTTGTTGCTAAGTGAGTTTAGTTGTATCTCATTGGCTTTTAGCAGTAAGATGCTTATTGAAAATCTGGGGCAGTTTGGGATGGGTTGATGTGTGGAGAAAGCTTTGAATATAAGTTTTTTAAATGTAATAACTCATATTTCAACATTTTATAGGCAAAACTATTATTTAAAGTGCTCAGCATAGGTATGCTAGCCACAATGGTGACATGAACAGTAATACCCATTCTGGAAGCTTGGGTGGTGGAGGGTGTAACGGCCCACAATAGAGCGTGATTATAGCTTTCCTCAAGCCCCGTTCTCCCTCCTTTAACTCTTGCCTCATCGTCTCCCATAGATTGCTCTTCTTCCTTGGTTCCCATCTAGGTCAACAACACTCCTGTATACCAGACCCCAGCCAGGAGCCTGGGAGATGTCATCTTTTGCTCTTATTTATCTCATTCCTCAACAGCTATTTGTTGTTGTTCATTGCAGTCAAGTCGATTCCTACTCCCAGAGACTCCATGTGTGCAGAGACGAACTGTGCTCCATAGGCTTTTCAAGGGTGCGAACTTTCGGAAGCAGATCAATAGGCCTGTCTTCTAAGGTACCTCTGAGTGGATTTGAACTGCCAACCTTTTGGATAGTAGTTAAGTATTTAACCAGTTGCTCTACCTAGGGACTCCAGTGACAAATTTCCTTTTCTTAATATCTATGTTCTCTCTCTTTTCCCTTGTCTCTGCATTGACACCATCGCTGTCCACTTTCTTATGTCTTCTAGACCTCTAATATATCTGGGAGTCTTTCCTTTGGGCCCTCCTCTACCTTCAGCTGGTAGCCAAGTCATGGCCCTTCCTTGCTGATATAATAGTGATAGCTTCCTACTAAGTGCTCTTGTTCCTGGGCTTCCAGTTTCTCAGGGCATTTTCCAGCCTTCCATCTGCGCCATCCAGTGTACACATGTGACTGTGAATGAATGCTTTGTCCCCAATGACTAACTATATAAAGTCCCGAATCTGTGGTGGCACACAGGCCTCTCACAGCCTAGCATGCTGGATTTGTCCTCTGCTCCTCGGCACTGCAGCGCTGAGCTTCAGCTCACCGTGAACACAACATGGGCTGGCAAGACCGAGCCTCTGCTCTTGCCATACAGTCTTTCTGTTTCCAGAACACTCCCTTCTCATTTCTCCTCCATGAAGTCTCTGACCTAATATGTAATATCCTGTTACAATATCACTCCCTACTCCCCACGAAATCATCCCCGACTTCCCCCATCAAAGCCAGTGCTTCCTTTTCTGAGTGCCAGGAAACTTGAGTACACACCTCCAGTGAGAACTTATCACCCAAGATTTCTGTTGATCCCTCTGGCCTGGGAAGTACCTGGTGGCAGGAGCTGTGTCTTGCTCACCTAGGGATACCCAGTGCTTCGTGCAAAGCCTGGAAGCCACAGGTACTCAAATATCTGAACTCATCTGTGAATTAGAAAGCTCCAAGACCCATGGGGTTGGCAGTTGCAGGGAGGAAGAGGGGCTGGAGGTTGGGAAGGGGAGGGCAAGAGGAGATGAACACACTTTGAGATGTTTGATATGAAACCTTAAGAGAAAGGGCAAAAAAAGAAAACATGGTCTTTAGGACTATTCACCTTTTTCTATTATTTTCTTCTTGGGGAAGGAGCCAAGTTATATTTAGGAGGGATCTAAAGTTCGTTGTGAAGTTTATGATTCTAGGGCAAATCGGGAAGGTTTTTGCATTGCATGCAATTTTATTTTCTGGCACATGTTTAGCATCACGCTCGGTGAGTCCTCAAGGACTCTTGCAGTTCCAAGATTCTGTGAAATATTCCCAAGTAAGTCTTCGAAATAGGGAAGTCCAAGACAAGATGTTGCTTTTCAAGGTGTAAAGGAATCCATACAAATGTATCCTGTGTACGTTGTTACCTGGACCATTCACTACAAGCCAGTTACTTGCTGATAAACTTAATCCATGGAGCCAAAGCAAGGTGGAGCAGCAATGCAAAGCCAAAGGAGGCAGGTTGTGGAGCCCACAATCAAAGTCAACCGCAAAAGAAAGATCTGAAAAGAATGACATTCTAGCTCATCATTTCTTTCCCTTTCAAGCATTCTGGCACCTTTGAAGAGACAAAAGCTTTACAGAGAAAAGGCTGGTTTGGCAGGGAGCCTGGCTTCCCTCTTTAGCTCACTGTCCTGTCTTCCTGATGCTTTTCTTGTTTCAAACAAACAAAGCACTTAAAGGGGCTTCACCTCAACTTTTCTGCTGGAAAGAGAAGTACTTAACACATGCAATTTGCTATGCTTACTGCTTAGGTAGTCCTTGCTCTCTCCTCTTTCTCTTGCATGTTCTCACTCTTACTTTCTCTCTCCTCTCCTCTCCTCTCTTCCTCTCTCTCTTCTCTCACTCTTTCTCTGCCTCTCTCTCTCCTCTTCTCTCCTTTCTCTCTTCTCCCTCTCTCTCTTCCTCCTGCTCCCTCACTCTGATGTAATGTCTCTGAGGTTGTCTGGCTCCAGCTGCCCTCCCCTTGAAGCAGAAAGAACACGAGGAGGGTGAGTTTGGGAAGATAATCACGATGTTATTCATAAGCCCACATTTCATTCCAGCAGCTTTGTTGGATCCACGATAGTGCAAATCTTCAACTGTTTCCCTAGCTCAGAGGATCAAATTTACAGCTTTCTCCTGGCTGTTCTTTATGGTGAGACATTTGAAATCCACAGGCCGGCCAAGCCAAAGGGGCAGAAAGTTGAGAATTCTGAAACACTGCTGATTTAACTCGGGGAGCGGCCTATCCAATTTGCTGATTTACTCAACTCGACCCAAAAGAATTTCTGGGTAAACAAAATTTATGAAGAAGTCTTTGAATAATTCTATTAAATGAAATGCCAGGGCGTTTATTTTCCATTTTATTGCATTTTCTGAATGCTGTGTATTCCAATCACAGTGAAACATTTTGTTTTCAGGCTCTGCAGAAGTGCTGATGGTCGAACCTCCAAAGAATTGAAGGGCTAGTTCATAAATGAACAAAAAGCCTACAGCATTTATCCAAAGTTTGCTTAACTATCCTGACCTCACGGGCCTGTAAAAATTCAGCTGAAAATCATTGTAAAGAGGGTCTCCCCTGAGACCCCCTGGCACTTTCTGCTTCCACTTGGATCAGAAATACCATGAGAGTATCTTTTTCTTTTTTTTTTCTTGCAATATTTCAACACTCCTGGTTCCATTTGCAGATGGCAAAGAGCAGAGGGAAAAGAAAAGGAAGGGGGGAAAAACATGGTTGAACTTTTTTTAACCTAGAAGTTATTGCAATTTTTACATGAAATTTCAAGCCAGAACTTTCCTAGTTTGAGGCCAGTTGCCTATGCCAAGGAAATCTCTCATTGATGTGATTCTCTATCAACGAGGTTCTGGGGGAAAACGGCCATTTAAAATCACATCTAGAAATTCTGACATCGGAAGTCGGGCTTCTGGCTTTAGTGCCCTGTGAACCTAACCTCCATGGGTGTAACAGAAATGAAGTCGTTTATCCAACTAGACCAGTGCTCTTGTGCTCGTGGGAATGCATATTTGATATCGGTCCTTTCAAAGGAGATGTTGTATAGGCTGGATGATGGAAAAAATAACCGTGATCCTCGAATCTGTAGCTATAGAAAATAGATTAGTGGTTGCTTAGGAGTTGGGAGGGGTGTGGGTTTGGAGGGAAATAGGGAGTCACTGCAAATGGGTATGGAGTTTCTTTCTGGAGACAAGAAAATATTCTAAAATTGGCTGAGGTGATGGTTGCACAATTCTGTGAATTTACGAAAACCCATTGAATTACACATTTAAACGGGTGAATTGTATGGCATGTGAATTATATCTCAATAAAGCTGCTGTTTTAAAAAAAATAACCACCATCCTTCCCCCCCTCTGTATTCATACCCTTGCAATGTGGCTTTTCAGCTCTTTCCATCAAAGAGTAGAGCCCATTCCCCCACTTGTTGGACCTAGTCTACCTGATGACTTCCTTTGGCCAATAGAACATGGCAATAGTAACAATATGCCAGTTCTCAGCCTCCTCCCTTGAGAGGCCTTGCATGCCTCTGCGCACTCTCTTACCTTGCTTTCTTCCTGGTGAAGTCTATCTGGGGCTAGCCTGCTGGAAGATGAGAGGCCATGTGTAGCAAAGCTGAGTCCTCCCAGCCAAGGCCGTCCTAGCCCACCTGCCAGTTGCCTGCAGATGCCTGAGTGAGCTCGGCCAAGATCATCCAAGCCCAAGCCACAGCAGCTGAACCACTCATGAGACCCATAACCAAAACCAAACCAGTTGCTGTTGGGTAGATTCTGACTCATGTCAACCCCATGCGTGTCAGAGTAGAAAACAAGGTTTTCGATGGCTGATTTTTGAGAAGCAGCTCACTGGGCCTGTCTTCTGAGGCTCGCCTGTATGGGTTTGAACTGCCAACCTTTTGGCTAATAGTCAAGTGTGGACTACTACCAGGGACTCCATCTGATCCATAGACTCTAGAAAAATAATAACTGGTTAATGCATTGTGCTAATTGTTGGGGTGACTTGTTCTGTGGCAATGACTAACTGATACATATGGTGATCTCTTTGAGATTCTAGAAGAACAGGAAAAGAATATGGGACAGATTACACGGGTTGCACACGAAACCAATAATTTCATTCAGAGCTCACTCTAACAAGGACTTTTAGATTCTCTCATTTTCTGGTAGACTTTCTTTCGTCCCTGAAATAGTCATGAAACTCAAGTTGCCTTGGTAAGGGCTGGTGGTCAGTAGATGTTTGCTTTCACTTGGCATGAGCACTTACTCCAACATTCCAGGACCTCCCCTAGGGGGATGCAGTGGGCTGGTGGGGGCATCCAGTCTTCTCCATTAACCCACAAGGTGCTGTGGAGCAGTTCCCTCACACGAGCAGAACCAGCTGTTGTTTGCACACATGGACCACACCTCCAGAGTCCTGCTGGTCTGACAGTAGCTCTGTCTAGAATACTTGGGAGAAAACAGCTTTGTGTAATTTCATGAAAGCCCCCTCTCCTTTAGGTGCCCCAGGGAGGGTGGGGATGTAGAAGAGCCTGCTTTCCAGAAGCCTCTATTGTCACAGGAGCAGGGCCATAGAACAGGCCTGGGTGAATGATGTCAGCAGACAGGGAAGGGAGAGAGAATGTTTGCCCAGGGGGTTAGGGGCTGTTTCAAGGAACAGCCAGGAGATAAGCAGTACTTCTAAGGAGCTGAATGATGTTTTTAAACAGGCAGGCAGCTTTGGGGGAATGACCTGGAAATGACATGAGCCAGGGACGGATAGGAGTGGAGGTACATGTATGCGTTTGACAATGCCATATGTAAGTGCTACCCGGCAGAACCTTCTGCCATGTGGTGTGATTGTTGATCTTTAGAAAGGTGGCTAGTATGACCTAGGAAGTGAGTTTGTGATTTTATTTACTTTTAATAAATATAGATGATAGGTAGATCAATAGATAGATGGTAGATAGGTAGATGATAGATAGATGATAGGTTTAGATGATAGCTAGATAATAGATAGATAGATGGATAGATGGATAGATGGATAGATGGATAGATGGATAGATGGATAGATGGATAGATGGATAGATGGATAGATAGATGATATATATAGATAGATAGATGAGAGAGAGAAAGAGAGAGATGATAGATAATAGATGATAGATAAATGATAGAGAGATAAATACCATCGAGTCAACTCCAACTCATGGTGGCCTTATGTACAACAGAATGAAACGTTGCCTGGTCCTGTGTCATCCTCACAATTGCCAGCACGTATGAGTCCATTGTTGTAGTTATTGTGCCAATCCATCTCACTAAGGGTCTCCCTTGCCCTCCCTGGCCCTCTACTTAACCAAACATGATGTCTTCCTCCAGTGATTGATCATTTCTGATGATGTGTCCAAAGCAAGTGAGTTGGACAATGTTCTGATGTGATCCATAAGATTTTCACTGGCTGATTTGTGGAATTAAATTGTTAGGCCTTTCTTCCTAATCTGTCTTAGTCTAGAAGCTCTGCTGAAACCTGTCCACCACGGATGACCACGCTGGTATTTGAAATATCAGTAGCACGGCTTCCAGAGTCATAGCAACATACAGGCTACCACAGTACAAGGAAATGACAGGCAGATGGTGGAATTGATTTAAATTTAAGTTTAAATAGCATGGGACCAGTGGCTAGCATAGCTCTATCCAATGTATCCAAAACCACCAAACCCGCTGCTGTCCAGTCAATTCCGACTCTTAACGACCCTATAGGACAGAGTAGAGCTGCCCCATAGGGTTTCCAAGGAGCACCTGGTAGATTTGAACTGAAGACATTTTGATTAACAGCCGTAGCTCTTAATCACTACACCACGAGGGTTTCCATACAATGTATAAAGATGCATAATATTTTATTTCTAATAGCAAATATTATAGAGCTTTCTTTGCAGAAGGAAGCTGGGCTATGATTTAGTCATGGCTAACCTCCATGTCTCCCAGCTCCCTTAAACTTCTTCTGTCTATAAGAGACTAACTTCCTCTCGTTTAGTGAGGGCTAGAGCCCATGTGTTCAATAAACACACATCTTTACTGAACACTCGCTCTACACGAGAAATCCTGCTTGGCAAGACAGAATGAAAACAAAAGGAAAGAGCCAAGCAGCTCTTTTGAGTCCAGCTGTTTACTGCTTAAAAAATGCAAGAGTGACTTTGAAGATGCTTTGGAGAAAAATTATTTACATTTGGAAATCATGAATTTTCAATAATAAGTAAATCACATGCATTTAGAGAAGGTTCTTCTTAATTCTATTGGTTGGCAAGTTTGATTTCGATTGTCATCCAAGGTAATGTAATTGTGGCTTAATAAGAAAAATTATTAAAGGAATTAAGAGCTTTCATTTGTAAAACCCAGGGAGAAAAGGTCAATACTGATCCCCTGCCCTCTACAAATCTCTAAAGTATTTGAATTTAAAATGAGTCTCATTCTACAAGGAAAAATGTAAAATCGGAAAGATAGAAGCCTACCAAAAATAAAAAGGAAGGAAAAAAAAGTTAAAAAACTTAATCTATGTTGACTTCATTATTCTCTAGCTTAAAAGAAATGCAGCATAAAATGAGGACTCTGAGTTCAAACTTTTAAGGAATCCACATATTTACATCAATTTTTAAAAGGCCTTATAACTAATGAACTTGGATTTCTTTTGGCATGGCATGAAATCCATTTGTACAGTTTTTAATTAAGAATGCAGCCTCTGCAATTAAAATCAAGGGCAGGGACTTCAGCTGCTGTCCTGTGAGAATCCCAGTCGAAAAAATTACAGTAATGCTGTGTGTCCTGAAAGCCTTCTCTGGTGCCACAGGACCCTGGCGAGGGTTTCCTTCTGGCACACAATGAGGACTTGCTTAACATTCATAATTAAACCAAAAAAAATTAGGAGCATTTAATTTTGATGTGCTATGGCCTTGTTTACTGTGAATCTCCCTGACTTTAGCTCTGGGCCTGGGAACCAGCGGTAGGATCATCTGAAATTGGGCTCAGAAAGTAGAGACTGGGTCAAACTCATGATCCATAATGCAAATGCCGCTGTTTTCGCACAGACAGGGGAATTCCTAATGTGGCTTTTAATATTTAAAGCTACCAGTGCCATTATTGAGACTATTAAGATGCTTTCATGTTGAACTGATTAAAATTACATTTGGAATAATGAATGATATGCGATGTACAAATACCCACCTCCCCCCGCGCACCCAGCACCCATACTTTTTTTTTTTCCTTTTTTAAAAACATGAAAAGTATAAACAACTTCAATGGAAAGTTTTAAGAGGCATTTTTCTGAGAGACTGAGGGCCAGGGCAGACACCCCAGCAGTAGTCTGGAGGGTGGGCTGCTCCCAGCCTGGGGCTCAGCGCCTGCCTTGAAGGAGACCCAACTCCTGCTCCCAATAAAATAAAGGGAAGTTGAGTATTCCTAAGGATTTAAGAACTGAAGTCGCTTGTTAAAAGAATTCTTTGTATCCGGGGGAGTGAGCATTCCCAGGCTGAGGGATGGTGAACCCAGCTCATCCTTTAAGCATTAAGGATACAGCTGTAAACACATCCCATGTGCTGCCCAGCCCCCACCCCTCAACTGCATCAGATGCTTCTCAAGGTTGGCTCAGTTCCCTTCTTCCAGCATGCAGGTGACACACGGAGCCAGGCTTCTGGCTTGAGCACTCAGAGCCAGATGCACCACGGAAGGAGCCTTCACATGGTGGGTGTGTGTGCCGCCAGGATAGACAGACGGGTCGCCAGCACCCGCTCACTCTAATTCCCAAGGCAAAGCCCCAGAAGAGCTGGAAGACTCCTTCCCCTGTCCCCAAACCAGTGCACCCCAGAGCAGCAGAAGGATGGACCTTGCTCCTGGGAAGGGGGTGTCTGGGTTAGCATAAGAGATGGAGATGCCGCCTCTGCCTCCACCCCTACAAGCCCATCAGCCTCTCCTTTGCCACCAGAATGACTTTGAAAAGCAGGATAGGTCATGTTATTCACCTGCTTAAAATTATTAAATTCAAATGAATACCCAATACCTTTCCCCCAATCCATGAGCCTGTTATACTGCTCCGCCCCTCCTCCTCCTCCAAAAGCGTCTTAGTTACTCAGGGCCCTGTCTCAGTTACCTAGTGCTGCTGTAACAGAAATACCACAAACGGGTGGCTTTCACAAACAAATTTATTTCCTCAGTTTGTTGTTGTTAGGTGCCGTCGAGTCGGTTCCGACCCATAGCGACCCTACGCGCAACGGAATGAAACACTGCCTGGTTGCGCCATCCTTACAATTGTTGTTATGCTTGAGCTCATTGTTGCAGCCACTGTGTCAATCCAACTCTTTTCCGCCGACCCTGTACTCTGCCAAGCATGATGTCCTTCTCCAGGGACTGATCCCTCCTGACAACATGTCCAAAGTATGTAAGATGCAATCTTGCCATCTTTGCTTCTAAAGAGCATTCTGGCTGTACTTCTTCCAAGACAGATTGGTTCGTTCTTTTGGCAGTCCATGGTATATTCAATATTCTTCACCAGCTCCACAATTCAGAGGCATCAATTCTTCTTCAGTCTTCCTTATTCATTGTCCAGCTTTCACATGCATATGATGCGATCGAAAATACCATGGCTTGGGTCAGGCGTACCTTAGCCTTCATGGTGACATCTTTGCTTTTTGACACTTTAAAGAGGTCCTTTGCAGCAGATTTGCCCAATGCAATGCGTCTTTTGATTTCTTGACTGCTGCTTCCATGGCTGCTGATTGTGGATCCAAGTAAAATGAAATCCTTGACAACTTCAACCTTTTCTCTGTTTATATTGGTGTTGCTCATTGGTCCATTGTGAACGTTTTTGTTTTATGTTGGTGTGCCATCCATACTAAAGGCTGTGGTCTTTGATGTTCATTAGTAAGTGCTTCAAATCCTTTTCACTCTCAGCAAGTGAGGTTGTGTCATCTGTGGCTAGAAATGCGAATTCAGAGTGCAGGCTCATGGGAAGGCTTTCTCTCTCTGTCAGCTCTGGAGCAAGTTCCGTGTTGATAAGGACAGCCTCTTCTCAGCTGTGTTCACAGACGGGGCTCTCTCTAGCTCTCAGGCCCTTGGCCCCTCAGCCGCTCAGCCCCTTGGCCCCTAAGGCCCTTTGGCCTGGCCTCTGCCTTGCTCAGGCAAGCGTTACAACGCTCTTTAAGCTCCGCGAATAAGCATCCAGAGTCACCCCACTCTGCTAGGAAGCCTTGGCTGAAAGGCGCTCAGCTCTCTGTCTGCAAGCGTTACTCTGCCAACAAGTGCCCGCATGCGTCCCACTCCGTCAGGAAGCCTCTTGCCTGAGGCACTAAGCTTTCTCGCTCCTTAGGTCATCTCCCGCCCTGTCTCACGCCAGACTCCTGGTTCTGCTGCCACAGTTTCTCTGCCACCACTTCTCACCATCTTGTGCCATCTCCGGTGTTACAGCTCTCTCTCTTTCTCTGTCTCCTGGTTCAAGGAAGTTCTCAGCACAGGGACCTCGGGTCCAAAGGATGTGCTCTGCTCTTACCTCTTCTTTTTGGTGGTATTGAGGTCCCTATCTCTGCTTGCTTCTCTCCTTTTCTGTCTTGTAAGATAAAAGGTGTGACTCAAGTAAGGAAGAGACTTGACTAAGGGTAGAAAGGGTGGTGATTGGGGCGAGGGTGGTTACCTGAGTCACACCCTCTAGGAAGGTAGTGACTAAAGACATATCACCCTACTCCTGCCTCTTAACATAATGGACAACTCCCCAATGGGACCATAACCACAGGCATAGAGGCTAGGATTTAAAGCACATCACAAAATGAAGGATAATTACATCAAATCACAAAATGGAGGACAATCCACACAATACCGGGAATCATGGCCTAGCCAAGTTAACACATATCTTTCAGGGACACAATTCAATCTATAACAGCCACCTTAACAGAAATGCCATGAGTGTGAGTGGCTTTAAAGAACAGAAATTTAGTCTTTCACAGTTCAAGAGGCTAGAAGTCCAAATTTGGGGCTTGGCTCTAGGGGGAAGTCCTTCCCTGCCTGCAGACCTGGGAGTTTCTTGGCCTTCCATGGTGTTCCTTGACATCTGTTGGTTTCCCATGTGTGTCTCTGTGTCTATTCTGCTCTTGTAATAACTCAGAAGTGATTACGTTTAAGACCCACCCTACTCTGGTATGGCCATGTTAGCATAACAAAAGAAAAACCCAATTCCCAAATAGGATCACATCCACAGATACTTGGGTAGGCCTTCAATATGTAGTTTTCAGGGACACAATTCAATCCATAACAAAGAGTTTTAAAATAAAGTACACACTCCTCCTTTGTTTAGGGCACTAAATCCTTTCATGCTCTGTCTGGTCCCTGCCTACCTGTCTGTCCCCATCCACCCTGTCTTTGTATATAAGGAAGAGTCTGGGATAAGAGCAGGGGCTACACAATCAGAGAGTGGGAGCCGGCCTCCTCCACTGCCAGCCGCCTTGAGAGAATCACATACTATAAACAAAAGTAAAGTCATACAGTGGGAAAATATTTGCAATAAATATAGCAAATATATCCTAAAATGCTAAGTGCCTGTTAATGTGTCAGGTCATTAGTACCGAAGCTTTAACATGTTAATATTGTACTCATTATCTAGAAGATTATACATCCCCACTAACAAATAGAAACAAAAATAAATAAAAGTTTTGTACCAAAAATCTACAAGTTGCTGTTCAGAAAAGCCATACTAATTTAACTACCTGCCAAGAGGAGGACACTAGAACACCATCTTACAGTGCACTCAACAGCTCTGATTTTGTGGTTAAGTATTTGCCATTCTTGTATGCTAAAGAGTATCTTGTTTTGATTCACATTTATTAGGTTATGATTTTTTTTTACGATTATTGACCATTGATGTATCTACCATCAATTGCCATTCCATGTACATAATACTATCTGCAAATAATGGCCTTTTGCCTATTCCTTACATTTTTATAACTCTATTTTATTGTCTTTTTGCGTTGACTAAGGCCTCCAGTAGGCCTCCAGTACAGGGCGTTTGTTCTTTTAATCCAACTAATTTTCTGAATTTTAATATATGACTTTAATCTATTAATGCTTTGTAATAATGAACACATTTGTAATTACGACTCTTACTCTTTGAATCTGTTTGTTTTCATTCACCTTTGTGTATTTTCTTCTCCTTTCTATTTTTGGAAACTCTGGTGGCTTAGTGGTTAAGTGCTATGGCTGCTAACAAAGGTTCGGCAGTTCGAATCTGCCAGGCGCTCCTTGGAAACTCTATGGGGAAGTTCTACTCTGTCCTATAGGGTCGCTATGAGTAGGAATCAACTCGACGGCACTGGGTTTGGGTTCGGTTTCTATTTTTCCTGAAGGATTTAGTGTTCAGTACCTTTATCCTCAGAAGAAAAGCCTGATGATCCACTTCCATAAAATTAACCCCCCAAAATCGTGTGGAGCACAGTCCTACTCTGACACACATGGGGTCACCATAAATTAATCAACTCAATGGCAACTGGTGCTGGTATATCCTTTATGTTCTTCTCTGCTGATTTAGAAGTTATAGATTGTATTACTGTGGTTATCGCTGTTTAAATTTTGTTTAAAAACCCTATAAATATGCATGTTAGAAATCCCATATCTATTATTTAACTCTTGAAGAAGTCTAGTGCTGTAGCTGATTTTTGATACCAAACTTCCTTCCTGCCCCTCCCCCATCTTCTTTGTTCTTGTCGTCGATGGTTTAGTTCACTTGACAAAGTACACATAATTATAATTTCTCACTGTCAATAATTAATTAAATTTACTAATGTGTTTTATCAATACTCCTTACACCCATTTCTCCCCACTAGGCTTGCTTTTTTATTTTTGCAGATGTTAGAGTTTTAACAATTCTTTCAGTGAGGGTCTTTGAGTGGTGAATTCTTAGCTTTTATTTACCAGGAAATAAAAGCTTCCCTTACTATTGAATAATATTTAGCTAGGTACAGAATTCTAGGCTGACAAATGTATTTTTTTTTCCAATACTTGAAGATAGTACTCCATGGCATTCAGGCATTAATTGTTGCTATTAAGAAGTCTCTGTCAGTCCAGTCTTCTTCTCCCGGTGGATCATCTCACAGAAGAGAGTCCCGTCTAGAATCTTACAAGACGTGTTGACATTCCTGATGGTCTGCAGGTTTCCTATAATGTGTATTGTTTATTTTTATCCTGGTAGGTATTTTTTCAATTACAAATAACTCCATATTGGTTACATCTCATTTAGAATATTATCCATTTTTTTTTTCTAGGATGGATTTCTCAGAAGTAGGATAACATGTCAACGGAGATAAACAATTTTTTAAAAGTTGATTTTGTACATTGAAAGTTCTTTTCAAAAAGGCATTGGTTTATATTCCTGCAAATAGTGCATGGATAGTGTCTTCATTACATGCTGGTCTGCACTGGGTGTCATCTGTGCTTTCAGTCTTTCCTTCTTTAAGTGTGAAATTTGGCATCTTACTTTTTGAATTTGCAATTATTTTATCCTTAGAGAGGCTGAACACATCCATATGTTTAATAGCCATTTATATTTATTCTTACGCAAACTCTCTGACCAGCATATTTGCCCGTCTTTTTTAGGGGTTTAATATTGTTTGTATTTGTTATCTGGCACACAGTAGGCACTCTAAATGCTTGCTAAATGAATGAAAAACATGTATTTTCTCAAGGTTTTACTTTTTAAAATTTTTTAGTTCTTTTTCTCAGTATGAAAATGATGCATGATCATTGTAAAACATTTGAAAGATACAGAAAAGTATAATGAAAAAAATAATATTTTGTCCATTTATATCTACATACCTAATGGTTGTATATGCCTAACATATGTACCCTATAAAACTAGTATACATGACACATTAATTTTTGTGTCATATTAATATGTATTAATGCAAATCTCATGAACTAAATTTTATATTTGAATTTCTTAATAAATACCCAGTGTTCTTTTTTTTTCTTTATTTAGCTCTTTATTGTCTTTTCTTCTCTCAACACATTGTGATCATTTTTCCATGTCACTAAAAATTCTCTGAAAAAAATTCTAATAACTGGTCATATTTCATCTTGTGGGTATATTATAATTTAGTTATTTTCTTACCATTAATGATTTCAGTCACTTCCAATTTTGAGATTTACGTGTTGTTGTTTTTAGGTGTAGTCCTCTCGGTTCCAACTCATGGTGACCTTATGTACAACAGAACGAAACACTGCCTGGTCCTGCATCATCCTTGCAAACATTGCTGTGTTTGAGCCCATTGTTGCAGCCACTGATCACCATGTGTCTGTCAGAATGTTGTACTGTGGTGGCTTGCATGTTGCTGTGATGCTGGAAGCCACGCAACTGGTATCTCAAATACCAGTAGGATCATCCGTGGTAGATAGGCTTCAGCAGAGCTTCCAGACTAAGACAGACTAGGAAGAAGAACCTGGAGATCTACTTCTAAAAAAGTTGGCCAGTGAAAACCTTATGAAGAGTAGCAGAGACGTGTGTAACACCACAATAAATATTTGTGGATTCCATGGCCACATGGTTATTGAGTGTCATCCATCCATTTATTTATTCAAGAGATGGAGCGCTACTTCCCGAGACTCTGGGAAGTCCTGGGTATACACATGGATAGATATACAGTCGGCCTCAGGTCTCAGGGAGCACCCACACTGAGTGTGGAAGACAGTCAATTAGCCAGCGTCCAACAACACTGCACCGGCAGCTGCATCATTTGGATTGGGAGGAGGACCAGGAAGTCACGTGCAGGTTGCAATGAGCACAGGTAAGGAGCTCCACCTGGTTGACCAGGCCAAGGAAGTCCTCCCTATGGAAGCTGCTTCTCGGCTGAGAAGTAAAGGATGAGCAGAAAGGAGGGAGGGATGGTGTGGGCATGTGTGTGTGGGCATGCCTGAGAATCTGCTAGACAAAAAAAGGGATGACTGGCACCCCAGATGGCTGGTACTGTGCATAAACTTGTGTATATGACACACAAAAATAGTTACTGGGTAGTACAGGGAGTCCCTGGGTGGTGCAATGGTTAACACTCTAGCCTGCTAACACAAAGGTTGGGAGTTTGAGTCCACCCAGAGACACCTTGGAAGAAAGACCTGGCTATCTACTTCCAAAAACTCAGCCACTGAAAACCTTATGGAATACAGTTCTATTCTGATATGCATGGGGTCACCATGAATTGAAATCAGCTCGAAGGCAACTGGTTTACTTGGTATAAGGAGGGAGACTGACAGGCGTTGAGCTGAACAAAAGGAAAGGTAAATTGTGTAGGGCTTTGCAAGCCAGGCTAATGATTGGGAGCTTATATTCCATGGAATGGTATACCATTGAAGGGTTTAAGTGACGGAATGATACACGACCTGTTATTCAATTGTTTGTTTGTTTGTTATTAACTTCCTAATTCTGGCATAATTATTTTGTTGTGTTTTTTTTTTTTTTTTTGAGGATTTTAATACAATTGGTGAAGCAGTGTTGCTACATGATCATCGACTGAAGTCTGTATTTTACATTAGGCTCCACTCTTTCTGTTGTATAGACCTATAGGTTCTGACAAATGCATAATGCCATTTGTTCACCATTACGGTATCATGCAGAATAGTTGCACTGCCCTAAAAATGCCCTGTGCTCCACCTATATGTTGTACTTTAAAAAGCTAAGTCAGGATGCCTTGTGGAGACAGAATTGTAAACAGGAGAGGGTAAAATGAGAAGACACTTCTGTACTGCAGCAGAGAGGCGAGGGACCCTGGGCCAGGGTGGTGGAAGAAGGGGTGGAGTGGAGAGAGTGGATTCAAGAGATCCTTAGGGAGTAAACTTCCCAGGACTTGTTTGCTTGCATGAGGGTGGGAGAGGAGATGGAGGTGGTGAAGATGATGCTGGGTTTCCGATAGGAGTATCCGGTGGATCATAGAGGAACATAACTGGGGAAGAGAAACAGGTTTTGGAGGAAGATTATGATTTCCAATTGGGACAGTTGAGTTTTGAGATTAAGGGAACATGCCAAGTAGTCTCTGAGTCCATGAGGCTGAAATTCAGAAGTGTCCTGAACTGGGAATGTCTTTAAAGCCAGGGGCTGAAAGGCCATGGATTGGTGAGCTGCCAAAGGGAAAGAGGGAAGACCCTGGGGTGATCCCTGGTGAACTCTTGGGAAAGGAGAAGGCCATAGAGCAAGCCGGGTTCTGGGGTCCCAGGAGAAGGCAGAGAGAAGGCTCAACAGGATGGAATTCTGCTGAGCTCAGAGTCCTCAGACCAACAAGGTGTGCACGGGATGTAGGAGCCCGAGGTTATTGGTGACCTTATAGGGCCAATCTTAGAAGAGTATCGGAGGTGGCAACCTTACAGAAGTGGGTTGAAAAGAGAGAATGGACATAAAAACATGGAGAAATGGAACAGAGAAAAAATTCCAGAAGCCCATCTGTGAAGGGCTAAATAGGAAGTCAGAGAGAGCCAAGCCCCACACCTGGGTCCCTTTTCTCCCAGCCCCAAGCTCCGCCATGCCCTGAAGATGCCAGATCAAGCCTCAGAAACAAGAGCAGGAGCTGGGAGCAGAGTGCGGCTCTGATCGTGGGCTTCCAGGTGCTGCAGAAACGGAGGTCGGTTGTATGAAATCATTGAAAAGCCCTGAGCCTTAATGCCAACCGGCATGGCTCATAATTACATGACACCATTTAGCTGGTTCCTCGTTAGTCAAACGCGAGGAAGGACTGAGTTAGAGCAGCTTTCATCCTTGGAGAGCCTGGCACACCTCTCGGAGTAAATCATACGTGGAGCGAGAAGGAACAGAGAGCAGTGCAGCCCACCCTGCTGGCACCAGGCAACATGCTCCAAGCCTGGCCAGGCAGCAGCTGGTGGGCAGGGCCCAGTGTCCCTTTGTGCCGTCAGGATGGAAGACCTGGACACAGACACAAAGGAATACAAATTAGTGGCAAAGTAAAAATGACTCAGAATAGGCTTTTGCCTGGTGTTCATGTGTGCAGTGGCTGGGGCTATGCCACATGGGCATCCTCTACATGGCAGCCGGGTGTTGGAGCAATGCACAGCACAGCCAAGAAATACATGTAAACTGTAAATCAAAAACATAAAGTATATGAATGAGGAGAAAATGCATTTTGGCTGTGAGGAGAGACATCTGTCTGGCTAATATAATGTAATTAACAACTGGAACCAAGTTGCAGCAAAGGATGGTTGACGTCCCCTGGGGCAGGAACACCCTGCCACAGAGCCTGGCCTTCTGAATTCTTAGGGGATGGTCATTGCATCACCTGGGGACAACGGCAGCTGGAATGTTCAACGCTTAGGCCTGGTGGAGGTGATGCTCACTGTGCAAAATGTTCACTTGATTGCAGAAAAACGAGAAAGGGCAAGGTTTGGTGTCTTATAAAGGGTACCATACCTTCCTATTCTATTATTCTTGTTCCTCGATTGGGTTTTTCAGGGTCATTTTTCCTGGTGATCTCAGGAGAAATATGCCTTCGATTTCCTGGTTGATTTGTCCATTAGCCAGAGGTTTGCTGAAGTCCTGCTACGTTCCCAGCAAGTCTTGTTCACCTCCGTGGTCGGGTCAGAACCCCAGAGGTTTGCTGAGGTCTAGCTCCATGCCCAGTGGTTCTTGTTCACCTCTGTGGTCGTGTCAGAACCACGTGTGGGGCAGGCAGGGCAGTTAGTCACAGTTTGTTTTTTGAGGAGGGTTAGGTGATTTGTGAGTGGTCCCCCTACTACTCAGTGATTGACCCTGTGCTCACACCCAGGAGCACTTCTCAGTGCAAACTGCCAGGGAAAAGGCCCCTAGAGACTCACCCCAGTCCACTTCAGGGCCTTTTTGTACAATGATACATCCCCCACCTTAAGGACACATACCCATTTCAGACATAGGACTAATTCTGAGAGCCAAAGGCCTAGACTTGCAGGGAATGGCAGAATTAATGTGGGGTTTGAGGCAATTTGGGAAGACAACCTTTGTTTAACGGAAATTGCTGTGGGGCACTCTTAAAAAATCAACACAAACAACCAAAGAGATTTAATTTTCATTTTTCTCTGGGTGTTTCCCTTGAGTATATACAACTGGGGAAAGGGGGCTTTAGGAAGATTTGCCTCCTGGTCTCTGTGCTCTGTCTCTTCCAACAAGCGTTGGGGGACCTACTTGCTGGGATGAGTCAGAGCCTGCATTTCTGGTGCATTTCTGACTTCTCATTCTGCCTTTCCGTTCGTCAGCCTCCTCAAGCCCCTTCTGTCATACTTACACATACTTGTGTACTCCAGATCTTATTATTAGCCTTACTAGGGTGGCACTGGGTGCTAAGACATACGATTTTATGAACATATACATATATAAAACATGTAAACATAGGTAACACACACACATACATATGTATACATGTGTGGGTTTTATATACGAAGGTCACATTATTTTTACAATTGCAGCCTTTTATAAAGAAACCCTGGAAACCCTGGTGGTATAGTGGTTAAGAGCTACAGCTGCTAATCTAAAAGGTCAGCAGTTCAGATCCACCAGCTGTTCCTTGGAAACCCTGTGGGGCAGTTCTACTCTGCCCTATAGGGTCACTATGAGTCAGAACTGACTGAATGGCAGTGGGTTTGTTTGTTAGTTTGTTTGTTTTATAAAGGAACCCTGGTGGCGCAATGGTTAGATGCTTGGCTGCTAACTGAAAGTCTAGGAAACCCTATGGGGTAGTTCTACTCAGTCACACGGGGTTGCTGTGAGTTGAAATTGACTCTGTGATATCTAACAACAACCGCATCTTATAATTATAAAAAAAAACCCACTGGTGCCCTGGAGTTAACCCCAACTTGTGGCAACCCCATAAGTGTCAGAGCGTAACTTTGATTCACAGCGTTTTCAGTGGCTGACTTTTTGGAAGTAGATCCCCAGGCCTCTCTGGGTGGGCTTGAACCGCCAACCTTTCCTTTGGCAGGTGAGTGCATTAACCATTGCACCACCCAAGGACTACTTTATAATTATAGTTTATATGTAATAGTACTGCACCGGGTGTTTTTTATGTAATAGTAGATTGATACCATGGATTGACAATATTTTGAATGTCCTTTGGTGCCATGACATAATTCCTTATATTCCCATGGTGCTTGCATATCATTTGACCCCCAATGCAAAGTCCTCCCTGAAATCTAGGGCAGGTTAAGTCCCAGCCCTCCATCCATTGGCACTGTAACCTTTTCCCATGGCTCCAACAATGACCAGTTGCTGAAGCCTCAAACATTTCTACGTCCAGGCTTTAAACTCCACTCCTTGGCCATCACACAGACATCACCCGAGGGTCCTACAGGCCCTCACATGCAAGTGTCTCAGAATGGACCGATGCCTCCCCACCCCACGTCTGTGCCTCTTCCTCTGCACCTATCTCAGTGCTGGTGCCACAGTCTACATACTAACCTATGTTGGAAACTTAACAGGTATCCTAATCTCCATTTTTTCTTTTTACCACCCATATTTTACTAGTTAACAAATATCCACTTGAGTATCCCATAGGTGAGGAGCAGTGGTGGTGCAGTGGCTAAAGTGCTCAGAGGCTAACTGAAAGGTCAGTGGTCTGGCCACTCCAAGGGAAAAAGCGTGGCAGTCTGTTTCCATAAAGATCACAGCCTTAGAAACACTATGGGGCAGTTCTACTCTGTCCTATAGGGTCACTGTGAGTCAGAATAGACTCAGCAGCAAAGGCTTTGGTTTTTTGGTTTATTCTATAGGTAGATCAGTTTGTCATACTGTGGGGGCTTGCGTGTTGCTGTGATATTGGAAGCTATACCACTGGTATTCAGGTACCAGCAGGGTCATCCATGGCTGACAGATTTCAGCTGAGCTTCCAGACTAAGATGGACTAGGAAAAAGGATGTGGTGGTCTACTTCTGAAAAGAATTAGCCAGTGAAAACCTTATGAATAGCAGCAGAACATTGTCTGATAGAGTGCTGGAAGATGAGCCTCTCAGGTTGGAAGGCACTGAAAAGATGACTGAGCAAGAGCTGTCTCTTCAAAGTAGAGTTGACCTTAATGACGTGGATGGAGTCAAGCTTTCAGGACCTTCATTTGCTAATGTGGCATGACTCAAAATGAGAAGAAACAGCTGCAAACGTCCGTTAATAATAGGAGTATGGAATGTACAAAGCATGAATCTAGGAAAATTGGAAATCATCAAAAATGAAATGGAAGGCATAAACATCAATATCCTAGGCATTAGTGAACTGAAATGGACTGGTATTGAGCGTTTTGAATCAGACAATCATATGCTCTACGATGCTGGGAATGACAACTTGAAGAGGAATAACTTTGCACTCGTTGTCAAAAAGAACATTTCAAGATCTATCCTGAAGCACAACGCAATCAGTGATAGGATAATGTCCATAAGCCTACAAGGAAGATCAGTTAATACGACTATTATTCAAATCTACCCACCAACCACTAAGACCAAAGATGAAGAAACTGAAGACTTTTACCAACTTTTGCAGTCTGAAATTGATCAAACTTGCAATCAAGATGCACTGATAATTCTTAGTGACTGGAATTTGAAAGTTGGAAACAAAAAAGGATCAGTAGTTGGAAAATACAGCCTTGGTGATAAAAATGATGCCGGAGATCTCATGATAGAATTTTGCAAGACTAATGATTTTTTCATTGCAAATACTTTGTTTTCAACAACATGAATGGTGACTATACACATAGACCTCACCAGATGGAATACACAGGAATCAAATTGACTACCTCTGTGGAAAGAGATGATGGAAAAGCTCAATATTATCAGTCAGCACAAGGCCGGGGCAGACTGTGGAACAGACCATCAATTGCTCATATGCAAATTAAAGTTGAAGCTGAAGAAAAATCAGAACAAGTCCAAGAGAGCCAAAGTATGGCCTTGAGTATATCCCACCCGAATTTAGAGACCATCTCAAGAATAGATTTGACTCACTGACCACTAATAACCAAAGACCAGAGTTATGTAATGAAATCAAGAACATCATACATGAAGAAAACAAGAGGTCGTTAAAAAGACAGGAAAGAAAGAAAAGACCAAAATGGATGTCAGAAGAGACTCTGGTAGTTGCTCTTAAATGTTGAGTAGCTAAAGCAAATGGAAGAACTGATGAAGTCTCATATACTTTGGGCATGTTATCAGGAGGGACTAGTCCCTGGAGAGGGACATCAATGCTTGGTAGAGGGTCAGCAAAAAAGAGGAAGACCTTCAATAAGGTGGATTGACACGGTGGCTGTAATAATGGGCTCAAGCATAGCAGTGGTTGTGAGGATGGAGCAGGACTGGGCAGTATTCTGTTCTGTTATACATACGGTCGTTATAAGTCAGAATCGATGTGACGACACCTAACAGCAGCAAAATAGGTAGGTAATTTATCCAAGAAGTGGAACTCCTCATTTTCCTTCATACCCCTGCCACTCAGTAGGTAAAATCACCATGCTCCTTATCATCAAGGTTAGAAGTCTTAGAGCCGTCCTTGATCTGAATGTTGTGGGGTCCTAGTGCCACTGCACAGCCCTGGATGGTAGTCCCCCAAACTTCCTACTCTGTGAGAAAAATACTTCCCCTATTTGCTTAAGCCTCTGTAATAGGACTCTGAAGCCAAATGCAATCCAAACTGGGACAGGCAAGGTTCCTCCCCAGTCTCCATCAGTCCATCCATATCTTTCCTTTCTCACTGCCACCAAAAGCCAGCTGCAGTGGCTTCCCGGCTGGCAAACTAACATCCATCTATGCTGGTGTCCCACAATTTGATGGCTATCTGTGCTTACTGTAGCTGTTAGCATAAAGACAAAACTCCCTCACGCAACCAGCAAGGCCCGGCAGGGCCTGGATTCTGTCCACCAACCCTCAACCTCAACCTCAACTTATTCTCTTTCTTTCCCCTGAGCCTCCCTGGCGTCTTCCCAGCCCTCAATATTTACCATGTTCCATTACCTGTTCTCTTCTTCCATCTTGACTAAGTCTAGCTGTCTCCTGTCCTCCCTTTAGATCTTAGTTGCATTGTCTGGTCTCCCTGTCCAGGTTCAATCTTTCTACTATGTTCTGGATCTTCTATCTTACATAACACCATGTCCCTCCAGAGAGACAGAACATTTGAACAGGGTATTTCGTGTTTGTTTGAGTGGGCGTTTGATTATTTGACTGCAGAAACCCTTTTTTTAGTTCTTATTGTAACCCCATGCACAGATCACAGTGCCCAGTACCCAGAATCTTTTTGGATGAACGAGTTAAAAGAGTGTTTTGGTTTTTCACCATAGGCCATTTCCTTTGTCTTTAATGTCTTTCTCCTCTTTGGGAAGCTACAACTCATCCTTTCAAAGTTAGAAAACACGGTATTTCAACAACTTCAATATGATAATGCAGTACACAGCAAGCACCCAAGAAATGTCAGCTGTCAATGGTAGCTTTTGCCTCCCCTTTGATTTCTTCCTCTCTAGGCAGAACTAGGTCTTTGAGCTTTTGTGTGTCTATAATTTCTGGCCTACACATGTAGTGTTGAATGTATACACATCAAGAAATGCTTATAGAAACATGCTGTCCATCCTTCCACCAGTGTTTGAACACATCAGAGGGCTAAAATCTTATTTTGTTTTCTTGTTCCCATGTCACCATTCCCAGCCCAGGAAAAATGTTTTAAAACCATTGGAATCAATGAATTTTACCCAAAAAGAAAACCACAGCTGGAAATGCTGGGCATCCTGCCCCAGGTACTCCTGCAGCTAGGCCTCAAATGGTGGAGCTGGATGCAACAAACTCAGGAGTTTAGACCCCAAAGCTCTGGTCCCTGTTTTTATATTTTGATGTCCCAATATCTCAGTTTTCATGATTTGAGTATTTTTAAGGAATGTAATGACTAACGCCTGGTATTTGTAGGTATTTACCCCAAAATCTCTGTCTTTGTAATATGTCTTAGGAAGATAAACAATTTTTTTTTTGTTTCTCAGTGAACTCAATCCTTTGTAATCATATAAAGAATAAAATGTCTAGCCTATCATAAAACATACCATTTCCCAATGGAATCAATTCTCCCATTAGTTACTGCCCTTTTAAAACAGTGTTGACATGAGTAAGAGAAAAGAAGTTGGGAAATCCAAACATATTGTCATTTCTCTAATTTCTGTCAACTTTGTATGACTACCCCTCACCCAACAGAAATTCATTTAGCAGAATTCAGAGCAGGGGGAGTTGAGGAGTCAGATCACCTGGTAGAACAGCTTTCGTTGGCCTGCGGGCGCCATGGAATGCCGTGCTGCCATCTTGAGCCCACCTCTGTGTCTCTGCTGCCGGCACCAGTTTGGGTGGCTCACTCTTGTTTCTGAATGAGTTCTGACTAAACGCCATCAACCATATGACAGGGTCTAACAAATATCAGCACTCTGCCAGGTTCAATAAACACCCTTTTCAGGGTAATGGCCCTTAATGAGGACACCAGCCATCAGTTAGGTTGGGAGCACACTGTAATTATTACTGGGCAAAGATGTCTGGAAAGAGACCTGCAAGTCTAAGGAATGGAACAACATGGGGGAGGGGAGCTTGTAAAATTAAAAAAAAAAAAAAAAAATCACCTTCTCTCTCAACTTTCTGCTGGTGGGAGAAAAAGTAACTCAAAATTTAGGAATAATTTCCAAACAATGTCAACAATTTATCTAGGGATCTAGGGGTTAAATAGTCACGCGTGTAATCTGTGCCAAATTTTATGTGTCTATAATTAAGTCAACGAGAGGATCCGTAGCTTGCTTGATGGAGCACTTGGCTAAATTGGACCTATTACATGGAGCAAGGAACACCTTCCATCAAAATAATCCTTTAGGGTCTGCCATGAATGTCATGCACGTTTCCATCACAGTAGCCGAGACAGCCTTTGCCCCCAAGGAGCTAGATGTATTATGGCTGTGTTTGTGTGTAGCTCATCTCCCCAATTATAAGATTGAAAAGACTAAACATCACCTGACTGATACAGAAAAATGTCCTACCTGAGCTCGGATGAGGACCGGATTACTTTGGGGTGGGAGAGGCAGAAACGATTCCTTGGAAGATGTTAATTTTGTTTCATTTGTTCATTTAACATTGATTTGTTGAGTGCACGCTCTGTTCCATGCATTGTGCTAGCACTGGGGGATTCAGTAGTGACAGAGACAGGCCCAACCCGGACGGTGACAAAGCTGCATGTGGGGCACTTAATAGAAAGGCCCTGAAGGACGGTTGGGATTTGACAGGTGAGTGAGGCTGAGGGAAGAACATTTTATAAATTGACACAGTGTGAGTGCGTAGATGAGACCAGTACGGCCATTGAGCAAGTTGCCAGTATTAAAAACAATTAAACTTTTACTGAGCACCTACTGTGTACCAACCACTGCCACAAATTTCACATATCTCACCTTGATAGGTGCTCGCAATAAACCTATGAATTAGGGACAATTTTTATCACCATTTTACAGGTGCTCAGGGATCTTGACCACTTCCAAATCCATATAGCTAGTAAATGGCAGGTAGGCAGTTCAGACCCAGCTCTTTCAGGCTGTGCTTAGAATCACAATGCTCTTTTGCCTGTACAGGTCACCTTGAATGTACTGTAGACAAGAAAGAGCCGTCAGCAGGAACAATATGAGTATGGGTTATGGAGGGCCTTGAATGCCAGCTAAGGAAACGGTTGTCTCCAACGATGAATTGAGATCTGATGGATGAATGACATGTTTGGTAGAAAAGCTAATCCAGCAAAAAAAAAAATATATATATATATATGATGGTGGTAAATTGGGGGGCGGATTTGGGAATGGAGTGGGGATGGGAGGCAAGGTGAAGAGACAGTTGGAGAGTTGGATTAAGAATGCTTATTACAGGCCCAGACCAGTGCCTGCAGTTGGCTGGGGAAATCGGAAGGAAGGCATGAATGTAAGGGCCATGCTGTGGAAGACATGGAAGACATCACCTCTGGGATCCCATTCTCTTTCAGAGTGCAGTCATGACTGCCTGGAGATCCTTGGGTTAAGAGAGTGAATTGGTATCCAGGGAAAGGAGTGTTCTCCTCTCTCACCTGCCTTCAAATAAACTACTTTTAATCAAGCCTGAACATATAATCAAGTTAAAACAAAAAAAAGTGGAAGACAAAATCTGTGCCCTTCACAATGGACAGGGAGGATCTGGTTTTTTTTTTTCTTTTTGCAAAGACTGAAGCATAAGCCATTTTTGAGGCTGTCTTTAAGAAAAATGATCCTAAATTACAAATACAAAGCTGCTTTCGAAGCTCCCAGGGCCTTGGCAGGTGTCCATGCAGGTAAGGGCCCCAGAGTTTTAGATTTCTCAGCCTGATGTTGCATCTTCCTCTGATGGTGGACATAGGCTGAAGGGAGCTTATGCATGAGAGCCAGAACAAGGCCGCCTGGATGCAAGGTAGACCAGGCTTCCTCTGCAACTTTAGAATCACGGTTCTTTAACACAACCCA
Source organism: Elephas maximus indicus (assembly GCF_024166365.1). NCBI lineage: Eukaryota > Metazoa > Chordata > Mammalia > Proboscidea > Elephantidae > Elephas > Elephas maximus. The sequence goes on along the minus strand of NC_064834.1, from coordinate 78,770,257 downwards.
CCAGAGTCCGCCTGATCCTGTATCTGCATTTTCCACAGTAAAATATTGTGCTGCCTTCCCTCTGAGTCCTGAGTGCTTCTGGGCCTTCTTCCAACACAATGTATGCTCAGGAGATGGCAACTGATTTTAATATTAAGCAAAGCCAAACATAATTAGGAAAATAAATCTGCTACAAAAAAATGTTATGTAATATAGTCTGAACTCAAGTGGAAGCCTCAGAGAAGCCCTTCTTCGACTATCAAGTGAAAGAGAAAATTAGAAGTGTTGAACAATGGAGTAGTTGCCCAATGCATTCTGCACAACCTCGGCCTGGAGAAATCGTGTTTTTCTGGACCTCAGCCAGTAATTCAATACTTTGTTTAGACATAAGTTCAAGAGATGAATCTCAATTTTTTTTAAAAACATAGACTTTTTTAATCAGAGTGAACTTAACAATAGAGTTTTGCAAAAGAAAACAAAAATAATCCTGGTCGATCACAAGCACCTTTACAACGCCACTGACTATATAATAAATACACAAAATAGTTACAGGGATTTTCCATGGCCACAGTTACCCTTGTCCAATCGGCAATCCGTGTGTAGTTAAAGGGAATGAAGGGAGCCTCCCTTTTCCTACCGCATGCTGACTTCACGTTGAAATCGGCCTGTTTCCTGGGAATGTGTGTTCATACTACTGGTAACAGGGAACGTTGCCTTTTAAGAAAATTTTAGCATGATGCCGCATAAGAATTTTCTTCTTGCCAGAATATTTCTACAGATCTTATCAAAAGATAAGATCTTGTTGATCTATGAAATCTTTAAGATATTTATATTTTTAAATGCAATCTTATATTGAAGGCATATAAATTTTTAACTTTTACTTTAGGATTCTGCAGATGATTTTAATTGTAGTAACTCTAGAAAATTAATTTTCTTTTATTCTGCTACAGATAGACTTCTCGTATTGAGTAAACCTTGCTATTTCTTTGAACTATTTTTGACATTACACCAATTGCTATTATTTTTTACTTTAATAAAGACCAAAGGAAGATTCTGCAAAAAGTGAGTTAAACAAATGTAAACACAAATAACAAGTGCGTTCCTGTGCTCTAAACTGCTAAAGAAATCCAATTGAGAAGGAAAACATTTAAATGATTTAAGGGGGAAAAAAAAAAGGTTTAATTATCAAGATTTCTGAAAAAGATGATGATGTTCTCAGTACGGCACCTAAAAGACAGAGATTGATTTCTTTCTGAAGCAGATATCCAGAACTAAACATCAGGAGCAATTAAAAAATGGTGGTCTTTTGTAAATTACTCCCAGAAGAAATCTTGGAAATCTTTCATTTTAGTCATTTCGGTCCAGTGAACCATAAAGCCATTATGAAAGAACAAAAATACTAGGGAGAAAATTGAAATACAAGAGTAATTAACAATATGAATATATCAAAATAAAAATGAATTGGAAAGGTAATGGTCATCACATATTCAACATGAAAAAAAACAAAACAAAACCCTTACCCAAATCAAGTCTAAAAGTGAAAAGAGGCCTGACAAACACAGATTCCATCTGGCACTGTTCCCCAAGTTTGAAACCGAAGGGCAATCTGTAGTATCTCCAAAGGTAAAATGAAGGTGTCTTCAGAGGTTTGCTTTTCTTATCCTTTTAAAAATTATTCTTAGTTTTTCTAAAGTCATTTAACGTTTCTCTTTACCTTAGAATCATAGTTAATAACCACTGTCTTCGATTTTCACTTTTTACCTTCATATGGTAAATGCCAACAACGAATCGTAGAGGAAAACCATTGGAAATGCACAGTGATCACAAATACAAATTTCCCTATGGGTTCTCTGATACTTTACAGACAAATGTTAAAGATTTATTGCACATGAACATCAAACATAGTTTTACTACAGTTCTCATTTGGATCAAATTGACACATTTTACGTTCATTTTAGCCTAATGAGATTCTTTCACTACACATTATATTCTGAGTGACCCCGTACATTAAATTTGTGGCATGGAACAAACCCACTGATGTAACAAAGCCCTCTTCTTCCTGGCTTCTTAATTTACAAAAGAGAGAAAACTGTTTAGCGAAATCATAAATCTTGAACAAATGAATTTATTAATCAGTACTCAGCAGAGAATACAAATACTATGTAGATAGGTCGTGTCACGCATGAGGTTCATTTGCAGCGTCGACAGCTAAACTCTCCTAGACTCAGAATATAATCTGAATATTCAACAGTTCAGGCATATTTCATAATTGAAATCGGGGGACTTAGTAAAGACAGTTACAATCATAACCAGAATAGAAAATCAGATTTGCGGTTCATTTCAAAAACACGTCTAACAGGCTGCCAGGACTCCATATGTACTTTTGCGCACAATCACTTATTTTTAAAAATCGGCCTTATAAAACGTTCTCGAGGCTTAGTCCTGATGGTAAGAGTGCAATGGAAGTTTGCAGTGCTGCAGTTGTGCCTGTGGTCCTCAAAGAGTCAGGAATTGACCTTGAAGAGAGGTGGAAGGGAACTAGGAAATGTTTTAATTAAAATTATTAGTGCTGTTTGAGGTGCTTAGCTTGTTTACTGCTCAGGTGTTGCTCCCTCCTGCATAATTAGGGGTAATTTTACTTACTTTCAAGTCTGTAATTTTAAATATCACCAAGTTTTATCTTCCAACATGAAGTAATTCATTATTGGTTTGCATGTAACTGCTTGATGTTTTAATCAATATATGCAACTTCCACGAAGTCTGTTATAATCTATCCAGAGGCTTTATACATCTTTTATAGTGGCAGGTTGTGCATGGTACATGAATTGAAATCTCATTTTTTATTTTTGCTGGAATTTCAACATCATTTTAGGTTTTTGATGTTGAAGAAAGCCTCTTACTTGATGGGTCATTTTATATTGCTTTATGTCTAAGATTTCAGAGGCCAGCAAAATCTTCAAAATAAATGCCTCTGATGTGTATAGCACTTGGAAACGAAGAACACCTGTCATTTAATCCAAATACAAAGCCTACTCTTACACCCTTTTGGAAATAAACATGTCTTATAAATTACTGACGTATTTTAAATCTAAGTAGACCATGATTTTAGCTATTGCTAAAAAAATTTGTGCATGTAGCTTAATTTCATATTAAAATTAATTATTGAAGGCCTCAATGTTTAGAAATTGCCCAGACAACCTAATTTCTTTCAAGGTTTCCATGATACTTTTAAAATCTTGCTAAGTATTTCCTGCAGAATCTTCCATCTAAAAAATTTTTCTCACTAGAAGGCAGAGAAATGACTAGTTTTAACACTTATTTTTCGTTTACAGAAAATTGAGATCTTATTTTTTGTTTTTTTTTTTTCTCTTCAACCAACTAGCAAAAGAGAGGGAAGGTTATTTTTTCTCAGTATAGATCTGTAAAATAGTGGTTAGGTGCAGCAGACTCCTGGTATATTCTTCCAGTTAAATTGTAACAGCAAGAGGTTTAGTCCTGATATCAAAGAACATCTTCAAGTTATTATTTTTTAAGTCAGTGACTTGTCTAAATATTCGACTTTTTGGAAACCATCGTTAAACCAAAAACAACCAAACTCATTGCCCTCAAATCTATTCTGACTCACAGTGACCCTATAGGACAGAGTAAAACTGCCCCATAGGGTTTCCAAGGAGCGCCTGGTGGATTCGAACTGTCAGCCTTTGGTTAGCAGCCGAGTAACCAGAGACATTTTAAAGGTGTGTGGCCAGCCTTGCCAAGGGTAGTATCCCATGTCTCTTATGAATAGCATGATAGCAAAATTCAAGGTTGAATATTCTGGTACAGGCTAGAGTTTTATATTCACCGATTCCCTCAGGGAATCAAGCTATTACTCTTCTTGGGTAAATAAGAATCAGAGCGAGTTCGTGCCCTTAGCCAGAGCACTGATTTTGTGGATTACTCCCCAAGGATGCTGAATGATCCCTAGGGGCTCAACAGAGTTAATGACCCTTCCGGAGAATTTCCTGAACCTGGAAAAGCACTGTCCTAGATTAAGTTCCTCCACACTGTTGTTCCCATCACAAGCGTTCAATAATTAGTAGGCCCCAAACAACCACATCAGCCCCATCAGAGGAAGGCCGTAGAAAGTGTTAATGACGCCACTGCAGTTACTCAAAGCAGGAGGAGCAGGAAACCCACGGGATACAGGATTGAGGCCTGGATACATCACCAAATCCTGGACCCTCCCTTTGCTCCTGCAAGCTACCAGTCCCCAGCCTCTCTCATGGTCAGCTGCTTTGGCTGTTTCCTCCTGCCATCCAGTTTCCACAAGTCGTGGAGATCCTTTTGTTCGATGTCAACCAGGTCATATCATGTCAATGCTTAAAACTCCCCATGGCTGCTTGACAGACTTAGAGTAAAACCAAACCCGCACTCCCCACCCCACCCCATCTCATCTTACACCTCTTTACAGCTCCATCCAGAACGACAAGACTTAGACTCACTTACTTTTGACACATCATCAGGAAAGGCCACTTGCTAGAAATGGACATCACGGTTGGTAAAATAAAAGGTCAGCGAAAAAGAGCGAAACCCTCCATGAGATGGATCGACACAACAGCCACAGCAACGGACTCAAACATGCCAACCATCACGAGGATGGTGCAGGACTGGGTCATGTTTTGTTCTGTTATATACGGGGTTACCGTAAGTTGGAGCCAACTAGGTGTCAACTAACAACAACAACACACAACCTAGCCTTACTCATCTTCTTTCTGCTCCTCAAAAAAGTGAAGCGGTCCCCCTGCCTCAGAGGCCTGGTCCTACTAAGCACTCAGACATTCGCATCCAGAGAAGGCTTCTCCAGCCCCAGAGCAGTGTCCTCAGGGATCTCTATTCCATTCCCTGGCTTTATGGTCATCTCCATATTTGAGTCTAGTGGACACTATGTTGACCTGTTTCTTTAATTTGTGTTTGTCTCCAAGCCTCTCCCACCCACCCACCCCAACCCAAGAAGAACCTCAGCTGTCTTGTTCCGTACCATATCCCTAACATCTGGGATGTAATGCCTATGTGCCTGTCACAGGAATTGCTCACTGAATGTTTACAGAATCCAATACTGTGATTTGGTGAGGCTTCTGTGCATTACTCTTGACTTGGGCCCAGAAGGTAGGGCCCTGGCCACCTCAGGCTTCCTTCTCAATCAGTTGCCTCTTTCCTCTTCCAAGATCCTTCCCCATATCTGCCTGCTGGAGACTTCAGCACCCACTGCACATCACCTCGTGTTTCTCCATTAAGTAATCTCTTCTGAAGATATTGTGCACATCTTTGCTAAGCCACATCAGAGTCATCCTGTGTCACGGTTCTCTGCACCCGAAGTGGCACTGGAAATAGTGTCTAGCACATGGTAAGCACTCATCACTTACCCTGTTGGAGGGTGAGCTCCCCACGGGACTTAGCTTACAGTGGAAATCAGGGTGTGCGCCCTGAAATTGATATCTGTGACTGCATGGTTTCAAAGAGGGCAGTGCTGGCCCACCTTGATGGAACCAGTGTTGGGGATAAGACTGTATCAGTATTGGTGCCCCTGACCTCAGGGTTTTCTTGGCTATATGGGCTGGTGACTATCAGGGCCCAAGGTTTAGTTGGAACAGTGCCTCAGCTACTGCAGTAGGCTCAGTGAGATCATGCCATCACCGTGTCTTCCTGGAGGCCTGTCTGTGGCTTGGTTTCTCCATGTTTATCAATGTTCCGCTCTCCTTGATTACAGCTTCACATGATTTCACAGTTCCTTTTCTAACATAAAACGCCATTTCCCACTTCCCCTTGAATGAGTGCTGTGCTGTTATGTAGTTTCAGATTCTAATTTGGATACTACCTTTTTTTTGCAAATATTAGTTCCATGGCCATCAGCAAACGTTCTTCTTGGAATAATATTAATTATACGGAAACTTTTGAAAACCAATGATTGTATTTCATGAGTAAATTAATCTCTTACATCCCGATTGAGAGACTGGGGAAATTTGAGTTTTCTAGCTACCCCTAGTAATACTAATTCTGACATCAGTGAAAGTAACCGTGATCACAAGAACCCTGAGGTGTTATCCCCATTTTATAGATAAGCAATTGGGCTCAGAGAGGCTCAGGAGCTTTATCTCTGTGACTCCCTCATGTTCCCTTACTCCAGTGTTGGTGCCATCTTGTTAATCTAAGAAAACCCAGGCACTACCGAGGAAAACAGTCTTCTTTTTTTAAAAAAAGAAACACTCCGGTTCTGGGGCCAGTTTTATCTTTACACTTTTCTAAACCTTCTGCAGATTGAACACTTATCAGTGTGATGGGAATGGATTGGATGCAAGAAAGGCTGGCTAGCTTAAAACCAAGTTCACTTTTGAATCTGTGGTATGTTTGCTCAGAGCCAAAGGCCAAGGGGATTTATGTGGTTGTTGGAAATATGTTCCCTGAGGAGTTAAAAAATATTCTGCAATAGCTGGTTTTTTAATAAACTCTGAGATTGATTTGCTTCCAACTTGCTCCCTGCTTATCTTACTGGTTCACTGTTAATAGTCCCTCAGGAGATGAGACAGATCAGAGAAAAGCGGTGGATGCAGGGAAAGAGGGGAAGTTTTAGAGAGAGACAACCGTGACCCAGACCTTAAGCCACTAAAAACATTTTAGAGAAGTAATACTTTGTGACCCAGCCTTGTACAACTTCCCCTTCCTCCCCCACCCCAATCTTCACTACTACTGTCAACCACAACCATAATATCCTTCAAGAACAAGACAAAATTGTTTCCCTACAAGAAAACTGGCTTTTTCCTCTTAGCAGTGATGAACTCTGCCAGTGGGAAATTTCAAGAGCAACGGTGGCCTTCTGGATGAACTACCTCCCAGCCAGGAGCAATGGCTCAGTTCAATGGCTCAGAGGCATCTTTGTGTGTGAAGGATGAGGATCATGGAAGGGAATTTTAAAAAAGGCTTTGAATGGTACAGCTGGAAGGGAGCCTTGGAGGTCATCCAAGGACAACCTTCTTGTTCTTCAGTTGGAAGTTCAGAGTAGGGACTTATCCAGGGTCATGGAGCAAGACGTCCAGATTCTGAGCCCTTTATAGATGGTGAGTCTCATCCAAACGAGGTTTTGAAGACTATCTATATCCCAGTGTCCCTAGGTGGCACAAACAATTAATCACTCAACTACTAGCTGAAAGGTCGATAATTTGAACTCATCCAGAGGTGCCTTGGAAGAAAGGCTGGTGATATGCTTCCAAAAGGTCACAGCTTGAAAACCCTATGGGGCACAGCTTTGCTCTGCAACACATGGAGCGTCCATGAGTTGGAATTGACTCGATGGCAACTGGTTTGGTTTGAGGTTTATGTTCTAGTGATTTTCAGGAGTGTCTATACGTCCCTGACTCTTCCACTGAGCATCAGACTCTCACAGTCCCTCAAAATGAATGTTTGCAAGGTATCAGCTTCAGCTAGTCCACACACAACTCTTGCTTTCATCCCCTTAAAAATATTTCTCTTCTTCTACTCTCCCCCACTCAGTAAATGGCACCACCAATGTTTCTGTTGCTCAGACCTAAATCCTAGGAGGCACCTGTGATTCCTCTCCATCTCTCTTGCTTCAATCCCAATGCAATAGCAAGTCCTCTGCAGACTCCATGCATGTTTCTATCTCCATAACCAGCCCCTGATCCAAGCCAGAAGAGCCCCTCAGGTAGTCTCTCCTCAGCGCTTGACCCCTGACTGTCCCTCCTGTACAAGGTGAGACCAAGGTGAGTGTTTTCTAACATAGAGCATACTGTACACACTCCTGCTCAACACTGACCTCTTCCCATACCCTGTGGCTGTTCCAGCAATGACCAGCACGGCCTGACTTGTGCCTAACCCTCTGACCTTGTCTGGGGCCACTTACTCTAGGTCCACCATGATCCAGCCTCAAAGGCTTCCTCTTTGTCCTTGGCACACACAGAGTTTTGTTCCTCCACTGAAAGCATCCAGGGGGTATTTCTTGTGCTCTGTAATCTCTCCTTAGATCTTGTCACTGCTGTTCCCTTCTCACCCTTCGTATCTCTGACAAGTGCCCACAGAGCCTTCTGTTTCTTCTTGTCAAGGTCATTTCATAAACAATGGACCTGTGCACAACTTTATCAACTTACAGGGAGGAAAAGCTTTGATGCTTCTTCATTGCTTTTTCATCAGCCAGCCCAGGTCTGGCTCAAGGTGGGAGTCAGTCAGTGTACGTGTACACTTTATTCCTAAGGCTAAGACAGGACTTGTTACCGTATGTACACTCACTCCATGGGGTTACAGAAGCTTGCATGTGGTGATGCCGAACAGGTGTCAGCAGAGCTTCCGAACTGAGATGAACCAGGAAGAAAGGCCTGGCAATCAACTTCCAAAAATCAATCATTAAAAACCATATGGATCACATTGGCCAGATCCCTAACTGATCATGGCAATGGTACAGGACCAGACAGCATTCTGTTCCATTGTGCATGGAGTTGCCATGAGTCAGGGACTGACTTGACCTTAGCTAAAAACAACAACATATACTTATGGGTTGAGACCATTGCAATATCATTGAGTCACATTTGTTTATGGCTTTAACTTGCACAGAAATAACTAAGACAAAAAGCATAGCAGTAAGCTTCATGTGCAGTCAGCGGTATACACATTGCCTTACACATCAGAGCATTGTTTCTGCATTTTTTTTAGAGAATGAGAACAAAAATGTCCCGCGGACTGAAGAAGTAATAATAACGATATACAGCCTGCAGCAGAGACCCATAGCTCAGAGAAGCCATCTCATCCTCATGCCATCTGCTCTGCTGAGCGCTCTCCAAGCTCGCTCCACCCTGAAGTTCCTATAGGTGTCTATGAAATGAGGGGGTGGGGGGCAAAATCAAGAGCTTCTAAGCTATACTTCGTTTGTTTTTCACTTACTTCAAAAATTCCCAGAGTTGTATACGTTGCAATTTTAGAGGAAGTTCTACATTGTCCCAGTGGGTATAAGATTAAAACCAGTGGTTGGTCCTGGTCCTAAGTAGCAAAGACGAGACCTCCTGAGGGAAATTTTTCATGTTCACAGCAGTTTTCCCATTTAGAAACGCTAAACGCAGACTTAAAACAGCAAACAGAACACAAGCAAAGTTACAGGTGATAGGGAAGTCTGGAAAATTCACGCGTTTCCTAAGAACTACAATTACGAAGCCTTCCCCTCCAGTCACATCTCTGTGCCATGAAAGACAGAGAAGTTGGTAGATTCAGAGGCTGTGGTCAGCATAGGATTATTTCCAGATTAGATTAACATTGGAACAGCTCTGTTGAGATGTCCGGTAGCAGTGCCTCAGAAATAAAGCACTATATTAATCTTTTTTGAGCTTGGAATACGGCTAGGCCTGTTTATTGGTTGTGCCTGAAAACTGTAGGTATTTCCAGTTGTTGAAACCTCCAAAAAGAACTACGGACTTTGATTTGAATATGAAATCACAGAGCGGGATGTATTTATGATACTGAACTAGTCATCTTTCCTTAAAGTCAGATATTAAAATTACTTAGATTTTTGCAGGTGTCAGTTTCTTTTCTTTTCTTCTTCCTGTCTTTCTTTTCAAATTTTAGTTCCAAGGTGGGTGTTCAGGGCACTGGTAATTCCCGTACACTCTTTGCCTTTCCATTATTGGGAGGCACCGCTTGGCTTCTTGTTTTGTTTCGTTGTGTTGTGTTTCAGCTCATGAAATAGTAGTTGAAATGCCAAGACTTTTGTATGCAAATACGAACCCATAACTCCAATTGTTTTTATTTAGCTTGGTAGCGAGAGTGTGTTACAGTCTTATCCGTGATGTATGTCAGGAAGACCTTGCTAATGAAGGGGCCTTTCATTTAGGAAAAAGAAATTGCCACAGAAGGAGCAATAAGGGGTTAAGATCAAAGGGCAGAAGCCCTCATTTATAGCATATTTCCATGGGCTGAAACAGCTTCGCATGATCTGTGACATTTGGCTGCAATGGAGAAAATTTGGAGAACGAGTGAGGTCAGGTGGGCCTCTTGGGAGAAAAACACAGAGAAATACTATAAAATATGTGCAGTTAAGCGGAAAAATCAGCATCTGCCAGCTTTTTGTTTTCTTTCTTGTTTTTGGATTCACAGGAAATGGTGTGTGTGTGTGAGAGACAGAGAAAGGGTTCAGCCATAGAAATGAGGAGGCAGGAAGCAAGCAGGATCCTTGGAAGAGGGTTAAGAGAATAGACTGTTTAAACCCACCACCTCCCTTGGGTGGCACAGATGCAAAGAACACAAGCTGTAACCTTAAGGTGAAAAGTTTGTTGTGTTTGTTTTTCCCCCTTGAGTTTGTATACTAAAAGAGGAAGCCAGTGCTGGTTGTGGAGGTCCCACCAGACTGCAGACACAGAGGCCACCCTGTCATCCACATGACTTCCTGTGCAGTGGCCTGGAGGAGGTACAACCCTTAGAAATAAGCAGGGAGCTGCAACCAGGTGTGTGCAGGGACCACACAACCTGCTTGGTCAGAAAGCTCTCAACTGTGGCATCTTATAAATATACCAGTACCACCCCAGCTGCTGTTGACTCCAACTCATGGTGACCCCATGTGTATCAGAGTACCACTGTGCTCCACAGGGTTTTCAATGGCTAATTTTTCTGAAGTAGGTCCCGAGGCCTTTCTTTCAAGGTGCCTCTGGGTGGACTCACACCTTCAGCCTCTCAACAGCCAAACACATTAACCATTTCACCTGCCCCCACCCCCGACTCCTATATAGATTTACAGTATGCAAATGTAACCTAAAATGTGTGAAATTTCTTCTTTGACTTTTGGTCTTTGTTTATTTTCTTGATAAAATCACCATATTCATGTTCATTACCATGTTTAGCATGAATACTGTGGCTCACTTTGAGACTGGTTTCTCCTTCATTCCATCTGCAGGATGGGCTCCCTGGAACCCCCTGCTGAGATGGAGTTGCATGGACAGGGTATTTATGAGGGATCAACATATCTAGGAAGGAGAAGAGGAAGCAGGACTGAGCAGAGGGAGGTTAGTTGTGATCCTACTTGGACGAACCTCACAGTGAGCTCTGAGTGTGGGAACCTGAGACAGTTGTCCTGAGGTGGACAGAAATGCTGGGCCTTCATTGCACCACAAACAGTAGTCAGAAGTGGGCTGCTCAGGAAAGAATGTGCCCTTGACTAGGCTGCTTCCCACTGTGGCAGGCCTGGAAGGAGTCGCAGTTGGAAAGGGCCCAATGCAGTCAATTTGCCACTGAGTAACCAGTTGATTTTTTTCCAGGAATAATGCCTTAGCAGGGGTTGAGTGCTGGTCTCTGGCATAGCACGTTGGCATTTGGGGGCAACTGTAGCCAAATCAACCTTGGTAAGAGGAACCCATGCTCTTAGGCCTATGTATAGCTGCCATCTCTCCCACCATGTCCGTTCCATTCATAGGCCAGCCATGCCAGCTGGCTGATGGCAGGGGCAGCTGATGTCAACCTGCTGAGCCATCTGTATTCTTGGCTGCTGAATGCCTCTACCATAGCAGATACTCTCTGGATTGTATTCACATGAGACAAAGGTCTTCACACTTTGCGCCTGCACCCACATATCCATTCACATGAGACAAAGGTCTTCACACTTTGCGCCTGCACCCACATATCCATCCACATGTCTATCCCCCACTCTTCCTTGTCGCCAGTCTTCCTCTCTTCCTAACCTTGGGCTACATCTCCAACAACTCTGCCTACATTCCTTCCCATTGCAGGATTTCCTCTTGCCACCATGGTCTTTTGGGGTCTTTCTTGAGTGAGTTGGTAGTGCAGCTGTCACTTCCCATTTTCAGCTTGCACTCAATACCCAGATGCCAGTCAGTGAACCAAGCTTGCACTTTTCTCTCCTCTTCCATCAGCTAGTGTAAGAGTTCCTCCACTGGCCACAGGTGTGAGCTGATGGAGGGACACTAGTGCAGCAGAGTTGTATGCCTGGGGGTCTGGGCCACCTGCCCAAACCTCCTGTGTGTGCCAACTTCTACATTTAGTGGGGTCTTCACAGTGAGCTGAGTGGGTGTGATCCAGGTATAATGCCTTATTGTATCCCCAGTTTTCCTGGACCGCTCCTGCTACCAACCATTGTAGCTTGGGTTCTCTGAAAGCAGACACTGAGATGGTGCTTGGTGGGCATGGTACTTATTAGGGATCAACGTATATGAAAAATGGAAGAGGAGGAGCTGAACTGGGCAGACGAAGAATTCAACCTTGGATACAGTCTGAGAAAGCTTGGCAAACCCCACAGAGAGGTCTGAAGTGGATATTCCTGGCTAGAGCTGTCCTACCTTGGCCTGACACTTAGGACACTCTGTCGCCACCACCAGTAGTCATTAAGATTTCATGGGGAGAATATTTTATGGGAAGCAATCTTTAAATGCACATTACTGTCTCTGATCTTTGTCCACTAAGTTAGATTTAGGACTTAAAGTTTGGGTTTTTTGTTTGTTTTTTAAATCAGTTTGGACCAAGGACAAGTTTCTTCTGATAAAATGTTTTCCCTGGAATTTGTTGTGGAAATATCTTGCTGCAGAAACACGTCAATCTTGAAGGTATGGGATAATTTAGTAGAAATTTTGTAATAGTTATTGAAAGTTAACTGGGGTTTTCCACCAGCTTCTTCCTTATCTAGGGTTCTTTAGTATTTGGAAGAAAAAGTTTTAAAATACTGTTTTCTCTAAATGAAAAAGTATAGAAAGAAATAAAGAAGGAAGGAGGGAGGGAAGGAAAGAAGGACCGAAGAAAGGATATAAAGAAAGAATAAAGAAGAAAGGGAGGCATGTTCAATTATTGATCACCTTCCAAGTCCAGGTCACGCAATAGCTGTTTTCACACTAATTCATTCAGTCTTCATAATTAGCTGATGACATTGACTTTCTTCTCTTCTCTAGACTTAAGGAGGGGCTCACAGAGCTTACAGAGTTTTTCCAGAGGATATCTTATCCTCACTGTTAATAAAAGCTTTACAACTTATATTTTGCTTTGGATGGTAGGAACCTCATATCTCTTTTTAGAAGCAAGAGCTTCAGGAGGAATATGAAGGTGACAAATGCACTTTGTGTAGCCTGGGGGCTTCCTGATATCCAAGGGGAAGGGATAGATCACAGGTGGGATTTGAACGCCTGCTCTTCTTCTCATCAGCTTTGTGGCCTTGGATGCAGAAGTCATCAGTCTCCTCATCTGTTGTCGGAATAACAGCTGCTTTGCAGGGTTGAGAGGATCAGATGAAGTAGTTGATGTGAAAGGGCTTCTGAAGTCATAAGGCTCTAACACATTTTTCCTATTATCACAGGGTAATCTGAGAGAAAGGAGTCCATGGCCCAATGGTTAAACACTTGACTGTTGTTAGGTGCCATCGAGTTGTTTCCAATTCATAGTGACCCTACGTACAACAGAGCAAAACACTGCCTGGTCTTGTGCCATCCTCAAAAGCATTGTTATGCTTGAGCCCATTGTTGCAGCCACTGTGTCAATTCATCTTGCTAAGGGTCTTCCTCTTTTTCACTGGCCCTCTACTTTACTAAGCATGATGTCCTTCTCCAGTGACTGACCCCTCCTGCTAACATGTCCAAAGTATGCGAGACTGAGTCTTGCCATCCTTGCTTCCAAGGAGCATTCTGGTTGTACTTCTTTCAAGACACATTTGTTTGTTCTTTTGGCAGTCCATGGTATATTCAATATTTCCCAACACCACAATTCAAAGGCCTCAATTCTTCTTCAGTCTTCTTTATTCATCATCCAGCTTTCCCATGAATATGAGGCGATTGAAAACACTACGGCTTAGGTCAGGTGCACCTTAGTCTTCAAGGTGACATCATTGATTTTCAACACTTTAAAGAGGTCTTTTGTAGCAAATTTGCCCAAAGCAATGCATCTTTTGATTTCTTGACTGATGTTCCATGGGTGTTGATTGTGGATCCAAGTGAAATTAAATCCTTGACAACTTCAAACTTTTCTGTTTATCATGATGCTGCTTATTGGTCCAGTTGTGAGGATTTTTGTTTTCTTTATGTTGAGGTGTAATCCATATTGAACGCAATAGTCTTTGATCTTCATCAGTAAGTGCCTCAAGTCCTCTTCACTTTCAGCAAGCCAAAAATTTGGCCGTTCAAACCCACTCAAAAGTGCCTTGAAAGCCAGGCCTGGCCATCTGCTTCTGAAAGGTCACAGCCTTGCAAACCCTATGGAGCAATTCTACTCTGCACACATGCGGTTGCCATGAGTAGGAATGGACTTGACTGCAGCTGACAACAACAAGATGAGGGAGGCATTTGGCATTTAACAATTCACATTTCAAGGGGACCAGAGAGGGAAGTTATCTGGTTGTTCTCTGCTCCCCACCCCCACCCCCAGCACCTCTCTTAGCGAGGCATCACTGGTGGAACGAGAGCCAGGTGGTGTGAACTCCTTCTGTCTCAGTGATCTTCCTTGGCCTGGAGGCCCCCACAAACTATCACTCAATTTCTTTCCTGCCTTCCATACCAGGCGTGTGAGTATTCTCTTTTCTGTCTCCATGTCCCACTGCTTCCTTATGCCTAAATGTTTGATCCCTCAACCTCCCAATCCACACTGGAACCATCATCTTGAAGGACATTGCTTTGTGGATATTTCCAGAAATAAGCAGACACTAATCATCATACTGATAAACCAACAGATGTGCAACAGACGTAGGCAGGATAGTGAAAAAACTACTCTGCGTAGGAAGGGAAGAGTGAATGTTCTTCAACGACCCAACAGCAGAACCAGAGATGCTGGCAGACATGATAAGGAGGCACAGCTGGGCTTAGGGAAGGGAAGACACTCAGCATTTTAATGAGCTAGCAATATAATTAATGGACACTTAGGAAGCAAGACTTACTGTGCCACTGAAGGGCTTCAACACGCTTCTAGTAAAAATCAGAGAGGGTATTTTTAACATGGGCGAGAGGCTGAGTTCCAGAAAGGTGACCCCTGGCCCAGTGACCTGGTCTCTTGCCTTGGCCTGCAGTGGCACTGCCCATTCTTACATACCAGAACTCTCTGCTCAGGTATCTGCTGGTCACCCTGCACTTGCTGGGTCTAAATTCACACCTTGAGCTCATTTAACCTAATATCAAACTCATTGTCTCTTCGACCAAGGAGTCCTTGACTTGACCTTGGCTCGGTTACTCCTCCTGCACTTCAACTTGGAATGTCATCATTATCCTTGAATGTGGGACAAAGGGCTGGAAGGACCCACTCTGGAATCTCTCTGGCACTGAGCTCAGTTTTTCTACATCACTGCCAGCATCCTGTCCTGGTCACTCTCCTCCCCTGACCTTGGGCAAACCTGGCAGAGAATTGCACTCAGTGAAGGTCACTGAGCAAATGAATGAACGAGGGCGTGCTTTATTTTTCAATGAATGTCAAGATGGGTTTACTAAGAATAAAATGAAAGATGGTCCCCAGCAACCCACCTGAAAGAAATGTGTAAAGCCTCTAAATCCGTCTTCTTTACCCAACCATGACTGAGGACTTCGTTTCATCTGGTCTTTCTCTTTCAGTTGCCGGGGTGAGGTTGGGGAGAGGGAGATGACTGAGGCAGTGGCTTCGTCCTCAAGGAGCTCCCAACCCCAGGAGGGAATCACAGGGAGTGAGCATGTATTTATGATGGCATGGGTGAGGGATGCCATGGAGCAGTATCCAGCACTGGGGACGTCATCCACTCCACTGGAGGCCTCTGGGAGACCCAGAAAGTAGTGGCTATTGAGCTGCACCTTGGAGGATGGACCCAGCTGGATGGGGGCGGGGGGGAAGGATGAACTTCTGTCTGGTCTACCTGAGGTGAGGGGCAGCACAACATTCTTGAGGAAGTGGGCAAACAGCTCTGGAACAAAAGTAGGAGTGTTATGTTCATTCCCAAAACTGGGACTTTCAAGAGAACGGAATCAATGCGCAGGTGGGTTATTCTTCTGATGTTTAAGTTTATGACAATTGAGAATAGAAGGATTTCCTTTGTTTACCTTCTGAGCTGCAGAAAAGCACTGAGATAGAAGAAGGGGCCAGGGGTGAAGATGGGGCAGAAGAAAACGGTGAGAAAAAGCTTCCCTCTACTTGCATCCTTCTTCATTGGAATCATAAGCACAGAAATCTTTGGAGGGCTATCTCAGAATGTGCCCATATTCAACGAGATAGTCCTCTAGGCCTGTGTAGGGCAGCTTGTGCCTTCACCATTATCCCAGGAGGTGTGGCCTTTAGCACCTCAGCTCCTACGTATCCCCCTAGGAATTGTGGTGCTTTTTAAGGTTTTCTGCTACCATCATCATCACCCTACTTCCCCTACTCCCTGCAAGGCTGTGCCGAAGCTTCTGGACTATGTGGGTCCTTTGTTTGGGGTGGGGGAGGTCTGCAGCTTCAGTGTCCTTGAACCACGGCATGGCTCTAGAGTCCATGGTGGGGAAGGGGCAAGCCCTCCAGTGGCCCACTGGGAACAACCCAAGGAGACTCCAGGAGCTCCACTTGGCTGTCCACTTGAGCTGCACTTCTGGCGGATCCCGAGTCTGCACTGTACCTCAGAGTTTCCTCAGAGCTGGGAGGGTCAGAAGCTCATGTGCCCTGGTGTTCTGATTGGCCGTGAAATCCTGTGCAAACTCCATGAAATTTTGGGCCCGATCAGAAGCCCATTAGTTGTGGCCACCTTGGCAGCGCTCCCCAGGACCGCGGCCAAGATGCGGAGCTCAGGCCATGTGCTCTGAAAATCCCAACCTTAAAACCTATTCTGAGGATGCGATTTAATTAAATGCTATGTGCTTGAAACTGGTTCAAATTAGTTTATCCATCTCTGACTGCCATTTCCCACGTGAGCACATGCATTAACCATGCAGAGTAGATGGACTGTTAGCGTTCTGGGGTAAAATACTTTCATGCGCTTTAGGATTTAAAATAAAATAAAATGACTGCCCTTAAATTGGTAAACCAATTCCAGCCCCTCTAAAGTCTTAAAAAGCCAGACATCTTCCAAAACTCTTTTTACGAGTGCCGGTGGTGAAGCTGCTGCAAATATTACTGTTTGTGAATAAAATGGAGATGAGGGCTTTTGTGTTCACCTGTAAGGGTTTCTTTAAACCACTGATTGCATTGGAAAGCTGCAATTCTCAACAAAAAGAGAGAAGTTCAATGCTGATGGATGGATATTTGGACCTCCCAGTGCAAACATTAACTGGCTGAGAGCCCCTCTGGAATGCAATGAAGGGAACAATACTGGGCTGGGAGCCAAGCACAGAAACACTGGCGCCTGGAACCCAGGGATTTGCCTCCTGGTAATAGGAGCTGAGCAAGGCCCAGCACTTCTGTTAGACTGGAAATGACATACTGTGATTCTTGACTTAGCCAAAGGGATTTTTAATGGAGGGAAGAGCTGGCAAGACAAAACCACCCGTACTTTTCACGGTGTTTTCTAAAACGAGCAGAGGAAATAAGGAGCAAAAACCTGTTATTACATGTGATCCACTTAAGTCAAAGGTGGAAGCTTTGTAACTGCTGTTATTATTATTACTGTTGCTATTATTTTGTACACACCCAGCACGCCTCATGCCTCAGCACCCAGAAAGCACAGACATGAGGCAGAAACTCGAAAACGCTTTCCTTCCAGAAGACCGGCACCCCAACATCGCATTATTGACAGGAGGCCTGAGAAAACTGACAGCTGCAGAAATTGTACAGTTGAAGTTCAATTCCCCGGAGCGGGAGTAAGATCCTGACGGTATTAATTCTGTTTGGAATTGTTAAAATAGGAAAAGATTAGGGGCCGAGGAAGGGACCTGCCTTTTCTTGCAGCGAACAAAGGCAGCCTAGTGTCTTCCCTGGCGTCCTTGGACTGTCAGCAGCTCCAACCTTTAGAAACTGTATCTGATTATCCATGCGGCAATTAATCATAATTAAGCAGGCCTGAGGTTTGGAGAGGCAGAAAAGGGGTGCTGGGAGCTGGCGTGGGTCCTGGGAAGCCCCTTTCTGCCGTTCTTGGTGGAGGAGCCCCCTGCTCTGGAACTGTGGGGCCGTGAGAACAGCCGAGGAGGTGAGGGCCAGGGGAGGGGAGGGGAGGGTGGGAGATGCGCCGTGGCGGGGGCTGCACGGCCTCCCCCTCGCAGCTCTCCCGCCTTTGGAGATCACAGCTCCTAACCCAGTTCCAACATGCTTGGAAGCGGTTTGATTCCAAAAGGAAGCCAGGTAACAAATTACCTTACTAATGCCAAGTGATTTGGATCCATTCTTACCCACCAGATTTTTTCAATTTATTACAGGAAAACATTCAATCATTACGGGCTGGCCCTGGCTCTGGGCTGCGTGGAAGACGCCTCGACCCGGTCCACCCCCAGTGAGCATTTTAAAAGCTTAGCAAGCCCAGAATGCCGTCTTATTAAAATTTTTTATACTTTTATAATTAAAATACAGGGCTGGCTTTGGAATGGTTTTCACAGATGTAATCGGACACGCTGGTTTTTCCCAAGCCCAGGTCAGGCGAGAAACAATGGTGGCTTTAACTCTGGCCTCCGGCTCGGGTTTCTGTTTGCACATGGGCCCAATTTGTACCATTTATGATTAGGTTTAAGTAAGTTGATGTGCTATTTATTTAGGAGAATTGCCATTTCGGAATATCACCACACTCCCCCTCCAGCAGGCAGTGCAGCCGGCGTGCCTCTCTGCCTGCCATTGGACCCTGACAGACCCGTGGGTTGTCCCCGCTCTTCAGAAGCAGCCACAGAGGAGGGCTTGGCTTTCCTGCCCACAAGCCCAGGTTGATAGGCTGGGCGTGTGTGTGTTGTGTACAGAGAGAAGGAGAAAATGAGGCCCCTCCCTGAGATGTGCGTGGGGCTGGGCAGCACCCAGGAGAGTGGAAGTGCCTCAGTCTCCAGTGGCTGCGATCCTCCCATTCTTGGGCGGATGTAGGGGGACACAGAGCCATTAGAGAGGGGCTGTGCCTTCCTGGGTACCCAGGACACTGGCCCCATGCCAAGGCCAGCAGTGGCACAGTCTGCCCGCTCTCCTGAGGCCACATTAAACTCAGAAGCTTTGTAGTACCAGTGAGTGAAGCCCCAGAAGGCCCCTGCCCCACAGTGTGTCGCTGAAAAGCAGGTGTCTTTCCTTTAATATTTTCCCTCCAAAGGCAATAAGGTCAAGGTTGGCTTCACTGGCTGCTCATCATCTGCCATGTGGAGTCAACATTCCCTCCCCTACCTGCCTCCCTCACCAAGTTGCCTCACTTGTCCTCTTTCCTACCCACTCATGCCGGGAAGGCCCTTTGTCTCTGAGTCTGTGCTCATGTGTTCCCTATCCCGGGGTGCTTCTCTTATTCTCACAGCCCCACCCCCAAATCCAGACGTACCTCCCCCCACTTCTTTCAAAGGTTTCCTTTGCGGCCCACCCCATCCACAAACAACTTCTTCATTCATCACTCACACACACACAAAAAGTTGTCATCAAGTCAACTCCAGTGTGACCCCATGTGTGTCAGAGGACAACTGTGCTCTATTCGGTGTTTAATGGCTGCGTTTTCAGAAGCGATCGCCAGGCCTTTCTTCCAAGGTGCCTCTAGATGGACTTGAAACTGCAGCCTTTCAGTTAGCAGCTGAACACGATCACCATTTGCACTACAGGGACTCCCACCTTTCACCAAATTTCCAAAGTCTCCCTCTGACCACTACGGGATGCAGACCTCAGCCTGCTTTTCCACGTAGCTCTTGTGGGGAGGGACATCCCCCGCCTATTCCTGTTACCCAGTGATGTGGGTGTTGTAGTCCCATGTTACTGATAAACCTTTGCATTTTGATTTCACTGATGGATTTTCTCAGGCAGTAAGAGTGGGAGGTGGGAGCTGGATGAGAAGTGTGACACCAGGTCCTTTCACTCCAAGTTGAACTCCGCCATTCCTGATTATCACATGCTTGAGGGACTTTCATGAGTCCAGGTCACTTCTCCAACTTAGCCTTGCACACAGTGGGCGCACTTTACAAACGGGATCCAACAACGAACACTATCCCGCCCCCTCTACTCAGCCACATCCTGTTCCATAGCCGGCCCCACGATGTGCCCTCCCCAGGATTCTCTTCCCAAGTGTGGACACATTCCGTTTTCCAACTTGTCACCCTTCCTGACTTAGTGGGTCAGGTGCCGAAGAGAGATGGCAGGGGCTGATACCAGACTCGGGGTCAGGGATCGTGACTTTAAAAGCCTGCCTTTCACTTGAGAAAATACCTGGCCCCCTTCATGTATGGTTCACCACATGACCAGCAGCTGGAATTCACATAAAGATAAATTAATAACCACAACTGAGATGCCTTCCAAAGGAAAGAGTTAGGGTAGGAAGCAAGAAAACAGATTACTCATTCTCTCTGGCTCTTACTGCTTCCCATTTTGCTAAAGATAATTACTGCCTTGTTTGCCTTTTTAAGCCTTAAAAACAGATAAGATAAACATTTTGGGAGGCAGGGGGAATATTGTACTTTTTAAAAAGGGGCTTGGGGCTCTGTTTTATTTCCATAGGGCTCTGGAACCCCCAGTTACTTCCCGAGGTCGATTTTTATTAACACCATTATGTAATATGGGGGCAGCGGTGGGCCAGAGGTAGAATTCTCGCCTTCCATGCTGGAAACCTGGGTTCGATCCCCAGCCCAGGCACCTCATGCACAGCCACCACCTGTGTGTCAGTTGGAGGCTTGCGTGTTTCTATGATGCTAAACAGGTTTCAGTGGAGCTTCCAGGCCAAGATGGACCAGGAAGAAAGGCCTGGTGTTCTATGTCCAAAATCAGCCAATGAAAATCCTATGGGTCGTGAGGGTCCAGTCCACAACTGATCACAGGGATAGCGCAGGACTGGGCAGCACTTTGTTCTGTTGTGCATGGTGTCACCATGAGTGAGGGCCCAATCAATCCCACTAACAACAACACAACATTGTGAAAGTAATTGCATGGTGACACTTCCTCCCTTCCTCACAGGTGGTCCTAAATGTTCTATGGCCATAGGGCTGCATGGGCACACGCTGGTGGAAACCAAGGGCCCCTATGTCCAGCACCCTGAAGAAACACAGTCAGGTGTAGCTAAAGTGTTGCAGTGAATTGAAAGTCATGAATGAATGGATTCCAGGCTACTGTGCTTCTTTCTTATCACAGGGACAATGCTCACAATTTAGCACAAGAGCACCCTTCTCAAATTCAGAAAAGAGCAGGTCTCTTGTTTATCCGGTGAAGACCCAGACCATATCCAGTACACTCTCCTTCATCCTTGACTCCCACTGCCTGCCCTCCCTTCCTTGTCTCATTGGGGCTACACATACAAATGTTTGTCTGGGAGTTGTCCTTGGATAATCCCTGAAGATCCCTCCTGGTTACCACCACTGTCAACACAGCCCTGGGGTTCAGAGAGAGGCGTTGCCTGTGGGAGATGAGATAGGATGCTCTGCCCTCAGCATGCCCTCCCCTCTCACGTTGGGCTCCATTTCTCCATTTCTAGGAAAGAAAGGGGACTTGGCCAAAGTGATCTTCTGCAAATAGTAAAGAAAATGACAAGGACGGGCGAACAGAATTCTAGAATCTTAGCAGCACAAGGTCAGAGAAAAATAAATCAATGACCAGATATTTCTAGAGCTTTGGAAGCTTTGATCTCAAGGCTGGCCACCCTGTTAACATTTATTCTGCCTAATGTTTTCTAAGAAATGTGTCTCTGAATTTATAACAGAAGCTAAAGTTTGGTGGGCACAACATCTCTTTTCTTCACAGCTAGTGTCATTGGAACACAGCCATTGGGTCCACCCTGGGCCTCCACTTCCCTCTGCTCAGTGACTCCTGACTGCACAGATGGAGTGAGTGGTAGGCAGCACACCTGCCTGGAGCATGCCTCAGCCCTTGGCACTGAAGGCATAGTGGCTCAGAGCTGTGGATGCAAAGTGATGTTCTGGTCTCACTAATTCACCCACCCAGTCAACAGATGCTCACCTACGTCTCCGTGTGGGCACCACATGAAGCCCAGAGGATGCTCACCTACTTCTCTGTGTGGGCACCACATATAGCCCAGAGGACACTCACCTACTTCTCTGTGTGGGCACCTCATGAAGCTTAGAGGATGAGAAGCAAACTTGCTTAAATAGAGCTAAGGAGCCCTGGTGCCACAACAGGTAGTGCTCTGATGCTAACCAAAAGGTCAGCATTTGGACCCACACAACAGCACTGAGGAAGAAAGACCTGGCAATTTGCTCCCATAAAGATTACAACCGAGAAAACCTTGAGTAGTTCTACTTTGTCATATAAGATTACTATGAATCAGAATTGACTCAACAGCACCCAACAGTAGCAACAACATTTATTGTACACCAGTCCTCAGGCCTCCTGGGTATTAGCTCATTTCACCTCCAGGTCACCTATGAGGCAGATAGCCACCTGTATGTACCCTGGTTACCAGACGAGGGGACCTAGGCGCAGAGCGATTAATGGAGAGTCAAGGGTTGGCAGAGGCCAACCCAGGGCAGCTAGTATCTTCCGCATTCTGTGACTTCATGGGATGGGTAAAATTCTATTCGTTCCTGCGGTAACTTAAGAGTTTTGTTTTTTCTGTATCAGCTGAACATTTTTAGATTATCTGTATTAAATTTCAGTAAAGGTATCTACCACTCTTGCTGAAAAGAAATTAATTACCAGTGGGATTATACTTAAAAGCAGTGATTAGGGTAAAAAAAAAAATTTAGATAAGCTTGGAAGCTAAACTTGATTATATTTGGATTCTCATTCTTTTTCTTCTAGCTTCCTCCATCGCTCTCCTTCCATTTTAGGCTTGAGGTTCTAGCTTCCATTTACTTTTCCTCCCCAGTTAGGAATAGCAAGAACAGGAAGGGCTCGAGGAGGAAAAGCAAAGCTGAATGTGTTCATGAGATGCGATTTCTGCCATTCATGATGGCTCACCTCGTTAAAACTCACAAGGTCCCCTGGGCTGCCATGAGGTTGGGGTGTAACCTAGAGCAACGCAGGTGTTAAACACGACATTGGGACTCTGAGAGGGAGGAATGTTATGACAGGCACAGGGAAACGGCAAGAGGAAGGGGAAAGAGAAGCCACCTACAAAGACTTGGCGGGGAAAAAGGGACCGTTGAAATTCGTGTCCATGTCCTATGAAGGCATCTCTTATGGTCTCTTTGCGTGTCTATGGGTTGGAATGGTTTCTCTCAGTTGCTTCCATTCCTTTGTCCAGGATTCTTGGCCCCAGATGCAATTCTGAGCTCTCTCAGTAGCCACCACTGGTGCACGTGTGCAGAAGGTGCAGAGTGAAACATGGCCCCAGTGTGCACAGGGAGACCCATGACCACAGCCACCCACTGTGGTCCCAAGCTCATCCCCTCACAAACTGTATGGGAAAATACCAAGCACAGGAACAACTCCTCGTGTTGGAGGTGACGCTTCATCACAAGGTAAGTTTTCTTTTTTTTCTGTGCTTTAGATGAAAGTTTACAGAGCAAGTTAGTTTCTCATTAATTAATACACATACTGTTTTGTGGCATTGGTTGCCAACCCCGTGATGTGTCAACACTCTCCCCTTCTTGACCTTGGGTTCCCCATTCCATTCATCCAGCTTTCCTGTCCCCTTCTGCCTTCTCGTCCTTGCCACAGGGCTGGTGTGCCCATTTAGTGTCGTATACCTCATTAAGCTACATGTATTACAGTTTGTTTTATAGGCCTGTCTAATCCTTGGCTGAAGGGTGACCATCAGGAATGACTTCAGTACTGAGTTAAAAGGGTGTCCAGGGGCCATGCTCTCGGGGTTTCTCCAGTCTCTGTCAGACCAGCAAGTCTGGTCTTTTTTTGTTCTACATTTTTCTCCAACTCTGTCTGGGATCCTCTATAGTGACCCCTGTCAGAGCAGTTGGTGATGGTAGCCAGGCCCCATCTAGTTTTGCTGGACTCAGTCTGGTGGAGCCTATGGTAGTTGTGGTTGGTTAGTCCTTTGGACAAACCTTTCACGAGGGAAGTTTTGAGCCTTTAGCTTGTGGACATTTTGTAGGGAGGAAATCTGATGTTGAGCTCTTCCCTCCTCCCCTGCAGCCTTCCTGCTGAGGACAAACGTGGACCTCAGGCTTCTTTCCACAGAAACTGAATTTCTTGAATTTTTTAGTTCATTTAACTTTGGACAAATATAACTTCTTGTCTCTGAAAGAAAAAACAAACAAAAAGAAACCACAACTTTAACTAACCCATAAAAAAGACTTCTAGAAATTCAGGAAGTATCACTATTTTTATGCAATCATTACTTAGAAATCAGAAATGTAAGGATGGTATTTTGGGAACGTTTCTGGCAGACATGTTTTTTTCAGGGAACAGTTTTTTTTTTTTTTTTTAAGAAATCCTGTTGTGGTTGTAAGCCCTAGTGTACATACCTTACAAGTTCTGGCTCCATATTCCTTCGTAAAACATTGTGTTGTTCTGGGGTTATTTCTCCCCCTCAAAGTTGCGAAACTCGTGGCTGCATCGAAAGCATCAGAGGAGGTGCAGGTGCAGTGTCGTGAACATCTGCCTCCTTGGAACAGTCGCAAGGACCTTGTCTTTTCAAGTAGTTTATGTTTCAAGTAAAACGTGGGGTGGGCTGGCTAGGTCTTAAGGGGTGGGGAGGAGCTCAGAACTGTTCATGCCTTTGCAATAACCCTGCAGTCTATTAGGAAGAAAGTGCAAAAACATATGCTGGGGAGGAGGGCCTGTTGGCCAGCTCATTCGTCACATCCCCAGCCCCCACACCCCAGGCTCTTCCGCTGGGTCTCCTTCAAGGTCTCCAAGCAACCAAGACATTTTCCCACAGTATTTCCCTCCTTTAATTTGTCTTGTAAAGTCAGCTCCAGAAAGTTTTGTCTTGGGCTCCCTGGATTGGATGGTAGGGGAGGAAACTGACTGGATCTGGATGGAATGTGGGGTTCATTCGTTTTTTAAACGAGCAGTTAACAGGATGGAAGAAAATTTTCCAGAAAGACAGAACGTGTGCATTTTGCTTTGGGGCAGTGTGAACATTAGTACAAACTCAGCTGAGACTGGTAGGAGTTCATTTCTATCCAGAGGGTGGGATGGGCAGGGGTGGCAATGTTTCAAGGTCACCAAGGTTCTTGGACTTAGTGCACTTAAGAAGTCACTGAATATGGGTAACTCTTTCTGAATATGTATTTAAAGCACTGCTTTAAAGAGAGAAGCCATTTTTTTAGCCATATGTTTGGAATCATGTACTGCAAGGCACGTGACATTTATGTCAATAAAAGCAACACTGTCTTCCCCTGTAAAGTGAAGGCCTTAAAATGATTCCTTCATATGGGGAAAACATGACGATAATCCCACCGAAATGTAAAATTGCATATTATATTCATTCTCAGGGTAACTGGAAATTCTTTGGGGCATAGAAGTGGAAGGACTATGCACACAGAATCTTCCAGGTTAGTAAACACACTAACTTTCTGCCCTGGTAACTCTGTAGGGCGGAGCTAAGGCCAAGCTGTCCTGGGAGCAAATGGGCCAGTTTGGACCCAGCTCCTCTCCAAATTCACTGTGTGACCTCCAGGGACTAATTTGACCTTTGTCTACTCATCTGAAGCTTTGGGGATTATATTAGGCTAGACTTATCTAATATAATTAGTGTGAATAGGTCAGCAGTTCAAATCTACCAGTTGCTCCTTGGAAACCCTATGGGGCAGTTCTACTCTGTCCTATAGGGTCTATGAGTCAGAATCAGCTCAATGGTAGTGGCTATGGTATGGGCATAGAATTATCCTAAGCTTAGTGCTTCCCATAGGCACCCCCCCCCAACACACACAGGTTAAACAAACAAACAAAAACTCAAACCTGTTGCCATTGAGTGAGAAGCAGACTACCACTTTCTCCCACAGAGCTCTAGTGGATTTGAATCCTTCAGCCTGTGGCTTAGCAGCTGAGTGCTTAACCACTATGCATTCAGAGTTCCTTCCCCTAGGCTACTGCTGTTTAATTTCTATCACTATTGATTAGTTTTGTCTTTTCCTAAAGTTCATGTAAATGGAATCTTTCAGTATGGTTAGCTTCTCTTACTCAACGTAATGTTTTTCAGATTCATCCATGTTGCTATATGCATCAAAATTCTTTTTTAATGATGAGTAGAATGCCATTCGAAAAGTATACCACAACTAATTTATTGTTTCTCTGTTGATGGAATTTGGGTTATTTTCATTTTCTAGCTATTATGAATAAAGCTGTGATAAACATCCATGTGCAAGCCATTTTGTGACCATATGTTTTCATTTCATAATACCTAGGAATAGAACACCTCAACATAAAACAAAAATCCCCACAACTGTACCAATAAGCATCACGACAAAGAAAAGACTGAAGTTGTCAAGGATTTCACTTGGATCCACAATCAACACCCATGGAAGCAGCAGTCAAGAAATCAAAAGGCACATTGCATTGGGCAAATCTGCTGCAAAAGACCTCTTTAAAGTGTTGATAAGCAAAGGTGTCACCTTGAAGACTAAGGTGTACCTGACCCAAGCCATGGTGTTTTCAGTTGCCTCCTATGCAAAAGCTGGATGATGAATAAGGAAGACCAAAGAAGAACTGATGCCTTTGAATTATGGTGTCGACAAAAAGTATTGAATATTCATGGACTGCCAAAAGAATGAACAAATCTGTCTTGGAAGAAGTACAACCAGAATGCCCCTTAGAAGCAAGGATGGTGAGAGTAGTACGTCTCACACACTTTGGACATATTATCAGGAGAGATCAGTCCCTGGAGAAGGATATCATGCTTGGTAAAGCAGAGGGCCAGCGGAAAGGAGGAAGACCCTCGCTGAGATGGACTGACACAGTGGCTGCAACAATGGGCTCCAGCGTAACAATGATTGCGAGGATGGGGCAGGACTAGGCAGGGTTTCGTTCTATTGTACATAGGGTTGCTATGAGTCAGAACCTAACAACAACGACAGGGAAAGAAAAGCAAAAACGATTAGATCATAAGGTAAGTGTATATTTAACTTTAAAAGATACTGTCAAAAAGTTTTAAGCTCCCAGCAGTAATATGTAACTCAGTCTAGTTACCCCACATCCTCACCAACACTTTAGTTTTTCTTAAGTTTTAGCCATTATCACGGCTACAGAGGGGTGTTTATGCGGATTTAGTTTTTAGTACTCTGATGACTAATTATATCGTGTATCTTTTTATGTGCTAATTGGCCTTTTCTGTATCTTCTCGTGTGAAGTGTCTCTTTCAAGCATCATTTTGGAAAAAAAAAAAGATTATCTGTTTTTGTAATATTGAATTTTAGCAGTTCTCTGTGTATTCTGGATAAAAGGCCTTTGACAATTATATGTACTGCAAATTTTTTTTTTCCCAGTCTGTGGTTTGCCTTTTCATTTCCTTAATAGTACCTTTTGATGTGCAGAAGTTGTTAATTTTGATGATGTCCAATTTATGAATTGATGGTGCTTTGATTCCAAAAAGATTCTCCTACTTTCTTCTAGAAATGGTACATTTTTGGCTTTAATGTTTTGGTCTATGATGCATCTCAAACCAATTTTTTGTGTGTGTTGTGTGTGAGGTAAGTATTAAGGCTGATTTTCTTTTCCTGTGTGTATCCACTTGTTCCAACATTATTAGATGAAAAGGCACATGTTTCTCTCTTGCTGTGTTTTCTGAGAGAGATTGTGTTAAGAATGGAATTATTTCTTCTTTAAATGTTTGACATGACGTACTGCTGAACCACCTTGGCCTGTGATGGTGTTGTGCGTGTGTGTGTGTATGTGTGTGTGTCAGGGTTTTTCCAAAACAGGTATAAATGCTTTAGCTAATGTAGGACTATTCACATTTTTTAAAAAAGTTCTTCTTTTGTCAGTTTTGGCAAGTTATCTTTTTGAAAGGATTTATTCATTTCTTTCAATTAGTAGAATTTTTGGTGTAAAATGTTTCCTAAAAGCCTTATATTATCCTTTCCATGGCTGCAGGGTACGTAATGACATCCGTCCATCATTCATGATGTTTGTAACTGTGTTTTCTTTCTCTTTTTCCCTTGATTCATCTTACTCAAGGTTTATTGACTTTATTGTATTTTCAAAGAACATAATTTATCCTGGTTAATTGTCTATATTTGATTTTTTTCATGACTTTCCTGATCTTTACCTTTTCCTTTCTTAATTTTTGCTCTTCATTTTCTAGCTTCTTAATAAGAAAACTAATATGATTCATTTTCAAACTCTTTTTCAACATAGCGTTTAGAGCTATAAATTTTCCCAGAAGCACTGCTTTTGCTGAGTCCCACATGTTTTGATATGTTTGCTTTCATTATAATTTAGTTCAAAATATTTTCTAATTTTTTTTGAGATTTTTTTTCTTTTACCGATTTTATTGACAAGTGTGTTGTTTAATTTATAAATACTTAAGGGCTTTTCTAAATATCTTGTTGATTTCAAATTTAATTCCATTTTAGTTAGAAATTCTATACTGTAACATTTCAAATTTTTGAAATTTATTGGGACCTTTTTCTTTTTATGACCCAGCCAATGGTTCCTTTTGGTGAACACTACATGAGCACTTTAAAATAGTATTTATTCTGTGGTTGTTGAATGTAGCATTCCATAAGTGTCAATTAGGTCAAGATGGTTGATAAAGGTGTTCAGATCTTCTAAATACCTACTGATTTTTATCCAGTTATTTATTTTAATTACTGGAAGACAAGTGTTAAGATCTCTATGATTTTGGTATGTCTATTTCTCCCTTAATAAAATTATCAGTATTTATTTATTTATTTTGAAGCTGTGTTGTTATGTTCATTCACATTTATGATTGTTATATTTTTCTGATGAAAGGGCCTTTTATCATTATGAAATGACCCTTGTTATGCCTGATAATACACTTATTTTGAAATATACTTTTCAGGTATTAAAATCACCATACAAACTTTTTTAGGCTTACTCTTTGCATATTATATATTTTTTCATCCTTTTATTTTGAACTTATCTGTGCCTTTATATTTAAAGTGTAACTCTTGTAGACATTATAGAGTTAAGTCTTGCTTTTTTTTAAATTAAGTCTGATAATCTATGCCTTTTAATTGAAGTATTTAGTCTATTTATGTTTAAAGTAACCATGATCAGTTTGCTATTTGTTTTCTCTGTGTCTCATCCTTTTTTAACTAATTTTTAAATCTTCCTTTGTTCTTTTGGGGTAATCAATTTTTTTAATTCTATTTTATTCTTTCTATTGTCTTTTTAGCAATACCTCTTAGCTTTCTCCTCCTCCTCCTCCTTCTTCTCCTTATTAAAACTATGATTATCATTATTTAGTGAGAGCTCTGGGAATTAAATTATGCACCTTTAACCTACCATTTTCCTCTTAAATTTAACATCGTGCCACTTTACATAAAATATGAAAACTTTCCAATATTACTCTATTTAAAATCTCTGTCCTCTGTTGTATTGTTTTCAAATATTTTACTATTATATATCTTAAACACTCTACAATACAGTGTTTAACAGTCAGTCAACTATGAAGAAATAAAGAAAAGGAAAAAAAAAGTATTTTAAATTTATGCACATCATTTACCAATTCTGGTATTCTGCATTCCTTCTGTGTATTTGAGTTTTCACCTGGGATTATTACCATTCAGCCTGAAGAGCCTCCTTTATTGTGTCTTGTAGTGTAGGTATGCTGTAAACAAACTTTCTCAGTTTTTAGTTCTCTGGAAATATCTGTATTTCACTCTCATTTTTGAAGCTCTCTTTCAGTGGATGTAAAATGAGGAGTTGACAGTTTCTAATATTTTCAACATTCTAGAGATATCATTCCTTTAACTTTTGACCTCCATTTATTTTTCTGATGGGAAGTCCAAACCAAACCAAAAACCAAACCCAGTGCTGTCAAGTCCATTCTGACTCATTGTTACCTATATATTTAATGTGTTGTTTTCCCTCTGGATATTTTCAATAGTTTTATGTTTTATTTTTGTTTTTTAGCAGTGTTACTATGATGTGCCTAGGTGTGGTTTTTTGTCATTTATCCTGTTGGGAGTTGTGCTACTTGAATCTGTAGTTTGATGTTTTTCAAGAAACTTGAAAATAGTTTAGCCATTATGTGTGTATATATATATGTTGTTGTGTTGTTGTTAGGTGCCATTGAGTCAGTTCCAACCTATAGTGACCCTATACACAATGGAATGAAACACTACCCAATCCTTCGCCATCCTCACAATCGTTATGCTTAACCCCATTGTTGCAGCCACTGTGTCAATCCATCTCATTAAGGATCTTCCTCTTTTTCCTGACCCTCTGCTTTACCAAGCATGATGTCCTTCTCCAGGGACTGATCCCTCCTGATAACATGTCCAAAGTGTGTGAGAGGTGGTCTTATCATCCTTGCTTCTAAGGAGCATTCTGGCTGTACTTCTTCCAAGACAGATTTGTTCATTCTTTTGGCAGGCCATGGTATATTGAATATTCTACTCCAGCACGACAATTCAAAGGCGTTAATTCTTCTTTGATCTTCTTCCTTCATTGTCCGGCTTTCACATGCATAGGAGGCAACTGAACACACCATGGCTTGGGTCAGGCACACTTCAGTCTTCAAGGTGACATCTTTACTTTTTGATACTTTAACAAGGTCTTCTGCAGCAAATTTGCCCAATGCAATGTGCTTTTGATTTCTTGACTGCTGCTTCCATGGGTGTGGATTGTGGATCCAAGTAAAATGAAATCTTTGACAATTTCAATCTTTTCCCCATTTATCATGATGTTGCTTATTGGTCTAGTTGTGAGGATTTGGGTTTTCTTTATGTTGAGGTATAATTCATACTGAAGGCTGTTTGTTGTCTTTGATCCTCATCAGCAAGTGCTTCAAGTCCTCTTCACTTTCAGCAAGGAATGTTGTGTTATCTGCATAATGCTGGTTGTTAATGAGTCTTCCTCCAATCCTGATGCCCCATTCTTCTTCATATAGTCCAACTTCTCGGATTATTTGCTCAGTATGCAGATTAAATAGGTATGGTGAACGGTTACAACACTTTCTTGACTTTAAACCACTCAGTATCCCCTTGTTCTCTCTGAACAACTGCCTTTTGATCTATGTATAGGTTCCTCATGAGCACAATTAAGTTCCCATTCTTCACAATGTTATCCATAATTTGTTATGATCCACACAGTCGAATGCCTTTGCATAGTCAATAAAACACAGAAGTAAACATCTTTCTGATATTCTCTACTTGCAGCCCAGGATACATTTGACATCAGCAATGATATCCCTGGTTCTGCATCCTCTTCTGAATCTGGTAGTTCCCTGTCAATATACTGCTGCAGCCACTTTTAAATGATCTTCAGCAAAATTTTACTTGTGTGTGACATTAATGATATTGTTCAATGATTTCCACATTTGGTGGAATTACCTTTCTTGGAAATAGGCTTAAATATAGATCTCTTTCATATATATATATGAAAATATATATTAAATATATATATATATACACACACACACACAATATACATATGTATATATATATTTTTTCCTGACCTATATTTTCATTCTTCACTGTCCGGGAATCCACTTGCATATATATTACATTGCTGGTTTTTATCCCACAAGTTACTGAGACTCTTCTTTTTTTTATTAATCTTTCATTTTTGTTTTTTAGTTTGTAAAATTTCTATGGTGTGTCATCCAGTTTGCTGGCCCTTTCTTTTTCATTGTCTAACTTGCTACTAAATCCATCTAAAATGAATTTTTCATTTCAGATATTTTATTTTTATGTTTTATAATTTCTCTTTGATCCATTTTTTATAGTTTCCATTTTTCTGCTAAGATCCCTCCTCTGTTCACTGTTTATGTATGTCTGCCTTTAAATTATCTAACGTATTTATATTAACTCCTTGAATGTTTTTCTCTCTTAAGGCAAACATCTGGCTCATCTGGCAGTCTGTTTCTATTGACTACTTTTTTCTTGATTATGAGTCATGTTTCCTTACTTTGTCTAGTAATTTGATTGCATGCTGAACATTGTAGATGACATGTTGTAAGGGGTATGGTTATGTTTGGTTATGTATGGTTACGCTGCCTTTAATAGTCGTTGAACTTTGTCCTGGTGGGCAGGTAAATTATTGGAAGATACTCCTGATTCTGTCAGTTTGACTTTAGTCTTTGTTAGGATGGGCCTATTTTGCTTTTTTACCTTGGTTCTAGGGTATGACTGTCTTTCAGGGAGTATATATAAATATATATTTTTTAAAAACCCAGGGTCGTCGAGTCAATTTCAACTCATAGCGACCCTATAGGACAGAGTAGAACTGCCCCATGGAGTTTCCAAGGAGCACCTGGCGGATTTGAACTGCCGACTCTTTGGTTGGCAGCCATAGCACTTAACAACTACACCACCAGGGTTTCTATATATAGATATATGATGTAGATAGATAGATAACAATTTTAAAAAAATAACAACAAACCAAACTGTGTATAATATCTATATAAAAACATTAAAATTCTGCTTAAAGACTTAAAAGAAAAAAATCATGCCTTGTCTTTAAAATGAATACTTTAGCAATGTAAATTAAAAGTAACCCCAATAACAATTCTGACAGAATTTTATTTTACCTTGTCAAATTCTATGTATCATAAACATATTACTCTTATATATGTAGCAGGAAAAATCTGAAGGTGAAAAATAAATGAGATTAAATAATCCAGGTATTACATGTATCATGAAGCTAGAATAAACTAAAATATTTGGTACATGGCATAAGAAGAGAAAAGAACAAAAGTTTGAGTTTAAAACTGGACTCTAACAGACATAGGAATACAATATATAAAGAAGGTAGCATTTAAAATCAGCGGTAAAGGCATAGATTCTATCAGAAACATTGTTCAAACAAATAATTAGCTATTTGACCAAATTTTTTTAATCTGAGAAGCTGGACTATATGAAGAAGAACATGGCATCAGGACTGCAGGAATACCCACTGACAACCTGTGATATACAGATGATACAACCTTGCTTGCTGAAAGTGAAGAGGACATGAAGCACTCACTGATGAAGATCAAAAACCACAGCCTTCAGTATGGATTACACCTCAATAGAAAGAAAACAAAAATCATTATAACTGGACCAATAAGCAACATCATGATAAAAGGAGAAAATATTGAAGTTGTCAAAGATTTTACTTTACTTGGGTCCACAATCGACACCCACGGAAGCAGCAGTCAAGAAATCAATACCATATTGTATTGGACAAATCTACTGTAAAAGACCTATTTAAAGCGTTAAAAAGCAGAGATGTCACTTTGGGGACTAAGGTACACCTGACTCAAGCCGTGGTATTTTCAACTATTCATATGCATGTGAAATCTGGACAATGAATAAAGAAGACTGAAGAAGAATTGATGTATTTGAATTGTGGTGTTGGTGAAGAATATCGAATTCATCATGGACTATTAGAAGAAGAAACAGACCTGTCTTGGAAGAAGTACGACCAGAATGCTCCTTGGAGGCAAGGATGGCGAGACTTTGTCTTATGTACATGGAACATGTAGTTATTAGGAGGGACCAGTCCCTGGAGAAGGACATCAAGCTTGGTAAAGTAGAAGGTCACTGAAAAAGAGGAAGACACTCAACAAGATGGACTGGCACAGTGGCTGCAACAATGGGCTCAAACATAGCAAGGATTGTGAGGATGGCATGGGACTGGGCAATATTTCATTCTGTTGTACGTAGGGTCATTATGAGTCAGAACTGACTCGACAGCACCTAACAACAACAAGTATATCAAAGTCTGGGCATTTTGATAATCACCTAATGTGATTCAGTCGGAGTCACTTAATTTGTAAAATGACTTAATAATCTTTTCCTGATAGAATTTTCTGATGTTTTAATAGATGTTGAGATGCTTTGCAAGTCATATATTCCCATTTATGTGCTAGTTAGTCTCATTGGTAACACCATGACAACGATTATGTAAAATATTTTGAAGTCTTTGATACGATTTGATATTTTCCCGTTGTTAACTGATAAGACATATTCACACAGCTTATATCTTGGCTTCCTCATTCTGCTGTGACTTTGGGTCTCCTCTATTCTGAAAAGAATATTATTCTGATCTGAACCAATTGAAATTATGAGACATTATAAATCTCTTCATACAGAGTATTATTGGACCCACCGATTAAAAGACATTAAGTATAAAAAAAATCATTTGACCATTCAAAGGCTCTGAATTAATCTTGACTTTGGACAAGAGGGCATATTCCATGACACCTGCGTCTCTCTCCAAGATTTGTGACCGAATGTTGTAGCATTTGGCACAACCACTTTTTCTGCTATTCCTGGATTTCCAGGACAATCACTCCTGGGCAAACTCTTTTCCTAGCTGATGTGCAGGCTATGCTCAGAAATCTTATTTGGGCCATCATTATTCAAAAGTGATGAAAGTGAATCTTGCCCAATTTCAGTTTACCAACCCTGAAAATACCTGCTGTGTGCTTCTGCTGCATGCCATGCCCCATGGGCTCACACTGACGCTGGATGCCCAGTCCTGTCCTCCAGGAGTTTATGGCCCACTAGGGGCAGACATGAAACACCACAGGCAGAATAACATGGCACTACTGTCAGATCTCAGGAATCAGACCCACCTCTGAAATCTAAACTAAGGAAAGGCTCATCATCAGTGCGTGATTCAGAACATGTTATGCTGAGTGCCAATGAACAGCCAATGTCAATACAGGAAGTAGACTCTGACTTAGGCCTGAGTGTGTTCATTCCAAGGCGAAAGTCAGTCAATTTTAGCAACTGGAGCTTTTTTTTTTTAATTAATTGTCCTTTAGATGAAAATTTACAGAACAAGCTAGCTTCTCATTAAACAGTTAGCACACAAATTGTTATATGACATTGGCTAACAGCCCCACAGCATGTCAACACTCTCCCTTCTCAACCTTCCCTATTACCAGCTTTCCTTTCCCCTCCTGCCTTCCAGTCCTTGCCCCTGGGCTGGTATGCCCCTTTAGTCTCATTTTGTTTTATAGGCCTGTCTAATCTTGGGCTGAAGGGTGGCCAGCAGGAGTGACTTCAGTACTGAGCTAAAAGGGTGTCCATGGGCCATATTCCAGTCTTCATCAGGCCAGTAAGTCTGGTCTTTTTTGTGAATTAGAATTTTGTTCTACATTTTTCTCCAGCTCTGTTCAGGACCCTCTATTGCGATCCCTGTCAGAGCAGTCAGTGGTGGTAGCTGGGCACCATCTAGTTGTACTGGACTCAGTCTGGTGGAGGCCATGGTCAATGTGATCCATTAGTCCTTTGGACTAATCTTTCCCTTGTGTCTTTAGTTTTCTTCATTCTTCCTTGCTCCCAAAGGGGTGAGACCAGTGGATTATCCTAGATGGCTGCTCAGAGGCTTTTAAGACCCCAAAAGCTATTCACCAAAATAGAACGTAGATCATATTCTTTATAAACAATGTTATGCCAATTGAGCTAGATGTTCCTCAAGACCATGGTCCCCACAGCCCTCAGCCCAACAATCTGGTTCTTCAGGAAGTTTGGATGTATCTATGGAGCTACCAGGACCTTGCCTTGTACAGGCAGTGCTGGCTTCCCCAGTGTTGTATACTATCTTACCCTTCACCAAAGTTACCATTTATCTGCTGTCTATTAAGTGTTTTTCCATGCCCACCCCCACCTTGTAACCATCAAAGATTGTTTCTTTTTGTGTGTAAACCTTTTCATAAGTTTTTACAGTAGTGTTCTCATACAATATTCATCCTTTTATGATTGATTATTTCACTCAGCATAATGCCCTCCAGATTCATCCAAGTTATGAGATGGTTCACAGATTCATCACTGTTCTTTATCATTCCATAATACTCCATTGTGTGTATGTACCACAGTTTGTTTATCCATTCATTTGTTGATGGGCATCTAGGTTGTTTCTATTTTTTGGCTATTGTGAGCAATGCGGCAATGAACATGGGTGTGCCTATGTCTATTTGTGGACAGCTCTTATGTCTCTAAGATATATTCCTAGGAGTGGAATTGTTGGATCATATGGTATTTCCATTTCTAGCTTTCTGAAGAAGCACCATATTGTTTTCCAAAATGGTTGTACCATTTTGCATTGCCATCAGCAATGCATAAGAGTTTCAGTCTCCCCGCAGCTGCTCGAACAGTTGTTATTTTCTGTTTTTTTTTTGATTCATGCCAGTAATGCTGGGGTGAGATGGTATCTCATTGTGATTTTGATTTACTCTCATAATGGCTAGTGATCGTGAGCATTTTCTCGTATGTCTGTTAGTGAAGTGACTGTTCATTTCCTTTGCCCACTTTTTGAATGGATTTTTTGTCTTTTTTTCGTAGAGGTGTTGGATTTTCCTATAGATTTTACAGATTAGACCCTTGTCAGGTTTGTAATAGTCAAAATTTTTTTCCCCAGTCTGTAGGTTCTTTTTTCGCTCTTTTGGTGAAGTATTTTGATGAGCATAAGTGTTTAATTTTTAGAAGATCCCAGTTATCTAACTTATCTTCTGGAGTTTGTATGTTGTGAGTTATGGTTTATATCCTGTTAATGCTGTGTGTTAGGGACTCTAGCATTGATCCTATTTTTTATTCTATGGCCTTTATGGTTTTTGGTTTTATATTTAGGTCTTGGATTCATTTTGAGTTAGTTTTTGTATATGGTGTGAGGT
Organism: Elephas maximus indicus; assembly: GCF_024166365.1. NCBI lineage: Eukaryota > Metazoa > Chordata > Mammalia > Proboscidea > Elephantidae > Elephas > Elephas maximus. The sequence continues at coordinate 78,733,602 of NC_064834.1, read as the reverse complement.
ACGGGTCCTGTTTCATTTTTTGGCAGATGGACATCCAGTTTTGCCAGCACCATTTGTTAAAAAGACTGTCTTTTCCCCATTTGATGGACTTTGGGCACTTGTTGAAGATTAGGTGGCTGTAGGTGAATGGATTTACATCTGGGTTCTCAATTCTGTTCCGTTGGCCAACATATCTGTCATTGTACCAGTATCAGGCTGTTTTGACTACCGTAGCTGTACAGTAGGTTCCAAGGTCAGGTAGTGTGAGTCCTCCTACTTTATTCTTCTTCTTCAATAGTGCTTTACTCATCCAGGGCCTCTTCCCTTTCCATATAAAGTTAATGATAAGTATTTCCATCTCTTTAAAGAACATTGTGGGTATTTGGATCGGATTGCACTGTATTTATAGATTGCTTTGGGTAGGATTGTCATTTTCACAATGTTGAGTCTACCTATCCCTAAGCATGATATGTTTTTCCATTTATGTCAGTCTCTTTTTGGTAGTGTTTTGTAGTTTTCTTTGTGTAGGTCTTTTACATCCCTGGTTAGATTGATTCCTCAGTATTTTATTTTTTTTAGGGGCTATTATGGAAACCCTGGTGGCGTAGTGGTTAAGTGCTACGGCTGCTAACCAAAGGGTCGGCAGTTTGAATCTGCCAGGTGCTCCTTGGAAACTCTATGGGGCAGTTCTACTCTGTCCTATAGGGTTGCTATGAGTCGGAATCGACTTGACGGCACTGGTTTTTTGTTTTTTGTTTGTTTGTTTGTTTAGGGGCTATTATAAATGGTATTGTTTTCCTGATTTCCTTTTCTTCGTTGTCTTTATTGGTGTATAGGAATCTAACTGATTTTTATATGTTTATCTTGTATTCTGCTGAATATTTCTATTTAGTTTCAATAGTTTTCTCATGGGCTCTTTTAGTATCATATCATCCACAAATAGGGTCAGTTTTACTTTTTCCTTACCCATTGAATGCCCTGTATTTCTTTTTCTTGCCTTATTGGTCTAGCTAGGACTTCCAGTACAATGTTAAATAGGAGTGGTGATAAAGGGCTTCCTTGTCTTGTTCTGTTCTCAGCGGGAATGTTTTCAGCCTCTCTCAATTAAGAATGATGTTGGCTCTTCGTTTTGTAGCAATGCCCTCTATTATGTTGAGAAATTTCCCTTCTATACCTATTTTGTTGAGAGTTTTTATCAGGAATTGGTGCTGGACTTTGTCAAACGCCTTTTCTTTGTTGATTGAGATGGTCATGTGATTCTTCTCTTTTATTTCATTCATGTGGTGGATTACATTGATTGACTTTCTAATGTGGAAACATCCTTACATGCATGGTATGGATCCGACTTGGTCGTGGTGTATTATTTTTTTGATATGGTGCAGAATTCTATTGGTTAGAATTTTTTTCAGAATTTTTGCATCTACACGCATGAGAAATATTGGTCTGTAATTTTCTTTTTTTTGTGGTGCCTTTGCTTGGTTATGGCATCAGGGTTATGCTGGCTTCATAGAATGAATTTGGAAGTATCCCTTCCTTTTCTATGCTCTGAAATAATTTGAGTAGAACTGGTGTAAGCTCTCCTCTGAATGTTTAGTAGAATTCTCCAGTGAAGTCACCTGGGCCAGGGCTTTTATTAATTGGGAGTTTTTTTCGTTTTTGTTTTTTTACCTTTTCAATCTTTTCTCTTGTTATGGGTTTGTTTGGATTTTCAACATCATTTTGTGTTAGTTTGGGTAGGTTATGTGTTTCTAGAAACGTGTCCATTTCCTCTAGGTTTTCAAATTTGTTGGAGTATTAGTTTTCATAATACTCTGTTACGATCCTTTCTATATCAGTTGTGTCTGTTGTAATGTCCCCCATTTCATTCCTTATTTGGGTTATTTGCTTCCACTCCTGTTTTTCTTCTGTCACTTTGGCCAGTGTTTTGTTGATTTTTTTTTAAATAATTTTTATTGTGCTTTAAGTGAAAGTTTACAAATCAAGTCAGTCTCTCACACAAAAACTTATATACACCTTGCTACATACTCCCAATTACTCTCCCCCGAATGAGACAGCCCACTCTCTCTCTCCACTCTCTCTTTTTGTGTCCATTTCACCAGCTTCTAACCCCCTCTACCCTCTCATCTACCCTCCAGGCAGGAGATGCCAACATAGTCTCAAGTGTCCACCTGATCCAAGAACCTCACTCCTCACCAGCATCCCTCTCCAACCCATTGTCCAGTCCGATCCATGTCTGAAGAGTTGGCTTCGGGAATGGTTCCTCTCCTGGGCCAACAGAATGTCTGGGGGCCATGACCACCGGGGTCGTTCCAGTCTCAGTCAGACCATTAAGTCCGGTCTTTTTATGAGAATTTGGGGTCTGCATCCGACTGCTCTCCTGCTCCCTCAGGGGTTCTCTGTTGTGTTCCCTGTCAGGGCAGTCATCAGTTGTAGCCGGGCACCATCTAGTTCTTCTGGTCTCAGGATGATGTAGTCTCTGGTTCCTGTAGCCTTTTCTGTCTCTTGGGCTCGTAATTACCTTGTGTCCTTGGTGTTCTTCATTCTCCTTTGATCCAGGTGGGTTGAGACCAATTGATGCATCTTAGATGGCCACTTGCTAGCATTTAAGACCCCAGATGCCACTCTTCAAAGTGAGATGCAGAATGTTTTCTTAATAGATTTTATTATGCCAGTTGACCTAGATATCCCCTGAAATCATAGTCCCCAAACCCCTGCCCCTGGTACACTGGCCTTTGAAGCATTTACTTTATTCAGGAAACTTCTTTGCTTTTCGTTTAGTCCAGTTGTGCTGACCTCCCCTATATTGTGTGTTTTCTTTTCCTTCACCTAAAGTAGTTCTTAAAAAAAAAAAAAAAAAAAAAGTAGTTCTTATCTCCCATCTAATTAGTGAATACAACTCTCCCACCCTCCCTCCCTCCCTCCTCTTGTAACCACAAAAGAATGTTTTCTTCTCAGTTTAAACTATTTCTCAAGTTCTTATAATAGTGGTCTTATACAATATTTGTCCTTTTGCAACTGACTAATTTCACTCAGCATAATGCCTCCCAGGTTCCTCCATGTTATGAAATGTTTCACAGATTCCTCACTGTTCTTTATCAATGTGTAGTATTCCATTGTGTGAATATACCATAATTTATTTATCCAGTCATCCATTGATGGGCACCTTGGTTGCTTCCATCTTTTTGCCATTGTAAACAGTGCTGCAATAAACATGGGTGTGCATATATCTGTTCTTGTAAAGGCTCTTATTTCTCTAGGATATTTTCCGAGGAGTGGGATTGCTGGATCTTATGGTAGTTCTATTTCTAGCTTTTGAAGGAAGCGCCAAATCGATTTCCAAAGTGGTTGTGCCATTTTACATTCCCACCAGCAGTGTATAAGTGTTCCAGTTTCTCTACAGCCTCTCCAACATTTACTGTTTTGTGTTTTTTGGATTAATGCCAGCCTTGTTGGAGTGAGATGGAATCTCATTGTAGTTTTGATCTGCATTTCTCTAATGGCTAATGATGGTGAACATTTCTTCATGTATCTATTAGCTACCTGAATGTCTTCTTTAGTGAAGTGTCTATTCATATCTTTTGCCCATTTTTTAATTGGGTTATTTGTCTTTTTGTAGTAGAGTTTTTGCAGTATCGTGTAGATTTTAGAGATCAGACCCTGATCAGAAATGTCATAGCTGAAAACTTTTTCCCAGTCTTTTGGTGAAGTCTTTGGATGAGCATAGGTGTTAGATTTTTAGGAGCTCCCAGTTAACTAGTTTTTCTTCCACATTCTTAATAATGTATTGTATACTGTTTATGCCATGTATTAGGGCTCATAACATTGTCCCTATTTTTTCATCCATGATCTCTATCATTTTAGATTTTATATTTAGGTCTTTGATCCATTTTGAGCTTGTTTTTGTGCATGGAGTGAGGTATGAGTCTTATTCCATTTTTTTGCAGATGGATATCCAGTTATGCCAGCACCATTTGTTAAAAAGTCTGTCTTTTCCCCATTTAACTGTTTTGGGGCCTTTGCCAAATATCATCTGCTCATATGTGGATGGAATTATGTCTGGATTCTCAATTCTGTTCCATTGGTCCATGTGTCTGTTGTTGTACCAGTACCAGGCTGTTTTGACTACTGTGACGGTATAAAAGTTTCTAAAATCAGGTAGAGTAAGGCCTCCCACTTGGTTCTTCTTTTTCAGTAATGCCTTATTTATCCGGGGCCTCTTTCGCTTCCATATGAAGTTGGTGATTTGTTTCTCCATCTCATTAAAGAATGTCGTTGGGATTTGGATCAGAATTGCTTTAAATGTATAGATCGCTTTTGGTAGAACAGACATTTTTGTAATGTTAAGTCTTCCTACCCACGAGCAAGGTATGTTTTTCTACTTATGTAAGTCTCTTTTGGTTTCTTGCAGAAGTGTACTGTAGTTTTCTTTGTATAAGCCTTTTACATCTCTGGTAAGATTTATTCCTAAGTATTTTATCTTCTTGGGGGCTACTGTGAATGGCATTGATTTGGTGATTTCCTTTTCGAGGTTCTTTTTGTTGGTGTAGAGGAATCCAGCTGATTTTTGTATGTTTGTCTTGCATCCCAATACTCTGCTGAACTCTTCTGTTAGTTTCAGTAGTTTCCTGCAGTATTCCTAAGGGTTTTCTGTGTATAAGATCATGTCATCTACAAATAGAGATACTTGTACTTCTTCCTGGCCAATCTGGAGACCCTTTATTTCTTTATCTAGCCCAATTGCTCTGGCTAGGACCTCCAACACAATGTTGAATAAGAATGGTGACAAAGGGCATTCTTATCTGGTTCCCGATCTGAGTGGGAATGCTTTCAGGCTCTCTCCATTTAGGGTGATGTTGGCAATTGGCTTTGTATAAATGCCCTTTATTATGTTGAAGAATTTTCCTTCTATTCCTATTTTGCTGAGAGTTTTTATCATGAATGGGTGTTGAACTTTGTCAAATGCCTTTTCTGCATCAATTGATAAAATCATGTGATTCTTGTCTTTTGTTTTATTTATGTGGTGGATTACATTAATTGTTTTTCTAATGTTGAACCATCCCTGCATACCTGGTATGAATCCCACTTGGTCATGGTGAATTATTTTTTTGATATGTTGCTGAATTCTATTGGCTAGAATTTTGTTGAGGATTTTTGTATCTACATTCATGAGAGATATAGGTCTATAATTTTCTTTTCTTATGGTGTCTTTACCTGGTTTTGGTATCAGGGATATGGTGGCTTCATAGAATGAGTTTGGTAGTATTCCATCCTTTTCTATGCTCTGAAATACCTTTAGTAGTGGTGTTAACTCTTCTCTGAAAGTTTGGTAGAACTTTGCAGTGAAGCCCTCCAGACCAGGGCTTTTTTTTTTTTTTTGTGAGGAGTTTTTTGATTACCTTTTCAATCTCTTCTTTTGTTATGGGTCTATTTAGTTGTTCTACCTCTGTTTGTGTTAGTTTAGGTAGGTAGTGTGTTTCTAGGAATTCATCCACTTCTAGGTTTTCATATTTGTTAGAGCACAATTTTTCATATTACTCTAATATGATTCTTTTAATTTCAGTTGAGTCTGTTGTAATATCGCCCTTCTTATTTCTTATTTGGGTTATTTGCTTCCTCTCCTGTTTTTCTTTTGTCATCAGTTTGGCCAGTGGTTTATCAATTTTGTTGATTTTTTTCAAAAAACTAACTTCTGGTCTTGTTAATTCTTTCAATTGTTTATCTGTTTTCTATTTCATTTAGTTCAGCTCTAATTTTTATTATTTATTTTCTTCTGGTGCCTGTGGGTTTCTTTTGTTGCTCTCTTTCTATTTGTTCAAGTTGTAGGGATAATTCTTTGATTTTGGCCCTTTCTTCTCTTTGGATGTGTACATTTATTGATATAAATTGGCCTCTGAGCACCGCTTTTGCTGTGTCCCAAAGGTTCTGATAGGAAGTGCTTTCATTCTCTTTGGATTCTCTGAATTTCTTTATTCCATCCTTAATGTCTTCTATAATCCATTCTTTTTTGAGCAGGGTATTGTTTAGTTTCCAAGTGTTTCTTTTCCCTGCTTTCCTGTTATTTATTTCCACTTTTATGGCCTTATGGTCAGAGAAGATGCTTTATAATATTTCAGTGTTTTGGATTCTGCTAAGGCTTGCTTTGTGACCTAATATGTGGTCTATTCTAGAGAATGTTCCATGTGCACTAGAAAAGAAAGTATACTTGGTTGCTGTTGGGTGGAGAGTTCTGTATACGTCTATGAGGTCAAGTTGGTTGGTTGTGGCATTTAGATCTTCCATGTCTTTATGGAGCTTCTTTCTGGATGTCCTGTCCTTCACCGAAAGTGGTGTGTTGAAGTCTCCTACTATTATTGTGGAGCTGTCTATCTCACTTTTCAATGCTGATAGAGTTTGTTTCATGTATCTTGCAGCCCTGTGATTGGGTGCATAAATATTTAATATGGTTATATCTTCTTGTTGTATTGTCTCTTTAATCATTATATAGTGTCCATCCTGTCTTTTCTGATGGATTTAACTTTAAAGTCTATTTTGTCAGAAATTAATATTGCCACTCCTGCTCTTTTTTGATTGTTGTTTGCTTGATATATATTTTTCCATCCTATGAGTTTTAGTTGGTTTGTGTTTCTGAGTCTAAGTTGTGTCTCTTGTAAGCAGCATGTAGACGGATCTTGTTTTTTAATCCACTCTGCCACTGTCTGTTTCTTTATTGGTGCGTTTAGTCCATTTACATTCAGGGTAATTATGGATGGGTATGGATTTAGTGCTATCATCTTGATGTCTTTTTGTGTGTGTTGTTGACAGTTTCTTTTTCCCACTTAATTTTATGTGCTAAGTAGATTATCTTTATATATTGTCCTTTCCTCATATTTGTTGTTGTTGATTTTGTTTCTGCTGAGTCTCTATTTTTTTCTTGTATTTTATTTTGATGAGTAGGATAGTTTGTCCCCTTTGTGGTTACCTTATTATTTACCCCTATTTTTCTAAATTTAAAACTAACTTTTATTTCTTTGTATCGCCATATCTTCCTCTCCATATGGAAGGTGTATGATTACATTTCTTAGTCTCTCTTTATTATCCTAATGTTGTCTTCTTTTATATAATAACATCACTGTTAACCTGTTTTGAGCTTTTTTTTTTTTATAATCTTGCTTTGTTTTTTTGGATTTCCCTGTCTGGGTTGACTTCTCGTTGCTCTGCCCAGTGTTCTAGTCTTGGGTTGATACCTGATATTATTGATTTTCTAACCAAAGAACTCCCTTTAGTATTTCTTGTAGCTTTGGATTGGTTTTTACGAATTCCCTAAACTTGAGTTTATCTGGAAAAGTCTTAATTTCATGTTTAAGAGATAGTTTTGCTGGATATATGATTCTTGGCAGGCAATTTTTTTCCTTCAATTTTTTAAATATGTCATCCCTTTGCCTTTTTGCCTGCATGGGTTCTGCCGAGTAGTCCAAGCTCATTCTTATTGGCTCTCTTTTGTAGGTGACTTTTCGTTTATCCCTCGCTGCTCTTATAATTCTCTTTTTATCTTTCCTTTTGGCAAGTTTGATTATAATATGTCTTGGTGACTTTCTTTTAACATCTACCTTATGTGGAGTTCGATGAGCATCTTGGATAGATATCTTCTCATCTTTCACAATATCAGGGACGTTTTCTGCCAAGAAATCTTTGACAATTTTCTCTGTATTTTCTGTTATCCCTCCCTGTTCTGGTGTTGCAATCACTCGTAGGTTATTTCTCTTGATAGAGCCCCACATGATTCTTAACGTTTCTTCATTTTTTTAAATTCTTTTATCTGATTTTTCTTCAAATATATTAGTGCCAAGTGATTTATCTTCGAATTCAGAAATTCTAGCTTCTACTTGCTCAATTCTGCTCCTCTGACTTTCTATTGAGTTACCTAATTCTGTAATTTTATTGTTAATCTTCTGAATTTCTGATTGCTGCCTGTCTATGGATTTTTCTAGCTTATTAAACTTTTCATTATGTTCCTGAATAATCTTTCTAATTTCTTCAATTGCTTTATCTGTGTGTTCCTTGTCTTGTTCTGCATATTGTCTCATTTCCTTCCTGATGTCTTGAAGGGTTCTTCATATTAAACTTTTGTATTCTGCATCTGGTAATTCCAGGAATGCACTTTCATCTAGAAGATCCCTGGATTCTTTGTTTCGAGAGCCTGTTGAGGTGATCATGGTCTGTTTCTTTAAGTGACCTGATATTGACTGTTGTCTCTGAGCCATCAATAAGTTATTGTATTAGTTTATGCTTGCTTAATGTGTCATAGCCTCTTGCTTTTGTTTTGTTTTGGTATACCCCTATGGGTTGCTTGAGTGAGATAGCTTGATTATTTTTGCCTTTGGAGATCTGGTGTCCTGTCCCCAGCTGGCTAGAGCTGTTATCAGATATATCAGTCTAGGAGTCCATTCGGTTTTCTTGTATGAGTTCAGCTCAGGTTTCCAGGTAGCTGAGCATCAAGTGTGTGGTACAGGCTCTGTCCTACAGTCTTAGAGGGGCAAGGGTGATTGGCATATATATCGGTATCTGATTACAGCAGGGGGTCACTCTCTGAACAAGGCAGGGGCTGAGAACTGACCCCCGAGTGTCTCTGAGGAAAGTGCGTCCCTCTTCCCTAGACCGTGCAGGTGGGTGGGTTCTGCAGATGGACCATGGGCACCCAAAGATTTTGGTCGTAAGTACTGGGAGGTACCAGTTATCTTTGGACCGCTGTCACAGGTGGCTGGGTGACCTGAGTGGAGCTACCAGTCCTTAGGTCCCTGACGTGGGTAGGTGAGGACTTTGTTTAACAGGCAAAGCAATGTCAAACATCAAACATCCACCTCTCAAGCACACAGCTGAAATGGTTGGAGTCTGCCAACAGGGGCCTATTCTCCCGAAATAGGCCCACATAGGTCCATGCAGAAGGGAAAGGTGCTCAAAGTACATGGATGGTTTATGTCCTGAGCTCCCCCAGTTAGTGGAGCTAGCAAATTATCTTTTCCCCCAAATGCAAATTTTTTCTTTCCCCAAGGCCAAGAGGATGGCTCTAGGTGCTCAACAGTGCCTATCTCAGGCCCTGGGAATTTAGCCGTTGAAGCTTGTTTGTGGCGGGGGGGCATGTTAAAATATACGGAAGTACTTAGCTTTTGCCGTGAGCACCATTCTCCTCAGGTTCTGGAGGTGTGAGTAGGCTGTGTGGCTGGCTGCTTCTCCCTGAGGAAACTGTGGCCAAATGCTAGTACCAGCCCACCACCACCGCTCCGGGAATGGTGCCTGAGGGCTCCCAGTGATTCAGGTCCGGTAACTCCTCTCCGCTTCTGAACAGTCTCTGTTCCCCCTGCCCCTCAGTTCGTTTTCAAAACTTGCCTTTGAAGCTCAGGGCTCCCAGCTTGTCACAAATATACTCATTTCACTTGTTTTTTCGGGTCTTTGTTGTAAAGAGGGCTCACTGGAAGCGTCTGTGTATTCTGCCATCTTGGCTCCTCCTCCTGATTTGTTGATTTTGTTGATCCTTTCAAAGAACGTAGTGATTAAGTGCTATGGCTGCTAACAAAATGGTCAGTAGTTCGAATTCACCAGGCGCTCCTTGGAAACTCTATGGGGCAGATCTACTCTGTCCTGTAGGGTCACTATGAGTCAGAATCAACTCAATGGCAATGGGTTTGGGTTTTTTTTCCCCCCAAAAAAGCAACTTTTCATTTTTTTGATTCTTTCTATTGTTTTTGTATTCTGTATTTCATTTATTTCTACTCCGATCTTTATTATTTCCTTTTTTTCTGGTGGCTATGGGCTTCTTTTGCTGTTCTCTTTCTATTTGTTTGAGTTGTGTAGCTAATGTTTTGATTTTGTCCCTTCTTTTTTGATGTGTGCATCTATTTCCATAAATTGACCTCTGAGCACTGCCTATGCTGTTTCTCAAAGGTTTTGGTGTGATGTGTTTTCATTCTTGTTTGATTCTAGGAATTTTTTTTTCCTTCTTTGATTTCTTCTATTACCCAGTTATTTTTAAGCAGGGTGTTATTCAGTTTCCACATAATTAATTTTTTTCCTTGCTCTTCTTTGATGGTGTTTTGATCAGGGAAGACACTTTGTATTATCTCAGTGTTTTGGATTTTGTTGAGGGTTGCTCTGTGACCTAAGATGTGGTCTATTCTGTAGAACATTACATGTGCATTGGAAAAGAAAGTGTAATTTGCCGCTATTGGGTGGAGTGTTCTATATATGTCTATAAGGTCAAGTTGGCTGATTGTGCCCTTTAGCTCTTCTGTATCTCTGTTGCGTTTCTTTCAGATGTTCTGTCTTTTACTGAGAGTGGTGTGTTGAAGTCTCCTACTATTATTGTGAAAATGTCAATTTCTCTTTTCAGTGCTGTTAGAGTTTGTTTTATGTCGTTTGGAGCCCTGTCATTGGGTGCATAGATATTTATGATGGTTATGTCTTCATGATGGATCATCCATCTAATCATTACATGATGCCCTTCTTAGTTTTTTATGGTAGATTTTGTTTCAAAGTCTATTTTATCTGACATTAGTGTTGCCACTCCTGCTCTTTTTTTATAGCTGTTTGCTTGAGATATTTTTTCCATCCTTTGATTTTTAATAAATTTATGTCTTTGTTTCTAACGTGTGTCTCTTGTAGACAGAATATTGATGGATTCTGTCTTTTTATCCATTCTGTCACTCTATGTCTCTTTATGGGTGTATTTAGGCCATTTACATTCAGTGTAATTATTGATAGGTGTGAGTTTATTGCTGTCATTTTGTAGTTTTGTTTTTGTTTGTTTTGTTTTGTTTGTGGTGCTGACGTTTCCTTTGTTCTTTCACTGTCCTGTGCTGAATCCCTTTTGTTCGTGGATTTTTTAAAATTTCTTCTTTGTAGGTTTTGTTTTTACTGAGACTTTATGTTTTTATGCTTTATTTTGATGAGTAGGTTTGTTAACTTTCTTTGTGGTTACCTTGAAATTTACCCTTATCTTCCTAGGTTTGAACCAGTCTATTATTACTTGATATTGCCTTGTCTACCTCTCTATTAGAAAGTTCTATAAATACACTGTTTATTCCCTCTTTTATTGTCCTGAGATTGTTGTCATTTACAAGTTAACCTTTCTGGCTCCCTGTGGTAAATCTTTTGGTTTTGAATAGTCCTTGAGAGTTCATATCCTAGGTTGGTATCTGGCTGATGCATTCTTGAGTTCTAAATTCAGGCTGTCATCTGATGTTGTTTGTTTCCAAACCAAAGGACTCTCTTCAATAATTCTTGTAAGTCTGATTTAGGTTTTTCATATTATCTTAATTTCTGTTTATCTGGAAATATGCTGATTTCACCATCATATTTGAACGAGAGTTTTGCAGGATATATTATTCTTGGTTGGTATTTGTTTTTTCTTTCCAGGGTTTATAGATGTCATCCCATTGCCTTCTCCCCTGCATGGTTTCTGCTGCATAATCAGAGTTTAGCTTATCATTTCCCCTCTGTATGTGACTTTGTCTTTCAGGAGCTACTCTCAGAATTCTTTCTTTATCTTTATTTTTCATGACTGTGATTATGGTATGCTTTGGTGTTTTTCTTTGGGGATTTATCCTATATGGGGTTCGTTGAGCTTCTTGGATGGTCAGCTTTTAATTTTTCATGATATTAGGGAAATTTTCTGTCAGCAAGTCTTCAGTGATCCTCTCTGTGTCTTGTGTTTTCTCCCCCTGTTCTGGAACCCCAATCACTCACAAGTTTTTGCTTTTGATTGTATCCCACGTCGTTCTCAGGGTTTCTTCATTCTTCTTCTTCTTTTTTTTTTTCTGATTTTTCCTCAGTCAAAGTTGTAACCAAGTATTTGTCTTCAATTTCACTGATCCTGTCTTCCATTATTTCATACTTGCTTCTCAGATCTTCTATCACATTGTCCATTTCTGAAATCTTATTTGTCTTTTGGATTTCTAATTGTTGTTTTTGTATGATTTCTACTTGTGAATTTATTTTGACGTTTTGTTCCTGTATTATTTTCCTGAACTCTTCCTCATTTTTTGTCTGTATTTTCCATGAATTTGTCTATTTTTTTCCTTATTTTTGTATGCTTTTTGCTTCAACTCTTGGAAAGCTCTGAATATTAGAGATTTGAATTCCCTATCAGGTAGTTTCAGTGCCTTTTCTTCTACTGGAATGTCATCCGGTGTTTTATTTTGGATGCCTACTGGAACCATCCTGTCTTGTTTTTTAGTATGTTTTGATATCATCTGACTTTGGGACATTTAGTAGTTATTTTCATTATTTATTGATTGTAGATTTGTTTGTTTCATCCTGCTTTTTTGTTTTATTTGATTATCTGAGCAGGTGGGCTGTGCACTCTTTGCTGTTTGCTTGTCTGTGGGCATGATATTTTTCACTTCCTTGTCCAATGGGCAGGGCCAGTCGCTCAGCTATTGTGCAGCAGGGCAGGTCCAGCTGCAGGGGAGGGGCTGGAACGGGTTGTTTGTGGCATGTATTGGGGACAACAAGGTGGGCTGGAGGTCAGTGCAGGGCACGTTCCAGCAGGCTGTGTCTCTGCTGCTCAAGGGTGCTATGTTCACCTCACAATGCAGATAGGCAGAAGGGGGGAAAGGAGGAGGTTGTGATGTGTGGATCTAGGTTGGGCATGGAAAAGAAGAGAAAGAGGGGAAATAAACTAGAGCCAAAAAAAAAAGAAGAAGAAGTGCTGAGAGAGACCAACATTGGAGTGAAGATATGGGAAGCCAGGAAATGAAGAAAAACAAAAAAAAAAAGAAAGAAAGAAAATACATTAAACATTTTTTTAAATGCCCCCATGGATCCCATCAACACAGCTTTGCAGACCAGGGAAGTGGCTCCAAGCCCAGCCTGGCTAGAAGGGGTGGAGATGGCACACAGTATCAGGTATTCAGAAGACAGGAAAAGAAGGTAAGTAGAAAGAGACAAGAAACTGAGAAATGAAGAAAAAGAAAACAAACAAAAAAGAAAAAGAAGAAATAAAAATTTTTAAAAAGCCTCCAGGAATCCCACCAACATGGTAGAACGCAGACCAGGGAAGCAGTCCCCAGCTGAGCAGTCCTTCACAACCTGTCAAGAAGAAGCAAAAATGGCACACAGAGACAAGTGTTTGAGAGAATAGAGGGAGAGGAAATGAGAAGCAGGGAAGAAACCAAAAGAAGCCAAAAAAGCAACACCAGCAACAAAGAAATGGCACTGAAGGAGCTGGCTGGTGTGGGTGGGGCAAATCCTCAAGGCAAGAAGCTGGCACCTCCCAGGCCAAGGTCACTTGGCCCACTGGGAAGTGGCAAATGGGCCCACTGGGAAGTAGCAGATTGGCTTGCTGGGAAGCAGCAGAGTCCCAGCAGGTGGAGGAAGGGTGGGGAGTGCAAAGCATGTATTGCTGGTTACTGGGTGCTCCATCTCCTTTTGGGAGCTCCCTGAATACTCCCTGTCTGCCGATCTCCAGCTGGAGTCCAAGATGGTGAATCCATGCTGTATTAGCTAAAGGAGAGCCTCTACTTGTATCTTTCCTTGCTTTCTGCTCTGTCAGTTTCTTACTCCATTTGGTGCTTGGTTGAGTTCTTTATCTCTTCATTTGATGCTTAGAGTTCCAGGATTGACTTTTGTCTCTGTTTTGCTTAGTTTTTTGGGTCTTTGCTGTGGAGGGATGGTGTGGTGCTTCTGTCCATAGCACCACGTTGGCTCCACCTCTGATGAAAGTCAGTCAATTTTGGAGTTCCTAAGCTCACTGAGTGAGGTTGTTGGTGGTTCAGCAGTAGAACTCTTGCCTTCCATGAGGGAGACCCATGTTCAATTCTTGCCCAATGTACCTCATGTACAGCCATCACCCATCTGAACAGGTTTCAGCGGAGCTTCCAGACTAAGATGGACTTGGAAGAAAGGCCAGGTGACTTACTTCTGAAAATCAGCCGGTGAAAACCCTATGGATGATAAGAGTCCAATCTGTAACTGATCATGGGGTGGAACAGGACTGGGTAGCATTTTGTTCCATTGTGCTTGGGGTCGCCATGAGTCAGCAGCCTACTGCTCAGCAGCTCACGACAAACACTCTGTCCGAAGGCTGTGCTAATGGTCTGGAGGTGAAAAGGTGGCCTGTGCAAAGCAAGAGTATCTACGTGTCTCTAGCCCTGTGTCTCAAGTTCTTGAGACTGAAGAGGGTCTTCTAACCATTCCCTTTTGGATACCTGGAGTGTGGATTTTGGAAAACCCTGAAAACAATGGGACCAAAGGCTCTGAGTAGGGCACAGGAAACATCCATCTTAACAAGAAACCCAGATGATCCTTATGGATACCACAACCAGGGTTCAGAGGCCATAGACCTTGCAGTCATTAAGGGTTACTTCCCTCGGCTAGGAGTCTGTCCTTCCTGGATTCTTGCTGGTGGTAATTTAGCCCCCAGCAAAGAGGTTTCTTCAGGATTTAGTCAGCTGGGCGTTTTAACTCTCCCTTTACTTGAATGAGGAGGTCAGTTTATTCACTTGAGTCCCTCTGAGAATGAGTTGATGTTTGTTCAGAGGGGACAGTGGCTTGCAGCACTTCTAACATGTTCAGAAAGACTGAGATAGAGCAGAACTCAAGGTAGCAAAGGAAGTTTCAGGAGACGAGGCTGGACTTTGATTCATTTTACAGATAACAACCCAGCATGTACTCTGTGCCAGGCATTTTTTAACATTGCCAGGAGCTCTCCCACATGAAGATGAAGATCCCAGCACCCTGAACTACTTCTAGCTGGTGTCACAGGAGGTCCCAAGCCAACCCCCACTGCACAGGGTGTCCCTCTTGGTTCCTGGGGCAGAGCTGAGTTGACTCTGCCTAGAATTCCTCTCTATCTGCTTTTGTTTTCTTCCCTTGTTCTTGCCTCTTTGAGTGGAGCGGGTGCTCTGAAAGTCTATATCCCTGTTCATTTAGGATTCCTTCCAGGTCATTTGGAATTCAAGCCTGGGACTGGTTCCAGATAGATTCACACACCACAGAGGCCTGAAAACTTGGAAACCCTGCCGGAAAGCTTGCTGCCTCTCCTGTTTAAATAATCTTCTGCAAATTTTATGTCCCCTAAGTTTGCTAGGCCTCAGAGCTTCATACATGTCTGATTCGAGGCAAGGGTGAGTTTTACGGAGAAGCAAAAGCAGAACAAAAAGAAACACATTGCTTTTATATTAAACTGTGAACTTGCTCCCAGCTCTCTTGGAAGACGGCATCATGCTAGTCATCTGGTTGCAAATGGCTCTGAAGTGGCCCAGATGCCTGATAACGTTCCCCCCACACAGATGCATGAGTTAACCCTGCAGTGGTTGGGCTGTGGTGGTGGAGGTGGCACCAGCCCCACCAGGCTGCCCTGCAGAGAGATGGCAAGTATACTCACTCACCACTTTCCACCACAGGCCAGGTGCTTGGTGCTCTCTCTAGCTTTATTTTTCCCAAGATGGCTCCAGCTTGGATGCTTCCAGTTTATCTTGGCCAAGTCTCATTGGCTGTATTGATGTAAGTTCATCACCAACGCCACCACCACCATCCAGAAATAAGTCCTCTGTGCCAGTTGCCAACAGATGCCAATTCCACTCATGGTCCTTCAGTGCCTGCCATGGACAGGCCCTGTGCCAGGCAAATGGTCATGCATGCTGACCATGCTCTAGGGAGCAGAGAAACATGGAAACACAATGTTTCAAAATAACACATACTAGGTTACGCTGGAGAAATGGACAGGCAGTTACGGGAACATAAAAGGGAGCAGTTTGTGCCAGTCTGGACAGAGGCATCAAGGAAGGCTTCCAGAGCAGCTGTGTCCTGGAAAGACAGTTTTAGGATCACACAGATCTCCACTGTATGGATGTACCATCATTTTTTTCAAACCTATGCCATTTAGATTTCTTTCCATCATATATATTGCCACAAAGACTAACCGTATAGATCTGTTGTTTTGAATTAGTGATGAATATTCAGGAAAAGTCCTTGATTAAATCTCATCAATTTCCCCACCCACAGAGTTGTACCATTTTGCATTCAAAACAGCAATGTATCTCCAACAGATGGATAATCAAACTCTGGAATTTTGGCCCATCCGATTGATGAGAAATGGTACTTCAGTATATTTTAATCTGCACTTCTCTTGTTCTGAGTGGAGTATATTTGCACATTCATGGACCATTTTCCTTTCTTCTTTTATTAACTGCTTGTTCAGGTCTTTTGCTCATTTTTGATCACTCTTTTTTCTCACTTTTCTGGGAGCTTTTTATGTATAAGAAATACTGCTAGCCCTTTGTCTTTGATATAAGGTGCAAATATTTCCTTCTAGTGTATCATTGTTTTGGATCTTATGATCCTTATTGGGCTTCTAATTTGGAATATCAAATATGCTTTGGGATGAATAGGTCTGGAGTTCAGAGCAGAGACCCTGGCTGCCCTTGGCATGTAGTCAGCTGAACTGGTGGGGTGCAAGGGAAAGGAAAGTAGGCTGAGAGCGAGAAAGAAAGAAGACTGTCCAAACTCAGTTCAAATGCTGGCTTTACCCATTACTAGCTGTGTTGTTGTTGTTGTTAGGTGCCAACTAATAGTGACTGTATGTACAACAGAATAAAACAGTGACCAGTCTTGCACCATCCTCACAATTGTTGCTATGCTTGAGCCCGTTGTTGCAGGCATTGTATCCATCCATCTCATTGAGGATCTTCCTCTTTTTCACTGACCCGTTACTTACCAAGTATGATGTCCTTCTCCATGATAGCATGTCCAAAGTACCTGAGATGAAGTCTCAACACCCTTGCTTCTAAAGCAATCTGGCTGTACTTCTTCCAAGACAGATTCGTTCCTTCTTCTGGCCATCCATGTTACAGTAAATACTCTTCACCAACATCATAATTCAAAGGTGTCAATTCTTTTTTGTCTTCCTTATTAACTAGCTACACAAAAAACAGCTCTGGCTAAATCATTTCATTTCTGCAGGCCTCAGTTTCCCCACTTTGCACACCATGATGTCGTCCTCTATGGCTCAGAGGCTGAGCAGTACATAGGTTTCATCAAATATCTTGTCCATCTGTGCTATAGTCAGGACAATAGCCCCCATATAGCTCCAAAGAAGGTTAGAAACCTACTTGATTAGTAAGAAGTTCCTGGGAGGTAAATCCTGGAAAACTGTAGCCAGAGCTCCCTGGGGGCCACCCCATGCAATGATGTTTGGACGAGCCTGCAAAGACTTGGGAAGTCACCAACAGCCTGGGTCCTCTCCTTTCCCTGCCCCCTGCCTCCGGCTCTTGTTTGAGAATTCTGTGACCCTGCTCTGCAGTCAGGACTCAAAATTAAATTCTTCTGCATTATTGAACTGAGTATTTGGCTTAATATTTAAAAATCTGAGACCAGTTGAGACCCAAAAGCACTCCATCAGTGCTTCGTGTTCCTGCTGAAATTAAAAGCTTTCTTAAAAACCTGCAGTGGAAGGATGACTACGCGGCATTCCCGGGTGGCCACCCTCCATCACGGGCCTCCGAGCATTTGTTTCTTAGCTCATGTTCCAAGCTCCCTCAAGCCTCCTGGGTGCTTTCAACAAAATGGGACCGCGAAGTGCCAGCCCTGGACTCCATCCCCCTTCTTTTCCTCTCTTCTGGGTTCCGCTAACATCGTCTGACTCTGAGATTGTGTCAGGCACTTTGCTCGGCCCCTTGCAAAGTTCGCGTGAAATCGAACTGCAGCCAGCACATTCTAAACCCTTACTTTACGTTTCCTCAGCTCATTCGGCTCTCGAATATGAAAAAGTGCAAATTTCCTGTTGGCTTGGGTTTAATTTTAATATTTTCCCCCCTTCTACTCCAAGACAAATCAAATGAGAACATGCAGGATATCCTAGACACCGAAGCTTGAGCTCAGAGATCAAAACGCCTCGTTTGCCTTTCCTAGTGATGTTTTGGCTCCATGTAAAATTACAGAGAAACTTGGCAACCCAGCCTCTGTATGGAATTCCTGGGAACTATGTCAATTTTATGTCTAATTTTTATGGCTAGGATCTGGGTGCTGTCCGGGTCTAAATACAGCACATGATCCCAGGCACTCCGTTCGTCTATTTGCTCAGCGTGTTTATTTCCGTTGGCTTCTACATGTTTCTTGTTTTTTCATTTCTAGTCGAAGAGTGTATGTTGAAGTTTATAAATAAAGCTGACGATGCTTGGTGATACTCATTATGAATAAGAAAGCAGTCGTTCCTTCAGTTGGGGGATGAACCTTCTTATACAGCCAGACCACCCAGACCTGGCACAACACTTCCTAGCGTGTAGAAACAGGTGCATCTTGCTTCCGGTAAGACAACGGCAGGTGAGTCACTGGGCCTGGGAAGATTTTTCATGATAAACCCTGATTGGTGCTGGAGCTGGGAAGACAACGGCAAACTTGCTGACTCAATTTGTCCTTAAACAGTGCTTCTCAGATATGCTCTGTAGACCAGGGACAATCCAGGGTGCTCCAACTAGTGGCCTCCAGGCAGCTTACCATCTTAGGAGGAACAATTAATGAAATAATACCCTATTTTCAGATTGGGAATGTATATGGATTAAATGCATTTTGTCAGGACTGAAAAAAAATTCCATGGTGTGTAAATAACATCAAATATCATACATCAATTTGGGAACGTTTGGTATCTTTTTTTTTTTAATCAATACAAAATAATTACAGCTAACTTTATTTATTTTTTTTTATTGTGGGTTAGGTGAAGGTTTACAAAACAAATTAGTTTCCCATTTGATAGTCTGTACATAAAGTGTTTTATGACCTTGGTTTTATTCCCCACAATGTGTCAGCACTCTCCGAATTTCCACCCTGGTTTACTCATTTTCTTTCCTCCTGATTTTCTACCACTTCCTGTCTTCTGTTCTTTCCTTTTGGGCAGATAAGGCCATTTTGATTTCGTATAATTGATTGTTCTAAGGAGTACTTTCTTCATGGGTGTTATCGGTTGTCTTATGTGCTTGTCTATCATTTGGCTGGAAGGAGGTCTCCGGGAATGACTTCTTTTCCAGGTCGGAAGGGTGTCTTAGGGTCATAGTCTCAGGGATTCCCCAAATCTCTGCCAGACCAGCAGGTCTGGTCTTTTTGTGAATTTGAGTTTCTGTCCTATGAGTTTCACCCACTGTATCTAGGACCCTCTGTTGTGATTTGAGACAGAGCAGTTGGTAGTGGTAGGCACGCACCATCTAGTTCTTCTGGTCTCGGGGTTGTGTAGGCTGTGATTCCAGTGGTCCGTTAGCCCTCTGGATTAATTGCCCCCTTGAGTCTTTGGTCTTCTTTACTCTCCCTTGCTGTGCATGGAAAGAGGCCCATAATTGTATCTTAGATGGCTGCTCACAACCTTTTAAGGCCTCAGATGCTACTCACCAAAGTAGGATGCAGAGCATTGTCTTTGTGTACTCTGTTGTGCCAATTAACATAGATGTCCCCCGAGTCTATGGTCCTTCGTTGTCTAGCCTAGGGAACTTTTTCCATGAGGTGTTTGATTATGTCCAAGAGGTTTCCCTGTGCTCTATACAGTCATGTATGTAGAAATATCCACCGCCAAACCAATATTTGCTGGTAGGTGTATTCCCTTACATCCTCGCACATCTTTTGGCACATCTATCTACCTATTTGTCCACTCATAAATTATTGTTTATAATACTATTGCTGCAGGACTGTCTAAGCTATAGTAGTTACCATAGTTGCTCTTTATTCTTATGTTCCTCTCAGTGTCCTCTCTTGCCTTGGTCATGTTGTACTAATTTCCTCCATATTATGTATTGCCTTTCCCTTCACCAGTATTAACTCATGTCTTCTATCTAACTGGTCATTTTTCTTCCCTGTTTTTCCTTTCTTTACTGTGTGTAAACCTTTTGTTGTTATTTTATAGTTAGTGGGCTCACATAAACATGTCCTTTTGTGATTAACTTATTTCACTTAGCACAATGCTCTTCAAAATCCAACCATGTTCTTTTGTGGATTTGTCATTATGCTTTATCACTGTGTGATATTCCATTGTGGGTATGTACCACAGTTTGTTAATCCATTCATCTATTGATGGGAACTTAAGTTGTTTCCATCTTTTTGCTATTGTCATAATGCTCCAGTGATCACGGGTGTGTATATGTCTATTTGTGTCACAGCTCTTATTTCTTTAGGGAATGTACCTAGGATGGGATTGCTGGATCATACGGTATTTCTATTTCTAGCTTTTGAGGACGTGTCCTACCTTTTTCCAACAGTGTGTGAGTTCCAATCTCCCCCACAACCTCGCCAACATTTTTGATTTTCTTTTTTTCTGATTAGTGCTAGTAATGTTGGAGTGAGATGGTATCTCACTGTAGTTTTGATTTGCATCTCTCTAGGAGCTAATGATTTTGAGGATTTCTTCATGTTTGTTAGCCATCTGAATGTCTTCTTTGGTGAAATGTCTGTTCATATACTTTGCCTGTTTTTTAATTGTATCATTTGTCTTTTTATTGTTGAGATGTTGAAGTTTTCTAGACGTTTTAGGGATTAGCCCTTGTCAGATATGTCATAGCCCAAAATTTTTCCCAGTCTGTAGGCTCTCTTTTGATTCTTTTGGAGAAGTCTTTTGTTGAGCATAAGTGTTTGATTTTTAGGAGGTCCCATTTATCTAGTTCATTTTGGGCTCTATGTACATTTTTAGTTATGTTTGCTAATTTTATTTATGCCATATATTAGGGCCCCTAGCATTGTCTCTGTTTTTTCCTCCATGATCTTTATAGCTTTAGGTTTTATATTTAGGTCTTTGGTCCAATTTGAGTAAGTTTTTGTGTATGGTGTGAAGAAGTATGGGTCATGTTTCATTTTTTTACAGGTGGACATCCAGTTTTGCCAGGACCATTTATTGAAAAGGTTGTCATTTCCCCATTTAATGGTCTTTGGCCCTGTGTTAAAGATCAGCTGGCCACAGGTGGAAGGATTTATGCCTGGGTTCTCAATCCTGTTCCATTGGTCTATGTATTTGTCACTGTACCAGGCTGTTTTGACTATCATGACTGTATAGTATGTTCTAAGATCAGGTAGATAAGGGCCTTCTACTTCATTCTTCTTCAATATTACTTCACGTCTCTAGGGCCTCTTTCCTTCCCATATAAAGTTGGTAGTTACTTTTTCCATCTTGGTAAAGAATGTTTCTGGAATTTGGATTAGGATTGCATTATATCTGTAGATCACTTTGGGTAGTATTGACATTTTAACAATGTTGAGTCATCCTATCCATGAGCATGGTGTGTTTTTCCGTTTATGTAGGTCTCTTTTGGTATCTTGCAATAGTATTTTGTGGTTTTCTTTGTACAGGTCTTTTACGTCCCTTGTTAGATTTATTCCCAAGAATTTTGTCTTATGGGGGCTATTGTAAATGGCATTGTTTTCCTGATTTCCTATTCAAAGTTCACCTTGTTATTGTATAGGAATCCAACTAATTTTTGTCTGTTGCTTTTGTATCCTGCTACTTTGCTGAATACTATTAGTTCCAGTAGCTTTCCTATGGAATCCTTGGAATTTTCTATAAATAGGATCATATTGTATGCAAAAAGGGATAGTTTTACTTCTTCCTTGCCAATTTGTATGCCCTTTATTTCCTTTTCTTACCTTATTGCTCTAGCTAGGACTTCCAGTACAATGTTGGATAAGGGTATGATAATGGGCATCCTTGTCTCATTCCTGTTCTCAGGGGCAATGCTTTCAGCCTCTACCATTGAGAATAATGTTGGCTGTTGGTTTTGTATAAATGCCTTTTCTCATGTTGAGGAAATTTTCTTCTATTCCTATTTTGCTAAGAGTTTTTATCAGGAATGGGTGTTGGACCTTATCGAATGCCTTTTCTGAATTTATTGGGCTGATCATGTGAGTCTTCTGTTTTATTTATGTGGCGAGACACTGTTGTCTTTATAATTTTTAACATTTCCAGGTAGAAACATGGTGATTTTCCTCTTATTCAATTCTTTTTTATGCCCAGCAGCAAAAATAAAATAAATAAATCACAATTCACATCCTATTAAAAAACAAAACAAAAACAAATCCATTTCCGTCAAGTTGATTCCAACTGATAGCAATCTTATAAGACAGAATAGAACTGCCTCATAGTGTTTCTAAGGAGCAGCTGGTAGATTTGAAATGATGACCTTTTGGTTATCAGCCAGGCTCTTAACCACTGTGCCACCAGGGCTCCAAGATTCTGTATATTTCATATTAATATTATTTCTAAGTATTTTGTTTTCTATGTTCTTCTGAATGTATCTTTTACATTTTCTATGCATATAGTTAAATTTATATTTAGTACCTATATGCCATATGGAAACTTAAATTGTGAAACTGTGAACTAGAATTGACACAAGAAGGACGGGCTTTGTACACATCATGGCATATTTGGGACTTAAGAATTATTTCTAGATGATAGAAAAATCTAAAGAATAATATCATAGAAACCTAGCTCTCACTATCTAACAGGACCAAATTTGGTATCATTGTCATATTTGTTTCGCATCTTTATATTAAAAATAAAATCTTACAGATTCAGTTGAAACCCCCAATGTACTCTTTGGTAATGTCATTTCTGGATTTCCCATTTCGGAAATAATCAGTCACAAGGATTTTGTGTTCCTGTGCATGCTTATATATTTTTATCACACATCCATATTTCCATAAAAGAAAAAATAGATTATTTTGCATATATGTTCTCATATTGTATGTATCTATCTGTGATATTTATTCTCTTTGACATTGTCTTTGATATGCATCCATACTGTTGTTGTTGTTAGGTGCTGTCAAGTCGGTTCCAACTCATAGCAAACCTATGTACAACAGGATGCAACACTGCCCAGTCCTGCACCATCCTCACTATCGTTGTTATGCTTGAGTCCATTGTTGCAGCCACTGTGTTAGTCCATCTCGTTGAGGGTCTTCTTTTTTTTCATTGACCCTCTAATTTACCATGCATGATGTCCTCCTCCAGGGAATGATCCCTCCTGATTATGTGTCCAAAGTATGTGAGATGTGGTCTTGCCGTCTTTGCTTGTAAGCAGCACTCTGGTTGTACTTCTTCTAAGACAGATTTGTTTGTTCTTTAGCAGTCCACATATGTATCCATATAGATATATATAATGTCAGTTCATTTATTTTAACTGCTTTAAGAATTCCATTGTGTGAACATGCCATATTTTATATGTTCTCCTATTAATGGACATAAGATTGTTCTAATTTTTGCTACTAGAGAAACCATTGCAAAAAGCCTAATGGGCTCTGTTTTCATGGAAAATATAGAAAAACTATATTTTTGCATATTTAGTAATTTACCAACTACTTGACGAAATAGTTGTACATATTGATATTTTTCCATCTTGGATTTTGTGGGTAGACAATCATATCATCTGCTTATAATAACATTTATTTTATACTTTTAACACTATTCTAATATACATTATTTTTGACACAGTGGTTGTTTATCACTATACGTATGTATATATATAAAAAAATTTTTTTTTATATATATATACTTATACATATATACGTATGTTGTATTCGTTCCATCTTATAATTTACTTCTTTGATTTTTTTTTTCTTTCTTGATTCTTACTTAAATTTTGTGTTTTGCTTTTGGATTACTTTTCCTCTAATTTACTTTTTTCAGAAGTATACTCTCCCTGGTATCTTGAGTATAATGTTTTTCCTTGTCTCCAAATAGGAAACCTATTTTGGGCTGACATGTCCACAGAGAAGGATGCATAGATTTTCTGGGTACTTTCTCCATCTACCTGGAGATGCTGCTAGCATCACCTTCTTGGATCCCAGTTCTAGGATTGGTTGATAAATATTCATACTCCAGATCAAGGGCCACAAAGTGATGGGAATTGGGAGAGGTCTGGAACTATGGGCAACTCCAGGAGGAAAGTATGCTTCCTACACTGTGCTCTCATGTTTGGGGACATTGTCCAGGAGCCATTTCCGAGGTCTGGGTCTGCATTTGGTCAAGCCTCCATACAAGCTCTCAATGATGACTCTGCCCAGCCTTCTTGTGCTGCTGTGTGGCCCTCAGAGACAAGTCCCATCTACCATGCTGGACTGTGGTTTGGGTAACACCCATGTAATCCCAAGGGCCACTCATTTCAAATGCTTCTTTCCTCTCATCTGCTATGGCCCGTTGACATTCTGTAAATCGGGGATTGCTAATGGGGCTCTTTTAGGATCTCCTACCTGAACTTCAAGGGAAGGCCCTGTGGTCCACTGTTCTTAGAAATAGCTGTGTTCATGCAATCTGTTATCATTGGCATATCATCTGAGGATTTATTTGGAGTTTTAGCTTATGTCATCTAGCCTCCTTCTAAAGTAAAATATGGACGTGCGCACACACACACACACACGCACACACAGTGACAGGGTATGGCTTGTCTTCAAAGATGCATTTTAATTTTATTTGTCAACTTTTGAACTCCAGGGGTGACTTCCGGTCCCCGTTCCTATCCCTGGGAGTCTTGCTCCACCCAGACACTTTCTGATTTTATAGGCATGTGTCAGGTGTATACCCAGGCTTGCTTTGCCCTACATACTGGAGCCTCAAGCTTGAAGCCACCCAGCTGCGGATGTGCCGGTTTCTTGGTCATGCTCTCTGTCCTTTACTGAAGGTTTGGTTCAATAGTAGATTTCTGTTCTTTGTTTCATTTCCTGTACCGTTTCCTCCAGGCAAAACTTGGCATTCGGCAGATCTATTTTGGCCTCCATCCAAGTAATTTAGTACCGCAAGTTTCTCATTATAACCGGAGTTCACCTGTAGGATGGTCCCATGGTCTGGGTACTAAGCCCAGCGTTATTATTATTAAGGTGCTGCTTCTGTACGGCATATGTTGTCAGCACAGACTGTTAATTGCCCCATATACATGCTTAGAGAGGTGCCTTTAGGGTTGGCGCTTTTTTGTTCTTGTTGGGAATTGGGAGACAGCTAGCTAAATTTCCAGCTGTCCTCTTCACATTCCTATTTAAAATGAGAGATGACAAAGACCACAATTAGAAAAACAAATTGCCAGCATGTTGGTTCATATGCTGGAGGAAGGGCCTTTCAAAGACTCTGAATCTCTGAGCAAGCATTGCAATTTTGGGTCACTATTAAACCACAATTACAGTCCATATAACTGTCTGTTTGTTTTAAAGAAGGCATGGGTTACCTCGGCCCATTTGTATCTTACCACTCGAAGGCCGATCCTTTCTCAGGGTAAAAGAGAAAGATTACACTCTGGGGTCACTCCACAAATGTTTTGCATTAGTGCAGAAATTGCCTTCATGTACTAAGATGTGTAAGCACCTACAAACTTGTCGCCAAGCATCTGGGCTGCTGGGAACGCTAAATCAATCTGTTGTATGCACAAAGCCAAGTAATTTATCTGTCAGGTAGTATTTCATCTAAAGCATATTTCTGTGCAAAATGAAATACGTAAAATTGTCCATTTCCATAGCCGAGTCTGACGGTTCCTATTTCTTCACAGATAAAATTGTCTTTTTAATGAAGCAAGAAGGTCCTTGGGCACATGGGCTGTCCACTTTAGGATAAGCTTCTATCTACATTATGCAAATACCCAATTGCTGCGGGAGAAGGACCGGGAGGGACCCTGTTGGATTATTGTGTTTCTCCTCACCAACCTTGGACTTATACTCCGATGAATACTTATATCAGAAGGTCAGCTGAGGTTTTCTATGATGACTTCATGACAAAGTACCAGTCCATTATCCAATCTGAAGCAGTTAGAAGCCAGAGCTTTATTTCATAGCCTTATACCGAGACCTGGGCAAGCTTTATGAAGCTTGAGTTTAATCTTCTGCTCAGATTTATGCTCCTCAACACTCCAAATGTGGAAGTGCCTCCTGGCAGTCCCCGTCTCCACTGTCAGACGCTGATTTGCATTAGATGAAGTGCGCGTGCGCTATACACAGCGCACATACCTGTTCTGCTAAATTGTTTCATTTTTAAATCATAAAACCCAAGCCAGAACAGGATGATAAAGAACTGGCTCCTCTCCACCACTTCTGTGTTTTTTTTCTGTAAATAAATAAATCATTCGTAAGTTGATGTGTTTAACGTGGGGATCCCAGTCTGGTATCATTTCTGGAGACCTGGGATCTGATTAACGGCACACCATTCCAGCTGAATTCCTGCTCCTACTCACCTGGGAAAAGCAGTTTGTTCTTCCTTTGCAAAAGCTAGGAAATGCACAGGAGTCTAGTTTTTCTACCCGTGTGTGCCAAAGGGCAACAGACAGAAAAAAAGGCTGCAGCACACACTATGGAAAAGGCTTCTGCGGGGAGAAAGACCCTCGTGTAGATGTGAAATGCTGTTACTGAGTCCAAGTGTCTGTAGCCTATCGAATTAGTTTTCATGAGAGTTCTAACTTCTTCAGAATTGATCTATTTCTACCCAAGATGCTCCATGTACTTAGATGTTAAGGGCCAAGCTGCTTATCACCATCAGCTTCTTTCCCACCTACGTGCTCTTGTCTTCCCCTGCCCTGCTGTGGGCCAGTGGAGGCCACCAGAACCTTCATGTTGAATGTCTGAAGGAAACCGAGGGCTTAGCTGGCTGACTATGTAATTTGGGGAGGTTTCTACTCAGGTTGGTGCTAAATCCCCATCCCTTACGTGTTTCTGAATGGTCAAAGGAAATAATATAAAATCTCAGGGCCTGTATCAAAGCATGCATGGTTGGCTAGCTTTGGGATGGGATTTGAGGACTGCAGGAGATACCAATAACCGGTTACTGTCAAGTTGACTCTGACTCGTGATCCAAGTGAATCAAAGTAGAACAGTGCTCCACAGGGTTTTCAATGGCTGAGTTTTGGAAGGAGATCATCAGGCCTTTCTTGAGAGGTATCTCTGGGTAGACTCGAACCTCCAACCTTTGGGTTAGCACCACCAGGGACTCCATAGGAATAGGGCCTCACCCAAAATGATCTGTCTTCTCTGGTTCCCCTGCTCAATAGATTTGGTGACGAGGACACTGTAAGCCTACTCTGGGTCATAAGTACACTAAGAGGACCAAGTAGCTGAGCAAAGAGATGTAGGGGAGCCAAGTGCACTGCCGGTTACCACTATCCCTGACATGCTAGCTGCACCATTGCTTGGTAACGCCAAGCCTCTCTCCGATCCTCTCTTGCTCCCTGGTTTTCCCCAGCCTTTGTTCCCAAGTCTCCACACTGGTTTCTGTCCACTGCAACCTGAGTCACCCTCCTCCTCGTTCTGCTGAGGACAAGCCCTGCTTGTGGAAATGTTGGGTTTGTCCTCACCCACTCCCTGCCAGACCTTGCCTTGCTCCCACCACCACCACCCACTGCTCACCCCCAGCCTCTCCTCCACCAGAGGGATCCCTCTCAGGCCTCAAGTGTTCATGTGCACTCACCACTGCATATGTCCAAGCAGCCCCCTCCCTCATGAAACATTCCTCAACATTTAACTCCTCCACGCCCTCAGTTCAGCAGACCCCTTCCAGACCTCACCCAGAGGCAGGCAGCTCTGTGGTCTCAGCATCTGAGTTCTTGTATCATTGCACCTGACAGAGGCTGGCCACCTCCCTGGCCGACCTGGGCTGGTGCCCTGGGTGGCACATGTCCCATTCTCTGGGTGGGTGAGGACACTGGAGCTCCTCTTCCAATTCTCTCAGCCCTGGAAGGCAACCCAGCAGGCTCACATTCATTCATCCCATCAACAAGCATTTACTGAGCACAAACCATGTGCAAGGCACAGTCCTGGGCGCCAGGGATACAGCACGGCAGAACGGTGAGGCTCCAAGTCCTGCTGTCTGGGGTTGTCTCAGACACACCACTGTTGTTTTGGGAAGTGCACCCAGGGTTAGACTCGGCTTTGTTGCACCTCCAAAGCCAGACCCCGCCGCCATCTTAAACCTGAATCTAATGTGTGGAGCGGGGTTGTGGACAGTGTGGTTAGTTGAGTCTAAGCCCATATCTGTTATGCCAGGGTCTGGGAATGGGGGGCAACCCTCAGGGTGGGGGCAGAGCAGGTGTTATGTGTGCATAGGACTCAGCTTTCCCTGAATGGAAACTCTGCAGAAAATCTAGAATCATCTGCAGAGCTTGGCAGACGTTGGGTTTTACAGCATCTGTGACTCTGTTTCGACTCTTCTCACCAGGATAAGGGCCACTACCTCTCTAGGCCCCATGTGGAATCGCAGGAGTGTCCCGGGCTGGCTGAGCCCTTGGAGCCATGCATCTGAGCTGCAGTCCTCTCCAGAGAGTTGGAAAAGCCCAGTAGATTGATTAAAGCCATCTGTGGCCGCCCTTCCAGAGGAGGTGGGGTTGTCCTCACCCCCTTTTATTAGAGCGACATTTCCCCAATGGGATGAGTGGCAGAACATGCCGTGGGGTGTGTTTCCTCAGAGGAACTCAATATCTTGTTATTTTACCCCTTCTGGTGCACGGCAGCCTGGCAGGCACTCTAAATAGGGGGAAATTATACTCTTAGTGCTACGAAAACCCAGCCCAGGAAGCTAGTTCTGGGTTGGCAGGGTTAGAAGCAAGTTTGTAATATTAAATACGGTGTTCTTCCTATTTTTAAAATTATTGCTTTTCTGGGAGAAGCAGAGCTTTGAGTGAAAAGGTCACGGCCATCATGCTTAATTAAGAGCAGGCGCGGAACACATCTATGTGGACAGACCCACATTACATCTGCACTTAGTCAAATTACCCAGATGGTTAAGAAAGGCCAAAATATATTTATTTAATCTATGGAATCTGATTAAGTCAAGGATTATTGGGTACTTCAAGTTTTCAAAGGACATTCATTGGATTAAAAGTGTCTATTCGATCAAGTGGTACATGTGTATGTATATACGTGAGTGTGTGTGTGTGTATGTGTGTATGGGTGTGAGTGTGTGTATGTGAGTGTGTGGCTGCATTTCTGAGTGTGTATGTGTATAGTGTCTGTGTGCATATGAGTGTGTGTATGTGTGTGTAGATATGTGTGAGGGTGTGTTGTGAGTGTGTATATGTGCGTGTGTGGATGAGTGTGAGTGTGTGGATGTGTGTGTAGATATGTGTGAGTGTGTGGATGTGGATGTGAATGTGTGTGCCCTTGTTGCTCTGCCCTTCACAATTCTGCAGACTGGGCAGGAGGTGTTCTGAAATCCAAAGGGGACACTCTGTCCTGGAAGAGTTTTCCATCTCTTTCCCTCTTGGAACCTGTGCACTGTGCTGCTCAGGAAACCATGAGTGTTTTACCTGAGACACAGGCAGAAAGAGAGGTATGACATGGCTGTGCAGACACCCAAGAGGCCATGGGAGCGAAGCTCAGGCCAGCAAAGTGAACCTGGCCTCCCCCCAGTGAACACTCCGCAGAGCCCTGCAACACCTGCCTGTCAGGGCTTCGTCAGTAAGGAGGTCCCCCAAGACCTGTTTAGTGGGAAATAGCAGGATCAGGCTGGCCCTGTCCACTACGAGTACACAGGCCATGGGTTTCCCCCTGGTTCGTACTCCCAGGTAATGATCCTCTAAACAGTGGCACAGCCACTCATTGGAACTGACACTCTGTGATGGGCTTAGACAAATACCGGGGCCTCGCTGGCCTCCTGCAGCCTGTGATGGGGACTGACCAAACATGGTTATCATTTGATTGAAACCATCAACTCGTTTCCCGTAGGTCATGGAATATCTGCCGACTCCAAATCGGAAAAGACTGGGCCTCATTGCCTGATTACCGAGCGCAGCCCCAGCAGAGTTTGAGGATATGGGTTGTGAAGTGCTATTTCCTCCTCCTATGGCTGGGATGCAGAAGGCGGGCAAGGCCTGTTGGAAGCTTCTTCTGCACATCCTAGATCCAGCCATCAGTGATGCCTGCTGGGATTCCTGAGCCCTGGGCAGTTGTGGCAGGGCAGCCACTCCAAAGGCCTGCGCTTATCGGTAATGCTGGGGGAAGGGGCTGGGGTTGCAGTGGCACTGGGAAAGAGTAAGTGGATGAGCCTTGTTTTGGGAAGGCCCATCTAACTGGACAAAAGCACGGTGGTACCTGAGCATGGACTGCCCAACCTTCTGTACCTCTCTGCTCCATTTCCCAGAGACTGGAGGCATGAATGGCTTTCCTTATGCCCCAGCTGAAGAGATGTAGCATCTTGTCAAGTGGGAATTCATTCTACCTACAACCAACTATTCCAGAACCTTCTTACGGATTCTGGCATCAAAGATAAGAAGCCACCCTGAGCCCTGGCATCTTCTCCACAAAATACTGTTGTAGATATTGGCCTTCTGGAAACTTCTGTGGCTGTGAGTGGTGGCCCTGACCTCGGGACTAAGGCGGACTTGCCTGAGGATAAACTCAAAGAAGGAAGTATGCTCAGACCCAGGCAGCCCTGAAAGAGGGCACCCCCTGCTTTCTGTCCACCAGGAGCGCTCCTGGACAGCACAGGTAGACTCGGAGACACTACCTGTCCCCAGCAGCACACCAGAGGTATTTCCCAGTTGCCATCAAGTGGACTCCTGCTCATTTTGACTTACGGTGCCCACATGTGTGTGAGAGAACTGCACTCCATAGGGTTTTCAGTTGCTTATTTTTCAGAAGCAGATCAGATCTTTCTTCCAAGATGCCTCTGAGTAGACTCAAACTGCCAACTTTTCAGTGAACAGCTAAGTATGTAACCCTCTGTATCACCCAGGGACTCCATAATGAAATTAGTAGTAATTAATAATCAAACATACTCTGGAATAGCATTCAAGGTTGATGCCATTGCTGCTAAAGTGAGATTTGCATACAAGTTTTAGAGAGGCATGTATCAACTGATTCTTAGAAAATACAGGCCAAATTATCTACACCCACGATGGGGGAGACGAGAATAGAAGGCATGGGGTAGTTTTCCCTTTTTTGGCATGAGTTCCAGGTTCAGTTTTATCTTAAGCATAGAAATGAGTCAGCATATTATGTTCATGGCCATGCTCCCTAGAACACTACCTACCAGTGGAACTCAGCCTCAATAGACAGGGCCCCCAAAGCATGTGCCCTCCTGGGGCATTACAACAACTGAAAACCCATTGCCATCAAGATTCCGACAACCCAATAGGACACAATAGAACTTCCCCATAGGGTTTATAAAGAGCGCCTGGTGCCTTCAAATTGTTTACCTTTTGGTTAGCAACCATAGCTCTTAACCACTACGCCACCAGGGTTTCCTCACAACAACTATGTGAGTATAAAGGTCCTCAGTTAGATGCCTCTGGGGAGCACTTTGCCCAGGGAGGATAAAGGTGCATCTGTGTGTGGGCAGGGGAAGGGGGAAGGTGCCTCTGTGGGAGGGCAGGGGAAGGGGGAAGGTGCCTCTGTGGGAGGGCAGGGGAAGGGGGAGGTGCCTCTGTGGGCCACAGGAAGGGCTAGTCAGTGGCTAGGACTTTCCCAGCTTGTCCTTCAGTGGCAGAGAGGATTTGGGGAAATCTCTTGTCGTGCTCCATGTCCTGGGATCATGGCGGCGGTACTCAGGGTGGCCTGTTCCCCATCACAGTATCAGGCCGATGGCCTCCCTCCCTGTCTGTCCTTCTTACTGTCCAGCTCCCAAAGCCTCTGTCCTCCCCAGTGTCTCCCAGATGTGTGTACATTTTAAATGGCCTCTCTCAGGGGATGTTTCTAAGCAAGAGGCCTCCTCAATAGAAAATGGATTGCTGGTGTCATGGTGCCCCTTCCCAGCCAACCTGTAACATGGTGAGTGTTGGGGCTTCCCAGTCCTTCACCCCTAACCTCAGATACATTCTCGTGTTTCCAGCACCTTCATAGCCTGCACTATAAAAACCTTCCCAGAACCAGATTCTGGAAAATCAAAAACTCCACAAAAGCACACCTTACCCACCAAACACTGGCCTCCAGTTCCCTCCAGGGAATACACATCAGTATTCCCTCCACACCTCTGTTCTCTCCCAGTGCCATATCAGTACTGCCTAACACTCCTCTGTCACCTCTACTCATGAAGGGATTTTCAGCCCTGGGGACACTGTAGGCACCCCAAGACCAGCTCTGCCTCCCTTCTCCCCCAGACTTTGCAGTGCCTCCTGGTTGCCATGAGTCAGAATCAACTCTATGGCAACGGGCTTTTATGGGTCTTTTGAAGAGAATTGTGAATGTTCTTGGTAAACTAAACCACTATGTGGTACATGTGTGCAGGCACACACACAAAGGCAGGAACTGTGCACCCCAACTACCTGGTCCCTTGGTTTCTCTCCACCTCCCCAGCAGCTCCCCATACTCAAGCCACGCTCAAGCTCACTCACTCCGTTTTCCCCATATTCTGCTTTTCCTGCCTAGGCTGTGCCCTCATAGCAAGTTTTCTTTAATATGGAATATACTATGGACTGACAAAAGAACGAACAAATCAGTCTTAGGAGAAATACAACCAGAAGATTCTTTAAACATGAGGATGAGGAGAATTCTACTCTCTTACTTTGGACATGTCTCCAGGAAAGATCAATCGCTGGAGAAGGACATCATGTTTGGTGAAGCAGAGAATCAGCAAAAACGAGGAAAACTCTCAATGAGATGGATTGACACAACAGTGCCAACAATGGACTCAAACATACACCATCATGAAGACAGTACAGAATCAGGCATTTCGTTCTATTATACAGCTAACTCAATGGCAACTAGTAACAACAGTCATAATGATTATCCCTTTGTATTGAAATAATCTTGATCATGCTTCATTCTCACCAGGCTGGAAAATTCTTGAAACCAGGGAGCATGTCTTTCACATCTGGAGCCCCCAGTTAGCACATGTCTTAGTTATCCAGTTCTGTTATGACAGAAATACCACAAGTGGATGGCTTTAACGAAGAGGGATTTATTCTCTCACAGTCTAGTAGGCTTTAAGTCTAAATTCAGGGCACCAGCTCCAAGGGTCACTAGTGTTCACTGCATCAAATCTATACTTCAGATGATCTCTAAATTCAGGTGGGATATACTCAAGGTCATATTTTGGCTCTCGTGGACTTGCTCTGATTTTCTTCAGTTTCAGCTTGAACTTCCATATGAGCAATTGATGGTCTGTTCCACAGTCAGCCCCTGGCCTTGTTCCGACTGATGATATTGAGCTTTTCCATCATCTCTTTCCACAGATGTAGTCAATTTGATTTCTGTGTTCCATCTGGCAAAGTCCATGTGTGTAGTCGTTGTTTATGTTGGTGAAAGAAGGTATTTGCAATAAAGAAGTCATTGGTCTTGCGAAATTCTATCATTCAGTCTCCGGCATTGTTTCTATCACCAAGGCCATATTTTCCAACTACTGATCCTTCTTCTTTGTTTCCAAGTTTCACATTCCAATCGCCAGTAATTATCAATGCATCTTGATTGCATGTTCAATCAATTTCAGACTGCAGCAGTTGACAAAAATCTCCTATTTCTTCATCTTTGGCCCTAGTGGTTGGTGCATAAATTTGAATAATAGTCATATTAACTGGTGTTCCTTGTAGGCATATGGATATTATCCTATCACTGACAGTGTTGTACCTCAGAATACATCTTGAAATATTCTTTTTGACAATGAATGCAACACCATTCCTCTTCGAATTGTCGTTCCCAGCATAGTAGACTATATGATTGTCCAATTCAAAATGGCCAGTACCAGTCCATTTCAGTTCACTAATGCCTAGGATATTGATGTTTATGCGTTCCATTTCATTTTTGATGATTTCCAATTTTCCTAGATTCATACTTCATACATTCCAGGTTCCAATTATTAATGGATGTTTGCAGCTATTTCTTCTCATTTTGAGTCATGCCACATCAGCAAATGAAGGTCTCAAAAGCTTTACTCCATCCACGTCATTAAGGTCGACCCTACTTTGAGGAGCCAGCTCTTCCCCAGTCATCTTTTGAGTGCCTTCCAACCTGGGGGGCTCATCTTCCAGCACTATATCAGACAATGTTCCACTGCTATTCATAAGGTTTTTAGTGGCTAATGCTTTTCAGAAGTAGACTGCCAGGTCCTTCTTCCTAGTCTGTCTTAGTCTGGAAGCTCAGCTGAAACCTGTCCTCCATGGGTGACCCTGCTGGCATCTGAATACTGGTGGCATAGCTTCCAGCATCACAGCAACATGCAAGCCCCCACATTATGACAAACTGACAGACACCTGAATTTAGAGACCATCTGAAGAATAGATTTGATGCATTGAACACTAGTGACCGAAGACCAGAGGAGTTGTGGAATAACATCAAGGACATCATACACGAAGAAAGCAGGAGGTCATTGAAAAGACAGGAAAGAAAGAAAAGACCAAGATGGATGTCAGAGGAGACTCTGAAACTTTCTCTCGAAAGTCGAGCAGCTAAAGCAAAAGGAAGAATTGATGAAGTAAAAGGACTGAACAGAAGATTTCAAAGGGTGGCTTGAGAAGACAAAGTATTACAATGACATGTGCAAAGAGCTGGAGATGGAAAACCAAAAGGGAAGAACACACTTGGAGTTTCTCAAGCTGAAAGAACTGAAGGAAAAATTCAAGCGTTGAGTTGCAATAGTGAAGGATTCCATGGGAAAATATTAAAAAACACAAGAAGCATCAAAAGAAGGTGGAAGGAAAACACAGAGTCATTATACCAAAAAGAATTAGTAGATGTTCAACCATTTCAAGAGGTGGCATATGAAACAGGAACCGATGGTACTGAAGGAAGAAGTCCAAGATGCTCTGACAGCATTGGCAAAAAACAAGGCTCCAGGAATTGATGGAATATCAATCGAGATGTTTCAACAAACAGATGCAGTGCTGGAGGTGCTCACTTGTCTATGCCAAGAAATATGGAAGACAGCTTCCTGGCCAACTGACTGGAAGATATCCATATTTATGCCTATTCCCAAGAAAGGTGACCCAACCGAATGTCGACATTATAGAACAATATCATTAATATCACACGCAAGCAAAATTTTGCTGAAGATCATTCAAAAACAGCTGTAACAGTATATTGACAGGGAACTGCCAGAAATTCAAGCTGGTTTCAGAAGAGGCCGTGGAACCAGAGACATCATTGCTCATGTCAGATGGATCCTGGCTGAAAGCAGGAAGGATGTTTACCTGTGTTTTATTGACTATGCAAAGGCATTCGACTGTGTGGATCTTAACAAATTATGGATAACATTGCAAAGAATGGGAATTCCAGAACACTTATTTGTGCTCATGAGGAACCTTTACATAGGTCAAGAGGCAGTTGTTCGGACAGAACAAGGTGATACTGATTGGTTTAAAGTCAGGAAAGATGTACGTCAGGGTTGTATCCTTTTACCATACCTATTCGATCTCTATGCTGAGCAAATAATCCGAGAAGCTGGACTATATGAAGTAGAACGGGGCATCAGGATTGGAGGAAGATTCATTAACAACCTGCGTTATACAGAGGACACAACCTTGTGTGTCTGCATGTGTGTGTGCCTGCATGTGTGTGTTATCTTTTTTGACACAACCTTGCTTGTTGAAAGTGAAAAGGACTTGAAGTACTTACTAATGAAGATTAAAGACCACAGCCTTCAGTATAGATTGCACCTCAACATAAAGAAAACAAAAATCCTCACAACAGGACCAATGAGCAACACCATGATAAACAAACAAAAGATTGAAGTTGTCAAGGATTTCATTTTACTTGGATCCACAAGCAACAGCCATGGAAGCAGCAGTCAAGAAATCAAAAGACGCATTGCATTGGGTAAATCTACTGCAAAGGACCTCTTCAAAGTGTTGAAGAGCAAAGATGTCACCTTGAAGACTAAGGTACACCTGACTCAAGCCAGGGTATTTTCAATCGCATCATATGCATGTGAAAGCTGGACAATGAATAAGGAAGACCCAAGAAGAACTGGCACCTTTGAATTGTGGTGTTGGGGAAGAATGTTGAATATACCATGGACTGCCAAAAGAATGAACAAATCTGTCTTAGAAGAATTACAGCCAGAATGCTCCTTAGAGGCAAGGATGGCAAAACTGCGTCTTACATACTTTGGACATGTTTTCAGGAGGGATCAGTCCCTGGAGAAGGACATCATGCTTGACAGAGTACAGGGCCAGCGGAAAAGAGGAAGACCCTCAACGAGGTGGATTGACACAGTGGCTGCAACAGTGAGCTCAAGCATAACAATGATTGTGAGGATGGCTCAGGACCGGGCCGTGTTTTGTTCTGTTGTGCATAGGGTCGCTATGAGTCGGAGCCAACTCAAGGGCACCCAACAACACAACAACAGCTCCAGGGGAAGACTTTCTCTCTCTGTTGGCTCTGGAGGAAGGCCCTTCTCATCAATCTTCCCCCAGTCTAGGATCTTCTTAGCTCGGGGACCCCAGGTCCACATGATGCACTCTACTCCTGACTCTTGTTTCTTGGTGGTGTGCGGTCCTCCTGTCTCTCTGC
Source organism: Elephas maximus indicus (assembly GCF_024166365.1). Lineage (NCBI taxonomy): Eukaryota > Metazoa > Chordata > Mammalia > Proboscidea > Elephantidae > Elephas > Elephas maximus. The sequence goes on along the minus strand of NC_064834.1, from coordinate 78,697,281 downwards.
CCGCTTCTCTCTTTTATATTTCAAAAGAGATTGGCTTAAGATGTAACTTAATCTTGTAGATTGAGTCCTGCCTCATTAACACAACTGCCTTTAATTTCACCTCATTAACATCATAGAGGTAGGATTTACAACACAAGGGAAGATCACATCAAATGACGCAGTGGTGGACAATCACACAATACTGGGAATCATAGCCTAGCCAAGTTGACAGATACTTTCGGGGGACACAATTCAATCTGTAACAGCACTTAAGAAGTGGGTTTGTATAGAGTGAATGTCTCTGTCTTTCTTGCCCTCTTTCTCCCATTTCTCTTTCTGTCTCTACGTCTATCTATATTTCCACAGCCATTACACACATGAAACTATATCATATCTGTGTCTATAGCTATTTGTATCTATATTTGTATATATCTAATCTATATTTATCAATCTACACACTTTTTAAAAAGTCTTATACACACCCCTGTCGAGCCAGACCTGGGCTGGGAGCCATGACCACATTGGCCCTTTCCTGTGGAGCACAGGAACCACGTGCTTGTGGCCTCTGACTCCATCACCCATTTCAGGAAAATATAGCTGTGCTTCTAGTAACGGTGGTAAATTTATAGAATGACCCTAGTCTTTGCCTTTAGAACCATTGTCTGTGCTGTGAACCAGGCACAGGACTGATTTTATAACACACAGACTTAAAGACGGCATTTATAGTTTGCTGTCATCGTTCCCATGCCTTACAGGAGTTGCATGGCATTTCGGATTCTTTTTTTCAATGAAGAAACTTACCAGAACATTTAAAAAAGCTCTGGAACTCGAGTTTTTCATAGCACAACTAGACAGTATAATTTAAAGACTAAGCTCCCCCGGTAAAATTAGACACCCAAGAAGTTTCCTCTGTCATCTCCCTGCTGCAGCTCAGGGGCGTTAGGATCCATAGGCTAAGCCCCTTTGATGCTGCCAGATGAGGTGGGCTTACACTGCAGCCCGGGGCTACAGCGAGAAGAAGGTTATTAGAAAATATTTTGATGTCCATAAACCACTTGTTGTCAGCTGTTGTTGAGTTGCCCCTGACTGGTGGCAACCTCATGCACGATGGAACAAAATGCTACCCAGTCCTGTGCCATCCCCATGATCAGTTGCAGATTGGGCCATTATGACTCATAGGGTTTTCACTGCCTGATTTTTGAAAGTAGATTGCCAGGCCTTTCTTCCTAGTCCACCTTACTCTGGAAGCTCTGATGAAACCTGTTCAGCATCACAGTAAAATGCAAACCACCACGGACAGACAGGTGGTGGCTGTGCAGGAGGTAAATTGGCCGGGAATTGAACCCAGGTTTCTCATAAAAGGTGAGAAGTCTGAACCACCACTGTCCCCATAAACCACTAGCATCCTCCAAATAAGAGCTTCCCAATTCACTATGAATTGCCCTAAATACTGATTCTAAACTTCTTTTCCTCACCTGTTATTTTCATCACTGGGTGGAGCAAAATGGTGGAAGAGCTGGTGAGGAAATGGGCCCTGGGGATGGAGCCCATCCTGGGTCATCTCCAAGGCAGTGCTCTTTGTTTGGCTGATGGTGCAGATGAATGGCTGGGTCCCAGGTGCAGGCAGAGCCATGATGAAGAGGTGTAAATACTCCAGTAAATTCCAGCCATAAAAGTGTCAGCTAGGCTGTGCATCCTGGGGGGTGGGGAGGGGCTCCAGGTGAGCTCAGAAAGTTGGAGTAACGGGTAGGAGGAGAAAACAGGAGAGGAGGGGCTTTGAGTTATAGACACAAAGGGGTTCCTTTTGGGGAAAATTTACATTTTTAACGTTATTTTTTCATAAAATAGCCTGGAACCCTGTGAAGTTGGGACAGAGACTTTCATCAGAAGCACTAGCTACTTGGCTTGTCCCAGGTGGCTCTTGATTGTGGTTAGCACAAAACCCCACTACCTGTGGCCACTGAGGTGGTTCAGACTCATAGTGACCCCATGTGTTACGAAGTAGAACTGCTCCATGTGGTTTTCTAGGCTGTAATTTTTATGGAAATGGGTCGCCAGGCCTTTCTTGTGTGGAGCTGCTGGGCAGGTTCAAATCGCCAACCTTCAGGTTAGTAGTCCAGTGCAAACCATTTGTACCACCCAAGGATCTTGGCCACAAGAGCAGACCTGGCCCACAGGAGAGGCAACTCTGGCTCCATGAGGGGCATCCCTGTGTGAAACGTGGGCATTCCAAAGGCGTCCTTGCTCACCTTCCTTTCCAAGTAATCCTTAGTTCCTTCAGATTCAAAGTGCTGGACCTAATTTTACCCACTGAAAAGATCCATAAAGTGAAGAGCGGGAACATGTGCTGCCAAGAGGCTGGACGTCAGCGATGCAGCATGCTCCATGGTGACCACTGACAATCTGGGGTCTGGCATGAGGCCCTGACCCGAGGGCCCTGCTGGGCGGAAATCCCTGCAAATTCAGTGCACAGTGAGAAAGCAGAGGCCACATTGGTGCTTCACATGACTCGGATGGATTGTGGCCACGCCTCTTGGACATTATAACTCCCAGTAACAATGGTTTTGAAAGGGATCCAGGGAGCTCGGTCATTATGGGAAATTGCAAGAGCTTGGAAAAAAGCTTCCTTTTCCATAAAGCAATCACTTCCTCCTGTTAGTCAAGTCCCAAGGTCCAATTATGTATGACTGTTTACATGGGTGTGAAATAACCCTGACGAAATGGCTGTTTTGGTCAGTCGTGAATCACGGTGTCACGGGCATGGGCACATGCCATCATGGCTGCAAGCAGAGATGACAAACTGTCCATTTTGGGCCAAGAACAGACTGTATGAGAAGGTGGGAACTTCATAGCTCCACGTGCTTCCAGGGTTGCTAACAGCGACCCACAAAACCCCTGGTAGTTGTGAAGATGCTCGAGAAAAAGGACAGGAAAAAAAAAAAAAAATGGAGAAAGCGAGGAGGACAGGAAAGAGGTGCAGCCAGAGTGAAACAACATGTGGGACGCGTACGTGTCCTGGGCCAGGTCGTACCAGCGCCCCTCCCTTCCATCCTGCCCTCCCACACCCCCTGTGTCCCCAGCAGCAAGTTGTGCCATTTAGACAGAGAGAGGCAAAGGAGGACTTTTTAGGGATGTGCCCCTATTATCCCTTCCTTTCCTTTAGCAGTGGGGTCCTGTGGAGCACATGGATTGGCTCGGCTTTTCTCAAACCTATTCATAATGAGAACAGCAACAAAGCCACGCTCCTGAGAGAGCGAGCAAGAGAGCCAGTCGGAACTGGGTTTAACTCCTTTTTCAGCCACTTACTAGCTATGTGTCCTCGGGCGAGTTTCCTCATCTCTTTAAGTCTCAGTTTGCCTCATCTGTAAAATGGGGATCATGATACAGTATTTTTTTTCTTCTGAGATGACTTTCCACTACCTGTATGTCTACCACCATTGTCACACTGTGGTAGCCTGCATGTTGCTGTGATGTTGGAAGCCATACCACGGGTATGTCAAACACTAGCAGGGTCACCCATGGTGGACAGGTTTCTGAGGTGTTTGCTGACTAAGACAGACCAGGAAGAAAGGTGTGGTGATCTACTTCTGAAAATCAGCCAGTGAAAACCCTATAGATCACGACAGAATATTGTCCGGTATGGTACTGGAAGATAAGCCCCCTAGGTTGGAAGACACTCATAGTACACAGTGGCCATAGCAATGAACTTGAGGCCTTGCAACTCAGAATTGCTGTGGGGTGGGAAGGGAGGAAAGAAAGAGGCATCAGGGAGGTTGTTTGGAAGGAATTCAAGTGAGTTTAATGACATCCCAAAGTGAGCAGAACTGGGCCTGAAGCCTCCTTCTAGGTGAAGTCGGGTCTACAACCAGGCTCCTAGCACCTTCGCAAGAAGCCCCAGCTTCGGTGACTCACCAGGCCCGGGGGCAGAGCAGGCTCCAGGACCCTGAACATAGGGCTTGCAGGAGTGGGAGCGGAGCCCTGGAGGTGGCTCTGGGGGGGGACGCCCTGACCCAGCACAGGAGGAAAGTAAGGTGGTTAAGCCGTGGGCCCTGCAGTCAAACAGCCCGGCTTTATCCAGCTGTGTCTCCTCCAAGTCCCCTTCTCCACAGAGGAATAATCCGTAAGCAGACTTATCACAGTGATGAGCGCATCAGTAAATCTTAGCTGTCGTTATGTCTTTGACTATGTTTTCTAAATTAAAAAAAAAAAATTGGACAAATGGGTAGTCTGAAAACAGAAAAACAATCCTCCATTTTTACGTAACGCCAATTTTCGCCTAATGACCTGGTCTTTGGAACCTAACCAGGTGGGTAAGTGGGAAGTGGGTGTATTTATTTTTGCCAGAGGATGTTATCAATTATAAGACAGACTCCCATTTCAGAAACATTAACGTTTGACAAAATACCCATTTAAGAAATAAAAGAGCTAAGCAGCCTCTATCTTGGCTTACAGGAGCCGACTGCACTGAACTTGGCACACAACAGGGACCCGAAGAGTGAGGGCTGCTCTTGTTATTGTTATAGTCATTGTCAGAGTCGTTAGTGAAGACATAGCCATGAAATTACAACCGACTAGGGCTTAGCTCAGTTAGGAATCCACTCCGTGAACTATGAAGCTGTGGGGCACCTCAGTGATACCCTTTGAGTTGCCTCTTTCAAGACACACCCCAAAGTATCACCAAAATCAGGTTTTCAGGAGGAAATAGGTGAATTTTTAAGCAATTTTTTATTCATACGTTTATTTTCTGTTTGCTAAGTTAATCTAGCAGCCCTTTGCAGCAGCAACTGTTAAAAAACCTTTTCCTTCCACTTAATTAAAATTGGCCACGAGGTGCATATTCACAAATGTTCACTGATTTTCTGTTGCAGTCCCTGGCTTTTGGCTTAGTAAGGTGCGGGCCACACTGTGAGACCTCTGGGGCCAGGCTGTTATTGGAAGCATTGGTGTCCCCTGGCTGTTGGCTTAAGTAAGGTGTGGCCGCACCGTGAGACCTCTGGGGCCAGGCTGTCACTGGAAGCATGCTTTACACCCCCGCCTTCCATGTTCTCTGCTGCCAAGTCCACAGACACTGGAGATGGGGCTCCCAGACACGCCACAGCTGCCAAATGGCCTCCACTCAATGCTGCTTCATATTCCTGGGGCCAAATGGGCCTCAGGACAGACCTGAAAATCTGTGTGTCTGAGGCTGGAAGCCCTGTGCCGAGGAGAGACTCAGACAACACAGAGTGTTTGCACAACAGGCCCAGAGCTCCTGGCACACTTCCTAACACACGTCTCTTCTGGAAATGAAGGAGATGCTGGCCTGCACGGTGTGTGGCTGGGCTCTTTGGAGAAGAACCACCTAGCAAGGGCCTCATCCTCTCTCATAGCTCAGCAAGTGGTGTTGGAGTATTTTCCACGTGAAGCTAAGGCATGCACACCCATGAGGTCCTCTGTGGGGAGGAGGAAAAAAAAAAAACCAAGCCCAATGAGAATGACTTGATACTGACTCATGACGACCCCAGGTGTTACAGGGTTAAACTGTGCTCCATAGGCCTTTCTTGGTTGTTATCTTTCTGGAAGCAAATTGTCAGGACTTTCTTCCGCAGTGCCACTGGGTGGTTTGAACCACCAACCTTTTGGTTAGCAGCTGAGTGCAAACCGTTTGCACCACCCAGGAGCCTGTGGGGGAGGAAATGGCTATTAAAACTGGATAATCAACCTGAAGCAAAGGAGAATGAAGAACACCAAAGACACAAGGGAAATATGAGCCCAAGAGAGAGAAAGAGCCACATGAACCAGAGACTCCATCAGCCTGAGACCAGAAGAACTAGATGATACTTGGCTACCACCAATGATTGCCCTGACAGGGAACATAACAGAGAATCCCTGATGGAGCAGGAGAAAAGTGGTATGCAGACCTCAAACTCTAGTAAAAAGACCAGACTTAATGGTCTGCCTGAGATTGGAGAGACCCCAGAAGTTATGGCCCCCGGGATCTCTGTTAGCCCAAATCTAAAACCATTCCCGAAGCCAACTCTTCAGACAAAGATTAGACTGGACTGTAAGACATAAAATGATACTGACGAGGGGTGTGCTTCTTAGCTCAAGTAGAGACACGAGACTATGTGGGCACCTCCTGTCTGGGGGCTAGATGAGAGGGCAGAGGGGGACAGGAGCTGGCTGAATGGACATGGGAAATACAAGGTGGAGAGGAGGAGTGTGCTGTCACATTGTAGGGATAGCAATTAGGGCCACATAAGAATGTGTGTATAAGTTTTTGTATGAGAGGCTGACTTGAATTGTAAACTTTCACTTAAAGCACAATAAAAAACAAAAGGAAAAAAAACTGGGTGATCATGGACCTTCGATTTTTAGAAAACACAGAATTCTCAGAACGATGACAATGACAGCGGTCTTGTCTACGAGAGAATTCCACTCCTCTTAACAGTTCGGATCTAAAACTGTCTTTGTTTCCAGAGCCTGCAGTGGAACCCTAGAAAATAATAAAAGTATTCTGTGAAAAACTCCTTGTCTGTGGGATAAACCCGGAGCACTGCCATGTATAGCTGGAGGCTTATTTTTAGATCCTCTAGAGAGTGCCTGTGTGCGAGAGAGAGTCAGGGAGAAGGAGCAGAGAGAGAACAATTTAAATCGTAATAACTTCATAAAACAGAGTTTTCTTGTAATATTCTTTGGTAATGTTGAGCTGAAAATAGATTTACAATCAAAATGGGCTTAATCTGATATTAAAGAGTTCTCTTAAAATCCCCCAAACAATTGAGAATTTTTTCCCTTTGGTTTGTTTTGCATTAGCTCTTCCAAGGGGCTGTGGATTTAAGGAAATATTGACATTAATTAAAGCGAGGTTTTTGTTGCTTGGTGGGGGCCTTGCAGCTCCTGGTTAGGAACTGCCAGTGACCCACCCTGTCTAGCTCAGAGAGTGCCAAACTCCACAGTGACAAGGGACTCCAATAGGGATGGGTGTGATATGGTGAATTTCTGACAAGGACACATGGCGCGTTGACGTTTGCGTAGCTCATCTACATTCCTGAGTACAAACCCAGTGCTTTCAAAAGGATTAAAAAATTAGGTCATCTCTGTGAACTTGGCAACTGGAGCTTAGGGTTTCAAAACTAATCCCTCTGATTCCTCAGGTCTGAAGCTGAGAAGCTGGCCAATTTTGTAGGGAAAACAAAACAAAACAAAAAAACACTAAGACTTTCACCCTTCCGGGTCCTTGAGGCCCTGACTTCTTTAATGTAGCGAAAGTGCGCACTTTTTTGCTTGGCTTTCTGTCCTAATGGAGGCCCTTTCCTACCAGGGGAACAAATCCATTCACAGCATATCCATTATTCCAGTTGATGAGGCCTAATAAAACTTCTTAATTAAAAATAATTGTATTAATGATAATATCGTAATCAGGAGCTATCATTCCTATTTTTTTCTGTATAAAATCATTTGATTTTGAAACAAATCACTGCACAGCTTGCACATTGCTTCTTTTTGACTAAATTAATCAGTGAGGAGAGAATATTTTAATGGGAAGCCACTACGCTGTGGACGACCGCCTTCAACTGACAGCCTGTCGGAAGCTCCGAATTCCTTTTGAACTACGGTGAATCACATGGCATTGCAGCAACGGAGGCATCACCTACCCCAACTCTTTGCAACATGCTTGATGCCCACCACCACTTCCTGCCACTCTCCTCCTGGGCTCACCCGCCATATTTGCCAACACCCGCTGTGTGTCTTTACAATCAGATTTTGCCCTTGGCCACAGAAAATGAATCACTGTAATTGTGGTGATATGGCCATAACCACACTGCTAGAATGCCTTGAACCTTTCCAAGGTGCCCTGGGCTCTGTTGACCATAGCCATGCATCTTCCCAGGGAGAGAGGGAGAACTTGATAAGAGCAGGGAGATGGATAGAGAGAAACCCCACCAGGGTTGTCAGTGGCCCAGATGGCCCCAAACTGGTCTAACAGGACCCCTTGGAGATGATCCATCTCCCAGGGCACTCTCCATGAGGACTGGGGATGATGGCAGCCCCGTTGCTCTGCAGTCAAGTGTGCAATGCCTACTCCAGTGGCTTGAAAGGTAAATCATGACTCCAGTTGAGTGTCACCCATGATTGATGATTCTGGGGAGTGAAAGGCGAGGGGGAAATGAGTGATAAGTTGGATATACCGGGCACAATGTTGAATTTCATTTTTTTTAGCTCTAATGATTTCATGTAAATCTGTCTTAGCTACGGAGGTTTGTGAATAAACTCAGGGCCAAATTCTTAGTCATCCAAAGGTTCTGAGCTTTCAAATGGCATATCGCCTGCTGTCATGGAGGAATTCTGAGAGGGTGACTGCTTTATAGCTGCTTGACTCCTGGCGCCCGCCCCGGCTTTTTATTGCGTTTGGCACTTGGCAGTGAAGAACAGTTTGCCATGAGCAGCTCTGGAAGCAGTGTCTGTCCTGAAAAACCCAGGTGGGCTGAGGGAAGAAAACCGAGTCTCCAATACCATGTGCACTCAACTTGTTTGACTCTCAGCAAAGGCCCTCCGATGACAAATGTATCCGTTCCAGATTGAATGGTGGCCCCCGAAAAGATATCCACTGGAACCTGTGAATGTGACTTTATTTGGAAAAGGGGTCTCTGCAGGTGTAACTAAGTTAAGGATCTTGAGATGAGATCATCCTGGATTTAGGGTGGGTCCTAAATCCAGTGAATTATGTCCTTGGAAGAAGAAGGGAAGATTCAGACACAGAGAGGAAGGTGAGGTGAAGACAGGCAGAGACTGGAGTGACGCAGCCCTAAGCCAAGGATCACATACAGTCACCAGAAGCTGGAAGAGGCAAGGAAGGGATCTCCTTCCAGTGCTTTTGGAGGGAGCGTGGTCCTGCCAACACCTTGATTTCCACTGCAGTGACACCGATGTCGCTGTGAGAGAGTACATTTCTGTTGTTTCCTATCACCACGTGTGTGGTAACTTGTTCTGGCAGCCACAGGCACATTGTGGATAACCTCTATCTTATGAACATGTCAAGGGGATGTGGTATTTCCTTCCTCACGTTTGCAATTATTTCACATATCTGAAACTCAGGTTCACTTCAGGGATAGTGTACACTTTATAAAAACGGTTCAGCTATAAAGAGCCTAGAGCAGTGCCTGGCCAATAGCAGGGGCTCAATAAACATCTGCTGAGTGAAAGTCTTGCGTTTGGTCGTGAATATTCATGCACATCTTAGGTTCTATGACACAATCTGCATTTGCTTCAATAAAAATAGCAACCTTATGGATAACAGCGGGGAACATCGCCCAGTCCGTACCATCCTCACAACCGTTGCTGTGTCTGAGCCCATTGTTGCAGCCACTGTGTCAATCCATCTCATTGAGGGTCTTCCTCTTTTTCTCTAACTCTTCACTTTCCCAAGCATGATGTCCTTCTCTGGGGACTGGTCCCTCCTGATGACATGTCCAACATATGCAGGATGAAGCCTCATCATCCTTGCTTCTAAGGAACATTCTAGCTGTACCTCCTCCAAGTCTAGGATGGAGCATTTTGCACATGTTAAGAGATCTTCCCATTCCAGGCACTTCTGACCACTAATGGGGCAGGCAGGCCAGGACCAGGGTTCAAGGATTGCTGCTGAAAGCTTAGTCTACTGAAGTCAAGGAAGCATTTGTGAGTTCTCTGATGAAGGCAGAATAGTTAAAAGGTCCCAGCTGCGAACCTCTCTGCTCATGGTGGTAGAACTTTTGACACTCGACTGGTCTTTTCAGTGGGGTGAGGAGCTGATGTATGTTTACCTCTTCACACAGTGAGCCCTTTCTCTACAATACCAGGCAAGGTGTGTGTCCTGTTGTCTGTTATTATGGGATCAGGTAATAAAAGGACCATCATTATAATTTTGTGCAAAGGAGAAAAGGAGGTTGCCATGGAAAACTTAACTCTTTATTTCCTGAAGTTTTGGGGCTTAATTCACAAACTTAATTTTGCAGTGACATAGCCATTATACCCAACACAGAAAGAACACCATTTTAGATAGCCTTTCCCTTAGGCAAAAAAAAAAAAAATCCCCAATATGCTTTTTAAAAATATTCTTATGAAATATGATATACCATTTATTTGATACATGAATAAGGAAAATCAGGGGATCCAAATTTCCAGTAGTGGCATTGCAACTTTATATAGCACTTAAGCCAAACTATTAGGGGTTTTAGCAAAGTCAAGCTCTTTTCAATTTGCCCTCTGGGTGAGAAACACTCTGCTGAAAAACAAACAGCTATGGAGTGGTTTGTTGTACGTACTGCTTCTACTGTCCCAGCAGCACTAAGCCTGCCAGAGAGGCTTTCAGTCCAAGCCCAGCACGTCTTCAGTATGTGCTCTGGGAAGAAGAAGTGCAAATTAGAAAGGGAAAGAGGCAAAGAAAAACGAAAAGAAGTAGAATGACCACTGTGTTGCCAAATTGCTTTCACGCAGCTTTGAAGAACCAAAAATGAACATCAAAGAAGATGAACTTCCATCCCCAAATGGGCTCTGACTCTCTCCTTTCTTTCTCCAGAGTATATCTTGGCCTTTCAAACATGTTGTGTCTTTCAGAAGTTGGCCCAACAATTCTAAGTGCCAAGCCTCAAAGTTCCAGCATGGCTATGGTTGTTCCAGCGAGTTCTAAGCACACATGTTTCATGAGACACCCTCAGGCCATAGGGGCAAGTCATTGTGTCTGGCTGTCTCCAAGACTGAGGCACTGGTCCAGGTAATAGAATGACTCATGGACCCACCCGACAATGCCTGTCTTCAGTGATAACCTTGCTTCTTCCCATCAGCTAGCGGCACAAACTGCTTCTGGAAATCAGTGGTATTGATGTCCTCTGCTCAGGGAGTCAGTCCATAATTTATCTGCTTCAGGGATTCCTGCTTCAGAACCTGTGCCAGCCCTGGCTGCTAGGTGATCCACCACGTCCAGAGAGGGATTCAGGAGCCAGGGAGAAGCACTGGGAGCCAGGAGCGAACATTTCACAAGACCCATGGACAGTTGACTCACTCACGAGCCACCTCTTGGGAACATTAGCACCATCTGTGGGATACCTGGGGATATACCCATGCACCCTGCCATGGTGTAGGCATGAGCTCTTGGGCCTCATGCATGGACACTACCCAAGAAGCAGCTAAGAAGGTGATGCATTGCAGTGCCATTGCTGGGCAGGCCAGGCCCAGGTGGGTAGCTCAGTCCCTGGGATAAAGCAGTCAGAAATGGAGAAACCCAAGGACCACAGATGGCTGGAGACATACTACACTCAAACATGACTTGCATTTAGTATGGAAGAGCTGAAAACTCTCTGTCTTGATTGTGCTTAAATAGTGTTTATTGAATGCACAAATGAATAAGTAAGAGCCACCAGAGAAAGCTTGAGGAATTTAAAAAGATAAACATAAGCACAGTGTATTACTCAAGCAAGCTCAAAAATGTTTGGCATGGTCAATAGCAATAACACAATCAAAGGCACTGATTGCCTGTTATGGACAACACCATGAGCTACCCACTGAGGGTATGGACAGATCTCAGCCTCTGCCCTTGAGAAGCCCACAATGGGGGAAGGCAGCTTGGTCAAGCAGAGGTTCCTTTGGGTTGGGGTCTGAAGTGATAACACAGCCCATTCTGCTCCTGAGTTGGTGGTTTATGATGCCCAAGTGTAAAAATCCCCCTAAGTACAGACAGATGGAGTGGGAGTAGGCATGGCTCCCTGAATGCCTGGTGTGGGAGAGGAGTTCTCACCTTGCAATATGGCCAGTGTGATGGGGCTGGGAGCCCCCAAGACAGATGCATGCAGATTCCAAGGCCAAGCCCAAGCCCACTGAATCCACCCAAGATGTCGGAGAGCAGTTGGAAGTTAGTGGAAAGAGTGATAGATTCAGTGCACCCTCAAATCCTAAGGAGCCGCCTTTCCTAAAATTAGATTAAACATCGAATGGCACACCCTTGACACAGAGACCCAGCAGAGCCATGTGGCTTGGCCATCATCACTCATGGGGTTAGTTCCAAACTCAAGCCAGATGCTTCCCTTCCTCACCCCAGTGTGCTGATTCCCGGTGGAATGGTCTCTGCATTGCTCTCATGTGTGAGAACAGTCTTCTGTGCTTGTCTTTCAAAAGAAATTATGGAAGATACTTGAATTTGATGCATGCCTCTTGCATCCAGTGGTTTGTGTTGCTTAGAAAAATCAAAATTATCTGTCTCAGCCATGCTCTGTGGGTCTTGGTCTCTGGAAGTGAAGGAGTGCTCACACTAGGATTGGTGTGGTAGGCTCCAAGGATGAGTGAACCAAGAGATAGACACTTCAGTAGGGATTCAGGACGAAAAGACCAATCTGTACCCCTCAGTGCTAGTTCAGACAAGGGCTGGGCTTCCCAGTATTTTCTCAGAAGGCTGGGTCAGCAAGTAAAGGAGCTCCTGCCTTTTGCATATATTCCATTTTATGCATTCCATTTTTCCCATAAAGTTGTACTGGAGATGGCTTTTCATCTGTTGGGCCAGGGAATCTTCTAGTCCCATGATTGCCTTCACCTGTTAATTCAATCCACCTATTTTTTTATCCTCTACGTCTTGCCACCAAGGGATCCCTAGTCTCTGCCAGACGTTTGCAGCAGTAAGTAGTTCCCAAGCTCTCAAAGAGGCTATTAGAGCATTCCCTAATGAAGATCCAAAACCTGATTCCCTGAAATTCTTCTCCATGGACCTTAGTTTTGTCCTCCCTGACAATACAGAACTCATTTTCTTCATGAGATAGGCTTTCACATTCTTGGGAGCATCAGTTGGATTTCCCCTACTCTTTTCTTCTCCAGGAAAGATGTCAGAGGTTCTTTTGGCTTCTCCTTTTAGCTTCTCCTCAGAGAATGAGTGTCCAGGACACCCTCCCACAGATGCACTTGTTTTTCAAGGCATTTTTACGTGTGATGCTCAGAATTGAATCTAGGTGTGATCGGACTCCAGGTTGATGTCAAAGGGGTCATCGTTTTCATTTTGGGTGCCTTGACTTTTAGGTTCATAAATTTAACATGTGAGTGTGTGTGCGTGCATGCAAACAGTGGGGAGATGCCCACCTAGCCAGCTAGGAACATGTTCAGCCCATAGCCCCTGATGATTTAGAATCATTGTGAATTCCCTGTGATGAGTTGGAGAGACCAAGAAGGCTGATACAATGGTTATTTTCTCAGTGCGCCAAGACTGAATTAATTGCATACACCTGGAGGAAAGTGTGAAGGAAACAATAGGGACGCTTCCTTTAAAGTCATCTTATTAAGGGAAAAGCAGCCTGGCCTCTCTCGAGCAGAGAACCTCCATCCTGCCTTATCAAACACGAGGTGCTCGGGAGATGCAACAGGTCCCTTCCTCCAAAGCTGTGTTCTTACAAGCCTCACACCCCCTGTTAGCTTTGAAATCAGTGTTCAAAGTGGACTTTCTGAATTCATGAAAACCCACAGGTCTCTAATCCATCCCTAATGGAAGTCAAACATTACACCAGCGAGATAAAACAGTGGCCTCCCCCTCTGTTCACAGTAGGAGTCTGCGGATAATAAATATTTTATTTTACTACAAAAACAAATAACTAAACATACCACCCATGTTTGTTCTGAACTCGACAGTAGCTTTGTGAGTTTACTGTCTTTCAAAGCTGAGCAAGGAAGCCACAGTGTCGCGCTGGTAACTGGGTGCACGCCTACAAAAGGAAACCAAAGCCGCTTTCATTCCCTACAAACCATGGATTACAGGGATGCCAGCCAGTGCCTTTGTGTGGAGGGACTTGTTGGCACTCTCCTACCATGCCCTGACTTGGGGAGCAAAGAATATCCACCCTAAAAACAGGCAAAGAGCAAAGGTAATTAGAATCGATTGACTGAACATGACCAACATTCACCAAGACTCCGCCAATGCATTCATTGACTTGGGGCTGTTTGGACCTCATCATCCTCTGCTCAGAACATTAAGCACTGGGCTTCATTGGTGTCCTTGAGAGCAGAAAGGACTGAGTCAAGTCCTAAGACTTATAGTCTCCAGATGAAAGTTATCCTGTTTCATGGTCTCCATCAGTCATAGAAATCTCACAACTACAGTATTATAATGGTTGTGAAAAAGTACTTTTGATATGTTACAAATTTGGAGTAAGTGAGTAAAGTGGATGATAGCAGACATCCACCCATTTATGTTGATGCATTTAATAATTATGGATTAGGATATAGGATGTCTGGTTGGAGGCTACACTGATAATTCTTCTGAAATATCATTTACCATTCTGCTTTATGTTGCTCTGACTTAAGGATTGAAGGAAGATTTTAATGTGACAAAGTCTCCAGTGCATTTGTATGAACTAGTGGTCAGAGGAAGTAGTGCCCCGAGAACTCAGTGAGGCAGGGACCAGAGTTAAGGGTGGCTCAGGCCACTACCAATGAAAGTAGTCGGTGATAATGTCATGCTACTTAGGTTTCTTTCCAGATCTCCAATTCCACTACTTTTTTTTTTCTTTCTGATTTTCAAAGAACTTGGACTGGGGTGAATCCTCACAATAGCACAGAAGAACAGTACGACAAATTGTCATCATGGTCTAAGCTTGAAATGTCTGCTGTACCTTTTAGCCAAGCCCATGCAGAGCAGAATGAGAGGATGTCTAATAAGAAAGAGAGCAGCGGCATGGTTGGATAGCTTCTCCTCAGGTTCGGCTCTACTCAAGGATCCAGTGAGCTGGAGGAAAAATTGTGCATCCCGACTTCATTGAACTATGCCTCAGTGCTAGCTCTCCAGCTTTAGCTACCAGGAGACACGTCCAGGAGAATACCACTTGGAATCCATCGCAGCTGGTTGCTACTGACGTCAACAACGCTTTTGTCCAACGTCCTCTTTTAAAGGCCCCTCTTGAGAAAGAAGAAAAGAATTCTGGTTCTTTTCATGGAGAGGACATGTGAATTATTGTGTTTCTGTTTTGTCTTGGCTCCTCTGAGGCTCAGTGATGAATCTGGTGGTCAGTTGTAGAATCTACATTAACATTTGTTACCAAACATTTGGGTGTCCTTCCCTTTTTCTTGTCATGATTTTCTTCTCCTACTTTATTTTTTGTTTCTAAGCAAGGAGGCATCATTTTGAGGAGATGGAGATAAATAAATACTGTCAATTATAGCTTATGCTCAAGGTCTTCTGTCTGCCATCCCTTCCTTCCTCCTTCTCCACACTGATCTCAACCTGGAATTATCAGAGTGGACGCCAAACCAGGGTTCAGCCAACTGGTCTCCCAGCAGGCGATCAGAGGGTGGTGAGAAGGGCAGCCAGGGTATTTGCTCTCACAGTGATGTGCTGTGCCCATGGAAAGAAGCTCACCACTACCCTCAAAGTGGAGCCTATCCTGCCGTACTCTCTCCCCTTCCCATTCTGGCCACCTCAGTCTTTCTCTTTGTCCCTCTGGGCTTGGGGTGGTAATAGCTGCATGTGACTCAATCCAGGTTCTTGCACTAGCCCTGTGATACTCTTCTCCACACACACACTTCCATAAGTAGATCCCTTGTAAATAAACTCTCCTAAAATTATTCAAATGTGAGTACACCACCTGTATTGTTGGGACCCTGAAAGATTCCCAGCTGGAACTATTTTTAGTGTATGGGTTTCATTGACCAGAGAATAGCTCATGCTGGAGGCATTCATAATTGGAGATCTAAGTCCAATTCTGAGGAAGTCAGCCACGGTCTGGAGTGAGCTGAACTGGTTTAAGCAGAAAGATGGTACCACTCATCTGAATGAATCAATAGTCATATGGTGCTCAATATCTGCAAAGCATGATCAGAGGTCCAGCGAGGTGGGAGACGTGGCCCTTGATCTCCCTCTTACAAGCCACTCCCTGGTATCGTCAGTGACACCCTTAATTTTGCAAGCTCCAGTACTAGGACTATTCAGCGAAGAGATTCTGTTTTCTAGAATAGGCTTAAATGTATACAGAGCTGAAATGTGTTTCCGGCAGCCAAGTTTGGGAAAAAAAGGAAAAAAAGAAGGTCAGAGGTGTTTGAGGATGTTCGTGACCTAAACCAAAGTAGCTTTTATATTTTTGGCAATAAAAATCTCAGAGAGTTAAATCTTTGCCAAGATCATTGCCAGGGAGGGCAAAGACCAGGAAAGTGGAGGTCATGGGATCAACAGCCAGAAGTGAAATTTCTCCACCTCCAGGAAGTCTGTCTCTAAATCCCGCAGGTGGTCAGGTCCATGGAAGGCTCTGGCCAGGTGGCTTCTGGAGGCCCTGGGATGGGGACGTAGGGAAGGCTGCTCCCTGGGCTCATCATCTTTCACCTTAGCCAGGGTAGGGCTGTCTTGGCCACGGGGTCTTTCCTTTGTCCCTGTTCCCTGAAGTGGCAGTCCTGCACATCCCTCTGCCCCTTTGCTCCTGCTGTTTCCTCTGCTGAGTCGGGCAAATGAGGGAGGGCTCATCACCTTCTCCACCAACGCTCATTGCTATGTGTTCTCATTGTCCCTGAGATAAAATTTAAAAAAAGATAACACACACATGCAGGCACACAGATGTCTTTATCTCTATATCTATCTGTCTGCCTGTCTACTTATCTGTCTATCTATCTGTCTGTCTGTCTATCTGTCTATCTACCTATCTAACAACCAAATAAAAAATTCAAGCCTTGAGTTGCAATAGTGAAGGATTCCATGGGGATAATATTAAACAGCGCAGGAAGCACAGAAAGAAGATGGAAGGAATACAGAGTCATTATACCAAAAAGAATTAGTCGATGTTCAACCATTTCAAGAGGTGGCATATGAAACAGGAACCGATGGTACTGAAGGAAGAAGTCCAAGATGCTCTGACAGCATTGGCGAAAAACAAGGCTCCTGGAATTGATGGAATATCAATTGAGATATTTCAACAAAGAGATGCAGCGCTGGAGGTGCTCACTTGTCTATGCCAAGAAATATGGAAGACAGCTTCCTGACCAACTGACTGGAAGATATCCATATTTATGCCTATTCCCAAGAAAGTTGATCCAACCGAATGTGGACATTATAGAACAATATCATTAATATCACATGCACGCAAAATTTTGCTGAAGATCATTCAAAAACAGCTGTAACAGTATATTGACAGGGAACTGCCAGAAATTCAAGCTGGTTTCAGAAGAGGCCGTGGAACCAGAGACATCATTGCTCATGTCAGATGGATCCTGGCTGAAAGCAGGAAGGATGTTTACCTGTGTTTTATTGACTATGCAAAGGCATTCGACTGTGTGGATCTTAACAAATTATGGATAACATTGCAAAGAATGGGAATTCCAGAACACTTATTTGTGCTCATGAGGAACCTTTACATAGGTCAAGAGGCAGTTGTTCGGACAGAACAAGGTGATACTGATTGGCTTAAAGTCAGGAAAGATGTACGTCAGGGTTGTATCCTTTTACCATACCTATTCGAGCTCTATGCTGAGCAAATAATCCGAGAAGCTGGACTATATGAAGTAGAACAGGGCATCAGGATTGGAGGAAGATTCATTAACAACCTGCGTTATACAGAGGACACAACCTTGTGTGTCTGCATGTGTGTGTGCCTGCATGTGTGTGTTATCTTTTTTGACACAACCTTGCTTGTTGAAAGTGAAAAGGACTTGAAGTACTTACTAATGAAGATTAAAGACCACAGCCTTCAGTATAGATTGCACCTCAACATAAAGAAAACAAAAATCCTCACAACAGGACCAATGAGCAACACCATGATAAACAAACAAAAGATTGAAGTTGTCAAGGATTTCATTTTACTTGGATCCACAAGCAACAGCCGTGGAAGTAGCAGTCAAGAAATCAAAAGACGCATTGCATTGGGTAAATCTGCTGCAAAGGACTTCTTCAAAGTGTTGAAGAGCAAAGATGTCACCTTGAAGACTAAGGTGTGCATGACCCAAACCATAGTACTTTCAGTCACTTCATATGCATGTGAAAGCTGGATAATGAATAAGGAAGACCGGAGAAGAGTTGATGCCTTTGAATTGTGGTGTTGGCAAAGAATATTGAATACACCATAGACTGCCAAAAGAACAAACAAATTTGTCTTGGAAGAAGTACAACCAGAATGCTTCTTAAAGCCAAGGATGGCAAGACTGCATTTTACATACTGTGGACATGTCAGGAGGGATCTGTCCATGGAGAAGGAGATCATGCTTGGCAAGGTACAGAGTCAGTGGAAAAGAGGAAGACCCTCAAGGAGGTTGATTGACAAAATGGCTGCAACAATGAGCTGAAGCATAACAACAATTGTAAGGATGGCGCAGGACTGGACAGTGTTTCGTTCTGTTGTGCATGGGGTCACTATGAGTCGGAACTGACTCAATGGCACCTAATAACAACAACAATCTATGTATCTATAAGTGTATGTGTATCAGTTTCCTGTGGCTAACATGACAAATTATCACAAACTGGATGACTTAAAATGACAGAAATCTGTTGTCTCACATTTCCAGAGGCTGGAAGCCCAAATCAGAGTGTCAGCCGTGTGATTCCTCTGGGGGCTCCAAAAGAGGAACTGCTCCAGCCTCTCCTAGGTTCTGGTGACTGTGAGGATCATTGGTGTTTCTGAGCTTGTCATGTTTTCACACGTTTCCTGTCTTCCCCTGTGTGTGACTCTGTTTCTGTATCTGTCCTCCTCCTTTATAAGACACCAGTCATATCCAGTTAGAACCTATGCTATGCTAGTATGATGTCATTGACTAATAACATCTGCAAAGAAAAACACTATTTCCCCAGCCAAGTCACATTCACAGATACAGGGGGTAGCACTTCAACTCATCTCTTGGGGGGACATTATTCAATTCATAACACCTCTAGTCTGGTTGTCTACGTGGTTCAAGCATAAAGCCCTTGCCTCAGCCAGGGTCTGACGTGAAGAATAGTCTAGGATACGATCTTTGCACAGACTATTCCAAACTCTTGCGTCAGGTCCCCCCATGAAAGCGTCTGATGACCCCCCGGAGCCTGGGCATGCTGGGCTCCAGCTGGCTTTGTCCTGGAGTCAATTTGTCCAATTTGCAATTGCTCAGGACCTCCATGCTTCCTGGCCTACCCACCAGCCTAAAGGTTTTTTGTGTTGAAATAAGGCCTTAAATATTCCTTTAATGCAGTTTGGGGAACTTTTTTTTTATGTGTTCCAGTGGTTTATATCATCATTCTTACTGTATTAAAATTTACATGCCCCCTTTTTTTAATAAAAAATAATATTATCATGTAAATTTTTGTAAGCTCTAGGTTTATTTTATGACCCATAAACTCAGACAATATATTAAAATCTTGAAAGAATTTAATATCAGCAGCAGATTATCCTAAAAATAAATAAATAAAACCACCTAATTCCTGGGTGTTACGGGAACAGAGGCACATCAAGTATGTTAAAAGGTTTAATAGCTGTTAGTAAATTTTACTGTGGCTGCCAATAACTCTATAATATATTGGAGCAGTTAATAGGTCAATGGAACATATTTATATCTTGCCATAAACCATTTACCCAAGAACAAACTAATTTCTAATGATAATGAAACATGAAGTTAATAAATATTAATTTTAGCATTTCTAATTTAAATACAATTTTTCACATCTGCTATAAACGTTGGCTGGCAGCATTAAAACGTACATTATTGGTTTTTGTGTACCAAGGATAAATGTACTAAAAACTGTGATATTTTAGCCTATAAAACAATGTTTCTGAGCAACATAAGCTTCAATAGGTGTGATTCTTTATTTTGGGGTTAAAACCCAAAAGTAAATATTTAGAATGCCATTTGTAATATTTGTTCAATCACTATATATATTTTAATATATCTTTTAAAAATACACATATTTTAAAAAATACACCTTTTAAAACTATCATTTTTTTTAATCGAAAAAAGTTTTTATATTAAAACATTTTGAATTCACAAACTATTCCTTGTGTCGGTTTTAAAGTCTTTCATTTGGTTAGCTAAAGTTCAATAAATTAAGCTTTACTATTGCTGATTTCAACTGCATAAACCCATAGATGGGTATCTCACTTTATGCTATGGGTATGTTTCTAGTGAAAAAAACAATGCTATAAATTGATGGTTTCAAAGAGAGTTGAGAAATCAGGGAATGCATTGTTCAGGATGAGTTCCTTTGTAATACAGTAAAAAGATACATGTTTACAAGTTTTTCATCCTATGGGCAGTTTCTTGAAGAAGAATGTACATACATATGACAAAAAAAAAAAGTTGGAAATCTTAATCATAGCCCTTTTTTAAAAAAATAATTTTTATTGTGCTTTAACTGAAAGTTTACAAATCAAGTCAGTCCGTCACATATAAGCTTATATACACCTTACTACATACTCCCATTTACCCTCCCCATAATGAGACAGACGGCTCCCTCCTTCCAGTCTCTCCTTTCGTGACCCTTTTGCCGGTTTCTAAGTCTCTCTACCCTCCCATCTCCCCTCCAGACAGGAGATACCAATACAGTCTCAAGTGTCCACCTGATACAAGTAGCTCACTCTTCATCAGCATCTCTCTCCAATCCATTGTCCAGTCCCTTCCACGTCTGATGAGTAGTCTTCGGGAATGGTTCCTGTCCTGGGCCAACAGAGGGTTTGGGGACCATGACCACCGGGATTCCTCTAGTCTCAGTCAGACTATTAAGCCTGGTCTTTTTATGAGATTTTTTTTTATCCCACTGTTCTCCTGCTCCCTCAGGGGTTCTCTGTTGTGCTCGCTGTCAGGGCAGTCATTTTTTGCTTGTTGTTTGCTAGATATATTTTTTTCCATCCTTTGAGTTTTAGTTTGTTTGTGTCTCCAAGTCTAAGGTGTGTCTCTTGTAGGCAGCATATAGACGGATCGTGTTTCTTTATCCAGTCTAAGACTCTCTGTCTCTTTTTGGTGACTTTAGTCTATTTACATTCAGTGTAATTATAGATAAGTATGTGGTTTTTTGTTTTTGTTTTTTTATGTGTTTAGTGCTGTCATCTTGATGCCTTTTTGTGTGTGTTGTTGACAATTTCATTTTTCCACTTACTTTTTTGTGCTGAGACGTTTTTCTTTGTAAATTGTGTGTTCCTCATTTTCATAGTAGTCGAATTTATGTTTGCTGAGTCGTTATGTTTTTCTTGGTTTTTATTTTGAGTTATGGAATTGTTAGACCTCTTCGTGGTCACCTTAATATTTACCCCTATTTTTCTAAGTAAAAACCTAACTTGTATTGTCCTATACAGCCTTGTTTTCCTCTCCATATGGAAGTTCTATGCCGCCTGTATTTAGTCCCTCTTTTTGATTATTGTGATCTTTTACATAATGACTTCAATGATTCCCTGTTTTGAGCATTTTATTCTTTTTAAAATTAATCTTAATTTGTTTCTGTGATTTCCTTATTTGAGTTGATATCAGGATGTTCTGTTCCATGACCTTGTGTTGCTATCCGATGTTATTGATTTTCTGACCAAACAATTTCCTTTAGTATTTCTTGTAGCTTTGGTTTGGTTTTTTGCAAATTCTCTAAGCTTGTGTTTATCTGTAAATGTTTTAATTTCGCCTTCATATTTGAGAGAGAGTTTTGCTGGATAAATGATCCTTGGCTGGCAGTTTTTCTCCTTCAGTGCTCTATATATGTCATCCCATTGCCTTCTTGACTGCATGGTTTCTGCTGAGTAGTCTGAACTTATTCTCATTGATTTTCCTTTGTAGGAGACCTTTCTTTTTAAACCTGGCTGCTTTTAAAATTTTCTCTTTATCTTTGGTTTTGGCAAGTTTGATGATAATATGTTTTGCTGATTTTCTTTTTGGATCAATCTTATATGGGGTTCGATGAGCATCTTGGGTAGCTATCCTTTTGTCTTTCATGATGTCAGGGAAGTTTTCTGCCAACAGATCTTCGACTATTCTCTCTGTATTTCCTGTTATCCCTCCTTGTTCTGCAACTCCAATCATACGCAAGTTATTCTTCTCGATAGAGTCCCACATGATTCTTAGGGTTTCTTCATTTTTTTTAATTCTTTTTTTCTGATTTTTCTTCAGCTATATTGGTGTCAATTGCCTTATCCTCCAGCTCCCCCACTCTGCATTCCAATTGCTCGATTCTGCTCCTCTGACTTCCTGTTGAGTTTCTAATTCTGTAATTTTACTGTTAATCCTTTGGATTTCGAATGCTGTCTTCCTATGGATTCTTACAGCTTATTAATTTTTCCACTATGTTCTTGAATAATCTTTTTGATTTCTTCAACTGCTTTATCAGTGTGTTCCTTGGCTTTTTCTGTAGATTGCCTTATTTCATTCCTGAGGTCATCCCTGATGTCTTGAAGCATTGTGTAAATTAGTTTTTTATATTCTGCTTCTAGCAATTCCAGGATTATATCTTCATTTGGGAAAGATTTTGATTCTTTAATTTGGGGAGTTGTAGAAACAATCATGGTCTGCTTCTTTATGTGGTTTGATATCGATTGCTGTCTCTGAGCCATCTATAAGATATTGTAATGATCTATTTTATATTTGCTCACTGAGTCTTATCTTGTTTTGTTTTCTTTCAATATACATAGACAGGCTACTAGACTGTGCTGTCTTGATTGTTGTAGCCTTTGAATCACTTATGCCCTCTTACCAGCTGGTTTGGGCCATTACCAGAAATATAAGCCTAAGACTCCATTCACTATTCTTGAGTAGAATCTGATTTTGGGTCACCAAGTGTATGGGTTAGACTGTCACCTATCTGCTTAGAGGAGTAGTGGTGATAGTTGTGTGCACCAGATTCTAGTAGCAGCAGGGGGTCACATTCCAGGGGAGGCAGGATGCTGACAGGCTTCCCCCAAGTGCCAGTGAGGAAGGTGTGTCTCTATTCCTAAATCACTTTGGTGGGTGGGCTCTGCAGCTGTACCTTAGGCACCCAATGCATGTACCTCTACAGATTGGTAGATGTCACTATCCTTAGACCCCTATGGCAGGAGGTTAGGTGGTTTGGGTGGAGCTTCAGCCCTCAGTTCCCCATTGTGAGTCAGTGAAGGCTCTGTTTAATAGGTAGAGATATCAGACCTGGGGAACTTGTCTTTCCAGTAATCCACTAAAACAATTACAGTCAGATCACTATCAGAATTGCCTTTGCATTATAATAGCCACCTTGTTCCCTGTAGGGATGAAAGCCCAAGACTGTGGATCTCATATGCTTGGCTGGAGCTGGTTCTGTATTTTTAGTCCAATTTCGGGAAGTCAGGGAAGGATTTTTGATCCCCTGGGTTTTTCTCAGGCCAGGAGAATGGGTTAGGAAAAGACAAAACAAACAAACAAACAAAAAAAAACCACAGAGCGCTTCACTCTCTGGCCCAGGAAATTCCAATGTTAATGAAGCGGCCTGGGAAGGGGAGGGGAGGGATCAGATAGCTAGGAGAGAGTAGCACCCAGGAATATAGACAAAGTTACTTATCTTGCTTGGTGAGGACTGTTTTATCTGAGATTCCCGAGGGGCGTGTAGCCTGTGTGTGTTGGCTGGGTCAAGATTGCCCCCAAGGGTCAGGCCCACATCCTGTGCATGTGCTGTCTCAGAAGCCGTGGTCAGTTCCTCCACTCCCAGTCCAAAGCCCAGTGCCAAGGTTCCCTGGCTAGGACGCCGCACTCCTGGCTCCAAAACCAGTTGCTGCCTCCCAGTGACTTCTCCTTCTGTCAGCCGCATTGCTGCGCTGCCTGTGTGCACTGGCTGGGCTTCCCCCAAGGTCACTTCTGGGGGCTAGGGCTGCGTCCCATGTTTGCGCCATCTCAGGATGCTGTGCTCAGGTCCCCTGCGCCCAAACCAAAGCCCGGCGCCAAGGTTTTCTGACTGGGACGCTGGCTCCAGGCTCCAAAAACAGGCACTGCTTCCCCGTGGTTGCTCACTCTCTTGTTAGCCGCATCAGTGTGCAGCCTGCTTGTGCTGGCTGAGTCTCTACGGAGGTTACCCCAGGGGAATAGGGGTTAGGGCTGTGTCCCGTGCCTGCCCCGCCTCAGCAAGTCACTATCAGCCCTGCCACTCGGCACCAGGGAACCGCAAGGGCTCAAGGCTGTGGAGCGGGTCGCGGGTTCCAGAAGCGGTCGCTGGTTCAGGGCTTAGCTTTTCGCTCACCTGTCACTCAGGTCAACTCTTTCGATCTGCGTTTGATGGTTAGGGTATGTAGATTGTCATGTATGTGATCGATTCACTTGTTTTTCCAAGTCTTCGTTGCAAGAGGGATCTGAGGTAGGGTCTACCTAGTCAGCCATCTTGGCCCCACCTCCATAGCCCTTTTTTAATGGCAGAGAAAATGTCATGGAAGATTACTTCCTGATGGACCAATATTTACGGAGCCATCTTGGCCTGGGCACAGCAACCATTCATTCATCCACCCATTCATCCATGCTGGTAAAAGAAATGACGATCAGTTCATGAGCAATGGGCACATGAAGGGTCACTGTAGGGAAGGGAGGGACATTCCATGCCAGAGGTTCCAGTTTGTTCCTCACAATCCATCCCCTCCTGCTCTGTGCCTTCAGAGGCTGACATCTTGGCCTACCCATCCAGGCCCCCTTGCCCTCCCTACTCTCCAAGTTCCAGTAGAGTGTAGCCAACAGAAGGCACCAGCAGGAGCTCCGAAGACAGGGGGAGAGAGCGGTCAAGATAAGGATTCTCCTAGCTTCTTCCTAGAGAGCCTGCGGTCTAGGCTGTGGCTGCACCCTGCCTTATATCTCTGAAAGCCCTTCTCCCAAGGCCACAGCACCCACAGTTCTGGCACTACTGTCCCTTCTCTATTCTTGTTCTTGAGGCTGAGAG
Organism: Elephas maximus indicus; assembly: GCF_024166365.1. Classification (NCBI taxonomy): domain Eukaryota; kingdom Metazoa; phylum Chordata; class Mammalia; order Proboscidea; family Elephantidae; genus Elephas; species Elephas maximus. The sequence goes on along the minus strand of NC_064834.1, from coordinate 78,672,533 downwards.
TGGTAACAGCTTCACCTGTCACTAGTCGCCTCACTGACCTGACTCCCTCAACTCTGCCTCCACATCAGAAAATGGCACCTTCAATTACGCCCTTGGCGTGCACCATCTGTGTCCTTTAGACCTGACTGGTGGAGACCCCTGTCTGCCTTCTGTCCAGCCATCGTCTCCTCACTTTGTAAAAGTCACTACCTTCCCCTATGTTCTCATTAGTGCTAAAACTGATGTCGTGTCCCCAATTAATGCATCCTATTAAATTATTAGGCTTTAATAATCTAGTAGTGTATTAATATATTTTAATATTTAATGCTTCCACTTTATGTGGAGTTCTCAGTTGTATTACTCTAGTAAATTTTGCTAGTAAAATTAATTTTTTTTCCTAATTTACCATTAGAATAATAAAGATTATGGTGCGGTAAAAATAATTAGGTTTCTTGGAGGTGAGTGATGGGGTAGAAAGGCTTATTTCCCTGAAAATTGTTCCTCTTCTTCTAATTTCCTATGTCTCGTAAGGCCTCCCACGGGATCAAAACTTGACCCTGAAATGGAGGTGGGTGGGTACCTGACAAATGTAGCATCTAGGATTTTTAGAACTTTGGAACTGGATAAGCCTTCCAGGAAATGCTAACGATTCCTTTGTTTGTAGATGGAGAAGAGGAGCGTCCATTGCTTCATGAGCAAGAGCTACCTTTGCTAAGAAACCTTCATTTCCTCCCAACACTTCCCTCCACGCATAAATTGCCTTGTTCAAATCTTTACATAATCTCATCTGGAATTAGTAATTCAGTCACATAGCAAATTGGAATATGCATGCTGCTTTGCCATGGATGGGGCACTGCCTTCTCCGCTCCGTGTTTGAAGTGGTTTCCTTTCATCCTCTTCCTCCTTCTTCAGCAGAAGCTGCAGCAGGGGTGTGATTGGGGCTAAGCCTTGGACACAAGTGGAGGGCCAGTTTTCCAACCAGATCTCCAAACCTCAGTGGAGGGTTCCCTGTTGTCGCGAGGGTCTCCCTTCCCCAGAAACCCAACACCCTCTTGCTCTCCTGGCACTCTGCTCAGAGACCCCTCCAGAGTCTGAAGCCCACTCACACCCGTCTAGGCAATCTGCATGACCTGGAATCTTCCCTCTCTTGCTCCCCTTCAGAGCTTCTTTCCCTGGGACCCACCCTCTCTTGGTGAGTTGTAGAGCTGGATAGTATTCTTAGAATCAAGGAATACTTAAAGCTGGAAATACTGGAAAACTAATATCCACCAGGGTTCTTAATCATCCTGGCACTGTTTATTGAGTAACCAATCTATCCGTCCTGGTTTGAAGACTCCTTTATCACATCATAAGTGCTTACATATCATAAACACTGCTGCTGAGTGACCTGTGTGTCTTGTGGGCAGGGCCACCTGTCCCTAGACACTGCCTTCACGCATGACTGCATTACATTAATTAATGTGTGGGAGGGCGTGGGTTTACTCATTACTCTTGCTTCAGCAAATTTATTCTTTTCTAAAAACTCTCATTTTCTGAAAACATTTTTTTATGTACTATAACACACATATTAAGAAGTGCATAAACCATAAATGTAGAACTTAACAAATTATTTAAAAATGAACCTTGATGTAACCACCGTCCAGGCCAAGAAGTGGAACATTGAGACCCTAAGAGACCCTCCTATGCCTCCCCACAACCGAAGCCATTATCCATACTTGTCCAGTGATCTCAGCCTCGCTTTGCTTTACTTATTTTTAACTATCTAAGTCTGCATCCTGAAACACTGCAGTGTAATTTTGCACGTATTTGGACTTTATATAAGTGGACTTATGTTAGGATACTTTCTTTTGTATCTGGCTGCTTCTGCTCAGTGTTTTGTTTCATATTGCAGTCATTGTTGTTAGGTGCTGGCCATTTGGTTCTGACTCATAGTGACCCCATGTGATAAGAGTAGAACTGCCTTATAGGGTTTTCTTGACTGCAATCTTTATGGAAGCAGATCTCCAAAACTTTCTCCTGAGGAGCTGCTGGGTGGGTTTGAATTTCCAATCCTTCGGTTAGCAACCATGCACTTAACCATTTGTGCCAGATGACAAACTGTTCTCCAATACGTGAAACCAATTACACACCCAACAGCAGTGTGTAAAATTTCCATTGTATCCCGTCCTCACCATCACTTGGTCTTGATTTTTTTTTTTCATTTTAGCCATTCAAGTTAGCTTGACATAGTATTCCACTGTGATTTTAATTTGCATTTCCCTGATGACTAATTATGTGACCACCTTTTTATATGTTTATTGGCTATTCAGAATCCCTACTCTTTGAAGTGCCCATTTTAAGTTGACTTGTCTATCCTTTTCATATTGTTTTGTAAGGATTCTTTGTCTACTCCAGTTTGAGCCATTTGTTGAGGACATGAATTCCAAATGTCTTCTCCCCTCATTTGCCTTGTCCTATCTTTTAACAGTGCAGATTGAAGAAAAAATATTCTTATTTTTAAGGTGCTCATAGCAGTTAAAAGCTATGGCTGCTAACTAAAATGTCAGCAGTTCGTATCTGCCAGGTGCTCCTTGGAAACCCTATGGGGCAGTTCTACTCTGTCCTTCAGGGTCACCATGAGTTGAAATCTTCTTGACAGCAATATTTTTTTTTTTCAAACGTATTGATAATTCCTTTATGGGTGCTTTTGCATCCTGCTTAAGAAATCTTGTTTCTACTCTGAAGCCCAGAAGATGTTTCTTCTACAATGTCCTTTAAGCATTATTATTTTACCTTTCACATTTAAGTCTACAATCCTTTGGAATAAAAATTTACTTTGCAAGTACTCACCTTTATCGTAAATCAACTGCCATGTAAGTATAGGTTGGTTTCCGGGTTCTTAATTCAGTTCTGTTGCTCTACTTGAACATCACCTTGCCGATACTCACTGTATGAATTAATACAGCCTTATGACAAATTTTTTTTTTTTTTTTTTTTTTATGACAAGCTTTAATTTCTGGGAAAGCAACTCTTCCCACTTGAGCTTCTTCAGAATTAGTAGGATTATTCTTGGAACTCTTCTGGATTTTTTTTTTTTAAATGAACGTTTGCATCAGTTTTACAGTCAGTTCACAGAAGGTCCTCTTTAAACATACCATACTCCCACTCAAAATTAACAGATCTATTTGGGAGTGGGAGGAGTTGAGATATTTATGCTATTGTGTCATCTAATCCATAAACATGGTATACCAAAGCCCACTGCTGTCAAGTCAATTCTGACTCATGTGTCCCCATTATTTACATCTTTTTAAATTTAATTGAATTTTGATTAGGATTGCACTTAACCTACACTTGGATCTGGGAAGATCGGCACTGTCACATATGCAGTTTTTAAGTCTAGGAACATTGAATTTCTGCTTATTAATGTTCTTTTAGGAATATTGCAGCGTTTTCTTCTTACTTGGCATATCCATCCTAATAAGGAATATTATAGCATTTCCTTCTTATTTAATCTACACGTCCCTAATAGGTGTGACCCTAAATCAGCTTTGTTTTATAAAGAGAGACAGATATAAATTCCTTAACGTCTCCTAACTGGTTGTTGCCAGTGTGCAGAAAAGCCAGCAATGCCTGTGTATTTGCCTTGCACTTTCCTAAATTTTTATTGCATTTTCTAGTTGATTTTGGGGATTTCTTAAGTTCATATACTTTTTTTTAGTAAATACAAATGTTTGTCTTCACTTTTGAATAGTTACGTCTTTTAATTCTGAGTTCTTCAGAAAAGTTAATTTTTTAAGTGTTCGAGTGCTCTGGTGCTTTAGTATTTTTTTGCTGTTACTTCCTAACTTCATTAAATTTTTACTTAGAAGATTTCTGCATATGGCCTGAAATATGGTTAATTTTGTACATATTTAATGGATATTTGAAGCAAAGATAATACATTCATTTGCTGGATACACATTTATGTGCATGTATGTGTGCACGTGTTTACATGCTCATGCATGCACAAACATACATATAATAATCATAAAACACTAACTGTAGCACCATAGATATGTGTTTATGTGGGATTGAACTTGTTAATTTTGTCTTCTAAATTCACTGTAGGTTCACTTCTTTTTGTCTATTTGATTTTCCAACACCTGAGAAAGTAGAGTAAATTCTCCCAGGATGATGTAGGTTTATTGTCATATCTCTACTCATAATGACTTCATGTTTACATAAATTACATAAAACTCAGCTTGGTTTATACACGTATTCAACAAAATGACATAGAAAAGTTTAGTCAGATAACCAAATGCTAACAAAAAGGAAAACAAACGCTGCAATATTCACACTGGAGAAAGTAGAGTTAAAGGCAAAAATATTTAAATGAGACAAAGCAATATATAATTCACATTGATAAAGATCTGTTAATAGAAATTTGAATGAGTCACAGTCATTATCATCACTTCCATGTTTTGACTTTGCTTCTGTCCTCATTGTTTTGTTTTGCTTTCTATTTAGTAATGAAATCCAGTTTTAATTCTTTTGGCTAAAATGCTTTTATAAAGTGATTTCCAGGGGTCCTGGGCTAGCCCCACCACATAGCAGCCTTCTGGGCTTGCTGGACTGTGATCTGGAAGCCAACAGCCTCAGCTGCACTGGAGCCCCTTGGAGTGTGAGTTTGCGTGACTCTCTTGCCAATACTTGTGTGACTGTGCATTTTCTCACAGCAAATGCTTGAACCTGTAAGACTCGCTGTGCTTCCCATGATGGATGTCTTACCAGTGGGAGATTCCAGTCCATGTTTAATGAAAGAAACAAAAACTGCTGGTAAAGCACAGGCATCGTCCGAGAGCTCATTCCTACTTCCTGGAAGACAATATCAGCAACCCTCAGCCCACCAAAAGTGAAACACAGGAGAGGGAAGTTAAGTATTGCTTCTGTGTCTGACCAATCTGACTTTTGTGGTTAATTGCAGGGTGTTTTTCACTAGGCCACACCCTACTCACCACCACTGGAACATCTGGTGTAAAGCACTTAGTATAATTGAAGTGAGAACAGTTCATCACATGAACACAACGTAACCTCTTTTGGGTTCAGAAGAGAGCAGAATTGCTGCGGGAAGGGCAGCACCAACAATTATCATCAGTCATAGAAAATTAATGTCTTTGAACGAAATGTTTATCTAAACACTTTTATTTCCCCACTTGGATTATCTCATGAATCTAGTCACAAGGAAAAAGTGATTGTTCCTGAAGCAACTTGAAACTCTATCAGCTGAGATTCAGTTTTCTTATCTGTAAAATGGGCACAATGGTATTTTCCTCATAGGTTGTTGGGAATACTGAGGGAGATGGCACTTGAAAGTAATTAGCAAAGAGCCAGGCATACTGTAAGCTCTCAAGACGAAATTTTTTTGCATGCTCTTGTTTGGTTTTGAACACAGTCATAGAGAAGGTTAAAGCTGTCCATACAACTTTGAACAGGTTAGCATTAACATCTAGTCACTTGAGTCAATTTATTGTAGTTAGGGAATTAATTTAGTAAGTTAAAGAATGCATATACCTATATTGAAATAAAAATTCACTTTTACTTGGGATATTGTTGACATTTTCTGATTGTGCACATTCAGATTTACAACCCAATTTACAGCTCTTCTGCATAAAGCTTGGAGTGAAATGTACTGACCAAGTATCTTAATTTCGATTCTTAACCCTGAAAGCACGCGCATGTGTTTCCCTACAATGTTCCCTGTTTAGTTACCTTATGCTTGGTTTTGGAAACCCTGGTGGTGAGGTGGTTAACAACTATGGCTGCTAACCAAAAGATCAGCAGTTTGAATCCACCAGACACTCCATGGAGACTCTGTGGGGCAGTTCTACTCTGTCCTATAGGGTTGGTATGGGTCAGAATCAACTTGGTGGCAACGGGTTTGTTGTTTTGTTTTGTTTTGTTTTTAATGTTTGGTTTTAATAGACATTGGATAGTACAGGCCACTTCCAAATCCTTTGAAAGAAGGTCTGCTCTCATTTTATCAATTCATAAAATTGTAATTTTTTAATATGATGCTTTATGTGGGGGAGAAGATTTTTTTTAAAGCATGGAAAAGGAACTTGTCCAGTCTATTCTGTTATTCCGAATGCATGCTTACCTCTCCTCCTATTACACTCCTAGTTCACTGATGTAAGAAACACAAAAGTAAGACTAAATCTAAAGTAATGTTGGAAAGCTATGAGGGGTGTCACTAGCAGCAAAAGCATTGAGTAAATCCTAGAAAATATAAAACAGAAGACAGAAACAGAGAAAAGGAAATGACAACCTGGGAGAGGTGAAAGAAAAACCTCCTGAAACATGTCTTTTCCCTGGAGAATTCCAGGAGAGCTCCACTAGAGAGAGACAGGAGGGCAGGGAGGAGGCCTAGGCCATGGGCTCTTTGCTAAGTATTTAAATTCACTGTGTGGAACAGTGCAAAAGTCTCCTGCTCTCAGATTCTTCTGTAATTTGCCCCAGAATAGAACCATGGCTGCAACACTTCAAATCAACCTTCTCTGAAAAATGGAGCGGAGCTCCAGGTGACTGACATCTGCCAAGAAGGGTAGGGAACCCCCATGCCAAGAAAGCAAGCTACCTGCATATCCTAGATGGAGGTGCTCTTTCCTTTGCATAAACACAGAAGCCAAAGCCTGCGTCGACAGCACAAACAATGGGGATTTTCATCTGGACTGAAGAATGATGTTCGAGATACCAATATTGATCAATTTAGACCTCCATCTATAAGGATAAACAGAATTCCAAAAGTGAGGAACACCAACAGATTAAATATGGGTTCTAAACTAACCCTCAGTAAAACAATATTAACATAGAAAACATAGATTTGAAAATTATTTTCTGAGGATTCTCATTATTCTTATTTCATCTATAAAAATTAAAAAAAAAACTGTTACAAGAAAAAGTGGAAGTTTTAGAAATTAATAATATGATTACCAACGCAAATCAACAGCGAAAACAAACAAAATCCAACACTGGCTTAATAATAGAACGGACGTGGCTAAAGGTAGAAGCAGTGAGCTGGAAGATTTAGTCAAGGGATTCTCCCATAATGCACTGCAACATGATGAAGCATTGAAAGATGTGAGAGAAAAGTTAAATGTTACAAAATATATATACCGAAGTCCAAACATCAGTCCAATAGGAGTTATAGTAGGAAAGAAGACTGGAGAGAAAATGAACAAGTGTTAAAATTGTTCTAGAACTGAGGAACATCTTAGATCACATTATGTGATAAACCAAAACCAAACCAAACCCAGTGCCGTCGAGTCAATTCTGACTCATCGCGACCCCATAGGACAGAGTAGAACTGCCCCACAGAGTTTCTAAGGATTGCCTGGCGAATTTGAACTGCCAATCCTTTGGTTAGCAGCCGTAGCACCTAACCACTATACCACCAGGGTTTCCCACTATGTGATAAATAGGAATAATAAAATACATCTTACATAGATACCCTCTGGTGAAATATTTGCATTGTATGGTGTACCAGATATTGTTCACTGACTCTAAATACCTCCTTGCTCTTCTCAGTTCTCCCCTTTACTTAGGCTGTGACTTTTCAGAAGCAGATCACCAGGCTTTTCTTCTGAGGTACCTGTGAGTGGGTCCAAACTGCCAGCCTTTCAGTTATCAGTCAAACACTTGACCATTTGCACCACCCAGAGACTGCAAGATAATATTAGAAGACTGGAAATAATATATTTGAATCCCGAAATACTAGAGAAAAAAGATACAGAAAAGAAAACTTAACCCATCCAGCTAAAGCATGGAAGACAAGAAACAGTAAGAAAACCAAATGTATTAAGTAACACATTAAGTGTGAATACATTACTTTTTATTATGGTAAAAAATATAGATATAACAGAGCACTTGCCAATTCGACATTTTATACGTATACAATTAATCATGTCGTGCAACCATCTCTAGCTCCCATTGACAAATTTTCCTCACTGTAAACAACTACTCAAGTCATTACTTTTTCATATTAAAGGACAAAGATGAGCAGATTAGATATAAGAAAAAAAATAGCGATATGCTATGTACAAGAAACACATGCAAAGTAACATGGTATAGAAAAACGGAAAGATTGAAAGGTTGATAATAAAGAAATGGTAATAAATTTGACAAGAGATTAAAAAAGAGATAGAGAAAAAGGAAGAGGAGAAAAGAAAGCAGGAGTATCTCCAAGGGGGAAAGAGACAAATACCTATATTCAGCATATTCTGAACTCAATATTAGGTTACAAATTACAACCATAAAAAGATCCCATATTTTGCTAATTCAGACTAATGTGGTATTGAATGAGAGCAAGTATAGGGAGAAGTAGGCACTCATGCACACTCACAGTGGTGTAGTGTATGTATTTTGCTAAGACATTCTTTGAGGGCATCCATCAAAAGTTAAATCGTGCTTATCTTTGACAGCAAGTCATTTCTAGGCAACTTCTAGCAATATTAGCCAAATTGCATAAAAATAAAACTACAGAGATATTCACTATAGTGTTCGTAATAGCTAAAACCCAGAAACAACATGAATGCTCATCAGGTGGATGAGAGTTAACTAAGGTAGGTGATATCCATTCTATGGAATACTGAGCTGCCAATTCATTGTGACCCCATGTGTGTCAGAGTAGAACCACATGCCATAGGGTTTTCAATGGCTGATTTTACTGAAAGTAGATCACCAGACATTTCCTCCGAGTTGCCTCTAGGAGACTTGAACCTCCAACCTTTTGGTTCACTACAAAGTGCTTAACCATCTGCTCCACCCAGGGACTTCTATTTATCAACTAACATCCTGATGGAAGCATCACTGTGTCCATTTCACATTTGATTGAGGAAACTGGAATGGGGTGAACATGACAAATTCTAGGAATCATCCTTCATCTGGTAGCAAGAAATAGGTATGAGAGAAATCTCCTAGGATGGAATAAAATTTTAAATTCCCTGTGGGCTTGACTAAAACTCCTAGCAAAGAATTAGTCATGTTAACCCTTCAGGACAGACAACATTGCACAATGGAAAAAAATAAAACATAAAGATTTCAAAACACCAGTGGGTTTACATCAGCAATCTAGCTTCGTGTCACATGCACCATGGGCCCACTGTGGCATCCCCATCCGTCTTCACTACAAGCCTCAGGCTGACAAAGGAGCCTGTATTTGGGAGGTTTCCGGTGGCAGAAGGAAAAAGGAATCATGGTGGAGCAGTGCCGGCCCTTACAACTTCTGTTGTGAGGCCACCAGCATAGCTTCTGCTCACGCTTCATTGGCCAACGGAAGTCACGTGACAAACCCTGCTGTCCAATGGTGAGGCATTGCAGGAAAGGGCTTCTGAAGGGACACACAGGCCTTTTAAACAGTAATATTGCCATTTGTCACATAATTGTATTCAACATTTGTAAAAAAAAGAATCTCAAGAATGGACACTAACACCTGGACTATTGGATTCACACACGCGCGCACACACACACACACTGACAGAATGATATAATGTACTAGTCTATTGAAAGACAGTAAGAAGAAAAGTATGTAAGAGCATTGTTTTAGTCAACCCAGGACTACATATGATTTAGCCAACCCAGAACTACATAAGATTTTAGTCAGGTGGCCCTTTGAGAAGATGAAATACTGAACCACAGAGACCTTACGAAGAGTGATTTAGCACCATCATGGACTTTCCCTACTGGTGGCATACAGCAGAGTTCAGGCATGTGGCATTCACAACGGTGCACTGTGCTTAGGTTTCTCTTCATCTTAAATAGATCTGTATGCATGTATGCACCCTTGGGTGTTGCAAATGGTTAATACACTCAGTTGCTAACCGGAAGCTTGGTGGTTCAAGTCCACCCAGAGGCACCTAGGAAGAAGGGCCTGAAGATCTGCTTGTGAAAAATCAGCCACTGAGAACCCTATGGAGAAGAGTTCTCCTCTGACACACATGGGGTCACCATGAGTCAGGGTCAATGCAACAGCAACTGGTTTATGTATCCAGTCCCTTTGGCCATTGTCCAGCTGCATACATATATATCTATGGGCCCGTAAAGTTATACATACCAAGCTTTACGGGGGTTGGTTGGTAACTACGGGTTGTATGTAAGTCGAATGTTCATAACCTGGGGACTGCCTTATATAAGATTGTGTTTGCACAACGTCCAGATCACAGAGCATTCCATTCCACAGAACACTTTGTGGACCTTAAAGAACATATGACTGTATAAGTATGTACATATATGCCCTGGCTTACAACCCTCTAGGGCTCCCTGCCCTTAAAGTAAAAACCCTAGCAGAGAGTGCAAGCTACCCTGATACCTGCAAACAAGTCATCCTCACTTTTTGCCATTTCCTGAGAGAGCCTCATGTCAAACTTCACAGAGCTCCCAGACTTATCTTTGAACACATTCTTCCTTCTTCTTCCTGGTGTATGATAAATCCTCCACAATTATTCACCTAAAAATAGTAAACAAAGAAACCTGAGGTGAGGAAAGAACATTACCTGGAAATAGGACATTCTGAGTGGGAACAGCCATGTCTCTCATCAGCTGGGGTTGGAGGTTGTATAGAAGGATCACCATTCCCATGGGAGAAAAAGAAAAGACAAGCAGACTCTAGTTTTTTTTTATTTTTTGGAGCCCCAAAATGCCAGGAAGGAGACAGGGCCATGGAGAAGTAGGTTGTAGCTGACCCTGGAGAGCAGAGGCACAGAGAGTTGGGGCCAAAGCCATGCAGAAGGAATGGAACTGGGAGACCTATGGGGTAAGACCTGACGCTTGCGGGCGATGACGTGTTCTCCTGAAACCAGAGCGAGTGGTGTGTGTGTGGAATGCAGGAAGTCTCCACCCAGGGGGATGACAAACATCCCTCAGGTACAGTGGATGTTCTGAGGTATTACTCAGGGAGCCCGAAAAGCTTTACCAAGGGAATGATGAGTGAGCCTCTGCCACGAGGATGCACAAGCCCATGCTTATTGACTCAACGTGGTGACCGCAAGCACCCCTCTAATGAGCAAAATAAAACATTCTCATGATTGGCTATAAAAGGGTGTATAACACAGATGCCTGGATGGCCAGCTGCGAGTGAGGCCTCAATGGCTCATCTGTCCCTGGGCAGATTTCCACTGGCTGTGAAGTTCACTGGTGATTCCAGGTTATTTCAGTCATGTTGGTACCAACTGGTCTTAAAAAGCCCTTTGTTTAAGTCCAACTCCATTTCCGCATTGGCCAAATTGAAAACATCAGTATGCTCTCCAGAGCTAACCTGCTTTATCGTGATTTATACATGTGAACGTGAGGCTTGCCAAGAAACACATGACCTCTGCCCAGGATTAATAATTGCAGTGTGGAGATGGAGCCCATTACACAGGATCCTTCTGTCAATGGCTGGGCACAGTTAAAGGGAGAAATAAAAAGATGAGTTCCTGCTTCCCACAGGCCAAAGGAATGAATGTCAGCTGACAAACATGGATGTCAACAGGCTGGTGAGTAATATGAGTGAAGGACTTCAAAAGACTGACTTGACATGAAATTTTTGTGGTGCAGAGCAGTGGCATGCTGGCAAAGGCTTAACAACTCACTCTTCAAGAAGGAAAGCCCTGTTTATAGTGTTTGCCAATTTCTGGTATAAACGCTGTTGTTGTGAGCTGCAATTGAGTTGACCCCAACTCATGGTGACCCCATGTGCAACAGAATGAAAAGCTACTGAGTCCTGCACCATCCTATAATTGGTTGTGGATCTGACCATTGTGATCTATAGAGTTTTCATTGGCTGATTTTCAGAAGTAGATCTCCAGGTCTTTCTTCCTAGTCCATCTTAGTCTGCAATAATTATTCACTTAAAAATAATAAATGAAGAAAACCTGAGGTGAGGAGGGAAAGTTACCTGTTCAGCATCATTGTTGTTGTTAGAAAAAAAAATTTTTTTTCTTTCTTTTTTTTTTTAGGTGCCATTAAATTGGTTCTGACTCATAGTGACCTTTTTTGTAACAGAACCAAACACTGCCTGGTCCTGAGCCATCCGCACAATCATTGCTATGTTTGAGCCCATCATTGCAGTCACTTTGTCAATCCATCTCATTGAGGGTCTTCCTGACCCTCTACTTTACCAAGCATGAAGTTCTTCTCCAAGGACTGGTTGTTTCTAAGGAGCATTCTGGCTATACTTTTTCCAGGACAGATTTGTTCATTCTTCTGGAAGTCCATGGTGTATTCAGTATTCTTTGCCAGCGCCATAATTCAAAGGCATCAATTCTTCTTTGGTCTTCCTTATTCATTGTCCAGCTTTTGCATGCATATGAGGTGATCGAAATATCACGGCTTGGGTCAGACACGCCTTAGTCCTCAAAGTGCCATCTTTGTTTTTCAAAGCTTTAAAGAGGTCTTTTGCAGCAGATTTGCCCAGCGTGAAACATTGTTTGATTTCTCGACTGCTGCTTCCATGGGCATTAATTGTGGATCCAAGTAAAATGAAATCCTCGACAACTTCAATCTTTCTCCATTTATCATGATGTTTCTTATTGCTCCAGTTGTGAGGATTTTGGTTTTCTTTATGTTGAGGTATAATCCATACTGAAGGCTGTGGTCTTTGATCATCATCAGTAAGTGCTTCAAGTCCTCTTCACTCTCAGCAATCAAGAGTGTATCATCTGCATATCATGGGTTGTTAACGAGTCTTCCTCCAATCCTGACACCACATTCTTCTTCTTATATTCCGGCTTCTCAGATTATTTGCTCAGCATACAGACTGAATAAGTATGGTGAGAGAATACAGCCCTGATGCACATACTTTCTGATTTTAAACCACTCAGTATGTCCTTGTTCTGTTCAAATGACTGCCTTTTGATCTAAATACAGGTTCCTCGTGAGCACAATTGAGTGTTTTGGAATTCCTATTCCTCGCAGTGTTATCCATTCTGTTCAAATGACTGCCTTTTGATCTAAATACAGGTTCCTCGTGAGCACAATTGAGTGTTTTGGAATTCCTATTCCTCGCAGTGTTATCCATAATTTGTTATGATCCACACTGTGGAATGCCATTGCATAGTCAATAAAACACAGACAAACATCTTTCTGGTATTCTCTGCTTTCAGCCGGGATCCATCTGACATCAGCAATGGTGTCCCTCATTCCATGACCACTTCTAAATTCACCTTGAATTTCTGGCAGTTCCCTGTCTATATGCTGCTGCAACCCCTTTTGAATTATCTTCAGTAAGATTTTACTTGCATGTGATATTAATGATATTATTTAATAATTTCTGCATTCTGTTGGATCATCTTTCTTTGGAATGGGCACAAATATGGATCTGTTCCAGTTGATTGGGCAGGTAGCTGTTGTCCAAACTTCTTGGCATAGACGAGTGAGCACCTCCAGTGTTGCATTCGTTAAAACACCTCTATTGATATTCTATCAACTTCTGGAGCCTTGTTTCTCACCAGTGTCTTCAGTGCAGCTTTGACTTCTTCCTTTAATGCCACCGGTTTTTGACCATATGCTACCTCCTGAAATAGTTGAAGGTTGACCAATCCTTTTTGGTGCAGTGACTGTATGTATTCCTTCCATCTTCTTTTGATGCTTCCTGTGCCATTCAATATTTTCTCCACAGAATCCTTCAATACTGTAACTCGAGGCTTGATTTCTTTCTTCAGTTCTTTCAGCTCGAGAAATACAAAGCCTGTTCTTCCCTTTTGATTCTCTATCTCCAGGTCTTTGTGCATGTCATCGTAACACTATACTTTGTCTTCTTGTGCCACCCTTTGAAATCTTCTGTTCAGCTCTTTTACTTCATCATTTCTTCCATTTGTTTTAGCTACTTGACGTTCAAGAGCAAGTTTCAGAGTCTCTTCTGACATCCACTTTGGTCATTTTTTCTTTCCTGTCTTTCTAATGACTGCTTGTTTTTTTCATGTATGATGCCTTTGGTGTCATTCCCGAAGTCACCTGTTTTTCTGTCATTAGTGTTCAATGTGTCAAATCTATTCTTGAGATGGTCTTAAAATTTAGGTGGGATATGCTCAAGGTCATATTTTGGCTCTTGTGGACTTGTTTTAAATTTCTTTAGCTTCAACTTGAACTTGCATATGAGAAGTTGATGGTGTGTTTCGCAGTCAGCCCCTGGCCTTATTTCAGCATCATAGCAGCACAGAAAGCTCCACTGATAGAAGGGTGGAGGCTGCCCATGAGGTACCTCAGCTGGGAATAAAACCCAGGTCTCGCACATGGAATGGAGTTTTACCTTTGAACCACCACTGCCTTGCAGTGTAAATACTGCCAGCACAGAGCACACCATTATGTAGTATTTTCACCATACACATAATATAAATAACCTCAGGAGCGTAGGTGGTAGGACAATGCAGTAAAATAATTATAAATTATTGAGTATTCCTTACTTCTTTGAAGTATAAATTTATTTAATTGTAAGTTTACATAATTTAATATTCAATACTGATTATGTTTAACAACTGGCTCACAAAATTTAACAATCAGCTCTTGCGAGCAGGGACGAGCTAGCTCCAGCACACCATTTTGGGAGCAGATGCTGTGTGTGTGTGTGTTTTGATGAAAAATAATCTTGTGGACAGAAGAGTGATTCTAAGGGCCACATGATATATTTTAATCTATTTTACTTTTCCTGGGGTCTGGTTGCAGCTTGGCCTGCACTTAAATCAGCAGTCTTGTAGAGGCAGCTATCGTTTCATGCATGAGCCAACATGCTGGCCTGAGGTCCTCAAGCTGAACCCTGAGAGACTTCAAAATCTATTGTGCATGTGTCTGAAAGGGATCATATCATGTGTAGTTTTCCCAGTATCCAAATCCTCTAAGACATCTTGCTTTGGATTAGATGGAACAGCCCGATGTGTTACTTCTCTTTATATCATCTCTACAATGGAAACCAGAGAAGGTAGGAGACTTGGACGCCTTTTTAAAGCACAAGCTCACCCTCAAAGAGCTGGCTGTGCTTAATGAGGAACGGAGGAACCCTGACCAACAGGCGCCATCCCTGGGGCAACATGGAGGGCAAAGGCTGTTAGAAACATGATCAGGGACTTCCTGTGCTTCCTGGTACTGTGAGGAGGGGGTGAGGAAGGCAGTGTGTGGTGTGGGCTCTGTATCCCAACTCTCCAAACCACCCCTCATTGCCCTAAATCAAAATCAGGAAGGGGGGAGTTGCCCGTACTTCACTCAAGAAAGGGACCCGGATGTTTGCTCTGTGGTGGATGGGTGGAACAGAATGTGCTCCGTGACGGGACAGCTGGGCTGGTTTCTTCATCACCAGAGAAAGGAGCAGTGGCCTGTCTTGTGGTACAAGACTGAAGCATAGCCCTACTTTCAAGAGAGAAACAGAAGCAGCAAAATTCTCACAACTTGGGTTGTGTAACATACCATGGCGGTCAGTACTCAGGCTCAGGAATGCACTCGGTACAAGGCCAGCGTTATGAGCCCAAGGGCTGAGCAGTCCATCGACTTCATGGCCAGGGATCGCAGGGGCTCTGGTTCAGGGCTGTATCATGGCTCTCAGTCTTGGCCAGCCCAGAAGGAGAGAAGGAGGAGGAGCCTCCGTAACGCTGAGGGATTTTAAGGGCTTTGAGGTGGACTGACTCCCGACTGACCATCACCGAGCAAGTCTATGCTCAAGGCATCCATGTGTAGTAGGTTTTCCATAAGTGGCACATTTTAGCGAGCTTTGGTTATCGTCAATGCTCTGGCCCCTTCAAGACTGGGTCCCTTCTCATTAATATCAAGAAATGGTAAAGTGTTCCCAAATTTGTCAGGAACTCAAGGAAGTTTGAGGTCTCCTAATCTGGGGGCCTCTCATGGTGATCCCAGGTATTGCAAAGTAGAACTTCTCCATAGAGTTTTCTTGACTGAAATCTTCATGGAAACAGATCACCAGGGCTTTCTTCTGCCAACCTCCGGGTGAGTTACAACCACCAGCATTTAGGAATAGACTAAACAGCAAAGGTTTTGTTTTGTCTTCTGTCTTTTTGCTTTGTTTTGTTTTTGTAGTTTGGAAACTCTAAAGAAGTCAAGGAGTACTTGAGTGATGCAGTTAATGCTGCTGACCCACAGGTTAGAGGTTTGAGTCTACCCGGATGCACCCCGGAAGAAAGGCCTGGAGATCTACTCCCAAAAATGAGACATTGAAATCCCTATGGAGCACAGTTCTACCCCGACACACACGGGGTCGCCACGAGGTGGAGTCAACTTGATGGCAACTGGTACCGATAAAGAAGTCAAGAGGTCAAAGGACTACCTTTCTTTACCTTTGCCATGTGTTTAAGAGACGTTTTCCTAAAAGCAGTTTGGGTGGGTTGGATTACGGTTTGAGGCTGCTGGATGGAAGGCTGTGACAGGGGAGCCAGGCTGAGAACACTGTCCCTGCTCATTGTGTGTCAAGCACCCAGACATGATGGTAGGACATGAGATCAATAATGAAAACAGCTAGGAGTATGAGCACAATTGACCTGCTCAGTGACGAGGAAAAGTGCTCACACAGTAAAAGAATGGTGAAAAGTCAATTCCATTTTTGAGAAACCTGTCAGATTAATTAAAATACAGTGTAGTACAGGAGAGCTAATTAATCCGCCCTCAGCCTCCCTCTCCTTATCGGAGGCTTTTGTCCTCTCTTCCGGCCCCTCCTTCATGAACACAGCACCTGGGATTGCAGACTCAGAGATGCTGTCTTTGCCTGATGAAAAAGTTCAGCGTCGGGGAGCAGGAAGGTAAACTGACACAAACAATTAGTGTCTGTTCCTACAGCAAATAGAAATCAACTCACTATTAATGCTGTCATTTCTAATCCTTTGAAGTTATTTGATTCCAATGAAAGCAGAAAAACCAGAAGACAGGGACGCTTTTTTTAATGGCAGAGTTAAGCCTTTAAAATTGTCCTGTTTTAGTTTGCATTTTGTCAAAAATGAAAGTAACTCTTAAAAGCTTGCATAAAGACATTCATAGAAATTATTAAAGATTTGACACCGAATTACCTGCGAAGTTACACCGAGATATTTGACCGCTTTGCTTGTCAACCTATAGGCAGCTTCTACTATGGTTGTTAACCATTTTTGATTGGCCAAGACAGCACTTGTCCCGAAGGGGAAACTTTTAGGATGAAAAAGTATAATCAGAGAGGACCCTTCAGAGGACAGAAGCCAAAAGAATTCCAAAATGGACCACTGTGGGCTGGATTGTTTGGGAAGCCTGCACACAGCCCGTCAGATCATCTGTCTGGAGCAATTATC
Organism: Elephas maximus indicus; assembly: GCF_024166365.1. Lineage (NCBI taxonomy): Eukaryota > Metazoa > Chordata > Mammalia > Proboscidea > Elephantidae > Elephas > Elephas maximus. The sequence continues at coordinate 78,655,308 of NC_064834.1, read as the reverse complement.
TTGATAAATTTGCTACACATTTGCATCTTATCACTTGCATTATCTCAGGATGAGTCACCAGGAAGCAGGACTCTCCAGTTGGGTTCCCTCTAGCTGCAAATGAGCAGAAGGAAGAAGCCACTTGGCGCATTGGGTGCTGTTTTAGAAACCCCTCAGAAGGCCTGCCAACATCCAAAGTTCCTTAGCAAACCCTAGGACTTAATTCGTTTTGTCAAAATGAAGGGTGGTCTTCTGATGTTTAGCATCTTCCTGTCACCTATACCTCTTTACCAAGAGCGTGTGGAATGCCACCATAACCAGTAAAAGCCCTGTCAAGGAGCACATTGGACACTGCTTCACATCAGGTGACAATTTTCATTAGCAAATTAGATCAAGAAATTGTAGAGCCTTTTCCATTTCAATGGCTGAGAAAATTTACATTCTAAAAGGCCCACTTAAGCTATTAGGTGAAAAAATTGACGAGTTCCCCTAATTGCAAAAGAAAAAAAAATCAAATGTGAAACCAAAACCTGAGACCCTGGCATGGCCTGGAATGACCCGAGTCCCCCTGAGGTGGATGCAGAGCTGCTGTTCCTGGAGCCCCAGTTTCATGAGAAGGTAGTTTATATCCAAATACAGCCAAGCCTTGCTTAACATGCAAACCAAAAAGATTCCAGGACTAAAACCTGCTTCAATGCAAGGCTCTGCTCATTTCACGACACACAGACTTTTAAAAATATAACAGACAGTCAACAAGGAGGTCCCTGCCATGACTCGTTACCCTTGTTAATGACATACACCTTCCTGGACTTGGAGGAGGGGTGGGTGCTGGGGCAACAGGAAGGAGGAGAGCAGAGTGGAATCAGAAGCCAGTAAACCCAAACCGCGGTCCCAGTAGCTAACAGGCCATTGAGGAGGATGAACTAGAAAAGAGAATCCTGCCTGCTTTGTAGTGTCAGGCGACTACTTCAACGTTGTGTGACCTTGAAAAGGTCACTTAAACCTCTGTGCCTCAGTTTCCTTACCTGTAAAATTGCAACCAAATACCGCTTGGGTTCTTTTCCTGTCCCATTAGCTGATCAGAATAAGACGGCCGGTAATTGCAAGGGAAACAGAAAGTGGCAAGTTTATCGTCTGGGCAGGCAAGGAGCAACATGGGTCTAGTGGCTGTAAAAACCACCTGATCCTTGTCTGAGGGGTTTGGGGAGCTTTTTATTTCCAGTAGTATATGGGGGTTGGGTTTGGTACCCAGAACTCTCTGCCCTTAGCCCCTCTACGTCCATATTTGGAGGTCCAGACACTGCATCATCTTCTGTCGGACGTCTATGTAATGAGACCTCTCACTTCTCAAAAGGGCTCGGAAGACACTGTGGGTTGGGAAATATCTTTCTTTCTGGTCACAGTTGAGTCTGGGGCCAGGTGAAGGACGGGATCTCCTCCATCTGCACATGCTCCAAGGTCTAGCTTGGGCTGGTCTAGTGGACAGAGCCACTATCTGCTGCGGCTTCCTGAAAAATGTTGCTCAAAACAAGCTTGTGGTTAGCAAGACAAAGAAAGGAGAGGAATGGGTGTCTGTTGGGGGTTTCAAAACGAGTATAATCACAGGGCCTGTCTGGAAGAGTTGTGGAGAGGATTCCTGGAGTTAATGTCCATGAACCACTTAGATCCCAGCTTAGCCCACAGGGAGACCCTGTAAGAGTTGTTAATTAATTAATTATAATTCATTATGATGAGGGCTCTAATAGAAGGAAGTGTTGAGTGTTGCTGATAGGGTGACCAGCTGTCTAGATATAGCTGTCAGACTCACAGAATGGGATGGTAGGTCACCCTAGTTACAGAAACATGGATGAAGGAGTATGCATCTTTCCAGTTAGGGACATGGGAAGTGGAGGCCTTATCAAAAAAGATGGCAGCTGATATATAATCTGAAAAATAAATACAATACGGACAATTGGACAAGTTAGTCAGCTGGTATTCCAGTAGCAGGAATGGTGTGGATACAGGCATCTCTTGGGATTTACACATCTCCTTATTTATCAAACACATTTGTGGCATAACAGTTAAGCACTCAGCTGCTAACAAAAAGCCTGGCAGTTAGAGCCCACTTGGCAGCTCTGCAGGAGAAAGACCTGGCAATCTGCTTCCGTAAAGATTACAGCTAAAAAACCCTACACGGAAGCCCTACTCTGTCGCATCAAGTCACCATGAGTCGAAATCAACTCAACGGCACCTCACAATAACATTCTTCTAAAATCACTTATCAGAGGCGATAAAAAAGGAATGCTCTCACTTTGAATGTGCACATTCATCACAAGTTCCATCTTCATTTGAGAGATGATAAAATATTTGTTGCTGTGACGTGCCATTGAGTCATCCTGGACTCCTGGCAACCCCACGCACAATGAAACAAAATGCTGCCCAGTCCTGCTCCACCCCAAGATTGGTTGTGGATCAGACCATTGTGATGCGTAGAAGTAGATGGTCAGGCCTTTCTTCCTAGACCGTCGCAACACACATGCCTCCACTGAGAGAAAAGAGGTGATTACTCGTGAGAAGCATTGGCCAGGAATTGAATCCAGGTCTCCTGATGGAAGGTGAGAATTCTACCACTGAGCCACCATGCCCCTCATGTGCTAAAACATGGGGGATGGTTATTAAATCAAGGATGATGTGTGTAGGGGAGCCTGTATCTGTACTCCTGAGGGGCCAGTAAAGACCTACCTAGCAGTGGGTGGTCACCCCATACCTGTGGGCTACAAACCATGTGGTGGCTTCCATCCTTGGGTCAGGATGGACAAGTATTTATTAGCACCTAAGGTCAGCAGCTCAAATCCACAAGGCGCTCCTTGAAAACCTGATAGGGCAGTTCTACTCTGTCCGATAGGGTCACTATGAGTCAGAACCAACTTGATGGCACCTAAAACAACAAAACCAATTTAAGCACTGTTGAGATATTCTCAAGAAGACTCTTTACGTGATCTCAAATTTATCTTCGAAGAAAAAAATGTATATAAAACAACTGAGAAAAATTCCTGAACATGTCGCAAATCCTGGAAACCCTGGTGATGTAGTGATTAAGTGCTACAGCTGCTAACCAAAAGGGTGGCAGTTCGAATTCACCAGGCGCTCCTTGGAAACTCTATGGGACAGTTCTACGCGGTTCTACAAGGTCACTATGAGTCAGTACTGACTCAATGGCAAGGGGTTTGATTTTTTGTTTGTTTTTTTGGTCACAAATCCATCCGAGTAGGTCAGTGGTGACATGTTTAAGCTGTAGGGACTTACAAGGGGGATCAATTCCAGAGTGAATGTGTCTGATGAGATCTGACAGAGGAGTTGAGCCAGCAGCAGGTCCCTGGAGCAATCTCAAGTGGGTGTGTTTGAGTCGCCAGGCTTTCAGCTAGTAGTTGAGTGTATAACTATCTGTGCCATTCCGTTGTAAATTGTTGTTAGGAGCCGTCTTGTTGGTTCCGACTCATAGCGACCCCATGCACAACAGAACAAAACACTGCCCGGTCCTGCGCCATCCTCACAACTGTTGCTGTACTTGAGCGCCATCCAGAAACCCCCCCATATCATCACATCCCTGGAAAAAGCCATCTCTTCACTGCCCCTGTGTGCTATGTGGTGGCCAGGCCCCAGGGACGATGGTAAGGATGACGCAGCCATGGAGACCAAAGGCCCTTGCCCTTCTCTGGGATGTATGCCCACTGTCCGAATTCTACAGGTGCTCTGTGAGGCCCGGACTGTGACTGGAGGGGCCGTTCTCTCCGTGGGCTCTCACCCCACACTTTTCAGCAGCATGAAAATCACTTTTCAAAATGGAACTCGATTCGGTTGGGCTATAATTGTTTATTTTCTACTTAGCGTATGTGATGGGAGAGTAGGGTTTATATTGAACAAACTTTTCAATATTCTCTGGGAATGTTTACATCATGTGTAGAGAAGAGCTGGGGCACACAGGAAGTAGGTATGGTGTCGGTGTGGATTCCGGGGTATAAGGAGAGGGCAGCCACCAGATGGCAAGTCAGGATGGAAAACTCAGTTGGAAAAAAATACAACACTTATGCTTTTTGACCATCTGATCTCCACTACGCTGATTACATGTGTGCCCAATTTGTCACAGTCGGTGCAAAATGATACTGTGTAGGGAGTCTAACGGTCCACTTTCTTTTTTCCTTCCTTTTTTCCTTTCTTCCTTCCTCCCTCCCTCCCTTCCTTCCTTTCTCCTTCTTCCCTCCTTCCCTCCATTCTTTCTTTCCTCCCTTCCTCCAAGTATTCATTCAACAAACACTTAATGAACATCTACCCTACCCCAGCGTTGTTCTACATGCCGGTAGGAAAGAGGACGGGCATTGACAGAGTCAAAATCCTGTCTTTAAAGAGCTCATGACAGTTGCCGTCCACTGAGGTCCACTGTGGATCGACTTTGCCTTTTGGCAAGCAAAGCTTCTCAGCTATTCTTGGAAGACTGGCTCCTAGCTCCTGCCGTAGAGAGAAGGAAAAGGGCTTTCCAGGTAGAGGAGGCAGCTCATGTGAAGGCGTCTGCCTGGAAAAGGTTTGGAGACAAAAGAGCTTGGCCGTGCCATCTAACTGGGCTGGGCCACATGACATCTGAGGTCTCTTCCACCTCTTACATTCCTGGTTACAGGGAAGTTTTTTTTGTGTTTTTTCTTTGAAGACAGCAGGCAGCCAGTTATTAACCAAAATACACACCTGAAGCCCATACAACTTGAGGGTCGTAATCTTCTATCCTTCTTGTCTAGGGGCATAACTAGCTCGGCTGTCTTGCATCACGTGCCTAGTCAGTTCTTCCTCTAGAAAGATGTGCGAAGAGTAATAGCAGTAACAGAGGAGAGACCGATCAAGAACTAACCTTGCTTTGAACGGAGATGTTGACTTAATCTTGGTGTTCCCAGCAATTAAAGCTGTATATTTGGGTAGGGAATTTTAATTGAAGAAATATAAAATGTTCATTGGTATAATCTGTGTATTAATTTAATCTAATGTGAATAAGAAGTCACTTGAGATGGGAGCCTGAAACGGCCCCCGTAGGGCTATTGCCTGACAAGCGGAAAAAGCAGAGCCTTGTTAACCCATTGGAAGGACAATCCCTGTTGCCAACAGAACGTGGGGTGAAAGCAGGGTTGGCCAGCCAAGACATGCCCCGCCCTCTAATGGGCTTCCTGGGTCTCCAGTAAAGACAGAGTCTAAAAACACACAAACAAACAAACAAATCAAAGCATAGCTAATAAACCTCAGGGTACTGAGCTAGACAACCATAGCCAACTCTCCATCATAACACTATCAGAGGAGAAAAGGCTATTCTTGTTAGCTGAAGCTTCTGATTACATTAGAATTATTTTACACCATAAAGGGACCATGTTGTCTAAAATCAAAAAGAAGACTTGAGAGGCCACCAGGACAATATTTGAAATCAGGGTGCCCTGAGAAATGTAGACTGTCATTTCTACACCTGTTGGACTAGGTACACATGTGTTACCATTTTCTGGAAATTGAAAACAAAGTTAAATGTACTCAGTAAAAACTGGAACTACCCACACCTTGTTCTGGAATAATTCAGCAGGCACTGAAGACTCTGAGACACACTCAGAGTTCTCAGTGGGTGTTATGGATTGAATTATCTCCTTCAGAAATATGTGTTGTAAATCCTAACCGCTACGTAGATGGTTATAATCTCATTTGGGAATGGGTTGTCTTTGTTATGTTCATGCAGCAGGATTAGAGTAGGGTCAACCAGAGCAGAGATGGGGGAAGAGAGATGCCAAGCCACATGGAGATCTCCCAGAAGCAGAAGCTCAGGACAGACAAGGATTTTCCTCCAGAGCTGACAGAGAGAGAAAGCCTTCTCCTAGAGCCAGCACCCTGAATTTGAACTTCTAGCCTCCTACGCAGTGAGAAAATAAACTTCTGTTTCTTAAAGCCACCCACTTGTGGTATTTCTGTTATAGCAGCTAAGATAGCTCAGATAACTAAAACAGTGGGTAAGTCTGCTCTCAGCCCTGGAATGGTGGAAGTGGGCACTGAGCCTGATTGTTTCTCATCAAAAGCCCCCCTCAGAGAGCTCTCCTGCCTGGCTACTTTGTATTCTAGATAAATAGACATCAACTCTAACTGACTGCTTCATCAAACGTGAGATAATTTGAAATCTTCTCCTGAGCTCATTTCCTACAATTTAACTGAAACAGCATTGGGTCTTTCTAGAAAGATTTGTCTAATTCCTTTTTTCATACAAAAGTTGCCCAAATACAGGACTTTCCATTCAATTTCCAAACCTTCCTATCTATGCATAGATGATAATTTTTTCCCAGCACTGTGAATAAGATAATCAATATTTTAATATTATAATTAACTCGAAACATTTGACAAATCACACTTACAGTACCTTTTCTGGAAGTGGTCTGCATCAGGTTCTGTGTCAGTCATGGTTCATTTCATGATGAAGCAGTGGTTAAGAGCTTGGCTGCTAACCAAAGCTCATAAGTTCAAATCCACCAGCTGCTCCTGGGAAGGCACATGGGACAGCTCTATAGGGTCACTGTGAATCAGAATTGACTGAACGGCAACAGGTTTGTTTTGTTTTTTTTTTTTTGGTTATTACTAACTATTGTTTCTGTACTTTTGTCTTAAATTACACCCATTTGTAGTTGAAATGGAGCCCTGGTGGCACAGTGGTTAAGAGCTCAGCTGCTAACCAAAAAAGGTTGGCAGTTCGAATACACCAGCTGCTGTTTGGAAACCCTCTGGGGCAGTTCTACTCTCTCCTATAAGGTCACCATGAGTCAGAATCGACTCAACAGCAATGGGTTTCAGTAGTTGGGATGGAGTTCCTGGGTGGTGCAAATTGGTAAAGCGCCCAGCTGCTAATCAAAAGGTTAAAGGATAGAACCCACTCAGAGGCACCTCCGAAGAAGGAGCTGGGGATCTGCTTCTGAAAAATCAGCCCTTGAAATCACTATGGAGCCTGGTCCTACTCTGACACCCATTGGGTCGCCACGAGTTGGAGTGAACTTGATGGCAACTGATACTGGCAGCTGACATAGAAGGTGAGCTATGTCTGCCTTCATGGCTCCTTTTTGAAGCTGGTCTCTTCAAGCTGTGTTGTTGAAGGCTTATTTTACATCTTTTTAATTACTCTAGGTTTTCTTTTTATTCAGGTTTATTAGTCTGAATATTATATCTTCACTAATTTTTTTTCCCACCGCTAAATATCTAAAAAGCAGGGTAACTCCTTAGTGGTTTATGAAGGACGTGGGACCCGAAGGTCCATTCTTAAAAGGAGTTTTGGTTAGAATATGTCCACATTACCAGGCAGTGACACCCATGTGGAACTATTTCAGCTGAAGGATTCAGTCAAAGGGATGAGACACATTTTTACTACACACCCTCCTGTCCCTCACCCTGCTGCTGTTTGGCTGAACAACTTTGTCTTAGTCACCCAGTTTTGCCAAAACAGAAATATCCCAAGTGAGTGCTTTAATGAACAGAAACACACTTTCTTACAGTTAGGAGGCTAGCAGTCCTAATTCAGGGTGCTGGCTCTGGGGAGAGGCTCTCTCTCTCTCTCTCTCTGTTGGCTCTGGGGGAAGACCCTTGTCTTTAAGCTTCTATTCCTTGGTTCTTTAGTGATCTTCCCATGGCGTGGCTTCTCTTTCCCTGTCTGTGCTTCCTTGCTTCTGTAACTAATCTGGACTTTTATTTTTTAATGCTTTGTTCTATGTACAACAGAATGAAACACTGCCCGGTCCTGCATCATCCTCATAATCATAAAAAAAAAAAAATGTTTAAGCCCATTGTTGCAGCCACTGTATCAATCCATAGCGCCGAGGGTCTTCCACTTTTTCCATGACCCTCTACTTTACCAAGCATGATGTCCTTCTCCAGGGCCTGGTCCTTCCTGATAACATGTCCAAAGTATGCGAGACGACGTCTTACCATCTTTGCTTCCAGCAGGCATTCTGGCTGTACTTTCTGCCAAGACAGATTTGTTGATTCTTCTGGCAGTCCATGGTATATTCAATATTCTTAGCCAACACCATAATTCAAAGGCATCAATTCTTCTTTGGTCTTCCTTATTGATTATCCAGCTTTGACATGCCTATGAGGTAATTGAAAATACCATGGCTTGGGTCAGGCACACCTTTGTCCTCAAAGTAGCCCCAAACTGCCCTGCTCAAGGAGTACCCAGGAGCTCTGCTATCACCCTAGAGGAGGTCAAAAATCAGGTTTCTTCCCATCGTCTGTGTGTCTCCGGGGGAAACTTGGCATGGGGTGGAGGCAGAGCCTTTGTGAAATATTTCCTGAGCTGAGCTTCTAGGTCCAACAGCGTAGAAAACTCAGTGTGCAGAGCAGGAGAACTGAGCAACTTTGGGAAAAAAAAAAAAAAAAAACCCAGGGAAAGAAAGGACTTTGTGATGCAAGGTACTAGCCAGCCTCCTTTTATTTTTATTTTGTCTTATGTTTTTCCATCCCTAATCAAATGCATTATCATATCTTTAGTTTAATTTCCATATCAGGAGGAACTTAATTTGTACTGATACAATTAAAAGACAGGCAGATATTGTATTACAAGTGGCTTGGAATCACTTTAACAAAAGTGTGATAGCAATTGGATGTGATATTCCCAGGATCTGATGGGGAAATTGATTTTTGCTTGTGTCAGGGGGAATTCTGGCTCCCCTCAAGTCAGCGGTTTCACTAGCAGATAGCCCACAAAGGAGCTTCCATGTATACTGAGCATAAAGCTCAGCACCCCCCAAAATGATCAGACAAGAGCAAGGCCCAGGATAAAGACGTGAAGGCATCATACCATCTTCATTTGCACACAGGCATGCATGTTTGTGAACAGAAAAGATTTCACTTACATTAAAAATGGAAAAAAAAAATTATGTGATCAGTATAGCTATTTCAGTCCTGGATAGCTTGGATAAAAACAACAACAAAAAAGAAACCAACCAGCTGCTCTTGAGTCGATTCAGACTCATGATCTCCCCATGTGTGTCGGAGTAGAACTGCTCCATTGAGTTTTCAATGACTGATTTTTCGGAAGTAGATCACCAAACCTTTCCTCTGAAGTGCCTCAGCGTGGATTAGAACTGCCAATCTTTTCATCAGTGGCCAAACTCTTAACCACCGGAGCCACCCAAGAACTCCCTTGAGTGAAAAAAAACATTGCCATTGAGTCGATTCCCACTCATAGTAACCCTGTAGGGCAAAGTGACCCTTGGGTAAAGCCACTGAATAATTTCTATTTTTTTACATCTTAAGAATTAAGTCTTTGCAAAATTGGTAATTCAAACTAAAAGCTATTTCATACGTGTATCAGATCTCTTCCCATTACACAAAAACGGGCCATCTCTCCACAAAGCAAGCCGATTATTAATTTTTTTTCCACAAAATATCTGAGCAAGATTTTTTCAATTAATTTTTTCTTGTTGTGCTTGCTTCCACCTGACACCACAGATGTGATGTTGTCTTTTTCACAGCTGGAGACCAGCTAAAATGGCCTCTGGGATAATGTGGATATGTCAAGCAACAAAGTATGGCATTTAAAGCAAGAGCGTTCCTATATTCACAACGCCACTTTGCCCTTTTCTGATGCTCCTTTCCGGCTCACTCAGATGAGTGCCTGTGATTTCCTGACCCACCAATTAGTTCTTGAATGTGCAGGTTGGAAAAGCACCCTGTGTCACATCCGTAGCTAATACTCTTACTTACGGGACCTCGACCCCAGCCAGCCTTCTCATGGCGTGCATGAGGTTTATTGTTTAATTGCAATCTGAGCTCTGGTCCTCACGAGGGCATTCTCTGTCGACTTTGGTGCTACCTCAAACTCTGAGTCTTTGCTGCCGGTACAATGGATCTCTGGGTGTACCTGTGTGCAGGCATGCTGAGCATTTCTGGTGGAGAACCACACTGATCTTCGCCACTGGCTGTACATCCTTTGGTGCCACTGTCTCTTCTTCCAGCACTTGGGCTTCATGACTGTGATTCCGGCTCCACTGGCAGCTGTGTCTACATAGCTTGTAAATAAACAGCGAGGAAGATGAGGTCCCTCAGACCAACTCCTTTGCATTAAAAAGGGACTGGAAGCCGGTTGTTTGGATTAAATTTATTCAAAAATTGAATTTGGTCTAGTTGACTTATTTGTGTAAATCATTGCCAATAATGACTCTTGCCTGTTTGTCGATGTCGATATGGACTGCTTTCATCTGAAAGGACCCTGTTTCCTGCAGCTGCAAAGCTGAGCAATTGTGGGGATAGTCTTTAACATATGAGTTTAATTGTGGGGGTGGTGAAGATGAAAATGTGTGAGGCTTCGTCATGCATGCCTTGGGTTTAATTTAGGTTTCTGCATAGTCGATGTTTTCCCATTTTTTGATCACTGCTGTTCTAATGGGGGTAGTGGTATCTCACTGGGGTTGCATTTTTGGATGTTAACCTAAGAAGGTTACTTTGTCATATTTTCAATTAATTATTCATTTAAAACAACTTATTGAGCATCTACTCTGAGCAAAACTCTTATTACTCACTCATTTATTTGTTCACCCACTCATTCATTCAACATACTCATAAGGGGTCTGTCTACAGAGCTTCATGAATCCCTTCAGAGAAATCAAAATCTTGGCAGCCTTAGAAGAATGTTACTGACCACAAGATGGCAGAAAACACAATGAATGGGCATCTGAGACACCTGTGCAGCGTGCCCAGCAGCTACATGGAGCCCACCCCCAGCCTCAGGGTGGAGAGGATTCCAGTGTCTGCCTGTCAAAATAGCAGATACTGTCTGACCCCTGCGTGTGAAGTGCTAATAGTGGAAACCATGGATGTGAAGCCTACTGATGTCCAGGAGCCTTCAGCAGGAGTCCTGTGCTCAGGGTCCTGTATGCCTCAAGGCTCCAGTGGTCAGTCATTTATCTCTTCCACAAAAGGGCATGGAGGGCCTCCCCTTGCCAGCCACCATTTCAGATACTGCAAATATTTGGCAAATAAGACAGACAGTGTCCCAGCTCTCGTTCAACCTGGTCTGGGGAAACAGAGGAAAAGTATTACCATATAAAATCCTATGAAAGAGATAAAACCATGATCATGATACTGAGAAATTGTGGTGGCCGGGGTTATTTATTAGTTTGTTTTTAGTATTTTTCACTGTGTTTTCAGTGAAAGTTTACACAGCAAATTAGGTTCCCATTCGACAATTTCTACACACATTGTTCAGTGACATTAGTTACATTTTTCACAATGTGTCCACATTCTCTTTGGTGCATTCTGGTTGTTCTTTTTCCAGTACTTTATTTTCCCTGCCCCTTATCTTCTCATCTTTGCTTTAGAGTGATTGTTGACCCTTTGATCTCATACAGATGTTTTTCAATGGATCACTGTACTCATGGATGATATCCTTTATTTTGTGTGCCAATCTGTTATTTCACTAAAAGATGACCTCAGGAGATAGTTTTGGTTCAGGGTTTAAAGACTATCCCAGGGCAATAGTTTCAGGGAGTCCTCTAGTCTCAACTGGTCCAGTAAGTCTGGACTTTTGAAGAATTTGAGTTCTGTTCCACATTTTTCTCCCATTCTATCGAGGTCCATCTATTGTGGCCCTGATCAGAATGGTCAGTAGTGGTATTTGGGCTCCATCTAGTTCTTCTCCTCTCAGGGTGGATGAGGCTGTGGCTTCCACAGGCTATTAGTCCCATAGACTTATTTTTTCTCTGAGACTTTAGATTCCTTCTTTCTCTTTTGCTCTTGATGAGTAGAGACAAATAGTTGTATCTTAGATGGCTTTTAAGGGGGCGGAGGTTATTTAGATCGGGGATTCTGGGGAGGTGTTCTATGCAAGCGACTTTTAAGCTAAAGCCAAATGAGGACAAAGAACTGACTCTGCAAATACCTGAGCAAGAGCACTGGGTGAGTAAAGAATAGACATAAACAATAAAAAGGTTGTGAAGTCAAGAGCAGAAAAACCAGGGGGACCGAAGCTTGGTTTGAGGATGGGAGTGTACTAAACGATTGGATCATTGTGATAAACAGGAATCAGAAAACAGACCCAGGTAGAAAGTTTAGACCTGTTTTCTTTGTTAATTGTAGAGGAAGGTCGGTATAGGGTTTGAAGAGGGAGAAAGTCATAATTTGACTTAAGTTTTTAAAAATTCAATCTAGAATGAAGAATGGAAGCAAGGAGACTCTCAAGAAGATCCAGTGAAGTGCCCCTTGAATTTCCAGAAGACTTTGTACTCTGCTTACAGAATGTCACCACGGACCCTCCACTCAGAGTCTCAGAGTAACCACAGAGACCCAGAGTAACCACAGACGGGCAAACCCGTGGTGTGGTCAGTCAGTCATTGATGCATCATCAGCAATGGAGTGGTGAGGGCCGACTTCACTTTCTGAGGCTGTATGGACACCTGACGATGTGCCAACAAGCTCAGTTTCCGGGCAGGCAACGCCATTTTTTCCGAGCAGCAAATTTGGGCAATGCCTGTATCAGCCAATCTCACACTGACAAGAAGGTGCTGTCAGTGACAGACTTTACATTTATACAGGATGCCACTGTGACTCAAAATAATAATAGTATTATGGTGACTTCCCTTTCAACCAGAATCCAAGCAAATCCAAAGTTGACATAACAAGAATTTGTTTTATATGGAGAGAATTATACAATGAAAGTTGAAGTACTTGTGACCTTAAACACCTTTTTAAAAAATTTGATGTACTTCCAGAATCTTCAGAAACAGAGAGCAGACACTCTGTGAGTGCTGTCGTGAACATCAACTTTTTGTCTGCTTTTTTGTGGACTCAGTATTGGGTCTACCCTCTCTCACTCTGGGGATTGTTTCCATTTCAAAGGCATTTATCTTGGGATCTCCAATCACAGGACCCCACCCTCTGAGCAAACTGATTGGTCTAAGCAGTGGGCATGTGACAGAGCTAATCCCAGCCCACTTGGCAGCTGATACCAACCTACCAGGTGCCTTGGAGTTGACTTAGATTCATGGTGCCCCCTATGTACGTCAGAAAAGAACTATGCTCCACAGGGTTTTCAGTGGCTGACTTTTCTGAAGTGGATCGACAGGCCTTCCTTTTACGGAGCCTTTGGGTGGACTTGAAACTCCAGCCTTATAGTAAGCAGGCAGGCATGTTAACCATTTGCAACACCCAGGGACTCCCTGGTGGCTGATAGACATGTCTTATAGGAAAAAACGCCTCTCTCTGCTCAGCTGAGACAGTGAATTCAAGCTTGTTCTTGGCTACCTTTCTTTCTTTTTTCTTTTTGTCTGTAGGATGAAGCCAAATGGAGACCCAGAAGAGACGGGAACAGATGTAAGAAGAGGGAGGGAGAGTGAGGGGGGGTGGTAATCCTGGTGGCCCTGAGTCCCGCATTTCAGCCCCAGGTCCCTGGTTTCCACATTCTACTGCACATGTGAGCTGATCCTTCTTTCCTGTGAGCTCGAGATTCATGTTTTGCATTAGTTATTGGACTTGGGTGTCACTTGAAATTAGAAGATCCCCAGCTAATAGCAATTGTTAAATCCATTTTATTAAAGCCTGGATTTTTCTGTGCTCTAAGGGTTCCAAGCATGGAGCCAAGCCCACCACACCACCCTTAGCCCTTCTGGAACAGGGATATTTATCACACAGGCTCCCCTCCATCCCTAAGAAACTGTCTTCAAACACAACCCTTGACTACTATGAGGTAAGTTTATTCATCTGACCTGTACTGTCAGCCAGGAAAGGTGCAGGTGGCTGAAACGGGTTAGAACAAGGCCATGTGATCCACCAGCTCTGCTCTTTGCATCTTCTCCTGACACAAATCCCATCAGATTCCTTAGACAGCTGTGCCTTCGCAAAGCCACCCTGACTGGTTTATTTCTCCAGATGTTTTGTGATCTCATCTCTGATCAGTGTCTCTAGGATTTTCCAGTCACTGGAGTCAGACGACTGTCTCTTTGCTGCTGGTTATGCTCCTCATCCCTTTCTTGGAGACTGGAGTACATTGCCTTTAATCTGTCCTTGTCTCATGTCCAAAAGGACCTTTAACAAGCCTGTTACAGATATTCCCCAACTTGTGACAGGGCTTCACTCTGAAGACTACTCCATCATAAGTAGTTTTTTTTTTTTTGGTGTTCGTTACTATTGCCTTTTATTATCAGTATCTTTATAAATCTGATCTTTGGGAGTTGGAAAGCATTACATCTGTATTATAGATAGAATTGCATCACCCCAAAATACGTGTCAACTTGGTTAGTTGCGTGGTTGTCCTGCATTTCATGATTGATGTAATTTTCCTGTGTCATAAACCCTGATCCCTGCCTGTGGTTAATGAGGCAAGGTTGGGTTATGTTAAAGAGGATTAGGGCAGGATGTAACACCCTTACTCAGGTCACATCCCTGAACCAATGTAAAGAGAGTTTCCCTGGTGTGTGGTCTGCACCACCATTTATCTTAGAAGAGATAACAGGAAAGAGAAGTGAGCAGACAGTGGGGGACTTCATACCACTAAGAAAGCAATGCCGGGAGCAGACTGTGTCCTTTGGACCCGCGGTCCCTGTGCTGAGGAGCTCCTAGTCCATGTTGAAGACGGATGATAAGGACCTTCCTCCAGAGCTAACAGAGAGAGAAAGCCTTCCCCTGGAGATGACACCTTCAATTTGGACTTCTGGCCTACTAGCCTGAGAGAATAAACCTTAGTTCAATAAGGCCATCCACTTGTGGTATTTCTGTTATAGCAGCATTCAGTAACTAAGACAATCTGAGAATGATAACTTCAGCAAATTACATGCTACAACACTGTGTGTAGTTCATATTATTAACGATAAGATGTATAAAAAGAAAAAGAGGAAAGAGGGCAGTCGATAAGTGTGGTTTGTCATAACTCAAATAAATCCTAAGTCGGGGACTACCCATATTGAAAGCTTCATCTCTTCACCCACTTTGAATGACTGTAGACAGAGCCTAATGCTTGAACTGGGAAGTCTGTTTCCTTTCTAATATTTTAATTTTTAACAACTAGTCCTATAGCTCCTTGTTTTTTTTTTCATAGTATCTTGTGCCACTATGGTTTCCGTTTCTGTTACAACACTCAAAGCCACCTATTCTTGGTGTAAAGTGTTGTCTCTCCTCCCTTCCACCCAAAATAAAAGTTCTCTCAATCTGGCAATTCAGTGGCTGCTGAAGTCCTGGATGAATCAACCAAACAGCAAGCAGCATGCTTTGAGCCCTGTCTCACCCTACATTGCTATTTCTCCTCTTGTGACCTGTTGGACTCCAGGCAGAAAACCAAGGGGACCAAAGAACACATGAACACAAAGGAACTTGTAGTTGACCCACTGGCTGGGCTGGAATTGCACTCTGGGGCCTTGTTTCTCTTTTGATGTAGTAACTGTGTTCCATCAAACAGGAATCTTTCCCTTTGATATGCCACCAGAGAAAGTCTTCTTTTGTTTGGACCATTCTGGCGGGAAGTCACAGCCTGGAGAATAACAGTAGAGCCCATTCCCGAGTGTGTGGACTCGGCTTAGACAACCCTGTGCTTCTGTCTCTCCACCTAACACTGAACTAGCACCCAGCCTGGGAATGAACTGCTGGACTTCTACTTTGTACCGAAATGTGTGCATTTTAAATGAATATTTTAACTTGCCAGAGTCATGCCCTAAGTAAGGGGATCTTTGCAAAGCAGAAGCAGAATTTGAATAAACAAACGAAGGTGGCCTTGCTTACTGAAAGCCCTTTCAGGAACTGTTGTTGCACTTGTTAGGTGCCTTCAAGTTGGTTCTGACTCATAGCAACCCCGTGAACGAGAGAACAAAACACTGCCCTGTCCTGCACCATCTTCACAATCGTTGTTACACTTGAGCCTGTTGTTGCAGCCACTGTGTCAGTCCATCTCAGATGCCACAAATCATTAGTGATGGGCTCCTAGGTGCTTGACCTGATCACTTTCGAGCAAAACATCTCTTTCCAGAGGTCAACAAAGATATTTCTTGTTTCTATTCAAGATGCAGTAAATAGGAAAAATCACAGGGAAAGATTTGAACTAAACACGTTTAGAAGAAAGAAAATCTCCAGACACTTGGCATGGATGGGATCCTATCCGTCATTCTCAGGACAGTCCTTCATAAAAGGACGGTCTGGAGCCAGGTCAAACAACTTCCCTTTTCTCCGGGGCCAGGAAGAAGGGCTCATCTCCACAAAAAACTCGATACCCTGGCTGCGTTCCCAGATTAATAACCCCACTGACTTCACCAGTTCCATTTGCTGTCTGGGTGATTCTGACTCATGGTGACCCCATGTGTGTCAGAGGAGAACTGTGCTCCATAGGGTTTTCAATGGCTGATTTTTCAGAAGAGATTTCCAGGCCTTTCTTTCAAGATTCTTCTGGGTGGACTTGAACCCCTAACCTTCTGGTTAGCAGGTGGGCACATTTACTTTATGTGCTACTCAAGGACTCCACCAGGACCTTGGAAATTGTAGTTCTGGTCCTAGTAACAGCATTCAGGATAAGCACCATAAGATAGAAATTACAATTTCCAAATTTTCCAACCTGAACCTGAGTTCAGGTTGTGATCATCCAAACCTGGTAAGGGGAATCACTCGTTATTTCTACCTGTGGAATTGTTTTTTCCTCCAAAAGTTCATTGTTTTGATGAGATGGGGGCTACTTGTCCCCTGGCTCTCTCTGATGACAAGATGACAGTGTGAAGCCATAGCTAAAAGCCTGCAGCATGCTAATATGAACAAGATAAATAACAGACAATTCTTCAGAGGGTAAAGGAACTTGTCTCTCATTTTCAAAGGATATGCTTTACTTAACTAAGGCTAATTAGCTGTGATCTTCCCATACGCAATAAAAGCATTGTATTTGCTCTCAAACTTTAGCTATTCCATGGGAATTTGTTTTCAGAAACTAACTTTCCACTGATATACATACATACATAAATGTATATATATACTTATATATATTTTTTTCTTTTCAATAGCCATTTACAACTGGCCGTGTATCCTTTTTCAGTTTGATTTTTGTTGTTGATTACTGTGGAGTCAATTCCGACTCACAGCGATCCCATGTGACAGAGTAGAACGACCCCACAGGGTTGTCTTGGCGGTGACCTTTAAGGAGCAGATCGCCAGGTCCTTCTCCTGCAGAGCCGCTGGGCTGGTTCAAGCCACCCTTCCGTTAGCAGCCAAGTGCTTAACCATTGCGTCCCTCGGGCTCCTTTCAAGAACTATCTTTCAATGGTGTTATCAATATCTTAAAAATGCACCACATATTTTTCTCCAGAGTGGCTTAAGATGGAGGAAGGTATATTCCTTCAGGCTGCTTTCTCATTGGTTTCTCTCCTAGCCTGGCCCTCCAGCTTGATGCTGCTCCTTCACAGGACGGGGATGCAGCTGGTTACTTTGTTCTGTGCAAGCTGGAAAACATCCCTCCCAACCCTCTGTGTTTTCTAGACCAAGTCATTGTAAAGCTTCTTATCATACCCATACTGCGTGGACAGATTGTCAGCGTAATTACAGAGCCAAAAAAAATTTTTTTTTTTTCTTTAGGGTCGCTACGAGTCGGAATCGACTTGTGGGCACTGGGTTTGGGTTTTTCTGTGTTTTACGGTCACTAATAGGCCATCTGTGGGACGGAGGCAAAAACAAAATGGCCGCGGTGCAGGGGACACGCTGAGGTTCAACACGATGCTCACACAAGTCAGCGGTGCCTGGCATTCAGTTTTACTTACTGAGTTTTATTTCTCTAATATCTTTTTGGATTTGCAATCAAGGCTGATTTTTCCCCGGGAATGAGTAGCACACTGTTCCCCAAACAGGGGACATAACGGACCTCTGGCTTTGCAAGACCCTGAGGCCGTTGGGTGCTTGGCCTGGGAGGCTCCTGCAGTGGGGCATCTGCCTCCGCCACCATCGGCTCCTGCTCCTTTCAGCAGTGCTCTCTCGCCTTGGTGATTGTTGCTGTAATTACCCAAATGATCTGCTCCACTGTCACTCCTAGTCAAAGGTGTCATCCAAAATTAAAAATTCATGTAAAACCTTGAGATGCAACTTTCAAGCAGACAGTCGAGACCTGATGTGATTTTACAATGCTTTCTTAACCCCTTTTGCACCTTGCAGCTGGGATCAGTGAGGAGGGGGACTATGCGCCAAAGACGGGAGACTTCATTGACCCCAACAACCTGGAGATGCCCCACTATCCTCCAAGGTGAGCGAGAGTCAAGAAAAGGAGATGCAACAGCCGAGGTTCAATTCCAGAGGAATCTCTGTTTCCTGGTGGGACCGCCTCCACTGGCAAGCAACCACTGGATTCCAGCCTGGAGAAACTGCAGCTGTAATTACATGGAAGAACAGGGCTTGATGCAGAAGAAGTTTCCGGGTATCTTAAATATAAGGATTTCTGAATCCAACGTAAGATCACGGTGCTCAGTGTAATTGCAGCAGCGTTCTCTATTGACTCGGGCTTTACAGTATTGATAGAGTAAATCCACAAGTAAGACAGGTGAAGCGTTGCGTTATTATTTCTTCTTTTTAATTAAAAAAATTAGCATACAGAAGAATTAACTTTTTGGGGGCTTTCAGTGTGTAGTTCCATGAGTTTAACATGTATATAGATTCTTGTAACGACTACACGATCAGGATAGAGAAGAATTTCATCACTCAAAAACAATTCCTGTATGCTGCCCATTTGTAGTCAAACCCTCCACACGCCCTTAGCCCCTGGCAGCTGCTGGTGTGTTCTCTACCACTATAGCTTTGCCTTGACCGAAAATGTCATATAAATGCAATCATACAATACGTAACCTTTGGAGAGTGGCTTCTTCGATGTGGAATACTGCCACCGAGCTTCACTGGTTGTGTGCAGCAGTGATTTCTTAATCTTTATCTCTGAGCAGTATCCCCCTGTATGGAGACACCACCGTGGGTTTCTCTGCTTACCCACTGGAGGATATTTGCTGGGAGCCAGGCTACAAGGGCGGCCCCTCTGCACCCACTGCCCCCAGCATAAACATCGAAGAATTCCTGAAAAGTCAGGAATATCTCTGTCATCTGTGTTATGTTTCTGTTTCATTTTCAGCCTGTGTATAGCAGAATGTATAAGCATAAAATTCCATTATAGATTTAGGGACCTTTGGAGGGGGGCATCCTACTCATAATCCCCTGGTGAAATCCCGGGTAGGGACAGCCCGTGTATTACCTGGGGATCAACATGAAGTTGTCTTAGGGGGAAAACGAATAGCTCAACTATGGAAAACAAAAACAGGATGGTGGAATCCTGGTACTTACCGAGGCCCTTTTGTGATTAAACCACCACCCACACATGATCTCATAAAAGTGGAAAAACAATATTTTGAATTTCTATTGGCAATAAATTGGGATTATGACGCTGATTGGAGACGATATAGAGTAGAAGGAAGTTTTATTACTCCAAAACCAGCTTGGGGGTGTAGAGATTGGGCTAATTGTCCTTGGCATAATCGTGGACAATATGATGTAACCCAAAGTGGCTGGACTTCAAGAACTTGGCCACCCTGGACAAGATGGACAAAGCCTATGTGGCAATGGTTTTGCAAAAAGATTAATTGTTATAAAAACTGTGGAAGGTATTGCAAGATTAAGCATAAGTGTAAAGCAGTATGAAGTCAATTGTTACTTTGTGTAAAAATAAATCAACAAAATGTTCTCTTCAATTAACAAAAACTCATTGTATTTGTGTGCGTATGCGGAACTGTACTATGTGTCACTTGGAAAATTATGTCTCTGGAAAATGATGTTATCTATGATGATTATATCTTGTACTGCCCCTTTGTTGATCATGCGATGTTATGCTTATGTAAGCTTATGATATAAAAGACCATGTAAAAAATAAAGAAGAGGCCTTTTTTTTTCTGCAGAATGAAAATATAAGACACACTACGTCTCATTCTTTTTCGCCAAACTCTACCCTTCCTCTGGTGACCCTGTTCTTTGCTGAGGCTGGCCCCCGGCAGATATTTAAGTTGGTTTCAGTTTTGGGTGATTATGAATAAAATTGCCATAAACGATCACATGTAGGGTTTGTGTGAACATATATTTTCATTTCTCCTAGATAACCCTCGAGGAGTGGAATTGCTGGTTCACATGGTACAAATATGTTTAACTTTATAAGAAATGGTCCAGTATTTTCAGACAGAGCACCAGTCTTTGCATTGTGCCAGCCCTTGGTATTGTCATAGTTATTGTGTGTTTTTGTTCATTTGTTTTTCATTCCAGTAGGTGTGTAGTGGTCTATTGTGTGGTTTTGATTTGTATTTCCCTACTAGCCAATACTGTTGAGCATCTCTTCATGGGCTTATTTACCATTTGTATGGAAACCCTGGTGGCATACTGGTTAAATGCTATGGCTGCTAACCAAAGGGATGGCAGTTCGAATCTGCCAGGTGCTCCTTGGAAACTCTGTGGGGGCAGTTCTACTCTGTCCTATAGGGTCACTATGAGTCGGAATCAACTCGACGGCACTAGGTTTTTTTTTTTTCAATGTCTTCTTTGGTGAAGTGTCTGCTTAAATCATTTATTAATTTTGTGAGTTACTTGTTTTCTTTATTGTTGAATTTTGAGAGCTCTTTACATATTCTGCATTTTGTTGTTGTATGCTGTTGAGCTGATTCTGACTCATAGCGACCATATATGAGAATAGAACTATCCCATAGGGTTTCCTAGGCTGTAATCTTTATGGGAGCAGATTGGCAGGTCTTTCCTCCCATGGAGCAGCTGGTGGGGTTGAGCCACAGACCTTTTGGCTAGCATCTGAGTGCTTAACCATTGCACCACCAGAGCTTCTTATATATTCTGCATACAACTCCTTTCTCAAACATAATCTTGCGAATATTTTCTCCCATTGTGTGGATTGTCTTAATTCTCCTTCTTGGAATCATATCTGAGAACTCTTTGCATAACATAAGGTCACAGATATTTCCTCCAATGTGTCTTCTAAAAGTCTCGTAGTTGTATGCTTTACATTTAGATCTACGAACTATTTTGTGTTAACTTTTATATAAAGTATGAGGTATAGGCTGAAATTAATATTTTTTGCATATTAATATTCAACTGTTTGAGAGACCATCCTTCTTTGAATTGCCTTTGTTCCTTGGCCAAAAATCAATTGACTATATTTTTATGGGTCTATTCCTGGACTCTGTTGTTCCATTGATCTATGTATCTATCATTTCACAAATATCACACCGTTTTGATTACTGTAGCTTTGTAAAGTGTTTAGATTGGGTAGAATGAGACCTTTGTGTTCTTTTTTTTTTTTTCAAAATTGCTTTGGCTATTCTAGCTCCTCTGTCTTCCCTTAGCATTGATGACTAATATAGAGAAATAAGATTGATTTTTGCATGTTTATCTTGTACTGTAAGTAGCCTTGGTGGAGGAGTGGTTAAGCGCTCAGCTGCTAACTGAAAGGTCGATGGTTTGAACCCACCAACCATTTCAGGGGAGAAAGATGAGGCAGTCTGTTTCTGTAAAGACTTACAGCCTTGGAAACTCTATGGGGCACTCCTACTCTGTCCTATAGGGTCTCTACGAGTTCGTATTGACTTGATGGCAATAGGTTTATTTTGTAACCTGTGACCATGAAAAATTTACTTATTATTTCTAGAAGTTCTTTTATTTTTAAATATTCTGTGGCATTTTCTACATAAGACAAGCATGTTGTCTGTGATTAGGTGATTAAGGGTTTTATTTCTTTTTTTTTTTTTTCCAATCTATATTCCGTTTATTAATTTTTCTTGCCTTATTACACTGGCTAACATTTCATTTTTATTTGTTGCTTCTTTTTTTTTTTAAATAAATGAGACAATTGTATTTAGAATGTTAAAGGACCTACCTGAGATCATATGATTAGTAGTTGTCATATTGGAGGCTGAAATCCAAGCATTTGGTTTTACTTTCAGTTTACTTCCAACTCTGCTCCACACTGCTAACCAAAGGGTCGGCAGTTCGAATCTGCCAGGCGCTCCTTGAAAACTCTATGGGGCAGTTCTACTCTGTCCTATAGGGTTGCTATGAGTCGGAATCGACTCGAAGGCACTGTTTGGTTTGGTTTTTGGTTTTCTGCACCACACACTTTGTCCCAGGTGACTACAGACACACGAAGGGAAAGGTGATAGCCTGCATCCTTATGTAGCTCCTCTACTGGCTTTATAACAGCCTGTATTGAATTTATAACTGGAGATACACCTCTCCCTTCCCATGGGCTTTATAGTGGACCAGCATCTATGGTGAGTCGAGGGCCTTGGCCCTAATGATGTGGTCATTTTCAGCCATGAAAACCGTTAGCAGTCTTCACAAGGTCTCCAGGCTGGAAGAATACCTCCTGAGTTCTTTTAAGATGAGGAGGTTAATGAAAATGTTAAAGCAAGTGATGAATTTGCCCAGGCCTCCCTCCATTAGCAGCACCCCTCTCCACTCCCTGGGACACTGGAGGGTTCCGGTGGTGACTGACAGTGTCCACCGCCATTACTGCAGCCATTCATGGTCATTGTCGGGTCTGGAAATATCAACTCTGCCCAGAAGAATGAGTTACAGAATGCTGGCCTCACCAGCCGATATCCCCAGACCAGCAAAATCACATCCCAGCCCAGGCTGACAGGAATGAGAGTCGTATCCATCTGGACACTCAATGTCTTGACAGCCTGCTGGTTTCCCACCTGCAGAAATGTCTTTTTTCCTGGAAAGGGCCCTTCTGGCAAGAAGGCTGTCTTCTGACTCAAAGAAGACCCCAAATAGGTGCTGCCAGAACTTTCTTCCAAGGAGGCTAAACCACCTTCCCCCAAGACCTCCCATCGCCTGTGTGTAAGTAGCAGCCCTTAAATCCCTTTAAGCAAAACACGGTAAAATATAAAACTTTGTTTTGCAAATATTTTGAACACTGGCGGGGCCTTTTTTCCAAAGCAAAAATGGAGGAGAGGAAGCGTTCTCTTCCCTGACGTTCCCTGAATGCAGTGTGTACCAGGTAGGGAGGACAGGGGAAGATCAGAAGCCTTAAAAACTGTTGACAAATATTCTCATTCTCTTTTTTATCTGGAAATATTTGGGCTCAACGGATTTCTTTCCCAATGTGTTTGATGGAACAGAATACAGTGAATATTATAGCATGAATGGGGACCCACATGCCCTGCAGCTTATGTCAGATAGCTCGAGAAGCTCTGGGAGGGGGCTTCTGTGTTGTGCATCGTTTGCAGCTTGCTGCTGTCATTGCCCAGAGTCTGCCATCCCCATAAGACAAAAGAGTGAGGATTTGATTTGGTTATTGCAATTCTGAAAGGGAACCTTCTGTTTTTTTTATGCCATTCCTTGACCCACATACAAACTGCATTGATCTCTCATTTAGGTTTCTTCCATTGAAGCAGTTAGGGTTATATACAGTGAAACCTGTGAGAGATGGAACTCGACAGGGCTGCCTTGTTTTTCCGGTCTCACAAGCTCTCCACCTTTGACAGGGTGCAGTCTCACCACTTTTCTATTGCTTATTTTAGTGGAAAATATTTGAGTATTCCTTCTCTGAGAAGTTTCTACCTTACGTAGGTCCTGGCTTCCATAGATTTTACTGTGTGTTTGTATGTGTATATGTCTGTGTGTGTGTGTGTGTATATATATATATACATGGTCCTACTAGAGACACTACCTTTCTCTACCGTTGAATAAACTGGTAAATCTGAAAGGAGTTTCCATAAAGAGTGCCAATGCCTTAAAGTAACATGTTCATGTTATTAGTTAATGTTTCTTAAATGCTTTGGAAAAAAAGCTCTCTGTAAGTGCAAGTGGCATCCCTGGGTGCTGGAAAATGGTGACTGCACTTGGGGGCTAACTGAAGGGTTGGAGGTTTGAGTCCATCCAGAGGCTCCTCAGAAGAAAGGCCTGGCAATCTGCTTCCCCAAAAGCAGCCATTGAAAACCCTGTGGAGCACAATTCTACTCTGAAACACATGAGGTTGCCATGAGCTGAAGTTGGACTTTATGGCAACTGGTAAACTGGCAG
The DNA here is from genome assembly GCF_024166365.1 of Elephas maximus indicus. Taxonomy (NCBI): domain Eukaryota; kingdom Metazoa; phylum Chordata; class Mammalia; order Proboscidea; family Elephantidae; genus Elephas; species Elephas maximus. The sequence goes on along the minus strand of NC_064834.1, from coordinate 78,631,293 downwards.
TAAAGCTTGAGGAGCCATTTTGACGTGATCATTTGCCTAGACAGGGGCAGCTGCTGCTTCCATGAACTTTTAGCGTAAAATGAGAATTGACAGATCCCACCTCACTTGCTCAGTCGTGATTGCAAAAGGGGGCTTTTCTGATGGAACCACAAAGTGGAGAATGGAAAAGTTGGTGGGAAAAGAAAGGGACCTCAGCTGCAGTGTGTTTTCAGGAGGAGGAAGCTTGTGCTCTGTGCCATTGGGGCTGAGGCACAGCTTCCTTCTTTTGAGCGCCAGCAGCTTCTCCTTCAGTTTACCACAGCTCATCACCTCTGGGTGTCTGTTTGTCCCAGCAGGCATCCTCTCTCTAGGTTAAACAATGACACTCCAAGGCAAGGCCAGCATGTTGGGAGTGGCCTGGCCCAGGCCCTTCTGGCTTTGCAGGGACAAGTGCAGAGGGTAGGGTGCAGGCTTCAGGGTCTGGGATGCAGAGGTGCTGGTGTCCCTCCAGCAGGAATTTTCCAGGGGGTGAAGGTTGACCATGTGCTGCATGGCCTTGTACAGGCGAAGAGGCCAAGTCTTAGGGAACAGAGCTAGCTTCAGAAGCATTGCAAACCCATGGGCTGGGGCCAAGGGCAAGCATCTTCCATCACACATGAGAAAGGCCACCAAGAGGGCGTGTGATTGGAAGTTTCTAGTCCACACGTCCTGTTCACCCTAAATTTGGCTCCACCTGTGGCACAGTGGTCAACTGGAAGAGCCCAGTGCCTGGGGGGAGGTAAGACCATGTGCCACCTCCACGTATGTGATGTCCCGATGGGGCCCCACTGATCTCACACCTAGGGCCCACAGAGGGGGCTCCAGGGGGGAACTGGTGGATTGTGAGTGATCTGCAGGAATACAGAAGTCCATACTGGTGTTTAAAGAAAGCTGGATCTAAATAGTAATCTGTTTTATGCCCAAAATTTATTTCATAATTTGGAAAAAGCCATCATCAAAGAAATGAGTTCTAAAACCCAAATGCCACACAGAGCCCTGAACTTCTAAGAGTGAAACTATTTGGGCAGGATCCAGAGATAGTTGGTGTGGTGGAAGGTTGAGCATCTCCAATGAGATCCCTGCGTCCAACTACACCGCTCCCTCTTTGACCTTGGACGAGTCACTGAACCTCCCTGAGCCACAACTTAGAAGAACCTGGTGCTGACCTTTGGTGACAGGATTCAGTGATATATATATATATATATATATATATATAATATTTTGTTACACAGCAATTTAGGTTCCCATTTAACAACTTCTACACAGGTTGTTGAGTGGCATTGGTTATATTCTTCACAATGCTTAAACATTCTTATGATTTCCATTCTGGTTGTTTCATTCCCATTAATCTAGTTTCCCTGTCCCCTTACCCTCTCATCTTTGTTTTGAAGTAATTGTTGACCATTTGGTCTCATATAGGTGATTTTCCAAAGAAGCGCAGTATTTTCATGGGTGATATTCTTTATTTTATAAGCCAATCTGTTATTTAGCTACAAGGTGACCTCAGGAGCTAGTTTTGGTTCAAGGTTTAAAGAGTATCTCAGCACAGCAGTCTTGAGGAGTCCTCCAGTCTCAACAGGTGCAGTAAGTCTGGGTTTTTTTAAGAATTTGAGGTTCTGCTCCACATTTTTCTCCCATCCTATCAGGTTCCATCTACTGTGGTCCATACCACAATGGTTGTTAGAGGTAGCTGGGCACCATCTAGTTCTTCTGTTATCTGGGCAGATGAGGTCATGGTTCATGTAGACTTTTTGTCCTACAGACTAGTTGCTTCTTTGGTCTTTGGTTTCCTTCTTTCTCTTTTGCTCCAGAGGAGTAGAGATCAATAGTTGTGTCTTGGATGACAGTGAGATGTTTTTGAGGCACTTTGTAAATGTTAACACCTAAAGGTCTACTCAGCTATTCAACAGAGAAGTCTGCTGCCTCCATGCCATATTTATGGAGAACCATGTTCTCAGTGCTATGAGGGAGTCACAGGATAGAGGTGATTCTGGACCCTGGATGCTCTCGTCTTGTCTGGGAGGCGTACACCTCCTGCTTTGACTGTAAAACTGACAATTTCAATAAAGAAAACACAAAACTGCAGCACACTGTTGTCATATTCATGCAAATGTCACTTCAGCGAGAGGGAAATAAAGAAATGCAGATCCTAGCTAAATGGCCAATCTGAAATAAATAGTGTCTTTGTACTTATTTTGTATTAAAAAGGACACATCTTCCAGGTTTTAGGAATACATGAAGGTACTCCTGCTAAGTGAATCCCTTAAGTTATTTTTGACTTGAGTCCATGAACTATGACACTTAAGGGGAACTGGACAAATAACCCGCTTGGCTTCATCTTACTATATGGGATGTCTGAATCAACCAGGAGAGACTGTTTATAGTATGAAAAGAACCACCATCAAAGAAATGAGTTCTAAAACCCAAATGCCATGCAGATCCCTGAACATGTGAGAGTGGAAATACCTGGAGACAGGTGGTGTGGTTAGGTGATAGGTAGATGCTATCATAAACTTCCGTAACAAAAACTTGAAGTTGCACTTGGACTATGAATTGAGATTCCTCACAGGGGACTGAGTGAACTGAATTTCCATCTGAAAATGGTCAGGCTTTTTATTGACACATTAGCTATGGATACAGTACACAATTTTCAGGGATAATCGCAGCCCTGTGGCCCCCAGTCTGTGTAGTCTTCGGGTGCTGTGTGCATGAGAAAGCCAGGAGCCTGCAGACGCACAGCCCAGCCTAGCTCACCCATCATCTCGGCATTCTGAATGACTTCCCTTTGCCCTTCTGTCAAGGTGGAATTTTAGGCGCGAGATGAAATCACTCCGCATACATCACTGTGTGTGACACTATTGATTTGATATTGAATCTCTGTGTTCTTCCTGGGCTGCATTCTAACAGGTGGCAAATACAGACACCCTTTCGCGGAGAGTCTCAGTTGAAGAAAGTCTGCACAAGTTGTCCTTAAAAAAAAAATTTGTCCATTGAAGCAAATTTCCGAAGACTAGTTCTGAGGGCAAGGTGGCTTTCCAGATGATTGCACGGACTACCATGGAAAGGAGCAGGTGACCACTGCTGAGAGACCACAGCTGAGACTTTATCTACAGGATCCATTCATTCCTTTACTCATTCAGTGATTTGAATTGTGCCCATATTTTCCCTAAACATCATCTTTCTTCTGAGATCTGACCCTCCCTGTGTCTGCACCATGCTTTTCAGCTAGGAAGTCTCTCTTTCAACTGGAGGACCCCAGGAGAGTGGGCCTCTGGCCCCTCACCGTTGCCGTGGGCACAGCGGAGGTTGGGTTTGCTGCTCTGCTCGATTCCCAAAGTCTAACAAGCCACCGAGGAAGACAGTCCAGTTGCTGCTGGACTGCTACGTGTTACACTTGCCAACCCAGCTGTGGGCTTCTCAGGAGCTCCACCTGTACCGTAGCCTTCCTCGTTTAACTCCTAGAGTCTTGCCAAAGCCCCAGCTAATACCAGGTTGCTCTTGTTAGCTGCAGTCGAGTGGACTCTGACTCATGGTGACTTCACGTACAACGACATGAAACATTGCCCAGTCCTGAGACATCTTCACGATCACTGATATGCTCAAGTTCACTGGTGCAGCCACTGTGTATTTTGAGTACCTTCCAACCTTAGCTTCCAACACTATATCAGATAATATTCTATTGTGATCCATAGGGTTTTCATGTCATTGGCTAATTTTCAGAAGAAGATTGCCAGACCTTTCTTCAGTATGTCTTAGCCTGGAAACTCTGCTGAAAGCTGCCCACCATAGGTGACCCTGCTGGTGTTTGAAATACCAGTGGCAGAGCTTCTAGCTTCATAGCAACGTACAAGCCACCACAGTATGACAGACTGTGTATGACAGACAGGTGGTGGAAACACTAGGTATTCAGTAAATATCAGAGCTCTGGTGGTGCAGTGGTTTAGAGCTCAGCTAAGCAGAAGGTCACAGTTTGAATCCACCAGGAGCTCCTTGGAAACTCTATGGGGTGGTTTCTACTCTGTCCTAAAGGGTCACTACGAGTCGGAATCAACTGGATGGCAGGGGCTTCCAGTAAATATGCTTAGTGCTCTCAGAGCCCTGCCCATTTTTCTATACTCAGCTCCCATTCCACTGATTTGGACAACAGAGTGAAAATCTCATGGTTTGTCTGTGGTAGAAGGGGAAGAACATGATGCCAGCTGATGGATTAGTCCATTCAAGACAGGATGCTCCAACATCCCCTGAGAACTCACCAGTTGGTTACATCTGGCTTCATGATATTGTCTTCATTTCCGCACTTATTCAAAAGGAAAACATTGGGAAACAGCATTCAATGTGTATTTTGATTTGTCTATACTGTGACCAAATGCATTGTTAAGCAACCCTTGTCAGAGATGTCCAACACAAAAGCTCCTGGAAACATACGCTTGCACTGGGGTGGGATGAATAATACATGGCATTCAAGGTGCATTTGGGCGTCTCTTATATTTTCCCGTGTAGTTTTATAGCTAATTAACCAGGTGACCATCTACAGCAAAAAGCCATAAAACCAAGAAAACCGATAGAAATTGTCTTTCAGACAAAGATGCCACAGGCAGGATGGTGAGGAGGGAAATCTAACAGAGACCTTCCCAGTTAGCAAACCACTGAAAAACCTGGTACAGCTTTTCTGGGAATACCTGAAAATGCCGTGACGTGATGGTGTACACGTGCTTCCCCTTTTCTCTCAAAAGTAAAAGTTACTGCCTGTAGATTTTTATACTTAATTTTAGTGAAAGAATTGGTGGAATCAGAAGATAGAAGTTCCTAAGGTTTCAAGAAAATAAGGAAAGCATTCTGGATGAAGCCAGGGAAGGTTACACTGTCCTTAAAAGAAAATAATTACCCTAGTCCAGTTTTGTAGCCGGAAGGGTAGCAGGTGAAGCGCTTATTGGTTTTCCCAATACAGAGCAACGTCTCTGCTGCCCAGACCCCTGTGCGCAGACACGTGTCTTCCACTAAAGCTGTGGAATAGGAAACACTCTCCCTTGGAGGTCTCACTTCAGCCAGTATCAGCATGGCGCAGTCAGCTGGTCGCATTCCAGCAGGCCCTGTCCCAGTGCTCCCGGGCACCTGCAGCCTGGCTCCTCCCATCCTTCCTCCCCCAGGTGCACCTGGACACCCCCACCCGCACCGCTTACTCCTGCTTAGCAGACCCCTCCCGCCAGTCCCATTGCTTCAGCCCTCAGCATCTCCGAGATCATGGTGCTGGTCTCACTGTTGTCTATTCCTTCATTTTTATCATCTTTCTGCTGCGAGAATAACTTGTCCTAAATAGCATTCACAACACTTCACCCCAATCAAAAGTGTTAAATGGCTTTCTACTGCCTTCAAATAAGGCCCAAGCTCTGAGTGCTCCAGCTTGTAACCCCACCTACCCACCGGCCAGTGCCTCGCTTCCCCGCTGGTGAGTGCTGAGCTATTCCACGTGTGTCTTGAATTGGCTGAGCCTATTTTTTTTGTTGTTTTAATCACCTTTCTTAAAATGACTGGTCTCCTGCCTGGAGGCCCCTCTCCTCCCTCCCTTCTCTGAAGCTTCTATTGGTGTTTTTAGGGGGTGGGGGTAGGGTTAGTAGTTGGGACTGTAGGCTCTGGATTGAGACATTCTGGGCTTCAATCCTCTTAAGGCAAAAAAAAAAAAAACAGTTGCACGGAGCCGATTCGGACTTAGGGCGACCCCGTGCGTGTCAGAGCAGAACTGTGCTCCACAGGGTTTTCAGTGGCTGGTTTTTCAGAAGTAGATCACCAGGTCTTTCTTCTGAGGTGCCTCTGGGTGAACTTGAACTTCCAGCCTCCAACCCAGGGATTCCTCAATCCACTTACTCGCTACGTAATCAGGAAAAGTTTCTGAGCCTGTCTGTACCTCAGTATCTTTGTCTGTAAATGGGCATAACCATGGTGCCTGCCTCCTGGGGTGGCTGTGGTGATTACTGAGTGGATGGTGTCCAACGCTTGGAGCAGGGAGAGCACAGGTAGGTGCAGGTAAGCACAGGTAAGTGCAGGTAAGCACCTGATGAATGATACAAGTGCCCCCCTAAGCTGCATTTCCTCCATGAGCCTCTCTGCCACCCCAGCTCTTGGAACCGGTCCTCTCTCGTGCCTCTTTGAAGTGGCCCATTCAGAGTCCAGCCTCAGCTGCCCGATAGCGCAGGTTGCCCGTCAGCCCAGCTGGGTTATAAACTCTGGGGTCAGAAGACACGGGTGTCATCTTTTTATACAGCCAGCAGCAAGTGCAGAGGGAAGGCTTAAAGATTCTCAACAAGAATGCTGGTTGATTTCAAGTGATTTTCACCAAGTGAGAAGTGGTTAAAGAGCTCTGCCACTTTAGCAAAACATTGGAGGTTCGAATCTACCCAGAGGCACCTCAGAAGAAAGGCCTGGCAATCTATTTCCAAAAAGTCAGCCACTGAAAACTCTATGGAGCACAGTTCTACTCTGACACACGTAGGGGTCGCCATGAGTAGGGGTCGGTTCCATAGCAACTGGTTTACTGTTTAAGTGGGAAGTTGGGTAAAGACATAGACCCCTAACATCATCAGAATGCACCATGAGCTCAAAACAAATTCCTCACCCGTGATTTTCTGGGTAGGATGAAAACTGGGGTAAGTCTGCAAAAATCATTACTGCCTTTGCCAAAAAGGAATTAAAGATATGGTCCCTTTCGTATGCAAAAGACTACTTAGCAACACCGGGGGACTGGAAGAGGCCACATGAGTTCTCCATCAGGCCTTGGAGCTGGCCATTTTCCTTGCATGGAATTGAGTCAATTTCATCAAAATTGTAGAAGCAGTTGTGCATGTAGATAGAGTCTCTGATGGAGAATTTAATCAAATCCAAATGTCACCCCTTTAGGGATTCACACCACCACCAATTCGATCTTTACTGCCGATTCAAGACCTGCATACATTTTTTTTCCAATCTGGAGGTCTTCGCCAGTTTATCTTCCCTGTCTTCCGTATCCCAGGAGCAAGGCCTCCCTGCCGAAAGGCACGGACAGTTTGCGTGCACGAAGAGCTTTGCTTTCCCCAGGGTCTCAGTCACAACCCGGCTTTGTAGAGAAGGAGCCTCGGGAGGTGGGCTGACCCATGGAAACCAGGGGCTGCTCCCTACCTGACCAGGAGCAGTTAATTCATGTCGCTCACCACCTCATCCTTCAGCCTGACCAGGTAATGAATGGAGGTGAACGAAACCCTCTCTCAGGAGGAGAGAAATCACCAACATAGCTAATTCGACTTTTGCGGGCACCGGGTTTCATTTATGGTGCAGAGGAGGGGAAACCTTGCTAATGGGTTGATGGTGCGTGCAGAGAGAAAAGTGACTTCTCTGGGCTGGGTCGTCCCTGGAGCTCCCTGAGTCGTGAGGGACGCATACTCTTCCCTACCTCCCTGCAAAGAGCTGGGGCGACCATGCCGGACAGCATTCAACCCTGGCCCTCACCCTTCCCACGTTCAGCATTTAGATGTGATTGTTGCCTGCTATCACCAGCCGTCAGCGTCCCCTGATATTCTTTACAGCTATGCGATCTGTTATACATGCCCAGGAAGTCCCTGGGTGGTGGAAACAGTTAACACCCTCGCAGGCTAACCAAAATGGTTGAAGTTCAAGTCCACCCAGCGGTTACCTCGGAAGAAAGACCTGGCAACCTACTTTTGTAAAACCAGCCATTGAAAGTTCTGTGGAGCACTCCTCTGACACACACAGGGTCGCTATGCGTCAAAACGAACTTCCCTACAACTCGCACTGGGAATACACGCCCATGAGGTGTTTATCTGACTGGCATCTGGGAGATTAGAACCCGTTTCTTGTGGCAATACAGTACCTACGCCAGCGCTTATTCCACATGAGGCTTGCCCACTAAAACCATACCAGGTCTCTTGTACTGGAGGGCAACGTGCCCACAGCGTGGGGCAGACAGCCCACTCCTGCAGGCCTCTGGTATGTGTCATTCCTAAATGAACGCGATAGGTCGTGCAACGGAACGACTAGATCTGTATTAAATCGCAGCTTGGGGACCCATCACTGTGTGGTGCTAGGACTTTCCACTTGCTTTGTTTATCACAGAGAAGGGAACTGAATTAGCATAAAATGCTACAAAGTAGCAAAAAGGATTTCTTAGCACTCTATCTATTTGACCTACTGTTGGCCAAGTCTAATTCGTTTTCTCTCTGGGATGTTCTAAGCAGATCACTTTCCTTGTTAAAATTAGGTCAGATTAGAGAATTATGACCCCCATTTATTCTGCTCAGAAGACAGTCATTTCTGCATCTAAGATAATAACCCTATCTGCACCATGATTTTTCTTGTTAAATAAAAACACGTGCCTTCTCTGCCTCCTCAGTGACTCAGTGGTGCTGCCTCTCGTAGCTGTGATTACCGACGGATGCGTATTTACCCAGCACCGTCCTTCTAAACCCCCGAAAATTATATCGGCCATTCATAAATTGCCTATTGATCAGTTGCAACTAGAAATTAGATCCAAATCTTGAAAGGAATGATTAGACTTTGAGTAACATTTGCCCCGGGACAGTCAGAGGTCTGAGTGCGATCCTCTCACACGTGTGAGCCTTCTGATTTATGACTGCTGTTATGCCAAGTGCCCAGAGGTGGAAATACCAAGCCAGGTGCCCCCCGCTGCTCTGGAGCAGATTTTCTCCTGTCTGACCCCCAAGTCCAGGGGAGGATTACCCAGTAAGTAGGGTAAGCGTGGACTGCCTTGTGCTTACTAACTCATCTGTGGTGAATAATTTCACATGGATTTCACCACATCGAGGACGGGAAAAACAGGTGAAATTGTGCACTGCAGATTACTAAGCACAAATAAGCCTGTACTTACCTTGCCTTGCTTACTGGGTCATCCATCCCTGTAGAGGACTGTAAATTTGAAAAGAGGTTTTGATTCTGTAGGAAAGTGCTGTGGGTTGGGAGAGAGATAGATGCCAGCCATAACCTAGAAGCAGAATCATTGATGTGTTGAAAAAAGGTGAAATTCTTCACTACAGATGACCTGGTAAGCAAGATAAGCACTGTGCTTACCTTGCCTAGTGGATAATCCACCCGTGCCCACATCTCTTTCTCAGGCATGGCACTCACAGTTTCAGAGAGGACTTTTTTGAGGTAGGGTGTTTACAAAATAAAAAAGACACAAAGAAACATGATTTAGGATCTGTTTAATTTTAGAATTGAGACAATCCATTCAAATGAAGACAAGGTCTTTCAGCTTTTAAAATTTTTTTTTAATAAACCCCAAATTTAGTAATTTTTCTTGCAGTTGTTTATGCGCGCGCGCGCACACACACACACTCTCAAATGAATTCGGCAGCAATAAAGGCCTCCCATGACTCTGTTTGCCAGCCTTGGGTGAGCGTCCTGCCGACGAGGGTGTGTGGCTGGGTGTGGACACAGGTGTGTTTGTGTGCAGGGAACACGGATTAAACCCAAAGAGCATTACTCTAATACTCCTTTAAAACTAAAAAAAAGGAAGCGCGCTGCACAAACGCTCCTCGGAGCCCCAAACTGATTAATTGAGATGCCAAACAGCTTTATTCTGCTTAATAAGAAATTAGATCACAATAGGGATTTGCAGAAATTACCTTGAAATGTTTGTGTGTTTGAATGATTGAACAATTTGTGCTAAAAATTATGTTGCCCACTTTTGAATCCTAAGCTTTGAAACAAGTACATGTTGGGCTGATCAGCATTCAGAAAGAAAGTGTTCTCTGTCCCTGGACACGACTGAGGTGGATAGGGACACGGTGGGCTGTCCGGCAGCTGCAAGTTTGCTGACGGTCCCATTTTCTTTCTACCAATTTGGATGGAGAATGTAATGTTCATTTGGAATTAATTAAATCTTAATATGTACCCTCGGATAAACTGAGATCCTGGGACAGCATTATTTAATTATTCACAAATGCTCTCCGTTATACGCGCAGTTTGCAGGGGCAATGTCAAAGACAGTGTCGAGCCCATTAAAACCTGCGTGCAGCAGAAATTTAAGGGAGCCCGCCTGGTTTCATTAGAAGGCAGCAACCCTGGCCTAATGCAGGGCTTCTTGAATAACTTCTGAAAATCTTTTAAGTCAACCTTGTGTTGTAGTCAACAGGGAAGGTTTGACCCTTCACCCCTCAACTACCATCTGTTTCATTATTTATCTGAGGGAATCAGAGTTTTTGTCCTTTCACCAAAGTCCCTGACACCAGGATATTTTTAATAGCTGAGATTTTTCATTCTTGTCACCACGCCTTTTGAAAGCACAGGTATTTTCCTACACCACGTAGCTAATGAGTGAAACTTCAGAATCCAGCCTTCTCCTGTAATCACGGAGCAGGACTCGAGCAGCCCCACCAGTGAGAAACATGAAAATTAATTACTGAGCTTCCGGTTTGTTTGATCTTCTCTGGCGCAGAAGGAGTCAGACAATTAAATTGCTCCTCCCTTTGCCTCCTCACAAAGCTCCCTGGTCTTTCCCTCCCTCCTGCTCAGGGGCCAGGAAGCAGGTCTGGTTGCAAAGGGTAAATTGTGGGGAGAGGGCGCAGCAGAAAGGGGGCTCCAGAAAAAAGGCAATTCTGTTTTCCTCGACGTAAAGATTTTCAAAAAGCCTTCATCAAACGTTGCCTGTGGACGGTTACCCAGTACCCAGTGCCGTCGTTATTGTAAATGCCCTTTTGTCCTTGGGTGGCCGGGGGCGACGATTCGCAGGGGGCAAAAGCCATGCCCTCTGCAGCCTGTCCATGTTGCAGCTTGGACTTGGCTTCCCTGGAGAAATCTCTCTTCGCTCATCCTAGAATCTCCTCCTTTTCTCAGATAAATGTATAAAACCTCCTACCCACTAGTGAAGATGGTTGAATCCATTAATTTGTTTTATTGAACAATAAAGCTGTCGTTCTCTAAACTAGGGTGATTACAGCTAAAGCTGAGGGTACTTTTCAAACACATCTGATCCCATGTTTTAGGAAGTGGTGTGTATGTGTGTGTGTGCGCACATGGCGTGCATGTGCACATGCTCGTGTGTGTGCAGACACGCTTTGGGATGTGTTGGTTTTGTTTGCTTCAAGTCAAAGAAAAAAGATGGTAGAACAGGCTCAGAAAAAGTTACAGCTGTCCCCCACCAGAGTGGTGAGCGGCTGGCACGACCACCTCAGGGCAGGGCTGATATCAGGGACAGTGTGTCCTGCGCAGAGCGTCAGGGACACACAGGTCGCAGCATTTGTGTGTGCAGTGGTTTCACGCGTGCAAATTCCTCTGGGGAGGGGATCTGCTCAGCTCAGATTCAGAAGGGGGCTGTAAGCCCTTGAACCTTAAGGCCTCTGCCAGTCAAGTCACCCAGGTTCATGGGGTTCTGCCGTGAAGTAGACTCAGAGCCAGACTCTGGGGTGTGGGGACAGGGCACCAAGTTCCACCCGCCTTCTGCCATCCCACAGGCCTGCCTGGGAGGAGCAGAAGCTAATTCTTCTGGCAGGAAACCCACCTTTCTTAGTAATTCTGGTGAATTACATACAGCCCGGGTAACTCAGAAGTTAAATTTGAGATGAAAACCCCTTTTTTCATACTTTCCAGCTGATTTGTAAATGGGCATTTAGGAAATAGTGATATTCACAGTGCAAACAGTGCTCACACCCACTGCATCTGCATCATGACATGGTTTGGAGAGCATTTCTCAACTTCAAAAGCGGGTATACTAGGGACACAGTTAAGAGGAGTGTGCACAAAGAAAGGTCCCTGACGTTGTTAGATAGCCACCTCGCTCTCACCTGTGACCATGGAAGAGCTTCACAGAGAGAACCGCCACTCCTGTGTCAAGCTGGGTGATTTCTTTGAGATGGGCTCCTCAGCTTCAACTCTGCAGCTGGGTTCTCTGCTCTCCTGGGAAGCTTTCTCAGAAACCTCCACTGGCACCTACAAAGAGCAGAGTTCTGTGTCTAAGACAAAACCATGATCCCCAGCAGCAAAACAAACCAAAAAAAAAAAAAAAAGGCTCTGAAAGCAATAACCATTGTGTGGTGCAAACAGTTAAAGTGCTCAGTTGCTAACCCAAAGGTTGGATGTCTGAGTCCACCCAGACGTACCTCAGAAGAAAGGCCTGGCAATCTACTTCTGAAAAATCAGCCATTGAAAACCCTGTGGATCTCAGTTCTATTCCGACACACGTGGGGTCACCCACTGTGTTTAAATAGCCTTCTGTTCCTAACCTGAGTCTTGCAGGACATCCAACCCTCCTCTGATCCGCAGGCACAGAGGGATGGCACTACAGGGACTGAAGTGTGAGACACACACGATCGCTCCACCAGGGTGGCTATGCATCAAGCAGCCAAGGAGCATGCCTTTTTGAGCTCAGCGTGGCTGCATTTCCCAGCTTCCCCTGTATCCCCTTTTGCCCTGAGCCACGCAGGGCTGGGAGGCAGTGCCTCAACACTCTGACTTGTCTTTGTGTGTCTTCTGGGCACCATCACATGCAAGCTGTCTGACTTAGTCAAGCCCTCCTGGTCAGCGTCTCCAGAGAAGTCCCTCCAGTCTCTCCACTGATCAGTGGTCGGGCAGTGAAAACCTTTTTGAAGGGCAGGAAGAGAACTGACAGAGGAGTCCTGTAACACCCTAATGAATGGTCTGCACTGCACAGTCACAATCTTATTTAACATTAGGGCAGCCAGGAGGAGGCGGCGCTGTTCCAAGAGGTGAAGTCACTGGCTGAGGTTGCCAGCAAGTGCAGAGCCCAGACCTGCCTGCCTCCGTGGGCACCGAGCTCCCTATAGCTGCCTGGAAGAGAAAGGTCAGCTTCGACACATGGCACCCCACAGGCCTGGCTGGGGTGGGATTCGGCGCACGACCCACCCACTCTGCGAGACCTGTACTCAGCCAAGGTTCTTGCCTCCCATTTGAGATGTTTAAACTTACCTCCTCTCTGCTTTCTCTAGCGTCGGGTATTCTGCAAACGCTGATCACAGTTCAGACCTGTGCACACTCTCATGCACACACACACAGGGTACACTCTCACATACCCATGCACTCGCGACAACACTCACATTCTCACATACTCACACACACTTCAAGCACTGATATGTGCTCACATGCACTTACATGAACACATACCACACGTGCACACAAGGCATCCCCTTGTGTGCACACATGTATGCACAAATGCACACTCACGTTCTCATACGCACGCTTGCACACAAGTGTGTACACACAGCCACACAGTGCATGCATGCACACTCACACGAGTGTATACACACATGCACGTATACACACAAAGTGCTGCCCAATACTAAGCAGAAGAGAAGACACACCCCCTTTTATGGGGCCTACTCCTACATTTTTTTTTTTACTCCTACATTGCTTTCCTACTTCTGGAATGGAAGGCCCTTCCCAGGGCTTGAGGGTTATCCCAGTTCTGAGGACTGTCTTACAGTCCTGAAGAAGCACAGCCCATATACTCAGGGAGCACATTCTTTTAGGACTGTACAAAAAAAACCTCCCAGGACACCGTCACTTAATGGGAGCATGTTAGCCATGGCCTCAGAGCATCGGTGAGCCAACAGGGAGGCAGGGCAGGCTTCAGGACCTCAGAAGGGAACAGGCTGGTAAAGCCCCAGGATCAACCACTGCCCAAGAGAAGGCCATGTCAGAATGGTGTACATTGCCAGATCACCATAAAAGTGCCTTTAAAATACTTGGTTAGTGCATCAGAGAACCAAATTCACTGTTGGTTATGGATCATTTTAAGCCAGACTGAAGAGTGAGTTTCGCCCACCAGCTTGATGGTAGCAGAACAGAAGGGACTCAAGCCCAGACGGGGGTACTGACACTGGGGATACTGACATGTGCTCATTGAAATGTGCTTGGAACAAAATGGTCCAAGATGCCAGGGGTCAGGAGCACACCACTTGGGCTGAGAGAACGGCTGATCAAAACACTCAGGTAACTTCTTGGGCAGTATGTCTTCAGGATGCCGCCTGTCCAGATGTTTATAGGAACACGCTGCCTCGCACAGCCCAGGGAGTGTAGTTCTGTGGTACCCAGGACAGCAAGCTTCAAGAAGAGTGATTTGCACTTTCACTGTGCAGTGGGATATGTTGCTTCATGCACATTTAGCTGCAGACCCAGGTTTTTAATCAAAGCAATCGATCAAACAAACAGAAAGGAGGAATCAGGAAAGCACCCTGAAACCCTATGGAAGATGGTGGTGACGGCCCAGGGTTTCACACATCCTCATTGCTCTTCCTGTGATTCTGCCCAGATACCAGTTCTCACAAATGCTGTGGTGCCACGTCACACCCCACAAGGGTAACACCTAGACAGGGCACCCAGGTCTAAGTCCTATCCCAGGCAGCAGGTAGTCCCTTCACTGAGGTGACAGGGACCAGGGGCAACAGGGCTTTGTGCTGATAGAAATATCAAGAAAGAGGTGGTAGAACAAACTGAGAAGTTAAATTGTAATAAATTACTGAGGCCAGATGGTATTCATCTGAGAGTTGTAGAGGAATGAAAGGCTGAAATAGCTAAGCAACTAATAAAAATATATAATTTAGCCTTTAAAATGGCAATGACCACCAAAGGAGAGCCAGTGATGGAGCTGGCTTTATAGTCATCACTGGCCACCGTGGGCCTGTGAGCCTTTTAATTCCTCTGCCATTGATCTCTCATACTTGTGACAGAGATGCAAAAGCCCCTGAGTTTGTGTGGTAATAACCTGGAAGAGATGAAAAATGTTTGTATGGGAACGGTGCCAACTTATTTATGTGAGGGAGAAAAAAAAAAAGAACAGGAATTTGGCAACCCCTTAGAAGTTTTGAGTGGAAAAAGTCCTCACACTGTTAGTACACACAGAGGCAAAAGGGAGTCAGAAGGATGATGCAATTATCTGAAAAATCCAGCTCCCAACCTCCCCTACCCCCACAGCCTCCAGCTTCCAGCCTCCAGCTTCCAGCCTCCAGCCTCCAGTTGGTTGTGTGTTTCGTGTTGAGCATAACTTTTTCTCTGGCCAATTCTTATCCCGTTGTGGAGGCGCCTAATACCCTGGGCTAGTTTGGAAAACAAACACATAAAATTATCTTTAATTAAGAGTCAAACAACAAACTGGGTAAAAGTAATTGCAATAAATATGACCAAGGGTTAACCTGACTATGGAAAAGTTTCTTACAAATCAGTAAAAAACCTAAATATTCAACTAGATAAAATACAAAGAACATGAATAATCCACTAAAGAGAAAACACAGATAACTAATAAGCAGAAGGGAAAATGCTCAGCCTCAACTAGGTATCCAACAAACGTAAATGCAAACACATTTTCAGGTTGAATTTTTCACCCCTGACGTTAGCAAAACACCAACGATACTGCTCAATGCTGGAGTAGGACAATGAGGTGAGCACCGCCCCAGGATGCTAGTGGAAGTTTACATCATCACGACCTTCAGGGAGGGTAACTCGGCAGTCAGTTTCAAGCACATTTAGACATTGACACGGTTTAACCCAGAATATAAGGAAACAAATAAGGACATAAGGAAATAACCTCAAGGACAGCCCATACCGTATGCGCACAGAGGTCCATTGCAATACTGAAAATCGCCTCCACTCTCAGGGAGAGTTAACACTTAGGAGCTGCGGGCTGCTCAGACAACGCAGTGCTCAGCCACCATTGGGAACACTAAGGGAAAACGCGGGATTGAAGTTATGTGTGACTGGGAAAATTGAAGAGAATAAACTGAAATGGTGACGGTGGGTAGCTCTTGGAGGCCAGTCTAAAGAGGAGACCCGTTGTCCTCTCTGTAGTCGTCTGAGCACTCAATATTCCATGCGAGTCAGAGATAGGGTCACTTTGGCACTGGAAAAAATCGATTTGACCAACCAACTCTGAGGCTTTTATATAGTACTTCCCAAAGCATATTAAGCCATAGGTGTGAGGACGTATTACAGCTCTGAGAATTTAAGCTGTTTACCACAGTAGCAGATTAAATCATGCGTTGAGCTAGACTATTTTTAGGTTGTTTTGTTTTGCTTTTTAGCCCCTAGGAATCCTTGGGTGGGGCAAATGGCTAATGCACTCAGCTACTAACCAAAAGATTGGAGGCTCAAGTCTACCCAGCA
Organism: Elephas maximus indicus; assembly: GCF_024166365.1. Lineage (NCBI taxonomy): Eukaryota > Metazoa > Chordata > Mammalia > Proboscidea > Elephantidae > Elephas > Elephas maximus. Next base: position 78,615,159 of record NC_064834.1, on the reverse strand, counting down.
GTACCTCGGTATACTCTATTGCCCTAAGATCACAGGCATTGAAAACTCTGTGGAGTACAGTTCTACTCTGACACGCAGGGGTTCTCCATGACTTGGAGTCAGCTCCATGATTTGGGTTTACTTATAACATGCTTACTGAGTGCCAAGTACACATTTTAAATATGTATTCTCTCGTCGTCACATTGTTTAAGACAAGACCGTTCCTATTTTGTGGATGTGAATACTGAGGTTTAGCAAGGTAGAACAACTCACTGAGGTCCACTGTAGCACATTCTTAGTGCTACAATCAGGTACCCCCAAGAGCTGAGCAGGGGGCTCCCCACCCCCTTCCCATAGCTTAACACATTGGCCTTGGACATCCATACGCTGAGTGGGGCAGCCAGGATGCTAGGCAGATTTTCTGACCCCGAAGCCGTGTCCTTCACCTCCATGACATGTTGCTTCTCCAAGACACCACTCTCATGCTGAGCTTCTCAAGGACTGATCTCATGTCTTTGCAGAGATGCAGTTCAAGTCAGTGGATTCTCTCTGAATGCCTCCTGTGTGCCCAGCACTGTGCTCAACGTTGGAAATGCAAAGAAACAGAGAACGAGGAGTGTGTGAAATCTACTCAATCATACAGCAATTGAGAGACGCCACACAGCAAAGATGCAGTGGTTACAGATGGGGTGGGTTAACCAGTAAACACAGCATGCACTGGCTTGCATTGAGCAAGGTACACGTGGGCTCAATTGTATTTGCTTGCTACTCTGTGGTGAGCAATTTCACGTGGGTTTTACCACGTCATTGATGCCGTGGTTGAGGCTCGGGGGCAAGTGAAACTGTGCACTCCAGGTAGTTGGGAAGGCACAACCAGGCCCTTGCACACTTTCCTTATTGGGTAATTCAGCCCTGGTTACGGATATACAACTGTAAAACCTGCAATGCCAAGCAGAGGGCTAGGCCTTTGCTTACTCCACCCTTCCCCACATACAGGTTCCGATGCAGCCCTTCACCGTGAGATGGGGTAGTAAGGGACACATTTCTGCTTGAGATGCACTGAGAACTCGTGGACCAAGAAGAAGACACAAGCCCACAGCTGAGCAAAATCATACCTAGGTACCAAGGATGTTTCTCACCCAGAGAATAGAATCAGCTTCTGTAATTAGGATTCTTTAGAATTAAGCACTTAAAGGTTTCCAGGATCCCTCTGGTCTGGGGCACAAGCTAATCGCTGACTGTGATCAAGAAGAAATGGGCTTCTTTTTCTATCTTCCTATGATAGGATCTTTGCTAAATTTGCACGCTTCCCTCTAAAACCTCCAGCCCTGGTCACTGTTAAATTTAGAACATGAGGCAGGACAGGGCCGGATGCCACCTGCCAGTTCTGATCTTGCTATTTGATTAGTACAACAGTCAAGCGACTTGCAACAAGCAGGCTTTCTCCGCTGGAGAGCTTCCCGTCTGATAGATAAGCACATAACTAGTTAACTTTCTTCTTTCTTTCTCCTTTTCTCACCAACTCTGCTTGAGGCAATTACAGCAATGCTGCATTTGTCAATCACATCCATTCGTGCATGGTTTCCTGAAATAATTATCAGGTGAGTGGCATCTTCGTGCCTGGAGAACCGGCTGGGAAACGGCAAGCCCCAGAGTATTAATTACTGAGCGCAAAAATTTGCAGAGAAGCAAGTCTTTTAATGGTAGAACTGACGTAACATGATTGTTTTGATTTTTTTTACTAACATGACAATCATTGCCGTCCCCCTGGTCATCACCACAGATCAGCTCGAATTATCTGGGGAGGCCATTACCAAGCCGGGCACCATTTGATAGAATGAGGCACAGGCTTCCTGGCGCGGTGTTTGTTGATTTTCAGAACACAGCAAAGCCTGTGAGTCAACAACTGGAATTAAAGTGGACTTCTGCCAACGTGAGCCAGAGGAGTGCTCTTTGGCATGGCAGAGCAGAGACTTTGGTGGTACCATTTTGCTGGAAGAAACACTTTTAAGAGGGCGTCTTTTGCATTTCTTACAACCCTGCTCCTCTCTGCAGGCCTCGAGTCCCTTTTTGGGGGGACCTAAGACATCAGCATTTTGTCAAATTGAACATGAAAGGTAGATTACACCTTTTTCTAGAGACTCCGTTCATGCGTGTTATCAAAACCCCTACATCACAACACTCAATCCCCCGTTAGGAAAAAGGGATGTTGTCTGGTTTGCCTGTTCTCCTCTTGAAGAAACAGCTACTGAAATCCGCCCTCTCCTTCTGGAAAGGGAGGAGGACGCAAAACAGAACTGGACTCCAGAATACCTCAGACAGCCAGGTGGAGTGGGGGGCATTGGTCCCCGTCTGATCACGGTTAGTAATCACAGAGTCTTCTTGCATTTCATTCTCTCCCACCTGAAGCAGCATCTTTTCTCTGAAGTGGCCGTTCTCTCTCATCCTCATGCTGGGCGTTTTTTTCTGTAGTGGTTTTTTTTTTCCTAGGCTTGAAATAGACTGTAATTCCCTTGGCGCTAAGCTCACTTTTCAGAGTCTGAGACCCCTCTTTGGCCGGTCCCTCGAACACTTTCCCCAATACCCATATTCTGCGGCCTCTTTCTTCCTCAGCTTTCTCATTCTCCCAAGGGCCACTTACAAAAGTAAGAAGCAGCGAGCTCTCCAGGGTGTGCGGAAGGGGCTCCCAGAGCTGGTCTTCCATGAACAGCGCCCTTCCTCCAGCTGTGGGCGGGAAGAAGCAGGCCCACTGTGAGCCAGAGAGGGACTTTTGACTGCGAACGCCCACGCACACCCCCAGTGGGCTGGGCTGCCCAGCGATCTCCTGACACCCATCACGTCCCCTCCTACTGTGAGAACGAAGGATTGCTTTGAATCTCATGGTCTGTTGTCCACCACTGGCCCCTCAGCACAATCTCATTCTTCATTTGTTGAGGGGCATTTTACAGGGAAAAAAATTACTGTCTTTTGGGCCACATATGTCACCTCCTAGAAGTTGGCCTGCCCCCATCAGACCTTCAATTTCCTCCAAAGTTCTGGAGTTCAATAGGATCACCACATCAGGCCCCCGGTTGGGGCTTAGGGGTCATGGAACACCCAGCTACTCAGGCACAACACCCAGTAACTTCAGTCAACTCGTCCCTTCTGCTCATGACAAAAAACCAACTCCCAGAAGAGGAGCCACCATTCTGACAGACAAGCAGGCAAAGTGGTACAGAGACTCAGCCTGCACAGCTGCTAACCAAAAAGTTGGAGGTTCGAGTCCACCTCGAGGTGCCTAGGATGAAAGGCCTGGTGATCTATTTTCAAAAAAATCAGCCACTGAAAACCCTGTGGAGCACAGTTCTCTCTTGCTCATACACATGTATATATACACACACACACACACACATATATATATGTATTGTGATGGTTAAGGTTATGTGTCAACTTGGCTAGGCCATGATTCTCAGTGGTTTGGCAGGTGTTATGTAATTATCCTCCATTTTGAGATCTGATGTGAGCAGCCAATCAGCTGAAAGGGGAGCTTTCTTAAGGATGTGTCCTACATCCAATATACATGGATGTGCTGGCAAAACTCACCCTCTCTCCATCCTGCATCTGACTCAACATCCTCAGACTTCCAGTTCCTGGGATGTAAGCCAGTAGCCTGCCATCTGACCAGCAGATTTTGGGTTCATCAGCCCCTGCAACCACATGAGTCGGGAGAAGCCTCCAGCCTGAGGCCTGACCCACAGATTTGGAAGTTGTCATAACTGCATGAGTCATTTCCTTAATATAAGTCTCTCTCTCTATATTTATAAACTATAGAGTTGCTATGAGTCGGAATCCACTCGACAACAGTGGGTTGTTTCTATATATTTATGGAGCCTGGTGGTGCAGTGGTTACGCACTCAGGCTGCTAACAAAAAGTAGGCAGTTTGAATCCACCAGCCGCTCCTTGCAAACCCTATGGGGCAGTTCTACTCTGTCCTATAGGGTCACACTGAGGTGGAATAGACGCGACAGCAATGGATTTGGTTTGAGTTTGGTATATATATATATATACTTCACTGGTTTTGCTCCTTGAGAAACCAGCCTAAGCCATATATCTACATGTATACACACATAAAATGTTTCATGTTTATCTGGTGTATAAGTATTATATGTTTCAGAATCTTTGAAATTGTTGCATGTTTTATTATGAATATTGTTTAAAAGAACTTTCAAGAGTTAGTTTTTAAAAAGCAAAGCATAAACTGTATTTGATTTTGTAACCACGGTCTCAGTAACAGACAAGGCACTTATGAAAATGAAAAGCAACTAACTATAGGCCCTTCTACTGACTATTTATTAGACTAGTAGAGCCATCTTCAAGTCAAACTGGAAATGGATTTGGTTGGATGACTCAAATGCAGAGTTAGATCTCTTAAATAAGAAAAGTGGGAGAGGCGGAGCCAAGATGGCGTAATAGACAGACGCTTCTGGCGAGCCCTCTTTACAACAAAGACCCAAAAAAACAAGTGAAATGAGTATATTTGTGACAAGCTGGGAGCCCTGAGCTCCAAAGGCAAGGTTAGAAAACGAACTGAGTGGCAGGGGGAGGAAGAGACGGTTCAGAAGTGAAGAAGAGCTACCAGACGTGAATTGCAGGGAGCCCTCAGGCAACATTCCCGTAGCGGCAGTGGCAGCAACGGCGGGCTGGTATTAGCATTCGGTCGCAGTTTCGTCAGGGAGAAGCAGCCAGCCGCACAGCCTACTCACACCTGTGGAACCTGAGGAGAATGGCACTCTTGGCAAAAGCTAAGTACTTGCGTATATTTTACCGCGTCCCCGCTCCCACCCCCAAGCTGGCTTCAGTGGCTGAATACCTGGGCCTGAGATAGACCCTGGTGAGCACCTAGAGCCATCCTCCCAGCCTTGGTGAAGGAAAAAATTTGCATTTGAGGGGAAAAGATAATTTGCTAGCTCCATTAACTGGGGGAGCTCAGGACAGAAGCAGCTCCTGTCCAGGCATAAACCATCCGTGGACCTTGAGCACTTTTCCCTTCTGCATGGACCTGTGTGGGCCTATTTTGGGAGAATAGGCCCTCATTGGCAAACTCCAACCATTTCAGCTGTGCGGTAGAGAGGCGGGTGTTTGATGTTTGACATTGCTTTGCCTATTAAACAAGGTCCTCACCTACCCACATCAGGCACCTACGGACTGGTAGCTCCACTTAGGTCACCCAGCCACCTGCAACAGGGATCCAAAGATAACTGGTACCTCCCAGTACTTACAACCAAAATCTTTGGGTGCCCATGGTCCCTCTGCAGAACCCACCCACCAGCACACTGTAGGGAACAGAGATGCATTTTCCTCAGAGACACATGGGGGTCAGTTCTCAGCCCCCTGCCTTGTTCAGAGCATGACCCCCTGCTGCAATCAGATACCGGTACATAGGCCAATCACCCCCGCCCCTCTAAGACTGTACAAGAGAGCCTGTACAACACACTTGATGATCCAAAACCAAACCCGCTGCCATCGAGTCAATTACAACTCATAGCAACCCTATAGGACAGACTAGAACTGCCCCATAGAGTTTTGAAGGAGTGCCTGGGGGATTCAAACTGCTGACCTCTTGGTTAGCAGCCACAGCACTTAACCACTACCCCACCAGGGTTTCCACTTGATGATCAGCTACCTGGAAACCTGAGCTGAATTCATACAAGAAAACTGAACGGACTCCTAGACTGATATACCTGATAACAGTTCTAGCCGGCTGGGGACAGGACAACAGAGCTCCAAAGGCAAAAATAATCAAGCTAGCTCACTCAAGCAACCCATAGGGGTATACCAAAACAAAACAGGCCATGATCACCTCAACAGGCTCTCGAAACAAAGAACCCAGGGATCTTCTAGATGAAAGCGCATTTCTGGAATTACCAGATTCAGAATACAAAAGTTTAATATACAGAACCCTTCAAGACATCAGGAAGGAAATGAGGCAATACACAAAACCAGCCAAGGAACACACAGATAAAACAATTGAAGAAATCAGAAAGATTATTCAGGAACATAATGAAAAGTTTCATAAGCTGGAAAAATCCATAGACAGCAATCAGAAATTCAGAAGATTAACAATAAAGTTACAGAATTAGACAACTCAATAGAAAGTCAGAGGAGCAGAATTGAGCAAGTAGAAGCTAGAATTTCTGAACTGGAAGATAAATCACTTGGCACTAATATATTTGAAGAAAAATCAGATAAAAGAATTTTAAAAAATTAAGAAACCTTAAGAATCGTGTGGTACTCTATCAAGAAAAATAACCTACGGGTGATTGGAGTACCAGAACAGGGAGGGATAACAGAAAACACACAAAAAATTGTTGAAGATTTGTTGGCAGAAAACTTCCCTGATACTGTGAAAGATGAGAAGATATCTATGCAAGATGCTCATTGATCTCCAGGTAAGGTAGATGTTAAAAGAAAGTCACCAAGACATATTATAATCAGTCTTGCCAAAACCAAAGATAAAGACAGAACTATAAGAGCAGTCAGGGATAAACAAAAAGTCACCTACAAAGGAGAGCCAATAAGAATAAACTCAGACTACTCGGCAGAAACCATGCAGGCAAGAACGCAATGGAATGACATATTTAAAAAATTGAAGCAAAAAAATTGCCTGCCAAGAATCATATATCCAGCAAAACTGTCTCTTAAATATGAAGGTGAAATTAAGACTTTTCCAGAGAAACACAAGTTGAGGGAACTTGTAAAAATGAAACCAAAACTACAAGAAATACTAAAGGGAGATCTTTGGTTAGAAAATCAATAATATCAGGTATCAACCCAAGACTAGAACACTGGGCAGAGCAACCAGAAGTCAACCCAGACAGGGAAATCCAAAAAAAAAAAAAAAAAAAAGCCCAAAACAGGGTAACAGCGATGTTATTATATAAAAGAAGACAACATTAAAACAATAAAGAGGGACTATACCCATCATAAAAGATAAAGATAAAGAAGGACACTATATAATGATGAAAGGGACAATACACCAAGAAGATATAACCATATTAAATATTTATGCACCCAATGACAGGCTGCAAGATACATAAAACAAACTCTATCAGCATTGAAAAGTGAGATAGACAGCTCCAAAATAATAGTAGGAGACTTCAACACACCACTTTCGGTAAAGGGCAGGACATCCAGAAAGAAGCTCAATAAAGACACGGAAGATCTCAATGCCACAATCAACCAACTTCACCTCATAGACACATACAGAACACTCCACCCAACAGCAACCAAGTATACTTTCTCTTCTAGTGCACATGGAACATTCTCTAGAATAGACCACATATTAGGTCATAAAGCAAGCCTTAGCAGAATCCAAAACATTGAAATATTACAAAGCATCTTCTCTGACCATAAGGCCATAAAAGTGGAAATCAATACAGGAAAAGCAGGGAAAAGAAATCAAACACTTGGAAACGGAACAATACCCTGCTCAAAAAAGACCGGATTATAGAAGACATTAAGGATGGAATAAAGAAATTCAGAGAATCCAATGAGAATGAAAACTCTTCCTATCAGGACCTGTGGGACACAGCAAAAGCGGTGCTCAGAGGTCAATTTATATCACTAAATGCACACATCCAAAAAGAAGAAAGGGCTAAAATCGAAGAATTATCCCTACAACATGAATAAATAGAAAGAGAGCAACGAAAGAAACCCACAGGCACCAGAAGAAAACAAATAATAAAAATTAGAGCTGAACTAAATGAAATAGAAAACAGAAAAACAATTGGAAGAATTAACAAGAGCAAAAGCTGGTTTTTTGAAAAAAATCAACAAGATTGATAAACCACTGGCCAAACGGACAAAAGAAAAACAGGAGAGGAAGCAAATAACCCAAATAAGAAAAGAGAGCAGTGATATTAAAAAAGACCCAACTGAAATTAAAAGAATCGTATATGATTACTATGAAAAGCTATACTCAAACAAATTCAAAAACCTAGAAGAAATGGATGAATTCAAAGAAACACACTACCTACCTAAACTCACACAAACAGAGGTAGAACAACTAAATAGACCCATGACCAAAGAAGAGGTTGAAAAGGTAATCAAAAAACTCCCAACAAACAAAAAAAAAAAGCCCTGGTCCTGATGGCTTCACTGCAGAGTTCTTCCAAACTTTCAGAGAAGAGTTAACACCACTACTACTAAAGGTATTTCAGAGCTTAGAAAAGGATGGAATGCTACCAAACTGATCCCATGAAGCCACCGTATCCCTGATACCAAAACCATGTCAAAGACACCACAAGAAAATTATAGACTTTTACCCTTCATGAATGTAGATGCAAAAATACTCAACAAAATTCTAGCCAATAGAATTGAACAACATATCAAAAAAATAATTCACCATGAACAAGTGGGATTCATACCAGGTATGCAGGGATGGTTCAACATTAGAAAAACAATGTAATCCACCACATAAATAAAACAAAAGACAAGAATCACATAATTTTATCAATTGATGCAGAAAAGGCATTTGACAAAGTTCAACACTCACTCATGATAAAAACTCTCAGCAAAATAGGAATAGAAGGAAAATTCCTCAACATAATAAAGGGCATTTATACAAAGCCAACAGCCAACATCACCCTAAATGGAGAGAGCTTAAAAGCATTCCCTTTCACATCGGGAACCAGACAAGATGCCCTTTATTACCATTCTTATTCAGCATTGTGGTGGAAGTCCTAGCCAGAGCAATTAGGCTAGATAAAGAAATAAAGGGCATCCAGATTGGCCAGGAAGAAGTAAAAGTATCTCTATTTGCAGATGACATGATCTTATACACAGAAAACCCTAAGGAATCCTCCAGAAAACTACTCAAATTAATAGAAGAGTTCAGCAGAGCATCAGGATAGAAGATAAACATACAAAAATCAGCTGGATTCCTCTACACCAACAAAAAGAACATCGAAGAGGAAATCACCAAATCAATGCCATTTACAGTAGCCCCCAAGAAGATAAAATACTTAGGAATAAATCTTACCAGAGATGTGAAAAAGACGTATACAAAAAAAACTACAGTACACTTCTACAAGAAACCAAAAGAGACTTACATAAGTGGAAGAACATACCTTGCTCATGGATAGGAAGACTTAACATTATAAAAATGTCTATTCTACCAAAAGCGATCTATACATTTAATGCAATTCCGATCCAAATCCCAATGACATTCTTTAATGAGATGGAGAAACAAATCACCAACTTCATACGGAAGGGAAAGAGGCCCCGGATAAACAAGGCATTACTGAAAAAGAAGAACAAAATGGGAGGCCTTACTTTACCTGATTTTAGAACCTATTATACCGCCACAGTAGTCAAAACAGCCTGGTACTGGTACAACAACTGATACATGGACCAATGGAACAGAATTGAGAATCCAGACATAAATCCATCCACATATGAGCAGCTGATATTTGACAAAGGCCCCAAAACAGTTAAATGGGGAAAAGACAGTCTTTTTAACAAATGGTGCTGGCAGAACTGGATATCCATCTGCAAAAAAATGAAACAAGACCGATACCTCACTCCAAGCATAAAAACAAACTCAAAATGGATGAAAGACCTAAATATAAAATCTAAAAGGGTAACAATCATGGGAGAAATTAGAGGGACAGCATTGTTGTTGTTGTTAGGTGCCCTCGAGTTGGTTCCGACTCATAGCGACCCTGTGCACAACAGAACGAAACACTGCCCGGTCCTGAGCCATCCTCACAATCGTTGTTATGCTTGAGCTCGTTGTTGCAGCCACTGTGTCAATCCACCTCGTTGAGGGTCTTCCTCTTTTCCACTGACCCTGTACTCTGCCAAGCATGATGCCCTTCTCCAGGGACTGATCCCTCCTGAAAACATGTCCAGAGTATGTAAGACGCAGTCTCGCCATCCTTGCTTCTAAGGAGCATTCTGGTTGTACTTCCTCCAAGACAGATTTATTCGTTCTTTTGGCAGTCCATGGTATATTCAATATTCTACACCAGCACCACAATTCGAAGGGATCAATTCTTCTTCAGTCTTCCTTATTCATTGTCCAGCTTTCACATGCATATGATGTGATTGACAATACCGTGGCTTGGGTCAGGCGCACCTTTAGTCTTCAGGGTGACATCTTTGCTCTTCAACACTTTGAAGAGGTCCTTTGCAGCAGATTTACCCAGTGCAATGCGTCTTTTCATTTCTTGACTGCTGCTTCCATGGCTGTTGATTGTGGATCCAAGGAAAATGAAATCCTTGACAACTTCAGTCTTTTCTCAGTTTATCATGATGTTGCTCATTGGTCCAGTTGTGAGGATTTTTGTTTTCTTTATGTTGAGATGTAATCCATACTGAAGGCTGTGGTCTTTGATCTTCATTAGTAAATGCTTCAAGTCCTCTTCACTTTCAGCAAGCAAGGTTGTGTCATCTGCATAACACAGGTTGTTAATGACTCTTCCTCTAATCCTGATGCCCTGTTCTTCTTTATATAGTCCAGGTTCTCGGATTATTTGTTCAGCCTACAGATTGAATAGGTATGGTGAAAGAATACAACCCTGACACACACCTTTCCTAATTTTAAACCAATCAGTATTCCCTTGTTCTGTCTGAACAACTGCTTCTTGATCTATGTAAAGGTTCCTCATGAGCACAATTAAGTGTTCTGGAATTCCCATTCTTCGCAATGTTAGCCATAGTTCGTTATGATCCACACAGTCGAATGCCTTTGTCTAGTCAATAAAACACAGGTAAACATCCTTCGGGTATTCTCTGCTTTCAGCCAGGAGCCATCTGACATCAGCAGTGATAACCCTGGTTCCACGTACCCTTCTGAAACCGGCCTGAATTTCTGGCGGTTCCCTGTTGATACACTGCTGCAGCAAGTTTTGAATGATCTTCAGAAACATTTTGCTTGTGTGTGAGATTAATGATATTGTTCTACAATTTCCACATTTGGTTGGGTCACCTTTCTTGAGAATAGGCATAAATATGGCTCTTTTCCAGTCAGTTGGCCAGGAAGCTGTCTTCCATATTTCTTGGCATAGATGAGTGAGCACCTCCAGCGCTGCATCTGTTTGTTGGAACATCTCAATTGATATTCCATCAATTCCTGGAGCCTTGTTTTTCGCCAGTGTCTTCAGAGCAGCTTGGACTTCTTCCTTCAGTACCATTGGTTCCTGATCATATGCCACCTCTTGAAGTGGTTGAATATTGACTAATTCTTTTTGGTATAATGACTCTGTGTATTCCTTCCATCTTCTTTTGATGCTTCCTGCATCGTTTAATATTTTCCCCATGGAATCCTTCACTATTGCAACTCGAGGCTTGAATTTTTTCTTCAGTTCTTTCAGCTTGAGAAACACTGAGCATGTTCTTCCCTTTTGGTTTTCCATCTCCAGCTCTTTGCCCATTTCATTATAATACTTTACTATATCTTCTTGAGAGGCCCTTTGAAATCTTCAGTTCTTTTACTTCATCAATTCTTCCTTTTGCTTTAGCTGCTCGACGCTCAATAGCAAGTTTCAGAGTCTCCTCTGACATCCATCTTGGTATTTTCTTTCTTGCATGTCTTTTCAGTGACCTCTTGCTATCTTCATGGATGATGTCCTTGATGTCATTCCACAACTTGTCTGGTCTTCGGTCACTAGAGTTCAATGTGTCAAATCTATTCTTGAGCTGGTCTCTAAATTCAGGTGGGATATACTCAAGGTCATATTTTGGCTCTTGTGGACTTGCTCTGATTTTCTTCAGTTTCAGCCTGAACTTGCATATGAGCAATTGATGGTCTGTTCCACAGTCGGTCTCTGGCCTTGTTCTGACTGATAATATTGAGCTTTTCCATCATCTCTTTCCACAGATGTAGTCAATTTGATTGCTGTGTGTTCCATCTGGCGAGGTCCATGTGTATAGTCGCTGTTTATGTTGGTGAAAGAAGGTATTTGCAATGAAGAAGTCGTTGGTCTTCCAAATTCTATCATTGGATCTCCAGCATTGTTTCTATCACGAAGGCCATATTTTCCAACTACTGGTCCTTCTTCTTTGTTTCCAACTTTCACATTCCGGTCGCTGGTAATTATCAATTTACTGTCAGTGTCTGTCAGTTCCCCCACGTGTCTGTCAGTTTGTCGTACTGTGGGGGCTTGTGTGTTGCTGTGATGCTGGAAGCTATGCCACCAGTATTCAGATACCATCACGGTCACCCCTTGAGGACAGGTTTCAGCTGAGCTTCCAGACGAAGGCAGACTAGGAAGAAAGACCCGGCAGTCTACTTCTGAAAAGCATTAGCCAGTGAAAACCTTAGGAATAGCAACGGAACATTGTCTGATATAGTGCTGGAAGATGAGCCCCCCAGGTCAGAAGGCACTCAAAAAATGACTGGGGAAGAGCTGGCTCTTCAAAGTAGCCCAGCAAAAAAATAATGATGTGGATGGAGTAAAGCTTTCAGGACCTTCATTTGCTGATGTGGCATGACTCAAAATGAGAAGAAACAGCTGTAAACATCCATTAATAATCGGAACCTGGAATGTACAAAGTATGAATCTAGGAAAATTGGAAATTGTCCAAAATGAAATGGAACACATAAACATCGATATCCTAGGCATTAGTGAGCCGAAATGGCAGGTACTGGCCATTTTTAATCGGACAATCATATAGTCTACTATGCTGGGAATGACAACTCGAAGAGGAATGGTGTTGCATTCATCGTCGGAAAGAAAGTTTCAAGATCTATCCTGAAGTACAACGCAGTCAGTGATAGGATAATATCCCTACGCCTACAAGGAAGAACAGTTAATACAACTATTATTCAAATTTACGCACTACTAGGGCCAAAGATGAAGAAATAGAAGATTTTTATCAGCTGCTGCAGTCTGAAATTGATTGAACATGCAATCAAGATGCATTGATAATTACTGGCAATTGGAATGTGAAAGGGACAACGTTAGGAGCCCTAATACATGGCATAAACAGTATACAAAACCTTATAAAGAATGTAGAAGAAAAACTAGATAACTGGGAGCTCCTAAAAATCAAACACCTATGCACATCAAAAAACTCCACCGAAAGAGTAAAAAGACTACCTACAGACTGGGAAAAAGTTTTTAGCTTTGACATTTCTGATCAGCGCCTGATCTCTAAACTCTAGATGATACTGCAAAAACTCAACTGCAAAAAGACAAATAACCCAATTAAAAAATGGGCAAAAGATATGAATAGACACTTCACTAAAGAAGACATTCAGGCAGCTCACAGATATATGAGGAAATGTTCACGATCATTAGCCGTTAGAGAAATGCACACTAAAACTACAATGAGATCTCATCTCACTCCAACAAGGCTGGAATTAATCCAAAAAACACAAAATAATAAATGTTGGAGAGGCTGTGGAGAGATTGGAACACTTCTACACTGCTGGTGGGAATGTCAAATGGTACAACCACTTTGGGAATGGATTTGTGCTTCCTTCAAAACCTAGAAATAGAACTACCATACGATCCAGCAATCCCACTCCTTGGAATATATCCTAGAGAAATAAGAGCCTTTACTTGAACAGATACATACATGCACACCATGTTTATTGCAGCACTGTTTACAATAGCAAAAACATGGAAGCAACCAAGGTGCCCATCGATGGATGAATGGATAAATGAATTATGGTATATTCACACAATGGAATACTATGCATCGATAAAGAACAGTGAGGAATCTGTGGAACATTTCATAACATGGAGGAACCTGGAAGGCATTATGCTGAGTGAAATTAGTTGCAAAAGGGCAAATATTGTATAAGACAACTATTATAAGAACTTGAAAAATAGTTTAAACTGAGAAGAAAACATTCTTTTGTGGTTACGAGAGGAGGGAGGGAGGGAGGGTGGGAGAGGGGCATTCACTAATTAGATAGTAGATAAAAACTACTTTAGGTGAAGGGAAAGATAGCACACAATACAGGGAATGTCAGCACAATTGGACTAAACCAAAAGCAATGAAATTTTCTGAATAAACTGAATACTTCGAAGGCCAGAGTAGCTGGGCCAGGGGTCTGGGGACCATGGTTTCAGGGGACATCTAAGTCAATTGGCATAATAAAATTTATTAAGAAAACATTCCGCATTATGCTCTGAAGAGTGGCATCTTGGGTCTTAAACACTGGCAAGCAGCCATCTAAGATGCATCAATTGGTCTCAACCCACCTGGATCAAAGGAGAATGACGAACACCAAGGACACAAGGAGATTACGAGCCCAAGAGACAGAAAGGGCCACATGAACCAGAGACTACATCATCCTGAGACCAGAAGAACTAGATGATGCCTGGCTACAACCAATGACTGCCCTGACAGGGAATACAACAGAGAACCCCTGAGGGAGCATGAGAAGTCAGATACAGACCCCAAATTCTCGTAAGACCAGACTTAATGGTCTGACTGAGACTAGAAGGACCCCAGTGGTCATGGCCCCCAGACCTTCTGTTGACCCAGGACAGGAACCATTCCCGAAGCCAACTCTTCAGACATGGATTGGACTAGACAACGGGTTGGAGAGGGATGCTGGTGAGGAGTGAGCTTCTTGGATCAGGTGGACACGAGACTATGTTGGCATCTCCTGCCTGGAGGGGAGATGAGAGGGTGGAGGGTGTTAGAAGCTGGCGATATGGACACGAAAAGAGAGAGTGGAGGGAGAGAGCAGGCTGTCTCATTCGGGGGAGAGTAATTGGGAGTGTGTAGCAAGGTGTATATGGGTTTTTGTGTGAGAGACTGACTTGATTTTTAAACTTTCACCTAAAGCACAATAAAAATTATTTAAAAAAAAAAAAGTAGAACATGGCTAGTTTCTCCCGCCGCCCCAGCCACTCACCCGAGCAGGTATAAAGCTCTGGAGTTGTGCACACGTTTCTCCAGCCAAGCCAAGGAATATTCCTGTGGCTAGATTATGAACCAGTGAATGTCTACAGCAGGGACAGCGCTGACCTACTGTAGCAGGAACAGCAGTTCCCGTGCGGCTCCCAACCCATGTCCAGCACTCACACACTTGGCCCTGCACACTCAAACTGTGGGATCCAAACGAGGAGCACCGATACGGTGGGGGCACAGAGGGCACAAGCAACTGCTTCCCACCATCCCCTTAAGTACCTGTTGTTATCATTTGCTGCTTTTTTGGTTTGTATAGTACATTGTATACATTATATATTATCTACACTGCATATGCATGTTAGAGTTGGACAATTAAAAAAAAAAGAATTGATGCATTTGAATTGTGGTTTTGATGGAGAATATTGAATATACTTTGAACTGCCAGAAGAACAAACGAATCTGTCTTAGAGGAAATACAACCAGAATTCTCCTTAGGAGCGAGGCTGGTAAGACTTTGTCTTTCATACCTTGGGTACCTCATCAGGAAAGATCAACTGCTGGAAAAGAACATCATGTTTGGTGAAGTAGAGGGTCAGCAAAAATGAAGACACTCTCAGTGAGATGAGCTGACACAATAGCCTCAGCAATGGACGTAAGCATACCAAAAATTATACAGTGCAGGGCCTACAACTTTTCATTCTGCTGTACATGGGATCGCCATGAGTCAGAGCCAGCTCAATGCCAACTAACAACAGATGCCACATTGCATATATAATATATGTTATCTATCACAGTTATGTGTTTTCTTTGTGTATAACAGGATATGTATTTTCTGTAATTATATATATTACACACATATATGTAAATTAGGAAAACAAAATATACTTTCCAGTGCACAGAGGATGCCATACAGAGGCCCTGTCATGTCAGACGGAACATAAGCACATACAAAAAAGAGACTTCCCAGGCTCAGATGAACTCTGAACTTCCTCCGGCCCTGAGGTCCTAGATTTGGATTCTGATCTTCTTACACAGCTCGCTCTGGGAATTGGGGTGAGCTGGGGGCCGGGAGACAGGGAGAGGGAGCCCTGAGCCTGTGTTGCTCCTGGAGTAGTGACTTGAGAACCAGAAGCAGTCCATGTGCCCATACATGCCCACCCAAGTCTAGGAAAACAGAGCGTTTAAAGCTAAAACCAGCAGACCTGATCACTGCAGAAAACCCAGAGGACATTGCCAAGAGAGTTTTGTTTTTTGTCTTTATGCCTTAGTGAAAAAAAATCATTGATTCTCTCCCTGATTCGGATTTTTGCCTCAATTAGTGGAGGTCAGGGTGAGAACAGGTGTGACTAAAGCACACGTTAGAATTTCCTAGACGATGACACGGGTTGATGACTGGTGGGCTGTTCCAGTGATAAAAAGGGCACCTTAGCCCAGTGTAAAGTCCCTGCTCTGTCTCATAACCGTGAGCAAGCTGCTTACCTGCTCTGGGCCCAGATTCTCCCTTGGCAGGTAGAGATATTCCTGATCATTCACGGGCCATGCAAGGCTCGGAGGCCAGAGAAGCCAGAGGCCTAACCGTGTGCTCTGAGGTGTCCAGCCAGGAGACCCTCTCACAAGATGGGCTCTTCTGAGGCCCCTGCCCTTTGGAGGGTGTCCAGGCAGGTTACAAAAAGACCGCTCTGGCCTGCAGCTTCCTGAGCATGGCACGGGTTTGAAACTGTCTGTTATTGCTTTTTCTGGGGCTCCAGGCACTCTCCAGTATCGTCCTCTTGGCTCTTCCAGCAGAAGGCCTGGGGAATCCTGAATGCGGGTGGCAGACACATGAGTGAATGCCATCCTTCTGCTATTTGGCAACGACAGAGAAAGCCCACCAGCTGACCAAGCCTCTGGACATTTGCCGGCCATCTGTGGGATCAGGGTGCCCCACTCATTAAAGAACCCTGGGAAAATTTTAGTGCTGCTTTAGTAATCTTCAGGCCTCTCAGGACACATGAGAATCTTTATTTCCCCTGGGAAAACCTTCTGATTCTTTCTCTGAAAGGGCTGTTTCTTCTTCCCCTTGCCATCTTGGAAGCCAGAGGTTTAGTGGCGAGGGGGGAGGAGTGGGGCAGACGAGGGGTGGAATGACATTCTGAGGTGCCACAAACATGAAAGGCATGTGGCTGAGGTAGCCAGACAAGAGGGGGGAAGGTGTTTCTGTTGACACGTGGCCATGATCAACATCTATTCGTCTTGAAATTGGGGGTACACAACTTAGAGACTGCCCCTGGGTACTTGTTACCCTCACCATACCCTTCTCAGAAGCCCAAATTCAGTGTCATGTTCAAGGGCTTAGGAGAATGGAGATGCCCTTTGCAGTAATTGGCTCAGCCTCAAGGGTGACAACTGCTCTGGGCTTGAGTTCTGAAAAATTTCACCCAGTGCCAGCCCTGGGGTGGTGAGGAGTGCTGGTCCCAAGTTGCTTTTCAATTACCCAAGTCCTACTCTTAGGGGACTGCGTGGCCCTACAACCAAGGCCACCAGGCTAGCAAGAGGCTACGCTTGGGTCTTAACTGCAGCCAAATCCCCATCCATTCCCAACTCCGCTGCCTGGATGGCGTCCTCCATGCCCTGCCTGTGCCCACAGGCCCCAACTTCTCCGCAGAGCTGAGCAGGCTGGGAGCCGAGCGCAGCACAGAGATTAGACTTAAGCCCTTAGTGTCTCTCAAGTGCTTAAATAACAGCCTCTCCAGGCTCCCATCAATGCTGCTCAGAGCAGCCACCAGAGCTACATTTTATCTTAATTCTTAAATTCTGTCTCTAAAAATCTCTTCCTGGGTCTATTTTGTGCCTGTCTCCGCTCATTTAACAGTGCACCCTGACCTACAGCCTTGCCCTCCTATTTAATGAACCTGTTCTCACACAGCCTCTCTCATTTAAGAAGGAAGGCAAGACAATACCTTAAAGTCCTTTGAAGCACCTTGGGGCCTGGGAGAACCATCCCCAAAACACAGTCCATAAGTAATTCCCAAGGCCACCAAGCCACAAGGCATTGTTATAGCTTTCTAGCAACTTAAATTCCAGGAAGCTGCACACATTTTGCCTCTTAATTGCATCTCCCTTAAATATTCTATGTGTAAGCCAGTTCCTTCCAACCAGACCCTACGTTCCCTGTGAGCATGAGCAATGCTATGTCTGTGCCCTTGTGCAGGTGTGAAGTGTAGTTTTGAAATTTTCTTGTTGAAGAGTGAGGGAAGAAGCCTGACTTCAATTGAGGGAGGGAAGTGGAGGGGCTTTCCCATCCGGGGGGACTTGGGGAAATCCCTGAACTTCTGAGCCTGTCCCTTAAAATGAGAATAATCATGGGAATGTTTACCCATGTCTCCAGGGTGCTTCAAAGTTTAGGTGGGTAAAGTGGATGTGGAAGAACTTTGTAAACTCTAAAATCTAAACTGTTATTAACTGACATTTGGAAGTAATCAGACCCAAAACTCCTTGCCCCACTTAAAGGCTGGAAAGTTTTTCCTGCATCTTGGAAGGTGTTTTCCTCACTATCATCGGAGGCTGCTCATGGATTAGAGTCTTCCTAGCTTGCGCCTTAGATCAGGTCTGAGTAGGAGGCCTGGATCTTGGGACATGCAGGTATCTCCCAGAGATACAGCTGAAGGAGAGTCTGACTACTGAACAGGTGGCCACACCCAACCACACCCCTTGCCTGACCCCATCCAGGTGATCTGCTTAGTGAGGACAGGGAGCCAGAGGAGCCCAGGTCATTCATCTGAAAGCCAACCCAAGGGTGTGAACAATAGAGTCTCAGTTCTGGAGAATAAGGAGCCATGAAGAATATGCATTAGAATTTGTTGCCTGTAGGAAACGAGAAGATGATATGCATCCTCTATCTCCCATTCCCACTTGGTCAGGATTTGCCACATAGTGTGTTACCTCCCTCACACTTGCAAGGTAGAATGTGTTGGAAAAGAGTAGGTGGGTTTCTGCAGGCGTCCCATGCAATGGTGGCAGAAAGTAAGAGGTACTGAAGCTGCTGAAGAAAGGTGCTGTCAGGTACATTTGTCAGAGTTGGTTACATCAACAATGGCTGGATTAAGAAGGTGAGCCAAGAGAATGTGATGTGGGTAAGAGAGGCATTCAATCCATTGCAGAGGAATATTGTCATAGCTCAGGGCTTGGAAGGAAAACAGTTTATAAAAGGTGACTTCACAAACCAGAATTTCAAGTGTAAAAATCCAGTGCTGTGACTGACAGTCCATAGGATCTACAAACAGGAGATAACAGAGCAAACTGAAAATAATTTTAAAGAAAGTGGTTGTTAAAGCCTCCAAGAGATAAAAGTCAGGCTGGTATATATGAAAAAATAACAAGGAGTTATGGGGAGAAAAAAAAAAAGCTAAGTAGTTATAAAACAAGAAGACATCATTATAAAAAAAATCATGGACATGGAAACTATAGTTACGGAAAACTCAATAGATGGACTAAATAGTTAATGAGTCACTGATGAAAAAATAATTAGCCAAATATAAGACAGAACCAAGAAAATTACCTGGACTCAGCACAAAGAGTCAGAGAGACAAGAAGTATGAAAAAACAATAAACAGATATAAAGGTAGATTGAGAAGAGCCAACATACACCCTCAATTAATACTGAAGAGAGAAAATAGGCAAAATGATGATGAGGCAATATTTGAACTGACAGTAGCTGAGAATTTCCCAGAATCAAAGAACAGGATAAGTTAGATTTAAAGATCTAATCAAATACCAAGTAGGACAAGTAAAACAGAACCCACACTTGGACACATCACAATGTAATTGGAGAACATCAGGAATAAAGAGAAAAGGGTAAAGGCTACCAGAGAGGAAACACAGTTTACCTACACAATAACTGTGATCAGATTGACAGCAGACTTCTCACCAGTGTCAACAAAGGCCAGGAAACAATGGAATAAAACCTTGAAGATGCTAAAGGGCAAAGATTATGAACCTAAAATTCTACTTGCATTCAAGCCATCATGTAAGAATGAGGATAAAGTAAAGATATTTTTGGACAGACAAGGACTCAGAAAGTCAGATCTCTGCTGAAAAATACTTAGGAATCTATTGCAGTGAGGGGGAAAAAACACAAAGTAGTGAAATCCAGAAATAAGTTGTGAACAGGAATAAATAAATAAAAGAAAATATGTTTGGGAAAATATACAAAAAAGCTGTCATTAAAATACAATAATAACAACAACAAAACAATAACAAAAAGGTATTAGCTTCTACATATATACCAATAAGCTCAAAATGAACCCCTAGACAATAACGTAGGAGCCTGGAGAATGTCTGAGAAGGGATAAAACCATGCTGAGGTTCTTTTCTTGTTCAGGACAAAGTTAGAAATAGCTATGCAAATTTAGGCTTTGCTAGAATATGTTTAAATTTGCATATTTAAAGTTTAAGGTTAACCATTAAAATATCATAAATAAAAGATACTATCTGCATCCAATAAAAGAAAAAAGGGACAAAAATATATGCAGACTGAGTGAACAAGCAGCATTGTGCCACAACTTTAATACACTTTGTGAAACTTGCGCATAAAATACTACAACCACCAGGAAATAATAATGGGTGCTAAGATAAAATGCATAACTTTAAGATGTAATTATTCTTTTTTAGAAAAAAAGAGGAAAATAACATGAAATTTAATTATTCTTTTCTGCTTTGCTCATTCTTTTGCTTTGAGATACCCACAGCCCTAGACTGTTCCTATTATGGTACCAGTATTGTTATAGAAATTAGTCAAAAATGGTTTCTGTGTATTGGCCCCAAGTTATTTACTTCTTCATAGCAAGCCTAGGTCCATTAGTCCAAAAAGCCTACTGGCACCAGACTCCGATTTCCACACATCCAATTGTTTTAAAAATAGATCAAATAAGCAGATTTTTGATCACTTGCAGGCTCCCTGTTTTGCATACCCTGTGAAATCACTCCCAGCATATACTAACGCTCACAGCGACCCTATAGTATAGAGTAGAACTGCCCCATAGGGTTTCCAAGGAGTGGTTGGTGGATTCAAACTGTCAGCCTTTTTAGTTAGCAGCGAGGTCATAACCACTGTGACACCAGGGCTCCCAAAAGCTGCATCCAGTGTGAGGCACACCACCCTGAGACTAACAGTCTTGTGCTCTACCAACTGAGCTAGCCAGGCGAGTGTATATTAGCCCTAGATAAGACAAACCCTGCTGTTCTAAGGACCCTGAGGTGCTGCTTCTTGTGGAGTTCTTTCACCCAGAGACTCCACTTCACTACAGGAGGGCATTCCTTAAGGTGCACCTAAGCTTCCCCTGCCCCTTTCTAGTCTCCAGGGTTGTCATTCCCCTTTCCTTTCCACTGGCCCCCTGCTCTGCTTTTCTCTGGAAGGCCTCTTGCTGTGGGGGTCCACCCCCTGCATGCAGCTGCCTATGAGTGGGCCCTAATAAATGGCTTGTTGTGCACTGATGCTGTCTCACAGCCACATCTCTTTCCTTGATCAGCCCCAAATTCCCTCAAACCCACAAGCGTAAACCCTGGAAATCCTAAGGATTTGGGGATCCCAACATTCATCATGGCAAAAATCTGCCTTTCTCCCAAGTAACTGGTATCTTTGTATCTTTTGGTCAAGGTGAATCAAGTAACAGATCATATTTACTTCATTGTTTTGGCTACTAGGAAAAACAGATTTTTATTCATGATCTAACTGTAGTGGCTATGAAAGACATCACAACACCCATGTACCCTAACTCTAACTTCCTTCCATTTTGCAAGTGTATTTTCCCTCTGATCTAATGCCTTCATCCTGTTTGTTTCGTGTCCTGCAATTACTGGCTGGGTGACCTTGGGCAAGCAATGTAACTTCCTGTGTCTCATGTCTGTAAAATTATGATAATTAATATACCTACATCTTTGGATTAAATGAGTTAAGTGTGTGTGCGTGTGTGCGCGTATCACTTAGAATAATTAGGCTCATAGTGAGGAAAAAAAAAATTTTTTTTTTTTTTTAGTGAGGATCAGTGAGTATGGCCTGTCATCATTGTGGTCCTCTGGATGATGCATTTTTGTAAGCTGTCCCAAGCAATGGGATGGGATGGAGCACACATTAATAATACCACTTACTTGGTAAACATTGCATAAGAATCCAATGCACAGAGCTGGGCATGGGGATTTTAAAATGAAAGACATGCCATGGTCCCTACCATCCTCCAAATGAGACACATGAATAAACAAATAAGTAAATAAATTCATAGCAGGAGGATATAGATTTTGTGAGAAGACGCAAGGGCAGCATCGCTTGTTGGTAGAAAGCAGGTGAGGCGCAGGCAGAAACTCAACCGAGTATTGTGAACCTCCCCAGGTTGCATGTAATGGCTACTGAGAGCCACTGAGCAATACACACTTACAATTGGCATGAGCTGTCGGAGGAGGAGAGGAAGTCCTGAGGTCAAGGTTTAAGAACTCAAAGATGTTACCAAGCATTTGTTGTGTATCAGACAGTGTGCTGGTTTTATGTGCATTATTTTGTTTAATCTTTAGGACAGCGTTATTATTATCAGGAATTTAGAGATGGGGACAATGAAGAATGAAGAGGTAAAGTAACATTCCTGAGGTCAGACAGCTGGACAACTTAAGCAGTGGCATCCTAGCACCCAAGCCTGGACTCACTGTACCTCCTACCCTGGTTCTCGAAATTGCCACTCTTCCAAGGCAAAATTTTAAGACCCCACAATTAAACTACACCATCAGAGCTCCTGATCATGATGGCCCTACCCACACTGGCATCACACCTAAACTACACCATGAGTGCTTTCTGATCATGATGGTCCTACCCACCTGGACCCCAGACCTAAACCACACCATGAGTGCTCCCTTATCATGATGGTCCTATCCACTTGAACTCCAAGACCAGACTACACCACGAGTGCTTCCTGATCATGATGGTCCTATCTACTTGAACCCCACACCTAAACTACACCATGAGAGTGATAAGAGGTGAAACTAGCCAGCTTGCGACAAAGACTGGGGAATTCAGTTTTAAATCTCTAAAACAGGACACGTTGTTCAGATGCTGTGTTTGGTGCTGTAGTTGTCCCCTAATGTGACACAGTTGGTTTCTTCTCCTTCCTTAGCAGTTCTCCGAGACCTGAGCACCAGCCCCTAGCCACAGCTCTCTGTCAACTTCTCCTGCTTTCAACACTACTTCTCATTTTGTATTCTCTTGTCCTTTTCAAAAGGCACATTCTTTCATGAGGCTGGGAGGAAAACTGTCTGATTAGGGCAATTCATTCTACACTGTGAATGATGGCTCCTAAATAACGATATTTTAAAAGAGTACTACCATTCTGTGCCCCACGTGTCTGTCAGTTTGTCATACTCTGGGGGCTCGCGTGTTGCTGTGATGCTGGAAGTTATGCCACCAGTATTCAGATACCAGCAGGGTCACCCATGGAGGACAGGTTTCAGCTGAGCTTCCAGACTAAGACAGACTAGGAAGAAGGACCCAGCAGTCTACTTCCGAAAAGCATTAGCCACTGAAAACCTTATAAATAGTAGTGCAACATTGTCTGATATAGTGCTGGAAGATGAGCCCCCCAGGTTGGAAGGCACTCAAAAGATGACTGGGGAAGAGCTGCCTCCTCAAAGTAGAGTCAAACTTAATGACATGGATGGAGTAAAGCTTTCGGGATCTTCATTTGCTGATGTGGCATGACTCAAAATGAGAAGAAACAGCTGCAAACATCCATTAATAATCGGAGCCTGGAATGTATGAAGTAAGAATCTTGGAAAATTAGAAATCATCAGAAATGAAACATCGACATGCTAGGCATTACTGAACTGAAATGGACTGGTATTGGCCATTTTGAATTGGACAATCATATAGTCTACCACGCTGGGAATGACAACTTGATGAGGAATGGTGTTGTATTCATTGTCCAAAAGAACATTTCAAGACCTATCCTGAAGTACAATGCTGTCAGTGATAGGATAATATCCATACGCCTACAAGGAAGACCAGTTAATACGACTATTACTCAAATTTACGCACCAACCTCTAGGGCCAAAGATGAAGAAATAGAAGATTTTTATCAGCTGCTGCAGTCTGAAATTGATTGAACATGCAATCAAGATGCATTGATAATTACTGGTGATTTTAATGCAAAAGTTGGAAACAAAGAAGAATGATCAGTAGTTGGAAAATATGGCCTTTGTGATAGAAACAATGCTGGAGATCCAATGATAGAATTTTGCAAGACCAAGGGCTTCTTCATTGCAAATACCTTCTTTCACCAACATCAACGGTGACTATACACCTGGACCTCGCCAGATGGAACACACAGAAATCAAATTGACTACATCTGTGGAAAGAGATGATGGAAAAGCTCAATATCATCAGTCAGAGCAAGGCCAGGGACCAACAGTGGAACAGACCATCAATTGCTCATATGCAAGTTCAAGCTGAAACTGAAGAAAATCAGAGCAAGTCCACAAGAGCCAAAATATGACCTTCAGTATATCCCATCTGAATTTAGAGACCATCTGAAGAATAGATTTGGCACATTGAACACTGGTGACCAAAGACCAGATGAGTTGTGGAATGACATCAAGGACATCATCCATGAAGAAAGCAAGAGGTCATTGGAAAGACAGGAAAGAAAGAAAAGGCCAAGATGGATGCTGGAGGACACTCTGAAGCTTGCTCTCGAATGTCGAGCCGCTAAAGCAAAAGTAAGAATTGGTGAAGTAAAAACTGAACAGAAGATTTCAAAGGGTGGCTCGAGAAGACAAAGTAAAGTATTATAATGACATGTGCAAAGAGCTGGAGATGGAAAACCAAAAGGGAAGAACACACTCGGTGTTTCTCAAGCTGAAAGAACTGAAGGAAAAATTCAAGCCTCAAGTTGCAATAGTGAAGGATTCTAGGGGGAAAATATTAAACGATGCAGGAAGCATATAAAGAAGATGAAAGGAATACACAGTCATTATACCAAAAAGAATTAGTTGATGTTCAACCATTTCAAGAGGTGGCATATGATCAGGAACCAATGGTACTGAAGGAAGAAGTCCAAGCTGCTCTGAAGGCATAGGCAAAAAACAAGGCTCTAGGAATTGATGGAATATCAATTGAGATGTTCCAACAAACAGATGCAGCGCTGGAGGTGCTCACTCATCTATGCCAAGAAATATGGAATACAGCTTCCCGGCCAACTGACTGGAAGAGAACCATATTTCTGCCTATTCCCAAGAAAGGTAATCCAACTGAATGTGGAAATTATAGAAAAATATCATTAATCTCACAAGCAAGCAAAATTTTTCTGAAGATCATTCAAAACCGGCTGCAGCAATATATCAACAGGGAACTGCAAGAAATTCAGGCCGGTTTCAGAAGAGGACATGGAATCAGGGTTATCACTGCTGATGTCAGATGGCTCCTGGCTGAAAGCAGAGAATACCCGAAGGATGTTTACCTGTGTTTTATTGACTATGCAAAGGCATTCAACTGTGTGGATCATGACAAATTATGGATAACATTGCAAAGGATGGGAATTCCAGAACACTTAATTGTGCTCATGAGGAACCTTTACATAGATCAAGAAGCAGTTGTTCAGACAGAACAAGGGAATACTGATTGGTTTAAAGTCAGGAAAGGTGTGTGTCAGGGTTGTATTCTTTCACCATACCTATTCAATCTGTAGGCTGAACAAATAATCCGAGAACCTGGACTATATGAAGAAGAACGGAGCATCAGGATTGGAGGAAGACTCACTAACAACCTGCATTATGCAGATGACACAACCTTGCTTGCTGAAAGCGAAGAGGACTTGAAGCACTTACTAATGAAGATCAAAGACCACAGCCTTCAATATGGATTGCACCTCAACATAAAGAAAACTGGACCAATGAGCAACATCATGATAAACAGAGAAAAGATTGAAGTTGTCAAGGATTTCATTTTCCTTGGATCCACAATCAACAGCCATGGAAGCAGCAGTCAAGAAATCAAAAGACTCATTCCATTGGACAAATCTGCTGTAAAGGACCTTTAAAGCGTTGAAGAGCAAAGATGTCACCTTGAATTCTAAGGTGTGCCTGACCCAAGTAATGGTATTTTGAATCACATCATGTGCATGTGAAAGCTGGGCAATGAATAAGGAAGACCGAAGAAGAATTGATGCCTTTGAATTGTGGTGTTGGCGAAGAATCTTGAATATACCATGGACTGCCAAAAGAAGGAATAAATCTGTCTTAGGAGAAGTACAATCAGAATGCTCCTCAGAAGCAATGATGGTGAGACTGTGTCTTACATACTTTGGGCATGTTGTCAGGAGGGATCAGTCTTTGGAGAAGGAC
Organism: Elephas maximus indicus; assembly: GCF_024166365.1. NCBI lineage: Eukaryota > Metazoa > Chordata > Mammalia > Proboscidea > Elephantidae > Elephas > Elephas maximus. The sequence continues at coordinate 78,588,971 of NC_064834.1, read as the reverse complement.
ATCATGCTTGGAAAAGTACAGGGTCAGCGGAAAAGAGGAAGACCCTCAACGAGGTGGGCTGACACAGTGGCTGCAACAATGGGCTCAAGCATAACGATTGTAAGGATGGCGCAGGACCGGGCAGTGTTCCGTTCTGTTGTGCATAGTGTCACTATGAGTCGGAACTGACTCGACAGCACCTAACAACAACAATACCATTCTGTGATGTGAGCCTGTTATTGCTTTCTACTGCTGAGTAAATATTTTATTGTTTGTTTATCCAGTTGCCCATTCACCTGTTGATGGACCTTCAGGTTGCTTTCAATTTGGAGGCTCATAGAAATGAAGCTGCTGTGCAGTTTCTCTGTTTCTGTCTTTAAAAAATCTCTTATGAAATAAATATCCCAGATGAGAAACTCTTGTCTGAATATGCCTGGCCTAGAGCTCACCACCCACCGCCTCCTTCCCTTACATGCCTGGCCTTTGTCCAGGGGCCTTCATGAAGCCCAATTAGCTTTGCTTTTTCTGGGACTACAGGACATTAACTCTAAATTTCTGCCTTGGACCAGCTCCTTCTCCAGAACTAGCCCCCTTTGAAGCTGAGCAAATGAGGGTACCACTTGGGCAGAGCCAAAGGAAGTGGATTAGCCATGATCATGCATAATTTATATAGAATTTGTGCAGCCGTGAAAATAGGCCAAAGCATATTTTAAAAAATAAATCAGACTTGATGAATTGGAGAGGCTGCTCGCCATTGTTCGTTTCCCGGAAAGTCTGTTCTGTTCTTCTCTGTTCAGCCTGACTCAGTTTCCTCTGCTGAGGCTATCTGAAACTCTGGCCTTTCTATGCCAGCCAGACTTCCACTTAGCCAGGGTGGCCTGCTGCTTCAGTGCACTGTCCTGGCAGGCATCTCAGGCTGCGAACTCTGCACCCGCCACAAGCAAGGGCTGAGCGATGTTGCAAAATTCTATGGCGGGCTAGGATCTCCAGTTCCTGCAAAGAACTAGGAAAGGGGCCTCAGCTGGCCAACCTTCCTTCAGGCTGGGCTGCCGCAAAGGGGGCTGTGTGCCTTTAAGAAGCAAAAATTAATGCAAAGCTTATTACAATCCCGGTGGTTGCTAACGCTTCCTCCCTTCCACTGTCCAAGTGTCTGAATTTCAGCTTCAGATGAGTGTGGCCTGCTGGGATTTGAGCTGCCAGTTTAATTAGTGTTCAGTAATTTCAATAATGAGTGACAATTCATCGGGGCTTTTAGGTTGGTCTTCTGTTCAGAAGCAAATCAATAATCCACAGTTTTTCCCCTTCTTTAAAGACAAGAAAGTGGCATGTGAGTTACACCAGACGAGAGAAAATAAATGAGGAAACCGCTCAAGTCCCTCCGTAACTTGAGAGGCAATTGGCTTTAATGGCGTGGGCAGCCTCCCCATTCTGTGGATGTTACTGGAAGAACAGAAAGGTCATTAGTAGCTGGAAAGAGGCTCTCGGATTCTCACAGTAAACAGTTTGCCCTGGCTGTAACCATAGTGATTTGGGTAAATGAACACAGGTATACGGATTACTACTGTATTCCCCAGGCTGCCTGTATTATTGCCTCTGAAGATATAAAAACAATTGAGGCTAATTGTATGAGAGTGAGTTTATTACAAACATAAATGGAAAGGAAGAAAGAAAGCACGGATATTCTTCCAGAGACACCCCTCCTACCCCCGCCACCTCACCGCCATGGCTCCCCCAGCTGTATCTATAATCTCTGCTTCCTCTGGTGTCTGATCTATGGCTGCTGCAAACTTGTCCTCGTTGTTTGCAGAAAGACACCACGCGTGGAGACACGGTGTTGCTGGGCGTGAGGGCTTCTGTGGATGGATCTGGAGATCTGGCTTTAAGTGGCTGTCTTCACGCTCCGTAGTGCAATCAGGACTCGGCAATTACTTCCTTACTGCTGGTAGCTGCGTGGAGCAGACGAGCTTCAAAGCCAAGGGAATGCATTTATCTCAGCAAAGACATAGGGCTGGCATGCCGTGCCCCAGCCAGTAGCTGAAAAGTTACCTGCATTATGACGGATACCCTGCCAGTAGACTGAGTCTGCAGCTTTTCTATAAACCCTCATGCTCTCTTTTCTTACAGCTACAAAGAGTCCTTCTTCATAAGGTGTTGTGATTTGCAGTATACAAACCCATTAAAAAAACACAAATGGAATCCCCAGCTGGGAAGGTCAAGTCTAATGAGATGGGCTGTTGTGAGGAGTGGTAGCTCACAGCATCCCCCATGTAGGCCAGAGGTGGCTCCAAGTGAACAGCTGCTTATAATTATTATTATCTGATACTTCTCAGCCACCTCAGGTGCTATTTTTTTTTCTCACAAGAGAACAGATTAATTGTGTATCAACTGATATACATAAAAAAGGTTTTGATGGGAGGCTTAATAAAGTAACATTAAATAGGCAATCCCACTGAAATTCTGATGTGTATATTCTTAATTAAATTCCTTTGTACTGTACAGTTATTCGGGTGCATTCTATTTCCTTTTGCACTGAGTGGATGGGAAGCCAGAGATGGTGGTGGAAGGGAAGAAGATGCACAAGGAAAGGGCACTTTCCTCTTCTCAAACCCTGCCCACCCAGGAGGAAACTGAAAAGAAAGAAAAGACAACTCTCAAGGTGATGCCCAAGCTACTATTGGAACCTGTGTCTACCCAAACCTGAAGTTCTCTAACGCTAAAGAATTCACCTGTGCCAATTAAAATTCCAGTGGTTTCTCTGTTCTGAGTAGGAATGCAGAGCCATCTTAAAATAAAGGTATGAATACAAGAATCAAAGAGGATGAAGAAGGAGAAGAAGAGGAAGAACAAGAAGAGAAGAGAAAATAGGAGAAATAGAAGACAAAGACTAAGAAGAAGAGTCAGACAAAGAAGAAGGAGAGGAAGAAAGAGGAGGAGAATAAGACAAAGAAATAAAAGAAAGAAGACGGAGGAAGAGGATGAGGAGGAAGAAAAGATGAGGAAGAAGAAAGAGAAATAGAGGGAGGAGAAATAGAAGAAGGAGGAGGAGGGAGAGGAAGAAGAGAATGCGGCAGCCCCAGATTCACTCTGAAGAATTACCATTGAGCCCGAGAAGGATAAATAGGTGTTTAAACCAACATGTAGAGGTAATGATGCAGGTATAAGTCATTAACTGCCTTGAAGGTCATCACGCACCACTCCGCTCTAGAGCAGCCGCACCAAGAACCAGGACCTCCGGGCTGTCCTGCAACTGCCCAATTTTGCCACTTTGGGGAAGTCACAGTCTTTGCTTTCATGGCTAAAAGTGTCTTTTGCTACAATGGAAAAAGAGAGTAAGAAAACAAAGCAGTGGAGCTGAAGTGCTTTGGGCCAAAATATCTGCATGTTATTGATATGACGGAAGCTTATTGCTAAATTGTCTGGAAAGCTGTGTAACATTTGGTTATACCCACGTTTACAACATGATGTGAAAAATAAGGCAGATTAAAACTCCAAACTAAATATCCTACCCAGAGAAGAGAACTTGAATTTTATTTTAAGCTTGTCTTTAGAGAGATTCTAAATTTTTTTTAAATAGTTACAGTTAGCATACAGATAACTTTGTACAAAATAGTTACAATTAGCATATATGTATATTTGTCCATCAGGCCAGTTCTTTAGAAAGCCCTCTGAAGTCACTGTTTTTTATTATCTTAATTTTATCCATGAGGTAACTGCAGTGCAGAAGGTTAAATACCAGCCCTGAGGGTGCGCAAGCAAAGGGGTGGAGGGAGGCCTTCAATTCACACCCTCTAACTCCAAGCTGGAGCCCTGGTGGTGTAGCAGTTAAGAGCTTGGGTGCTAAGGAGAGGGCTGGCAGTTCAAATCCACCAGCCTCTCCTTGGAAACCCTATGGGGAAGTTCTACTCTGTAGAAGAAAAAAATAAATAAATATCCTACCCAGCTTCTTCCCTATGAGGGCTAAGGTGCATTTTCTAGCTTCATTAAGGGTGAGACGCTGTGGGGACAGCCAGGAGGACCTGTAGGGGCAGGGCCTCCTGGAATGAATGAGCCATGCATCTTCTGAAGCCGGAAAATGGAATGTCACCAGCAGGAAGAACAATCTGAAATTCTCCGTACAACTCTGGGCCTAGTACTGCCAAGTGGAGCACATACACACAAAGACACCTGCATAACCACATGATACATATGCATAAACACACATCCATATACAAATATACACATGAACATATAAACACACGCATGCATGCATAAATACACCTCCACATATATGCAAACACGTATGTGTACATACATAAACACACCTACACATGCATACACAGACACATGGATTCATACACATACACATGCATCCATACACATATGTCCACCTGCAATATACACAGATACACATGTGTGCATACAAAAACTCACCTACATATGCATACATATATACACATACATGTGCATTCATATTCACATGCATCCATGCACACATAAGAATGCGCACATATACACGAACACAGGTTCACACATAAGCACACCTACATACACATGCATGCACACACAGATTCTCAGGGATCTCTGTGTGTCTTTTGGGCCCCCCAGTGCTGGGCATGGAACACCATATGGTATTCCTCTGGTCAGCAAGGTTGGTTCCAATCACGATTTGTGAAGGTTTGTTACTCAGGTGTCCTTGTGTTCTTTTCCTTCCCGGGGCTGAAAGATGATTTCTCCCACACCTGCTGCGTGTGGGCCTTGCTCCTGGCCACCCTATGGAAGACACAGGCACTGGAATGGGGATTGAATTTTCCAGTTCCTTTCCTGAGACAAGATAGGATTGTTTTGCTTAAAAGACATTTGTGGGAAAATTGAAATTCCCAGAATCAGAAAATGGTCCCATAGCACTGGTCATGCTGCACCCTGGCTATAGGCTCGGTGGTAGGTGCTCAGTCTCTTTAATGGTGCTTGGCCACCTGCCACCCCACCCTAGCCAGCGTCACTGCAGCTGGGCACTTTGTAGGAGAGTCCACAGGGACTTCCCAGCCCACCCGACGGCAACTCTCTGCCCACCTAAGCCCTCCTTGCTCACCCCTGTCCCCTACCACCCTGCATGTGACCCTACGTCCTGCCTGGTCGCCACACCGAGGATCTTGGCCTGATGGTGTCCAAGCTGAGCTACCACTGTTCCATGAACATTCCCTGCTTTCTGCCAGCCAGCCACGGCTCGGCTGCTCTCTCAGTACTCAAGCATGCCAAGATGTTTGTTGACTCCCCAACCATGAGCTGAGGATGCCACCGAGCCTGGATCCCTGGGACTGGCAGCCATGCCAGTGCCAACATAGCCCCCATGGCTGGTGAAAACCGATAACTCCTACCAGCACAGCTCCCAGATGGACTGTCCCCAAATAACCAGGTGTTCAACTTCATGAGGAAAATGGTGAGACTTTTTTTCTAGAAACTCTCCATCCCAAGAACACTGCTCATTGTGGCTACCACTGCCCAGGAATCTGGTCTTTGACAGATTCAAGGCTGCTAATATGTTGTAGGTTAGAACAGTTAGCTACCCCTTGAACACAGAGGATGGCGAGATGGTGAGGTTGGGTAGATGACTCTTAGAAGTCCATCTGCCACAGGAGAGGCCGCAGAGCTTGGGCACCACTGCCTGCTGCTTTGTTGTCTGCTTGCTATCTGCACACCAGCTGTATATGAAGATGGGTGGATGTCACTCAGTCCGAACTTTATCGAGTGTTTGGAATGGGGAAGCATTATACCCCCGGACGGTCTGTCTGTCTGTTTACCATACTGTGGTGGCTTGCATATTGATATGATGCTGGAAGCTATGCCACTAGCATTTCAAAAACCAGATGGGTCATCCATGGTGAACAAGGTTTGGCAGAACTTTCAGACTAAGACAGACTAGGAAGAAGTACCTGGTGATCTACTTCCAAAAACTAGATAATGAAAGTCTTATAGATCGCAATGGAACATCATCTGTCTTGCTTGCTTTGGGCACGTCATCAGGAAGGATCAATCGCTGGAGGAGGACATCTTATTTGGTGAAGTTGAGGGCCATCGAGGGTGAAGAAGACCCTAGGTGAGATGGATTGGCATAATAGCCACAACAATGGACTCAAACATGCTGGCAATCATGAGGATGATGATGGACTGGGCAATGTCTTGTTTTGACAACCATGAAGTCACCATGAGTCAGAGTCTACTCAATGGCAGCTAACAAGAAGCACCGTACTAGGCTCCTTCTGAGATACATCTCACGGAATCCTCACACAATCTTGTTTTAGTAAAGCATCACTATTATCCCATTTTGAAGATGAGGAAACTGAGGCTTCAATATGGCTGAGGTTCCACAGTTTGAAATTGGTAGAGCCTTGACATGAAGACTGGGTGTTTTCAAGGAATTTGTTTAAGCTGTACCCAACTTTAAACAAGTGGAAACATATTGTCCACCTAGAACCACTACAGAAACTTTCATTTCTCATAGTGAGAATAGTAAGAATTTGAAAATTGGATCCACAAAATTCATTTGTATAAATGGTTTAAATTGTGGAGGTAAAAATGATCAGGGTTGGTCTGGATTGGCTTTGAGATTACAGGTCTGAAGAGAGTGCGCCAGCACCTCCCTGTGCTGAGAGCCCAGGTGGGGACGCTCAGGGCAGAGCTTCAGCCCTGGACACTAGGAAGAACTGCAAGCACTGCTGCAGCACAAGTGTGCAGCTCCCCGCTGTGATGGAGGAAGGCACCTCGATCTTGGTGACCAGCTCAGCCACTATTAGGGCTTGAGTTAGCCAGCATCACCCAACACTACCTTCCTCACAAAGAGTCACCCTCCCAGTCTTCCTGCCTTGCTCTTTCATGCTGAACTTCTTGTCTCAGGAGGACATGACAGAGGGTAGGCTGACCTGCCTGGAGCTCACCATCACGTTCTTCTGTGAAGCAGAAAGAAGCGACAGACATGGCCATCAGGGGATGGGCAAAACAGCAGGGGCAGTCATTGAACAGACACTTGACAGCACTGTGCACAAGAAATAAGAACCTTCCATGTGAGGTGTAACCGGCACCCACTGTGTGAGGGATGACAAGGCATCTACTGTGTGTGGCATAATAGGAGCCCACCGTGTGAGAGGAAGAGGGAGCCCACTGTATGTTAGGAGCAGAGCACACACTCTGTGTGAGGAACAGAGCACCCACTGTATGTGAGAAGTGGGGTGCCTACTGTGTGTGTGAGAAATGAGCGCCCACTGTGAGGAACGGGGTGCCCACTGTGTGTGTGAGGAGAGGGGCACACACTGTGTGTGAGGAACAGGGCACCCACTGTGTCTGAGGAACAGGGCACCCACTGTGTGTGAGGAATGGGCACCCACTGCATGTGAGGAACGAGCACCCACTGTGTGTGAGGAATGGGGCACCTACTGTGTGTGTGGAACGGGGCACCCACTGTATGTGAGGAACGGGGCACCCACTGTGTATGTGAGAATGGGGTGTCCATTGTGTGTGTGAGGAAAGGGGCACACACTGTGTGAGGAACAGGGCACCCACTGTGTCTGAGGAACAGGGCACCCACTGTGTGTGAGGAATGGGCACCCACTGCATGTGAGGAACGAGCACCCACTGTGTGTGAGGAATGGGGCACCTACTGTGTGTGTGGAACGGGGCACCCACTGTATGTGAGGAACGGGGCACCCACTGTGTATGTGAGAATGGGGTGTCCATTGTGTGTGTGAGGAAAGGGGCACACACTGTGTGTATGCGGAACAGGGCGCCCACTGTGTGTGAGGAATGGGGTGCCCCCTATGTGTGAGACAACAAAGCACCCACTATGGCCAAGGAACTGGGCACCTGTTGTGTCTGATGCCCTGGGCTTGGTGTTAGGGAGTAAAAGGATGGCAATGGTTCTAGTTAGGAAGACAAGGTGGTCCTTTGTTTCTTCACAACTCAGTGGCACCCCTCTAGAAGCCCTTCCCTCAGTAGGATATCTTCTCTCTGCCCCAGACCTTTCTCTAAAAGACACAGGAGAGTCCAGAGATGTTTCCAGAAAAAATGCTCAAGTCAGAGCCTGTCCTGGCCTTAGTGCCCACAGCCTGCAGGACAAGGGCGGGGTCTGGAGGGCTGGCGTGTCTCTGTGCAGATGGCCTCGTGGGCAGGAGCAGGATGGAGTAGTGGACACCTGGGCTCTGCCCCAGACCAGCCGTCGCTGGCTTCCCTGAGTCTCTGGGCTTTGATTTGCTGGCCCTTAAATAGAGGGTGTGGGAGAGGGAGCCTTCATTCCTTCGCCCCTTCCTCTGTTCATCTGTATTAATGTCCTTCTGGGTGGTACAGGGCTGGGATCCAGGACAAGGAACAACCCAAAGTGGTTCACCTGTGGTTGTTGGTTCTGTGGGCGGGAAGGAGCTGCTGGGGGAGGAGAATAAGCTCTTGAAAGGGCCATCTCTGGGGGGCAAGTCCCAGCCAAGTTCATGGCTCCAATTAGAGGTAAGTGAGGGGAGAGCACACAGGGGCCTCTGTGGGGACGGGAGCGACAGGATGGAGTGGGGGAGGCCCATATCTTTGTTTCTAATATGTGCCTTTTGAGGGTCAGGGGCAGCGAGCAGGGTGCAGCCACAGCTGGGAGGGAAGGGCAAAAGTCGTGCAGGCATTTTGAAAACTGTCACTTTAAAATATGGGGTAACCCCACTCAGGCTTCCAGGCAGGGCTACCTCCTGTGAAGAGGAAAACAGCCAGTTTAAAAGAGAGGCAGCAAGTGACCTGCAGCAGACTGGAGACCTGGGCTGTGCTAGTGCCTTCGAAAACGAAGATGAGAGCGCCCAGCCAAAGCATCGATGTGCTTTCTCCTTAAGTTCCCACCCACATGGAACAGAGTATATACGTGTAAACATACGCATGTCACACACATGCCACACACCTGTACATGTATAGACACACACCACACATATTCACATACACGAACATACATACACATGCATGCACGTTCATATACACACTCATACCCACGCACACAGACACACGCCACATATACACACATACATACATATACACACACATAAATATACATGTACACACACCACACATATATCACACTAGCACACACACACCACACCTACACATATACTCACTATCACACACGCACACTCACACATACACATATACACACACACTCAAAAACACACACACTCATACACACAAGCACACGCTCACACACATATACATCAGCATGGTTTTACCTTGATGATTATAAGTAAAAAGCCTCCCTGTTTTCTTAGAAAAATGAAATTGCTAGACTTTTCTCACCTGTAAAGTGGAGTGGCTGACTTTGGAGGACTTGAGAAGCCCAGTGCCTGACCCAGAGTCTCCCCAGGATAAACTGGCCGTGAGTGGGGTCAAACAATTAAATTTCATGAGCTAAGTCACACTGAAATCACCTGCGTGGCTTTTAAATCCAAGTAGTTCGTGATTTCTTTTTTTTTTTTTAATATCTGCCAAACAGAACAATGAGACCCTTTTAAATCCCCCAGCGAGCAACTATTAAAACCACAATTTACAACTGTGCATATCATCCAACGTGTTAACCAGGTGTTCCAGGGTTGTTGTTTGAAATTCTACCTTGGTTTAAATCAAATGAAGAAAAGCCAAAAGTCCAATTAAAATGCCATGTTGCCTCTTTGTCGTGGGTAGGTGAAAGACACTCGTTATAGATTTAATGGCAGGGTTCTCATAAAATGGCAGGCCATCCTTGTTTCTTCCTCATTTCTTGTTTCTTGCTTAACTTCTCCCAGTTTACTGGCATTTCCTGTTCCTAACTGAAGAGAAAACTAGATTAAATCTAGGAATTTCTGGCTTAATTTTAGTAGCATCCTGGACACTCTAGCTGAATTTGACAATTGAGTGTTGTCATGGGATATTAAAATCGTGCAGTGGGGCCATTTAAGCGATTATTTCATAGGCTGTCCCTTAATCAGTTCCGTGCCTCTGCCGGGCCCTCTCTGCCAACATGTGTCCATTGCATTTAATAGTTCAGTGACAACAAATTTATGTTGCTAAGCTCCAAAAAGTAAACCCAACCCAAATACCTCCCCAAACGGCCTTTGCAGACATTGACCAAGGTAAGATGGAATTCAGTTGTCTTCACGTGGCTGTAATTACTTCCAGACCTAAGCTGCCTGCCTTTGTCTTTGGCCATTTTCCGATCCCATCTTTACCCTGAAATACTGGTGTTCCTTTGCCTTTACACCTTTGTACTTAGATCTTACTGCCATCTGCCCCTCCTGTTGTCGAACCTTCTGCAGACCCTAGTATTCCTCTCTTGTGGTCCAAGTCCGCCCCTCTTCCCACTTCAGAGTCTGCTTTCTTGTTAAGCAGATTCACTTGGTTCCCTTGGACCACCTTCCTTTGCCAGCGGATGAAAATGAGACAAAAGCATTTCTACAGCCCTAGCTGCACTGTAACAAATGGGATAATCTGATAAATCAGATAATTTTCTTTTCTCAGAATTCGTGAAACTGAAAAAAAAAAAAAGTGTCAGTTTCAGCACATCTGTTCTCCTTTACGCCTTATTTAAGAAAATAATTCTTGCCAGATTTTTACCCACCCATAATAATTACACCATTTTTACAGATGTGGTTTTTAACAGCTTCATTTTGGCCCCAAATCTTTTACACAATTTGCAATGAATTTGCTTCTTGGCTTGTACTTCATTACGTTTTTGCAATAAAGAGGCGGAGGTAAAGGAATGTGTTTCCAGACCCACACCTTTTGTGAACATTGTTATACCCATGCTGCTGAAGCAGAAACGATCACTCTCATCATTACCACGATTATTATTATTATTATTATTATCATTAGCTGTCGAAAGACACCTACAAGTTTTGCACTTGAGCGTTTCATTTGGCAGTCAACCTACGCTGTTTGTCTCTATTCTTAATTGTCTGCTCCGTTTTTGAGCCCCAGCCCAGCGCGGCTGCTCCTGAAAGTCCCCTGACACAGGTGACAAAGGCAGGCATTCCCGGGAGATGGCGTCACTGTGTGGTGCCCATGGCATCAAGAAGCATGGGGGCTACAGGGGACCTGGACCTAGTTCCCAGACAGAGAGAACTCGAAGAAGGTGGTTAAGTGCTCAAAGTGCCAGAGGCACTATGTACACAGTGGATCAAGCAGAAAACACAGTGCAAGGCAGACTTGTTAGCTGCCGTTGAGTCGGTCCTCAGCTCATGGCAACCCCACATACAACTGGATGAAATGCTGCCCAGCCCTGCACTATCCCCATGATCCATTATGGATCAGGCTGGCATGACACATACAGTTTTCCTGGGCTGATTTTTGGAAGTAGATTGCCAGACCTTTCTTCCTAGTCCAACTTAGTCTGGCAGCTCTGCTGAAAGCTGTTCAGCATCATAGCAACACGCATGTCTCCACTGACAGGTGGGCGACGGCTGCGCATGAGGTACACTGGCCGGGCATTGAACCTGGGTCTCCAGCCTGGAAGGTGAGACTTGTACCACTGAACCACCACTGCCCCCTCAAAGCAGGCTACGGACTAATGGAAGCAGGTGCAGTAAGTGGCTGCAAGGAGAGTTCCAAGGAGACCGTGAAAGAGGCTGCATCGATGGTATGGGGTGTCAACCACAACCATTGTTACAGAGAACTGACAACAGACCTGGTGGACATAACAAGGTACTTGTCAGTGGGTGGGCTCATTGAGTGTTCATGGTAAACTTTGGTGGCAAGTGTTATCTCCCACCATGTAGCTGGGGAAACTGAGGTTCAGCAAGTTCAACTGTTGTGTGAAGCTCATGTGGCTTGTTGGTGCCATGCTGTGGCTGCCCTGAGGCTCAGGCAGTACTCCCAGACTTCCCTTGGTGCTGTAGACATTAGAACTGCAGTTGCCACCAGTTCTTGTGCAGGCCACACCGGGCGGTGCCAATTCCCAACTGAAGAGTCCTCCCTGGACAGCCTGAGCAAGGTCCTCAGCTTGCCTGGGAGCCACTTGAAGACAAAGACCTTGGAGAATCAGGGAACGGCTATCCTGTGGTAAACTACAGTCAAATTGCATCATCCAGACTATCGTGGTCACATTTTCCAATATGTCATGGTGGATGTTGGCACTAGACTATTGAATGCTCTCCCCAATGTGTCTACAAATCCGTAGGGCCTGATGGTCCCAGAACGGCTCAGCATTCTTGCTTCCATTGAGTTTGTTCTGTACCACGTTGACACAGATACAACAATTATTTATTTTCTTTAATTCTCACTAAAAATATAACAACAACAAAAAAACCAACCTGCTCACAGTAGAAATACGTGGAGCCAGCCTTGTCGAACTGAGATAGACCACACCAAGAGGGAAACAACCTGGAAGTGAATATTAGACTTCCTAAAATATTTCTAGACCCTTTCCACGACTCAGAATCTGGGCTTCCAAGCTGTTGTTTGACCCTCCACTCTTGCCTCTTTTTTTTTTTCTGTCCCTTCCATTTCTCCTCAGCCCCCTCCCTTCCAGGTCCAAGGGCCAAATCCCTCCATGTTGTCACACCAGTCAACGCTCCCTTCATTGGCCCCAGGATCCCCTGGGTGGCAACTTAGAAGTCAAGTTTGTAATCCAAGTATGTCATCTCTAGACATGGTCTAGGCTAGTGTTGGCATTTATTTAAGGTACAAAATAATTCTGCAATACATATGAATAAAAAATGCAAAGTTCCAGCAAGGCCTTTACTGGAATGTAGACAAGATGTGCAGGAAGGTGAATGTTCACTGGGCGTCTTGGGGAAGAGAAGACCCTCTGCAGGATGCTTCTCAGACCTCTGCTGCTGTTCTCCTTGGTCCGCTGCAGACACCTGGGATAGGCCCTCGGCTAGGCAGCCGGTATCTCCAAGAAGCAAACGGTTTAGTTTTTCTTCTCCAGCATCTGCTTATAGTAGGTGTCCACAAATATACTTGGTATGGTTGAGGATCTCAGAGCCAACAGACAGCTGAAGAAGACAACCTTGGAGATGGCCCAGTTAACTCAACCCTTGACCCCAGAGAGCAGTTGGAAGAAGAGAGTTGGTGGCCTGTGAAGAAAACACATTCAGAGGCCCTAGCTTTTGGGAGGAAAGGAAGCTCTCTTAATCTCCTAAGGCTGCCATAACACATGCCACAAGGAGGTGGCTTTAAAAGCTCTCTTAACCTCCAACCTCCTAGGCCTACAGAATACACACACCACAGGGAGGTGGCTTTAAAAGCAGGGATGCTGTCTCAGCATTTTGGAGGCTGGAAGTCCAAATCACAGCACTGGCTCTGGGGGAGGATCCTTCCTTGTCAGTAGCCTGGATGTTCTTTGGCATTCATTGACTTGTAGATGGCTCCTCACGTGGTCTCTTCCCGTGTGTGTGTCTGTGTCTATGCTGCTGTTTTTATAGGACACCACTCAGAAAGGATTAGGTTTAGGAACCACCCTACTCCAATGTGACCTCACTAACATAACAAAAGAAACCCCTTTTTCCATGCAGGGTCATATTCACAGGTACAGGGGTAGAACTTCAACATAACTTATTGGGAGACACAATTCAATCCGTAACAGAAGCCTGCAGGAGGGGGCCCCAAATTAGGCCTGTGGCTCAGACTATAGGTGCGGAACATAGATACCCAAAGGCTGGGAGGGAGTGCAGGGGTCTTTGTCAGCATCAGGTTGGCAGGCCTGGCCTCTCCCAGGTCCCATGATTCCCAGAATCAGCCCTGAGACTGCTCACATTCCAGCACCCCATCTTGTGTATCCCCACCCCTGAGCCTCTCGCCTGTCCCCCACTCTCCAGCCCAGCCCTGCTCTAGTCTATAAGAATTATTATCCCCTGTTCACAGACAAGAAAATGGAACAGTGAAGATAACTGGCTTTCCAAAGGTCACCTAACTTGCGAATAGTGAGGCCTAAATTCAGCCCCAGGCAGTCTAATGCCAAAGCACTCCCCCTCACCAAAAAAAAAGAAAGAAAGAAAAAAGCTATTAATGGCTCTGATCTGATCTGGTCAAAGGGAACATTTTGGTGGTCAGAACAGTCCCTGCTTTCAGAGCCTCTTGCCTTTACAGACAGCCAACACCCACCCCCAGGGTGACCAAGAGGTGTTCCCTGGTTGACCCATCCAAGCCTCGGACCCTGGACTATCTCAGTTTGGGATGGATGGAGACCTCCCGTTGCTCAGCCTGTGCCCAGCAATCAGGCGTGCATTCCCTCCTGTCCACCACATGCAAGGTGGGGAGAGGAAGGTGGTGTCAGTGTGCGAGTCATTGCACATCCTTCTTACATCACCCCGGTGATGACCTCGGGGTCCTGGAGTGGTCGTGGACCTCTTGTTCACGCTGTCTTCTGGGGCTTGGTCGAGAAGGAGAATCCAACTGGCAATAAAAAGAACACCTACAGAGTAAAGAGGAGCATTTCTTCCTGGGCTTGCTGAGGATCCAGAGTTGCAGAGAGAGGAGCCCCCTGGTCAGTGGCTCTGAGGGCACCAGGCCCAGCTAAGCACCCTCCTGCCCTATACCCTCATCCCCACAGCCCCCTGCTTCAGGCTTAATGCTGAGTGGCCTCCAGAAGCTTCCGTTGGTAGCGCATGGAGCTCTGCTTTGTTTTCCTGTTGGGTGTTAAGTGCTCACTGCTAACCAAAAGATTAGTGCTTCAACCTACCCAGCAGCTCTGCCAGAGAAAGACCTGGCAATCTGCTTCCGTAAAGATTACAGCTTAAGAAACCCTACAAGTTGCAAATCGCCTGAAAAGCACCCAACAACAACAGCCAAGCCACCAGCCTCAGCTTCCTGGGAGAACGTTATGAGCCCAAGTGGACTGTTGCCCCATTTTCCTGTGGTACAGGAGCGCTCAGAGGGCCCAGGCCCACCGTGGGGGGCCGAAGGTCCGCAGGAGTTGATGGTGCCCCAGGCCCCCAAACGGCCGACCTGCTGACCCATCCTCTGCAGCCCAGTCCTCACACACAACAGGATAGAATTGCCAGGGAGTCCTCAGCCTGGGGGCTCACGCAAGGGCTCAGGGTCCCCAGGTTCATTAGTGGCATCAGGCCACGTGGGCCGCGGGGCACCCGGAGTGGCAGAGGCAGCCTCCGTGGGCGGAGAGGGCTCCTCCGTAATGAATTTAGATGATATTCAGAGCGCCTGGCTGCTTAATTCACTCAGTGGCCTTGGTGCGAGGCGGGGGAGCAGAGGGACCCGAGTAAATCTCGTTGACTTGGTGTCAAAGTCGCCTCAACGACAGCCCGGCCAGCCCCGGGCCCTGGCCCGTCCTGCCCCCACCCAGTGCCCCGCCACCGCCCCCGAGAAGGCCCAACAAGGCGCGCAGGAGCCGGGCTGGCAGCGGCGGGCCTGTGCTGGGTGGTCTGGGGACTTCTCCCGCTTCCGAGCTCATTTGCCTGCAAACGCCTTCACCTTGTCAGGGCCAGTAATTATCCAGTCGGTGCTGCTCAGAGCTGCCATTCCTTAAGATTGGATTAGATTGAAGAGGCTGCGGCTGGGCTCCTCCGCTCGGCCCCTCAGTCAGTTAGCGCGTTCACTGGGGGCCCGCGAGGCCTACAGCGGAGCTGCACCGGCTTCCCCCCCCCTTCCTTATTACGGAGCTTAATAACAGCAGGCAGTGTATTAATATGGAAGAGATCAAGAGATTATTGATTAGAGCCACTTGTCTAATACCTCCTGTCTGTCATGTAGTTCAGCAGGCCCTTTCATGATTTTTTGTGTCAGTCCATTTAAATATTCATGACCGGGTTGCTTTGTACCGCCACGACTGAATTTCTAATTAATCTGTCAAAAGAAATACAATATGCCTGGAAGCCTTATTATTATAAGGGTCAGCTGAAACAGAGATGGCCTGGCGAGGCCTAAGGGGTAATTAATTATAACAATGCAGTGTTTACCTTGGTTGGTACCTGCCGCCTAAATGAGCGCTAAATTAGACTCCAACCACCCCAGTCTGCGTTTGAAGCCTCCTGATATGCCAGCCTAGATCACCGTGATGGGAGGAGAGCGAGGGAGCCGCGGCTGTGTAACAACATAATCAGCAATTATAGCTCCGAAATGGGGAGAAGGGGGAATTTTATCTCATTAGAAAAGCCCAAGTAGAAAGTTTTTTTTTCTGTCACCAGCTCTTTTCTTTAGAATTCAAATGATTCCACTCTAAAGGTGAGGGATCTCAAATGTAATTCCAGAGCAGAGAGCCGGCCTAATTAGTGGTATACTTTGGCTAAAATATGAATGACATTTGCTCCGGCTTGCCGCGGCCTATTAATAGAGGGTGTCAGAATGAAACATTAAGTGTATCATTCTTCTGTCAATTTATTTCTGTCATTATTGTTTCTTTATTTCCTCTGCCACATTATGGTCACTAATTTCTTCTCACTTTTATGAGATTCTTAATGTGGGCCTTTAATGAACTCCAAAAACTCAACCACAACTCTGAAATTAAAACACTAGGCTGCTGTCAGGGTGGTGAGACAGGGTGAAACTTGAACGGTATCGTCTTCTGTCAATTTATTTCTGTCATGATTTTTCTTTATATCCTGCCACATTATGCCCACTAGTTTAATTCCATTTTTATGTGACTTGTTAATGTGAATTTTAGGTGGCTTTTAATCACCTCCAAATTTGTAGAATATCACAATAAATCATAACTGTAGCCCTCTTATGACAATTTATTTCTGTCATTATTTTTTATTTCTCCTTCCTTATTACAACTCCAAGTTTCATCTCCTCCTCTGTGACCTTTACATTGTTGCATTTTAAAAGGAAGCACAGAGAAAGTTTGCTCTTTTGCAGTAACTAAAAAAGGGAAGCCATTTTATGGGCTCTTGTTCTCCTCATCCCAAGCCTTACAGGTATGTGTCTACTGAGACCTCTCCCTCCGGCCGGCAGATGAGTGGATGTTCACTGAGAATTTCAAAAGGGAAGGGGTTGCTGAGGGGAAAAAATAAAAATAAAAACAAAAGCAGGTATTGCTTAGAAATGGAGAGAGGCAAAGACAATGGATTGAGTTCTGAAAAAAAAAAAAATGCTCGTTTAATTCCCATAATGCAAAGGGTCTGGTGACAGCAACTTTTGGAAGAGAAAAATCAAACAAATGCGCTTGCACTTGGCTACTGGTTTTAGTCTCTCAAGTTCATCTTTTGAAGCTGGGGTTGGCAAACTACGGCCCCTGGGCCAAGTCTGGGCCACCGTCTCCTGTTTTTTGTACGATCCCATGAGCGCAGAATGGGTTTTACATCTTGAAACGGTTGAAAAACAAAGCAAACGAAGAGTAATATTTTGTAAGGTGCAAATTATATGAAATTCAAATTTAATCATCCACGAGTAAAGCTTTATTGGACACAGCCGTAACCATTCAGTTATGCGTCGTCGGAGGCTGCTTTCCTTCCACAACAGCCGAGCTGAAGGGTTTCCGCAGAGACTGTATAGGCCACAAAGCCTGAACGTTTACTATCTGACTCTTCACAGATAAAGTTTGTCAGTGCTGTGTAAAATATAAGAAATTAAAAAAAAATTTTTTTTAAAGATAAGAAATTAGTTAGCAGCGGTTACTGTTTCTTCTGATGGGCTTGGACAGAGATTTGGGGCACAGCATTGGGAGGAGTTTACAGACATTTGCAAACTGGAACATCGCCGAAAGTAGCTAAGGTGCCTGACCTCCTAGCCCACACTCTGAGCCTGCGCTCTGAGTCAGTGGACCCATATTTGGGGAAGGGCTTTCATCCATTCATTGCTTCAAAAAGGATTGGCTCTGTTTCAACTCCTCGACATGGATTGTGCCAGCCCCTGAGAAATGGAGGAGCCCTGGTGGCGCAGTGGTTAAAGCACTGGGCTGCTAACTGAAAGGTCAGAAGTGTGAACCCACCAGCCACTCTGAGGGAGAGAGACGAGGCAGTCTACTTCCTTAAAGATTTCAGCCTCGGAAACCTCACGAGGCAGTTGTAGTCTGTCCTATAAGGTCACTAGGTTTTTTTTTTTTTTTTCCTTTAGAAATGGAGGTCTTTAAGACCTGACGCATGTTCTCGCTAATGAAGTTCTCCCCACTGCAAGGGGGCACAAACTAAAATCCTATGAATGGAGGAAGACCTCGGGACACCTCTTCTTAAGATGAGTTAAAATGAGCAGGTGGGCAGGGAGCAAGGGTCACCATAGCCTAAAACAGACACACAATTTAACTTCATGAACTTATGGAGCCAGGCATTACTGAATTTTTATGAAAATAACGTGCACGGCCTACGTTTATTTGACAACCTCACTCTGCTTCCGTGAGGTATTTTCGTAAGTGGTGCTATGCCAGTTTTTTTCAAAAGTCGCTGTAAAAAAATTAGCATTGCATGCTTGTGAAAATACCTCCCTGGGGGAGGAGGGTGTGGCTGGCAAACAAATGTAGATGGGCATAAAAATATGGTACCCGTGTCAGCAAAAGTTTGCAATGCATCACTTGAAAGATGTCCTGCCTTCCAGAAACTCTCATTCTCACCTTGTATTGCAGAGACCCCTGCCTGTGGCCCTTTCTGCATTGTTTTCAAATGTCATTTTACCTGCAGGAATAGGAGACACTAAATTTAAAATGTGACTCAAATACCTACCTACCCTCTCAAGCAATGGAACCCAAGGCTTTCTAGGCTCATCATCTGCCAGTGACATTCCTACCAACAAACGTTAATGGCTCCCATTGCCTGAAAGGTGAGTTTCCCACTCCCGTGCCCAACAGGAGCCACCGCAGGCTGACCCCACAGGACTTTTGGATGTGAATCCCATTCTCACCCCTGGAGGAAGCTTCAGGCTGCTGAACACAACACATAGAGACTCTTCTCTACATGACAGGTCATGATCCCCTTCTCCTTAGATAGCAATCTCTCAAGAGCACCCCTCTTCCTCCATGACACTATCCCTGACATTCCAGACACCTGCAGCTCACTCACCTGGAAACTCATTGCCAGCCACTTAGAACACAGCCTCACTGCTCAGCTGCCTGTGTTATACTTGCCCTCCCTTCATCATGGGTTCTGCTCTCTCACTTACCCATACTCTCTCTCTGTGATGGTAATTGTATTTATTTTACAGTGACTCCTCTGTCCCTGATAATAAAATACATTCCCTTGTTGGAAAATATAGGAAATCATCAAGAAAGAAATAATAAGCACCTGTAATCCTACCATCTAGAGAGGCATACTATTTATTAATTCCTTTCTCTCCTTCCACATTTTTTTCCAACCATAAGTGAAGTCTACTGGACAATATTTTTTATTCTGAATTATGACCTTACCATTGTATTGGACACTTTTTCCTGCATTAAAAATTTCCACCAATAATGTGCTTTTTTTAAAGGCTGTATATAACCCTTTGGGAACCCTGGTGGCGTAGTGGTTAAGTGCTACAGCTGCTAGCCCAAGAGTCAGCAGTTCAAATCCTCCAGGCGCTCCTTGGAAACTCTACGGGGCAGTTCTACTCTGTCCTATAGGGTAGCTATGAGTCGGAATCGACTCGATGGCACTGGGTTTGGTTTGGTTTGGTTTGGTTTTTTATATAACCCTTTAACGATAAAAACACTCAACAACTAGGAATAAAAGGGAATTTCCTCAAGCTAATAAAGGACATCTATGAAAAACCCACTGCTCAGATCACACTTAATGGCCAAAGACTGAAAGCTTCCAGCTAAGGTTAGGAACAAGGCAAGGATGTCCTCTCTTGCATTTCTATCCAACATTGTACTGGAGGTTCTCACCAGGGCAACTGAGCAAGAAAAATAAATAAAAGGCATGCTGATTGGAAAGGAAGAAGTAAAGCTCTTTCTATCTGCAGATGAACCCAGAGAATTGTAGATAGAAAGTCCTAAGGATTTCACACACACACACACACACAACCTGTTAGTTTAGCAAAGTTACACAGTACAAAATATTTTTAAAAAAATCAATTGTATATCTATACACTAGTAATAAACAATCTGAAAAATGATATTAAGAAAACAATTCCATTTACAATAGCATCAAAAAGAATGAAATAGGAATAAATTTAGCAAAAGTAGTTTAAGACTTGTACGTTTGAAACTGTAGAATTTCATTGAAAGGAATTATAGAAGACTTAAATAAACAGAAAACCATCCCACGTTCATGGATTTGAAAACTTACTGTTATTAAGACAGAAATACTCTCCAGGTTGATCTATGAATTCAGTGCAATCCACATAAGAATTCTGTCTTCTTTGCAGAAATTCGCACGCTGATCCTAAAACTCATAAGGAAATGCAAGAAACTCAGAATAGCCAAAACAACATCAGAAAAAAGAAGAACAAAGTTGGAGGACTCACACTGTCCAATTTCAAGACTTACCACAAAATTATAGTAATCAAGACAATGTGCTCCTTGTACAAAGCAGACACATAAATTAATGGATTAGAATCGATAGTCCAGAAATAAGCCCTTACCTCTATACTCAACTGATTTCCTACAAGAGTGCTAAGACATTGCAGTGGGGCAAAGAACAGTCTTTTTAACGATTTTTGCTGTGATGACTGGATCTCCACGTGCAGAAGAATGAAGCTGGGCCCCCACCTTAGGCCACATACCAAAATTAACTCAAATGGATCAAAGACCTAAAGGTAAAACTAAAGCTATAAAACTCTTAGAAGAAAACCTAGGCGTAATCTTTGTGAACTTGGATTAGGCAATGATTTCTTAGATATGACAACAAAAGCGTAAGCAACTAATGAAAAAATAAATAAATAAAGTTGACTCCATTAAAATTAAAAAAAAAAAAACTTTTGCTTTAAACGATGTTATCAAGAAAATGAAAAGACAACCTACAGAATGGGGGGAAATATTTGCAAATCATATATCTGAAGGGCCTAATATCCAGAATAAAAAGAGTTCTTACAACCCAGGAATAAAAATACAAATAAGTAGCCCAACGGGGCAAAGGATTTGAACAGATATTTCTCCAAAGAAAATATACAAATGGTCACATGAAAAGGCATTGAGCATCATTAGTCATTAAAAACCCATTGCCATTGTGTGGACTGCAACTCATAGTGACCTTACAGGACAGAGTAAAACTGTCCCATAGGGCTTCCAAGGAGATACTTGTGGATTTAAACTGCTGACCTTTTGGTTAGTAACCACAGCTCTTAACTCCTGCGCCACCAGGGCTCCTAGGGAAATGCAAATCTAAACCACAATGAGATACCACTTCACACCAAGTAGGAGGTTGTAATAAAAAGACTGACAATAACAAGCATTATCCAGGAAGTGGAGGGGTCGAAACCCTCATACATTGCTGCTTGGAATGAAAAGTTGTGTAGCCACTTTGAAAAAACAATTTGGAATTTTCTCAAAATGTTAAACGTAGAGTTAGCACATGACCCAGCTGCTCCATCCCTGAGTTCATGCCCAAGAGACCTGAAGACACTTGTTCACACAAAAACTTCTACACTTCTGTTCATAGCAGAATTATTCATAATAGCTGTAGGTGGAAACAACCCAGATGTCCATCAAGTGAAGAACCGATAAAGAAAATGTGATACAGCTATAAACTAGAATATTACTAAGCCATAAAAAGGAATGAAGTACTGATACTTGCTACAACATATATGAACCTCAAAAACATTTTGCTAAGTGAGAGAAGCCAAACAGAAGAGGCCACATATTACGTGATTTCATTTACATGAAATGTCCAGAATAGGCAAATCCATAGAGACAGAAAGCGGATCAGTGGCTGCTTAGGCCAGGGGAACAGCATGACAGGGCAGTGATAGCTAAAGGTGCCGGGCTTTGTCTGGGATGATGAAAATGCTCTGCAATGATGTAGTGATGGCGTTTGCACAAGCTTGTGAATATACTAAAAAAAGTTTTTAAATTACTGAATTGTACACTTTAAAAGGGTAAATTGTATGGCGTGTGAATTATGTCTCAAAAAGGGATGTATAATCATCCTGAGACCAGAAGAACTAGATGGTGCCCCACTACAACTGATGACTGCCCTGACAGGGAACACAACAGAGAACCCCTGAGGGAGCAAGACAGCAGTGGGATGCAGACCCCAAATTCTCATAAAAAGACCAGACTTAATGGTCTGACTGAGACTAGAAGGACCCCGGTGGTCATGGTCCCCAGACCTTCTGTTGGCCCAGGGCAGGAACCATTCCCGAAGCCAACTCTTCAGACATGGATTGGACTGGACTGGGTTGGAGAGGGATGCTGGTGAGGAGTGAGCTTCTGGGATCAGGTGGACACTTGAGGCTACGTTGGCATCTCCTGCCTGGAGGGGAGATGAGAGGGTGGAGGGTGTTAAAAGCTGGCGAAATGGACACAAAAAGAGAGAGTGGAGGGAGGAAGCGGGCTGTCTCGTTAGGTGGAGAGTAATTGGAAGTGTGTAACAAGGTGTATATGGGTTTTTGAGTGAGACCGACTTGATTTGTAAACTTTCACTTAAAGCACAATAAAAATTATTTTTTTAAAAGGGATGTATATAACTATAGAACAAGAATTATGTTGATTTTTCTCCAATTATTGGGCACCATCATGTGTGTCTTTAACCTTGTACAACCCACAAGTGAAGAGTCTCTCCTCACCCCGCCCCCTTAGCCTCCATACAGCAGTGTCCCCAAGGAGACCACCCCACCTCAGGGGATCCTTGGGTCTCAGAGGACCCCCATCCAGTTGTGGGTCTCTGCTCCTCTGAGTGGTTACCCCACCTGTCTTCCAGCAGCCCCCCCACACAAGCACACACCCACCCACACACACATATACAATATGTGTGTATACTTTTATAAAAAAAAGGTACAGTGAAAACTGTGAGAGACAGAAGTCAACGGGACTGCCTTGGTTTTCCCAGTCTCACAAGTTTTCTGCCTTTGACGGGGTGCAATATAACTACTTTTTTATCTCTCATTTTAGTGGAAAATATTTGAGTTTTCCTTCTCTGATAGGTTTCTGCCTTACACAGGTTCTGGCCTTTGCACATTTTACTTTTATTTTTGATAATAGCAAATTGGGGAATATTCCCCAAACATTATTATAAAAATTTCCAAACACACAGAAATGCTGAAAAAATACTGCAATGAATGTCCCTGTCCCTTCTACCGAGAATGAACTATCGTAATGTTTTGCCATATTTGCTGTGTTTCTATATTATTTTTATACAGATTTTTTTGTACTATTTGAAAGTTACAGGCATCATGGCTCAACTTATAAATACTTCACCTTGCCTCTCCTAAGAAATAAGAAATGTATTCATCTATATGAGCACAGTGCATTATCATACACAAAAATATAATTAATTTATAATATTATCTGATATCCCATCCAAAATCAAAATTTCCTAATTATTCAAAGAACTTATTTTATCAGATGATCCGGCTTAGATCCACATTTGCTTTTGGTTGCTATTTTTGGTTTTGGGTTATATCACGCTAGTCTCCTTTAGCCTAAAAAAATCCTCCTTACTTTTGTTCTGTGACAATGTCTTTACGAAGAGCCAAGATTAGCTTGTGAGGTGTCCCACATTCTGGACTCATTATTTATTCTCTCATGGTTTCTTTTAACTCTATTTTCTGGCTCTGTTTCACCTCTAAACTGGAAGTTATGTCTAGAGTCATGATTAGAATCAGGTTATAATTTAATGGTTTTAAAATATGAGATTACTATAGATTTACTGAGGAAAATTTGGAAAGTAAAGTAGAAAGATTTTAAAAATCAGCCACATTTACTCTCCTCCCTCGAATGTTCATTTCCCATATTTTCTGAAGTCTTTTCTGAACACTCCGTCAGCCATTCATTCACTCATCCACTCGTTCACTAAATACAGTTTGTTTATTTTGTATTCTATTCGTTGAATGCCCTGTTTAAGTGATTGCACTCAGGATAGATACACACATTTTAATTATGCTTTTTCCACTACATATTTTATCATAAGAATCATCTCTGTGTATTAAATACAGTGTATTGCAGTACATTGTACACATTGTATTACATTATAACACCATGTGTGCATTGTATTAAATACAGTACGAAGAAATCTGTAGACTGTGTTATCACATAGTCTGTAAATTTCATTGTGTTTAATTTATATATTTTAACCAATTTTTCTTCATAAATTAAAAAAAGCACCACAACTAGTGAAAAAACATAAAGATGTAGAAAGGAAAAGCTGGTATCTGTTTTCCATTTCCTTAGCCCCTCCAGGTTGGCCAGTGCCAACCAGCCCTGGCCAGGCTTCCACGCATTCATGGCTTTGAGCAGCTACAGAAACGAGATCCAGCGGGCAGCCATACCCTAGTTTACTCTTGCTTTGCTGTCCACGGGTTAGGCAACATAAAAAGGGAAAAGCCTTGCATTGTAGTGAACCATGAGAAAGCAGGTATTTCCCTTCCCTTCCCTTCGCTGGGGCTCCTGCTTCCCAGCTGGGAACTGGGCGTGGTCCTCCACCTATGTCCTGCTTGGTCCCCACTTTCTCCAGAGTTGTCCTTAAAGTGCAGAGTAGGGACAGTGGGGGTTCAAGGTCGGCTGAAGGACCTGGGCTCTGCTCTTCCAGTCCTGTATTACCCAAAACTCATTGCCTTCAAGTCCATTCCAACTCATAGGGACCCTAGAAGACAGAGTAGAACTGCCCCCATAGAGTTTCCAGGGAGCGCCTGTTGGATCTGAACTGCCGGCCTTTTGGTTAGCATCTGTAGCAATTAACCACTATGCCACCAGGGTTTCCAGTCCTGTATTAGGCACCAAATAAAGCTCTCAATACTCAGAACCAGCAGGGGACGGCACTTACACCGCGGTGTATACAGTGTAGTACAATACATTGTATTTCATACATAGAGATAGTTCTTAGGATAAAATGTGTAGTGAAAAAAGCAGAATTAAATGTGTTTATATAAACTGAGTGCAATTACTTAAACAGGGCATTCAACAAATAAAACAGCTGGGGGTCCCGGTAAGCGCCCCTCCATGCACAAACCGTCCTCATGGACTGCCCAAGGAATGTAGCCCAAAAGGGATTCAGGGTACTCCCCAAGATGCCCCCGACCCCAGCATCTCCTCCTTAGGCTGAGTGTCCTGGTTTCTCCTCGCCACAACCACATGCATTGTGTGGCCATTGTGGAGAAATTCTGCCTCCTGGGGTATACCCACAAGTGACCGCGGCTAAAACTCAAACCGTGCTTGCCTCTTAGACTCATAGCAACATTGTAGCATCTTAACTCACATTTGTTGCCCAAACGCAGAATAGAATCTTTGGGAACAAACTGCTTTTTAGTTGCTCGGAATGAGAAGTTGTTATTCATCTGAACACATATATTTTCTTCAAACATAGCTTTATAATTTTTCTGATTATAAAAGTAATATATGCTCATGATTAAACAGTTCAGAGATATGCAGAAACCCATTGCTAATTTTTGGTGTATGTAATTACAGCGTTGATGCATTTTTGGGTGTGTGTGTGTGTGTATACAAATGCACGATGATGGGAACCAGGGTGATATTAACTATAAATCTACATAATTGTTATTTCAATGGCTACAACGCATTTTATTTTGGATACTTCATGATTTCCCTAACTGGTTCTCTACTGTGTAAAGTTTCAGTTGCTTAAAATATTTTTGTTTTGTAAATGACTTAGAGAAAATTACCTTTGTATTTGTTTCCTTATTCTCCTTATGCTGGTCATTGGAAACCGAAATGAAGAGTATGCACATATGAGATGAGGGTTGGTAACACAGTGCTATGATTTTCTTTAGAAAATTTGTGCAAATATCTCTCTCCCTGACAGTTTGAGGGTGTCCATTCCCTCATATCATTGTCAACATTGCGTATTATTTCATTTTTGGATTTTTTTTGCATATAATTTTTTCATTTTTTCTTATTTTTATATTTTTGCTTTTCTAATAAGCAAAAATGATACCTCAGGTGTATGTTAGCTTTCTGATCATGAGTGAGCCTTAACATTTCTTTATTTACTTATTTCCTTTTTAATTTATTTTACCGTTTTTGTACTGAAGGGTTAAACTTTTCTACTTGGTTTGAGGAAAACCTCTGTATTAAGGCTAGAAATTTTTTCTCAGTCTGAGCTCTGTGTGATACACCTTTGCTAGTTTCTCACACATCTTTTCATTTTCCTTATAGATTTTGCTTTTTGATGTTTCTCTTAGTTTTTGTTTGCTTGTCATATATAAGTTTTTTTTTTTCCTAGCTAAATCTCTCCATCTTTTTTCTTATAATTTCACCCTCTGATTTAAGCTTAGAAGCCCTTCCCCTTCTTAAGATCATTAATTTATTTCTTCAAGTTCTTTGGGGGCCTTATTTTTTACATTAAGGCTGTAATACATCTGGATTTAATTTTGGTACATGTTAAGAGGAATAGGATGCTGCTAGTCCACAGGGTGCCTTGTGCAAATAATAAGTAAAAGGTGTTCCTTTCTCAAGAAAAAAAAAAAAAGGCTAGGTTAATATTTCTTTCTCAACAATAATAATCAGCATGAATTAAATTTGTTACAAAATAAATTGCTAAGAGAAAATGAATATTACTAATTACCTAGTGATTCATGACATACTAAAGGTGCTCGTGGTTTACACTGGGATCTCAGCAATATTCTGGTATATTGAACAAATAGCAGAGGACATAAACTACAACAGGAAGTGGTCACATTCTTAGCCAGGACATGAATGCCAATAAATTTGTTATTGTTTGTTTGTTTTAAGTTTTAGTTTATTATTATTATTAAGATACCCACAGATTAGCACATCAGTAGACAAGGCACTCATATAGAGACCCTGGCCCTGGTGCTATTAGACTGCAAAAATCTTTCAATTTTTAAACTTGATCTTCTTCCCAAAGTATTAAGTACATCAACCATGACAGAGCAAGGCACCTGACTTTCATTCACCTAAAATTGTCATACTATGCTAACTTTTGTTGGAACAAGACTCTTTACTGCCCCCTGCCTGAAAGTTCTCAAATACATACACACAAAGCAGCCATCTTTGGAGCTCAGAAATCGTCATAAAAACCCATTGCCCACAAGCCTGTTCTGACTCATAGCGACTCTATAGGACAGGGTAGGGCTGCCCCATAGGGTTTCTAAGGTTGTAATCTTTATAGAAGCAGACTGCCAGATCTTTCTTTCTCCAAGTCATAATACAGATGTGAAAAGCCTTCCAAATAACGCAGTGATCGTTACGTAAAAGGCAACTTCTTAGTTGGGGCACTCCTCCTTGTGAAGTATGGCACCCCAGTGGTGCTGAGTGTCCCCCCAAATGTCTGCTTGAGGGCCCCATCACCATTTCCTGAACAGTTTATTGTGCGCATTGATTGGAATGTCTTCTACCAAACACCAAATCACCACGCCTACTCAGGTGCAGTGAGCTTCTCCTCTCTACCCAGGTTGTCTTTTTAGAAATTTTCTGGCTATTTGCATGTTTATCTTTACATTGAACACAGAATTTGTTTTATCCATTTCCAAAGCCTACCCCACAAAGAAGTCCTATTGGAATTTTGGGGGTTAATGTTTAGCCTAAAAAATAATGTTGGGGAACACTGTCAACTTCACAGCGATGAGTCTTTCTGAGAGCATGACGTGCCTCTCCATTTATCCAAGTCTCCTTTTACATCCTTTGTTAGATCTTTAGCGTTTTCTTCATACATGTGTCCTGCTTTTTTCTTGGTAACTATTCCTAGGCAGTTTATAGAGTGATTTTGTTATCATTGATGGAATCTTATGACCATTTTAGTATCAAAATTCTTATTAGTAGCATATAAAGAGGCAGTTGATTTTTGTTTATTTAAACTACATTATGTCCCTGAAATCTTATTATTCCTAATATTTATAGATGATTCTCTTAAATTTTCCAAGTAAAAAATTATGTTTCTTGCAAATGATGAAAACTATGCTTTCCCCATTCTAATATTTCTGCCTTTCTTTTTTTTGTTTCCACAATCTTACCGCATTGAGTTAGCACATCCTAAAATATGCTAAAAAAAAAAAAAATACTGGTGACAGAAGATGAACACAGCTTTGGTGAGCTGCTCATTTTTCCAGAACATTCCCATCTGATGAAGCAAGTGGCCCTCCGTTTTCTGGCAGTCTTCTCTGCCCCATCAACCTTACTCAGGCCAAGCATCCCCAGGCTGAGAAACTAGCCAAGCTGGGCGCGTTTGCAGACTGGGTTGGCCAGATGCCCCCAGATGCTCCCTCAGCTAAGAGTCAAGGTCGTGGAGGAATGCCAAGGAGTCAGCTCATTCCCCAGAGCCACTGAAGCATAAGGGCTCGTCCTACTGAAAAGAAGTAAGGGTCCCTCAGGAGTAGGTTGGAGATGCTCCTCAGAATGCCAGCAGTTAAGGGAAGCAGTAGCCTCCTCCTCACTGGGCGATGTTGGGCATGGAAGAGATAGGTGATTCTGGTCCCTAGGTGGTACAAATGGTTAGCACACTTGGCTGATAACTGAAAGGCTGGTGGTTCAAATCTATGCAGAGGTGCCTCAGAATAAAGGCCTGGTGACCTACTTCAGAGAATCAGCCACTGAAAACCCTGTGGAACACAGGTCTCTTCTGACACGCATGAGGCCACCTTGAGTCAGACTGGTTGTGTGGTGTAGGTATTGAGACCGCAGCTAGATTTATCAAGTCTGGTGTCAGCTGCTCACCACTGTACCGCCTTACCACCTTTTCTTTTCACTTCATTAGCTGATACGTAAAGCCCTTACTGTGCACCACACCTTGTGCACTCTGCGGATGCAAAAGGAAAGACTCTTGCCTATCTGTCTGCAAGGACCTCACCCCACGTGGGCAGACACCGAATCAGAGCACCCCCTGGGGTTCAACAGGGAAAAGGCACCTCTTCAAGTTGCCCTACTTGTGCTCAGAAGGGAGTCTAGCTTGCAGGCTGTGGAGGCAGACTTGCCGAGGACTTGACATCTTAAGCTAAACCTTAAAGTGAGGTGGGCTGTTTGTCAAGCAGATAGGAGGAGGCGGTTTGGGAGGTGATCTCGGTGTCAGAGAAGCCCCTGAGGGGCGTGCCGGCAGTGATGGGTGTAGAAGGAGCAGGATGAGCAGCAGGGAAGGACCACATCAGGTCACTTTCCTCCTGACCTGAGAGCAGGTGCCAAGTTCTGTGAGAGCTTACGTTTCCTTATCTCAGCTGCTCGCACATTTGACCATCTGCTGAAATTATTTTTTTCTTGGACCCCATGCTCGATAGAACAAAACACTGCCCAGTCCTGCAGCATCCCCATGATCAGTTGTAGATCAGGCCCTTGTGATCCCTAGAGTTTTCACTGGCTGATTTTTGGAAGCAGATTGCCAGGCCTTTCTTCCTAGTCCATCTTAGGATGGTAGCTGTGCCGAAACCTGTTCGGCATCATAGCAACACAGAAGTCTCCACTGGCCATGGTTGGGTGGCCATGAGGTACATTAGCTGGGAATTGAATCCGGGTCTCCCCACATGGAAGGTGAGGATTCCACCACAGGACCAACGTCTCATACAGCAGTGTACATGAGAAAGGCCATAGCTTCTAGAGATGCAGCCTTTTCAGTATAACCTGAGCAACCCTTGGGACTAGCATTAATTACAATGGGTTTGCCTTTAGAAATTTCAGCTCCCCCTAAAATTGGGTGGTCTTTATTCGGTCTACTAGCGAACACTACATTCCAAGCCCCAGACTGCATTCAGAACTCCTGGCTTCCCTGGTAACTTCCCAAGTTCTCTTGAAAAACCACATTATTAACAGGGTGCTAGGAAGGGATTTAGGAAGTCTAGGGTCTCCTTAGGGTCTCCTTTACTTTTGCCCTAGAGTTTCATTACTGGCAACACCCAAAATATCTAGCGAGTTGCTCCTTACCGCTGTACAATCTTGTTCCTCTTAACTAAGTACAGGCTAATGATTGTGAAAAGGGATTAAAGCCCCTTATTTTAAAGAAAGACTACTTCCCATTTGAATTACTTTTAAACAGACCACTTTGCCTCTAATTTAAAATGAATAATAGGCTTAGAGCAGGCAACAAAAGATCATTAAACTCATAAGATGAGTGTATCAGGAGCTTGTGTTTTGCCAGCAAATGGAATGGAATGGCAGGAATGTGCTAATGCAGAGATTTTTTTTTTTAAGCATCATTATCTGAGGGACATCTTTTTTGGTATTCAAATAAGAAAACTGAATTCTCTCCAATGCCCACTTGAGCTTTTGTTCTGCTCTAATTGAAAGCAAACCTGTAGCATAGAAAATGATCCTTGTTGATGTGAAAGGTTTAGGTTGGGTTAAAAAAAAATTAATCGTGTATTTTTTTTCTTTTTTTGCAGAGAACAATTAACTTAGACAGTAGCTTTCATCTTGTTGTTTGCCTTCTTATTTCATTTTCTGTCTTAATAACAGTTCAGAATTCAGGAATTGCTTCACAGCCCGGGTTTTTGCAATGGAAGATATAAAAGCCAAGGGAGGAAGCAGCAGCCAGCATAGGGCGACTCAGGAATTAAAGATTCTGTACCTTGTTTTTAAATAAGCATATTTTTTAAAACTCCTGAACTCTATAAATAACTTTAATATTTAATTTCTGGTTTGAATGTGTCAGCAGATGGAGAGAAAAGAATTGAGAAGGGTGCTTTTAGAAAAAAGCAGAGGAAGATCAAGCCAGTTTGGAAACAGAAGTAGAACCAGGTAAAGACTGTGGGACAGAATCTGGGCTTGCATATCGAAAAACTTCCACATCCACCCGGAAGCTGGGTGAGTTGCCCGCAGTGCTGGTGGCTGGACTGGCCCGGGCTTCAACCTCAGCTGAGAGGTGACCACCTTCCAGGACTTTGATTGTAGGTCCTGCCCTCCCTCTGGGCCAGTGAGGCACAGGGGAGCCGGGCAGGCTGTGCTAGCCTTTTGGCCTTTTGCTTGAGTTTCAGGATCCCCATGGCAGGCTTGCAGGGGGTGCCTGGTTTGGGGAGGAGCCCAGGAGCTAGTGGGCAAGGATGAGCAGCTGCCTCTTCTGGGCTTTCAAAAACTCCTGTCATTGGACTACTGATTGACATCCTAACACACACTCTTCTAATTCTTAATTAGAGCGACATAGCTAATTAATAAGTTTTTTCCAATTATAAATTAACTTAGGATCAGAACTCTGGCTTTGCATGTAATTTCCTATAATCGCTAAAGCTACTGCAAAAACATGCCTCCCTCCGACCGTAACTTTTTTTTATTTAACACAGACAGACAAGTTCTCACTGGGTTTACATTTTACAGCAAATTGTCTCTGTGGGGATTTATGAAGAGAAATTAAAAAAGAAAAAAATCAGAGTTGTTTTTCCTTTTTTTTTCTTCTTCTTCCCCTATTCCCCCACCCCTTTTCTTCCTTAAACAAAATGGCATCCTTAACGGATCATTTTGGGTTTTTTAGAGATTTAAAGGGAATTCACCTTAATATTTTAATGTTATGGCAGGGTAGGAGAAGAGAAAGAGCTGGTAAGAATTCGTTTTTGTTCTAAATGTTACCACCTTTTTTCATGGTCCCTGCAAAAATGATTTGGGAGGTGCCAGCATGCTGCCCACTTACGGAATTGTAACTGGAGAGGCACTTATCTCTTTAGTAATGAAGCGCTGTAATTAAAGGTGGGCCCCTGGACCAGGCACAACTTCAGCAGCTTGTCACATCCTTGGCTAGCCCAATTCCTGGGTGGTTTATCAAAGACTACCCCTTTAATATGGAGATTACACTTATGTACTTGTCTGAACTTGAAAGGCATTTGCCTAATTTACTTATTAATGAGATGTAAATCTATTTGTATGGCGCTTCACAAGTTTCCCTGAAATCGATGCTGCTTAACCGGTGATAAACCCTATGATTTAAACGAAAAATAATACATTTAGCTTTCCACATTCATTCTGTTAAAAATTGATATAGTCTATGTTAAATTTATTAATATTGCTTGCTGTCATTCAGTTTGCAGCTCTGGCTGAAATATGGCTTGACAGCGGCCGCATTAAAGATGTATGCCATTGTATTCAACAAAGATTAATGAAGCCCGGTAAAAATAGCTGTAAAAGAGAAAGTGATCCGAATGTAAAATCAGTGAATTAAATGAGGCCGTGCATACCATTTGTTAATATGCATGAGGAGGGAGGCAGCGAATGAAAACGTCTCTATGCAAAGTTCATTTGGGAATGTTTCAATATTGTGTGAATAGCCCCCAACTACTGAAGAGCGGCCTAATAGCTCGGGGTGCTCCAGGCGGACCACGCAGGCCCCGCACCCAGGTGCCCTCTGAGGTGCTGTAGGCTGGGGCTGGGGCAGGGGCAGAGGCGAGGGAGCCGCACCCCACCGGCCACCGATGCGTCTTCCTGTCCTGATGGATTTCTCCAAGACTCTTCAGTGCACCCTCCTCTAGATCACTTGCCTCTGTCTGTTGAAGGAGAATGAACTCGGGACGTTTCTTCCGGGGTTTAGACTCCAAGCTCAGGTGCTGCCAAGATGAGGTCTGAGTTGGGCATCGGATTGTAGACAAGAGATTGAGCCTTTCCGTGCCTTGATTTTTTTTCCCCCAAATGAAGAAGAGAGAGGCTAGCACTCCACCATTCAAAGCTCTAGGACATCATTACCTGAAAGACCTACTCGAGTCCAAATTATTCTTACAGCATTTAAAGGTCTCGGATCCTGGGGATTTCGCCCCAGCTGATGCGTTGGTCTGTCTGTTTGCATGTTGAACCTGCTCTCCTTCTGCCGTTGGTATATGGACTGATTCTGTAGTGCTTTCTTTGTGCTGTTTGGAGGGGTGATTTATTTCCACAGTTCTCATTATAAAATACTGCTGGTGTCATACCTACCAGGTTAAGACTTTCAAATAAATTAACAGTGACAGAAAATTGCATGCAGTAATCATAATATAAACCTGGCATGTTTATCAATCAAGAAGGTATTTTGATAGATTTAAACCATTGATGATAGGTATTTCTCCCCAAGGTTTGCGTGCACAGAGGTCAAAGGCTGCCCAGAAGAAAATATTGGGAGGTATTTTTCTTTAGAAATTGCTGGGGAGGGTGGTGGTGGTGGTGGCGGTTTACACGTGCGTCAGTTTTAATTAACAAAGTCAACAGCAATAGAGCAGTTACCGTGCCTGCCTGCCTGTCAGCTCCGAGGCAGTTGGGAGGTAGGGTGCACACACAGTGAGTGTGTCACCCCATAAAAAGGACTGCCTAGAGCACAGAATTTCCCAAAAGGGCACAGACAGGTGCATCTATGAAGGGCCTATTGTTCTGCAGCTCAGCTTATGTCGCCACATCCTCCAATCTCAACAGGTAGCCAGAATTCCGGAGAGTCCCCAGGCCCTGTACAAGAATGTCCTGCATGGGATCTGGCCCATCCTTCCCTGGCTAAGCCTCCATGATAGACGCTGTGGGGCTCACTCACCCCAACAGTAGCTGCAGCTGGGGCTGGAGGCAGAGGAAGTGGCTGCTCTCCCTGAGACATTCTCCAAAAGGGGTGCCTTTGGCCAATATTTTAAGGTTATAGATTGACATAGGAATTGTGGGTTCACATGATGATTAAAAGCCATGAGAGGATGCAATGTAGAAGGGAGTTGGCTTTCTTTATCCGTTGGGCTCCTCACCAACTAAAGGCAAGTTCCATCTCGCCTGGGCCTGGCCCCAACCCAAGCTCACTGAGAACCCCACTGCCCATACTTTACTTTGGGAAGCTGGCTGGGAACTTCAGTCCTGTCACTTGCTGGTCCTGAGTACTGAGAGCTTAATTCAGTACCACCAATGCCCCACTACTATCACTACCACCATCACTACCATCATCATTACTACCACCATCACCACCACCACCATCACCATCATCACCACCACTGCCACCATCACCACCACCATCATCACCACCACTGCTACTACCACCACCATCACTATCACCACCACCACCATAATCAGTCACCACCACTATCACCGTCACCACCACCACCGCCATCACCACCATCACCACCACCATCATCACCATCACGGCCATCATCATTACTACCATCATCATCACCATCATCACCACCATCATCACCACCATCATCACCACCATCATCACCACCATCATCACCACCATCATCACCACCATCATCACCACCATCATCACCACCATCATCACCACCGCCACTACTACCACCACCATCACTATCACCACCACCACCATAATCACCGTCACCACCACTATCACTGTCACCACCACCATCACCACCACCACCATCATCATCACCACTATCACCACCACCATCACTACCACCACTATCACCACCACCATCATCACCACTGTTGCCACCACTACCATCACCACCACCATCATCATACCACTATCACCACCACTGCCACCATCACCATCAACACAATCATCACCACCACCACCATCATCATCACCACAACCACCACCACCACCATCACTACCGCCATCACCATTACCACCACCATCGCCACCACCATAACCACCACCATCATTACCATCACCACCATCACCACCACCATCAGCAGCAGCAATGTGCTCACACAGCCGCACTTGCTGACTACTATGAGTTTCTGGCTGAACCTGCCAGGAGTCCAGGGCTCTAGGGCTCACAGCCACCCAAGAGTGAGCATTACAGAAGCCAGGTCAGCACCTGCCTCACAGCCTGCAGCCATCATCAAGGCCTGGTTTCCCGTTGCAAAGGCCTCACCCCTCTCTACCATGGTGCAGGCACCCACATCTATGGACGCCACAGGGGTACCTACCACAGTACTGCACTGCAGCATCAGGGAGGATGGCCCGTCTGTGCAGAGGGCCCTAGACCCCCCCTGGAATTCTTCATGGAAGCACAGAGCCAGGAGGCCTAGAGGACACCACCCCCCCGCCATACTCCCAAGGCAATAGGACATAGTGTCATAGACTCCCAGTGCTAAAGGGACCTTGGAAGTCACTTGTTGCCCATCCCTAGTGCCCTCCCCGTGTCTTCTCACCCTGAGGCCTGCCTGGGCTCCCTTCCTGGTCACGGGTCTGTCTGACGCAATGAGAAAGCCTGTTCCACTGTGGCAAGTGAAGCAAAGTCAAATCCAATTCACATAAACTCACCCCAATCGTCCAATTTTCCAGATCAAAGAAATGGAGGCAGGAAGATGTTAGCTTCCGAATCACGGTGAGCACTTGAAGAAGTGGTCCTTTCATTTGGGGTCAATGGACATGCCCCTCACAGAGCCCAGTTGCTTTAAGGCAGTTGTAAAGAAGCATGAGGAGCCCTTGAGTGGCACAAATGGTCAACGCGCTCATCTGTTAACCGTAAGGTTGGAGGTTTTAGTCCACCCGGAGGCACCTGGGAAGAAAGACCTAGAGATCTACTCCTAAAAAATCAGACATTGAAACCCTAAAGAGCACAGGTGTACTCTGATTCACATGGGGGCGCCATGAATTAGAACAGATTCAACAGCAACTGGTGGTTTGTTTGCCTTTTTTGTTTGCTGGTAAAGAAGCAAGAAGGCCTGGTACTTCCAACGCAACCATCCAAGCGATTCCTCTCGGTAGTTCCTGGAATTGAATGGGAAGCATGGATTAATTCTGTTAAAACGCTATAGGCCGACCATCTGGTTGCACCTGCTGGCTGGCTGGTTGCTCCCAGCAGAGGTCGAGGCATCTCCAGAACCACACACCACATGTCCCCAAAACCTCCTCTTCTGAGGCCAGAGCAGGACCAAGGCCTCATGGGTAACCTGGCTTCTATCACTTCAATCATGTTGGTAACACAAGCTCCACCAGCCGGCTTATAAACCGTGATTGCAAACTCAATGACTATCAATGGAAAGGGCTTCAGACTTCATGTATCCCAATCCTATTTCCCAACTGAGGAGTCTGAAATACGATGAAGTGTTGAGTCTTGTCCACGGTCCCTTGGGGAGTTTAGACAGCAAGCCTGCTGATCCAAGATCACTGTCTTGATCAATCCAATTTTCAGGAGATGGCACCAAGATAGAGCTTTGGTCTTTGACTAGGAATGGTAGGTGTGGCAGTTGAGAAGAAGGGGGGTGAATTGAGAACATCTGAGGGGATTTCCATTTATGAACTGTGCCTCAAATATAATCACCAGGTTGTTCAAGAAATCAAATATCTTTGTGCTGCTTGGATTTAATATTACTTTTTACAGGAAACAGAAAATAAAGTAAAAATTCAGATGTCACTCATTTAATTAACCTCTACGCAGCTAAATGAAATGAGTTTATGATGCAAAAATTTGCCTTCACAAATTCAAAACAACTGCAGAATCGGCCCATCTGAAGCAGTAAGAAATCTTATATTTTGAAAGAAATGCAGTTGAATCAACTTCATAAACAGCACCTCAGAAATACCATTTTTGCAAGTTTGGTGTGGCTTTGTACGTTTGGTGTGGCTTTGTAGTTAGGACATTAATTAATGACCAAATAGAGAAAGGTCTGCGTGCCCAGCAGATGGTAAACAAGCCCAGGAGAACATTACCATCTGAATTGCAAAGAAGGCTGGCAGCTCCCTTCCCCACCCCCTGCCTGGATCTGCCAATCTGCCCCAAAGAGCACCTTCTTTCTGGCTGATTCCAAGTGGGGTTGGATGGGGCTGCTGGGGTGCGCACTTAGGATGAAGAGCCCGGATCCTCACCTCACAGGGAGTGTGGGCAGAGGTGACGAGTTAGAGAACGACTTGCAATGAAAAGGTACCAGTTCCTGTTTTCTATTTTAATTTTAAAGCTACAAAGAGAGTGCCCTGTCAAGGGCTGACCTCTGGGAGCCAGGCTTGCTTTTCTTTATGCACTCAGGATCTATGCTGCTAATGAGTGTCGGGAAAACACAAATATGGCAGAGGACATAAATGCCAAGACCTGCCCAGGGGCCTTTTATGGCTTGGAGCATCTAGTCCTGGAAGCACCCACTCCACTACTGCCCCCATGTCCAGCCGCAACTGTCCCCCCAGGACAGTGCAAGGGCCACCAGGTGCAGGTGTGCATTTCCTGCCCTCGGAGATGACCACCTGGCCAATGGACAACCCTCAGGAGACAGGGAGCCACATTTCCAAACTAAACACTACAGGGCAGCTGAATAATGGTGTTCACAGAATGCATGGGCACCCCAGTCCACCTTTGGATTTGTTGTCAATAAGGTATCTGGAACAGTAGCAAATATGACTTATCGTTTTAAAGGCAAATGGTGAAAAAAAAACTTCACACGAGAACAGAGAAAAAATTGGTTACTCCGATTTATGAGTGACCGTCTTGTTTTCTTTTAAACAATTCATTTCATGAAATTAGAAACTGTGCAAAATACACATTGGATTACCTCCTCTGTAGATATTGGAATCCTAGTCTTTATAATGGAGAGTAGAAAAACATTAATTGGGCGGTTTAAAAATGAAAGACAGACTTGTCTTACCAAAAAACCCATTGCCGTTGAGTCCGTTCTGACTTACCCCGGCTCTATAGGACAGAGTAGAACTGGCCCGTAGGGTTTACAAGCCTGTAAATCTTCATGGAAGCCAACTGCTACATCTTGCTCCTGTGGAGTGACTGGTGGGTTCCAACCACTGACGTTTCGGTTAGCAGCCGAGCACTTAACTGCTGCGCCACTAGGGCTCTTATCGCACTGGCCTTAGGTGTTTGGGACTTAGTGATTTTACATCTTAACTGTTTTTACAGTTAGTTCTCTACTTTATTTCATCTGTTTTTCTGAGCTATAGTTTTAAAATATACCTCTCCTGCATTTTATTTTCAAATATTTACTTTTTCCCAATTTTTAACTAAAACAATTGCAGAGTTTAAAAATAAACAGTTTGGGGTGCAATCAATGGACACAAACAACTCATTAATTAAAGTCATCAGTCGGGCAATGTGCGTAGTCAAGATCAACAAAGGGCATGCATTTTTTTTAAGCCCTAAAGCAGAAAAAAAAAAAATCCAGAAATTAGAACTCTCTAGAAATATTTGAAGAGCTGGCACTAGGACTGCTTTGCGAGAGCCTTGTAACTGCAAGAAATTGCTGCCACCAGCAGCACTGCCCAATTTATTATGTGAAAAAAAAATTTCCTTTGGCTGAAGATGATCTTAATAAAAAGTATGTTTCAAAGCTGACATGTTCTATAACACTGGTAGTAACTAGTGATACCAACAGCTCCGCTGTTTACGGCAACACCGCCACCCACACTGTCACGTGCCATCGCACACCAGCCACGTGAAGTCTTGCTATTATCTCCGAGCCTCTTTTCATTGATGAGGGCACTGAGACCTGGATTCAAACATGAAGCAGGACGTTCCAGCAGAGACCACTGCACACACCTGGAAGCTTCTCCATCCACACTTACTGAGTGAATGAGATTAGCCTCATGAGAGACAGCTGGGCAGCTCAACGAGGCTCTGGGGCTAAAACTGTAGCTTCTAAAGGCCCACCGAGCAGCCTCAAGAAAGCCCCTGAGAAGACGCTGTCCCCTCAGGGCTGTGACATCAAGGGCAGCGAGGGTGCCTTCTCTTCCCACACCTCCAGACCCCAGAGTGCTAGGTAAGCATGGGACAGATTCCCCCGCAAGTGTGTTGTGTACATTGTCAAATTTGTCCTTTCACTTGGAACATCTTTCTTTTAGCTCTGACTACTCAAAAAGTAAGAACATGGACTATCTTAGATGCTAGCTAGGGTGGCTTGCTAATATGTTTGCCCTAACACCCTTCTCTGAAGTCTCCTATGGAATTATAAGATATGTGGCGTTTACTGAGCGGCTACAATGCATCAGAGGTGAGGTAACTTCCATTTGAGTCTCAAAATGGCCTCATGATCAGACTCAGCCCCACATCATGTGTTTTTGGGGATTTTTTGTGTGTTTTTTTTTGTTCAGAAAATGTGTACGTTGTTGTTGTTAGGTGCTGCTGACTCATACTAACCCCATGTGACAGATCTGAGCTGCCCCATTGGGTTTTCTAGGTTATAATCTTTACAGGAGCAAATCACCAAGTCTTTCTCTGTGGAGCTGCTGGGTGTGTGTGTGGGTGTGTGTATATTACCCATCATACTTTAGCCTTTGGCAGATAGATGGACAGACAGACATTAATGCAATCTAACCCATAACTCCAGAAAAGTGTAAGGTGAGACTGCTTACAAAATAATGAACAGATAATTTTGTTGAGGAGACAATGCAGAGCAGAGCTGACACTTAGCCACAGGTGTGGACATTTCTTGGGACAAGCCAATAATACTTGTCAACTCTGTCATCCCGGCAGGGTTCCCAGGGCAGGGCTAGTCAGAAAGAACGGTGCTCACCAAAGTTCATGTTCTCTTCATCCTCCTGGGCCCACCACTAGACCCCATGTTCCAGACCCGATTGCTTCTAGGTGGGGACATGGGACCAGATGGGCCAATGGCATGTGTGTTTGTTGGTGGGTGCCACCATGTCTGGGCTGAGGCGGTTACAGCTGGAGGTCTTCTCTGTGTGCTGCCTTCTCCCTGCTCCTCCCTGCCCATCCACCAGGTGGAGATGACGGGGGCGCAGGATGGAAGGACCTGTGTGGGGTGAAGTCTTAATTTACCCAAAGAATTTGGGCTTTGTCCTGGTTACTGGGAAGTAACATCTAAACCCTTGGAGTGGCTGGAGTTATTATTCATGGTAGGCTCCACACCACACCTGATAGCTTGTACAAATGAGGTGACTCATGGTGGGGACTGGCCATACCAGAAAGACCCACCATGTAGTATCAGCCTGACCTCAGGGGAGGTGCAGGAGGGCTAGAGATTGAGTTCAACCACATGGCCAGTGAATCAACCATGGCTATGTAATGACACCCCGATAAAAGCTCAGGACGTCCAAGCTCAGGTGAGCAACCCTGGTCGACAACACACTGGTGTGACAAGAGGGTGAAGTATCTGGAGTCCATGGGGAAATTACATGGAAGCTTCGCATTGGAACCTTTCCAGACCTTGCCCTATGTGTCTCTTCCTTTGGCTGGATAACACCTAACAACAACAATTGGCATACTTTTTTGCTAAAGAAAACTGCAGTCATGAGGATAACGCTTCCCTGAGTTCTGTGAGCTGTTCTAGTGAGTTGTCAAACCCGAGGGGGGTTGATAACCCCTGAATCTGTAGCCAGTTGGTCAAAAGTGGGGGTGGCTTGGCAATCCTGGAGTTTGTGGCTGGTGTCTGAGTGAAGATGGTCTTGTGGAGGACTGTGACATTTTCTCCAACTCCAGGTGGTTGAGGTCAGGAGAGCGAGAGAGCAGCCTGGATCCCGGGAGCCTGTGTGGAGCAACCTTCGATGTTCAGCCAGCCTGCACTAGGACAAGACTGGGAACAAACGTTTGTTATTTGAAGCCACTGAGATTTGGGGTTATTGGTTATAGCAATTAGCCTATCCTGCCTTCATTCAAGCCAGATTTGACAGCATAGCCGGGATGAAGAGGGGCCCACCAGTGGAGAAAACAGCCTTTGCAGTAATATAGATCCGGACACAGCCAAGGGCCATGGTGAACTTACGCCAAGGTTTGTAGCACAACTTATCAAAATTATAGCCACTGACTCGTGATATTACATGATGAATGCACGAATACATGCCCTTCTGGTGCAGAGAACACGTCTGTCTTGCTCACTGCCGAAACCTCAGTAACTCACATGACGCCTAGTGGGTGCTCAGTACGTATCTGCTGAGTGAGTACATGTACACGGCTCACTCCAGCCCGCAGTGCTCCGCCCACCTCCCTGATTACACCGGGGGGCTCTACAGCATGCATGCCTACCTGTTAAGCCCACTAGCCTGTAAGCTGAGCAGCTCCCTCAGTTGCAAAGTCTTCCCCCTCTTCTCAGCCTAACGAGAAGGAAGGTCCACAAGGCCAGAGCCTGTCTGTCGCTGCCCTAGTTGCATCCCCAGAGTGTAGGGTGGCACCTGCACACGGTTTTGGTTGTTGAGTGCCATCGAGTGTATTTGGACTCATAGCGACCCCATGTGACAGGGTAGAACTGCACCGCAGGGTTTTCTAGGCTGCAATCTTTATGGGAGCAGGTCACCAGGTCTCTCTCCCGCAGAGCCACTGGGTGGGCTGAACTGCCAGCTTTTCAGTCAGCAACAGAATGCTTAACTATTGCGTCGCCAGGGCTCCTTTGTGTGATGTGACCAGTGGCCTCCCTGCTGTGTGCCCCTCCTCCTCCACCAGGTTGGTAATGTTTCAGTGGGACATCTGTGGGCTGAATGTTTTTCCCCACCAATTTGATAGTTATCCATTGTCAAACGTAGCCAGCAACCTGCCACCAGCAATAAATTAAAGCCTATGAAATTTCCAGCCCGAGTTTTTGGACACATATGCCTCGCCCCCTGAGTGGAGTTGCTGGGCTGCCACCGCATGTAAAACACACCTTTACCTCTGACGTTCAGGCAGTCATCGCTCGGCGGCCACTCACAGGTGAGGGCAGAGGAGTCTTGTGTCTGCATTCACACCTGGCATTTGGTGACAAATCATTTTTATACCGCTTGTCATCGCTAGAAGGAACCCTGGCTTTCCCCCTCCCTAGGGAATCCTCTGGACAGCTTCGTGAACAGAGATGAAAGCAGGACTCTGTTTCCACTAGACACCTTTTCTCAGTGGAAGCTGGGTCTTCGGATCCTGATGCTTACAGTAACAACAGTGCCACCTAACATAGGTGCTTCTTTTTAGAATTTATTTTCCTGTTGTTGTTGTGAATAGATACAGCAAAACACATACCAATAGTTTTTACATGTACCGCTTAGTGACATTTATTCCATTCTTCCAGCTGTGCAACCATTCTCTCTCCTTCTCTGAGTTATTCCTCCCCCATTAACATAAACTCACTCTTCTTAAGGTTCCAATCTTTCCAGTTGCTGATGTCAATTTGATTCCATACAGATAGTTCTGAAAAGAGCATAATACTCAAGGCAGATATTTTTTACTAGTTAAGCTAAATTATTGTTGGGTTTTAAGAAGACTTCAGGGGATATTTTTGGTGTAAGGTTTAAAGATTATCTCAGTGCAATAGTTTTAGCGGTTCATCTACCCTCATGGCTCCAGAAAGTCTGGAGTCCATGAGAATTTTAAATTCTGTTCTGCATTTCCCCCCTTTTGATCAGGATTCTTCCATAGAATCTTTGATCAAAACGTTCAGTAATGGTAGCCTGGCATCATCCATTTCTTCTGGTCTCATGGCAAAAGAGGCAGTTGTTCATGGAAGCAATTAGCCACACAGTCCATTTCCTCCTGTAATCCCTGACTCTCCTTCCTCTGTTGCTCTAGGCAAATAGAGACCAATTGTTGTGCTTTGAATAGCCACTTTCTAGATCCCTTCACATTTATAACTAGAATATTTGAGCCCAAACAATACTCTGAGGGAGATAAGATCTACGTTTTTTACAAATGAGATAACAGAGAGATCAGTGGCTGATCCAAGGTAACACAGCTAGAAGGGGAAGAGCTGGACGTTAAGCCCACGCTTGCTGGATTGAGTCTATTGTAGATGGTAGAGAGGGTTTAGGAAAACCTTTCTGTCTCCTAGGAGTCTGGGGGTGGTACACACTCTTAACACACTAGGCTACTAACTAAAAGGTTTCAGTCTACTCAGAGGAACCTAGAAAGAAAGGCCCGGTGATCTACTTCCCAAAAATTAGCCATTGAAAACCCTACGGAGCACAGTTCTGCTCTGACACACTCGGGGATGCCATGAGTCAGGGTTGACTTGATGGCAGCTGATATGTAGATTCCTAAGAAGGATCTTTCAGCAGAAAAAAAACTGTCTCAGGAGGCAAACAACAACAGCAAAACTTAACCAAATTAAAATGGCAAAGCAGTAATTGTGTGGGAAAGGCCAGCATCGCCTTTGGTTTAGAACATCCCTGTTACATTTTTATGATACATTTTAAAGGAGCAGGTGGGTACAATTGATTCTTATCCTCACGTTTTACATCAAAGAACCTCCACTGGCAGTTCAGGTCACTGAAATCACAAAGGAAGTGAATTTAATGGTCTAAGCTTGGTCCCCAGAGAGGAGCACGGTAGTTACATAAGTTGAACCTCTTGGCAGGTTCTTGTTGATAACAGGCTTGAACCAATCTACTTCTAGAGCAGACCCATTGAAGAGATGGTCCCGGACAAGCAGCTACGCCCTGCCCTGTCACCCAGCGCCCTATCAAGTGCAAGGTTAAAGCAATGCTATCTGCGGGGAAACTGCCTCGCCCACGTTAAAAGGAGCTTATCCTCCGGCCTTACCTTGCCGCAGCATCAGCTGTGGGTCTTTGCTTAAAGACTTACCAGCAAAGCCCCTACAGTTCCCAATCCAGTGACATTTGCAACTTCCTATAATTTATTGAATATCATCCAAAGAACAAACACAGGGTTTACTCTGGTGGCGCAAATGTTTGCCATTACCAAGAAAAAGAAGGAAAGAGACAGGGACACTGGCACAGGCGGAGACAGGCAGAACTGCAGACAGGAAGCAGAGAGGGAATCAGAGAAAGGGTTCAGCTCTTGCCATGTGGCAGAACACCATGATAATGTTGCAGCTGTCATTGTCGTATTTGAACTTGCTTTGCTTTCAATCTCAGCTCATGCTGCTCACTTGGGGCTCAGCTCTGAACACGTACATGTTTGCCAAGTTGCCTTGGTAGCCACCTAGTTCCTCTCTCGCTGGCTTTGCCTGGAATCCTGGCTCAGAGAGGGACTTGTTTCTCCATTCCTGAGGAGGAGTTCGGGAATGTTCCGCCATCCTCATTCTGTAACCAGGCGATCTTACCTGGAATCAGAGTTCTTGAGGAGCGGGGGTGCTGATCAAGATTGTCTCAATTTATAACAAGATCAGTTAGTTCATAAAGTCAAAAAGAAAAGGCCAGGTGTTCAACATTATTAGTCAGATGCAAATGAAAATCACAATATGTTATTGAGAGACACAGATCACACAGGCTAAAATTAAAAAAAAGGAAGAAAAATAGCTATGACAGCAAATGCTGACATGGACGAAGAGAAGGTGGAGCAGCATACACTGCTGGGGGAATGTAAAATGGT
The DNA here is from genome assembly GCF_024166365.1 of Elephas maximus indicus. Taxonomy (NCBI): domain Eukaryota; kingdom Metazoa; phylum Chordata; class Mammalia; order Proboscidea; family Elephantidae; genus Elephas; species Elephas maximus. The sequence continues at coordinate 78,545,045 of NC_064834.1, read as the reverse complement.
GCAGCCATTCAGAAAAACAGTCTGGCAGTTTCTTAAAAAAAAAAAAACTAAATATGCATTTATCGTACAATCCAGCAATTGAGCTCCTGGTCATTATCTCAGAGACCTGTAAATAAATGCTTAAAGCGACTTTATTTATAATAGCAAAAAAGCTAGAAACAACCCAGATGCCTTCCAATGGACAAATGGTGAAACAAGCCATACCACGGAGTACTACTCAGCAATAAGAAGAAGCAAACTATTGATACACTCAAGGACTTGGATGGACTTCAAGGAAATTATTCTAAGTGAAAAAAGGCAATCCCATCTGGTTATATATGGTACAATTATGTATCTAGCATTCTGGAAACGACAGAATTCTAGAGGTGGAGAACAGAGTAGTGGTTGCCAGGGGTTAGACATCAGGGAAGGGATGGGTGTGGCTGTAACAGGGTAGCTCAAGGGAACCCAGAGCAGTCTGTATCTTGACTGTGTTGGTGGTCCCATACAGCTACGCAGGTGATAAGGTCTGTGAGTTGTACTAACGTCCATTTCCTGGTTTTGATGTTGTCCTACTGATAGGTAAGACGTAACCACTGGAGGGAAAGTGTTGAAGGGTACGGGAGATCTCCCTGTGGATCTATATTATTTAATTATTTAAAACAAAAATAAACACAGTAAATGCATAAATAAATAAGAAAGAAGAGAGAAAAAGGAAGGCAGGAAGGAAAGGAAAAGGGAGAAGAGAGGAGGGAGGGGAAGGGAGGAAGGGCTGATGTACCTGGAGATTGTCCATGCCCTGTTTGCTGGGATGAGCACACCCACCATCTGCATGAGCACCAAGACTGCATGGTGTGCCAAGCAGGTGCCCTCTGTAAATATGTGCTGTTTGTTCACTACAGGGTAATCGTCAATGAAATTGTATCTAATCACTGCGTCAGGTCATCTACAAACAGACATTTCTTTGCTCCCTGCTGGAGAGAAGCATTTTTTATAAAGAATTATTCAGCTTAAAAAGTACTTATGTTCCAAAGTCATCATGCATTCGATAAAGACATGCATTGTTTTTGACTTTTTAAATATAAATGAGTGATATGAATTAATGTGAACATCATTACAATAATCCTTGTTGTTGTCATTATTAGGTGCCGTCAAGTCGATTCCGACTCATAGTGACGACCCTTTGCACAACAGAACAAAACACTGCCTGGTCCTGTGCCATCCTCACAGTTGTTGCTATGCTTGTGCCCACTGTTGCAGCCACTGTGTCAATCCATCTCTTTGAGGGTCTTCCTCTTTTTCACTGACCTTCTCTACTTTACCAAGCATGAGGTCCTTCTCTAGGGACTGATCCCTCCTGATAACGTCCAAAGTGTGTGAGACGTAGTCTCACCATCCTTGCTTCTAATGAGCATTCTGGTTGTACTTTTGTTTGTACAATAATCTTTACATGGGTATTTAAAGGCATCCGCAGGGAAAAGGCTACCACTTGTCTACAAAGTCATTTTCCGTTCCTTTCAGAAGCTGGAAGGAGACTGAAGTTGATATGAAGAGTGAGGCCCCTGCCATTTGCGACTTGTTTCTTTCCTGATAATACAATTCCAAAAGCAAGTATGTTAATGTTTGGGGCAGCACTTTGACAATTTTAACATTACAGAGACTTAAAGTCTTGTGCTGGCTATAACCTATTCATGGTGCAGCCCACAATGCTGAAAAAACGAAGCTAAATTTGCTTATGCTACAGGTAGGTGGTGTCCTGTGAAATTTATTTCAATTAGACACGTGTGTTTACATGCCACGTAGTGATGTCAAAAAGATTAAAATTACTGTCGTAGAGTATATATTGTAGAATACATAATTGTGTTTAATAAGCAGATTAATGGCTTCTCTCTCACTTTTAATTTACCCAATTCTACTCCTGAATTTAAATTTACCGAGCCCCAGCATGCCCATGTTAGCATATTAAATATTGAGTCTGAAGATTCTTGTGAAAGCTAAAGGTGCTGATGTTTATAGAAGTACTTTGTAAACTCTAAACCTCTGTCCAGATGTGGGGGGAATTCTGCTGCTGATAATCTAGGAAAACGGAGAAGATTCTAAAGGGCAGCATTTTAAGTGCCTCCGGGCTTTGTCCACTTGGGCCTGAGAAGGCAGAGCGTCCAAATGAGGCAATTCAAGGCAAAGTTCTAACTTCCCCTCTCTGGACTGAAGGTCAGCCTCAGACTGACATTGTGTGTCTCTCCTTTGAAGGCCAGTCTCCATGGCAGCTTCCCAGCCTGTTTCTCCTGCAAAAGCTGCATTCTGTCTGCAGGAATCACCAGGTGTGTCCTGAGGGACTTCTGTTTGTCTCATCACCTCTGTCAGTCCCACAGTGCCAGCCAGCGGGCATTGGGTCCAGTGCAGGATGCCAGCCATGGGTAGACACCACACTGTGACCTTGGTCAGAGTAGGTCCCACCTTCATCTGTGGTGCTGCCTGCACCCACCAGGTCAGGGAGAGAGTGGTTCTTGGAATTCTGGGCAAAGGCTGCTTGGGGAGTGAGTGCCAGGCTATCTCAGGGGAGACATCAGGGTGTCTGATCAGACAGTCAGGGCAGCCTACATCTGCCCAGCACTCTGAGAGCCTTCATTTCTACCTCCTTCCCAGGCTGCTAGAGGGTGAAATGCCACTGCTGCTCCCATTTGGCAGATGGGAAGATTAAAGCTCAGAGACAACAAGATAGTTCTTTACATCACAGAACCAGTAGATGGCCAAGTCTCAGCTCAAATCCAGGCACTCTACCTACACACCCTAGATCCTTTCTACAACTCCAAAGATTTCTGGCACCTGCTGTATGTGACTGTCACCTAGATCCCCTGGTATGCCCACCTCTAGGCTAAAGGCTTTCGGTCTTAAAGTATGAATGCGCCATCATGTCCATGGTGCCTTAAGAATGCAAAGTATCTATTTCCCACTATTTTCAAAAGTTCCATGTCCAGATCTATGATATTGCTGATATATATTAGCCTTAGGCCATAGGTACGGCATATACTGACTGTTGCCATTGGTTCACCCCCAACTCATGGCAACCCTATGTGCGTCAGAGTAGAACTCTGCTCCGTAGGATTCTCAGTGGCCGATTTTTCAGAAGCAGATACGCTGGGTTTTGTTTGGATATAGCCAGGACTTTCTCTGGAAGCAACTCTGAGTGGACTTGAGCCTCTAACCTTTTAGTTAACAGCCGAGCGCATTAACCAGTTGTAACCACCTAGAACTCCAGGGCAAATGCTAGACCCAGTTTCAAACTGAGAAAAATAAGGCACAAAAAGGGGACTCGCTGAAGGTCACAGGCAAATTAGCACAAAGACACCCCCCCCCAGCTGCTGCTCTCCCCCCCAGATCAGGAGACGGGGGCACAGAGAGGGCTTCTGAGACTTCTTCACACCCGAAGCAAGCTGCCAGGCTCGTAACCGCTCCCCTGCAGTTTATTTTAGTTTACCCTTCAAGTCCAATGAGCACATCCTAAAATGCTCCAATAACTTCAGAAATTATGTGCAATAAAATACGTTCTGACTCAAGCTCCAGACACATGTAAACCAATGTGTAGCCTCTTTACTACTTCTCTGGCTTCTGACTGTACACCGTGATAATAAACTAGGGATATACAACAAACCTACATTTATATTTTGAGTTAATATAGTAAGTGGGGAGAGCAGGACATTCTTAGGGTAGTAAACTATTCTACATGGTACTGTAATGGTGTACAGATAACACAATGCATCTGTCATAACCTATGTTGTTGTTCTTGTTAGGTGCCGTCAAGTCAGTTCCAACTCATAGCGACCCTATGCACAACAGAACACTGCCCGGTCCTGTGCCACGCTTACTATCCTTATGTTTGAGCCCATTTTTGCAGCCACTGTGTCAATCCACCTCATTTAGGGTCTTCCTCATTTCCACTGATCTGTACTTTGCAAAGGATGATGTCCTTCTCCAGGGACTAATCCCTTCTGACAACGTGTCCAAAGTACGTAAGACGCAGTCTCGCCATCCTTGCTTCTAAGGAGCATTCCGGTTGTACTTCTTATAAGACAGATTTGTTCATTCATTTGACAGACCATGGTATATTCAATATTCTTCACCAACACCACAGTTCAAAGGCATCAATTCTTCTTCGGTCTTCCTTATTCATTGTCCAGCTTTCACATGTGTAGGATGCCACTGAAAATACCGTGGCTTGGGTCAGGTGCACCTTAGTCTTCAAGGTGACATCTTTGCTTTTCGACACTTTAAAGAGGTCCTCTGCAGCAGATTTACCCAATGCAATGCGTCTTTTGATTTCTTGACTGCTTGCTTCCATGGCTGTTGATTGTGGATCCAAGTAAAATGAAATCCTTGACAAATCCAACCTTTTCTCCGTTTATCATGATGTTGCTCATTGGTCCAGTTCTGAGGATTTTTGTTTTCTTTATGTTGAGGTGCAATCCATACTGAAGGCTGTGGTCTTTGATCTTCATTAGTAAGTGCTTCAAGTCCTCTTCACTTTCAGCAAGCAAGGTTGTGTCATCTGTATAACGCAGGTTGTTACTGAGTCTTCCTTCAATCCTGATGCCCTGTTCTTCTTCATACAGTCCAGCTTCTTGGATTATTTGCTCAGCATACAGATCGAGTAGGTATGGTGAAAGAATACAACCCTGACGCACACCTTTCCTGACTTTAAACCAATCAGTATTCCCTTGTTCTGTCTGAACAACTGCCTCTTGATCTATGTAAAGGTTCCTCATGAGCACAATTAAGTGTTCTGGAATTCCCATTCTTCGCAATGTTATCCATAATTTGTCATGATCCACACAGTCTAATGCCTTTACATAGTCAATAAAACACAGATAAACATCTTTCTGGTATTCTCTGCTGTCAGCTAGGATCCATCTGACATCAGCAATGACATCCCTGACTCCCTGTCCTCTTCTGAAACTGGCCTGAATTTCTGGCAGTTCCCTGTCGATATACTGCTGCAGCTGGTTTTGAATGATCTTCAGCAAAATTTTGCTTGCATGTGATATTAATGATATTATCCTATAATTTCCACATTTGGTTGGATTGCCTTTCTTGGGAATAGGCATAAATATGGATCTCCTCCAGTCAGTTGGCCAAGAAGCTGTCTTCCATATTTCTTGTCATAGACGAGGGAGCACTTCCTGCGCTGCATCCGTTTGTTTAAACATCTCAGTTGATATTCGATCAATTCCTAGAGCCTTGTTTTTTGCCAGTGCCTAAGTGCAGCTTGGACTTTTTCCTTCAGTACCATCGGTTCCCGATCATATGCTACTTCTTGAAATGGTTGAACGTCAACTAACTCTTTTTGGTATAATGACTCTGCGTATTCCTTCCATCTTCTTTTGATGCTTCCTGCATCATTTAATATTCTCCCCATTGAATCCTTCACTATTGCAACTCAAGGTTGATTTTTTTCTTCAGTGCTTTCAGCTTCAGGAACACTGAGCGTGTTCTTGCCTGTCCGTTTTCTATCTCCAGCTCTTTGTACATGTAATTATAATACTTCACTTTGTCTTCTCAAGCTGCCCTTTGAAGTCTTCAGTTCTTTTACTTCATCATTTCTTCCTTTTGTTTTAGCTGCTTGACGTTCAAGAGCATGTTACAGAGTCTCTTCTGACATCCATCTTGGCCTTATCTTTCTTTCCTGTCTTTTCAACGACCTATTGCTTTTTTCATGTATGATGCCCTTGATGTCATTCCACACCTTGTCTGGCCTTCGGTCATTAATGGCCAACTCATCAAATCTATTCTTGAGATGATCTCTAAATTCAGGGGGGATATACTCGAGGTCTTATTTTGGCTCTCATGGACTTGCTGTGATTCTCTTCAGTTTCAGCTTGAACTTGTATATGAGCAATTGATGGTCTGTTCCACCGTCGGCCCCTGGCCTTGTTCTGACTGATGATATTGAGCTTTTCTATTGTCTTTCCACAGATGTAGTCGATTTGATTCCTGTGTGTTCCATCTGGTGAGGCCCATGTGTATAGTTGCCATTTGTAATGAAGAAGTCGTTGGTCTTGAGAAATTCTATCATTCGATCTCCAGCATTGTTTCTATCACCAAGGCAATATTTTCCAACTACCGGTCCTTCTTCTTTGTTTCCAACTTCTGCATTCTAACAACCAGTAATTATCAATGCATCCTGATTGCATGTTTGATTAACTTCAGACTGCAGAAACTGATAAAAATCTTCAATTTCGTCATTTTTGGCCTTAGTGACTGGTGCATAAATTTGAATAATAGTTGTATTAACTGGTCTTCCTTGTAGCTGTATGGATATCATCCTATCACTGACAGCACTGTACTTCAGGATAGATCTTGAAATGTTCTGTTTGATGATGAATGCAACACCATTCCTCTTCAAGTTGTCATTCCCAGCATAGTAGCCTATGTGATTTTCCAATTCAAAACGGCAAAGATGAGTCCATTTCAGCTCACTAATGCCTAGGATATCGATGTTTGTGCATTCCATTTCATTTTTGATTATTTCCAATTATCCTAGATTCATACTTCACACATTCCAGGTTCCAAGTATTAATGGATATTTGCAACTGTTTCTTCTCATTTTGCGTCGTGCCATATCAGCAAATGAAGGTCCCAAAAAGCTTTACTCCATTCGTGTCATTAGGGTGGACTCTACTTTGAGGAGGCAGCTTTCCCTAGTCATCTTTTGAGTGCCTTCCAACCTGGGGGGCTCATCTTCCGACACTATATCAGACAACGTTCTGCTGCTATTCATAAGGTTTTCACTGGATAATTCTTTTCAGAAGTAGACTGCTGGGCCCTTCTTCCTAATCTGTGTTAGTCTGGAAGCTCAGCTGAAACCTGTCCTCCATGGGTGACCCTGTTGGTATTTGAATACTGGTGGCATCACAGCAACACACAAACCCCCCACAGTATGACAAGCTGACAGACACATGGGGGTGATAACCCATAGTACTGTACAATACAAAGAGTGAACCCCAATGCAGACTATGAATTTTAGTTAATAATAATGTATCAATATTGTTTCATCAAGTGTAACAAATATACCACACCAATGCAAGATGTTAATAGTAGGAGATACAATATGGGAATTCTCTGGACTTTCTGCGCAATTTCTTCGTAAACCTAAAACTTCTCTAAAGAATACCCACTGCCGGAGAGTCCATTCCAACTCATAGCAACCCTATAGGACGAAGTAGAACTCCCTCATAGGGTTTCCAAAGCTGTAATCTTTACTGAAGCAGACTGCCACATCTTTCTCTTGAGGAGCAGCTGGTGGGTTTGAACCATCCACCTTTCAGTTAGTGGCCGAGCGCTTTAACCACTGCACCACCAGGGCTCCTGCTTGAAAGAATAAAGTACATTAAAAAAAAAATGAATAGAGTCCCTGGATGGTGCAAACAGTTAACACTCTGGGCTGCTAACCAAACAACAATTCATTGGTTCAAGTCCACACCCAAGGGCAACTTGGAAGATGGGCCTGGTGATCCACTTGCAGAACATAAGCCATTGAAAACGCTATGGAGCTCAGTTCTACTCTGACAAACTCGGGGTTGCCATGAGTTGGTGTTGACACAATGGCAACTGGTTTTAAACAAATTAATACAGTAACACACCAGAGGAGGTGTGCAGGCAGGACCATTTCTGCGTGGCTCTGTGCAAACATGGAGCCCAAAGGACTCCTGATGCATGTGATAAGAGCCCATGTGTCTTTAGGTTCCATGGGAGAGCAGCGTCCCACTGACTGAGAAGAGCCTATGGCCAGCATTCGGTGAGTGCTTCCCGGCCTTGTTCCCTGTGGCCCCACGTGGTGACTCATGCTGGTAGAGTCATTTCCACCCGCTGATACGCTGGGAGGCTGGTTCAACGTAGGTGCATTTTGGGGGATAAGCACATTTTGGTGACCATAACCTCAAGTGAATAATTAGTTAATAATAGTTCCAGAAGGTCACCGAGGTTTTTCCCAGAGGCAGATATAAAATGCTCTGGCTCTTTGCCACGTAAAGCTAATCTGACTTCTCTACATGGATAATCGCGTTTCGAACCAGAAGCCCTCTTTATGCAATAGCATTTCCTTATGGCGGATTACGTTGAAAAAGATGAAAGCAACATTCATTTATTTTTCATGTCCATCCATGTCTGATGAAAGCCTTCGTCAGAAGAAAGCTCGTGATAGGTCTTCTGCTCACAGATTTCAGTCAAGGCCACCACAGCACATGGTCCCCCAGGATCTCAGGGTCAATGGATTGTCACTCTAATGAGGGACAGAGGCCATGGGTGGCCAGCCCACTGGGACCCGTGGCCCAGCTCCTGCAAGAGAAAGGGCACTGGGAGCAGCAGTGCAGGAAGAGACCACGAGCCCTGATCCCTCAGAACCGCAGCTGAGTTGCAGGGTGTGGGGGGTTCTTTTGGTCCCATGGGCCATTCCCCCAGATATGTATTTCTGAACTTCACAACACAACTTCAAGAAAAAAAAAAGAAAAAAAAAAAAAACTATTACCTGCAAATTAGATATTCTGGTGGAAGCTTAGATGATTTTTCAGGACGGAAGGCTCAATTTCCCGCTCTCAGGTGTATGATTAAAATCAATTAAATCACTCTTCCAATGTCAGCCGCAAGATTCTCCTGACAAATGAAATTATGCGAGAAAAGCGTTCTCTTCCCTCTTCAGCCCTTCTCCCAATGCTCTCCCCGCTGAGGAGATCAAAATGCTCAGCTGAGGGATTTCCGAGATATTTTCCATAAGAACAGGAACAATCCCCAGAACCCTATGTAAGTAGACCAAGGTCTCTGGCGGCCAGGTTTTGATGGCCTCTGAACGTGGAGGTAGATTCATAACTAACCTCCTGGAGAGTTAACCGTTTGGGGGCCAAGCCAGGCTTCTTTACATAGATTAAGTTTGTCTTGGCAGAAATAGGAACAAGCTCTTCAAATTCAGGACATAACCCTTGCATGTCACTTTTTATGCTTAAGACAAGCCTCCTCCCTGCATTTTTCCTACTGAAAAAGCTCTGTCTTATGAGACCCTGGAGATTGTTGGCATATTTAAAACCCACGGAGCGGCCACCTCCGTCCCAGTGCCCTCCTGGTCCAAGGGGGCTGGCACTCTCCTTAAAAAATCACGCCAGGGGGTTCTTTCAGGAAAGAAACAGAAGTTGAGTCTTCCCTTGGCAGTCGGTAGTTGAGGGGCTCAGCTATTTGGTTGGCAGAGGTGCTCAGATGTGGTTCCCCGCTACCTTCCGGGAATCATTTACCTCTTCATTTGTTAAAACATATGGGCTTAGGTGTGGCTTTTGCCCAAGAGACATTCATCGATATTATGTGCTCACTTGGTTTGCCATTTTTTTTTCCTCCCATGGAGATTGAACAAATCTTGGCTGCATTCCAGAAGTCTCTCCTCCCACCTCCCCCTTCTCTCCCTCCTCTGAGCAAGATGTCTCTTGTCCCTGTCTCTGGAGTCTGAGTGCAGGGCATCACGTGGGGGTTGCTGGCTCCGCTGATGGGTAAGTCTCTCCCTGAGCCCATGGATGGGAGGGCAGGTCCCGTGTTAGGTGCAAAGGAGCCCTGGTGGCACAATAGTTAAGTGTTCAGCTTCTATCAAAGGTCTGGAGTTCGAACCCATCAGTGGCTCCATGGGAGAAAGACCTGGCCATCTGCTCTCAGAAAGATTACAGTCTAGAAAACCCTATAGGGCAGTTCTACTCTATCACGTGGGGTTGCTGTGAGTCAGAATCAACTGGATGGCACCTAACATGACAGTAACAACAACAACATGCCTCCCTGGTGCTCTGAACACCCTTCCTCTCCTCCATTCTGAATTCAGTTCTTCTTCACAGTACAGTGACCCCAGGGATGTCTCAAAACGCTGACCCCAATGTCATTCCCCTGTTTAAATTCATGAGTGTTTCCGAGTGTCTGCATACCACCCTTGCTGTTGAGTCAATTTTTACTCATAGCAACCCTACAGACAGAGTAGAACCTCCCCACAGGGTTTCCAAGGCTGTAATCTTTATGGAAGCAGACTTCTACATATTTCTCCCTCAGAGTGACTGGTGGGCTTAAACCGCTGACCTTTTGGTTAGCAGCTGAGTGCTTAACCACCTTGCCACCAGGGCTCCTGTGTCTGCATAGGGAAGTCCAGACTCCACCACTTCACACTTTCTGGCCCTGCTTCTTGTCCAGTCTGGCCACGCTGCCTGTCCTCAAACGCCCACTGCCGTTCTCACCTGGGGGCTTTTGCAATTGCTGTCTGTCTGTCTGGAATGCCTTCCCCTGGTCCATTTTGAACACTCTTGGCCATTGTTCAAGGAAAGATTAGCAGGTGGAGTTGTTGCTAAGAGAGCAGTCTCTGGGGCAAGATGGCAGGCTATCAATCCCAGCTCTACAACTTACTAGCTGGGATCTTATTATTTATTTATTTATTTATTGACTTTGTGAAGTCCCTTTATTTATTTATTATTGTATGAAAATATACACAGCCAAGGATACATTGTTTCATCAAAGTCTACCTGGATGATGCAGTGACACAATTTACATTCTTCAGGCTGTGTAACCGTTCTCAGTGTCCTTTTCCAAATTATTCTACCACCATTAACGTAAACTCACTGCCCCCTATACTTCTCATCTAAACTTTCGAGATGCTGTTGTCAATTTGATCCCTCACAGATCAGTCTTTTATAAAGACACTTCGCCTCTTTAAGGCTCTGTCTCTTCATATGCACCCTGGCGGTGGCGGTGTGCCTATGGGCACAGGCGTTGTGAGGGTTAAATGCGACAGTCTGCCTGAGGAGGCCTGAGCAGAACCTTGCATGGAGAAAATTTTCAGTCAATCTACTGAAGCCTCCAGACATCCCGCCCTCCAGGAGCCCTTCTCAGACTCCTCCAGGCAGTTTAGCATTTCCTCCTCTAAGCTCTCCAGTGCCACTTAGGGAGCTCTTTGGCTTGTCTCTCTAGTCTGGGAGTTTCTGGTGGGTGGGAACTTTGTTATGCACCCATTTTTATTCCTGTATCCTTGAGCGGTGCCTGACACTTGGTTATGTTGATAAGAGTATCCTGTTAAGGGCAATGAATAAATGAATGCTAAATCTTCTTAGTTTTTCTAACTTTGAACATGAAATAAATAACCCATTGCTGTGGAGTTGTTTCCAACTTATAGTACCCTACAGGACAGAGTAGAACTGCCCCATAGGGTTTCCAAGGCTGTAAGGTATTTTTACACAAATAACACGTGTCTTCTATGTTTGTTTGCCAACTGTGACCTCTGCCCTCCCAAGGTTTTCTCGTAAGTGTGCTGCGCTAGTTTTTAATACAGCAACATGTAAAAGAAGACAGGCATAAAAGCACTTATGAAAATACCTCTCAGGTGATCTTTGCATAAAAATATGGTAACCTTTACAGAAGCAGACTGGCACGTCTTTCTACTGCCGATCTTTTGTTTAGCAGCCAAGTGGTTAACCACCGCACTACTAGGGCTCCTTGAACATGAAATGTCATTACTGTTAGGTGCCCTCAAGGCGGTTCTGACTCATAGTTACCCTGTGCACCACAAAAGGAAACACTGCCCTTCCCATACCATCCTCCCAATCCCTACTGTGCTTGAGCTACTGCTTAACATGAAATGGGCATCACCAAATGCCCTGCAGATTTCTCAAATTTAGGTGTGAAAATTTAAAAATATTTCCTCCAGCAGAAGCCCAAGCCTGTGGTATTTACAGGTCAGATCCGAGTTCTCTCTGTTCATCCAGTGCCACTGCTGAGCACTGGGGCCACCCCCTCCCTCCATGGGAGTCCATGCTGCATCAGGAGAGGTCAGGGTCACTGGCCCGAGGCTAAGGGAAGAGTGAAAAGGCCAGCAGTGCCTTCTTTGTGGAGGCAGTGATAATGGCAATAATGCTTTCTCTTACTCTACAGCCAACCCACCAACAAAGTCCGTGACTCATCCTCCAAAACAGGCTCCGTGTCCGCCATTTTATCCAGGTAGCTGCCAGCACCTGGTCCAAGCCCCACATGCCTCAACTGGATTACATAAGGCCCCAACCTGTTTCCCCCTAACATTCTTGTCCAGGCTGCCCCCTGTTATGATCTATTCACTCACCCTAGGAAGCCTCACTCCCCTGCTGAAGTCCAGTAGCTTCTCATCCCTCAGACTCCAGCCCAAACACTTCACCCTGGCTTGTGATTAACAGTAAATTGGACCACATTTTCATCTTCTCTTTGTACCTTTCTTCTACTGTGAATTTCCTTTTTATGTACTTGGGGATCATTTTCCTATTTCTCTTAAATTGATTTTAAAGAGATCTTTACATATTAATTACATTAGCCCTTCTTGGTCTCTGCTGTTGCCCTTTCCATGTTGTCTAATGAGTTTTTAGTTTTTAATTTGTATGTAGTTATATCTTTTATTCTTTTCCTATCTGGTTTCCGCCATTAGCTAAACATACAGAAAGTCCTCAGAGGTTCAACACTATGAAATTGCTGTATAATATTTTCATGATTTTGCTTTTCATGTGTTGTATATATGTATGTATAATTTGGAAACCCTGGTAGCATAGTGGTTAAGAGCTAGGGCTGCTAACCAAAAGGTTGGCAGTTCAAATCCACCAGGCACTCCTTGGAAACTGTATGGGGCAGTTCTACTCTGTCCTATAGGGTCGCTATGAGTCGGATTCGACTCGATGGCAATGGGTTTGGGTTTTATGTATAATTTATATATTAACTTTTGTTAGCCAGTTCCCATAACAACATTTATTCCATAAATTATTGTTTACCTTTTTATTTGAAACCCCTTTGTCCTTTTAAACTCTCTATTTTCCTCTGTCTCTATAGCTTCTATTCTATTCCATTAATCTATTTGTGGTTTCCAGCATCAGCGCCACACTGAGTTCATTATTGTATGGTAATAATAAGTTTTAAAAATCTCCACTAATGATTCCTCCCTTTCAAAATTTTCCATGTAGTTCTTGTATGCCTATTTTACTGGATGGAGTTTAGAATGCTGTTTAGCTTCCCTGCCTCCAAAAACAACTTCCTTGGGATAGGATATTACTCAATAGTGAAAAAGGAATAAACTATTGATACATGCTACAACATGGATAAATCTCAAAATAATTATTTTGGGTGAAAGAAGACATTTATACAAAATCTAGGAAGTATAAATGGATACATAGTGGCAGAAAGCAAACCAGTGGCTGTCTGAGGGTTAGAGGTCAAGGAGGACAGGAGGGATCACAAAGGGACCCCAGAGAACCCTGGGGCTAATGGATTTGCCCATAATCTTGAATGTGCTGTATGCATACGAGCAATTTTATCAAATTGTACATTTTAAATATGTGCAGTTTATTGTATGCCAAATATACCTCATCAAAGTTGCTCTTAAAACAGATTTTGGACTATGAATTTAGGGGGAAATCATTTGGAGAGAAATGACCTCTTTGCAATAGTGGCTCTTCTCACTTGAGTTTTCCATTGTAATTCTCTACCTAGTCGAGCTTTCATTTATATTATCACATGTAGTGTTTCTCATGACAGCCCTGCACTTTTCCTACTAACTTTAGTTCTTAGTACTATATTCATTTTTGTGACTGTAAATAGATTATTTTTCTCAAATTTTCTGCTGATTATTGCAGATAACCTTGGAAAGCACATTTTAAGGTTTCTTTTTAATTTCACAAGTTACACATGCTCCTTTTCCTTTTTTTTTTTTTAAATAGATAAACATAAAGAAGAAAATCTCACCACTTGGTTTCATAACTTGAAGCTATTGCTTGTTGAAAATGCTTATTAGTTCCAATTTTTCCACTTTGTCTTCACCCATCATGAGGACTAAGGTTTCCAGAAAGTGCTGAATGTAAGGGGAGAAGATAGGCACCCTCATATTGTTCCTGATTTTAGTGGGAATACCTCAAAGATTTCACAGGACATGCTTTCATAATTGAAGATTCTAGGTGGTCTTCAGTATTGAGGGGTAGTGTTTTCAATCTTGCAATTCTGAGCTGACACTCAGATTAGACGCTGAAGTTTTTCTGATATATTTTAGACATTTCTCCTTTGACCTGTTGATGTGATAAATTATGCTAAATAAATTCTTTAGCAGTCACACTGCGTGTTTCAGGAGTAAATTGCATTTTGCTATGGGGGTACTATTATTCTATTAGTATCCTGTTGAGTTCGATTTGGCTTTTTTTTTTTTCTTCCTTTCTTTTTTTTTTTTACTTTTTATACGTATATTCAAAACTGAAAATGGTCAATAGTGTTCTTTGTGTCTATGCGTATATCTTTTTGGATTTTGATATTATGGTTTATGCTAGTCTTATGAAGCAAATCCAGCAGCTGCCCATTTCTTGCATGATCTAAAATATTTCGTGTAGCATGAGCAAGCTTGCCATTCAAAGTGTTTGACATCTGGTACAGAACAGGCCCAGCCCAGCCAGGTAGCAGGTGAGGGCGGAGCTGGGGGGGGGTGGCGTCATGTTAGGGCTTTTACCAACTGATAAGAAGCATTTTAACAACAATTGCACAGGCTGAACGTAAACCCTGAGAATGGGACTTACCTATTCTTTGGTCCTTAATCACGGGGTCACCTTGAGTAGGCACTGTACTAAGTACTTCCTGTGGATTTTCTTATCTAAACCTCATGTCTTCCTACAAGGCAGGTCTGAGCACAAAAGGAAGCTGCTGGTGATGAGTTAGTTCTTAAGGGTCCCTCAATAGAAAGGTCCAGATTGAGATTTTCTGTTTAAAATTTCCCCCATCGTCACTGGATTATTTAGCTTGTATTCCTTCATATTTTTCCAAAAAAAAAAAATCAAGATTTTCAATTCTTTATATTTGTACATTATAGCTTTTTACATTTTATTAAAATCATCATGGTGTCTATGTTTTCTCCCTTTTCTTTTTTACTATACTACCTAAGATTATAATTACCTTGGGTGCTACCTAAGACTTTGTTTTATGAGTTGTTTTCAATGTTTATCAAACCAGCTCTTTGACTCATCAGCTTTACTTTTTTGTTTTCTAAATCATTAATACACGTTCTTGTCTTTTTGTTTCTGTAATTTTAATTATGAACTATTTCAAACTTGTAGCAAAATGCTGAGAACAGTATAAGCAGATGTCCACACAGATAAAGAGATGCAAAGCTTTGTTACTTTTATTCCAATCTTAATTTTTCACAAAAATAAACCTTCACAGATACAGTCAAAACCCCATCACCATCATTACTTCCCTCCTTCAACCTGGAAATTGCTCACAAGAGATAAAAGGAAAGGGAAGCAAGCAGGACGTGGGGAACCTCATACACTAAGAAAGCAGCACCAGAAGCAGAGCGTGTCCTTTGGACCTGGGGTCTCTGCGCAGAGAAGCTCCTAGTCTAGGGGAAGATGGACGACAGAGCAAGTCTTCCCCTGGAGCTGATGCCCTGGATTTGGACTTCTATCCTACTTTATCGTGAGGAAATGAACTTCTTTCTATTAAAGCTATCCACTTGTGGTATTTGTTATACCAGCACTAGATGACTAAAAGGACATGTATATGAACACATACACTCACATATTTGATAAATATATTGGTAAAATATAAATAAAAATGTAAAACATATTTATAACAAACATATTACATATGTAATATATACCCATAAATGACATACACATTTTTGTCTTTAAGTTTTGCATAAATGACAAAATACATTGAAGATTCTTTTAAGACTTGGCTTTTCACTTAGCATTATGATTTCATTATCCGTGTTTGCACATGAAGTTTTAGTTTTTTTTAACTCTTTTTATTCCATTATATAAGTACAATAATAATTTATCCATTCCTCCATTAAGGGTTATAGAAATCCATTCTGATGTTTTGCTTATGGGAACAACGATGCAGTTAATGTCCTTACACAAGTGTGAAAATTCTCTAGGATGTATACGTAGGGATAGAATTGTTGGACTGAAGAGTACACTTGTCTTCAACATACACGTTGTGGTTGTTGTTAGGTGCCACCCAGTTGATTCCAACTCATAGCAACTCTAAGTAACAGCATAAAACTGCCCCATAGGGTTTTCTTGGCTGTAATCTTTATGGGAGCAGATGGACAGATCTTTCTCCCACGGAGTGACTGGTGGGTTCAAGCCACCAACCTTTTGGATGGTAGCCAAACACTTAACCAATGCACCAGGGTTACATAGACATTACCAAATTGCTCTACAGTATGATTTGCATCACTTTCCATTTGCACCAATTCTTTACATGAGGTGGCCATATAATATCCAAACTAGGACCCTGGGTGGAGTGAGTGACGTCTCCATGGATATTTATGCCAGAGCCAGAAGTACAAACCCAAGCGTCCTGGTCAAGTCAGCACCCACAGCTAATGCTGCCCCCAGCATGGCATCTCTCCATGTTGGCAGAAACACTATCACCAGGTGCTTTAGCTTTGCAGGTCTCATGGGCGTGGACTATCTACCTGCTTGCATTTCCTTGATGGCCAGTTGAGGTTGAGCTCGTTTTTTCTCATTTCTCAGATGTTTACTCTTCACTTGCTGAAAGCCCATTGCTGGGAATACCAAAGAATTCAAGGTGTCTGTTCTCCCGGAACATACCTGCTACTAGGGAGACATAGTTTATCACTTGTTCTTTTGTTGTTGTTGTTAGTTGCTGCTGAATTGATTCCAAATCTTGGCAGCCCCATGTGTGCAGGGTAGAGATGTTCCATAGGGTTTTCAAGACTGTGACCTTTCAGAAGCAGATGGCCAGGTCTTTCTTCCGAAGCATCTCTGAGTGGTTTTATAACCACCAACCTTTCAGCTAGTAGTCGAGTACTTAACTGATTGTACTACCGAGGTATACTTGAACTTTACTTGTTATGATCTGATCTCAGGTAGTATTCAGCATAATGTATTGCATTGCATTGGGCAAATCTGCTGCAAAAGCCTCTTTAAAGTTTTCAAAAGCAAAAATATCTCTTTATGAACTAAGGTGCGTGTGACCTAAGCCATGCTGTTTTCGATCGCCTCATATGCGTGTGAAAGCTGGGCAATCAATAAGGAAGACCAAGGAACTGACACCTTTGAATTGTGGTGTTGGTGAAGAATATTGAATATACCATGGACTGTCAGAAGAATGAACAAATCTGTTTCAGAAGAAGTACAACCGGAATGCTCCTCAGAAGCGAGGATGGCAAGACTATGTCTCACATACTTTGGGCATGTTATAAGGAGGGATCAGTCCCTGGAGAAGGACATCATGTTTGGTAAAGTAGAAAGAAATAAAAGCCAAACCCAGTGCTGTCGAGTGGATTCTGATTCATAGTGACCCTATAGGACAGAGTAGAACTGCCCCATAGAGTTTCCAAGGAGCGCCTGGTGGACTTGAACTGCCAACCCTTTGGTTCGTAGCCATAGCACTTAACCACTACACCACCAGGGTTTCCCAAAGTAGAGGGTCAACAAAAAAGAGGAAGGCCCTCAGTGAGATAGACTGACACAGTGGCTGCAACAATGGGCTCAAACATAAAAAGGATCATGAGGATGGCGAAGGACCAGGCAGTGTTTCATTCTCTTGTACATGGGGTTGCTACGAGTCAGAACCAACTTGACAGCACCTAACAACAACATTCAGCATTATAAAGAGAAACACACCGGGTAACAGAATAAAGGTAATGGTGGCAGGAGGCACTGGTGGATATTCTAGGGTCATTGGGGAGAGCCTCTCCGGGAAAGAGGCTGAGTGAAGTAAGATCCTAAGAAAGATGATTCAGGACCCAACGCAGGATAGAGCTTCATGCATCTGAGGAAAGCAGCAGGAAGCAATTTTGGAGAGGACGGCAGCAGTTGGGTCCTGTAGATTCTTATCAGAGTGAAAAATGTTTCTTTTCCCCAAGGGTGACTAAAAGATTGGAGAGTTTTAAGCAGAGAAGTGAGATATACCATATAGAGAGTTTTTACAGGGCTTCAGGGACAGATGGAGAAAGGGAGGACAAGCAGGAATTTCATCAGTCCTCCTGGGATCTGACAGTGGATTGGATTCAGTGGTAGCTGTGGAGGGTAGGTTGTGAGAACTCCTGCCACCCAAGTTATGTTCAAAGCTAGAAATTACAGGATGTACTGAAGGGAGTGGCGTGGAGCTCAAGGGAAGGAGAGGAACCAAGAATAACTACTGTAGTTTTACAAAATTAATGCACACTTTCTACATGTTTACCTCATGGGGGGAGAGGAGGGTTGGCAAACATAGGGGACGTGTGTTATTTTCATAAAAATATGACATCACATGTATTGGCATGTAGAATGCTCATTGTACTTCAGTTCCAAATGTTTTATAATGCCCACTCTGGGTTCTTTACTGAAACTTGAATTATTCAGATTTGTAGTTGTCAGTGTATAGATGGGAGGTTTTCTTTTGGTTATTTATTTCTAATTTTAATCCCTTTTAGTGAAAGAAGTTTGACTGGTATGATGTCAATTACATTTTTGAGACTTAATTTATGATTTACCGGTTTTGGTAGCTTCCAGCATCACAGCAACACGCAAGCCCCCACAGGACAACAAGCTGACAGACACGTGGGGGATCCAACCAAATGCAAAGATTATAGAATGATATCATTAATATCACACATAAGCAAAATTTTGCTGAAGATCATTTAAAACCGGCTGCAGCAGTATATCGACAGGGAACTGCCAGAAATTCAGGCCGGTTTCAGAAGAGGACGTGGAGCCAGGGATATCACTGCTGATGTCAGATGGATCCTGGCTGAAAGCAGAGAATACCAGAAGGATGTTTAGCAGGGTTTTATTAACTATGCAAAGGCATTAGACTGTGTGGATCATAACAAACCATGGATTACACTGCGAAGAATGGGAATTCCAGAACACTTAATTGTGCTCACGAGGAACCTTTCCATAGATCAAGAGGCAGTTGTTCAGGACAGAACCAGGGGATACTGATTGGTTTAAAGTCAGGAAAGGTGTGCGTCACGGCTGTATTCTTTCACCATACCTATTCAAACTGTATGCTGAGCAAATAATACGAGAATCTGGACTATATGAAGAAGAACAGGGCATCAGGATTGGAGAAAGACTCATTAACAACCTGCGTTATGCAGATGACACAACCTTGCTTGCTGAAAGTGAAGAGGACTTGAAACATTTACTAATGAAGATCAAAGACCACAGCCTTCAGTACAAATTGCACCTCAGCATAAAGAAAACAAAAATCCTCAGAACTGGACCAATGAGCAACATCATGATAAATGGAGAAAAGATTGAAGTTGTCAAGGATTTCATTTTACTTGGATCCACAATCAACAGCCATGGAAGCAAGCAGTCAAGAAATCAAAAGACCATTGCATTGGGTAAATCTGCTGCAAAGGACCTCTTTAAAGTGTTGAAAAGCAAAGATGTCACCTTGAAGACTAAGGTGCACCTGACCCAAGCCATGTTATTTTCAATCGCATCCTACGCATGTGAAATCTAGTCAATGAATAAAGAAGACGGAAGAAGAATCGACGCCTTTAAATTGTGGTGTTGGCAAAGAATGTTGAATATACCATGGACTGCCAAAAGAATGAACAAATCTGTCTTATAAGAAGTACAACCACAATGCTCCTTAGAAGCAAGGATGGCAAGACTGGGTCTTACATGCTTTGGACATGTTATCAGGAGGGATTAGTCCCTGGAGAAGGACATCGTGCTTGGCAGAGTACAGGGTCAGCAGAAAAGAGGAAGACCCTCAACGAGGTGGATTGACACAGTGTCTGCAACAACGAGCTCAAGCATAACAACGATTGTAAGGGTGGCTCAGGACTGGGCAGTGTTTTGTTCTGTTGTGCATAGTGTCGCTATGAGTCGGAACCGACTCGACGGCACCTAACAACAACAACAGTTTTGGCAAATGCTCCATCTGTACTTATACTAATGTAGAGTCTCTTATTGTTGCATGCAATTTTCTAGATCTGTTTATTAGATAAAGCTTAGTCACATTGCTATTTAAATCTTCTATATCCTAAAAAAAAAAGAAAATTTTTCTTTTTTTATATATATTTAATTTTACTTACTAAATCTATCAGTGTCTGAAAGAAATGTGCTAGGATTGTCAATTTACCACTTTTTCCTTATATTTTGTCAGTTTTGCTTGTGTGGTGTTTATATCATCATTATAGTATCCTGGTGAGGCTTTTCTTACTATCATAAATTGCAGTCTTCTTTATAATGAGGAATGGTTTTTGCTTTAAAAACTTTTCTGTTTGATATCACTACATCAACTTTCTTTTAGTTTTTGCCAGTATATCTTTTTCTACCTCTTTCTTTTCAGTCTTTATGTGACAATATAATTTAGATGA
The DNA here is from genome assembly GCF_024166365.1 of Elephas maximus indicus. NCBI lineage: Eukaryota > Metazoa > Chordata > Mammalia > Proboscidea > Elephantidae > Elephas > Elephas maximus. The sequence continues at coordinate 78,524,722 of NC_064834.1, read as the reverse complement.
GTCTCTTATAAATAATAAATAGCTAGATGTCTATAATCTATTTCTACAAATTCCTTTCTTTTAACAGTGACTTTAACCCACTTATATTTAATGGAGGGTAATGATACCTCCTCCTACTCCTCTGGTTTCATGAAAAAGGGGATAATTATTAGACCTTCTCCAGGATCCCAACAACATTTATTATGATCAATGATACATTTGGATAATTTCTGACATATTATTCACACACACACACATATATATATTTTTGTGCATATTTCCCCCCTAGGATTTTTTACCTCTTGTCTTATCTTGCTTTGGATTTATAATTTCCCTACTCTGCCTTTTTTTCTCTTCACTTACTTGCAGAATCTCTAAATTTTTTTAATTTGTTATTATTTTAGTAGTCAGCTGTAAAATTAGAGTACATATAATTGACATATAAAAGCTAAAATTTAGCAATATCTCTGGGTTCTCTTCAAAAATACAAGAGCTTGGGTTGCTTTAACACTTATCACTACCAATAGTGTCCATATTTTTATTGTATAGTGTTCTAGAATGACCTCAACAATCATGACTGTTTTGTTGTCATTTTATAACAAGTGTTTATTTAGTTTTACAATTTATCTTGATAACTCATCCTTGTGATGACTCTGTCCCTTCCTAGTTTCTTCTTTCCTCTATTCCACACTTCATTTTTTTAGGATCAAATTCCCTAAAGAATTACTTGAACATAAGCTTTCATCTCAGGCAGAGCCTGAGGGGGGAACCCAGTTTTAGATATAATGATGGAGAGGAAGAGGAATTAGAAGTCCAGGCAAGAATCTTTTTTTAATGCAGAGAGAATGCTGACTGGGGAAACACCAAGGAGTTTATAACCCAGTTATTATTGATGTTAATGCCCTTGATGCCATAGTGACACAAACAGCATGTGTGTGTCAGGGCAGCAGTGGCACACAGGCGCCCAGGTGTAGCTACTGAGAAGGGTGGAGCTGGTGTGATTAAGGCTGGGGGACTTGCCAAGAGAATGTGAGAGGGAAATACACACAGTATTTGTGGTCTTTCGGAAGACCCAAGAGGTCAACATTTTGAATCCCCTAGGCACTCCTTGGAAACCATATGGGGCAGTTCTATTCTGTCCTATAGGGTTGCTATGAGTCATAATTGACTCGGTGGCAATGGGTTTGTTTCTGTTTGGTTGGTTGTTTGGTTTGGGAAGACCCAAAGGCCACGGAAGACCATGAAGTCTAAGGTGTTGAGAGAAGAAACTGAAGACAAGAAGCTGGGTGACGTAGAGGAGAAAGTAGAGGGATCAGGATCCAGAGGTCTTGATGAAAAAGCAGAGTAATGTAGTTGGTGTCTCGCAGGACTGGGAATGGAACCCAACTCCCTGGGAACTATGAGCGGAGGCATAGGTAGAAGCACAATGGAGAGTCAAAGCATCTGCAGGGTCTTTCCACACCTGGAAAAGACAAGCAAGATGCAAAACCAAGAGAGCCCTGGCTGGTGGCAGGGAGCAGTGCAGGTAACTATCTGCTCATGGTCTCTTCCAAATGCAGAGAGTCAAATGCCTTCTTTTCTTACTAGCATCTCAAGGCCTCACTCAATAATTTACCATTCAAACTTATTTTTACAGAAAGAACTGTTCAGCTGGAAATAAAATACATAGGAAGTGAATTTCATGAGTTCTTAGTTCACACATTGTCTTTATTACAGTTTTGAAGAGCAGGAAGGACAGTTTAGTTCTTTCCACCTGGCTTACAGAAATCAAAATTTCCAAGAGGGGGAAAAAAAAAGCAAAAAATCCACCAGAGGGAGCTTACAGTTGGTACGTCTGTTTGTTGTTATTATTATTTTTTTCTTTTCTTTCTTTCTTTCTCTCTTTTTTAGATGTCAACACCTCAAAGAATGTTTGAGTTTCCTTTTTTTTTTTTCAGTAGTAAATATTTTATTACTTAAAAAGGAAAGCTGTGTTTGTTCTTAATTGTTTTTGATTAAATATGCTAATTACATTTTGGAATACTAATGACACACGGTACTAAATGTTTTAATAATGCAGTGAAATAAGCTGGCAAATATAACAACAAATTAACCTGAAATGGCTACATAGCTTTCCTCATTTTAAATTGTAATAATACTAAACAGGGGGGGAAATCCAAAATTGTGTCATCTAATGCAGAGGGCAAAACATTATTATTAAACAATTTTGGCATTTTAATGTATTTTTCTCTCAAAGAATTTGTTAAGAAACTCATCTTTCCTAGACGAATGACCTAGAGAAGAGCCAGTTGGTTGATGGTCTTTCATCTGTCAGAATTCATACCCTACAAATCAAAATACAATCAAGCCCAGCTGGACAGTGACCAGAGCCTTCTGCTCCCACCATGGTCACCCCAGGCCCAAACAGATCAAAAACAGGAGGCAGCATGTGTGAGGGAAAGCCCAGGGCCCTAGGCCCACCCCCCAGCCCCAGGCAGTTTGCCTAAAACAAGGATGGAATTTCTCTTTATGGCAATCCAAGTTATACCACTGTCAGTAAGAAGGAGGTAAGGGAGAAAACCTTTGTCCAAGGACCCACATGTGTATAGCAAAGGTCATTCGAGATCTCCGATAAGGATGGGGCCATGGTTTAAGCCATCTCCTTACTGTGTTAGGACGTGGTGAACACATCACGTGATTCAGCTCCCCTTTGGGGGCAATTACCAAGCAGCCCCACCGGAGCAGAGGGCTTCACGTGAAGTCTGTATCACATTCCTCCCAAGGAGCATGGCAACCACCACTGCAAAGGCATCTAGTAAAAAAATCAAACCCAATCCAATCAGCCTCCAGATCAGGGGTTCTGCCTCTCAGGGAACATGTGGCAATACCTGGAGACATTTTTGGTTGTTCCATCTTGGGGTTACTAATGGCATTCAGTGGGTAGAGGCCAGGGCCGCTGCTGAATATCCTTAATGCACAGGACAGCCTACCATCACAGAGAATTATCTGGTGCAAATGTCAATAGCGCCATAGTTGAGAAAGCCGGGTCTAGATCGAGCTGCCCTTGTTGCTGTTGTTAGTTACTGTCATGGTTTGAAATTATGTCCCCCCAAACCTGTGTGTATCAACTTGGCTGGGCCATGATTCCTGGCATTATGTGATTTTCCTATATGTGGTAAATCCTGCCTCATTGTTGTTAATGAGGGAGGATGGGCAGCAGTTGTGTTAGTGAGGCAGGACTCAGTCTACAGGATTGGATTGTGTCTTGAGGCAATCTCTTGAGATATAAAAGAAAGAAGCAAGCAGAGAGACAGGGAAACCTTGTACTACCAAGAAAGCAGCACAGGGAGCAGAGCGCATCCTTTGGATCTGGAGTCCCTGCACCTGAGAAGCTCCTTGACCAGGGGAAGATTGAAGGCAAGGACCTTCCTCCAGAGCCAACAGAGAGGGAAATACTTCTCCTGGAGCCAAAACCCTGAATTTGAACTTTTAGCCTACTTAATATTTACTGTGAGGAAATAAATTTCTCTTTGTTAAAGCAATCCATTTGTGGTATCTCTGTTATAGCAGCACTAGATGACTAAGATAGTTGCCAAGTCGATTCCAACTCAGGGTGACCCTATGTGTGCAGAGTAGAACTGCCCCATAGAGTTTTACAAGGTTACGGCTTTTTGGAAATAGATGGCCAGGCTTTTCTTCTGAGGTGCCTCTAGGTGAGTTTGAACTGTGAACCATTTGGCTAGTAGTCGAGTGCTTAACTGTTTGAGCCACCCAGTAGCCTAGATCTAACTACCAAATTAGGGCAATTGCAGGGGAAAGAGGAACATGCTAATTGAGAGGAATATACTTAGCAATACACAATGAAGCTGCACAGCACAGAGGGCCTGTTTTCTTCAACATTAAATTGGTAAGGAAAAGGAAGGAAGGAAGGAGGGAGGGAGAGAGGAAGGAAGGAAGGAATGGAAGGAGAGAGGAAGGCAGTGAGGGAGGAGGTCACGGATACTCTCACAGGGCTTGTCAGTCCCCATAAGATGAAGGGAACAAACACCTCAGTTGCAAAATAAAGAGCATTTAGTGCTCCTTTTTTGTCGTTAAAGCCCCTTTGAGTTTGTTCAGCAAGCCCTCAGTGAGAAAGGCCAACAGTTTAAAAACCTCCAGCAGCTTCAGCCCCAGTAAAGCGGGCATAACACTAACTTTGGAGGTGGACTCAGGACATGGCCTTGGCAGTGAGGCCCTGGTACAGTGGAGAAGGTGTCAGGAGGTAAGGGCTCCCAGGTATGTCCCCAGAAGGATGGTGCCTGAAAGCTCTCATTCATTCACTGCTGAGCCGCTGGCCTCGCCCGCATGACTTCTGGGGCACCTGAGGTGTTTGCAAGGTGCCAAAAGAAAAGACACACTCCAGTTGCTATAATAAAACAGCCACTTTATAAGTGCACCCTCTATAATTTGGTTACAAGGCAAACACTCCCACAGCCACCACCAGCAGGCAGAGACTCTTGAGCACCCCCAACCCCACCCGGGTGATGCATCTCGAGTGTTCCTGGGGGTCAGTCACGACTTCCGAAGAGGGAGCAGTGGTCACTCTGTGCTCAGCAGATCCCTCAATGGAGCCCAGAATGCACAGGGAAGGTGGGCCCCTTCCTTCCTTTTCCTTAGCAATTTAATATTGAAGAAAACGGGCCCTCTGTCCTGTGCAGCCTGCTGCTCTCTGGGGCCGGGCAGATAGGTGGGAGTATCTGGAGGTAGAAGGAACCTGCAGTTTCTATTCCAGCAAGGTTGTCAGGAGACCCAGGGACTGTGTAAAACATATTCTGCTCTGTGCCTGGACCATGTTAGCCATGAATAAACATCATCATCAGAAGATCCTGCTGCCACTGGGGCCTCAGTTTCCCTGCTTGTCATAGTCTCCAGAAAGCAAAGGCCAACATGGAGTTAAGAAGGCCCAAAGTTCATTGCCACCACTCATCTGTCAGTTTGCAACACTGTGGTGTTTTGCATGTTGCTGTGATGCTGGAAGCTATGCCACTGGTATTTCAGGTCACCCATGGTGGATAGGGTCACTATGAGTCAGAATTGACTCGATGGCAGTGGGTTTGGTTTTAGTGGATTTATGGTGGATAGATTTCAGGGGAGCTATCTTTTTTTTTCTTACCTTTTTACCAGGCTAAACGGACTAGGAGTAAAATCAGCCAATATAAACCCTCAACAAGATGGGTTGACACAGTGGCTGCAATGATGGGCTCAAGTATTACAAACGTGAGGACTGGGCAGTATTTTCTACTGTTGTACGTAGGGTCACTATGAGTCAGAATGAACTCAACAGCTAACAACAACAGCAACAAGCCCAGTTGATCACAACAGAACATTGTCCTACTCCCTTGCTTGGACTTGACGTACGGAGGGATTGATTGCTGGAGGAGGACATCATGTTTGGTGAAGCAGAGGGCCAGCGAGAGTGAGGGAGACCCTCGGTGAAATGGATTGGCACAATAGCCATAATAATGGACTCAAACATGCTGGCGACCTTGACTTTGGTACAGGCCAGGGCAACATTTCATTCTGTTGTGCATAAGAATTTGATGAGTTGGAGGTGACTCAATGGCAGCTATCTATCTGTCTATCTATCTAAGGTTCCTTCAGGAGTGACCCCTGTAAAAGGAAAAAGGGGTAAGGAGAACCAGTCAGGGGAGCCATCAGGTCACACCAAAGTCCTGGACAAGTCTCTGGAGTCCAAAGAGGTCTCCGAGCAAAGACCAAGAAGTGGGCAGGAATGACCCACAGGATTGTCTGGCTCAGCTCCTGGCTAGATTGTGTGTGGAACCCCACCTCATCCAGACCCCAAAGCAGGGCTGCCCTGAAGGAGCTAAAGCTGGAGGCATTAGGCCCCGCCCACCACTCCCAGCTGGACAGCGGATCTTTCCTGGATTAAGGAAATAATACCTGCCATGCACCAGGCACAGAGGAAGTGCTCAGTATCAGTGGACATCATGTGCTGATAGTTGCAGACAAACAGCAGGGATTTCTAGAGAAATGAACCACCACAAGGAGGAAAATGCAGACAAAATTGAGGGAAACCTGTCATTGATGACCTGTTAACCAGAGTACCGTCGTTTTAAGATCTACATATAGTTGTTGGAGCCCAGGTGGTGCAGTGGTTAAGAGCTCCGTGGTTCACTAAAAGGTCAGCAGTTCAAATCCATCAGCTGCTCACTGGAAACCCTAGTTCTATGCTATCCTATAGGGTCGCTATGACTCGAAATCTGCTTGATGGCAAAGGGTTTGAATTTTGTTGTTGTTGTATATATTTGTTGTGCGATGTGGCAGTCTACTTTAGAAAAGATTACATTCTTGGAAAAAACCTATATGGGGGCAGTTCTACTGTGTACTATAGGGTTGCTGTGAGTTGGAATCAACTTGATGGCAATGAGTTTGGAATGGATTTAAGCACAGGACACATATAAATACATAACTAAATATTAGTATTACCCATTGCCATTGAGGAATTTTCCTTAGTAAGTAATTTGAGGTCAATGGGTTTAAATACAGAACAAATATAAATATATAACTAAATACTAATATTACGTGTTGCCATCAAGTCAATTCCGACTCATAGCAACCTTGTAGGACAGAGTAGAACTGCCTCATAGGGTTTTCAAGGCTGTAATCTTTACAGAACCAGACTGCCACGTCTTTCTCCCATGGAGCCCCTGTTAGATTCGAATTGCTGACCTTTTTGTTAGCAGCCGAGTGCTTAACCACCACACCACCATCCTTGCTATTCATCCAACCTAGGTGGTTAATCGTGTTTTCAAAATTTTCGGAACCATTACTGATTGTTTTGTTGTTGAATCTTCTTTCAGTCAATGAGAAGAATGTTAAAAATTCTCTAAATATTATTGTGGCTTTTCTATCCATCTTTCAGTTCTGACAATTTTGGTTTCCATACAAATAGCTAAATCTGCATTTAGGACTTTTATATTGTCCTGTTAACTTGACTCTTTCATCTTTATGAAATATCCCTGTTTAACTCTCATAATATTGCCAACCTTGAAGTCTAATTATCTGGTATTAATATGGACACACCAACTTACTCTGGTTAGTATTTCCATGATACATCTTTTGTCAGTCATTTTACTTTCAATCTTTCTGTGTCCTTATATTTAAGACGAGTCTGCTGTAATCAAGACGGACAATGAAGAGGACAGCAGTTCTGCTTCCTCCATAAGATACTGACAGGGTGGGAGAATGGGGAGTGAAGAGTCCCCTTTTAAGGATGCTGATGGGAAGTGATGTTCTTGGAAAAGACAGAATGAATTTCTGTTCAGTTAGGAAGGGAGAGGCTGAGGATGGGAAGGACTTGTTTACATAGAAAGGGGTTTCTTTCCATGAGCATGCTGGATAGTTATTTGAAGGACAGCAGCATCAGAAAATAGATGGTGCGTGGAGTGATACAGAAATGAGAGTGCCAGAAGTAAGGGCCTGGTCTGCTGGGTCCTCAAGGTTCCATATGGAGCAGGAGTATCATTTTCTAGAGCATGAGCCAGACGGGAACATGGGCTCTGTTTTCTCTGACTGATAGCCCTCTCTCCTCAACTGGGTTGTCCATTCTGATTGCTGGTGCCTTAGAGGCTACAGTGTCCCAAGTGGTGGGATGGAAGTCATCTTGAGCCCTATAAACCAGCAAGGCCACTGCAGTTCTCCACTGCCCATCCTCCTTCGAGGGTCCGAGGCTCTGGGAGAAATCCCGTGTTCTCCGATGTCTTTTCCTACTCTCCCGGGTGAGAAATTCCAACTATTCAGCATCTCTGTGGATTACTGCTGCAATGAATGAGGTCAAGCCCTTCACACAGGACTGAAAATGGCCCTCCTTGGAAGATCTCAAAACACTGCAGGCCAAGCTCTTTCCAGAATTCCACTCTGCATTTCTCTCCAGGCCCTGTCCCACATTGCTTCTCCCCCCTCCAGGAGCCCCCGCCTAGCTGTGGGCCTGAATTTCCATGCTCCTTGGGAGAGCCAGGTAGTCTGGGGATGAGCGGAGGGGTGGGAAGTCATGTTGAAGTTGCTAGCTCCAGGAATCCATGTGTAATTTCTAAATTGATTTGACCCTCTAGTGACTTAAAAACAGCTCATATAATTACTTGAGAATAGGGATTTTCTATTCCCTATGATTTCATTACATACAACACCGCCGAAGCCGTTATTGACGGTGTTACAATTTGTTCTTTAATGTTCCTTCTCTTTGGAAGTGCCCACCGCTGATGCAGGCTTTGGGTCTTGCCCATGCCTCTCTCCTACCCCTTCCCTCATCCCTGACCCTCCCTGGGGTGGTCTGTGTCTTGAGATGTAAAGTGAAGTCATACACTACTTGTTTGGCATATGCCAGCCTGCAGGGACCCCCATAGCCAATGTGCCCCCCTCAGATGGCTGTGGGCCTAGTTCTGCACCTGGCTCAGGTAGGCAGGAGGCCAGTATCCTACACAGCCATGGTGAACTGGTGACCCACTTCTCTGCTTCACATCGAAGAAGGTAAGTGACCACAAACTATAGAAATGGAGATTTAGCTGGAACTTTCTAGCATGTCTAATCCTGTGGCCATGGGATTAGTTGCAAGGGAAGATTATATGGCCTCTTGATTAAAGTTTATCATTCTTTTTCCTGGATCTGGCTCAGGGATGGATTCAACACAACCTCTTCATTGACATGTCCCATTAATCGGCATCAGACTTGGGACCCAGAAATGTCCCAGGTAACATCCAGGATGCCAAAGTGATTAGCTCAAGGCTGAGCACAGATGCTTCCCTCTAAGAATTCTCTCCAGATATGGGTGTTTCCATTTAAATGAGTGAAAATTAAACAAATTAAATTCCAGTTCTTCATTACACCAGCCACATTCCAAGTGTTCACTAGCCACAACGTGGAGAGGATTTTGGTGGGAGAGGGACCAGACAGTACATATATAGAATATTTCCATCAACACAAGAAATTCTGTCGCACAGCACTGCCCTCAGTAGAAAACATCTCTCTTTCCCACACACCACCATGACATTGTGTCCTAATCTTGGTAATAGCGCTAATGAGCATTTGAGGCATGTAAAAGGTCTTTATCAATGTCTTTCTTCTTTACAGGTTGAAAGAAATATGAAGAATCACACCCAGGTCCCTCTTCTCTGAGACTGATTTCAGAACATGATCAGAGAAAATTAAATCAGCTGCAAATACCCACAGACACACAATCCCCCAGCCTCATCATGCTGCTCACGTGTACTCTGGAATCACAAGGTTTTCCCAGTTCTATATGAAAGCTGTTCATCCTAAATCTAAGCCACTCCAGTTTTAAGTCTTTCTTATCCCTTGAGCTCTTTTTCTTTGCTCTGGTTGCACACCTGGGGAGCCTTTTAAAATACCAGTGCTCTCGACAGCCCCAATTTATAAGCTAGGCATGTCACGTGGTTCAGTTGAACTCATTCTTCTGTTTTGTTTTTCTGTTCAAAGAGTTTTGGTTTTGGTTTATTGTTTATTGTTTTTATTATGTTCAGTGATAAGGGCTGGCTGTGGACACAATTTTATCCTTAATATATCACAATCTGGTTAATATAATAAAATCTGTCTAGTAATAATAGCTAGACCAACTATTTATTCTTTTACTCATCAAACATTTGAGCTCCTAGTATGTGTTAGCATTGCTCGAGGTTGTATGGATACAAAGATGAATAGCCTCAACCTTCAAAGGCCTGGCAGTCTAATGAGGAAGATAAACTATAATAAATAATTTTAATAGTGTAATGAATGCTGAGATTAAAGTTCTACCCAAGATAACTTAAGAACACAGAGAAGGGGTAACTGTAACAGGCTAGGGTGGCAGAGATAGTTGAGGAAAGATTTATGGAAGAGATGATCCCTGATTTGAGTCTTGAAGGATATGCAGGAGTCACATGAATAAAGGGGAGGGTGGAGTATCATACATGAAGTACAGCAGAGAGCAAGAGCATTAGAAAGTTGAAGAACTAATTGCAGGAAGTACCTAAGAACCAAACTTTAGAGTTTAGCAGATGAGAGTTTAGAGAGATAATTCTGGAAATACAAACAAGGGTCAAGCTTACATATAATGAGATTCATTGGACTTACATTTCTTTTTTGGGATTTATATTACCAAACACTCAAATCTCATTTGTAAGCTACTTCATATTCTTTATGTTCATTTATCCCCTTCATCTTAATTTCTTATTCTATTAATTTCTTGATTTTGAGTAGTAATTAATCAGTTTATATTCAAATAGTTGTACCACCTCATATGTAGTGTATCAACCTTATAATTGTATACTTCCAATTTTTCCCTCTTCTCTTTTGTGCTACTAATGTCATATATTTTACTTTTAGATATGCTGTAAACCTATACTATATTGCTACTTTTTTTTGTCTTAGGCAGTCAATTAACTTTTAGCACACTTATAAATAAGAAAAATAGTTCTTGATATTTGCCTTCACTTCAACATTTTCAAAGATTTACATTTTTTTGTATGGAACCAACTTTCTGTCTGGGATATTTTTTTTCTCCCTGAAGAACTTCCTTTAAAATTTCTTGTAGCATAAGACTGGCACTGATAAATGGTCCCATTTTTATTTGCCTGAAAAAAATATTTATTTATCTCTCTTTTATTTTTTAAATATAATTTTCCTAGGGAAAGAATTCTGAGGTGACAGCTTTTTTTCTTCCCCCACCCCTTTCATCACTTTAGAAATGTCACTCCATTTTCTTTGGGCTTGCATAGTTTCTGACAAGAAGTCTGCTGTAATTCTGACAAGAAGTCTTTGTTTCCGTGAGTGTCAGATGACTTTCCCCACTCTCTGGCTAACTTCAAGATTGTCTCTGTATAGTTGCTTTTCAGTAGTTTGAATAAGATGTGTCTAGATATACATATACACGTGTTTTCCTTTCTTGGGGGGAAGGGTATTTTTCCTGCTTTGGGTTCTCTGAGATTCCTGGATCTGTGATTTATAACTTTTATTATTTTTAAGAAAGTCTAAGCCTTTAACTCCCGAGTATTTCCTTTATTCTGCTGCCTTCATCTCCTGGGATTCCAATTATACGTGTATTAGACCATTTGATTCTGTCACAAAATTCTTGAATGCTATATTGTATTTTTTTTTCTTTCATCCATTTCTCTTTTGGTAATTTTCTATTATATTAATTAATTTGGGTACTTTCTGTTGACCTATCTTCAAGTTCACTGATTCTTTCATCAGCTATCTGTAGTCTACTGACGAGCCCACAAAAGTAAGCTATACTGTCATGCTAGCCCATATTCAGCCTTTAACAACGTGTTAAAACTTATATTTTTTAACCTCTTGTATGCTGGCTCCATTTTCCTTTCTTTCTCTGTCACAAATAAGGCAATGCTTGTATCTCATCTCTCCTTGGAGGCACATGCCTTTTCTTAGATTCAGGCCAGTTGATTACTCATTGGCCTCTGATGGTTTCTAGAAATTTTGTACATTATCTGGTTTTTGTTGGTGTGTGCATATGCATGTGTGTGTGTGTATAGGAAGGTGGATGTGACATTCTTTCCAGCTTTCTATATCAGAGGCAGAAGCATGAAGTCACAGCCCTGATTCTTAATCCTATTCATGACTTTTTTACCATTATTTTATTATAAAATATTTAATTATTATTATTCCCTGAATTATTCCATAAATATACAGACCATAATGACCTACAAGAATTGTATTGTTTTCTTCACATTTCATCCTAATAACATGAATTGTGTAACTGGTGATATCACTTGTGCTGGTTATCCTCTGTCTGACTTTTCATATTCGCTCACTATTCTTCTCTACCCTGCTCTGTGCCACAGGATAGTGATCTTTATGGGTTTTATTAATGAACTCCCTTCACTACTGGTTGCCTACTGAGTTTAACCACTGGGAGTCACATGGAGGAAATCATAGGGAAAACAGAAAGAATATCTGAGAAGTTTATTCTCCCAATTCCTTCCTCGTGGGGTTCTGAATTATCCTAAAACCAAAAGTCATACTCCTGTAAGGTGGCCCTACACATACCTTCTTTCTCCAGCTTTTAGTTAAAGCCCCTTTTTCAGACCTGTAGGTGCTAATGAGGAACCCCAGTGGTCCAGTGGTCAAGAGACTGGCTGCTAACCAATCTCCTTGGAAACTCTATGGGGCAGTTCTAAAGCCCATTATTCATTGTCCATCCAATTCCCTTACAAATATTTCCTTTATTAAACTCTCCTTCAATTATTCAATTTGAGTAGCCATCCATTTCTTGCTGAGGCTGATACATTCTTTTCCCACTCAGATCCTCATAAAGCAAGAAACATACCAATTCTTCTTAACTCAGCCTTTGTTTATGCCATTCTTCTCTTGAATTATCACTTCTTTGTGTTAAATTCAAGATGAGAATGAGTGCTAAGTAGTCAGTGATCTAGAAGAATCAGTTTTCATAAAGATGTAGAAATTTGTCTGGTGGCCAAGGGCAACTTCCTTAAATGTGGTTCATCTATAATGAGCTACAGTTGCGTCAACTTTGTTATCAATCAGCCTAAGCTGTGCCTCAGTTAATATGGAAACCAGGGCTTCAGAACTGGTTCATCCCAATTTTCACCCTGCTGAAAATTTTCGTTTCTAGTAACGTACCAGACTCTGTTAATGCTTCTGGTTAGGGAGTAGGGACCAATTCTGAGAACCACTAGGAGAGTAGTGGTTCTCAAAATTTATTATACACAGAATCACTGGTGGACCAGATTAATCATGATCTATGGTTCAACAAGATTCCCAGGTGATTCTAATGTATAATAAAATTTGAGAACCACTGGTCTATTAGTGGTTCTCAGAATTGGTCCCTACTCCCTAACCTGCAGCATTAGCATTGTCTAGTACCTTGTTAGGAATGCAAATTCTCAGCAGGGTTGCAAACTGGAACCAATCGGTTCAAAGCCTTGGTGGAAACCAATGGAATTGAGGAGAAAGATCACTAGGACAGCAGCATGAAGGAAACCACAAGCTGGACCTCACTGTATTGGGTAATTTTGCCACCTGAGTCTCTGGAAAGCTGGTGGGTATCATTTTGCACCTGCCCTTATGATTTCAAGTAAAATTCCAAGTAAAGGAATGGTGATCCCTTCTTTACTCCAGGTCAGCATTTCAGAAGAGCAGTACTTCTCTGTGAACTCAGGCTTCTCTCTTCTGTGATTGTACAGTATAATCAGTCAGTGAAAATCAGAGAGAGGAGTTATGAACGGCCACCTGACAGAACTGAGGGAAGAAAATGAAAGCATAATGAGAATGAGGTCATGTGGGAACGCTTTGTAATAAACTGAATCGAACTGCAACACTTTTAAAACTTTTTGATTAAAGTGCAAGTAACCCTATGTGTCTAACTCAGGTGATTTGAAGCCACACACACAGACAGGCTGTCTAAACTAAGAGGATCCATCAGGTAGGTTGTAAAACCTAGACCCATGGATTTTACAATTTTGGGGGTGTCAAAATTAGTTTTCTTTGGCTGCTATAACAAATTACCACAAACTGAGTAGCTAAAATGACAGAAATTTATTCTTTCACAGCTCTGGAGGCTAGAAATCTGAAACCAAGGTGTTGGCAGGACTGTACTCTCTCTCAAGTCTTTAGGAGATATTCCGTTCCTTGCCTTTTCCAGCTTCTGCTGGCTCCAAGCATTCCTTGTCTTGCGGCCATGTAACTCTGATTCTTGTATCCATCTTCACGTGCACTTCTCTTCTGTGTCTGTGTCTCCTTCTCTTCTATATCTTAAAGGACACTTGTCATTGGATTTATGGCCCACCAGGATAACCCAGGATGATCTCACATCAACATCTTTAACTTAATGGCAACTACAAAGACCCTTTTTCCAAATAAGGCCACATTCATAAGTTCCAGGGATTTGGATGTGGAGATATAGATATATACTTGGGGTGGGGAGGGGCATAACTCAACCACTATAGGAGGTGAGTTGCTATTTAGTTCAAATAAGCCTAAATTAAAACACTGCTCAATCCATCCAAATATTTGGAAAGTCGAAGCCATGTATTACTGATTTAGAAAGAATGATCTCATAGAGAGGCTGGGAATAGCCTGGAGTATCTCAGAAAGGATGAGGGCTAATTTTTTCACTATGGGGCAACAGCAGGAACAAGCACACAGAAAAGAAGCTCCTGCAAGAAGCTGAGGCTGAAGCTAGGAGGATCTGAATCACACAGATGCATCCCAACTCCATCTGGAACAGGCGTTGACATCTGCCTCAAGAGGCTTCCCTCCAGGGCTCCATCCATCCTCCTCCAGCCTGTGAATTCTCTGCCACCTCTCAAACCAGAGAATGATGAATGAGTAGCCCAAGGTGCACGTTCTCTCACATGCCCTGGAACAGTCTAAGAATATTCATTTCATTTCACTTCTGACCTTTTGGCTATTCTGCAAACCCACAAGATCTGGGATGCATGATAATATCTGAGAGTCAGACATGAGCATCTAGACTACCATCCAACTCACGTTTACCTGACCTTCTGGTTTCAGAGCCCACATTAATCTTAATTGCACTGTTAAAGTATAGTAAATATCTTTATACAAATTAAGTGATAACAGGAATTTATGGAGTTTTTTCCCAAAGACTTAATCTTAAAATAAGCTGATTACATAAATCTTTAACCGAGCAATGACTAATCCAAAATACAAACATGGTTTTCATAAGATACATTCAAACAAACATTTTGGTGGCAAATATTAACAGGAACTAGGCAACGACTTGAGATGGCATTTGGTGACTGACAGTTGTGATCACAGAAGGAAGCGGCCAGATGTGTCCAATGTTGAGGACCACATTCTAGAATTGAATGCATTCTGGATTCACCGTTAACAACAAGTGATTGTGACAAAGTAAACTGGACAGTCTGCAGAAAGATCATGGGGACTCGTGAAATTCACATGTTGAGGACTAGTTGAAAAATAATTTGTGGTAAATTTATCTGTATTGAACTATGTTTTTATTTGAAAGAAAACACAACTGGCCAACAATTATTCAATCTTTACTAAATGACAGGCTGTTCCTCCTAAAAAACTGGTATGGTTTTAACTTCGTCAAGTATGTCATCAACTGAGCTTATTTGTTTCTTTACATTTGCCAACAGGAAGCTTAGCACTGAATTTATAATATGTTTTTAATATATTTTAATACATCATGGTATGCATTTCTTATAAAAATCTCTATGTGTATATTTGACAGATCAGAATATTTGTATAGAGAGGTGGGGCAAAGATGGCAGAATAGTCAGACACTTTATATCATTCTCCTTACAACAAAGACCCAAAAAAAAGAACAAGTGAATTGGATATATATGACAATCTAGGAACTCTAATCATCAAAGACAAAGTCAAAGAATCAGACTGAGTGACAGGTGGAAGGATAATAAAAACAAGAGAAATGGGGAAATGTGGATTGTGGGATTGCCGGCATCCCGCTAGCTAAATCTGCATAGTGCACACAGATTTAGGGAAGCAGAATCCCAAGCTGAAACCCACCCCGTCTGGTGCAGCCAAGCAGCAGCAAATCCGCACACACCTCCAGAGCAAAACAAAAGCAACAACAGACCTGTGAAAGCTAAGTTCAAGCTCCCAACACATCATGAGTATGCACTATAACACTACACTTCCCCCACCGGAGCTCCACAGCTGAGGAGCACTCCCTTCTCACCCATCCCCCTCCCTGCTCCAACACCAGTGCAGCAGCATTCAACTCTACCACATCCTCTAAGCTATGAACTCACAGCCCGGTCCAGAGGCACCAACTTCTTTGCCCAGCCACTGGCATAGGGGGTCCACAGACTTGCAGCACCTCTCACCCCCCACCCCATTCATCCACAGCAGTGCCTTGCTGGCGACTGGGAAGGCCATGCCCTCATTAGTACAAAATGGGCAGGGCATCTCCCTGAAGCCCATTTTCACCTGCAGCAGCCAAGTGGGAGCTGCAGATTTGTGACATTTAACACTGCCACACCCCCTAAGAAGGGGCTTCACCCACACACCGGGGGGGGGGGCCTGAGAGCCGGCACTACCACCCACTCCATCTAGCTGCCCATGACAGGAGCCTGAGGATTAGTGTTGACCCTCAATTCCTCCATTCAATGGCATCAGATGCCCAAGGACCAGCTGTACTAACCCTAGCTATGTGCTGTAGCAGGCAGTGACGTGCTCTCCATCTGGGCACCCAGGGGCAGCCAACATCTCCTCCTCACTGCAACCAGAGACCTATGCCTGCTCTGAACATCCCTATGCATCCCTGCCTGCTCAGAACTGTAGGTGAGAGTCTCTACATCACACACTCAGTGGCTGATGACCTGGGCACCTGCACCCCAACAAATCAGTAAGCAGCAGAGCGCAAACACAACACCCAACTCAACAATTAGAGAGAACACCCTCTGCACCCAGGTGACCAGCAGGACAGATTCATCGCCTAACAAAAACTCTACCTATATCTTCAGCACTCCCACAAGAACAGTGAATAGACTCCCAGGCTTGCACACCTAGCAGCTGCTCTGTACACCTGGAGACAGGAGGTGAGAGCTTCAATGGTACCAGATTAACAATCAGAGAAGCACACACACCCAGCCTACTTTGATACCTCAAAACAAAACAAAAGAAAAGTTCAGGACACAATGAACAAAAATACAGTAAATAAATATAATAAATTATTGATACCTCAGAGACAGCAGTCAGTATCAAATCACATAAAGAAGCAAGGCAAGATAGCTCCAGCAAGTGACCAAAATAAAGAACCAGAAAACCTTCTGGAGGAAGATTAGGCAATGGAACTACCTGATAAAGAATTTAAAGACTAATATACAGAGCTCTCAAAGAGATCAAGCAAGACATCCAGCAAAGCACAGGCCAAACCAAGGACCACACATACAAAGCAATAGAGGAATTCAGGAAAACAATACAAGTACAAAATGACAGAATAAACAGATTGCTAGAAACCATACAAAGACAACAATTAGACATCCAGAATATTAACAATAAAATTTTGGAATTAGACGACTTGATAGAAGGTCACAGGAGTAAAATTGAAGCAATGGACGTCAGGATTAATGAGACTGAAGATAAATCCCTTGACACCAATTTGTCTGAGGAAAAATCAGAAAAAAGAATGAAGAAAACCTAAGAATCATGTGGGAGTATCAAGAGAAAAAAACTAGGAGTGATCAGAGTACAAGAGCAGGGAGGATAACAGAAAACACAGAGAGAATTGTCAAAGATTTGCTATCAGAAAACTTCCCTAATATCATGAAAGAAGAGAAGACATCTATCCAGGAAACTCAATGAACCCTGTACAGGTTAGGCTCCCCTCCACCAAAAGAAAGTCACCAAGACATATCATAATCAAACTCACTAAAACCAAAAACAAAGAATCCTGAGAGAGGTTAAGGATAAATGAAAAGTCGCCTACAAAGTAGAGCTAATAAGACTAAGCTCTGATTACTCAGAAGAAACTGTGCAGGCAAGGAGGCAATGAGATGACGTATATAAAACCTTGAAGGAAAAAAAAGAATGCCAACCAAGAGTTACGTAGCCAGCAAAATTGTCTCTCAAATAAAATGGTGAAATTAAGCCTTCTGCAGATAAACAGAAATTAAGGGAATTTGTAAAAACCAGGCCAAAATTACAAGAAATATTAAAGGGAGTCCTCCGGTTAGAGAAGCAACAACATCAGACAGCAATCGAAGACTAGGACACAGGACAGATCAAGCAAATACCAATCCAAATAGTGAATTCACACACAAAAAAGAAAGAACTAAAAGACTGAAAACAGGGAACCAGAGAAGTGAATATGTCAATATATAAATGACAACAATGTAAAAAAAAAAAAAAAAGAGCAGGAATAACTGGTGTAACTCACAGAACTTCCATACAGAGAGGAAGTCAAGGCAATATCAAAAAATAAAAGACTGGGAGCCAAGATGGCAGAATAGACAGATGCTGCTGGTGAGCCCTCTTTACAAAAAAGACCTGAAAAAACAAGTGAAACGGGTATATTTGTGACAAGCTGGGAGCCCTGAGCATGAAAGGCAAGCTTAGAAAACTAACTGAGGGGCAGGGGAAGGAAGAAGCCATTCAGAAGCGGAGAGGAGTTACTGGACCTAAATCATGGGAGCTCTCGGGCACCATCCCTGGAGCGGCGGCAGTGGCAGCGGTGGCGGAGGGCTGGTCCTAGCGTTCGGCCGCAGTTTCCTCAGGGAGAAGCAGCAGCCACACAGCCCACTCACGCCTCCGGAACCTGAGGAGAAGGGCGCTCTCGAAAAAAGCTAAGTACTTGCTTATATTTTATTGCGCTCCCCCGCCCCGCCAAAGCCGGCCTCAGCGGCTGAATCCCTGGGCCAGAGATAGACCCTGGTGAGCACCCAGAGCCATCCTCCCAGCCTTGGGGAAGGGAAAAATTTGTGAGTGGGGGGGAAAAGGTAATTTGCTAGCTCCATTAACTGCAGGAGCTCAGGACAGAAGTGGCTGCTGTCCAGGCACAAACCGTTCATGGACCTTGAGCACCTTTCCCTTCTACATGGACCTGTGTGGGCCTATTTCAGGAGAATATGCCCTTGTTGGCAGACTCTGACCATTTCAGCTGTGCGGTGGAGAGGTGGGTGTTTGATGTTTGACATTGCTTTGCCTATTAAACAAGGTCCTCACCTACCCACATCAGGGACCTAAGGACTGGAAGCACCACTCAGGTCACCCAGCCACCCGCAACAGGGATCCAAAGATAACTGGTACCTCCCAGTTCTTACAACCAAAAACTTTGGGTGCCCATGGTACCTCTGCAGAACCCACCCACCAGCACACTCTAGGCAACAGAGACACATTTTCTTCAGAGACACTTGAGGGTCAGTTCTCAGCCCCCTGCCTTGTTCAGAGCATGACCCCCTGATGCAATCAGATACTGGTATATACACCAATCACCCCTGCCCCTCTAAGACTATAGGACAGAGCCTGTACCACACACTTGATGGTCAGCTACCTGGAAACCTGAGCTGAATTCATACAAGAAAACTGAATGAACTCCTAGACTGATATACCTGATAACAGCTCTAGCCAGCTGGGGACAGGACACCAGATCTCCAAAGGCAAAAATAATCAAGCTAGCTCACTCAAGCAACCCATAGGGGTATACCAAAACAAAACAAGGCAAGCAGCTACTATACAGTAAGCTAGCATAAACTAACACAATAACTTAGAGACAGCTCGGAGACAACAGTCAATATCAGGTCACATAAAGAAACAGGCCATGATCACCTCAACAGGCTCTCAAAACAAAGAACCCAGGGATCTTCTAGATAAAAGTGCATTCCTGGAATTACCAGATGCAGAATACAAAAGTTTAATATACAGAACCCTTCAAGACATCAGGAAGGAAGTGAGGTAATATGCAGAACAAGCCAAGGAACAGACAGATAAAGCAACTGAAGAAATTAGAAAGATTATTCAAGAACACAATGAAAAGCCTAATAAGCTGGAAAAATCCATACACAGCAATCAGAACTTCAAAAGATTAACAATAAAATTACAGAATTAGACAGCACGATAGAAAGTCAGAGGAGCAGAATTGAGCAAGTAGAAGCTAGAATTTCTGAACTCGAAGATAAATCACTTGGCACTACTATATTTGAAGAAAAATCAGATAAAAGAATTTTAAAAAATGAAGAAACCTTAAGAACACTGGGCAGATGAACCAGAAGTCAACCCAGACAGGAAAATCCAAAAAAAGAAAGCAAGATTATAAAAAAAAAAAAAAAAGCTCAGAACAGGGTAACAGCGATGTTATTATACAAAAGAAGACAACATTAAAATAATAAAGAGGGTTTAAGAAATGTAATCATAGACCTTCCATATGGAGAGGAAGATACGGTGATACATAGAAATAAAAGTTAGTTTTAAATTTAGAAAAACAGGGGTAAATAATAAGATAACCACAAAGGAGACAAACTATCCTACTCATCAAAAGAAAATACAAGGAAAAAATACAGACTCAACAGAACCAAAATTAACAACAACAAATATGAGGAGAGAACAATATATAAAGAAAATCTACTCAGCACATAAAATCAAGTGGGAAAAAGAAACTGTCAACACACAAAAAAAGATATCAAAATGATAGCACTAAATTCATACCCATCCATAATTGCCCTGAATGTAAATGGACTAAATGCACCAATAAAGAGACAGAGAGTGGCAGAATGGATTAAAAAACAAGATCCGTCTATATGCTGCCTACAAGAGACACACATTAGACTTAGAGACACAAACAAACTAAAACTCAAAGGATGGAAAAAAATATATCAAGCAAACAACAATGAAAAAAGAGCAGGAGTGGCAATATTAATTTCTGACAAAATAGACTTTAAAGTTATACCCATCATAAAAGATAAAGAAGGACACTATATAATGATTAAAGGGAAAATACACCAAGAAGATATAACCATATTAAATATTTATGCACCCAATGACAGGGCTGCAAGATACATAAAACAAACTCTATCAGCATTGAAAAGTGAGATAGACAGCTCCAAAATAATAGTAGGAGACTTCAAAACACCACTTTCGGCGAAGGGCAGGACATCCAGAAAGAAGCTCAATAAAGACACGGAAGATCTAAATGCCGTAATCAACCAACTTGACCTCGTAGATATATACAGAACACTCCACCCAACAGCAGCCAAGTAAACTTTCTTTTCTAGTGTGCATAGAACATTGTCTAGAATAGACCACACATTAGGCCATAAAGCAAACCTTAGGAGAATTCAAAACATTGCAATATTACAAAGCATCTTCTCTGACCATAAGGTCATTAAAGTGGAAATCAATAACAGGAAAAGCAGGGAAAAGAAATCAAAGACTTGGAAACTGAACAATACCCTGCTCAAAAAAGACTGGATAATAGAAGACATTAAGGATAGAATAAAGAAATTAGAGAATCCAATAAGAATGAAAACACTTCCTATCAGAACCTTTGGGACACTGCAAAAGCGGTGCTCAGAGGCCAATTTATATCAATCAATGCACACATCCAAAAAGAAGAAAGGGCCAAAATCAAAGAACTATCCCTACAACTTGAACAAATTAGAAAGAGAGCAAAAAAAGAGACCCACAGGCACCAGAAGAAAACAAATAATAAAAATTAGAGCTGAACTAAATGAAATAGAAAACAGAAAAACAATTGAAAGAATTAACAAGACCAAAAGTTGGTTTTTTGAAAAAAATCAACAAAATTGATAAACCACTGGCCAAAATGACAAAAGAAAAACAGGAGAGGAAGCAAATAACCCAAATAAGAAGGGCGATATTACATCAGACCCAACTGAAATTAAAAGAATCATATCAGATTACTATGAAAAACCATACTCAAACAAAGTTGAAAACCCAGAAGAAATGGATGAATTCCTAGAAACACACTACCTACCTAAACTAACACAAACAGAGGTAGAACAACTAAATAGACCCATCACAAAAGAAGAGATTGAAAAGGTAATCAAAAAACTCTCAACAAAAAAAAGCCCTGGTCCATACGGCTTCACTGCAGAGTTCTACCAAACTTTCAGAGAAGAGTTAACACCACCACTACTAAAGGTATTTCAGAGCGTGGAAAAGGACGGAATACTACCAAACTCATTCTATGAAGCCACCGTATCCCTGATACCAAAACCAGGTAAAGACACCACAAGAAAAGAAAATTATAGACCTATATCCCTCATGAATGTAGATGCAAAGGTCCTCAACAAAATTCTAGCCAATGCAATTCAACAACATATCAAAAAAATAATTCACCATGACCAAGTGGGATTCATACCAGGTATGCAGGGATGGTTCAACATTAGAAAAACAATGTAATCCACCACATAAATAAAACAAAAGACAAGAATCACATGATTTTATCAACTGATGCAGAAAAGACATTTGACAAAGTTCAACACTCATTCATGATAAAAACTCTCAGCAAAATAGGAATAGAAGGAAAATGCCTCAACATAATAAAGGGGATTTATACAAAGCCAAAAGCCAGCATCACCCTAAATAGAGAGAGCCTGAAAGCATTCCCATTGAGATCAGGAACCAGACAAGGATGCCCTTTATCACCACTCTTATTCAGCATTGTGGTGGATGTCCTAGCCAGAGCAATTAGGCTAGATAAAGAAATAAAGGGCATCCAGATTGGCAAGGAAGAAGTAAAAGTATCTCTATTTGCAGATGACATAATCTTATACACAGAAAACCCTAAGGAATCCTCCAGAAAACTGCTGAAATTAATAGAAGAGTTCAGCAGAGTATCAGGATAAAGATAAACATACAAAAATCAGTTGGATTCCTCTACACCAACAAAAAAGAACATTGAAGAGGAAATCACCAAATCAATGCCATTTACAGTAGCCCCCAAGAAGATAAAATACTTAGGAATAAATCTTACCAGAGATGTAAAATACTTATACAAAGAAAACTACTTCTGCAAGCAACCAAAAGAGACTTACATAAGTGGAAGAACATACCTTGCTTGTGGATAGGAAGACTTAACATTATAAAAATGTCTATTCTACCAAAAGCGATCTATACATTTAATGCAATTCCGATCCAAATCCCAACGACATTCTTTAATGAGATGGAGAAACAAATCACCAACTTCATATGGAAGGGAGAGGCCCTGGATAAATAAGGCATTACTGAAAAAGAAGAACAAAGTGGGAGGCCTTACTTTACCTGATTTTAGAACCTATTATACCCCAACAGGAGTCAAAACAGCCTGGTGCTGGTACAACAACTGATACATGGACCAATGGAACAGAATTGAGAATCCAGACATAAATCCATCCACATATGAGCAGTTGGTATTTGACAAAGGCCCCTAAACAGTGAAATGGGGAAAAGACAGTCTTTTTAACAAATGGTGTTGGCATAACTGGATATCCATCTGCAAAAAAATGAAACAAGACCCATACCTCACTCCATGCACAAAAACTAACTCAAAATGGATCAAAGACCTAAATATATAACCTAAAATGATAAAGATCATGGCAGAAAAAATAGGGACAACGTTAGGAGCCCTAATACAGGGCATAAACAGTATATAAAACATTATAAAGAATATAGAAGAAAAACTAGATAACTGGGAGCTCCTAAAAACACGTGTGCTCATCCAAAGACTTCATCAAAAGAGTAAAAAGACTACCTACAGACTGGGAAAAAGTTTTTAGCTATGACATTTCTGATCAGCACCTGATCTCTAAAATCTACATGATACTGCAAAAACTCAACTACAAAAAGACAAATAACCCAATTTTAAAAATGGGCAAAAGATGGGAATAGACACTTCACTAAAGAAGACATTCAGGTAGCTAATAGACATATGAGGAAATGTTTACGATCATTAGCCATTAGAGAAATGCAGATCAAAATTACAGTGAGATTCCGTCTCACTCCAACAAGGCTGGCATTAATGCAAAAAACACAAAACAATAAATCTTGGAGAGGCTGTGGAGAGACTGGAACGTGTATACACTGCTGGTGGGAATGTCAAATAGTACAACCACTTTAGAAATCAATATGGCACTTCCTTAAAAAGCTAGAAATAGAACTCCCATACGATTCAGCAATCCCACTCCTTGGAATATATCTTAGAGAAATAAGAGCCTTTACACGAACTGATATATGCACAGCCATGTTTATTGCAACACTGTTTACAATAGCAAAAAATGGAAGCAACCAAGGTGCCCATCAAAGGATGAATGGATTAATAAATTATGGTATATTCACACAATGGAATACTACGCATCGATAAAGAACAGTGAGGAATCTGGGAAACATTTCATAACATGGAGGAACCTGGAAGGCATTATGCTGAGTGAAATTAGTCAGTTGCAAAAGGACAAATATTGCATAAGAACACTGTTTAAGAACTTGAGAAATAAACTGAGAAGAAAATATTCTTTTGTGATTATGAGGGGGGGAGGAGGGAGGGAGGGTGGGAAAGGAGCACTCACTAATTAGATAGTAGATAAGAACTACTTTATGTGAAGGGAAAGACAGCACGCAATACAGGTGAGCTTAGCACAATTGGACTAAACCAAAAGCAAAGAAGTTTCCTGATAAACTGAATGCTTTGAAGGCCAGCATAGCAGGGGCAGGGGTCTGAGGACCTAAGTCAACTGGCATAATAAAATCTAGTAAGAAAACTTTCTGCATCCCACTTTGAAAAGTGGTGTCTGGGGTCTTAAACGCTAGCAAGCAGCCATCTAAGTTGCATCAATATGTCTCAACCCACCTGGATCAAAGGAGAATGAAGAATACCAAGGACACAAGGTGATTATGAGCCCAAGAGACAGAAAAGGCCACATGAACCAGAGACTACATCATCCTGAGACCAGAAGAGCTAGATGGTGCCTGGCTACAACCAATGACTGCCCTGACAGGGAACACAACAGAGAACCCCTGAGGGAGTAGGAGAGCAGTGGGATGCAGACCCCAAATTCTCGTAAGACCAGACTTAATGGTCTGACTGAGGCTAGAAGGACCCCAGTGGTCATGGCCCCCAGACCTTCTGTTGGCCCAGGACAGGAACCATTCCCAAAACCAACTCTTCAGGCATGGATTGGACTGGACAATGGATTGGAGAGGGATGCTGGTGAGGAGTGAGCTTCTTGGATCAGGTGGACACTTGAGACTATGTTGGCATCTCCTGCCTGGAGGGGAGATGAGAGGGTGGAGGGTGTTAGAAGCTGGCGATATGGACACGAAAGGAGAGAGTGGAGGGAGAGAACGGGCTGTCTCATTAGGGGGAGAGTAATTGGGAGTGTGTAGCAAGGTATATATGGGTTTTTGTGTGAGAGACTGACTTGATTTGTAAACTTTCATTTAAAGCACAATAAAAATTACATTAAAAAAAAAGATTAACATACAAAAAGAGAATAGGTTCCTTCACATCAACAAAGGGAACTTCATAAAAGAAATCACCAAATCAATACCATTTACAATATAAATCTAACCAGGGACATAAAAGACCTATAAAAAGAAAACTACAAAGCACTACTGCAAGAAACCAAAAGAGACCTACATAATTGGGAAAACATACATACCATGCTCATGGATAGGAAGACTCAACATTGTGAGAATGTCAATTCTACCAGACATGATCTATGGATATGATGCAATCCCAATCCGAATTCCAACAGTGTTCTTTAATCAGTTGAAGAAAAATATCACCAACTTTATATGGAAAGGGAAGAGGCCCTGGATAACTAAGGCTTTACTGAAGAAGAACAAAGTGGGAAGCCTCAGACTATCTGATTTCAGAACCTATTATATAGCCACAGTAGTCAAAACAGCCTGGTACTAGTACAATAACAGACACATAGACAAGTGGAACCGAATTGATGGCACAGACATAAATCCATCCATCTATGATCAGTTGATACTTGAAAAAGGATCAAACCCCATAAAATGGGGAAAAGAAAATCTCTAACAAATGGTGCTAGCATAACTGAATGTCCATCTGTAAAAAAAATGAAACAAGATCAATGCCTCATTGGTGCTGGACAAAAGCGGGATGCAGACCTCTAATTCTAGTAAAAAGACCAGACTTAATGGTCTGACTGAAACTGGAGGGACCCCAGAGGTCATGGCTCCTGGACTGTCTGTTAGCCCAAAACTAAAACCATTCCTGAAGCCAACTCTTCAGACAAAGATTGGACTGGACTATAAGACATAAAAATGATACTGGCGAGGAGTGTGCTTCTTAGCTCAAGTAGACACATGAAATTATGTAAGCAGCTCCTGTCTGGAGGCCAGATGAGAAGGCAGAGGAGGACAGGAGAGAGGTTGAATGGACACAGGAAATACAGGGTGGAGAGGAGGAGTATGTTGTCATGTTGTAGGGAGGGCAACTAGGGTCATATAACAATGTGTGTATAATTTTTTGTATGACAGAATGACTTGAATTGCAGACTTTCACTTAAAGCACAATAAAAATTTTTTAAAAAGCAATAATATCAGGGGAAAAAAAGATCAATACCCCACACTATACACAAAACTAACTTAAAATAGATCAAAGACCTAAATATTAAGTCTGAAATGATAAAGATCATGGAAGAAAAAAGAGGGACAATACTAGGGGCTCTAATACATGGAATAAATATTACACAAACCATCACTAACAATGCACAAACACCAGAAGAGAAACTAGATAACTGGGAGCTCCTAAAAATTAAACACTTATGCTCATCAAAAGAGTTCACCAAAAGAGTAAAAAAAGAACCTACAGACTGGGAAAAAAAATTTTGACTGTGACATATCCGTAAAGGGTCTAATCTCTCAAATCTACAAAATACTTCAGTATCTCAATAATAAAAAGAGAAATAATCCAATTTAAAAAGAATGGGCAGAGGATATGAACAGACTCTTCACCATAGACATCCAAGCAGCGAGCGGACACACTAGGAAATGTTGCAATTATTAGACAAATAAACATAAAAACAAATCCCTTGCTGTCAAGTCAATTCCAACTCATAGAGACCCTATATAACCATTACCCACCCTAACGCAGTTTTTAGAGAAATGCAAATCAAAACTACAATGAAATACCTTCTCACCCCAACATTACTGGCATTAATCCAAAAAACACAAAATAACAAATGTTGGAGAGGTTGCAGGGAGATAGGAACTCTTATGCACTGCTGGTGGGAATGTAAAATGGTACAACCACTTTGGAAAATGATATGGTGCTTCCTTAAAAAGCTAGAAATAGAAATATCATACAATCCAGTAATCCCACTCCTTAGGAATATACCCAAGAGAAATAAGAGCCTTCAAACCAATAGACATATGCATACCCATGTTCATTGCAGCACTATTCACAATAGCAAAAAGATAGAAACAACCTAAATGCCCATCAACAGCTAAATGGATAAACAAATTATGGTATAAACACACAAGGGAGTACTATGTAAGGATGAAGAACAAAGATGACTCTGTGAAATATCTCACAACATGGATAAATCTGGAGGGCATTATGTTCAGAGAAATAAATCAATCGCGAAAGGACAAACATTGTATGAGAGCTCTATTATAAAAACTCAAGGAAAGGTTTACACACAGAGAGAAAAAATCTTTGATGATGGTAAGGGAGAGGAGGAAGGGGGAGAGGAAATCACTAAATAGATTGTAGACAAGAGCCAACTTTGGTGAAGGGAAAGATAACACACAATATAGCGGAAGTCAGCACAATAAGACCAAAGCAAAGGCATAGAAGTTTCCTAGACACATCCAAACACCTCGAGGAACAAAATTGCTGGAGCTGGGGGCTGGGAACCATAGTCTCAGGGGACATTTAGGTGAACTGGCATAACACAGTTTGTAAAGACTTCATCTCACATACTTTGGACAGGTTATCAGTAGGAACCAGTCCCTGGAGAAGGACATCATGCTTGGTAAAATAGAGGGTCAGCGAGAAAGAGGAAGACCCTCAACGAGATGAATTGACAGTGAGGCTGCACCAATGGGCTCAAGCATAACAATGATCATGAGGATAGTGCAGGACTGGGCAGTGTTTCATTCTATTGTACACAGAGTCGCTATGAGTCGGAAGCGACTTGAAAGCACCTAACAACAGTTCATAAAGAAAATGTTCAACGTCCCCCTTTGATGAGTAGCGTCTGGGGTCTTAAAAGCTTGTGAGCAGCCATCTAGGGTGCATCTATTAAATCTATTCCTTCCAGAGCAAAGGATAATGAGGAAAACTAAAGACACAAGGAAAATATTAGCCTGAAGGACTAAGGACCACATGAACAAGAACCTCCACAAGCCTGAGCCCAGAAAAACTAGATGGAACCCAGTTATCACCGCCAACCACTCTGACAAGGATCACAACAGAGAAATCCTGGACAGAACAGGAGAAAAATGTAGAATAGAACAGAGTTCAAATTCACACACACAAAAAAAACAGACTGGAGGAGCCCCTGAGCCTGTGACCCCTGGCCACTCTGCTAACTCAGAACTTAAACCATTCCTGAACCCCACTTTTCAGACAAAGAGTAGACAGGACTATAAAACAAAAAATAACACATGTGAGGAACGTGCTTCTTAGCTCAATACAATATACAAGACCAAATGTGCAACTCCAGTCCAAAAACAAGAAGAGACAGGAAGGGGATGGACAGACACAAGGCACCCAGGGTAGAACGGGGGAGCATGCTGTCACATTTTAGGGATTGCCACCAATGTCACAAAACAATATGTTTATAAATTTTTGAATGAGAAATTAACCTGAGCTGTAAACTTTCACCTAAAACACAGTAAAATTGAAAAAAAAAAGTATGCAAAAAAGAATACTTGTATACATAATACTTGGCAGATTCACTTGTAAAATGACAGATAAAATAACAGATAATACTTGTAAAATACTAAAATTGAACCCCCACCAAAATTAAAACACAATTTTTGCCCCAGCAATATGCTCCTGCATCCCATTTCTCTTTATCCCAGAAGTTACGTCCACCCTGAATTTGTATATATTACTCCTTCGCTTTATTTAAATAGTTACCTCACATAGGTGTGTACACCTACACAATATATTGTGTAAATATACTTATTTATGGACCCTTATAAAAATGGCATCGTATTCCATTAGCCTTTTAGGATTTGATTTTTTTCTTACTCAA
Source organism: Elephas maximus indicus (assembly GCF_024166365.1). Classification (NCBI taxonomy): domain Eukaryota; kingdom Metazoa; phylum Chordata; class Mammalia; order Proboscidea; family Elephantidae; genus Elephas; species Elephas maximus. The sequence continues at coordinate 78,496,052 of NC_064834.1, read as the reverse complement.
TGTTATATTTCTAAGATTAACCATACTTTTGCACGCAGCTGCATTTCCACTGCTTTATAATTGGCCATTGTAAGATCCTACCCCAATTTCTTTACCCCTTTTGTTGTTGAAGAACACAGGGTTATTTCTGGCCTTTCTATCATGAACAATGCTATTATGAATATTCGTGTTCAGGCCCGGTGGTGCAAAAGGTTCTGCTGTAGATCTAGGAGTCAAATTATTTCATCAAATATTCAAATTTACAAAATGATAAATTATTTTGCAAAGCAACGGTTGTAAATTCGACTTGCCTCGGCAGTAAAGTCTCTGTCAGCCTATAACCTCACCTGTACTTGCTATTATCAAACGTCTTAATTTTTGCCCAACTAATAGATGTAAAATAACATCTCACTATGGTATCTGAGGCCATGTTTTTCTGATTTCTGATGAGAGTGAGCATTATTCTATGTTTCGTTGCCATCTGTGTTTTCTTTTCAGTTCTAATGCCTCTCTGTTCTACTCGGTTGATTGTCCTTTTCTTAATGATTTGTAGGAATTCTTTTGGATTCTAGATTTTAAAAAATTTCAGTTATATGTGTTGTGAATATCTTTTCCTAGACTATGGCTTGAATTTTCACTTCTTGTGCATTTAGATGAATAGAAGTTTTTAACTGAAATATACTCAAATGTACAAATGATTTTCTTTACAGGATACGTATGTTGTGTTTTCTTTAAAAAAAAAAAAAATTTCTACCCCTAGGTAATAAATGTGAAAGGTAAAACTAAAATAGCATTTAGAAGACAAAGGGACTATCATTAAGTCTTTAAGTCACCTGGAATTAATTTTTGAGTAGGCTGTGAGGCAGGGATCAAGTTTCATTATTTTTCCATAAAAATAACAATTGGTCCATGATTGTTTTACTGGATAGTCCCCCTCTTCCAGTAGTGCAGACAACCTTCTGCAACGCCCTCCCCGTCATAAGTTATGTCTCCATATTTCTGGAGTCAGTTTCTGGCTTTTTCTATCCCACTGGATATTTGTCTACACCCATGAAAATACTATAATGTCTTACTTTCTCAATTTTCTAATTAGACTAGAAATTGCACAGGGCAAGACCCACGCCACCATTATTTTCTTTCTCCAGAAGTATCATGTCTATTCCTGACTTTTCTCATATATATACATATAAAGTATACACACACACAGACACACATATATACATAGGTTATATAAGGAGCCATGGTGGCACGATGGTTAAATGCTTTCCCTTTGAAGGAAGGAAGTGCAGAAGAAAAAAAAAAAAGTGACTGCTTCGCTTTTTTAATTTCAAACAAGCAGTTTCCTGTTGAGTTCATCAAGGCAAGAAAAGTCAGTGTGTATCAGAAGAAGCCCCCTTCCAGGACTAGAAGTTAAAGGGAGCTGGCAAGTAGACAGCTTGGTTTGCTCTCTTGTGGTGACCACTTGGGTCCAGTCATGAGTGGTAGTAGGGGATGGGCAGCAATGAAGAGACGGCCTGAGTTTGGAACCCACTGACCTAGATCACAGGGGCTAGGGATGAGAGAGTGAAAGGAAAGGCTGGCTGGTCAGAAATAAAGGGAGTTGTGTGGATTTCTGAAGTTTGTGCGTGGAACCCGTTGACCTAGCCCAAAGGGGCTAAGGGTGAGAGACTGTGAAGGGGCTGTCTGAAGTGCCAGGAGGTGTGTGTAAACTCTTGAGCCTAAGACTGCTAGCCATTGAGACCTAGTTTGGATGACTAGTAATGAGCTGACCAAAACTTGACCAAATGAAGAGGAAGATGTTTGACACCATGGGCTGGTGTAAATTGCTGGCTTGCTCTGGAATGGGCTTTGCTTGTGGATGCAGATGCTCAAAGTTCCAACCAGAACAGAAGATTCTTCACGACCAAGGAACTTGCTTGTCTCCTCAGAGTACTGGTTTGATAGGGATGGGCAATTTGAACACTGGCTATCTAAAATGGGTGGCAGATAAAGGCATGAAGTGGCTAGCTTACACAATATAATGAGTGTGCCTACACTCAAAATGAGGGGAACAAGGGGGGATCTCCACTGAATAGTCTCCTCTTTTCCTGATGAGTCTGGGGAAAAGAGGTGGGGGAAGATGCTGATAGGATTATATGATTCAGTTGTGAGTGTTGATTATTAACAGGATCAATTGTGATCATAAACTGTAACTGTAGAGTCTGCAACTGTGAAAGAGTAGACTAAGGGGGAGGCACTCCTGGACTGGGGTACAGTGGCCAAACCTAAAGCCCCTTAAAAGTTTTGCTATACTGATACCTCATGAGGCTCAGAGCAAGGAAATAATCTTCTCTCAGTTAAATTTTATCAGACACTAGACAGGGTGAAGTGAAGCCGAGGTGACTTTTGGAGAACATGACCAGATCAGATGGACACCTGCAGCAGACCTGAATGACTGGTACCTGAGTAACCTCACCCTGAGGACTCTTTGCCCTACCGCGGGACTGATCGTTAACGACTATAGGGCCGTTATAAGTTGGAATCGAGTTGACGACAAAGGGCTCGTTTTGTTTTGGTTTATTTTAAAAACTGGTAAATGATTGGGAGCAGGAAGTTATCCTACAAGTATTAACGACAACAACAAAAAAAGCTAAAAAAGCCAGGATGTGGCCTCTGGTGCAATGGATCATTTTTGTGTGGCCTTTCTTGCCATGGTCTTGAAACTCCCACCCAAGTGATTGGGCAAGACTGTGCAAATAAGGCAATTGTGGCCCATCAAGGGGATTGGTCAATTTTGCCTTAAAAGAGAGCCAATTTCAGAGCAGAGAGGATCCTACCACTACCAAGGAAGAACATCCAGGAGTAGAAAGTGTTTCCTTTGCATTCAGGATCCCTGTGCTAAGAATCTCCTGGAACCAGGAGACACAGGGAGAGAGAAGCGATGGCAGAGAAATGATGACAGGAGATGGCGTGGTGGGCTTCCTGGCCCACAGAGAAAGAAAGATGAGTGCCTTTGGACAGGGGACAGTAGAGTGCCTCTAGGCACTTACTGACAGAGCTAAAAGAGCTTTGTAACACTTGTCCAAGCAGAGCACAGGCTGAGGGCCAGAGAGCCATGCCTGCGAGCGGGGTGGGGAAGAAACTGTCCTAGTGAAAAACTGTATCCTAAGCATTCCTGAACCTGAGTTGTAGCCTGTCGCTTCCCTAGTAATTCGGAACCCTGGTGGTGCAGCGGTTAAGAGCTCAGCTGTGAACCAAAAGATTGGTGGTTCAAATCCACCAGCAGATCCTTGGAAACCCTATAAGGCAGTTCTATTCTGTTCTATGGGATCTCTATGAGTAGGAATCGACTCAACAGCAACAGGTTTACTTCCCTAATAAAACCCTATAATCAGGAGTATTGCCTATGAGTTCTGTGTTGCCACTGCAATGAACTATGGAATCTAGCAGAGAAGTAGAGAGTGGGAGGGATGGCTGATATCAGAATTGGTAAAGATGAAGAAGAGAAGAGGCATTTCTGACCTCCGCTTCATAGGAATCAGCCTTGAGCTGTTGATATTGATTCTCCTTCCCTCTTGTGAAGACGGAGGAAACCAGACACTGCCCCCACACCATTTACCGAGCAGTATATTCACTATTTTTTAGTTCTAAATGTTTTCTAATTTCTTTTTTAAGATTGCCTTTGATGAATTACTCAAAGGTGAGCTTAAAAATATTTCCAAGCATAAGAAGTTTTCTAGGTGTATTTTTGGTTTTGGTTTCTAGCACATTTAAAGTATGGTCACAGCACACTGTCTGACCACAATTCTTTGAAGTATTGTGGTTAGAATTATGGCATTACAAGGGGTAAAATTTAGCATATGTTCCATGTGTTTTTATCTTTAATATTTCCTTTCTTCTGCTTGCTTTGAGTTTAGTTTGGTCTTCTTTTTTTCGAGTTTCTTAAGGTAGATGAACAGGCTATTGATCTGAGGTCTTTCTTCGTTTCTGATGTAATTGTTTGATGTTATATATGTCCCTCAAAGTACTGCTTTACCTGCATCCCATATATTTTGATAAATAGTATTTTTATGTTTATTCACTTGGAAGTATTTTAAAATTACACTTGAGACTTGTTCTTTGACTCACGGATTTTTTTGGAAATTCATTGTTTAATTATCAAATACTGAGAATTTTGTAAATATTTTGTTATTGGCTCCTAATATATTCCACTGTGCTCAGAGTAGGTTTTGCATGAATTCAGTTATTTTATACTTGTTAAGGTTTGTTTACTGACCTAGAATATGGTCTTTCCTGGTGAATGTTACATATGTATTTGAAAAGAATGCATATTTTTCTTTTTTGGTGGTAGAATATGCTATAAATTTTAATAAGCCAAGTTGATTGATAGTGCCAGTCAGATTTCTTCTATCCTTGCTGACTTTCTATCTACTTATTCTATTGATCTCAGAGAAAGGATTAGTAAAGTAGATTTCTCTTTATCCTTTCATTTAGATCAATTTCATTTCTAAAGCTTAAAATTTTCTGAAACAAAATGGCAGGCAAACTTAAGATTATTATATCTTCCTTGGGACTTGACCCTTTTATCCTTATGTGATGTCCTTTTTTAGTCGGGGTAATTTTTCTATTCTGCAGTTTATTTTGTTTAATATTAATAAAGCCTTTCCAATTTACCTTCGATTTGTATTTTCCTGGTATTTCTTTTTCCATCATTTTACTTTTAACCTATCTGCAGAATTATATTTAAAGTGGATTTCTTGTACAAAATACATAAAAATAATAATAATTAAGGCAAAACAAAACAGGTAATTCATCACCATATTAATTATTTTCAAGTTTTTATTTCTCTCCCAATTCTGCTTGCTATTTTTAAATTTTCAGATTCTTCAGGTAGTTGTTTTATATAGTATTTCCAGGGCTTTTTCTTGTAACCAGTGTGAAATATAGAGTGGAGTGTGCTTACTCTATCTTATTCAGATCTTTACGCTCTTTCACTGAGTTTTAATTCGATGCCATGGTGGCAAAATAATGTAAATTTTGTGATTTTAATAATTTTTAAATGGTTGAAATTTTATTTGTGCCCTCACATATGAACACAAACTTTGATAAATATTTAATGTGAACTTCAGAAGAAGGTATATTTTGTAGTTGTTGGATTCAATGTTCTATCTGTGCCAATTAGGTCCAGTAGGTTAGTTGTATTGCCCATTACTGATTTGTTTTGTCTGCTTCTTACTGAGAGGTGTGTTTACAAGCTTCAGCCATAACTGTGGGTTAGTCCTACTCTCTTTCCCTTCTTTCATTTCTGTTAGATTTTGTTTTATATATTTTGAAGTTATGTTATTCAGTGCATGCACATATAGGATTCTTATATATTACTGACTGTTGACCATTTTATTATATGTACATCTTTATCCTTCACAATATTTCTTGCCTTAAAGCCTACAATGTATGATATTAGTATAGCCGCACAAAATTTCTTTTGATTAGTGGGTTTTTTTTTCTTAAAGTAGCCTTTTTTTCTTTTTTTTTTTTTTAACCTTTCTCTGTCCTTAAATTTAAAGTGTGTCTCTTATAAACAGCATTGTTTTCTTTTTTATTTTGTTTTTTTTAGACCAGTCTAATAATCTTTGTCTTTTAACTGGAGTGTTTAAACCATTTAAATTTAATGTAATTCAGATGTAGTTGAATTTAAATCTACTATCTTGTAATATGGAAACCCTGGTGGAGTAGTAGTTAAGAGCTATGGCTGCTAATCAAAAGGATGGCAGTTCAAATCCACCAGGCACTCCTTGGAAACCATATGGTACAATTCTACCCTGTCCTATAGGGTTGCTATGAGTCAGAATGGACTTAATGGTAAAGGGTTTGGTTTTTTTGTTTGTTCATTTATCTTGCAATACGGAGCCCTGGTGGCACAGTGGTTAACAGCCTGCTGCTAACCAAGAGGTTTGGCAGTTCAAATCCACCAGCTGCTCCCTGGAACCCTATAGGGGCAGTTCTACTCTGTCCTAAAGGGCTACTAAGAGTTGAAATTGACTCAATAGCAACAGTTTTCTTTTAGGTTTTTTATGTTGCAAGATACTTTCTGTTTTGCCCATGTCTTCTTAGTTGTTTTCACTTTTCTCCCTTTATTTATTTTTCTGTTGCTAATTACAATTATTTTTGTCTAATTTTTCTCATGTATTAGTGTTTTAATTGTACACTTTTATTTTTCTTTTAGTGATTACCCTAGAGATTATATCCATCCTTGAAATATTACACTAGTTTGAATTAGTGGCTTTACTGCTTCTCAAACAATGCAAAAATGTTAGAACAACTTAGCCACATTTGCCATACCCTTCGTGTTATTGTTGTCACATATTTTACCTGTACACGTGCTACCAATGCCACAATACATTGTCATTGTTTTAGAGAGTTGATACTAACTTCTATTTTCCCACATATTTATCTTTTATGGTGCTCTTCATTCTAATAATCACAAGACCTTTTAGCATCTCTTTTTTTGTCCAAAACATCATTATTTTGATATTATTTTTGAAAATTATTTTTTGCATTCTACATTTTCCATTTTGTTTACCATGCAATTTAACAATGTTGCTTCATTGTCCTCTGACTTTCATAGTTTGTTTTGAAAAGTCAGCCCTCTGTTGTTTTTCTGAAGATATGTTCCTTCCTCATCCTTTGGGTACTTTGTCTTTAATTTTCAGCTACTTAACTGTGATGAGCATAGAGGCCAGACCAAGTAGGAGCTTGTGGGTCCTAATAAAGACTGTGAACTCCTTCTGAAGAGGGATATGAAGTTATTGGAGCATGATGAGAAACACTTGGAACAGAGTCAAACTGTTCCAGCCTACCCTGATCTAGATCAAACAACCCCCAGCCTACCCTGTTGTAGATCAAATAGTCCCCACCTGATTCTCAGGTTTGTAAGTGACCCTAGCCAAGATCACTAAAGCCACACGTCCTGAGAATAAGTGATTGTTGTGTTAAGCTATTATGTTTGGGGGGTATTTGTGACACAACATTTTTATGGTGGTATCTAACCGACACTAATAAATTATTAGAAATGTTTAAATTTTTGCCAATCTGAAAGATGAAAAAGTTTTATCATTGAGGTTGAGACATTTTTAATAGGCTATATTTTTTTTGTTGGCTATTTGTATTTTTGTCTGTGAAATGCTTTTTCATCTCTGTTTTTCAGTGAAGGGAATGTCTTCTTCAAACTTTTACACCCTGTTCTTGCTATTGGAAAAAAATATAAAAGTAGATCTTGGTATCACTTCAGATCTGGGTGAAGCGGAAGAAAGCAATGCACTGAAGTTAAAACATATTGTATTTTCTTTTATTGTATGCATGTGTTGTTTTTACAAAGATGTAAAAATCCATACATATTAAATGGAATAACAAGACATGCTTAACATTCAATTTCAGTAATATATGTTGTGTATTTTCTTTTCAGATAGCATAGGTAGTAACCAACAATGGCACATGCGTCTTCAGAACCCCACCTTCCCCCCCTTTTTCTTTTAATGAAAACAACCGACGTATCTCCTTCTCAGTTTTGAATCAGGGAAAGTGTCCCACTCTCCATTTGCTTCAAGTACAATTGTTCAGTAATGAAATTTTTGTTGTGAAAGGAATCAATATATTTGGAATAAAAACTAAGTGTTCGTCTGAATATAAAAGTAATGATGCTCATTATAGAAAATAGGAAAATACTAATAAGAAGAAAAAGTGTCATCTGCTTTCTTCTCCCAGAGAGAACACAGTGGGTGTCTTGTCATATTTCTCCCTAGTCATTTAATATTTTTTTTTTATATAGCTATTTAGATAGCTATATATTTAGCTCTGCATCCTGTTTGTTTCCTTAACATTATGTCATCAATATTTTGCTGTTGTCAAGATAATGTTCGTGGTGCAAACATCCATTAAGTAAGTGTGCAAAAACGTATAATCAATCCCCCATTGTATTAAGAGTCCAGCTTGTGGGGAGGAAGCTGTCTTTGAGGCCTGGAAGGGAAAGTCTTTGGGCAGGGGTCGGTGGAATGGGGGAAAGGGTTCCAGCTCCCAGCCTTTCTGGTTGTGTTGTCAGATGGTGAGGACCAGCTGGGCATACTGGGGCAAGCCTTAAAAAGAATGAGGCTCCCTGTCCTTCCCAATGCTCCCTGAAGTGAGATTCTTCCAGGCCCTGGAAGTGCCACTGAGCAAGCTGCATTAACATGTGGAGAAGGTGATGGAGACCCTCAGAGTCTGCCTCAAGTCCCATCCTGCAGGGTCTGCCATTTCTGCCAAGTTTGTAACCCCTGGAGCCCCAAGATCCTGGGACTATCTTGCTCTCTCCTAACTACCTTATCTAAATACATTATCATCCCACCTCCTTCTTCTTCCACTTGAAGAGACTCACCACCAAGCCTACCTTCTAACTACCTCTTACATGGTATTAGGGTGAGAGATGCATCTGGCCAGTCATGGGGGGGATGACCATGAGGTTACAGGTTGTGATTTATTAATCAGAGACACAACATGGGCTCTAGCTCCAGTCACCTCTGCTCCCTTTCTCCCTTTTTTTTTTTAATACTTTATTTTACTTTGTTGTTGTTGAAAATAGACACAGCAGAACATACACCAGTTCAGCAGTTTCTACATATACAATTCAGTGACATTGATTACGTTCTTCAAGTTGTACAACTCTTTTCACCCTCCTTTTCTGAACTGTTCCCCCACCATTAACACAGACTTTTCTACTTCATCCCTCCTCTCCCTCCAAGCCATACCAGACAGTGCTGGGAGAAGGAGAGCAAAGCCTCAGGCCCCAGGCCAGCATCCTGCCCATTGCATCAGCGTCCCTTCTACTTATCCCTGGAGCCTCCCTGGACTGCATCTGGACTTAGACTCCACAGTTTGAGTGTCTGATATCCAGGGCAGGTCTAGGGTGAGGCAAGTGAAGCACCTAGGGAACAACATGGAAAGAGGCACCACAATCCTTCATTGTGGACTCCTGGCGCCTACTCCACGTACCCTCTCCAACCCTGCTCATGTCCATGACATTCTTTTACGACATTTTAAAAACCACCCTGTAAAGCAAGAATTGGATTGACCCAGTGGCTGCAACAGTGGGCTTAAGCATAACGATTGTGAGGATGGCGCAGGCCTGGGCAGTGTTTCGTTCTGTTGTACATAGGGTTGCTATGAGTTGGAACCGACTCCATGGCACCTAACAACAACAACAACAAAGCAAGGTTCTTCCCTGAGGAGTCCTCAAATCCTGATGCCCTCAGATCTTTTCTTGCCAACTGTAGCAATCTTAGATGCCCCAGGTCAGCCTTTTGAAACGAGAGGTAATGAAAGTCCCTGTAAAAATATTTTAACCTCAATACAAAGTTTGGTAAAATCAAGTTCTTCAGGACATGGGGAAACCCTGAAATTATCCCCTGTCTTGTGTTGCTCGAGAAGAGTAATAAGAAAACTCCCCCTACAGGATTCTGTGGTTAACGCAAAGTAAACAGACAAACGTCCTGCAAAATACTTGCTCATTTATCAAGATAATCCAGAGAGTTTTCATTTGACTTCTTAAAAACAAAGCTGCTTCATCACCACATCGGACGACTCATTTACCCCAGGAGATGAATAATGCAGCAATAATACCCCCTTCCCCAGCCCTGCAGGCCACGGTGAAGTTAAACAGTCATGCTAAAGGGGCTTTTTTTTTTTTTTTTTGCAAAGAGCTGAAAATTTTCCAATACATTCTTATTCTTCATCTGGTAAATCCACTAGGCAAAAGAAAACGTTTTAATTGGGCAATATTGATTCCTCCTGACTTGAAGATGGGGAATGAAAGAACACGGGAATATCATATTTAAAAAAAACCAGTTGTCACAGCAGTCCTCCTTGGCCTTGGGAACAAGCACATAATTGATAAATAAGTAAGAGAGAACCGTTGACTGGCTGGGACCCCGAGGTAAACTTCTTCCTTGCCCTATTTCACAAGCTGCCCTGCTCTCTTCAGGGCTGTAAGTTTCTTGCCTCAGCTCGCATTTTAGAAGCTGTGCTCAATGTTTGCTTAAAGAGTTGGGTCCAAATTAAGAGTAGAACCTGCCTGACAATCATCAGGAATTAAATAGAATGGGGTTCTGTGGGAATCTCCGGCCCCCAGCTGCCCCCAGGTAAGAAAGGTCCGTTCTCATGGGCACTTTAAATGAAATTAGCTACTCAGCTATGCCCCTGCTGAAACAGGAAGTCCGTGCTGGGTCACCCCAGGAGATTCCAGAAGCTGGGCTGTGGGGTAATCGCCCCCTCACAAAAGAACATTGTTCCCTTTCCGTGTTCTTGTTACTTTACAGCTACACGTATTATGAGTCTGAAAGTTGAAAAGGCTCTTGGTTTTCACTAACATGTTCTCAGACCGCTAATGATTTCCTGCTGTCTTGAGGTGCTAAATGCATAAACACATGGACTTCTCTGCTTAAAAAATTAGGGTTTCAATTTTCTTCCAGATGAATTAGCATGAAGGATGAGTCCATAAACCGGATCCTACAAAGCCTGTGACCACACACTCAATAACGCAGCCAGAACGCAGAGCCCACTGGGTCCGGCCACCAGCTGCCACAGGTCTGAGCACATGAGGAACATCCAGGGCTGCTTCCTCCTCAGGCTTGGACAAGGGGGGTTGTGCATGTTTCCTTCAGTTTAGAAATGCTTTTCGTTTGACAGCCTTTGAGCAGACACAGGGTAGCCTCAAAAAACATGAATTTTGCCCTATCAAGTTACATTTTAATAAATAAAAACGCAGGCCTCACAAGTCTTGCATGAACATAAGACAGAAAAAAATGTGTCCATTTGTCTTCATGAGGCTTCACAAATTCTCAGGGTCAGTAGCAATGTGATCATCAGTGTTTAAGTTATTTAAGTGTCAACATCTTACAGTTTGTTTAGGGATGGCCCCAGGATATATCTGTCCTAGCGTCTCTGAAGGCAGCAGCCCACCCTTAGCCCACACGAGCCTAGAAACATCACGAAGTCTCTCCTGTTCTAAGGAGGAAAACAAAGTCCTCACGGAAACCCCATGTCAAACGGCTGAAGGAGGCTGTGGCTGTCAGTGCGCAAGTGGCAGAGGCGCAGAGAGGACTCCTTACCGCATAGCTGGGGGCCTTCAGCATGAGCACATTTCCAAGGTGAAGGGATAGCTGCAGTACGGTCTGCCTCCCCTTGGAGGCACTAGACCAGGTATTCACAAGCGCAGAGGTATTTTCACCAAGAGCTCCAGTTGCCTTTGAGTTGACTCTGACTCACGGCGACCCCATACGTGTCAGAGTAGAACTGTGCTCCACAAGGTTGTCAATGGCTGATTTTTTGGAATAAATCACCAGACCTTTCTTTCACTTGCTCTAGGTGGACTAGAACTGCCAACCTTCCACTTAGCAGCCATGCACGCTAACCATTTGCACTACCCAGGGACTCCAGAGGTATTTTAAATTAAGAGTTTTGTTTGATTCTATTAATACATACCTGATATCATCATCTTCTTCTACCCTCTAAAAAAGAAAGATATCCCCAATTACTCAGTTTCTAATCAACTCCTTTTCTCTTACTAAAAATGCAGTATGAACCAATTGTAGTAGAATTTTCCTCATACTCTGAGACTTGCAGAAGAGAAAAATGTCAATAAAAATCATGTGAAACCTGCACAATAAATCAATTCAACCAAAGTGGCCAGGTTCGATATTGTTGGGCTGTGCGAGGTTTATCTGGTTTTCCATGAAATATCCCCTTTTCCTGAAATTACACAATTATGGCTATAAAACCACTTATTGGCCACTGTTCTGGGCATCTCAGACCACATGTCATTGTTTCTGAAGTGCCATGAAAAGCAGAATGAGGTGCTTCTCCAAGCGGTAAAGGCCAATTTCATTCAATCACGTCCTAAAATGGCGGGTATATTTTTCTTCCCTCAGACCTTTTAGCATATCTTTCCATTTGACCATGAGCCTCAGAGGTCATTATCAATCTTCCCAGTAAATGAAACTGTTCACATTTTAGTCTCCTCCAACAAGAATTGAGATGGTTCACCCACGACACACCTGGAAGGGAGAGCTTGAAATTGAGAACAGCAGGCTGACTCTAGCACAGACTCCTCTTGGTGCTGTTTGTCTGTTTGCTTGCTTTGCGAACGTGGACCCAATGCCACCCTCCTCTTCCTTCTCTGAAGCCAGCTGCTGTGCAGGTGCTCATGGCAGTGCCTGACACCCTGCCTGACGTGTGCACTGTCTCCTTATAATGTCTGGATTTTTATGCCCAAGAACAGCACAACCACACCTCCTTCCTCTTCCTCCTCTGGCCCTCCTCAACCACCTTCCTTCTCTCCTTTTCCTCAACCAGTCACCAAGTCCTCTTGTCCCTTCATAATGGAGTTTCCCTCACTTGCCATTTCTTCTCCTTGCCAAAACACTTCCTCTCCTCGTAGCTCACTGGACTCCATCTTGCACCTTACCATGGATTGCCTTCCTCACTATCACCTTCTGTTCCAAGCATCCTGAGGCTGACTTCAACCTGCCACAACCCAATTCACTCCTCAGATTGGCCTTCACACTTAGCCACAGACAGTCTCAGTATTGTTTTCACTACTGTTTTGTCTTCATCTCCATGAGAACAATTCTCCATGCCATGGTCTCCGTATGCCAACCAAGCTCGCCTTCAATCCCTGCATTCTTCTTCTCACCGCTTTACCTACCTGAAATACTTTTCGTTCTCATGCACATCCTTCTAAACCTTTTTCTCTACTTCTCAAACTGAAATGACACCACTCCCAGGGAGACTTCCTCTCCCAACCAGCCCTGAGTGCTCTTCCAGGGATGAGCATGGAGCATGACAGGCTTTACAAGATGTTTAACACAGAAATGATTGCTCTGAAGGGAGGGGCAGGTCAGGAAGGCACAGGCAGGTGGTGGTTGAAATCAAGGTGGCAGCTTCAAGCCCCTTGTTTGTGGTGTCTGTTGGAGTGAATGCTTTTGAGATCAATGTTGAGATGACTTTATTCACTTTGCATGTCAGTGGCCTGGAAGAAGAAGCAGGAAGATTAAGGTTTTCAATGATTCAGGATAGTGAAAGAGACAGAAACAGCTTACACTGGCTTGCAGACACCCATAAGACCCACGTGTTGGTATAGGGCTGTAAAGGGCCCATGTGTCCTATGTCTCCAAGTAGCACAGACCCCAAGGGAGGTGACCAGAATTGCCCCCAGGGTTTTGGAACTGCCCCACCACTCTCCAAAGGGGTTACCTAAGCTGTTGGGCCAGGCCAACCACCTGGAACACTTCTGCTGCCATGAGCGAGGTCTCCTATCCCTTCTCTCCCAGGCCTACTGGGGAGTGTTCCCTGCAAACCCTCCCCCACAGGCTTCAGGTGACCTCCTCCTGTCTCAAAGTAGAGGCAAGAGTTCTAGGATAACCTTTGTGGGGTCCTTCCAAATTTGACCCTACCAAAGGAGACTTCTGCCTTCTATATACCAAGGAGGTTGTTGCCCTAGAAGCTGTCCCAGAGAGCACGTCCAGAAAGATGAGGACAGCAGAGGGGTCGGGAGACACATCTAGGAGCTAGGAAGGGGGCAGCAAGCACATTCTAGGAATCTCAGGCTGGTCCCGGCAGAAAAGTTATTTTATGAACTTTTTTAGAAGGAAGAGTACTCAGATGCAACAAGAAATAATAAGGTCATGGGTAGTGGGGATTTTTTCTTTGTTCTTTTGAGTAAATTACATCCATTTCCATAAAGAATTTGAGGGGCACAGAGTGAGATTATTTTACATTACCACAACAGGAAACTATAATGGTAGAATACTGTGGTGGGTTGAATTGCGTCCCCCAAAAAGATAGGTCCAAGTCCTAAACCCCTGATACCTGTGAACTTGACTGTTGTGGATTATATTGGGTCCCCCAAAATGTATGCTGAATTCCTAATCATTGAACCTGTGAATGTGATACTGTTTGGAAATAGGGTTTTTCTTTTTGCAGATGTAATTAAGTTGTCGATCTCAAGATGGGGTCATTGAGGGTGGGCCCTACATCCAGTAACTGATCCCCTTATAAGAGAAAAGAGAGGGAGATTTGAGACACAGACACAGAGGGGAAAGTGATGGGAAGAGGTAGGCACTGACTGGAGTGATGTAGCCACAAGCCAAGAACACCTGGATTGCCAGAAGCCACCAGAAGCTAGGAGATAGGCATAGAACAAATTCTTCCCTAGAGCCCCCAGAAGGAACCAACACTGCCGAGAACTTCGTTCCAGACTTCTAGCCTCCAGAACGGTGAGGGGAATACATTTATGCTGTTTTAAGCTACCCAGTTTGTGGTACCTTGTTACAGAAGTCACAGGACACTAATGCAAAGACCCTGGAAGAGATTGGTTACAACAGAAAGCCTCCATCAAGGGAAGTTCTACTACTCTGATGCTCCAGGTGACCAAAGTGAAAGAAAGACGAAGAGAAAAGGAGGAAGGTAGGAAGGGAGAGAGAGAGAGAGGGAGGAAGAAAAGGGCTGTGTTGGGTTTCAGGGATTTTCTCTTGGATGGCCTGGAAGCTTTCTCCTTCCCAAGCAGACATATTTCTTAGCACCAGCCTCTGGGAGGAATCTGAGCTGTGGGTACTGACACCTGTCACATTTATAAGATCAATAGGCAACTCCAATCCAACTGTCATAACACCCAGCACAATAGTCAATGGCCCTTCCCTTCTACTTCATTTTACAACTTCAAATCTGCCTGTTGAACCCATGATTTCCAGGTCTATGGATGTTTGGAAGTTCTTTGAATGTCTCCCCATCTTGAGCTAAGAGAAACTATCGACTGCAGGGGATTTCTGATGCCGACTGTTCTCCCTTCATCCCTAACCTCAGTACATAATGTTACAGAAAATCTTTACATTCCTCAAATGAAGGCTAACTTTTATGACGATCATGGGACAATGGATTTCCCTGTGCGTTAGCCCTGCTTTCAGTGCCAGCCCATCTGTGGAGATCTTGGGTCACCCTGTGGAGGCCTGCGGCCACAGAAGAGTTGGAGGCCCTTTCTTCTCACGCTCTGGCTCATTTAGGAACAAGGCCCTGTGATGATGGGGGTTTTGATTTCACTTACTTCACTGAAGAAAGGTCTTGAAATGAAAAATATCTCTTATGCAAAGTCTGAACTTCGTTTGCTATGATAATCCATGTGGCCTGGGAGGGGCCATCTTGGAGGACCCATTGGAAGAGGAATGGATCAAGGCTTCTGCCCACACCCACACTGGAACATGAGTTCTCTCCTGTGCACAGATGACCCCTCTAAACACTCACTTGCATGAATTAGTCTGCTGGAGTTTTCACTGAAGGAGAAGAGAGAGGTGCCTCCAGCTCGTATTCAGTGGTTCTAAAGGTCTGGCCGTCTCCTTCCAAAAAATCAGTCACTGAAAACCCGATGAAGCACAGTTCTACTCTGACAAATGTGGAGTCGCCATGAGTCAGGATCAACTTGACAGCAGTTAGGCTGGATCCATGAGAGCTCTTGACTGCTGGGCATGGGGGAGAACATAGCCCCTTAGAGATTGCTTCCTGTTTGGGATGACTCAGGACATTTTGGAGAGTGCTCAGTCTATCAACATTCCTGCTTCTACCCGTGCATGGTGGATGGCAGCCTGTGCGTGTGTGTGTGCACACGGGTGCCCTCAGCAGGTTTGGTCCTCTGTCTGGGGCATGACTAGCCTGGCAGTATCCCTGGAGGTGCACTGGTCTCTACTTAGCTGAAGTTGGTGAGCCTGGGTCCTTTCCTGCCACCTGCATCTACAGATTCCTGCTGACCAGTTGGCTCTCTCGTGGCCAATGTCTCTAAGGCATTCTCCCTGTGGGCTTTGGGAATCTGGGTTCCCTGGGCATCATGCACAAGAAGAAGAGGCCCAGGAGTCCTGCCCCAACTCACTTCCCCAGCCACCTTAGCCCACCCCTATGGGACAGCCTCCCTGTGCCATGCCGCATGGGGCTCTGGGTCAAGTGTCAAGTGTCTCTAGAGGCCCAGGGCTTTCCCCAGGGAAAGACCAGGAAAGCAGGCCACTGACCACATGTTCTAGGGTGCCCAACGAAGGGTAGAAAACCAGTGCCCTGGCCTCTGACATCCTCCCCGACCTGGGTCTCCATTCCCCTCCCACACCCCCAGCTCAGAAGTGCTGGCATTTCCTTTTGTTCCTGGGTGACAAGGACTCCCGGACTCCACCTCCTGAAATGCCCCTGCACCAGACTTAGAAGAAAACTCCATAATCTAATCAACAAGGCCTGACCCTCTGCATGGCAATTAAAGGAATCCAGCAAATCCTTCTGTCTCCAAACAATGCCCAGCTTTCAAATCCATGCTTGCTAGGGACTCACAAATCCTATTTGCCAGTCATAACTGAAAAATGACTTTGTTTTCCGAGCTGGTCTGCGCCTACCCTTCCCTCGGAGTATGAAAACCCACGGCTTCAATAGGCTAGAGGCCTGAGGACAACAGGATTTATAGGTCATGAAAATACATTCGAAAACATTTTTAAAATATTATCCCCAATACACAGCCAGTGCATAGGTGCTGGCAAGCCATGCTGGTGTTCTCTAGTCAGTCAGGATAAGGAGCTTTCCTTCTCTGAGTGGTCTTCTGCCTTTGTTTCTGCTGAGTCTCAGTAATAGAACCACATCCCAGCAAACGGGTAAATGGGTGGCTCAGGGAGGCTGTGCATACATGAGCCAGAGAAAGGGTGGAGTGAGGAGAAACAGAGCTGGAAAGAAAAGACCCACCCCCATTATGGATTGAACTGTGTTCCCAGAAACCTGCGTTGAAGTTCAGGCCCTTGTACCTGTGGGTGAGATCCTGTTCTTTTGTTATGTTAATGAAGCCACACCATTGTAGGATGGATTCTAAGCCTAATCATTTCTGGGTTATAAAAATGCCAGAATAGACACAGGGACTCACACAAGGAGAAAGATGGGAAGATAGATGACACGTGAGGACCCATCTATAAGTAAAGGAATGCCAAAGATCACCAGCAGACACCAGAAACTAGTAGAGAGGCTTACAGAGGAACCCACACTACCAAGATGCTGATGTAGACTTCTAGCCTGCAGAACCGTGAAAAACTAAATTTCTGTTCTTTAAAGCCGCGCCCTGTGGTATTTGTGTTACAGCAGCACTAGGTAACTAAGACACCCCCAATGTCAAGAAACATCTAGAACTGTGAAAATGCAGTGGTCTATGGTCACTGAATCCATATGACCAGGGTCAATTGATTCCTGTCCAGGAGGGAACCTGGCCATTGTCTTCCTCTGCCTCTGAGAACTGGGCTTTGAAGGGCCACACTGATGTGTGTACACTACTGGTACCAGCCAGCTGCATGGTCTCCACAACCTGATAGTAATGGGATTTTTAGTGGGTTGGGTCTCTAACATAATTTTCAACAAGGAACAGCAGCTGTGATTTCTCTGAATGAGGATTTTTCATTTCTCTAAAGTATGGCCAAGGCCTTGCAGCTGGGACCAGTAAGGACACATTGTCTTCCACGAGTCCCTGGGGTGAGCCCAAATGGAAGAGTGGACGCTTTGCTCACATGATCTTGTCCTCACTGAAGGCTGAGGATGGGCCAGGCAATATTACTACTCAAGAAGCCCAAAGAAATATAGTGCTTTTCAGCATTAGAAAGACATTTTAAAAGTTAAATGTCAGGGGAAAAGAAGAGGAGAATAAGTTAAAAATATTTCTTCCGAATTTATAACACCAATAACTGGAATTTTAAAAAGATGGCCCCGCACCATCCTCATGATCACCAGCATGTTTCAGTCCAACATTGTGGTTACTGTGCCAATCTGTCTCAGCAAGGGGCTCCCTCGCCCTCTCTGGCCCCCCACTTCACCAAACATGATGTCCTCCTCCAGTGATTGATCCCTTCTGATGACGTGTCCAAAGCAAGGGAGTCAGACAATGTTCTGTTGTGATCCATAAGGTTTTCATCGGCTAATTTTCTGAAGTAGATCATCAGGGCCTTCTTCTTAGTTTGTCTTAGTCTGGAAGCTCTGCTGAAACCTGTCCACCATGGGTGATCCTGCTGGTATTTGTAATACCTGTGGCATAGCTTCCGGCATCACAGTAACACACAAGCTACCACAGTATTACAAACAGGATGATGGGTGGTTGAGACTAGATATATATATGTATATATGCACATATACGTGTATATACATGGAGCCCTGGTGGCGCAGTGCTTAAGGGCCATGGCTGCTAACCAAAAAGGTCATCAGTTCAAATCTACCAGCTACTCATCGGTTCGACTCCACCAGCTGCTCCTTGGAAATCCTGTGGGGCAATTCTATTCTGTCCTATAGCGTTGCTATGAGTTGAAATCGACTCAACGGCAATAGGATGTGTATATATATATACACACACACATAATACATACATATTCATTATGCATATATTCAAAGCTTTCATGTATAGAATGCTTGAAAACAACAAGCAGTATTTGGCATGTGACTTCATTTACTATTTGTTATTTTGGCGTAGTGATTAAGTGCAATGGCTGCTAACCAAAAGGTCGGCAGTTCAAATCCACCAGGCGTTCCTTGGAAATTCTATGGGACAGTTCTATTCTGTCCTATAGGGTCACTATGAGTCGGAATCGACTCAATGGCAGTGGGTTTTTTTTGGGTTGCACCTAAAGTCTACAGAATAATTTAATTGTTCATAATAGCATTGATTTCCTTCTTAATAAATGAAGTGCGTGATTTATTCTGCAGTATCCCATGTAGTACGTGATTTTGCAGTGGATTTACTCGGATAGTTGTGGTGTTGTTATGGCGTTGGGTCCCTGAAATATCTCCCCTCTACAGTGAGCGGCAGACATGACTTCTTTGAGGGCAACTTTTCCTAGCATCTTCCAGACAAGATTCGGCATCTGTGAAGTTCTAAGCCAGAGGAAGCTAAACTAGACAGAGTGGCTCGTCCCTTTCAACAGAAGGAAAGAACACATGAGGTCTGTAGATGCGATGTCCTGCCTCTCACTGGGCATTTGCTAAGTAGCTAAAGGAAGCCTATGTACTTACAGTTGTTGTTGTGGGAGACAGTAGTAAGGAAAAACAATCCCTACGGCACTTGCACTTGTCCTGCAGACTTTTGCAGCCTGTATAACGGGGGAACAAGCTGTGGCTGACAGCCTCCATTTGTGAACAGGGTGGGCTTGGCTCTGGCCACCTAGGAGGTGGGGTTGGATCCACCAGGGACTTTGGTGGCGATGCCTCCATCTGTCTGTGCTGTTCCTGACCTGGGACCCTTCTTCCAGCCAGCTGTTCCCATTTCCAAGAGCTGTCCCTTCAGACTGTCAGCTTAGAATGTCCCCGACCTTGGGTGGATCAGTGCTGGTAGGGGCTCCCCAGCCGACAGGAAGTCCTCTCACCGGTTCATCTCAGCCGCTTCCTCCCGTACTGGGAGGGTCCTCCACGGTGAGAAGCCCAAGAGCGACATTGCCACCATGGACACCTGTGGGCTGTGCCTCCTGCTCCCCCCCCCTTCTCATAAAAGGAGAACCTCTCTGTGGCCCTCTAGGGTCAGAGATCCGGACTTAGACCCCATCACTCTGGCTGTGATGTCACCTGCCCACCTGTAAAGCCATCAGCCCATTTAAGCTTTTGTCTCCGCTCAGCCCGTGGTGTTGCTTTCGGTTCTCGCCAGAGCCTGCCTGGTGCAGGGTCTCCATCAGCAGCAGAGAATCCTCTGCCTGGGAAAAAAAAAGTAAAAAACCGTTAATTAGCCCACCAGTTAGTTCCTTGGTTCTCGTGTTTTCTCTCCAGTGTCCGTGACTGGGAAAATCAGAGGCCGTGCTCCCAAGTGGTGTCTCCGGATGACAGGAACCGTGAGAGAGGGCTCTGGGTCACACGACTCATGTTCCTATTGGCTGCGTCCCTCTCCCAGCCATTCGTGTCTTCTTCAAACACAGCGCCTGCGTCCTGGGGCTCAAACCTCAGCTCCTCTTTGATGAGGGCATTCCTGAGTTTGAGGCAATCAGCCATTTTGTTCCTCAGGGACATTTCCGAGGGTGTAGGTGATGCTGGATTAGTTACCCCTTTGTTCACCAGCTCTGATCTGAGGACATCCTCAGGTGAGTGGCTCGGTCACTGCCATGCTTTGTCATGGGGGTAATGGAGAGGGAGGGACCCTCCTGAGATTTCAAGCGAATGCTGAAGGCTCCACTGTGTGGGTGATGTGGACTGAATTGGGTCCCCCAAAAGATAGGTTGAAGTCTTAATCCCTGGTACCTGTGAATGTCACCCTGTTTGGAAATGGGGTCTTTGAAGCTGTTATTAGTTCCCGTGAGTACCTACTGGAGTAGGATGGGTCCTTATCCTACATGACTGGTGTCCTTATAACAGAGAAGATGCACAGAGACCAGGAGACATAAGGGAGGACACCATGTGACACCGCAGCTGCAAGCCAAGGAACGCCTGGAGCCACCAGAAGCTAGGAGAGAGACAAGGAATGGATTCTCCCTCAGAGCTTCAGAGAGAATCAACACGGCTGACTCCCTGATCTCGGACTCCCAGCCTCCACAACCGTAAGACAAGGCATTTCTGTCTTAATGAGCCACCGAGTTGGGGGTATCTTGTTATAGCAGCCACAGGAGACGAGTACAGGTGGTATTCAGAGAAGAGGCCCTTGTAGTCCCACAGTACACCTCACCCCAGGGAAGGCTTCAAATGATAAGCCTTCTCCAAGCTGGGCCAGGCAATGCCACCATGGCTGAAAGGGCACACACGAGCCATGATTTGCTCAAACGTGCTTTGTGGTCACACCAGTTCCTGTGGAAGCAGGCATCTGCGGTAGGAGATGACCATCTCCTGACACGTGTCCTGACAGAATGCTGGGACTACAGGCCAATTGGCCAACCTGTCACAGCACAAAGAGCCAAGTCACCAGCTAGCTGTAGTTTGGTTTCAACAAAAATGGAAACACATTTTTTTTTTTTCTATATTCTTAAAGCCAGGTTAAATCTATCTCTGAAATCCCATGGCAAAAAAGCGGTAAATACTTTTTTGGACATTTGGGAATCACTTAATAATAAATTTCAATGTGGAGGGCTGCTGATGTTTTGCTCCCAAGATTCCCTGTTGGGGCACTGACTTATGAAGAATAAAACAATATTAATTAAGAACTTTGGCCAGATGCTTCTCCCTGGGGGTAACCACATTTGGGTTGGGTGAGTTGAATGTCACAAGCAAACTGTGATAGTTGGATTCTATAGGGAGAGAAGCCAAGTTATTGCAACTTTATATGCATTCAGATGGAAGGTGATAGTAATGGTTTACTGTAAAATGAAAACAACACTAATGATTGTATTCATTAGCAAAATGGTATTTGCCGGGCCAGCATTAGCAGTTACCGACGTGCATGCAATAACAGGAATGGGAAATTAATTTCACTGAAGGAATCTAAGAATCATTTATTTACAGTGAATATCCATTCTATTTGAAACTTGACTGACTTCATTAAAAAAATGCAGCTGGATCCTTTTCAGAATGTACGCCTCAAAACAGCTCAAAACCTCGTTGCTTTATGCTGTGAAATAAGAATACTTTTCTTTTTTTCCCTTCAACATAGTGCTGATTCAACACCATATGAGGATATGTTGCTAGAACTTGAGAAATAGGTAGCTTAACTTACGTGACTTTTCTCAGCTTTCATAGGAATAATGGCATGACAGTCATTTTTTTTAACATTAAAAAAAAAAAACCCATTGCCATTAAGTCAGTTCCAACTCATAGTGACCCTATCACTGGGGTGTAATTTACAAAGAGAAAGTATGGACAAATTGTAAGTGTAAAGGTCGATGAATCTTTACTTCCGTAGACACAGTGGCAGAATTCTCACCTTCCAAGCATAAGACTCTGGTTTGATTTCCAGCCAACGCACCACATGTGCAGCCACCACCTGTCTGTCGGTGGAAGGTTGCATGCTGTTATGATGCTGAACAGGTTTCTGCAGAGCTTCCAGGCTAAGACACAGTAGGAAGAAAGGCCTGCCAATCTACTTCCAAAAATCAGCCAGAGAAAACCAACCGTGGGGTTGGCGCTAGAGCAGCCATGAGGCTTTGCATGGCGTCATCGTGAGTCTGGGGCCAACTCGATTGCAGCTAACAACATAAACCCATGTAACCACAACCCTGATGGCGATGTGATACAGAGCCTCTCAGAATTCCAGAAAGTTCCCTGCCCCTTCTGGTTAATACCTACACCCCCAGAGAACCACTCACAGGACTTCAACCTCATAGATCAGTTTTACCTGAATTTCACCTTCACATATATGGATGCATTCTGTGTGTATTCTTCTGTGTGTGGCTCCCTTCTCTGAAAATAACACCTGCGAGATTCATCTATGTGGTGGGCGCTTCAGTAGTTCGTTCTTTTTATTATAACATTTCAGTCGTTGCATGTTTTGCCTCAATCCGGTATATGATTGACTTGGTGACTTATTGCCATTGAATAAACCTAAAGGATTTATTCATTATGGGATAACGTCTGAGCTGATTCTACTCACAAGGCTGGGTTGTGGCTGGAAATGAGCAAAGGACAGGGGTTTGGGCATTTGCCTCGGCTGGGGACATGGAGTGAGCCACATGCCCTTCTGACTTCAGGTCCTCCTGTGAACTGTGACCAAGGATGCTGCCCCAAGGCTTCACAGGGTCGTAGGGCAGATTAATGAGGAGGGCTCTGGGGATAGCAAGGGGTGCACTGAGGGAGCAGCATCAGGGAGCAGGCCACGCAGAGCCTCCAGTTTTTGAGCTCTGCCTTGCACTTCAGTTACAATTGACTTTTTTTGTCTTCAGTTCTGAGCTCTGGTAGCAAAACCTAACTTCCCTTCTTGCTGCAAAAACACCATTCCCAGGCTCCGCATTCCAAAGACACACCAGCGTACTCAGGGAGAGACCCTGCGCTGCCCAGGGACGCTGCCCTGGGTCTCCTCCAAGAGCTGATTCTTTTCTTGAAGTTCCCTTGGGAGCATGGCCTCCACAATCTTCTTTTATGTATTTATTTATTAATTAGCTGACTGAGTAGAAAGAGTACCCTTTTCTTATTTGTTGTTTTTTACAGAGCTGAGCTGATTATCCAGGTAAACAGTGCTCTTAAAATCTCCCTTCAAGTAGACTTGCTAATCCCACCTTATATTTTCTTCAAAATTGTGTAGAATCCATCTCCCCTTGAAAAATCTCGCTCCTTAATTCATTTCACTTTTCAGGAATCTGCGGAGATTGGACATGAATTTAAACCAAGACCAATCTCATGCCTCCAAGTGTCCCAGAGGGAAATGCAAGGAAAAAAAAAAAAAAAAAAGCCTGTTTGCTCCACGGTGAATAGGTGCTAACAGCTTTAAAGAACTGCCTGTCAAGGGTTAGTTGCAATCCAAAACTGCTTTTAAAACAGAAAATGCAGTTTAAAAGTCTACCTGGCCAATTAAAAATCTAGAAGAGAACATGGCTTGAGCATGCATCTCTGACTCTCTCTCAGCGTGGGACATGTTGCAGGGGAGAAATATTATTCGTGTCATAAAAATAAAGCAATGTCATGTTTGATGTATGGCATCCCGTAATTCATGCTCATAATAAATATCAAAGGGGGAACGAAAAGCTACTGTCCTCAATGAGAACTTCTGTGTTTGCTGTCTAATAAAAGTAAGGCTCTGCCCCACAAGCATTGGGAGAGAACATTTACCGAGAAAGTGTCCTTTGGCAAAGCTCTAATCTAGGAGGACAGCTAGGAGCTGCCCAGGTGGATGGCTGGCTTGGTGTTGGATTAATGGGGAACTGTTTTTTTTTTTTTGTCTTAGGTACAGCTGAGGTGCTCAGAGAGCAGGGGGGCCCTGGGAAAGGAGAAAGCCCTGCCTCCTCTCACCTGCCTGGTGAGGTCAACCCCAGGTGAGGCCAATTCCAAATGAGGCCAATCCTAGATAAGGCTGATCCTAGGTGAGGTCAACCCCAGGCCAGACCAATCCCAAGTGAGGTCAACCCCAACTAAGGCCCATCCCAGGTAAGGCTGATCCCAGGTGAGGCCAATCCTGGTAAGATCAACCCCAGGTGAGCCCAACCCCAGGTGAGGCCCCATCTGGCCCTGCTTGTTCCCTCTCCTAGGAGGCTCCTCTTTAGGGTGGGTCTTGCCCCCTACAATCTGCATTACACAAGAAACCAGGACAGACAGAGTGACCTGAATACCCTGAACTCTGAAAGAGTAGGGGTTTCTGGGTCTGACTTAGAATCATACCCCAGGCCACCCTCACGGGGTGACTTCAGTAGAGAGTGACCATCTACCCTTTCCTGCCCACAGCCACTGTGTCCTCACCTATGGAATGCAGACCTAACACCTGACTTTGGTTTGCTGGGAAGGTGTTCAGCACAGTGCCTGGCAATGGATGGAGGGAGGGAAAGGGGCTGGGAGTTGACAGTATTATCTCCACTTGGACATACTGCACTCAGAAGCATTCCCGGGCCTCTCGTACAAACCCTAAGGGTGAGGAATCACATCAGGCCACCGGAGTTAACAGAGATGTGAGGCAGGGACCCTTGCCTATGAAGAGCTGACAGACACAAACATTGAGCCAGGTACTTTTCACAGGTGATCACGTCAGAAATATTGGGTTAAAATGATCCATAAGGTGTATCTGTAGATGAGCACCAAGTAGAAAGTAAAATTTAACTGTGAGCACTGCAAACTCATGAGTAAGCTTTCCAGTGTAGATGCAGAAACCAGATGGAAAAACTGCCTCGAAGGTCAGAGAAGCTGGCTCCCTAGAAGGGACACTTTGTCCACACCCTCCACCAGGCATTGGACAGACAGCCTAAACCTTCTTGAACTTTCCACCCACCACACATGTTACTCCATCAAAAGGTTAATTGCTGGACTCATTAATCTCTGTATCTAAGATTAAAGGTTTCCTGACTGTTTCCAAATAAATAAGTGCATTACTCTTTTACTAATAAGGATTACAGTCTGCTAAAGCAATAGAGCCATGTATCGGGCAACAAAGTGATGGGAAAATGATTGCAGGCTGGCTGAATAGTGAAGCAGAAAGCCTCAAGCGACCTGGCCTTACTACAGCCCTAAGGAGGGAGTCTGGATCTGAAGGTTTGACTTCCCTAAGAGATTCCTAGGAGATTGTCAGCCCCCAGTCAAGACGGACACATCAGGAGAAACTTGGCCTTCTTGAGATTCGGGGCACAGCTGTGGGCAGCGACGCCTGACTCTTCCACTCTGTCCAGGGAGGGGCTCACAGGGCCAGAGCCTTGCTGGCCAGGACGTGCCGCACCTCTCATCCCAGGCTTGGCTGCCTCCCAGGTCCTGCTCCAAGCACCCCTCTGCAGCTATCCTTGAGAACTATCTCCTAGAATTTCCAGTCCTCAACATGCCCTTCCCTCCTCCATAGTGACAGGAAAGCTCATCCTCATGAAATGAAAGCCTCTGGCCTGGGTTTCCACCCGTAACGCTGTCCTACCACAGCCTCGTCCTTCCGGGGCTTGACCGCGTTTTCCTGTGCTTGCTGGCCAGCATTCACGCCAGAAGGTCT
This sequence comes from Elephas maximus indicus, assembly GCF_024166365.1. Lineage (NCBI taxonomy): Eukaryota > Metazoa > Chordata > Mammalia > Proboscidea > Elephantidae > Elephas > Elephas maximus. The sequence goes on along the minus strand of NC_064834.1, from coordinate 78,470,512 downwards.
GCACGTCTAGGTTAGAGCTGGGAACCTAAGCAAAACCCCGCCAGCTGGAACCCTGCTTTTGAAATGCTTCCAGCCTGGCCAGAAGGAGGAAATATTGTATTTTTCACCAGAAATCTATTTTCACGCACTGTGAAAGTCAAATAAAAAATCAGACTTTCAAGGGCATGTGTCAGAGCCAGGGCACTGAGCTAAACTCCAGGTCTGTCCTGGAATTCTGAGGCTGGCCTCTGCCCCGCACGTCTGCATTCACAGCTATCCCCACCCTGTAACAGGTTCTTGTTTCATCTTTGTTCTCAGATATGGAAAATGAAGGTTTAAAAGCAGTTTTAGGAGAGCGTGGATGGCGTTGAAGGCCCGGAAAGCTGGCTTCAGCTTCTCTTGAAGTGAATTGTCTCTGAATGAAAAAATAAAATATTTGCGCAACCTTCTTGACCATCACAGGGCTACACAACACATGTAAAATGTCATAGGATCGTAACTGAAAAATTAGGAACAACAGTAGCAGAGCTTCCTGTCCTTTGAGGTACCCCAGGCCCGGTATCCACCCAAGGGCTCCCTGTGGATTTCAGGAGCAAGGACAGCACACACATGGCTCACTAAGAGGCCAAGGAGAGCCTCCGAGGTGGCCCCCTCCCTGGGACCCACTCACAACTGTCACTTTCTCTTTGTTCCTCTTGTCACTAACTTCGCTTAATGACCTTGTTCTCTGGGACTTCCCATCCCTCCAGTGGAGAAGAAGGCCCAGCTCTCCAAGGCTGAAGTGGGGGTTTTGCTCTCTGCCTGGGACCCTGGGGTGTGGGGGGTAGGACCACACGGGCTGTGCCGGGCCCGGACACTCAGTACGTTTTTTTTCTAAATGGATGTTCAATATTTTATGTGGCACATCGCTTACTCTGGGGTACTCTTATCCAGTTCACTCCATCAGCTTCAATAAATGCCAAATTAAAAAGAAAGAAGAAAAAAATGGTACACTCAGTGTGAGTGTGTGTGGATGTGGAAGACAGAGAATTCGAACTTCTGAATGAAAACCACTGGGAATAGCAAGGCAGAGAGACAGAAAATGTGAGCCCTCAGAGGGGAAGGCCAGAAGCAGGACCCCCGAACGCTGACATCTAGCCGTCCTTTCAGCCCCTGCATGGCCAAGGGAGTGGGCTTCTCTTCTTGGATTCCTTTTAGAATGCTCCTTCCCTTCTTTGGACTCTCCTTCATGTTTTATGTGCCTCTGTGGTTGGCAGAATAATGGTTCCCCCAAAGATATGTCCATGTCCTACTCCCTAGAATCTGTGATAGGCCACTTTACACAGCAAAAGGGACTTTGCAGGTGTGGAAATTAATGACCTTGAGATGAGGAGATCATCTTATATTCTCAGGGTGGGTCCAACGTAATCTCAAGGGTCCTTGTAAATGAAAGAGGGAGGCAGGAGGGTCAGAGTCAGAGAAGGAGAGAAGACAACAGAGCAGAGGTTGGACTGATGCATTCTAAAGATGGAGGAGGGGGCCACAAGCCAAGGAATGTGGACAGTCTCTAGAAGTTGGGAAAGGCAAGGAAAAGGTTCTCTCCTAAGCCTCCAGGAGGACTCAGCCCTGTGGACACCTTGATTTTAGCCAGTGAGACTGGTTTCAGGCTTCTGACCTCCAGAACCAGGAGATAATAAATCTGCGTTGCTTTAATCCACTGTGTTTGTGGTAATTTGCCACAGAAGCCAGAGGAAACCCACATCTCCTCCCTGTGCTCTGCTCCTCAAACGCCTGCTCTCATCCAGCTACTTACCACTAACTACTACCCGTCAGGAAATCACACAACCGAGCTGGAGTCCCTGACTTGGAACTCTGAGGTGACCCTGTCCAGAGGGCCCTATTCTCTGTGTTAAAGTGGGCTTTCCAGTGAGTGCCCCAGAAACCACAACAGGCACACTGTCCCTGATGTGGTCAGCCTTGTGTCTGACCCAACTAAAGCCTGCGAGAGGTAGAAAAGAAAGTCATGGAACCACTCCTACCCTTGGGGAACTTTCCATTTTGGCTGGAGAAAGAAGACTTAGATGTGTTAACAAGAGATAAACACAGGAGTATATTTGCACAATGGAATACTATGCATCAATAAATAACAGTGAAGAATCTGTAAAACATTTCATAACATGGAGGAACCTGGAGGGCATTATGTTGAGTGAAATTAGTCAGTTGCAAAAGGACAAATATTATATAAGACCACTATTATAAGAACTTGAAAAATAGTTTAAACTGAGAAGAAAACATTCTTTTGTGGTTATGAGAGGGTGGAGGGAGGAAGGATGGGAGAGGGGTATTTAATAATTAGAAAGTAAATAAGAACTACTTTAGGTGAAGGGAAAGACAACACACAATACAGGGGAGGTCAGCACAACTGGACTAAACCAAAAGCAAAGAAGTTTCCTGAATAAATTGCTTTGAGAGCCAGTGTAGCAGGGGCAGGGGTTTGGGGACCATGGTTTCAGGGGACATCTAAGTCAATTGGCATAATAAAATCTATTAAGAAAACATTCTGCATACCACTTTGAAGAGTGGTGTCTGGGGTCTTAAACACTAGCAAGCAGCCATCTAAGATGCATCAATTGGCCTCAACCCACCTGAATCAAAGGAGAATGAAGAACACCAAGGACACAAGGTAATTACGAGCCCAAGAGACAGAAAGGGCCACATGAACCAGAGACGACATCATCCTGAGACCAGAAGAACTAGATGGTGCCCGGCTATGACCGACGACTGCCCTGACAGGGAACACAACAGAGAACCCCTGAGGGAGCAGGAAAGCAGTGGGATGCAGACCCCCAATTCTCATAAAAAGACCAGACTTAATGGTCTGACTGAGACTAGAAGGACCCCGGTGATCATGGCCCCCAGACCTTCTGTTGGCCCAGGAGAGGAACCATTCCCGAAGCCAACTCTTCAGACATGGATTGGACTGGACAACGGATTGGAGAGGGATGCTGGTGAGGAGTGAGCTTCTTGGATCAGGTGGACACCTGAGACTATGTTGGCATCTCCTGCCTGGAGGGAAGATGAGAGGGTGGAGGGGGTTAGAACCTGGCAAAATGGACACGAAAAGAGAGAGTGGACGGAGAGAGCGGGCTGCCTCATTAGGGGAAGAGTAATTGAGAGAATGTAGTGGAAACCCTGGTGGTGTAGTGCTTAAGTGCTACAGCTGCTAACCAAAAGGTCAGCAGTTCGAATCTGCGAGGCACTCCTTGGAAACTCTATGGGGCAGTTCTACTCTGTCCTATAGGGTCGCTGTGAGTCGGAATCAATTCGACGGCAGTGGGTTTGGTGGGAGCAAGGTGCATATGGGTTTTTGTGTGAGAGACTGACTTTCACTTAAAGCACAATAAAAATTATTAAAAAAAAAAAAAAGGAGCAAGAGAAAAAAACACAGGAGAGGACACTGTGTTAGAAGCCAGGGCCCGACTACAAATACAAAACCACACTCAACCTGAGGGGGCCCAGCCCCCCAGCTCCAAGTCTGCCCTGGGAGGGCAGACCGGACGCTCTGCTCTTGTGTGACAGGGCAGCGATTAGGGCTCTGTGTGGAAGTAACTCCCTGAGGTGCCCCACCCCAGGCCCAGTGCCCAGGGCAGGAAGGCCAGGTCACAAGCCGCCATGACAACTCCAGGCTCAGACCTACCATCTGAGGGAATGATGCTCTAGGCTTTTCCAGACCAGCCTTTTCCCTGGAAATCCCAAAACCTGGCCTCACCCAGCGCCCGGAAGAGGCCCGGTCTACAACTTTATCAATTCCTTTCCATCTGTGTTGGCGAAGCTGCCATCAGGTTTGCAGAGGCAAGGCCATTATCCTGGGCCACCAGGCATGCCAGGCGTTAGGAATTTGAGTTTAGCTCCCCCCCCCCCGCCCCCTTTGATATCTTCCAAATGGCCTGTACGGGGCTGTCAGTACAAAGAACATTTTATTACATTTTCAGATGTAACCGGAAGTCTCGTTTGGAGCCCCTGTTTGGATGTTAAAACAGTACCGGCTGACTTTCCATAACTGGAGAACTAACTGTTCCCACGAACGTGGAGAGGAACTGCTGCAAACGTGGCAGGGATGAAGGCTGAAGGGGGCTGGTGGCCAGGGGGTGATGCTGGGCTGGGCTAGCGCAGCCCACCTTCGTTCAAGCCGGCGTGATCCTCGGCCAAGATCTCTGGAGTGCAGTCTGGGCCTCTGGCTGCCTGTTTGTGAAACAGGGGCCCACATGAGGGCTGGGGCTTGGTGGTCGAGGAGGACAGGTATGCAGAGAGCAGAGGACAGTTCACCTTCACCCAGGTGAGCCAGGGCCTACATTTACACAGGTGAGCCAGGGCCTGTTTACACAGGTGAGCCAGGGCCTGCATTTCTACAGCTATGATCACACGTTCAGGTTTTCAAACCACCCTAGCCCTCTCAGGGTCTCTGGCCAAAGCCTGAGATGCCTGGGGTCTTGAAGGTGGCACTCATCTTTGCTAGTCTTGTCCGCGTGCTTGAAGTGGTCCTTGTCAAGGAGCCTGCCACCACCCATGACACAGTTACAGGAGCTGCTCCTTGGAAGACTCTGGAAGAAGGCAGGGAAAATAGTCTCTGAAGGCCCAGGGAGCTGCTGGGAGCTAGCACCCTAAGTCAGTGTGCACCCAGAATGCATACTCTGCCCCTCGCCCACAGGAGATCCCGTTGTTCTGGGTAGAAGCAAGGATGCTGCCACCCCCCAGCCTCAGGAAACGCTTTCCTCCAGCAGAGCTCAGGACGGGGGTCAGTGTGGACACGGGCACCACGGCCTGTGGTCGGGGGCTCAGGCCAGGGACTATCTCAGCACACTGCTTACCGAGCAGAATGAGGCGAGCCCACTCTAGGGCGTGTAGGCAGCAGAGGAGCCTCAAAGGAGGCCCGGAATGGCCCCGAATCCCAGATAACAGCCTTGCTCCCTCCCTGGCCTAGCCAGCTGCTGTCGAGTTGACCCACCTCGTGGCTGAGTTTTCAGAAGCAGATCGCCAGGACCTTCTTTGGAGGCACCTCTGGGTGAACTCAGCCACCCACTTTGAGTTAGTAGTGGAGTACATTAATCGTTTGTATTCCAGGGACTCCCTCCACGGCCCAGCTCAGAGCCAGTCCCAATGAGGCAGGTGGGTAGGGAGTGGAAATCACACCACATGCCCGATGAAATGCCAAGAAAGAACCAGAAGCCATTTAATCAACCCCGAGGACATTGTCTCAGCCAACGGCTGGAACACAAAGCAGAGTTTAATTCTTACCTCCCTGAAACCCAGGAGAGCAGAAAACTCGCCAGGGAGGTCCCGAAGTGCAACGGGAGGAATGTCTAAACCAGATAATTATGAGGGCAGGAGACGCACACCCACATTTCGCTAAACTTGCAATCGACTAGAAGAATCAAAGCGGTCGCCTGAGGTAAAAATCTTCATTTGAGGTGCAAGTTTAAAAGAAAAAAATCAAATTGAAGATTATAGAGTACAATTTAATAGTACAAGAGCTTAAATTTTCAAGGGAAGTTTCTTTCCTTTTCTGCAGAAAAAAAAAAATTACACCTAGGAGTCAAAGTGAGAGGAAATGAATGAAAGTGTGGTTTGGGTTTTGACTCTTTCTCTAGAGAAGGGTCCTTTATGACAGAGCAGGCGACCAAAGACAGGCATTCCCCACTCGAGGACGTCTCTCCATATTGAATCAACCTCACGGATGGCTGTTACCCTAGGAACACGTCTCAGTGAACTGTGGGCAAGATATCTTGATCCACATCTTGCCACTGAGGCCTTAACATAAATTATAAAAATACCTTTTGAACATTGGTCCATTAGAAGCTCCGAAGAGAATTTGGAATGCTACAGAAAAAGTGGGAAGTTCCTGAAGACCAAGATGGTCCAATGCAGGTGTTGTCCTTGACCGTAAGGGTTTGCTTGTGTGATTGTGAAACTGCGCACTTAGGAGAGGCCGGGAGCCTCTGGGTGGTGCAAACCTTTAAGCACTTGACTATTAGCTGAAAGGTTGGGGGTTCGAACACACCCAGAGGCACCTGAGAAGAAAGATCTGGTGATCTGCTTCCAAAAGGTCACAGCCTTGAAAATCCTATGGAGCAGTTCTACTCTGCACACATGGGGTCACCATGAGTTGAACCTGATCAATGGCAGTGGGATAGTTTCAGCCTGGCTTCATACCAAGGAGAGAAAGGGTGTTTTGAGAACATGGGATGTACGTACAACCTTGAATGTCCGCCAGGTCCCCTGGGTACCCCAGATGCTCCATCTCTAAACCGTGGAAGAGCACCTTCTCGTCCCCTGTCCTCCAGCGTTGGCGGAAGCCTCACCAGTGGCAATGGATGGAGGGAAGCCACAGCAAGGTAGGCTCACCTCACCTGCAGCCGCAGCAAATCTATGTGGAATTGATTATAGATGGATGGCTTCTCCTTGGCAGCTGCTTTCTGGGCAGAAAGCTCTTCCATTTGGTGAATTAATTCTTTCTCCAGGAGAGGCGTGCAGGCAGAGCGCAGAGTGATGAGAAAAGCCTGGGGAAATCAGCTACTGCCCCGCCAATTTTCTGCAGGGGCTGGTGGCCGCTATTGCTCTGAACAGGCCTGGAGGCAGTGTGTGCCTCTTTGCAGAGGTGTCTGTGACCTCACGGGGCCCCAAGAGGGGCCGCGGATGAGGTGAGAACCGGGGAGCAGGAAATGCAGCAGGCTTGGCAGGTTCCCCTGAACGAGAGGGAGCAGGAGCAAAAGGCCTGATTGAAAATGTATAGAAATTAGATATTGCTTTGCATAACATTGACACCCCACCTTGTCTCCTCCTTGCCTTTGCGATGGGAAACAACAGGCAGCGTTCTGCTTGGCTACCTGTGGCCTGGCACACTAGCTCAAATATAAGCTGACAGCTGTGCAAGTTGTAGACCAGTGGAGGTGGCCAGCCCTGGGGCCAGGAAGTGGACGACCAGGACTTGAGGGTTAGGCCTGGGGACTGGGGGAGGTGGCCAACCCTGGGGCCAGGAAGAGGGGGATTAAGGTTCAAGGCTCAGGCCCAGGAACGAGGAGAGGCAGCTAGTGCTGGGACAGGGAAGAGGGGGACCAGGTCCTATGTCACCATGTCAAACATAGGAATATACGCTGTCATCATTATCATTGTTATGTTTATTACCATTATGAAACTTGTCTTCTCCTTGTCTCATGGAGTGTAGTCTTGAAAAAAACACATGTGAGTACTAATACGGTACCTATTTCCAGATTGTTGCATATATTGACTAGTTAAGTCGACTCTAACTCACAGTGATCCCATGGGTGCCAAAGTAGAACTGCACTCCACAGGGTTTTCAGTGGCTGATTCTCAGTAGATCACGAGGCCTTCCTTGCGAGGTGCCTGTGGGTGGACTCAAACCTTCAACATTTCCGTTAGCAGCCAAGAGCATTAACTGTTTCCACCACCCAGGGCCTTAGAGGGAAGGTTAGGACTACTTAAACATTCTAGTTAATACTGAGCTGCCGTGTATTCCACTAATGTATTAGAAGATTTTAAGCCATAAAATAAATATACTATAGGGTAAACTTTTACTAAATGTAACTGCATCGTTAAACGATGATTCAGAAAGGTATTCAGGGTTTAGTGATAAAAGTTTAAAAAGAAAAAGAAAAATGGGTTTGGAGCAGTTCACACAGATAAAACTCTACTAGAAAGCAATTAGGAGATACTCATGAGGGACTCTGAAATATAAATGTATTTGATCCACTAATTTAATTTCTAAGAGTCTTGTACAAGAATGTTTATAACAGCATCACATATAATAGTGAAACGTTAGAAAAAGCTGATATGCCCAACAACTGGGGAGGCTTTCCGTGTTTCTGTTAAATGGAATATTGTATAGCCTTTAACAAACACAATTTAAAATCATTCTTATAACTATGTTTACAATATAATCGTATGTTTTTAAAAGCACTTACTATGTGTGCAGTGTAATCTTAATTCTGTTGTATAGATAACAGACAAGGAAGCTATTTGTGTACGTAAGTGTGTATGTGCTTGTGTGTGTGTGAACAAACATTAAGCGGATTTAATTAGCATGACTTTTTTCTTCTTCATCACAAGTTTCTGCATTTCTCAAATTTCTGTAATGATCATGTATTCTAAGAACAATTTAATTTTTCAAGGCACACATTACTTTTAATTTCTAATATTTTTGCTTCTTGTTAATTATGAAACATTTCAAAGGTATAAAAGAGAATAGAAAATAATATAAGGAGACTGACATACTTGCCTCCCAGATTTAATGCATATGAACGTATTTAGCACATTTGCATCAGAACATTTTTTAAGATGAATTGTTACAATTCGAGCTGCCGCCCCACCAGGGAATGATCATCACTGTGAGCTGGGCGTCACCCCCACATGCGTTTTTGTGCTTTTACTACATATTCATCTTTTCCATAAATGACATGTACTATTCAAATGAGTCTTTTAAAAATTTATGTAAACTTTATCATTTGCTTTTTCAACTTGCCTTTTTTAGCTGTTTATCGTGTTTTGTTTGTTTAACCACGTGGAGATACGTGAATTCAGTTCATTAATTCTTAACTGGTGCATGGTATCACTTTCTATGAACAGACCACAATTAGGTTATCTGTTCCCCTATTGATGTGGAGGCAGGCTATACTTCAATCCTTTTTGCTGATGTAGACAGAGCTACAAAGAGCATCAGTTAGAAATCTCCCTAGACACACAATGAACATTTCTGTAGAAATATGCCTGGAAGCAGAATGGCTGGGCTGGAAAGAGTGGGTATCTTTAATTTCTCCTAGTTTTATGCAATTGCTCACTAAAGTTCTTATAAAAATGTACACTCTGCGGTAGAAAGAATAATTCCCTCCCAGAGAAGCCCATGTTCTAATTCCCAGAACTTGTGAACAAGCTATATTACACGGCAAGGAAGAACTAAAGTTACAGGTGAAATTAAGGTTGGTAATGCACTGACCTTAAAATAAGGAGATTTTCCTGGATTATCCCCGTGGGTCCAATGCAATCACAAAGGTCCTTACTTGTGTGAGAGAGAGACAGGAGAATCAATGTGAAGTGAAAAGGACTTGACCACACTTTACTGGCTTTGAATTTAGAAGGGGGTCACAAGTCAAGGAATGTGGGCAGTCTCTAGAAGCCAAAAAAAAAAAAGCAAGAAAATAGATTCCCTCCTAGAGGTTCCAGAAAGGAATACAGGCCTGCCAATACCTTGATTTTAGCCTACTGAGAGTCGTTTCAGACTTCTGTCATCCAGAGCTGTAAGATAGTAAATCTGTGTTGTTTTAAGGCACTAAGTTTGCAGTAATTTGTTACAGCAGCCAATAGAATACTAATACACTCTCCCTCCAGCTATGTTTTATCCCAATTTCCCCAAATCCTTGCAAACACTAAGCAGTATCCAACTTACTAATATTTTTTAATTTAATGTATATGAAAATATCTCATTGGAGCTTTAATTTGTATTCCTTTTTAATGAAGTTCAGCTATTTTTCTATGACATTAAAAATTACTGTTTCTTCTGTCAAAACGGTTTATATACTTTAGCCATTTTTCTATCGGTTGGTTTGACTTTTATTCTTGCTTGGTAGGAGTTCTTACTATGCTATGGACACTAACCCTTTGAGAGTTATATATGTTGCAATTTCTTTTTTTTTTTTTTTTTTACCAAATTATATATCAAAGAATTGACACGTTTCAATTGTAGTGTTGGTGAAGACTTTTGAATATAGCATGGGCTCCCAGAAAAACAAATCCATCTTGGAGGAAGCACAGCCAAAATGCTCCTAAGCGAGAATGGCAAGAGTTTGTCTTGCTTAACTTTGAACATGTCATCAGGAAAGACCAACTGCTAAAAAAGGACATCATATTTGGTAAACTAGAGGGTCAGCGACAACAAGGGAAACCCTCCACGAGACGGATTGACACAGTGGATGCAACAAGGGGCTCAAACATATCAATGATCATAAAGATGACGCAGAACCAGGCAATGTTTCATTCTGTTATACGTGAGGTCACAACGAGTTAGAGTCACCTTGAAGGCAACTAACAAAAATATGAAATATCTACAATAGACAAATTCATAGAGATCAAAGTTTGTAATTGGCTACCGGGGGCAGGTAAGAGGGTGAAATGGGGAGTTATTGCTTAAGGGGCGCTGAGTTCCTGCTTGGAATAATGAAAAATCTGGACATGGATGGTGGTGATGGTTGCAGCCTTACATAAAGGAAATGCAGTGTTATTACTTTGCGCACACACAAGAAACGGTTGGAATGGCAAGTTTGGTTTTTTTTTGTAATATATATTTCACCACAGTATTTTATTTTTTTAATAATAGGCAAAAAAGTCAATTAAAGCAATAAGAATTTAGTACTGTGGCTAATGCAAAATTGATATATGAAATCAATAGCTTTTTATATAAGAAAAATAACCAGTTGGAAAATAAAATGAGAGGAAATAACACTACTCTTTAATATTAGCAAAGACGATAACAACAACCATCAAAAAACAAACAAAAAACTTAAACTTCTGCTAAGAGACATAAAGGAGTCTTAAATAAATTGAAACACATAGTTTGTACTTGGCTAGAAAGATTCAATATTGTAAAGTTATATCTCCAGTTTAATCTATAAATTCATTGCAATCCCAGTCAAGATACCAATGAGATTTTTGAAGAAAAGATGAATTATTCTAGAGGTTATGTAGAAAAAACAAACTACAAGATAAGCCAGAGAAACGCTCAAAAAATAAATTACAGAGTACTAGCCCTAGCAGATATTTGGATGCATTTTAAAAATGCAAGAATTAAATCAGTTAATTATTGAGCTAAAAATAGGCAATGAAATTGGAAGGAGAGCTTTTAAAAGTCCAAACATATACTCAAATACATCGGGGAATTTTAAATGTGATAAAGGTGGTATTCAAAATTATTTCCAGAAAAACCAAAGATGCAAATGTAAAAATGAAGTAAAACTATTAGGAAAAAAAAAAATGATGTGGGGCTGGTGGGGGGACAAATGATTCTTGGTACTTCCTGCGCAATTTTTCTGTAAACCTAAAACTGCTCTAAAATATAAAGTCTATTAAAAAATGGGATAATTTTAATTTTTAATATTACCTTGGAGTAGACAAGTCCTTCTTAGCAAAACACAAAATCCAGAACCCAAAAAGAAACGGGCTGATCAATTTAAACACGTATTTTATGATATGAAATTTAAAACATTACATTATAAGCAACATAAAGAAAAAAAACAGTCCAAGGAAATATTTTGATTAAGAAAATCTTTTGTAATGTGAATTATAAAGTGCTAGACAAATTGTTAGAAAAAAGATGAAAATCCATTAGCAGGCTGAGCAGGGACTACCAATACAAAAGTAAATATACGTCACCAGTAAAATTTGAGAAGACTCTCAATTTAATTCAGAAGTAAAGAAATGCAAATTAAAAGAGTTCCTAGAAAACAACTGTTACTTATCAAGGCCAGGGTGCCGAGAGAGGCACTCTCAAATAGGCTAATAGAATTATAAGGATTATAGTTCTGATTATAATCAGTGATAACATATAATACTGAGAATATATAATACATAATATAATTCTGATTATAAGCACTAATACGCTGGCAGAATTATAAGGATTATAAAAATACAATTACTATTCTGAAATGAAATTAACCCATTGGGTGAGCTGTAGGGAATTTATTCTACAGATAAAGCTCACAAAGATGTATGTACCTGGATGTTTATGGCAAAAAAGAAAAAAAAAACTAGACAAAGCCTGAATGTTGAATGTGTTACAGTAAATGTATGCATTTTCTTCTATAATGCCATTAAAAAGAGGGGAAGCTGTATACACTGGAATTCAGTGATATTAAAATAATAGTTGCAACAATGAACTCAAACAAGGAAGATGGTACAGGACAGGGTAACGCTTCTTTCTGTTACATGTAAGGTCACCATGAGTTTGTGGCAACTTCAGAGCAGCTAACAACAACAACAGCAATGGCAGCAGGTGATTAAAATGCTAGATAAAAATTCAAGTGTCAAATAATATTAGGGTCTGGTTATTTCATTTTTTTTTTCCCTCCAAAATGACCAAGAAGAATGTGTCTCTGTATGTGTGTAAGAAAGCAAAATTTCTGCAAGTTCACACAAGAAACAAAACTATTCATTTAGTTTTAATTTCATGATGAAATTTGCAGAGTGGGGCTGGAGCTGTAGAGACAGAAGGAGTCCAAATGATTTTAAAGTTTTGGGTTCAGGTTGACTTTTGAACCATGTCCATGTATTACTTTAATGATATAAGATAGTAATGAAGCAATTCTAAAACCAGTAGATGAAGAATAGGGAAGATAAAAAGCAAAGCCTTGACAAAAATTATCTTGGGGATGCCATTTCTCTAATTCAAAGCATACTTTTGTTCCTAACCCTTCAGCGTTTCCTGTTCAGCTCTGATTCTTATTTTCAGATGTCTTTCTTTATCTATGCGCACCTTGAAGTGGACATTCTGCATGCATCCTTCTGAGCACCCTGCAATAGATTATATTCCATTTCCTGATCCTGTTTTGATAGAGACGCTGTCCACAGAAGGGAAACAGGAAGACAAAGAGACCTCAACCAGGACACTTGACTGTGGAGTACCCTCTCCAGGCCTTTGGAGTCTTATCAGTGATTCCAGAGACAAACCATTTCTGGGAAATGTCTGGTGTCACCTTACCATTGCTGCCTTCAGTTCACTGGCATTAACTTGCAATTGGTGCTGGCTTACCCAAAACTCAGACAAGTATGTGCTTAGGGCTCCAACAAAGTAAGGGGAGAGAGAGGGAGAGACTTGTTAGATAAATTTACCCCCAAGCCCTGAAATTAGACGAGCTAAACTGGGAAACAAGCTATGTTTATTTCAGCATGCATATAATTTTTGTGTTTATGGTTTAGTAGTGGCTACAGCAATGGGCTCAAACATAGCAACAATTTGGAGGATGGCACAGGACCAGGCAGTGTTTCGTTCTGTTGTACATAGGGTCACTATTAGTTGGTACCAACTCCACCGCACCTAACAACAACAACAACAATTCAATCTGTATGCTGAGCAGATAATTTGAGAAGCTGGACTACATGAAGAAGAACAGAGCATCAGGGTTGAAGGAAGACTCATTAACAACCTATGATATGCAGACGACACAACATTGCTTGCTGAAACTGAAGAGGACTTGAAGCACTTACTGATGAAGATCAAAGACCACAGCCGTCAGTATGGATTACACTTCAACTTAAAGAAAACAAAAAACCACACAACATCATGATAAATGCAGAAAAGACTGAAGTTGTCAAGGATTTCATTTTACTTGGATCCACAATCAACACCCACGGAAGCAGCAGTCGATAAATTAAATGACATATTGCATTGGGAAAATCTGCAGCAAAAGACCCCTTCAAAGTGTTAAAAAGCAAAGATGTCACTTTGAGGAGTTAGGTGCACCTGACATAAGCCATGGTGTTTTCAATCACCTCATATGCATGTGAAAGCTAGACAATGAATAAGGAAGATGGAAGAAGAATTGATGCCTTTGGAATATGGTGTTGGCAAAGACTATTGAATATACTATGGACTGCAGAAAGAATGAACAAGTTTCTTTTGGGAAAAGTATAGCCAGAATGCTCCTTAGAAGTGAGGAAGGCGAACTTCGTGTCACATAATTTGGACACATTATCAGGAGAGACCAGTCCCTGGAGAGGGACATCATGTTTGGTAAAGTAGAGGGTCGGTAAAAAAGAGGAAGACCCTCAGCGAGATGGATTGACACAATGGTTGTAACAACGGGCTCAAACATAAAAATTGTGAGGACAGTGCCGGACCAGGCAGCGTTTCGTTCTGTCAAACATAGGGTTGCTGAGTCGGAGCCGACTCGGAGGCACCTAACAACAACAGTAGTATTTTTACCCTGAATTCCATGTCTTTGTTTTTCAGAACTGAGCATTGAAGGTTTTAATTAAGACCTGCCATTAGTTTTTTTTTTTATTATATAGCAGAGGTTGTTATATAAGAAGACCATTGTTCAAGGATGTTTCTTTTTATTACAAATTCATTTCAAAAAAGAACATCCAAAATGTCTATTTTCAGTTTGACCGCTCTGAAGAGTGATGCTGCAGGTTCTTCTACAAGTGCTTTGCTCCGTTTTGTCATCCAGACCCTTACCTCTAGTAATGAACAGACACATAACCCAGAGCTCACTCACCTAGTCATGATTGCAGTTTGCCACTGAGTCAATTCCCACCCATACTGACCCCGTGTTTCAGAGGAGAGCTGCCCCATAGGGTTTTCTTGGCTATAATCTTTGGGTTAATCTTCACGGGAGCAGATCGCCAGGTTTTCTCCTGTGAACCACTGTGTGGTTTTAAAGCACCGACCTTGATGTTAGCAGGCAAGCATTTAACAGTTTGTGCCCCCAGGGCTCCTACTTATCCAGCGTGGTTGTTGTCAGGTGCCATCCTGTTGGTTCCAGTGCATAGCAACCCTGTGTACAACAGAACAAAATATTGCCTGGTCCTACGCCATCCTCACAATCATTGCTATGTTTGAGCCCATTGTTTCAGCCACTCTGCGAATCCATTTTGTTGAAGGTCTTCCTCTTTTTCACTGATCCTTGATGTCCTTCTCCAGGGACTGCTCCATCCTGATAACATGTCAAAACAACATGAGACTAAGCCTCACCATCCTTGCTTCAAAGGAGCATTCGGGCTGTACTTCTTCCAAGACAGATTTTTCCTTTCTTCTGGCAGTTCATGGCATATTCAATACACTTTCCCAACACCATAATTCAAAGGTGTCAATCCTTCTTTGGTTTTCCTTATTTATTGACCAGCTTTCTCATGCATATGAAGAGATTAAAAATACTATGGCTTGGGTCACTTAGCCCTCAAAGTGATCTCTTTGCTTTTTAACACTTTAAAGAGGTCTTTTGCAGCAGATTTGCCCAATGTAATACACCATCTGATTTCTTGGCTGTTGCTTCCATGGGCATTGATTAGGAATCCAAGTAAAACAAAATCCTTGACAACTTCAATCTTTTCTCCGTTTATCATAATGCTGCATATTGGTCCAGTTGTGAGGATTTTTGTTTTCTTTATGCTGAGGTACACCTCATTGTATCCAGTTGGCCACGTCATTAGTTAGGCTCAGGTACATTGTGAGTACTGGTAGTTCGGCGATAGCATTCTCATCTTCCACGTGGGAGACCTGGGTTTGACTCCAGCCAAAGTACCTCATGCGCAGCAACCACCTGTCTGTCAGTGGAGGCTTTCTGGTTGCCATGATGCTGATCAGCAGAGCGTACAAACTCAGAGGAAAGGCCTGTGATCTAGATCCAAAAGTCAGCCAGTGAAATCCCCCTGGATCACAACGATCTGATCCGTAATTCATCATGGAGATGGAACAGAACCGGGCAGTGTTTCATTCTATCGTGTATGGGATCGCCATGAGCTGGGCCCAACTCAACAGCAGCTAACAACAACAACATATTGGTAGACACTGGGGCTTAAATCAAGCTTGTTCTTCTGAAAATAAAATAATCGATGGATTTTTGACTATCTCTGAATAGGATTACTCAGCAGCAGAATTTGTGCATATCTTTGTTAGAGTAAAAGTAAATGTAGACCTGGGTTTAGTTTGAAATATAAGAAGAACAATTTTCTCTGTAAGTTCGTTATCAAACTTAGGCGATTTGGGTTCTCCAGTATTATTTCTGTTTACGCCACAATGACTTTGCAATTTCCAAAAATCGCAATTCCCTGCAATGAGCTATTTGAAAGCAGCTCTGAAGCTGCCTTTTTTATTTTTCCTTTTCACAACTATTACATGGATTTTATCATTTCCCCCATTCAGGGAAAAAGGAACTAGAGTGGGAAAGATCAAGCACTCTAAATTTTAGCATAAATGTCAAGGTGAAAGAATGGCAAACTCTAAGAAACTCTAATAAAGCAGGGTAGACTCCAATTTTCTTCCAATGACAGTCTATACTTCCCACCCAGTTTTCAAACAATAAACAATTGATTCTGTCTTAAATAACAAGCCGCTCAAACAAGTTGCCAGAGAATAAACCGCTGACGACATTTAACTGAGTCTCTAAACGTGAACAGCCTTTCTACAAGTCTCTGTTTAAGCATGGAGAGGGAACAGAACCGGGCAGTGTTTCATTCCATTGGGTATGGGATCACCACGAGCTGGGGCCCAACTTGACAGCAGCTAGTAAATAAATATCAAAAGAGGAAAAAAAAAAACTGAAGCACAGGGTGCAGCATTGCCCCTGCCAAGGACAAACACACAGTAAATGGTAATTTTTGTTGATTCTTCATTCTTTTTTTTTAATTATTGTTTCTGTGACTCCAGAAAGAACAGGAAATCAGATGACGTGGGAAAGAGAAGAAAGAGAAGGCGCTCTGAGGACACAAAGAGGGATCCATGCTATGTCTGTGTCTGTTTAAGCATGGAGAGGGAACAGAACCGGGCAGTGTTTCATTCCATTGTGTATGGGATCACCACGAGCTGGAGCCCAACTTGACAGCAGCTAGTAAATAAATATCACAAGAGGAAAAAAAAAAGTCTACGCTCCTTCAAATGGCCAGTCAAAAGTGAAGTGTTCAGTTAATATTTTTTCTATTTCCCCAAATTGGAATATTTGACATTCTGCAGTAAAAACCCCTGGGCATTTAGCTGATTTGTGGGGTTTCCTTCAGATCTTGGGCAGTGTGTTGGCACGATGGGAATCTACAACAGAGGAACAGGCACTGTGAGGTGTTCAATGACCCAGATATGAGTGGGATGTTTGAATTAAGGACTGTGTCTCAGTCACGCTGAGCGCCAAACCCACCCATACTCGGTTCCATTCTTTTACATATTTTTAATTAAATATGTGTAAATGAGTTTATCAGGCTGTATATTGTACAGTAAGTAAGGAAGTAAATAAATATCACAAGAGAAAAATAAAAACTGAAGTAAATAAATATCACTAGAGTAAATAAAAACTAAATAAACAGCACATCTGTGAAACTGCAAATCAGAAAAAACAAAAATAAAGTCTCTTCCCCTACCCTTCTCTCAATGCCCAAAAGTAGCCATTTTTAACAGTTTCAATATTTTTGGTCTTTCTGAAAATTACCACTACAGTTTTAAATAATGTAGCTATACTCTTATTTCTAGATTTCCATACTTTATATACAGGGAAACCTGTGAGAGCCGGAACTTCAGGGGACTGCCTTGTTTTTCCGGGTCTCACAAGTATCCTGCCTTTGTCAGGGTGCAGTCTTGCTGTTTTTCTATTGCTCTTTATTATTGGAAAGTGTTTGAGTTTTCCTTTTCTGACAGTTTCTGCCTTAGAGGTTCTGGCTTTCACAGGTTTTGCTGTAGTGTCTGGTGACTGCACTTTATAAAAATTAGGAGTTGGGCACACTTTCATTACCTCCCCCTTCCTTTTTGTTCCAGTTCCCTCTAGCTCTTCTCAGGGATACGTTTATGACCTCATTAGTATACCTAAGTCCTGAATGCTTAACTTTAGATAGTATCTGTTGAACTTTATTGACCCTCTGCCAGTAAAATCAGGAAACTAGAGTACAATCACTTTTTTTCATTTATCTGTGGGACAATATCACATGATCTTGAAGTCCCAGGCAGAAAAGAGAGTAGTATACGGCAGAAAAAAGTATTCGAAGAAATAATTTTGCTGAAAATGTAAAATCTTTGATGGAAAACATTGATTTATAGCCTGGACAGCACCTAACAACAGCAACACATAGTGTTTAAAAGAGACATATCTTAAATATAAGGACACAGATAGGTTGAATGTAAATGATGGGGAAAAAATATATACATCATGCTAGAATAAGCATAAGAAAGTTGGTGTGCCTGTATTAAAATCAAAGTACATTTCAAGGCAAAGAGTATCATAAGGAATAAAGAAGGTCACTACATAATAAAAAAAAGATGCTTCTTTATCTGGAAGGCATAAAAATCCTAAATATGTTGCAGCCAATAATAGACTTCAAAATCCATGAACAAAAGTGAGAAAACTAAAGGAAGAAATAGACAGGTTGCACTCATAATCAGAGATGGTATGTCACTAAAATCCTATCATTCAAAGAAAACCAAGCGTAAGGTCATGGATAATCTTTAATCTTTTCTCTAATACCAACTTGTCCATTTAGTTGAAGTACTTCCTCAAGAAATCTCTTCAAATAGGACCATGAACTTGGGAGGAGAGGGAGCTTGATTCATGGGCTAAACCTATTAATTTCCTTTTTTTTTTTTAAAACAGCATTTGGCAAAATTTATTTATAAAGAACAAAAATCGGTTCTACTGCAGTGTTCTCCAATTCCCTTAAAGCCTGAAACAAAGTCTACCTCCTGGCTCCACATGTGTGAATTATCTTTTCTTTTTTTTTAAATAATTTTTATTGTGCTTTAAGTGAAAGTTTACAAATCAAGTCAGTCTCTCTCACAAAAACCCGTATACACCTTGCTACACACTCCCAATTTCTCTCGCCCTAATGAGACAGCCTGCTCTCTCCCTCCACTCTCTCTTTTCATGTCCTTTTCACCAGCTTCTAACCCCCTCCACCCTCTCATCTTCCCTCCAGGCAGGAGATGCCAACATAGTCTCAAGTGTCCACCTGATCCAAGAAGCTCAGTCCTCAACAGCATCCCTCTCCAACCCATTGTCCAGTCCAATCCATGTCTGAAGAGTTGGCTTCGGGAATGGTTCCTGTCCTGGGCCAACAGAAGGTCTGGGGGCCATGACCACCGGGGTCCTTCTAGTCTCAGTCAGACCATTAAGTCTGGTCTTAAAAGAATTTGGGGGTCTGCATCCGACTGCTCTCCTGCTCCTTCAGGGCTTCTCTGTTGTGTTCCCTGTCAGGGCAGTCGTCGGTCATAGCCGGGCACCATATAGTTCTTCTGGTCTCAGGATGATGTAGTCTCTGGTTCATGTAGCCCTTTCTGTCTCTTGGGTTCGTAATTACCTTGTGTCCTTGGTGTTCTTCATTCTCCTTTGATCCAGATGGGTTGAGACCAGTTGATGCATCTTAGATGGCTGCTTGCCAGCGTTTAGGACCCCAGACACCACTCTTCAAAGTGGGATGCAGCATGTTTTCTTAATAGATTTTATTATGCCAATTGACTTAGATGTCCCCTGAAACCATGGTCCCCAGACCACTGCCCCTGCTACGCTGGACTTTGAAGTATTCAGTTTATTCAGGAAACTTCTTTGTTTTTGATACAGTCCAATTGTACTGACCTCCCCTGTATTGTGTGCTGTCTTTCCCTTCACATAAAGTAGTTCTTATCTACTATCTAATTAGTGAATACCCCTCTCCTGCCCCCCTCCCCCCTCTCATAACCACAAAAGAATGTTTTCTTCTCAGTTTAAACTATTTCTCAAGTTCTTATAAGAGTGTTCTTATACAATATTCGTCCTTTTGCAACAGACTAATTTCACTCAGCATAATCCCTTCCAGGTTCCTCCATGTTATGAAACGTTTCACAGATTCCTCGCTGTTCTTTATCGATGCGTAGTATTCCCTTGTGTAAATAAACCGTAATTTATTTATCCATTCACCTGTCAATGGGCACCTCGGTTGCTTCCATCGTTTTGCTATTGTGAACAGTGCTGCAATAAACATGGGTGTGCATATATCTGTTTGCGTAAAGGTTCTTATTTCTCTAGGATATATTCCAAGGAGTGGGATTGCTGAATCGTATCGTAGTTCTATTTCTAGCTTTTTAAGGAAGCACCAAATCGATTTCCAAAGTGGTTGTGCCATTTTACATTCCCACCAGCAGTGTATACGTGTTCCAATCTCTCCACAGCCTCTCCAACATTTATCATTTTGTGTTTTTTGGATTAATGCCAGCCTTGTTGGAGTGAGATGGAATCTCATTGTAGTTTTGATCTGCATTTCTCTAATGGCTAATGGTCGTGAACATTTCCTCATATATCTGTTAGCTACATGAATGTCTTCTTTAGTGAAGTGTCTATTCATATCTTTTGCCCATTTTTTAATTGGATTATTTGTCTTTGTGCAGTTGAGTTTTTGCAGTATCATCTAGAGTTTAGAGATCAGGCACTGATCAGAAATGTCATAGCTAAAAACTTTTTCCCAGTCTGTAGGTAGTCTTTTTACTCTTTTGGTGAAGTCTTTGGATGAGCATAGGTGTTTGATTTTTAGGAGCTCCCAGTTATCTAGTTTTTCTTCTACATTTTTTATAATGTTTTATATACTGTTTATGCGATGTGTTAGGGCTCCTAACATTGTCCCTATTTTTTCTTCCATGATCTTTATCATTTTAGATTTTATATTTAGGTCTTTGATCCGTTTTGAGTTAGTTTTTGTGCATGGAGTGAGGTATGGGTCTTGTTTCATTTTTTTGCAGATGGATGTCCAGTTATGCCAACACCATTTGTTAAAAAGACTGTCTTTTCCTCATTTCACTGTTTTGGGGTCTTTGTCAAATATCAACTGCTCATACGTGGATGGATTTATGTCTGGATTCTCAATTCTGTTCCATTGGTCCATGTATCCCTTGTTGTACCAGCACCAGGCTGTTTTGACTCCTGTGGTGGTATAATAGGTTCTAAAATCAGGTGAAGTAAGGCCTCCTACTTTGTTTTTCGTTTTCAGTAATGCCTTATTTATCCGGGCCCTCTTTCCCTTCCATATGAAGTTGGTGATTTGTTTTTCCATCTCATTAAAGAATGTCGTTGGGATTTGGATTGGAATTGCATTAAACATATAGATTGCTTTTGGTAGAATAGACATTTTTATAATGTTAAGTCTTCCTATCCACGAGCAAGGTATGTTCTTCCACTTATGTAAGTCTCTTTTGGTTTCTTGCAGAAGTATACTGTAGTTTCCTTTGTATAAGTCTTTTACATCTCTGGTAAGATTTATTCCTAAGTATTTTATCTTCTTGGGGGCTACTGTGAATGGCATTGATTCGGTGATTTCCTCTTCAATGTTCTTTTTCTTGGTGTAGAGTAATCCAACTGATTTTTGTATGTTTATCTTGTATCCCGATACTCTGCTGAACTCTTCTATTAGTTTCAGTGGTTTTCGGGAGGATTCCTTAGGGTTTTCTGTGTATAAGATCATGTCATCTGCAAATAGAGATAATTTTACTTCTTCCTGGCCAATCTGGATGCCTTTTATTTCTTTATCTAGCCTAATTGCTCTGGCTAGGACTTCCAGCACAATGTTGAATAAGAGTGGTGATAAAGGGCATCCTTGTCTGGTTCCCGATCTCAGTGGGAATGCTTTCAGGCTCTCTCCATTCAGGGTGATGTTGGCCGTTGGCTTTGTATAAATCCCCTTTATTATGTTGAGGCATTTTCCTTCTATTCCTATTTTGCTGAGAGTTTTTATCATGAATGAGTGTTGAACTTTGTCAAATGCCTTTTCTGCATCAATTGAAAAAATCATGTGATTCTTGTCTTCTGTTTTATGTGGTGGATTACATTAGTTGTTTTCCTAATGTTGAACCATTCCTGCATACCTGGTATGAATCCCACTTGGTCATGGTGAATTATTTTTTTGATACGTTGTTGAATTCTATTGGCTAGAATTTTGTTGAGAATTTTTGCATCACATTCATGAGGGATATAGGTCTATAATTTTCTTTTCTTGTGGTGTCTTTACCTGGTTTTGGTATCAGGGATACGGTGGCTACATGAATTTGGTAGTATTCCGTCCTTTTCTATGCTCTGAAATACCTTTAGTAGTAGTGGTGTTAACTCTTCTCTGAAAGTTTGGTTGAACTCTGCAGTGAAGCTGTCCGGACCAGGGCTTTTTTTTTTTTTTTAGAGTTTTTTGATTACCTTTTCAATCTATTCTTTTGTGATGGGTCTATTTAGTTGTTCTACCGCTGTTTGTGTTAGTTTAGGTAGGTAGTGTGTTTCTAGGAATTCATCCATTTCTTCTGGGTTTTCAACTTTGTTTGAGTATGGTTTTTCATAGTACTCTGATATGATTCTTTTAATTTCAGTTGGGTCTGTTGTAATATCGCCCTTCTTATTTGGGTTATTTGCTTCCTCTCCTGTTTTTCTTTTGTAATTTTGGCCAGTGGTTTATCATTTTGTTGATTTTTTTAAATACCAGCTTTTGGTCTTGTTAATTCTTTCAATTGTTTTTCTGTTTTCTATTTCATTTAGTTCAGCTCTAATTTTTATTATTTGTTTTTTTCTGGTGCCTGTGGGTTTCTTTTGTTGCTCTCTTTCTATTTGTTCAAGTTGTAGGGATAGTTCTTTGATTTTGGCCCTTTCCGACGTGTGCATTCATTGATATAAATTGGCCTCTGAGCACCGCTTTTGCTGTGTCCCAAAGGTTCTGACAGGAAGTGTTTTCATTCTCATTGGATTCTCTGAATTTCTTTATTCCATCCTTAATGTCTTCTGTAATTCAGTCTTTTTTGAGCGGGGTATTGTTCAGTTTCCAAGTGTTTCATTTCTTTTTCCTGCTTTTCCTGTTATTGATTTCCACTTTTATGGCCTTATGGTCAGAGACGATGCTTTGTAATATATCAATGTTTTGGATTCTGCTAAGGTTTGCTTTAGGACCTAATATGTGGTCTATTCTAGAGAATGTTCCATGTGCACTAGGAAAGAAAGTATACTTGGTTGCTGTTTGGTGGAGTGTTCTGTATATGTCCACGAGGTCAAGTTGGTTGATAGTGGCACTGAGATCTTTCGTGTCTTTATTGAGCTTCTTTCTGGATGTCCTGTCCTTCACCGAAAGTGGTGTGTTGAAGTCTCCTACTATTATTGTGGAGCTGTCTATCTCACTTTTCAATGCTGATAGAGTTTGTTTTATGTATCTTGCAGCCCTGTGATTGGGTGCTTAAATATTTAATATGGTTATATCTTCTTAGTGTATTGTCCCTTTAATCATTATATAGTGTCCTTCTTCATCCTTTATGATGAATTTAACTTTAAAGTCTATTTTGTCAGAAATTAATATTGCCACTCCTGCTCTTTTTTGATTGTTGTTCGCTTGATATATTTTTTTCCATCCTTTGAGTTTTAGTTTGTTTGTGTCTCTAAGTCTAAGGTGTGTCTCTTGTAGGCAGCATATAGATGGATCTTGTTTTTTAATCCATTCTGCCACTCTCTGTCTCTTTATTGGTGCATTTAGTCCATTGACATTCAGGGCAATTATGGATAGGTATGAATTTACTGCTATCATTTTGATGTCTTTTTTTGTGTGTTGTTGACAGTTTCTTTTTCCCACTTGATTTTATGTGCTGAGTAGATTTTCTTTATATATTGTCCTTTCCTCATATTTGTTGTTGTTGATTTTGTTTCAGCTGAGTCTCTATTTTTCCCTTGTATTTTCTTCTGATGAGTAGGGTAGTTTGTCTCCTTTGTGGTTACCTTGTTATTTACCCCTATTTTTCTAAATTTAAAACTAACTTTTATTTCTTTGTATCGTCATATCTTCCTCTCCATATGGAAGGTGTATGATTACATTTCTTAGTCCCTCTTTTTTATTTTAATGTTGTCTTCTTTTATATAGTAATATTACCGTTACCCTGTGTTGGGCTTTTTTTTTTTTTTTATAATCTTACTTTTTTTTTTTTTTTTTTTTAATTTCCCTGTCTGGGTTGACTTCTGGTTGCTCTACCCAGTGTTCTAGTCTTGGGTTGATACCTGATGTTATTGATTTTCTAACCAAACAATTCCCTTTAGTATTTCTTGTAGTTTTGGTTTTTACAAATTCCCTAAACTTGTGTTTATCTGGAAATGTCTTAATTTCACCTTCATATTTAAGAGACAGTTTTGATGGATATTTGATTCTTGGCAGACAATTTTTTTGCTTCAATTTTTTAAATATGTCATCCCATTGCCTTCTTGCCTGCATGGTTTCTGCCGAGTAGTCTGAGCTTATTCTTATTGGCTCTCCTTTGTAGCTGACTTTTCTTTTATCCCTCGCTGCTCTTATAATTCTCTCTTTAGCTTTGGTTTTGGCAAGTTTGATTATGATATGTCTTGGTGACTTTCTTTTAACATCTACCATATGTGGAGTTTGATGAGCATCTTGGATAGACATCTTTCACAATATCAGGGAGGTTTTCTGCCAAGAAATCTTCAACAATTTTCTCTGTATTTTCTGTTATCCCTCCCTGTTCTGGTACTCCAATCACTTGTAGGTTATTTCCCTTGATAGAGTCCCACATGATTCTTAAGGTTTCTTCATTTTTTTAATTCTTTTAACTGATTTTTCTTCAAATGTATTAGTGCCAAGTGATTTATCTTCAAGTTCAGAAATTCTAGCTTCTACTTGCTCATTTCTGCTCCTCTGACTTGCTATTGAGTTGTCTAATTCTGTAATTTTATTGTTAATCTTCTGAATTTCTGATTGCTGTCTGTCTATGGATTTTTCCGGCTTTTTAGACTTTTCATTATTTCCTGAATAATTGTTTTAATTTCTTCAGTTGCTTTATCTGTCTGTTCCTTGGCTTGTTCTGTGTATTGCCTCATTTCCTTCCTGATGTCTTGAAGGGTTCTGTGTATTAAACTTTTGTATTCTGCATCTGGTAATTCCAGGAATGCACTTTCATCTAGAAGATCCCTGGATTCTCTGTTTTGAGAGCCTATTGATGTGATCATGGTCTGTTTCTTTATGCGACTTGATATTGACTGTCATGTCCGAGCCATCTCTAAGTTATTGTATAAGTTTATGCTTGCTTACTGTGTCACGGCTGCTTGCTTTGTTTTGTTTTGGTGAGCTAGCTTGATTATTTTTGCCTTTGGAGTTCTGGTGTCCTGTCCCCAGCTGGTGAGAGCTGTTATCAGGTATATCAGTCTAGGAGTCCATTCGGTTTTCTTGTGTGAATTCAGCTCAGGTGTCCAGGTAGCTGATCATCAAGTGTGTGGTACAGGCTCTGTCCTACAGTCTTAGAGGGCCAGGGGCAATTGACGTATATACCCATATCTGATTGCAGCAGGGGGTCACGCTCTGAATGAGGCAGGGGGCTGAGAACCAACCTCCAAGTGTCTCTGAGGAAAACGTGTCTCTGTTCCCTAGAGCGTGCTCGTGGGTGGGTTCTGCAGAGGGATCATGGGCACCTAAAGTTTTTGGTTGTAAGGACTGGGAGTTACCAGTCATCTTTGGACCCCTGTCGCGGGTGGCTGGGTGACCTGAGTGGAGCTACCAGTCCTTAGGTCCCTGATGTGGGTAGGTAAGAACTTGTTTAATAGGCAAAGCAATGTCAAATGTCAAACACCCACCTCTCCACCACACAGCTGAAATGTTTGGAGTTTGCCAACAAGGGCCTATTCTCCTGAAATAGGCTCACACAGGTCCACGCAGGAGGGAAAGGTGTTCAAGGTCCACGGACTGTTTATGCCTGGACAGGAGCTGCTTCTGTCCTGAGCTCTTCCAGTTAATGGAGCTAGCAAATTATCTTTTCCCCCCAGTTGCAAATTTTTTCCTTCCCCAAGGCCAGGAGGATGGCTCTAGTTGCTCACCAGGGTCTATCTTAGGCCCAGGATTCAGCAGCTGAAGCTGGCTTAGGCAGGGGTGGGGGGGGGGTGCAGTAAAATATACGGAAGTACTTAGCTTTTGCCGAGAGCACCGCTCTCCTCAGGTTCCAGAGGTGTGAGTAGGCTGTGTGGCTGGCTGCTTCTCCCTGAGGAAAGCCGGCCGAATGCTAGTACCAGCCTGCCACCGCCGCTCCGTGAATGGTGCCTGAAGGCTCCCCGTGATTCAGGTCCGGGAATTCCTCTCCACTTCTGAATGGTCTCTTCCTCCCCCTGCCCCTCAGTTCGTTGTCTAAGCTTGCCTTTGATGCTCGGGGCTCCCAGCTTGTCACAAATACACTCGTTTCACTTGTTTTTTCAGGTCTTTGTTGTAAAGAAGGCTCGCCAGAAACGTCTGTCTATTCTGCCATCTTAGCTCCGCCTCCTTAATTTCCTTTTTAATGTACATGGACACAAAAGATATGGCCTGGTGTCAGTCATGTCACTTGTAGAAGCTGTCATTTCAACATTGGATTGGTTTACAGTCTAAATTTGATTATTAATAGCATGGAATGCCCAAAAAGGAGTCTGGTGACACCTTCACATGTTGCTCTAAGCATAGCGCCTTGGACTACTTCATGTAATGAAATGACTGCACCTTCCTTGAAGCAGCTCCAAGCAGTAAACTTTCTCAAATATCTCTTCCTTCAACAGCCTACCACAACTCAAGGTTGGTTCTCAGGCTTTTTGAAAGGTTCTGTTCTCTTAAATGAGAATGGCCATAGTATTTAAAATATGGTTTCTAGTCTTCCAGACTCAAGTCTAATTTCTTATCTTTCACTATTTCTCAGGCTGATTTTAACTCATAAACCCAAGAGTGCAGGCAACCTTACTTGTTACTTTATCTTGTGTTATAAAAGAATACAATATGGGTGACCCAGACATTTTATCTGTATATCTTCAGATTTGAATTGCGGTGTTGGCAAAGAATATTGAATATACCACGGACTGCCAGAAAAATGAACAAATCCATCTTGGGGGAAGTACAGCCAGAATTCTTCTTAGGAGCAAGGATGGCAAGACTTCATCTCAAGTACTTTGGACACATTATCAGGAGGGACACGTCCTTGGAGAAGGACATCGTACTTGGTAAAGTAGGGAGTCAGCAAAAAAGAAGACCCTCAACAAAACACATTGACACAGTGGCTGCAACAATGGGCTCAAACATGTTGTGAGGATGGCACAGGGCTAGGCAGCATTTCTTTCTGTTATATATAAGACTGCTATAAGTCGGACCCAACTCAACAGTGCCTAACAACAAAAACATCTTCACCATCATCATCCCCACATTTCTCAGTACATAATTCCATTTCAGCAGTAACAAACTGACGAATCATGCTTTTCTCCCACTGACATCTTCCTACATGACTTCTACATATGTTTTTAAATTTCCCTTAAAATTTCTGGTATATATTTGTAGAGAGAACTATATAAAGAACTTTTAAAATGTGTCTTCAACTTTTCCCCATCAATATTTATACCCTTTTTGGTTAGTTTGTATAATTACTCTATGGTATCAGTTTTATCACATTTTGTCATAAAATCTCCATGGTTGCCTGCATTTAAAGATGCCAAACAAATGAAATAAAGGCTGACTTCCTAAAGAATTTAAAAGGCAAAACACTTTTTAAATCATTCTATGAGGAGACACATAGAGAAAGGCTCTGATTAAATCCACTTTCGGCTAAAAATTTCAAAGCATTATATTAATGACCTTCAAGATTGTCCAGCAGAAATATCTTGTGGGTATGAATTTCTTCAAAGGTTGAAATATAGGCTAGAACTCTCCGGAGGCCCCTGTGATATCAAATAAAAAGCTTAATCAATTTGTAGAAGCAAAAAGGTGGACATGCTTTAGAGCACCAGAAATTGATACTCTGAAATCTACAATTATTAGAACTGAAAGTAACTAACTTGCAGTCTGATAAGATTTCTTTCTATTGGTGTCTCTCCTGCTTGAGCAGACATGAAAGGAAAAAGAAATTTCAGCGGGTTTGACACCAACAGGACTTTGTAAATGTGTCAGAATTTTCATGCTATAAAAACATCATCTTATTTGACCAAAGGTTAAATCCTTTATCCTGATGATGACCGTGGCACAGAAGTTCTTTCAAGTATCACCCACTATTAGCCCTGCAATGTGGCCTTCAAGCTTAAGCCTGAGCAGGGTTTATCTGGTGATGGGGTTGCAGACTGAGAAGCAACCTAACCAAGGCCAAGCAGATACCATGCATCTGTCTGTATGAAATGCAAGTACATTTACAACTGATGAAATTAACTGGGTATTTTTCAGGGCTTCTGACCAGTTCTTCCTGGTTCAGTCATGGCTGAAGAAGCATCAGCAGAACAGACCCAAATTTTTAAAATTTGAGTGAAGCAGAATGAGAAAAATCATGGGTTAAAACTCTGCTGGAAGCTTAATCTCCCTCTTAGAAAACAAGGGCAGCATTCACATTGCGTAGCAGCCAAATCTCTTGCCCTTCAGATTTTGAGCAGAGTTGAAACAATGCTGCCTCACTCATAGACGGCGGCCGAACTTGCTGCTTTGAATGTGTGTCCCCAGCCCTACCAATAATCCGATCTCATGCATTAGGGTCCTGAAAGGGCTCTTTACACCTCTTCTGAGTCTCCCATTCCAGGGCTTCAACCCATAATTTTTCACATTCTGGTTAGAGTGATGTATCACCCAAATTACAAAAATTCAGGTCTGTTCCTATTTCACTTCATTGGCCATAACAGAACTGGTTTGAAGCCCTGGTATTTTCAGACATTAAAAAAAAGATGTCCCGATTAAAGAAATACCTAAAACCCCGAAACAAACCAGTTGCCATTGAGTTGACTCTGAGTCATGGCAACCCCATATCTGTTACAGTAGAACTGTCTCCCACAGGATTTTCAGTGACTGGTTTTTCAGAAATAAATCATCAGGCCTTTCTTCTGAGACACCTCTGGGTGGATTCAATCCTCCAACCATTCAGTTAGCAGCCAAGTGGGTTAACCAACCTACATAGGTCTATATACTTCTCATTTTCATTGCAGCACATCACCAGCTTGCACCCATCACGACCTCTAGCTGCTCTACCCATGGCACCTGCTGATTCTTTCTCCATGGAACTCGACAGCGAGGCTAATAAGAATGCAGGAAACTGTTCCTTATGAACCTGAAAGAGTAAAGTAGATCAATGGGCTTCTGATAATCTTGAAGATTTAGAAAATCACTTGAGATTTATCCACTCAAAGCCAAGCTTTTTATGTCCCAGGTGAAGCTCCAAATTGAAGTACTAAATTTGAACTGTTTTCAAAGTCCTTAACTGAAGCATGATATCCATGCTTTCTTTTGTTTTCTCCAAAGCTTTGTGAACTTGTTCTGCCCAAAGTGTCTTTGGTGATTGTCATGGATTGAATTATGTCTACCCCAAAACTGTGTGTATCAACTTGGTTAGGCCATGCTTCCTGGTATTGATTGTTTGGCCTCCATATTGTGATTGTAATTTTACGTTAAAAGGATTAGGTTAGGGTGGGATTGTAACACCAACCTTGCTCAAGTCACCTCCCTGATCCAAGGTAAAGGGAGTTTCCCTGGGGCATGGCCTGAACCACCTTTTACCTCTCAAGAGATAAAAGGAAAGGGAAGCAAGCAGAGAGTTGGGAACCTCGTACCACCAAGAAAGCAGCACCAGGAGCAGTGCGTGTCCTTTAGATCCAGGACCCTTGCCCCTGAGAAGCTCCTCAACCATGGGAAGATTGAGGACAAGAACCTTCTTCCAGAGCCGACTGAGAGAGAAAACCTTCCCCTGAAGCTGACACCTTGAATTTGGAATTTTAGCCTACTTTACCATGAGGAAATAAATTCTTCTTTGTTAAAGCTATCCACTTGTGGTATTTCTGTTATGGCAGCACTAGATGACTAAGACAGTGATGGATTCCCAATTAGCAGTGTTGGGCAGTGTAGCCTAAGAGAGACTGCAGAGGATCCCTGATGGGAACAGGATTCAGGAGTGGGTTTTAGACAGCTTACCTGTCTTATGGAGAAGAAGTCACATTCATTAAACTACAGCTGTGTCCTCAAAACCCTACCAACCACCCATATGTCAGTTTGTCCAGCTGTGGTAGCTTGTGTGTTGCTACAATGCTGGAAGCTAGGCCACCAGTATTTCAAATACCAGCAGGGTCACCCATGGTGGACAGGTTTCAGCAGAGCTTCCAGACTAAGACAGACAAAAAGAAAGGTCTGGAGCTCTACTTCCAAAAGTTAGCCAATGAAAACCCTGTGGATAGCAACAGAATATTGTCTGACTCACTTGCTTTGGACGTATCATCAGAAAGGATCAATCACTGGAGGAGCACATTATGTTTGGTGAAGCAGAGGGCCAGCAAAGGTAAGGGAGAGTCTCTGTGAGATGAAATGGCACGATAGCCACAACAACGGACAGGAACATGCTAGTGATTGTGAGGATGATGCAGGAGCAGGCAACATTTTGTTCTGTTGTACATGGGTCACCATAAGTTGGAGTTGGCTCAGCAGCAGCTAACAAAATCAACAATAAACACAAGTGTAAGACTAAGGTGGGACAAGACCATGTGTGATGGTTAAGATTGTGTGTTAACTTGGCTGAGTCATGATTCTCAGTGTTTATATGTGATCACACCCATAATGGGATCAGTTGTGAGTAGCCAGTCAGGTGAAAGGGAGTTTCCTTGGGTGTGTGGCCTGCATCCAAATATAAGAAAATGTTCTGGCTTTTGCCTGCTGTAGATTCTGCAGCTGGCTCCTATTCATCTGACCTCCAATTTTTGGGACTTGCGCTAACAACTTACCTGCCGAACTTGGGATTCATCAATCTTCACAACCTGTGAGCAAGAGCCCTCCTATCTGACCTGCCAATCTTGGGTTTGTCAGCCTCTGCAGCTGAGTCAGGAGAAGGCTTATAGTCTTGCCTGTTGATCCTTGGGATTCTTCAGTCTTCACAGCCTATCAGAAAGAGCCTTGCTCTCCAACCTTCTGATCTTGGGTTTGCCAGCCCCTGTGGCTATGTGAATCAGAGGAAGCCTCTATCATGATCCACAGACTTGGGATCTTCCAGCCTCTACAACCACTTAAGCCATTTCCTTGATATAAATCTCTCTCTCTATATATATATATTTATATGCTTTACTGGTTTTGCCTCTCTAGAGAACACAGCCTAAGACATTTTGTACTGAGAGTGGTTCTAGAGAAACAAAATTATAAGGATGAGTTTTCTAAATTGGTTCTCAAGGTTGGTTAGTCTTAAAGATGTTGATGAACCTGCTTCTAGCAGTAAAGAGGGCACTGCTAATCCGTGACTTGAGGTGGTGATACAAATACTCAAAATATCACCCCCAATAGATCAGGTATTGGTAAAAGGTGAGGCTCTGGATAAACACATGTAAAATATCCTTCTACCATTTCGTCAGAACGAGAAGTATAAGAAAGCTAGTTGGTTGGTCCTACTTTCACTAGACAAACTGTTGAAAGGAAGAGATGCGCTCAGAACTTCAGAATCAAAGCTCAAGTGCTGCATAAACAACCTCAAAGGTGGTTCCACTTGTGCTTTGAAAAAAAGCCTTATTTCTTGTAGTAAAAGAACTGATATTGCTGAAAAACAAACCCAGAGTCTTACAGTAAGAGTGGCTGAATTACAATGTCAACTCAACTGCCAACCTTGAGAGGTGTTTGAAGTTGAAGTGAGGGCATTGATTGGGAAGAAATGCAATCCTGAAACTTGGGATGAGGACATGAGGGCAGATAATCAGAGAGTTGGAGCTACTAGCCCCTATGTTCTGTTGAATCACTCCTGCCAACAGAATCACTCCTGTCTGAAGAGATTACTCAGACAAACCAGTAGCCCCTCCACTCCCATCTAATGAGATTAGCCTTAGTCCAGCTGACATTAAAGAGCCCTTGCCTGAGTCATTGCCTGGGGCATCACCTGAGATAGTTGCTTTACAAGACAATGCTGAATATTCTCAAAACAATTCCACACCACCAATTCTGGCTTCTAAACCTATAACAAGGCTTAAGTTCCAGTGAGCCCCAAAAGGTGAAGTACAAAGTGTGACCCAGAAGGAGGTACACTGCACTCCAAGAGAACTGCTTGACTCTTCTAATATGTACAAACAGAATCCTGGGGAATATGTGTGGGGATGGCTATCAAGGGTGTGGGATAATGATGCAAGGAACATAAAGATTGATCAGTCTGAGTTTATTGATATGGATCCATTAAGCATAGATTCTTCATTCAGTATTTCAGCTTGAGAAGTTAGGAAAGGATCTAATAGTTTATTTGGTTGGGTTGCTGAAGCATAGATTACATAGTGGCCTACACTACCTTGGTATGCTGTAGAGGAAAGTATCCAAAGGCTTAGGAAAATTGGCATGCTATAGTAGATTTATCAGTAGATTTATCAGGTTAGACCTACAGACCCACACACAGAGTGCCAGAAGACACACCTTTTACCACAACTGTGAGGAACAAATTTGTGAAGGAAGCTCCAGCATCCTTGAAGACTACTCCAACTGCTATTTTATGTAAATTAGATTTGACTGTGGGAACTGCCCTAAATGAATTAAGACACCTAACTACAATGGGGTTTATTGGACCCTGTGGTAGTAGGGGCCAAGTGGCTGCACGTAATCAACAAAGACAAGGTAGGTGTAGTTACAGTAATGTTCAGTAGAGTCAAAGCAGTAATCAGGATATTCTGACCTGTATGGACTTATGGCATTGGCTACTTAGTCATGGTGTCCCTAGAAGTGAAATAGATAAGAAATCTACTTGATCTGTATAAATGGATGAATTCTAGGTCAGGTGAACAGCAGTCTCACTCCAGTCACCAGAATAGAGAGTCACGGTCCCTCAATCAATTCCTAGACTTGAATGAAGGGAGGCTGGGTCCCCCTGAGGAAGGACTCCAATACACTGCCAAAATTATACTGTTAATCTCTCTCCCCACCTTCCCCAAGGGGATCAAAGCCTTTTATGAGAGTTAGTGTTCATTGTGGAAAATGAAATAATCAAATTTTGGAGGGATTACTGGATACTGGCTCTGAACTGGCATTAATTCCAGAAGATCCAAAAGGTCACTGTGGTCCATGAGCCAGAGGAGGGACATATGGAGGTCAGGTTATTAATGGAGTCTTGCCTCATGTTCATCTCACAGTAGGTTCAGTGGGCCCCCGAACCCATCCTATAGTGATTTCCCCAGTTCCAGAATGCAAAACTGGAATGGATATACTCAGCAACTGGCAGAACCCCCAAATTGGATTTCTGACAGATGGAGTAAGGGCTATTATGGTAGGAAAAGCCAAATGGAAAGCATTAGAACTGCCCCTACCTAGGAAAATAGTAAACCAAAAGCAGTACCACATTTCTGGAGGGATTGCAGAGATTACTGCCGCCATCAAGGACTTGAAGGATGCAGAGGTAGTGATTGCGACCACATCCCCCACTCAACTCGCCTATTTGGGCTGTCCAAAAAAACAGATGGATATTAGAGAACGACAGTGGATTATCAAAAACTTAACCAGGTGGTGACTCCAATTGCAGCTGTTCCAGGTGTAGTTTCATTGCTTGAGCAAATTAATCCATCTCTTGGCACCTGATATGCAGCTATTGATCTGGCTAATGCCTTTTTCTCCATATCTGTTTCGAAGGCCCATCAGA
The DNA here is from genome assembly GCF_024166365.1 of Elephas maximus indicus. NCBI lineage: Eukaryota > Metazoa > Chordata > Mammalia > Proboscidea > Elephantidae > Elephas > Elephas maximus. Next base: position 78,437,265 of record NC_064834.1, on the reverse strand, counting down.
AGCAGTTTGCCTTCAGCTGGAAAGGCCAGCAATACAACTTTACTTGCCTACCTCAGAGCTGCATGAACTCTCAAGCCCCATGTCATAATTTAGTCTGCAGGGAACTTGATCACCTTTCTGTTCCACAGGAGGTCACACTGGTCCATTACATTGATGGCATTGAGCTGATTGGACCTAGTAAGGAAGAAGTGTCAATGACTCTGGACTTACTGGTAAAACACTTGTGTGCTAGAGGGTGGAAAGTTAATCTTACAAAAATTCAGGCACTCTCCACCTTATTTAAATTTCTAGGGTGCAGTGGTGTAGGGCATGTTGAGATATTCCTTCTAAAGTGAAGGGTAAGTTATTGCATCTGGCTGCTCCTACAACTAAAAAAGAAGCACAATACCTAGTGGGCCTCTTTGAATTTTGGAGACAACATATTCTTCATTTGGATGTGCTACTCCAGCCTATTTAACAAGTGACTCAAAAAGTTGCTAGTTTTGAGTGGTGCCCAGAACAAGAGACAGATCTGCAACAGGTTCAGGCTCCTGTGTAAGCCACTGTGCCACTTGGCCCATATGATTTGGCTGATCCAATGGTGCTTGAAGTGTCAGATGCTGTTTGGAGCCATTGGCAGGCCCTTGCTGATGAATCATAGAGAAGACCCTTAGAATTTTGGAGCAAAGCCCTACCATCCTTTGCACATAACTATTCTCCTTTTGAGAAACACCTTTTGGCTGTTACTGGGCCTTAGTAGAGACTGAACACTTAACCATGGGCCACCAAGTCACCATATGGCCTGACCTGCCCATCATGAACTGGGTGTTGTCTGACCCTCAGCGTCATAAAGTTGGATGTGCACACAGCATTCTGTCGTTAAATAGAACTGGTATATACAAGACTGGGCCCGAGCAGGACCTGAAGGCACAAGTACATTGCATTGGCCCCAATGCCCGTGGTCTCCACTCCTGTCACATTACCTTCCATCTCCCAGGCTTCACCTAGGGCCTCATGGGGAGTTCCTTATGATCAGTTGACTGAAGAAAAGAAAACTCATGCCTGGTGTACAGATGGTTCTGCACGATATGCAGACACTACTCGAAAGTGGAAAACAGTAGGACTACAGACCCTCTCTGGGACCTCCCTGAAGGACAGTGGTGAAGGGAATTCCTCCCAATGGGCAGAACTTCGAGCTGTGTACCTGGTTGTTAACTTTTCTTGGAAGGAGAAATGGCCAGGTGTGTGATTATATACTGATTCATGGGCTGTGGCCAATGGTTTGGCTGGATGGTCAGGGACGTGGAAGGAACATGATTGGAAAATTGGAGACAAGGAGGTATGGGGAAGAGGTATGTGGATAGATCTCTCCGAATGGGCCAAAGAAGTGAAGATATTTGTGTCTCACGTGAATGCTCACCAAAAGGTGACCTCAGCAGAAGATGATTTTAACAATGAAGTGGATAGGATGGTGGATTCTCTGGAAACCAGTCATCCTCTTTCCCCAGCTACTGCCATCATTGCTCAATGGACTCATGAACAAAGTGGCCATGGTGGCAGGGATGGAGTTTATGCATGGACTCAGCAACACAGACTTCCATTCACTAAGGCTGACTTGGCTACAGCTGCTGCTGAGTGCCCAATCTGCCAGCAGCAGAAACCAACAATGAGTCCTTGATACAGTACCATCCCTCTAGGTGATCAGCCAGAAACCTGGTTGCAAGTTGATTACATTGGATCACTTCCATCACAGAAAGGGTAGTGTTTTGTCTTTACTGGAATACACACTCTGGATATGGATTTGCCTTCCCTGCATGCAATTCTTCTGCCAAAACTCCAATCTGTGGACTTACTGAATGCCTTATCTACTGTCATAATATCTCACACAACATTGCCTCAGATCAAGGGTCTCACTTCACAGCAAATGAAGTAATGCGGTAGGCCCATGCTTACGGAATTCATTGGTCTTACCACGTTCCCCATCATCCTGAAGTAGCTGGCTTGACAGAAAGATGGAACGGCCTTCTAAAGACACATGTACAGTGCCAACTAGGTGGCAATACTTTGCAGGGTTGGAGAAATGTTCTCCATGAGGCTCTATATGTGCTAAACCAGTGTCCAATATATGGTTCTGTTTTTCCCATAGCCAGGATTCAAGGGTCCAGGATTCAAGAGGTGGAAATGGGAGTGACATCACTCACTATTACCCCTAGTGACCCACTCACAAGATTTTTGCTTCCTGTCCCCACGACCTTATGCTCTTCAGGTCTAGAGATCTTAGTTCCAAAGGAAGAAATGCTCCCACCTGGAGACAAATCACTGATTCCACTGAAGTGGAAACTAAGGATGCCACCTGGCCACTTTGGGCTCATTATGCTTCTGGATCAACAGGCAAAGAAGGGAGTTACCATACTGGCTGGTGTAATTGATCCTGATTACCAAGAGGAAATTGGAGGTAAAGGAGACTGTCTGGAATGCAGGAGATCCCTTAGGGTATCTCTTAGTACTACCATGCCCTGCCATTAAAGTCAATGGAAAAATTACAGCAACCCAATTCTGACATGACTACTAATGGCCCAGACCCTTCAGGAATGAAAGTTTGAGTCACTCCACCAAAGAACCACGACTAGCTGAGGTGTTTGCTGAGGGCAAAGGGAATACGGAATGGGAGGTGGAAGAAAATAGTTCTAAATACCACTTACGGCCATGTGACCAGTTGCATAAATAAGGACTATAATTGTTACGCGTATTTCTGCTTCATATGTGTGCATCAAATATTTTTGTTTTCTTCACTTATAAAATACAAGATGTAAATGGGGCTAGTGAGTTTTCTGTTGTACGTGCCTTAGTTGTATCAAGTTAAGTGCAAGTATGACTTTGCAATTGTCTTTATTCACAGATTATGCATGGTTTGGGGAGATGTGTACAAGTGCCAAGTTGACTTGGGGTGAACAGCGATGGTAAAGATTGTGTGTCAACTTGGCTGGGCCATGATTCTCAGTGTTCGTATGTGCTCACCCCCATAATGGGATCTGCTGTGAGTGGCCTATCAGGTGAAAGGGAGTTTCCTTGGGTGTGTGACCTGCATCCTAATATAAGCAGACATTCTGGCTTTTGCCTGCCCTGGGTTCTGCAGCTGGCTCTTGTCCATCTGACTTCCGGTTCTTGGGACTTGAGCTAGAAGCTTACCTGCCAAACTTGGGATTCGTCTATCTTCACAGCCTGTGAGCAAGAGCCATGCTCTCCAACCTGCCAATCTTGGGTTAGCCAGCCCCTGCGGCTAAGTGAATCAAGAGAAGCTTCTATCCTGAACTACAAATTTGGGATGTTCCAGCCTCTACAACCACGTAAGCCATTTCCTTGATATAAATCTCTCTCTCTCTCTCCGTATATATATATATATTCTTTAGTGATTTTGCTTCTCTAGAGAACCCAGCCTAAGACATCATGCTTCAAGGAGAAGCTCAACCATACCCTACTTCAAGCTGGAAAGTGCTGTGGCTGCAATGACATCACCTGAAGTCACAGTATTCCATTGGCATCAATTCAGGAAAATGTCAAACAAGGGCAATGTAAGAAGAAATCGTAAAAATAGAAAAAAGAAGCATCAGGTAGGTTTTTTTTTAATTAGGACTTACATCATTTTTAAATCATTAATTATCATTTGGCCAAAAAAATGAAAAGAATTAGCCAGTGAAGAATGTGATGTTTTTAATCACCATTTATACCCACCATGACTCAGAATCGACTCGACAGCAACAAGTTTGGTTTTATTGTTTGTTTGCTTTTATCATTTATACAGAAACTGGGTGGTATAATAGTTAAGTGCTCAATTACTAACCAATAGGTTGGAGGTTCAAACTCAGCCAGAGGTGTCTCAGAAGTAAGTCCTTGCAGTTGCCTTCCAAAGGGTCACCGCTTGACACCCTACGGAGTAATCCCATTCTGCGCACACGAGGTCACTATAAATTGGAAATGACTTGATGGCAACTAACAACAACCATCATTTATACAACAGAAGCCATCTAAAAAAATCTGTATCCACTGATTTTCAAGTTTTTATTATTTCAAAAATTATTAATATATTTCAGATGGTCCTGATTATTCTTATGCCCCAAGCTGGAATACCAAATGTACCATTTAAAATAAATGAATAGTTAGATTTTGAAGAAAAATAGTTCAGGTGGCTTTCTTGAAAGTTGCCAAAAAATATGAATTTAAACAATCACAATGGAATTTCTATTAAATTTTTCTTGATTAACAATGTAGAAAACCATTTTTTTTTTTTTTTAACTTGTCACCTAAGAGAGAACAACCTTTGTTTTTGGAGTCTAAAGCCATTTATTAACTCTTATTTGGCCAAGACATATATGCATTACGAAGACATGTTTGTTGACTCTGTGTCTGTCAGTTTGTCCTACTGTGGGGGCTTGCACATTGCTGTGATGCTGGAAGCTTTGCCACCGGTATTCAGATGCCGACAGGGCCGTGCATGAGGGACAGATTTCAGATTAGGAAGAAGGACGTGGTGGTCTACTTCTGAAAAGAATTAGCCAGTGAAAACCTTATGGATAGCGGCAGAACGCTGCCTGATATTGTGCCAGAAGATGAGCCTGTCAAGTTGGAAGGCACTCCAAATACAACTGGAAAAGAGCTGCCTCCTCAAAGTAGAGTTGACCTTAATGGCACAGCTCAAAATTAGAAGAACAGTTGCAAACATCCATTAATAATTGGAACATGGAATGTATGAAGTATGAATCTAGGAAAATTGGAAATTTGTTAAAAATGAAATGGAAAGCATAAACATTAAGTGTTTATGCTTTAGTGAGCTGAAAGGAACTGGTATTGACCATTTGGAATCAGACAGTCATGCGGTCTACTTTGTTAGGAATAACAAACTTAAAATGAAAGGCATCACATTCATCATCAAAAAGAACGTCTCAAGATCTATGCTGAAGTACAACACTGTCTGTGATGGGATAATATTCATAGGCCTACAAGGAAGACCACTTAATATGTCTATTATTCAAATTACACATCAACCACTAAAGCCAAAGGTGGAGAAATTGAAGATTTTCACCAACTTCTGCAGTCTGAAATTTACGGAACATGCAGTCAGGATGCATTGATAATTACTGGTGATTGCAAGGCAAAAGTTGGAAACGAAGAAGAATGGGCAGTTGGAAAATACGGCCTTGATGGTAGAAACAATGCCAGAGATCGCATGATAGTTTTGCAAGACCAATGACTTATTCATTGCAAATACCTTTTTTCAAATGGGTGGACCTCGCCATGACTCATACACAGGAATCAAATCAACTACATCTGTGGAAAAAGACCATGGAAAAGCTCAATACCATCAGTCAGAACAAGGCCAGGGGCCGACTGCAGATCAGACCATCAATCGCTCGTATTCAAGTTCACATTGAAACTGAAGAAAACTAGAAGAAGTCCGCAAGAGCCAAAGTATGATCTTGAGTATATTCTGCTTGAATTTAGAGACAATCTCAAGAATACATTTGGCGTGTTGAACACTGATGACTGAAGACCAGACCAGACAAGTTGTGGAAGGACATCATCCATGAAGAAAGCAAAAGGTCATTAAAGAGTCAAGGAAGAAAGAAAAGACTAAAATGGATGTCAAAAGTGACTCGGAAACTTGCTTTTGAACATGAAGTAGCTAAACCAAAGGGAAGAAATGGTGAAGTAAAAGAGCTGAACAGAAGATTTCAAAGGGCGGCTTGAGAAGACAAAATAAAGTATTATAATGACATGTGCAAAGACCAGGAGATAAAAAACCAAAAGGGAAAAACATGCTTGGCATTTCTCAAACTGAAAGAACTGAAGAAAAATTTCTAGCCTCAAGTTGCAACATTAAAGGATTCTATGGGTAAACTCTATGGGTAAACTCCTTGGAAACTCTATGGGGCAGTTCTACTCTGTCCCCTAGGGTCACTATGAGTTGGAATCGTCTCGACGGCACTGAGTTTTTTTAATGGGTGAAATACTAAATGACACAGGAAACATCAAAAGATGGATGGAATATACAGCATCACTGAAGCAAAAAGAATTGGTTGATGTTTAACCATCTCAGGAGGTAGCATATGATCAAGAATTGATGATACTAAAAAAAGAAGTCCAAGCTGCACCGACCAATGGTACTAAAGGGAGAGGTCCAAGCTGCATTGAAGACATTGGCGAAAAAACAAGGCTCCAGGAATTAACATGTTACCAATTGAGATGTTCCAACAAATGGATGCAGTGCTGGAAGTGCTCACTAGTGTATGCCAAGAAATTTGGAAGACAGCTACCTGGCCTACTGACTGGAAGAGATCCATGTTTATGCCTATTCCCAAGAAAGGTACTTCAATGGAATTTGGAAATTATCAAACAATATCATTAATATCACATGCGAGTAAAATTTTGCTGAAGCTCATTCGAAAGCAGCCGTAGCAGTATATTGACAAGGAAACTGCCAGAAATTCAAGTCAGATTCAGAAAAGGACTTGGAACAAGTGATATCTTTGCTGATGTCAGATGGATCCTGGCTGAAATCAGAGAATACCAGAAAGATGTTTACCTGTGTTTTATGGACAGTGCTAAGGCATTCAACTATGTGGATCATAACGAATTATGGATAACATTGTAAAGAATGGGAATCCCAGAATACTTAATTGTGCTTATGAGGAACCTGCACATAGATCAAGAGGTAGCCATTCGAACAGAATAAGGGGTTACTGCGTGGTTTAAAGTCAGGAAAAGTGTGTGTCAGGGTTCCATCCTTTCACCATATTTATTCAATCTGTATGCTGAGCAAATAATTCAAGAAGATGGACTATACGAAGAAGAACAAAGCATCAGGATTGGAGGTGGACTCCTTAACAACCTGCGTTGCGCAGATGACACAATCTTGCTTGCTGAAAATGAAGCGAACTTGAAGCACTTAACTGGCAAAGATCAGAGACCACATCCTTCGGTATGGATTACACCTCAAGATAAAGAAAACAAAAATCCTCACAACAGGACCAATAAGCAACATCATAAATAAACAGAGAAAAGATTGAAGTTGTCAAGGATTCCATTTTACTTCACTTCGCAATCAACACCCATGGAAGCAGCAGTCAAGAAATCAAAAGACTTATTACATTGGGCAAATCTGCTGCAAAAGATCTCTTTAAAGTGTTGAAAAGCAAAGATGTCACCTTGAAGAATAAGGTGCGCCTGACCCAAGCTATCAATCACCTCATATCCATGCGAAAGCTGGGCAATGAATAAAAAAGAACGAAGAAGAATTGACACCTTTGAACTGTGGTGTTGGTGAAGAGTATTGAATGTACCCACTGCCTCTTAACCACTATGCCACCAGGGTTTCCTCGTTCTTGAATGTACTATGCACTCCAAAAGAACAAATCTGTCCTGAAAGAACTATAACCATGCCTCGCATACCTTGGACATGTTATCAGGAGGGATCTGACCCTGGAGAAGGACATTATGCTTAGTAAAGCAGAGAGTCAGCGAAAAAGAGGAAGACACTCAACGAGATGGATTAACACAGTGGCTGCACAAATGGGCTCAAGCATAACAACAATTTTAAGGATCGCTCAGGACCCAGCAGTGTTTTGGGTTGTTGTACATAGGGGCCCTGTGATTCGGAACAGACTTGATGGCACTTAACAACAACAACATTTGTTGGCTCTGTTTCATACTATGAAAGAAATGTGGTATAGAAACATAACCTAGGGCAGTGTATGGGTTGCATAAACATAGCAACCAAATATGTTGCACGTTGGATTTTGACCTGAGTAGGAAACAAACAGAGGTGCCCTGCTCAAAGACGGCAGACGACCACACTGCTCTGAATGTGTGTAGCTCTCCACAGTCCTGCCAATAATTCAGTCTCCCACATCCCGGAAGTTTCAGGGGCCCAATGCAGGAGATTGATTATTGGCAGGGCTGTGAAGAGCAGCACACATTCAAAGCAGGTGCAGTCGGCCGCCATCTTTGAGTGGGGCACGGTGGTTTGTTTCCACTTGGGTCAAAACTGACAGGCAACAGATTTGGTTGCTGTGCAATGAGTATACTGCCTTCATTTATGCTGACAATTACAGAACGTTCCAAACCAATTTAAAGTCCTGGGAAAAAGTCATTTTGTTGAGATCCTTTTGTTTCTGATAGTTTTCCCAATCATTCTTGCTTTTCAACCCAAATAATGGTCTATTGGCCATTTTTCTTAGGTTTCCCTTGCTTCTTCCTGCCTTCAACTCAGAAAGAGCTAAATGGAATTTGGCTTTGCCACCTTTGCTCCCCAACTCCTCGGGGGAGCAGACAGGTTTTTGTGTTCTGGACCCTGCTTCTCAAACTGTTGTGGTGAAGGAACTTACTTGTTCTTTTAACAGTCCATCACAGACTGTTATTCTTGTAGAATACAATAAAACTGAATTACTAGAAAACAAGATAAAAAACAAAGGTATACAATTTACAAAACAAATTTTTGTTATTAAATTCAACAGACCCAAAATTACTCTGTCAAGTAGCTATGAGGTTTTCTAAATATACTTCACAGTTTCTATACTTACCTCTGTGAGCCAGAGACAAACATTTCATGAGCTGGCCCCATCTTGGACATGGTTCTAGAGTCCTGGGCTCTCTTACACCAAGGAGCAGCCAAAACTTCTCTGAGTTTCAAGTTTGTACTTGAAAAAAGAAATCCAGACTAAGATAGAAAAAAAAAGAAACCAGTTGTTGTCAACTTCGATTCATGGTGACCTCATGTGTGTCAGAGTAGAACTGCACTCCAGAGGGTTTCCAAGGGCTGATTTCTCTGAAGTGCCTCTGAGTGGACTCGAACATCCAACCTTTTGGTTAGCAGCTGAATGTGTTAAAAACAAAATCCCTTGCCATCAAGTCAGTCCTAATCCCTAGCAACCTTGCATGTTACAGAGTAGAACTGAGTTCCATAGCATTTTCTTGGCTGTAAACTTTATGAAAACAGATTGCCAGGCCTTTCTTCAGCAGCCCAGCTGGATGGGTACAAACTGCCAACCTTTCCATTAGTAGTCAAGCGCTTAGCCATTTGCGCCACCTAGGAACCTCCCAGGCTTAGAAAGAAAGAGTTCTACAAGGGGGAAAGGGACTAATATAAAAGGGGAGGGGTCTGCAGTCATAGGAAGAATGCTTGGACCACAAGATCAGACAATGTATCAAAACTTAGGCAAAAAGGGGTTTTCTTATATAGAGATAAAAGGCGAGGGTGATGTGATCAGATAATAAATCAGACTATGTTTTAGGCTGAGGCCAGTCTATTCCCCTGGAAGGTCCTTAAAGGGGAGTTGTCTGCTGGCTCAGGCTGAGTGGGGCAAAGTTGAGGCACTTGGGGAAGGAGAGAGGCTTAACCAGAGTTAGGTCAACAATACTTTGTTTCTGATTGATCAGAGCAGTTCTTCCATGATGTATGTGGTGAGGAAGATTTTGATGGGTCTGGGTCTGGCCTCATAGGGACCTTGATGGCAATAAGTTTTTTGGGGTCTGGCCTCGTCATAGATAAACAAGGGGAATCCCTGAATCTTAACTAAGTCATTTGGGGAAGGTAGTTATTTGCAGTAAACTGCTTTCAGGAACACAAAGGGTGGGAGCAGTTTTTTAACCATTGCTGTTTCCAGGATCAAGGGGGTCAGGTGACATATAACATTGTCACCATCCTAGAGGGAAAAGGTGAAGGCTGCAGCATAGGGTATGTGTGTGTGTGTCTTTTGTTTGATTGTTGTTTTAGAGGATGAATGAGTTGTTGTTTTGTGCCATCCAGTGAGAGAGGTCGCATCCCAAATTGCTTTTCCTAGGACTGAGAAGGGGAGGGGAGAGGAGGGGAGGTGAGAGGAGGGTCTGGAGTTTTTCACTGAATTTGGAGGCCAGAACTCTGCTTCAGAGACCCTACCTAGGAAGGGGCAAGGGGGCAGGGGGTGGGGGCAGTGAGGAGGGGAAGTCTTCCACAAAGGGCTTCACTGGTGCTGTGATGGTTAACTGGAGCAGCGTGTCCATTTTCCAACTTTAGGCTGCCCAAAAAACATGAAAAAAGGATTCCTAAGGGTTAGGAAGTGGTAACCATGGAATGGAGCCCTGGTGGCCCAGTGGTTAAGCGCTCGGCTGCTAACCAAAAGGTCGGCATAGGTTGCAACCAATATCACAAAACAATATGTGTATAAGTTTTTGAATGAGAAACTAATTTGAGCTGTAAACTTTCGCCTAAAGCACAATTAAAACTGACCAGCATAAAACCAGGGCTCCTCCCCAGCTTTCTTGGACTGTTCTAATCCAGCCCACGGCAGAAGGGCATGACAAAAAAATGGCTAGATATTGAGCTTCATGGGTGGGGTTCAGGCAGGATTTACTATTTGTAAATTAACGAGCTAATACTTGCACTAGAAGTTTTCGAAAATTTCATCCCCAGAACTCATTTTGGACCACCTAAGAGTAGCCATTTCCATTTTCTCTGCCCTGCCAAAGGGCTTAGGAAATTAAAATGCAACATGACTCTCTAGATTCCCTTGCATGCTAGTGTTTAAAGAATATCTGCTGGATGATTGAACTGATCCCATGCATTTAATGTTCACATGTTCAAAGGAATATAAAATTGGGAGAAAATCTCTATCTACGGTAAAAAATAAGAGACAGTATTATCCAAACACTAGAGACTTAGAGGAATTTTTGTGAGATGTGGTTTGGGCACCTGGGGAAGGGTCCTGCCCTACCCTTTTGGGGGTTAATTTAGGATCCCAGGGCCCTGGAAGATTTGGATAAGTAAGGGTAGCCACCAGGCCTCCAGCATCCACACGTTCCTAGAGGATACAATGGGATGTTGGCATCCACAGAGCCAGGGTGCACAGAAACTCCAGACCAGCACAGGATACTGCTGTACCATTCCTCATGAGAGAAGCTGTGTCAGTTAACTGGGGCAGCATGCCCCTTTTCCAACTTCAAGGTGCCCAAAAAACATGAAAAAAGAAGTCCTAAGGATTGAGAACAGGTAACCATGGAATGAAGTCCTAGTAGCACAATGATTAAACCTTTGACTGCTAACCAAAAGGTCAACAGGTCAAACCCATCAGCTGCTCCATGGATGCAAGATGAGGCATTCTGCTTCCATAAAGATTACAGCTTTGGAAGCCTACGAGGCAGTTATATGCTGCCCTACAGGGTTGCTACGAGTTGGAATTCAATTTGACGGCAATGGGTTTGGGTTTTTTGGTTGGAACCATGGAATGAAAGCCTCTCAATCAAAGAGTTAGTCCTTTATCTGGCAACGTTAAAATACAGTAAACTTAGAGGTTCTTGTCTTATTCATCTGGGCCTAGCGTATTTTAACTTGGTACATACAATCTGACAGCCCCAAAGCAGATTTTGATACTCCCAGAGTACTCTGTGGAGTAATACATGGAGAGTATTGACTGGGTACATGGAAAAAGAAGTATTTTGAAAGAAATGGACTGATCTGAAAAATATCAGGAAACTGAGTTATTCAAACTTAGCATGAAAGTTTAGAGAACGCATTTGTTTTCTATTGCTGTGTAAACAAATTACCACAAACTTAATGGCTTAAAATAGCACACATTTATTATGTCACAGTTTCTGTGGGTCAGGGGTTCAAGTACAGCTTAGCTGGATTCTGTTCTCAATGTCTCACAAGGCTACAATGGAGGGGTTGGCTAATGCTCTTATCTGCAGGCTTGACTGGGGGAGAATCTGCTTCCAAACTCACTTAGGCTGTTGGCAGAAAGAATTTCCTTTTAGCAAAGTTAAGGGCTTCAGTTTCTTGCTAGCTGTTGGCTGGAGGTTGCCCTCAGGTCCTAGAGACACCCACAGTTTCTTGCCATATGATCTTCTCCCTAGGATCTTCCCAACATGGCTGCCAGGTTCTTCAAGGCCAGCAATAGAGAGCTTTTAGTGTGTGCCAACAAGACAGATATGATAGACAGGTAATCACAGAAATGATATCCCATCACCATTAACACGTATCATAACCTAATCATCAAGTGACTTCCCATGATCTTTGCCAAATTCTGTTGGTTAGATGCAAGTTACAAATCCACCCACACTGAAGGAAAGGGAAGGGACTTGAATGTGAGCGTCACCCTAGGGCTAGTCTACCTCAGAGAGTGTATAATTTCCTCTCTTGTACTAAAGAGGGCATTGGTCTATGAAGTGAATAAAAAGAATGTCCGGTGTGTGTGTGTGTATTGTCTTTTAATAAAAGGAACTCATAAAGAGCACACTGGAAAATTCAGAAAGCAGTCTATGACTAATTTATTATTTTTGACAGCCTCAAACAATTTCCCAGATTTCAAAGCTAAAGAATAAAGAAATGAACGTGATGAGAGAAGAGGTGACATGCACGGAAGGAAGGTCTGGAAGTTCAGCATACGTATAATAGGATTCCATAAGGAGCATGGACAGGAAAAGTATTAGCAAAAGAATACTTTTTAGCTGAAGAACCTTTCGTTTCCCTTAAATGTAAGTTTTTACCGAGAATAAACTCCCTGGCACTAAAATAATAATAATAACAATTATTATCAGTATACTTATAGACAAACCATATAGATACACACCTTTATCTTGTGTTAAATCATTCTCTCATCTAGGCAGGGGAAAAATAAAATTAATTACAGTAATAATTATAATTAATAATAGATAACCAAGCTTGCTACACTAAATGTCAGAACACAATAGAACATCTCTACAAAGTTTTGAGGGAAATTATATTGACATCACTGCTATTGTTCTTGTGATTTAGACATTGTACCATCCTGGACTAGTCCAGAGGAAGATCATTCAAAGAAGTATTTCAGTGAGCTGAAAAATAATTCAGAATAATTATTTCAGGAAAAGGGAATTCTCAGTGTAAATAATGGAAGCAGGAAAGTACAAACATTCAGCAGCTAATGTCTGAATAGTTCTTAACATCTGAATGGAACTGAATGCAAATGTCAAAGATAATTCTTACAGGTGGAAAATCAATGCAAACTAATGTAATAACAAGAATAGAAGTAATTATCCAAATTTATAAGTCCAATTATTTTAACAAAACTGAGAGGTGTGTAGCAACAGGAGAAAATGAAAGTATGGAAGACATTTTTCATCCTGTGGGTGGGAGAAGAGTCATAAGTCTTGTTAGCAACCAAAGATACAAAATAATGAGGAATTAATGAGAAATGTATAAAAACCTGTGCAAACTACGTTCTTGTATGAAAGATCCAGCATCCTAAAGAATTCGATCCTTCCTCCAAATTAATCTACAAATTTAAGATAATTCCAATAAAATTCCCAATAGGATCATGATAAAATAACCCTAATGTTCATTTGAAAAAATAATCATAGTAGGTAGAATACAAAGAGGACTAAAAGGGACTTGTCTAAAAAAACATCAGTACACATTAAAAAATAAACAAAACTCCAAGTTTTACTGGTACATAGATAGATATATATAACAGAAACAGGCCCAGGAATATGAGAGTGGCATTTCAGAGATGAAATCAATGATATTGGGGAAAATAACTATTCATTTAAGAAAAAACATAAGTTAGGTCAATAAAAAAAAAAAAAAAAATGCCTCCAATAAATTCTAAAGGAATTCTAATTTATCATAAACCCATAAAACAGAAGAAAATACATTATAAAACTATTTGTACAGTCTTAGAATGGAAAGGCCTTTCTCAGGAGGATGCCATAAAGGAAAATATTCATACATTTAACTGCATAAAAGTGTTACACTTCTGGGAATCAAAAATTAACATAGAAAATTTTAAATAAAAATGCTAAATTGACAAAATGTAGATGTTTCCTCAATTTATAATTTGCATATTAATTTTTCTATATTAAAAAGATAAAAGCCTCAATGGAGAAGTGGAGAAAAAACATAAACAGGCCATTCACCAAGATGAAACACAAGTTGCAAATAATCCCATAACATTCAAAGATACAAATTTAAACTTAGAGAAACACCACTGCCATCTATTAGACTAGCAAATGTTCAAGGTGGTTGGGTGGATGGTTGGACAGACAGATGTATAGATAGTTAACCAAAAGATGGATAGATGACAAGTACAGATAGATTAGATAGATAGATAACAGAAAGACAGAGAGATAGAATGAAAGATGATAGCTAGAATGACAGATGATAGAATGACAGACAATAGATAGAATGACAGAGATAGAATGACAGATGATAGAATGACAGACAACAGATAGAATGACAGATAGATAGGGAGATAGATAAATGAATGAATGGATGGGTAGATGGATGGGTGATAGATAGATGACAGATAGCTGTCTAGATAGATGTACAGATAGATGATGGATGAATGGATAGATAATAGACAGATAGATACACAGATAGATACATGGAAATCCTAGTGGCATAGTTCTTAAATGTTGGGCTGCTAACCAAAAGGTCAGCAGTTCAAATCCACCAGGTGCTCTGTAGAAACCCTATGGGGCAGTCCTACTCTGCTTTATAGGGTCGCTATGAGTTAGAATCGACTTGATGGCAATGAGTTTGGTAAAATAAATTTTTGTAAAATAAAAAAAACACACACACTCTTTCATATAAAAATACAATATGTTTATTTTCTTTCAGTGAGCATTAAGTATTCTGTCTTTAAAGTGCTTACAAGTGGCTTAACTTCAGCAATATGTTAAAGAGAACAGCTTTGGGAGGTAAAGAAAGCCTCACTTGGTTCTCAAACACAACTGAGAAATAAGGGGCGGTAGTTCCTGTCTTTGCTGAGCATTGCTTACATTTGGACTCAACATTCTGAACGTGGGGATGAGTTTGCAACGAGCAGGAACAATCCTGGGTGAACAAGGGAAATCCAAAGTCACCTGGCCCTGAAGTTCATGGGAATGTCACCTGGACTTTAATGGATCACTACTGTTTTTCAGCATATGGCTAAAGCATTACAAAGAGGTTTTGACCAAGGAAAAGTACAGTTGGTGACTGTTGCATGGGTGGGCCATGCTTGGCTGGTAACACCAACTGGCAGAATGAGTGCAATTTTTGAAATATGAAATACAAATTTTTATCAAAGGAGAAGTACAATGTTATAGCTTTAGGTTCATTAAACCCAGCTCGCATCCTGGGATTTCAAAAATAAAGCACTGGCTATTTAAAATTGCAGCTTGACGAAATTGCTTTTGATCAAGCCCTAGAGACCAGGGAGAAGTGCGGGCTGGCTGGCCCTTCCCTCCCTGTGCTTGCAGATGAGAAGCCTCCCTCCACCCCTCACCACCTCTGGAAACAGACGTCATCAGCAAACGTCCCCCTGGTTCATCCTGGGTGGGGCGGGCCTGTTCACCGTGCCCTCCCCTGCACTCCCTGCCCACCCCACACCCTGTGGACCCTGCACCCTGGTCCTGACACCTGTGGATGAGGAAATCCTGGGACGTCCTTGAGCAGAGCGTTGAAAGCTGCCAGCACCGGCAGGCCACCTACCACAGCCCCCTCCTCTCTGGAATTCGCACTTGGGGCAGTCCCTGTGTGGGCAAGCAGTGGAGGTGGGCCCACGTGGCTTCCAGAGGTGGCCAGAATCCAGGATCAGCCCTTGCTAGCTGTGGGTCTGCAGCCGGATGCTTCTCCTTTCTGAGCC
Source organism: Elephas maximus indicus (assembly GCF_024166365.1). Classification (NCBI taxonomy): domain Eukaryota; kingdom Metazoa; phylum Chordata; class Mammalia; order Proboscidea; family Elephantidae; genus Elephas; species Elephas maximus. Next base: position 78,421,651 of record NC_064834.1, on the reverse strand, counting down.
TTACCGCCCTCGGCTGTGAATGGCAATACAGAGTTGCACACACTTAGCCAGGATAAGGGAACCACCAGTGTGAACCATGATCATCACAAGGTGCTTTAGGTCTTGAACAGAGTCCCTGGGCGGTGAAACGGTTAATTCAGGAGGGTCAAGTCTACCCAGAGTGACGTGTCTCAGAAGAAAGGCCTGATGATTTGCTTCTGAGAAATTAGCCATTGAAAACCCTGTGGAGAGCAGTTCTCCAACACATGGGGTCACCGTGAGCTGGAGTTGACTCAAGGGCAACTGGTTTTAGATCTTGAAAGAGGAAGGCTCTGAGGCCACAGAAGGCAAAGCATCACCTTATTTTGTGTGAGCTTCCTGACTCCTGTCTTTCCTCTTTTGGGGAAGTGGGAAAAAGACGACGAAGAGATCTTGCCAGCAAGCTTTCCTGAAGATGCGTGCTTTCCCTTCCTTCACTGACCACCCCATTGACTGCTGGCAGGGTGAGTTTCTCCCTTTCCTCCAGCTCCTGCAAACATTGTAGGTCTCTCCCAGCTCGAAACACCTTTCCCGCAGCCCAAGTGAACGGTGGCTGACATCCTGGCTCCTGAAGTCCTTTCACTACCAAGCTTCTCGAAGGGACCCTGCTGCCCCAGCCTGGCCACCTCACTGCCACCTTGTGGAGATGTCCTGGCAGTCACCGTGGATCCTGTCCTCACACAAGTCTCAAACGAGTAGTCTCTAAACTTACCCTTTGCCTGCAGAATTAATAGAGGAAAACAAAGACCATTTTAAGATTCATTAAAAAAAAAAGATGTGTTTTTGCCTCGAGTGTAGAGTTTAGCTGCAGACATTGATCAAATGACTTGGACATGTGAACGTTATACTTACCCTACTCACAACAGCATATTCGTTATTCTCTATTGATCAAAAGAATTCAGGCCTTTATGAGATAGAAAATTATATCACCAATAAAATCAGAATTGCAGCATTTAAAATTAGCCTTGTGAAAAATAGAAACATGTGGCCAAAATATGAAAATGGTTTTTCCTTCTCCCTTCTTTGGATTGGGCACCGGCCACAGAGAACAGCATCGGCTTTCTTTTTGACATGCCGGACTCCGGATTCTTGCTCCTCACTCTTTGTTAGAAATCAGATGCCTGACTATTTTTATACCAAGTTTCTCTTTCTCTCTCTCTTTTTTTTTTTTTTTTTTGGAGGGGCGAGAGACTATAATTAAATCAAATTAACTGTGATGATACAAGGCAAGCTTTGCAATACAATGTTCTTGTTGCAAGAAAAGATTTCTCCACTGAGAACAAGTTTCTTTTCACCTAGAACTGATCTTGTAATTCCAACACACCCTGGCTGTGAAATCCTGTAACCGCAGTCCTTGTGAGGATGTCTCAAATGGAGGCAGTGAAAACGGAGGAGGTGACACCGCTAACAGCACGGCTGCATTAATTAGTTGCTATAAAATTTGCAAAATAAGAAAGAACATGGGAGGAACAAAGCGATATAATATTTACCAGTGCTGAAAATTAGAAATAAATATTCAACATGCCCTTTTTGAGTCAGACCAGCCAGGAGTTTTTGAATATTCAGACAGGACGAAGTCTTTTACACAGGAAAAGCTAATGATTTTTGCATTTTGCTGCTGGTGAAGAATTGAAGGATGTCTGATTTGAATCTTCCTTCAATCTCCCATCAATAAAACAGAAACTAGGCAGAGGCGAAAGCTGATCCGGGGGAGTCATGTTTTTATAATTGCTTTTCACCCTCAGGCATTTGAAATCCAGAGGGTCAGTAGTACTTGTGAGAGAGCTAGGGTAGCTGAGAGGCCCCGTCGAAACCTGGAGACACAAATTAATTTGTTTGTGGGGCTCAGGTCTAATTTGTGAAATGAGAGCGCTGCCTGGCACTTTATAATGTTATAACCTAATTAAAGATGGATCCGTGTAAAATATTTATGCAAACTTTACCAAACCCAAAGATTTTAATCTCATTTGAGAGATTAGCTGACTTGGGGGACTGAAAGCATTTCCTAAAACAAGCTTCTGTACCAGGCATCCAGAAGGCAAAACTATTTTTTAGAAAATAGGTACCACTAACTGTTAACTCTTTTCAGTACCCATTAGTTATTCTAATTAGGGGACCTCATCTCCTGCCTCCTGTTCTGACACTGCCAGGTTACCTGTTAAGTTCAGGTTCTTTTATTCAAACCTACTCTAATCTCCTTTTATTTCTTCCTCTACTTTATTCAATGATAGGAAATGGAAGTAAAATTTCCATTTTTTAGGATTCTGCAACCTGGCAGGGATAAGCCTACCTGGGCCTAATTCAGCCTGCAGCCCCTACCATGGCTGCCTGTATTAAGGGCACAGCAGGGTAAACTGCAAGGGGGCCAGAGAGGAGAGTGAGCAAAACCTCAGGTGAACGGGCACGCCTCCTCAGCCAGTGCACCGCCGCCATATTGCAAATGCATATTTCACTGGGACTCCAGATAAGCCTGCCTTAATTCTCATTATTTTACCTATTAAAGGAATCCTGAGCTCAAATTTTAAGTAAAAGCAGTCACTACCCAATTGTGCTCTGAAAAAAAAGAAAGAAGCACCTGCTTATTCCCTGAGTCCATCCCCAGACTCAGCGCGTTCCTTGTTCTGGGCCAGGATTTATTCACCTGGTCTTATTTTTGAGGGTTGTATTCACTCATCACTTACCATACTATGATAACATCATTTAGGATGTTATTATTGGGTATGCCACCATAAATGGAATTGACAACATCCCTGGCAGCTCAAGCCCCAACTGCCCTGTTCGTGAGTCCCCATCTTCCCATCAGGACTCCCCCTCCTGCTCAACTGGCTCAGGGGGCTGACACGGACTTTGAAGTGGACGACTAGCTGACTCAGGGGGCCCACGTGCAGTGAGGTCTTGAGTGGGTGTAGTAGTAACCAAGGAGGTGCTTCCCCTGGGGAGACAGGTGCTCGCAGACTGGGGCATTTCCACAAAATTAGGGGCTCGTGGGCCTGGCAATGACCCCAAAGTCGACCCCATGCCCACTCTTTTGGTACATCAAGTTTTCTCTTGTGAAAGTTTAACTGGCAGGAGGGGAGGAGGCAGTGGGTGAGGGAAAGCCCTTCAGTGTGAAGATAGAGTAGGGGAAGGAGAGTGGACTGAAGGCCCCCCTGTATCCAAGACACTGACGTGAGGTCAGCAAAAGGATAGGTAAAGCCTCAAAACTTAAGTTGGGGCCACTTCACAGCCACCAAGAAGGTGATTATATATAAAAAAAAAAAAAGGGGGGGGTGGGGAGAGGGAATAAGAGTGGAGAAACTGGAACCCTCATCCATTGCTGGTGGCAATGTAAAATGGTGCAACCACCATGGAAAATACCTTAGCAGTTCCTCAAAAAGTTAAACATTACATAAAACCCAACAATTCTACTCCTAAGTATATGCCCAAAAGAATGGAAAGCAGAGACTCAGATACATGTGCGCCAATGTTCATTGCGGTGTTATTCACAGTAGTCAAAAGGTGGAAACCACCCAAGTGTCCATCAACAGGTAAGTGGATAAACAAAATACACTATATACATACAATGGAATACTATTTAGCCAGAAAGAGAAATAAAGTTGTGATACACACTATGACATGGATAAACCTTGAAAGCATGATACTGAGTGAAATAAGTCAGGCACAAAAGGACAAATACTGCACCATTCCAGTGACACAAAATATCTAGAACAGACAAATGCACAGAGACAGAAGTTTGTTCATGGTTACCATGGGCTGGAACTGGAAGGTACAGAGTTTCTGTTTGAGGTGATGGGAACGTTCTGGAAATACACAATGGTGATGATTGAAAAAAATAAAAGAAAGCCAAGCTGGGAAGGGCTTCACTGAGGGTCCCTAAGGGATGGAGGAAGAGGCCATTCTCAGATATTTGCATGTCATTTGGACCACGGGAGTAAGGACTTGCAACAACGCTTCATCAGCACCACCTGAGCCATCAAACTGCCATCACCTCCCAGGTGAGATGGCAAAGTCTTATGGGGTAAGAGGCTGTCTATAACCAGGTCTTCCCAATTCCAGACTTCCAACTCCTGGCTGCAAGAAGTGCTTCTTTCTAGGTGCTGAGTCTTCCAGTTGGTGCCACGTAGATTCAGTTTAACTCTGCTTAGGAGACTATAGAGCCTGAAAGCCAATGAGGAAAATTTCCAAATAAAGATGGAATAAATTAATTGATTTCCATGAAGTTCATGTTTAGAATCCAGGAAGCACGTACCAAAGGTCTCCAGGGTCCATGTCTAGCCCAGCACCTGCGTGACCTCTCTCAGCTTTAGAAGCACCTGAACCCCTTCCTGCCTAGAAAGTGCCACCCGTGTAATTAGGTGACACTCTCCAAACAAGGTAGACTGTTCTGTTGAGCTGGATGTGTGAGAAAACAGCTATAATGTGTCTTGTTTTAGAACTACATCTGACCCGTTCTGACGGGTCCCTGGTGATCCATAAAATGCTTGCCTCCTAAGGAAGAACTTAATGAAAGTCAGCCGTAAATCACCATATTTAACATTTCATTTGTTTACTCTGCACCTGACTTAAAATTGTTGGTTGACCTTGTCTGACACGTGTTGAGATCAGCTTGGCTTACTTAGTGACGTCCAAGATGCCAGTCCATGGCACTCACCCCCACCTTTGGAGACTCCCTCCCAACTCCAGTCTGCTTTGGGGGTAAAGGATGAACTCTCCCAGTGAGATCTAACCCAATGTTTCATCTGATTCTTTCACCAAGGAAAAATGGAGTGAAGCCCAAGGAACCAAACCTGCGTTGCTGCACTATTTTTGTAGTAACAACCCAAGGTGAGAAACTTGAGAAAACCAAGTGAGAATAATCATTTCTACGATTTTCCACTTAAAAACAAACAATAAATAAATAAAACCAAGAGTTAGAAAACCACCATTCTGAAGTTTAGCCCATCCCCCTGGGTGGTTTTTCTGTAGACAACTCCTCCTGGGGCGGGGGGACACAGAGGGATGGTGCAGAGGAAGGGGCTCTGTGGCAGGTAATGGCGATCAAGATGGATTTTGTTGGTTCTTCCATCCATCCTGCTGGGGAATATTCAGTCAGTTCTTCCAATGGCCGGGTCACCTACGCCATGATCCTGAGCAGTCTCCGGGCCAGTGGAGGTAAAACCTGCCGATCAGCATCAACAAAGCTTCTCGTATGTCTGAAATGAGGCATTTCTTAAAAGCCCTAGAAAAACAAAATGACTTCGGGACTTCCCAGTTCTGGGTCTAAACAAAGCTATTTTTATTAGTCATTTCAGGTGTATTTTTCATCCAGATCTGAAGGATTATGCTTTAAATCTTCTTCCGAAGTAAAAAGTGGGGCACCATATCCCCGAGAGGCACGGTAGACGGTGGAACCGAGGTTTAAAGGATATTTTCTATATCGTAGGAGTCTCTGGGTGGTACAGGTGGTTCATATACTTGGCTACTAACCAGAAGATTGGAGGTTTCAGTCCATTTACAGGCAGCTCAAAAGAAAGGCCTGGCAATCTACGTCCAAAAACAGCAGCCACCGAAAACCCTGTGACACACAGTTCTCTTCTGACACACATGCGGTAGCCATGAGCTGGCATCGGCTTGATGGTAACTTTTTTTTATATTTTTCCCCATGTCATGGTGGCAGATAACATAGTTCACACACTCCTATGGAAAGACAAGTCCTTTTTTGGGTGAATTTTCATTTGTCATAATTACTACATGCCTTTCTTTGAAAATGACCATCTGCTGTCCATGCTGGTTCTAACGATGAATAAACGGTCTTTTTTTTTTTTTTTTTAATGCAGAGTGGTCCCGGGCTGCACTTCCCTGAGAAGCAATGATCACCTTCCTCCCCCTTGTCAAAGTGTGGAACTGTGACAGGTGATAGGTGGAAGAAAAGACCCACGGTCTAATGAATTTGGGAAATGCTGGATCGAGGAAAAGGTAACCAGTTTCTTTCCTAGGACTCCCTGGGGTCCGTCCCATACTGATACCACTTCCTGTTAATTCCGACTCATGGCGACCCCATGTGTGTCAGAGTAGAACTGTGCTCCATAGGGTTTCCAATGGCTGATTTTTCAGAAGTAAATCTCCAGGCCTTTCTTCCAAGGTGCCTCGGGGTGGACTCGAACCGTCAACCTGTCCATTAGCAGCTGAGTGCCTAAACCGATCGCACCACCCAGGGATTCCTCTGTACTCACGTGCCCTGGTACAGGAAGCTGGAAAGGAGCATTTGACAACTGCGTGTCCACACAGACTTCTCCAGGGAACATGCTGAGTCCTCGCCGTCCCCAGACCCCACGCTGACCTAGTGACACACTGACCTAGTGAGAAGACCTCTCCTCTCCCTCAGAAATCGGGGAGTCATGTGGAAGAACGTCAGAGGCCGCTTCTTTCAGCATGAAGCGTCACAATTTTTATTGCCAGAACATGTTAAACAACTGTGTCTGCAGTGATGTGAGCCCTCTAGGAAATCTGCACTTGGCTTCTCTCAGCCCTGAGCCTTCTGACTTTCACACTTCTCAGCTATTAAAGATGTGCTCTGGGGCAGACGTTAAAATACAAAACGGGTTCTCAACAACATGATATCGGCATCTGATAAAGCTTTCTGTGTTCACCAGTTTTGTAAGAAGAAATTCTGTTGGAATGGAACGTTTTATTCACGATTCTGGAATAAATTATTCCAAAGTGGGGCTTGTGTTCGGCTTAATGTCTCCACCTCATACTAACTACGTGAACAGAGAAGAAAAACATAATCAAAATGCCGAGGAGAGGCCAAAAGGAGTGTGGAGAAATTTACGGGGAAAGTGCATAGACAAGGGAATTGGTGTGCCCCAGGAAGAGAGCTCTACGCTGTCTTGAAGAAAAGCTTTTCAAGTTACAAGTAACGTTATTTATACCACCACTTGCAAATGAGGAGTCCAATATAGGTATCAAAGATTTTTTTGTTGTTATGTCCACTTGGGAGCATGTCTTCAATAGCACCATGTCTAAGTTTCTATTTTAAAAATTCAAATGTGCAATCCAAATAACACCCTGCTGTTCATTAAAAAATAAGTCACAGCAAGCAGCTGATTGGTACCCATATCAGGTCTGGGAAAATTTTACAGAAACCTCAAAAAAAAAAAAAAAAAAAAACTTACTTGGGCTTTGGTGTGATTCTGTGGAATATAGAACATTGACTTAAAACCATCTGAGCCAACGTGGAAGTTCTGTTCTTTAGGATGGGGATGAATCAATGCTGGTAGTAAAATTAGAATTGGGTGTAGGATACACGGATTAATACTCTAAAAAAATAATAACTAAGCAGAAATTCCTGAAGGAGAGGTGTGTATATCCTGACTGTTCAGAGGCAATGAGATTTTGGAAAAACAGGGCACTTTACACAGTGATTACTGTACCGAGGCCGTAATGTTTTACTAACACAAATGTGTGAGGTGACCCTGGAGAGCAACAATAAAACAAAACTTTATAATGGGCTTAAACAGCCAACAAGGTTCTTCTGCGCCCATGTTGTCTCGCCAAACGGATAGGTTTACTCGGTTACAGAGTTGGGGCGACTCTTTCTCCGTGGCCTCCATCTAGAGCCTTTGAGGGGTGAAATTCCGTCGGAATTGCCTCAAATCCTGTGGCATTCTTGATGGAGAAGATAATGTGTGTGACCTTTTCACAGCTGTCTTGGTTTTTACGCAGCTCATTCAGCACCCCCGCCCCGCTCTGTAAGATGGAGGTCAATTAAACAAATTATGAACTACGCAGGGACTGAACCCTGGGCCCGATGGCAGTGCCAACCTCCCAGGCCGTGCGCCCTCTCCCCGAGGTGGGCCGCCGGGCCAGCTCCGTCGCCACCGCTCGCCCTTCCATTTCCAAATGGGTCTGGAAACGGCTCTGCAGATGGCCTCGTATGTTTTACAGGAAATATTACTTAAACATTGAAAAGGATCACGTTTCTCCTGTTAGGAATTACAAATCTGGATTTCATTTTCTCTCTCGCTTTTTTTCCTCCCCTCCAAACCCTGGGAAAAAATGTAACTGTTATATATGACATGCGGGCGGCATTTGGGATTTTTTTCATACACCCCGAGCACTCGCCGGCGCACTCGCTCTGCCTGTGTATTTGCACATGTAACACACATTTAACATAAGACACAGGCACACGGCTACTCACAATCATGCCGCTTTGTTTACTGGTAAACGTAACAGCAGGGGAGGAAGAAACTGGCTTTGGAAATCTAGAGGCCCGGCTCTTCTCTTTCTTTTCCTTTTTGTAATCTTCGGCAGTGTAAGTCATCTCTCCACGCGTTGGGATCACTGGCACAGGAGGTGCTGCTCTGCATCCCCTCCTCTGATGCACTCTGTGTGGCTTCCTGACACCTGGGGAACTCCCACCACCGGGAAATGATCTGTGTCCATAAAGGACTACACAGTTGCAGGGCAACAGAAGCAGCCCTGTTTCCCCGGGCAGTGTCCACACTCCCCCAGGGTCTGAATGGAAAGGTGGTGGAGTAAGCTCCCAGGAACCTCAGCTGGGGGTCTTTGTCAAAAGCCCACTTCCCAGTTCGTAGAAAACAGTTCTCAACAAGGGGTGCTGGCTCAGATGGGCTCCTGCTGAACTGGGAATGCCAACCCAGCAGCAGGGACCAGGGAAGTCTCTGGAGGTCCCCTCCTTCTGGTCACCCACTATGGGAGGGCTCAGAGGGGCCAGGCCCAGCTGAGCCAAGGAGTGGCACTGCCCCTCGGCCCTGCCCACACTCTGAAACCTGCTATGCCGGTTTGCATTTGAATGCTTCTCAGGCTGGGGGAAAGTGCCGCCCCCCCAGCCCCAGGCAGCAGCACAGTCCCTGAGACACAGAATTCAGAGGTCTCTCAACCCTGCTCTGATCGGATGGCAGCTGCTGTCTGTGCCCAGCTGTGCATGCTGTGCCTGAGGAAGCGGGGTCAGTGGGAGACACCGTTAACTTGCAGCTGGTCCGTGGAAGTTCAAATGTATGGCTGCAACAGGACCGGGACCTTGGCCTAGGGGTCTGCGGGGTCTGTGGGCTTGTGCACTGCCTGCTGTGATTTTCCCCTCCGATGACACAATAACAAAGGCCATAGCAGTACACCAGTAAGGTTCTGGCTTCCTGAGCTCCAGCCCTTCCCCTGAAGTCCTCAAGCCACCTCTCCAGGCAGCCGGCCCCCACGGCCTTGCACCCCTAGGCATCCATACCTCTGCAGTCACAGGGAGCCACTGCCCAAGTCTCTATCTTGTTCTAATCTCATCCATGCTTCCTGGGAAAGCGCCTCCCTCCTCCTCTGCCTCTCCTGCACCTGTTTGCCTCCCAGACCTCAGCCCTGGAGGTTTGTGGGACCCCAGACGGCCCCACACTGCCGCCCGCATCCCTCTGCTCAGCGTCCCCAGCTTCCTCTGCACACGTGGGTTCCCCAGCTGAGAGGTCCCCCATACAGTGCTGTCAGGGCGGCAGCCCAGGCCCAGAAGCCACCTGGGGGGTGCACGGCCAGGGAGCCGCATGGCTGGTGGTGGCCCCTCTACCCTGCCCACTAGAGACATCCGGGGGTGCGGAGACCACTGGGCGTCTGCTGGCTATGCCTTAGGATCCTGGTGATAGTCAGAAGGAGGAGAAGGCAGAGCTGTCCGGGGATGTGAACACAGGGCCAGAAGGAAATGAAGCCACAGCTCCTGTTCCTGGGGACCCCAGCCCACCAGGCCGGACCCTCTGAGTGCCCATCTTGGAAGCCCATTTCACCCAGGACAGGCAGCTGCCCTCCCAGAGCCAAGCAGCACAGAGGCTAAGACTGGAAAGACACTGTGTTATGGGGCCCTCACACCCAGCAAGTGAGGAGTCAGAGCAACATCTGCACCCCAATTGCCAAGGAGGAAACCGAGGCTGCTGTTTTGTGTCAGGACTGCACCCACGCCCAGGCTGCCGGTCCCCACCCCACACTGCATCCTCTGCTGCGTGGTGGCCACACACTAACTCACCCAGAGCCACCACTAGGGGCACCTCCTCTTTGGAAGCCGCTGAACCTACTGCAGCAATGGCCAACTCAGGAGGCTCAAGGTGGGGAGAACCCAGGCCCTGTCAAGCGCAGCTTCGGTATGGTTTCAAGGGGCCTCTCACTACCGTGGAATGATGCCTTCAAACCCCTGTAGGGTGTGTGTGCCCAGAGCTCTGTCCCTTGTCCCTGTCAGACCCCAGGGTTTTAAGCATAATTTTCATGATGTGAATTTGAAGAAGGGTCAAGAGAACTGGCACTGTTAGGGGTGAAATATTTGGAATTGTTTAAAAGAAAGCTGAAAGCGCTCCAATGATCCCAAGCGCTCAAGCGGCTGATGGTTTAAGCGTGACTCCACTCACCTGATAATGATGGATTTGGGGAAAGAGAGACCATCTGCATATGAGCTTCACACACACTAAGTGATAAGCTGTGGAGAACAACTGCACACACAGTGCTTGCAAGCATACATGTAACATGTATGTACACATACATGTAACGGGCACATACTCGACCCGAAATAAATACTTCCTGAATAAATGCATAAGAGGAAGAATATACCTGTAAAACCGTCTGGTTGCATAGTTTCACTAGTTTATGTTAATTTATTTTAATAATCTATTTTCAGTAAAGTTGTTTAATTTAATTTAAATTCAACTTAATTTATTTTAATTTCGTTACGTTAATTTTTTGCTGGAAGCCAAGGCACCGGTATTTCAAACATCAGCAGGGTCACTCATGGTGGACAGGCTTCACTGGCACTTCCAGACTAAGACAAAACTCCCTCCCCCCAAAAAACGAAACCCATTGCCATTGAGTAGATTTTGGCTCATCGCAGCCCTATAGGACAGATTAGAAGTGCCCTCATAGGGTTTCCAAGAAGTGGCTGGTGAATTCAAACTGTTCGCCTTTTGATTAGCAGCCAAGCCCTTAACCACTGTGCCACCAGGGCTCCAGACTAAGGCAGGCTAGGAAGAAAGGCCTGGCAATCTACTTCTGAAAATTAGCCACTGAAAACCTTATGGATAGCAATATACCAACAATCATGAAGATGGTGCAGGACTGGGCAATGTTTCCTTCTGTGATACGTATGATGCTACGAGTTGGAGCTAACTCAACGGCAGCTAATAACAACAGCAACACGACAAATACAAAAAGCCTTTCCTCTTGTTCCTCTGAGCTGCTTCTTGAAACTTAAATGTTTTGTTACAACTTCATGACATTTTCATAAGATGAAAATCAGACAGGGCAGGTTTTTCCTTGAGCAGACGTTCTATTGATTTTGGGGTGCAGAGGAGCCTGCAGGTGGAAGGAAGTGCACCCCTGGGCACCCACAGTCATCAGTGGTTCCCCAGCTTGGCTGTTCACTTCCTCCTGATTGGTTTCTTGTGGGGAGAAAAAGCAGCAGCAGAGAGCAAGCTGGCAATGGGTACAGGACAGCCTCCTCCCCCCTTAACTTCAGGTCCCTTGCATTTGTCTGCGCCACAACCTCAATGTGCTTTCTGGAACTTCACTATAAACCCATGGCCCACTGAGCAAATCATAAGGAAAGAGGCTTGTCTGAAACACAAATAAAGGGGATCCCAGGACCCACTCTTCTGGCATTAACTGTCACACCCTCAAGGGCTATGTCTCACAGATGTAGGGTTGGTGATGGGGCATCTTCGCTTAACCCTTAAAATGGAACCCCCCACATGGTGACCATGCTCCTGTATGCTGCCTCAACTGGGTGCTTTCCAAGAGCAGACAAAAGAATCACCCAGAGCTGTCCTGACTCCACTTGAAGGATGAATCCTGAGCAGCTGCTGGAGAAAGGGGTTCCCAAGGCCTCTGAGCCCCTTCCTGGTGCCTGCGCCATCCTGGAGAACACACATGCTACAGGACTGGTAATGCCAGCTTTGATCTGTGCAGACACTGCTGGGAGGTGAGGTGCAGACAGCAATCAGAGAGAGCACACATCTGAATTCTAGAACCAAACTAAAGAAAAGCAGCATCATGTCACCAGGAGTCCAGGAAAGGGCTCAGCCTAGTGCTAACGTTCTGGATCTTTGTTGCCTGATATCCCAGCTCCAAGACCTTGGCTTCTAAACACTTGGCACTTCCATAATCCTAAACTGCAATTGTCCACTGTGATGGAGCCTGTCTGCATGCTCAGCATGGTTATAGTTGCTCTAGGTACCAGATACAGGAGGAGGACCTGAGTGTTTGCTGTGAGGCTTGTCTCCCCAGCAGCCTTAGAGTGTCCCCTACCCCTGCATCCCTTCTACACAGCACACAGGCTTAGCAGAATCTTGGTCCGTCAAAGGTGCAGAGGGAAGCCTGGCTCGGCTGCCCCGCACACCCTTTCTGGAAGAGCAATGTGGTGTTGGAGGGGCGGCCGCCCTTAGGAAGCTGACTTCCTCATGGGGCTCTGGAGAGCCCCCTTACTGGCTTGAGCTGTTCTTTGAGGCAGTGATTCTGTTCTGCCTTAGGTCATTCACCTCCAGAAGCCATGAAACTATGAGCTGTGAAGAAGGAATTCCTCCATAAAGACGGAAAAAGGCATTTGGAGCACGTGTTGGGACCGGAACACTTAATGGGCAGGTGACAAATTCATGGGGTTTGTCTAGACTTCTGGCTAAAGGCACACGGATTGGCGGCAGGGAAGACTCCTGCCAGCGCATAGGCCAGCTGCTGGCAGAGATTCAAGGAGAAACTAGGTGGCAAAGTCCCGGAGCAGCCTCAGGTTAGAATGCAGATAGAACTTTGCCAAAATGTTCACGTTAACCGGTAGCCAGTTGCCAGCAAGCCGACTCCGACTCCTGGCGACCCCGCGGGTGTCAGAACTGTGCCTCCCAGGGTTTTCAATGGCTGGGTATTCACCGGGTCTTTCTTCCAAGGCACCTATGGGTGGCCTTGAATCTCCAACCTTTTGCTAGGCAGCCGAGCATGTTAACTGTTGGCACCGCCCAGCGACACCACATTAAGTGATAAAGAGACTTAAAATTAGGTTGAAATGACTTCACGCCACTCTACAAAAGCGTCTCCACCGTTGACACTGACTGGGCAGTTTGGTCACCGAGATTTCCTTGCAGCGTTTTAGACAGGTAAATTTACTTATGTAAATACAATGACTTATTGAAAAGAATGCAAACACTACAATTCACTGGAGAGCGCCTATTCTTTGGAATAAAAAAAATCCATCTCAGTGTCACCATTCTGACCTCCTTCCCAAGCTCTCCAAATTCTTTTAAAAATGAAAAAATGCTAATCTGCCTCATCAATAAAAACAGCGTGCCGCTTCAGAATATTCTCTGAGAACGATCACGAACTCCTGGCTGGTTTTCGTCAGTGCGAGAGTAATGTGGAATTGAGATTAGCAGGGTTTTCGACTTTTAAATAAGCCAAACAAGTACAAAAAAAAAATTTTTTTTAAATCTAAGTAAACATATTAAGCGTGGCAGGGGCAGGGAGCCGGGCAGGGAGAGGAGGTGGGCGGTGGAGCCGGAGGTGGGCGGTGGAGCCAACGGTGGGCGCTGCCAGGCTGTCTTTGTGTGCCTGCGCTCCTGGCACCTGCTCTGGTTGCCTCGCTGGCTGCCTTGTCAGGTGGCCCAACCCTGGACGCTTCACAAAAGGGACACTGCCCCCGTTCCTCCCCAACGGCTGGCCTCTTCTGTGCCCCGAAATACCTATCTTCCCCGTGTCCCATGGAAGAATGCGCCCTGCCGGTCCCTCCCACACTCCGCTATCTGCCTGAGCAGGCCACGCTCAGCTGGGATCTCGCTAAGGATCTCGCTTCCCTGGGCAAACACAGCTTCACCTGCCCCCCAAATCCCTCTCTCCTCCTCCTTCCCCAGGCCTCCCAGCTGAGCTCTGTTAATCAGGTGGGGACACAAGGTAACAGTGAAGTAATTCAGCCAATTAGGCCCTGAATGGTTTGCATCCAACAGCATTTTGTATTTCTGCAAATGTGTGAAATGCAAAATGTGCCCTCCAGCAAAACCAACAGCAGCCGTGTACTGGCGGCGTGTCAACAGATCCTGGGAGCGGAGGCCCTGACGGCTAATAGCGACGCCTGCATATGCCGGGGAGGCTGGCCTTCTTTATGCACCTCTCTGCGAGGAGAAGCAGAGCTGGGGGTCTTGGTGGCAGATGGGCCAGGGTAACGGGGATTGGCTAATCCCAGATCTGCATTCTCTTCTTCACGTAGCAACTGGGGGAAGATGAAGCCAGCTGTCAAATGGAAGACTTTCATGGTCTCCTGCACACAACAGCTGCACAGGCCCTGCCTGCTTGGTTCTAAATTATTAAACATCTTTTTAGTTTGTTCCAGCTGCAGGCATCAGTGTGTTTATGCAGCCTCTGTGCATCTTACATATGATTCTTTCTCCCCTCCTCTCATCAAAATGCTGTTTGTAAAAGTCATTATCCCATCTGTGCCCCAGTTTGGCCAAACAGCCGAAGACAAATCCGATCCCATTCTCCTTCCAGGACAATTTGGGAGTTGAAGATGATTGCAGTGACTTGAGACTTCAGGGGTTTGCTGCACTCTTTCTGCCACCTGTAAGAGGTGATAGCATCAAGGCAGCTTGGGAGGCTGGTGCATAATGGGGGCTCTGTAAGTAAGATTCCAGTGTTGTGCGTTTGTAGCTTTAGAGAAAACACACAGAGAATCGAGGTTGGCCCCCAACTGCCAAGGTGTTTCAGGGCTCCCTCAGGGAGCAAGGGTGAGGGCGAACCTTATCTAAATCACTGCTCACTAGCAGCACCTGTCCCTGAAGCTTTCAAGCACAATAATATTGTTATTATTTCCTGTTCCCATGAATATGCACGAACAGGTCTGAAGGGCTGTAGCTGAATGGGCTACTTTGGCGGGGAAGTCGCGGAGGCCCAGCTCCTGGACGAGGCCCGGCCAACGGGAAGCGGTGCTGTCATAGCTGGCCCCAGGCAGGGCGAAACTGGGCCTGATGTGTTCATTATTCTCCCGAACGCAAAATGATTTGTTGGAAGTGGCTGCTTCCTGCGGGATGGTGTGGCCGCAGCCAGATTCCAGCACAAAGCGCAAGTCACCAGCAACAGTTGCTTTGTCTTAGCCAGCGCTGATTCCTGTATCCAAAGCTCGCAGCGCTCTGGGGGGCAGAGGCATCAAGCTGGGCACCGAGTGGCACCTCTGTCCTGCTCCTCAGGCCTTTCTGGGAGCCCAGAGCTCCGGGTGCTGGTACTGAGGAGACCCAGACCTGGCCGAAGGGCAGCTACTTCACTGGCCAGGTCTGCGTCCTTCCTGGCCCCTCGCCCCCCTGCCATGTGCTCCCTAGCGTGGCCAGGTTGTTCCTGGTTTATTTGTAACCAAACGACAGACTAGTGCTTTGACTGGCTGCATAAAGTTATCTGAATCTTGTATTTCCTGAGGCGTCTCTATCCACCATCACCCTGGCCCTCCCTCCCCTGCTAGAGCGAGCTTAGAACAGTGCCAAAGTGGGGCTCTCCTCCCCTGCCAATAGGTGGCTTCCCAGAGCCTCCAAATTACTAGCAATATACTTCCAAACTGGGGAGTAGAGAGAGGCCTGCCAGGCCCTGGAACCCTCCCAAACCCAGGCAGTGTTGGTGAAAAGGACTCCAGGGATGCTAAAGAAAGGCCAGAGAGAAGACTTTGCCTGTTCGGGGACTGGGAACAGGCAGGGGAACAAGGGCTGCACCCCCAAAGTCTGGGAGGACAGGAAAGGTACCATCATAGGATCCCAGTAATAGGGTTATGACAGGGCAAGGCAGCTCACAGGGACAAGGACACAGAGGATTTCAGGATTCTGGCTGTCCCCTGGAATACCTCCTCTCCTGAAAACACCCAACTGTCAAGGCCAGGTCACACAGTGCAGCGCTCCCAGCCCCTGTGGCAAGATCCCCTTGCCCTCAAGAACAGGGACTGCTTAAATGTTAGACAAATTTGCACTTTTTTTTTTCGTGGTATAAAAATACACAACAAAATATTTTCCAATTCAACAATTTTTACGCATATCATCCAATGACATTGATTAAATTCTTCGTGCTGTGTAACCCTTATCACTATCCTTTTCCAAATCATTCCACCACCATTAACATGAACTGTGCCCCCTAAAAAGTCACTCTCCTTTCCCCACTCTTCCCCGCCCTGGTAACCGCTAACAACCTTTGGTTTCTGAATATTGGCCAATTTCAGGTAAGTGGGATCCAACAACACTTGTCCTTTTGCGACTGGCGTATTTTGCTCAGCAAGAGTTTTCAGGGTTCGTCCATGCTGTGTGCTGTGGCGTGCAGCAGGGCTTTGTTTCTCTGTCACATGCGTATGTACCGCAAGTTATTGATCTATTTATCGGTTGATGGGCATTTTGGTTGTTCCCACCTTTTGGCTATTGTGAAAAGTGGTTCAGGGAACGTCAGTGTCCTTGTCACGTTCTCAGTTTTGTTTTCCTTGTCCTGTGAGGCAGGTCTGCACCACTGGCCCTTCTGCGGGCCAGGGCTGTGTCTTGCAAAGTAGGACCTGGCAATCATCACAGTGACTATAAAACGTCACTTAGTGGGCATGGAGTTTGCTCAGAAATCTCTTGCTGAAGTACTCAGCATTTATGGAACTTCACTTCCTTTAACCGCAGCTGGTGAAAGGTTTCTCTATGTCCAGTCTCCAAGGACAATGAGGAAACCAAAATTTCCACGGATGTAAACTCCAGATCTGGCTGGATTTGAGGACAGTGATTTCTCCCCTTTACGAGGCAGCCCACGGCCTCGGTGAGCTGGCTCTAAGTGGGCAGGGGTGGCGGCGGGGAGGAGGGTGCCCCCTCCCCAGGGCTGGGGGTGCAGAAGGAGCCCAACCTCATACTAGACAAGGGACTCTTTTGTTTTCCTTCATTTTTAATTAGCCTCCTTTTTAATGACCTAAGAGTGTCAAAAGGTGCAAAACACAGCGCAGCTTTATTCCCAAGTAGGTGTTTGCCTTTAATCTCCACGGCTGAGCACTGCCTGGAGGAGGCTCTGCTGTAGGGGTGGCAGCTCGAACGGGCTTTGCCACCCCGGGCCCGCAGTCCCAGGGCACTCCGCCTGCCAGGCGTCGGGCGTGGTGGGCTTTGGGAGTTGCCCAGATGGGCCAGGAAGCCCAGGGCCCAGAGCAGCTGCCTGCATCTTAGTACAACCCAGTGTGCCTCTCACCAGGCCTCCTGCCGGCTTCTCCCACAGTCGCAAAGGAGCAAATCGGGAGCACCACCCACAAGGGAAGCAACAGTGCAATGGCCCAAGTGGGGACAAGTGGTCCTGCTGCGGTCATCCCTCCACCACTGCCTCTCTTCTCGTGCCTTGTTTCTTTACTTCCTGCATCAGCCTCAGTGCACAGGAGGGACCCCAGAACCACACAGGGGTCAAGGGCTGAGATATGAGGGCCACTTCAGGCTCTAAGACTTTTTTTCTTAGCCTGTGTGCACACCGTGTGTGTGTGTGTGTGCGTGCGCACGCATGCCTGTGTGTGTATACATGCTGTGTGTGTGTATATATACTGTGATATGTACGTGGGTGCCTGTGTGTGTGTACATGCTGTGTGTGTGCATACATACTGTGGTGTATACACGTGTGCCTACGTGTGTGTTACATGCTGTGTGCATGCATACATACTGTGGTGTGTACGTGCATGCCTCTGTGTGTGCGTATACATGCTGTGTCTATGTACATGTGTACTTGTGTGTGTGTGTGTGGTGTGTGTGGCCTGCATGCACACCTGTCCCAGCTCTGGCTCCTGATTGCAGCCTTAAAGACACTCTACTTTGCATGTGTACGAACCCCATCTCATTAGACTTCTCTAGCAAACAGCTACCACCAAGGGGGAAGGGAACCCTCTCCAGTGGGTAACAAAGCCGGCATTCACATGAAATCTTCTTGGATCCTGATGCCACCGGTGTGGGGCAGGACGCTGATATCACAGGCTTCCCAGGGCACGTCCGACTCCCTGTTGGCCTCACCAGAGACAGCCTCAGTATTAATTCTGTGGTATTTTATAGTGTGGGTAAGTATTCCCTGTGGGCCAGGCTCCAACCACATCACTCACATTTGTTTATGATCAAATGCAGTGAATAAACAGGGTGGGCAGAGGTGAAGGCTGGCTCAGGGATGTAAACCACTGAGCACTCAACCTCAAACCATTCCGCCTAAACCTCACCCCCCTGTCAAACCACGTTCAGTGCTCCCTTCCCTTCCTGCCACCACAGCATCTGAGTCTATACCGACACAGTGACCCATCCTTCCGAGGGGTGCTTGTGAAAACCTCAGGCTCACCCAGGTAGATGTATTTTGGGGTCCTGGGCTGAGTGAGCAGGCTTTGGAGGTCCTCTGTAACAACAAAGCAAAGAAGCAAGGTTCTGTCTTCAAAGACTTTTTGACAAACTCCCAAATCATGAGCAAGTCCCAACTCCAACCTCTGTTTCACTTTAAGAAATCAGACGAGGGTGACATTTTGAATGGACGTCAGGATCTAGCGGGATTGCTTCCTGGGTAGATAGGTACATTACATACATACATATGCACACACATCAATAAAAACAGGCTTGTGGCTTAGGTTTGTGTGCACAGGTAATTTCCATAAAAATTAATATTCCTGACTTTACTGGAACTAAATAATTAAGGAAGAAAGTATATTACAATAATAAAATTATCAACAGAGTTTTGACAAGCAGTCACGTGCTTGTAAATGAAATTTATTTAGGTGCCACTCAAACCAGTCTAATTAAGAGGTACAGAATGCATTACCAGATGGTTCCTGTTTAGTATCTCTTTCCTTTAGAGAACAAGGGGATTCACAGGAGCACTACCTAGCACCCGAAATGCCCAGCACCCCAAGCCCCCCAAAGCAACACCCCACCATGATGTTCCTATGCTTGACGTGTCTATCTTGTAAAACCTAGCTGCCAAACACATGTACAATGTAAATTCCAGCAATCACTAGCTAAAAATAATGAAATGGAGAGACACCCGCCGTGGGAATATCAGGCTTTAGAACCCGGACTTAGGAAACAAGTTAATAAAAACGTGTTCTTAGATGTTGTTGTTGTCAGTTGCTGTCAAGTTGATTCTGATTCATAGCAACCCCATGTGTTGTTGGTTGCTGTTGTCGATCCCAACTCATAGCAACCCTGTGTGACAGAGTAGAACTGCCCCATAGGGTTTTCTTGGCTGCAACCTTTACGGAAATAGATCGCCAGGACTTTCTCTCATGGAGCAGCTGTGTGGGTTCAAACCACCAACCTTTCGGTTAGCAGCTAAGCACTTAGACGTTTGTGTCACCAAGGTTCCTTGCATCCTTACCTACTGTTTGCTAAATTCTCTCACTCTGCCATGGAGTCCTTGAGCAGCTGAATTTGGGGAGTCAGATAGCTCATGGCTGGTCAAGACACTCTGTGATCTCTTCACTCCTTTCCAGAAAGGACCACCCTTGCCTACTCTCAACTTTAGCGCTCCTAAGCTCCTGTCCAGAAACAGCTCAGTTTTGCTGTTGGTTGAGAGAAATAATTCATCCACACTGCGACATCAGCAAAATTCGTCATTTACGAACTCACCATAAGTAATTCACATGTACATTCATCATAACATAAAGCTGACAGTAACTGAGTGCTTACTATGTACTAAGCATTATTCTAAGAGTTTTAGATGTATTGCTGATTTAGTATTTAAGGTGAGGTAGGTACCACTAGTATTCCCATTTCACGCATGGAGAAATGGAGCCACAGAGAGGTGAAGTGACTTGCTCCAGTTCACACAGAAGGCATGGTTTAAACAAGGTGCGTGCTCTTCACCACTATGCACACTGCTTTTCTGTAGCATAAACATGTTGTTGCTGGGTGCCGTTGAGTCAGTTCTGACCAATAGCGACCCTGTGTACCACAGAATGAAACGCTGCCCAGTCCTGCACCACGCTCACAATCATTGTTATGCTTGAGCCCATTGTTGCAGCCACTGTGTCAATCCATCTCCTTGAGGGTCTTCCTCTTTTTCACTGACCTTCTGCTTTACCTAGCGTGATGTCCTCCGGGGACTGGTCCTTCCTGACAACATGTCCAAAGTATGTGAGACAAACTCTCACCATTCTTGCTCTAAGGAGCATTCTGGTAGTACTTCTTCCAAGGCAGATTTGTTCGTCCTTTTGGCAGTCCATGGTATATTCAATATTCTTCGCCAACACCACAATTCAAAGGCATCTATTCTTCTTCCATCTTCCTTATTCATTGTCCAGCTTTCACATGCATAAGAGGCAATTGAAAACACCCTGGCTCCGGTCAGGCGCACCTTAGTCTTCCAGGTGACTTCTTTGCTTTTCAACACTTTAAAGAGTTCGTTTGCAGCCTATTTGCCCAACGCAATGTGTCTTTTGATTTCTTGACTGATGCTTCCATGGGTGTTGTCCATGGACCCAAGTAAAACGAAATGCTTGACAGCTTCAATCTTTTCTCTGTTTATCATGATGTTGCTTATTGGTCCAGTTGTAAGGATTTTTGTTTTCTTTTTGTTGAGGTGTAATCCATACTGAAGGCTGTGGTCTTTGATCTTCATCAGTAAGTGCTTCAAGTCCTCTTCACTTTCAGCAAGCAAGGTTGTGTCATCTGCATAACTGTTGTTAATGAGTCTTCCTCCAATCCTGATACCCCATTTTTCTTCATATAGTCCAGCTTCTCAGATTATTTGTTCAGCATACAGAGTGAATAGGTATGGTGAAAGGACACAACCCTGACGCACACCTTTCCTGATTTAAACCACACAGTATTAGTATCTCCTTGTTCTGTCCAAACAACTGACTCTTGATGTATGTACAGGTTTCCCATGAGCACAATGAAGTGTTCTGAAATTCCCATTCCTCACAATGTTATCCATAATTTGTTATGATCCGTGCATTCAGTCAAATGCCCTTGCATAGTCAATAAAACACAGGTATTCTCTGCTTTCAGCCAGGATCCATTTGACATCAGCAGTGATATCCCATGTCCTCTTCTGAATCCAGCCTGAATGTCTGACAGTTCCCTTTAGATATACTGCAGAAGTGGCTTTTGAATGATCTTCAGCAAAATTTTACTTGCATTCAATATTCATGATATTGTTCTATAATTTCCACATTCGGTTGGATCAACTTTCTTGGGAATAGGCATAAATATGGATCTCTTCCAGACAGTTGGCCAGGTAGCTAGCTGTCTTACAAATTTCTTGGAACAGATGAGTGAGCACCTCCAGCGCTGCATTCGTTTGTGGAAACATCTCAATTGACATTCTATCAATTCTCGGAGCCTGTTTTTTTGCCAATGCCTTTAGTGCAGCTTGAACCTCTTCCTTCAGTACTACCAGTCCCTGATCATACGCTACTGCCTGAAATGGTTGAACATTGGCTAATTCTTTTTGGTATAATGACTCTGTGTATTCCTTCCATCATCTTTTGATGCTTCCTCCATCTTTTAATATTTTCCCCATAGAATCTTTCAACTATTGCAACTCAAGCCCTGAATTTTTTCTTCAGTTCTTTCAGCTTGAGAAATGTCGAGCATGTTCTTCCCTTCTAGTTTTCTATCTAGCTCTTTGCACATGTCATTATAATACTTTGTGTTCCCAAGCCGCCCTTTGAAATCTTCTGTTCAGTTCTTTTACTTCATTTCTTCCTTTTGCTTTAGCTGCTTGATGTTCAAGAGCAAGTTTCAGAGTCTCTTCTGACATTCTTTTTGGTCTTGTCTTTCTTTCCTGTCTTTTTAATGACCTCTTGCTTTCTTCATGTATGATGTTCTTGATGTCATTCCACAATTCGTCTGATCTTCGGTCATTAGTGTTCAATGAGTCCAATCTCTTTCGAGGTGGTCTCTAAATTCAGGTGGGATATACTCAAGGTTGTATTTTGGCTCTTGTGGACTTGTTCTAATTTCCTTCAGTTTCAACTTGAACTTGCATATGAGCAACTGCTGGTCTGTTCTACAGTCATGACTGACGATATTGGGCTTTTCCATAGTCTCTTTCCACAGATGTAGTTGATCTGATTCTTGTGTATTCCATCTGGCCAAGGTCCATGTGTATAGTCACTGTTTATGTTGCTGAAAAAAGGTATTTGCAATGAAGAAGTCATTGGCCTTACAAAATTCTATCATGCAATCTCCAGCATCGTTTCTATCACCAAGGCCATATTTTCCAACTACTGATCCTTCTTCTTTGTTTCCAACTTTTGCATTCCAATCACCAATAATTTTATCAATGCATCCTGATTGCATGTTGATCAACTTCAGACTGCACAAGCTGGTAAAAATCTTCCATTTCTTCATCTTGGGCCTTAGTGGTTGGTGTGTAAATTTGAGTAATAGTCTTATTAACTGGTCTTTCTTGTAGGCATATGGATACTATCCTATCACTGACAGTGTTGTACTTCAGAATAGATCTTGCAATGTTCTTTTTGACCATGAATGCAACACCATTCCTCCTTAAGTTGTCATTCACGTATAGTAGACCATATGATTGTCCCAGTCAAAATGGCCAATATCAATCCATTTCAGCTCACTCATGCCTAGGATATCAATGTTTATGCATTCCATTTCATTTTTGATAATTTCCAATTTCCCTAGATAGTGGAATTCCAGATGACTTGTGGAATGACATCAAGGACATCATATATGAAGAAAGCAAGAGGTCATTAAAAAGACAGGAAAGAAGGAAAAGACCAAAATTAATATCAGAAGAGACCCTGAAACATGCTCTTGAACACAGAGTAGCTTAAGTCAATGGAAGAAATGATGAAGCAAAAGAGCTGAATAGAACATTTCAAAGGGTGGCTTGAGAAGACAAAGTATTATAATGAGATGTGCAAAGACCTGGATATAGAAAATGAAAAGGGAAGAACATGCTCAGCATTTTGCAAGTTGAAAGAACTGAAGAAAAAATTCAACCCTTGAGTTGCAATACTGAAGTATCCTATGGGGAAAACAGTGAACAACACAGGAAGCATCAAAAGAAGATGGAAGGAATACACAGAGCCGCTGTACCAAAAAAAAATTGTCCAAGTTCAACCATATCAGGAGGTAGCATCTGATCATGAACCAGTGGTACTTAAGGAAGAAGTTCAATCAGCATCGAAGGCACTGGCAAAAAAAAAAAAAAAGGCTCCAGGAATTGAGGGGATACCAACTGAGATGTCTCAACCAACAAATGTGGCATTGGAGGTGCTCACTCGTCTATGCCAAGAAATTTGGAAGACAAATGCCTGGCTAACTGACTGGAAGAGATTCGTATTTGTGCCCATTCCAAAGAGAGGTGATCCAAATGAATGCGGAAATTATCAAACGTTATCATTTATATCACACTCAAGTAAAATTTCCCTGAATATCATTCAAAAGCAGTTTGCAGCAGTACATTAACAGGGAACTACGAGAAGTCTAAGCCAGATTCCGAAGAGGATGTGGAACAAGGAATATCATAGCTGATGTCAGATGCATCTTGGCTGAAAGCAGAGAATACCAGAAAGATGTTTTCCTCAGTTTTATTGACTATACAAAGGCATTTGACTTTGGATCATAACAGATTATGGATAAAATTGGGAAGAGTGGGAATTCCAGAACACTTAATTGTGCTCATGTGGAACTGTACGTAGACCAAGAGGCAGTCATTGGAACAGAACAAGGGAATGCTGCATGGTTTAATTCAGGAAAGGTTTGTATCAGAGTTGTATCCTTTCACCATACTTACTCAGTCTTATGCTGAGCAAATAATCCGAGAAGCTGGATTATATGAAGAAGAACGTGGCATCAAAATCGGAGGAAGACTCCTTAACAACCTGTGATATGCAGGTGATGCAACCTTGTTTGATGAAAGTGAAGAGGACTTGAAGCACCTACTGATGAAGATCAAAGGTTATAGCTTTCAGTATGGATTGCACCTCAACATAGAGAAAACAAAAATCGTCACAACTGGACCAATAAGCAACATCATGACAAATGGAGAAAGTATTGAAGTTGTCAAGGATTTCATTTTACTTGGATCCACAATCAACACCCATGAAAGCAGCAGTCAAGAAATCAAAAGATGCATTGCACTGGGCAAAATCTGCTGCAAAAGACCTCTTCAAGGTGTCAAAAAGAAAAGATGTCACTTTATGGACAAAGGTGCCCCTCACCCAAGCCATGGTATTTTCAACTGCCTCATATGCATGTGAAAGTTGGACAATGAATAAGGAAGACCAAAGAAGAACTGGCAGACCATGGTATATTCAGTATTCTTCACCAACACCATAACTGTGAGAATGCATATGACTTAATTTTCTTTTGTATCTAGAAGATTCATTTTTCCTAACTCTTGGTGTCTTGACAGTTAGGGATATTTCTTTTTCATTGCCATATCTTTTTGTGAAGTTAATTAGTGGTTTGTTGTTTTTGTTGTTAGGTGCCTTTGAGTTGGTTTGAACTGTCCAAGAATAAGGGCATCATGCTTGGTAGAAGGCCAGGGACAAAAATGGAGACCCCAATGAGATGGGTTGGCACAGTGGCTGCAACAACGGGCTCGAACATAACAATGATTGTGAAGTTGGCACAGGACCTGGCATTCTTTCGTTCTGTTGTGCATATGGTCACTATGGATTGGAACAGATTCCACGACACCTAACAACAGTGTGACAAACCGCTAATGAATCTTAAAAAAGATATGGCAGTGAAAAAGAAATATTACTAATGGCCAGGACACCAAGAGTTAGGAAAAATAAGCCTTCCAGATACAAAAGTAAATTCATATTCATTCTCACAAGGCTGCTGGGCCTACTGTATATATACGCCAATGACAGCAGTGATGCACATTTTTTCACCAACCTCACTCTCCCCCCCAGGTGCTTTTGCAAGCGTGCTGCGTGCTGTGCTAATTTTTTTTACAGCAACATGTAAAAACAATTAGCGTAGTGCACTTAAGAAAAATACCTTATTTTCATAAAAATAAGGTATATATTGGTACACCTTTTTCAAAAGCATTTTGACAGCATCTAACCTATAGGGGTCACTATGAGTCGGAATTGACTCGACAGCACTGGGTTTGGTTTTTTGGTTTATCCTTAGGCTTAGAATATTTTTTCCTTTGGCCCTACAATTTGATTTCTGGGAATCTGTCCTATGGAAGAGGGCCCTGGTGTTGCAGTAGTTAAGAGCTATGGCTGCTAACAAAAAGGTTGGCAGTTTGAGTCCACCAGCCACTCCTTGGAAACCCTATGGGGCAAGTTCTACTCTGTCCTATAGGGTTGTTATGAGTCAGAATCAACTTGACAACAACAGGCTTGGTTCAGTTTGTTTTTGGTCCTACGGAAATAATCTGAAATTCAGAAAGGGGTTTATGTCTAAGCACATTCAGTGCAGAGTTATTTACAAACGCAAACATTCGGAATCAGCCTAACCACCAACAATAGGGGAAGGAATTCACAGATTTGGTCTACCTACCAAGGCTCCAGGAATTGACAGGATACTGATTGAGATATGTCAACAAATGGATGCGGTGCTGGAAGTGCCCACTCATTCACGCCAAGAAATTTGGAAGACAGCTACCTGGCCAACCAACTGGAAGAGATCCATATTTTTGCCTATTCCAAAGAAAGGTAAACCAACCGAATGCAGAAATTATCTAACAATGCAACAACAAAAACAACGTAAGTATAGGTAAGAAGTGGAGGTTAGCCTTATCCTGCTTCAAGGTCTCAGCAGTCTTCCCAAAAGCCCTCAAAGGCTCCCATTTGCCAGGAAAAGAAAACGGAATTAAAGTAATTATTGGAGCGTGATTGGTCTGACAGTCCCACTCCGGATGATGGCGGGGACAGATGAGCCCTCCAGAGCTGGCAGGTGGGTTTTGGGCCTGAGAGATGTTGGTGGAGAAGGAGCCTCAGAGGCTACAGAACTGGAGAAGCCCGGAGTGAGCAGGGGTGAGGTGGGAAATGGAGCCGGGGACACAGCCTGGGAAAGAAGGTCCCCTCGGCACAACGGCAGCAAGATGAGCCAGAGAAAAAGACAGCCAGTGAGAGAAGAAAACAGGGGGACAACGATGCCCTGGAGCTGAGGAGGAACGGAACCCTGAGACGTCTCCAACAACATCAAACCAGAGAGCAGACAAGGGGCATTTGCAAGATATGGCATTTTCGTAAGGCATTTCGTCTTTACGGGAGTTATTTCAGAAGTCAGATTGAAAGGGTTATTTTAGCACAAGGTTAACAAATTCATGGGACAGGAACCTACGTCTCACCTGCTGCAATGAAGGGACAAAAACCAATAGGACAGAGTGAACGAAGGGACAGCCAGCTCTTAATCAGGCATTTTACCTTTCTGTTCATTTTTTAAAGTGGGTACTGAAAATATGATCAAGTGATTTACTACGGTGAGTAAAACATCAGTAGTGTCTGTGAAATTTTCTAGAAGAATCAGGTAGCTGAAAATAAAGAACTGAAAACTTGCAATAATTCCAGAGTTACAGACATTCGCACTGTGATTTTAGATGTTACGTGATTGGTAACACAGTGAAACTGTGGGGCTGACGCCCCCTGTAAACCTAAACCTGTCCTTGTGGTTTTTAGGTGTCATCAAGAGTAGAACTGCCCCATAGGGATTTCCGGGCTGTAATCTTTACGGTAGCAGAACGCCACGTCTTTCTCCCACAGAGCCACTGGGTGGGGTCAAACTGCCAGCCTTTCAGTTCGCAGCCAGGGGCTTAACCATTGCACCACGGGGGCCCCTTACACACAAATCTAAGCAGCCATTATTACATGTGCCACAATAGCAGCACAAATGTTGCTGTCTATGTATTTCTATCTATCTGATTATCAATTGTGCCGTTTGTTCTTCTGGAAGAAACAGCAGGATTTGGGGAGCAAGGGGGTAGACGGGGAGAGGGCAATGATTATCTCAGGAAACCATTTTTCTGGGGACAACCTACGCTGGTTGGGTTGCAGTAATCCCAAGTGTTTGCATCTGATAATCCCAGATGTTTGCATCTGGTAATCCCAGGTGTTTGCATCTGGTAATCCCAGGTGTTTGCATCTGGTAATCCCAGGTGTTTGCATCTGGTAACCCCAGGTGCAGTAATTCCGGGCAATGTGCCGGACGTTGCTGTAACTCCAGGGATACAAGATGGGCATGCTGCACTTGGGACAACTTTTTCAAGCTTCTGGGACCCTCTAGTATTAACCTGTGACTATATTATCTCTCACCCAGCTTTGACGGCGAGAGATTTGCTTTTTCGCATACTTACAAAATGATTTTTTGCATTTTCCACAAGCATATTCAAAAACTCTTAAATGACATGGGTGCTTATGTCAAAACAAGAGCCCACAACTAATGAATTAGCTTCCACCCCCTCCCAGGCCCTGCTTCTGCACAGAGCACAAGCACTGGCATCCTCTGATGCCTTGCAGAGGCTCCCCACCTTCAGAGGAAGTACGGTTATCTGCACCTAGAAGTGGGCTCCGAGGGAGAAAGCTGTGACAGTCTGCTTGCGTAGAGATTTACAGCCTTGGAAACCCTATGGCGTCACTATGAGTTGGAATCAACTCAACGGCAGTGCTTTTTTGTTTTTTTTTAAGTGGACTCAAACATACCAAGAATTATGAAGATGGCACATGACCAGGCAATGTCTCCTTCAGTTGTACATAAGGTCACCATGAGCTGGAACCAACTCAAGGGCAACTAACTACAAAAAGAAGGAAGCACCTTACCTGCAGCACTTGTGCCTTGCTCTTTGTGGGGGAGGGGGAGCAGGGGAGCTGTACCCGTCTGTGTGCCACAGCTGGGCCCAGGCTTCCCCAGACCCACCATGCCCCACCGCCAGCCGCGCCTCTGCCAGCTCTTCCACTGTGCATGCCTAAAGCTTGGAACATTTTTGGAAACATTTCCTTGTCACTGCTTAAGTCCCAGCAAATTCCAATTTGTTGTCCTCATTCCATCAAATTACATTCGGTGCAGGCGTGTCAGCTGCATGTCATAACTTTCTTCTCTCTGCACTCTACATAATTTACTCCCAGCTTCATCTGAGACCAATTATTCACATGATAATTTCCCTCCACTAAGAAGGCAGCAGCCCAGGGCAGCCCAGTGGCCTCCAGGAGCAAGTCTTTGCAAACGGTGTCTAAGAGAGCACAGGCAGGTGACCACTGGCTGGGGCACACCTTTGCAGACCACACTGGGCCACTCAGTCCTCACTGGGTGGCAGAAAGCTAAGCTTTGGGGGGTGTAGGGTATTCCCAGGGGTGTGTTATTATGCCGTAGCAAGCAGCAATGCTCCCGTGGAAATGAGAACCAAAGCCCTTTGAGTGATCTGATTGGTGGAGGCCCCTACTGAAATCTGCCTCGTCTACACCATCTCAAACCGTCCCTCCATATTCCAATCAATCCCCTACCCTTGAGGTGCTTCATGGCAATAACTCTGTAAACCGTCAATAGACCTTCATACCTGTCCATGCCCCCTCCATGGTGGGCACCTTCACTTGTATTAATTAAACAGCCCTGCTGACAACGATGCCTCGTCTTGATAAACAAGAGAAGATTTTTCCAGAAGCCACAGTGCAATCTGCTTTCTGGAAGTTAGTTATTAGCTGCAGGCTTCTGCTTCCTCCACCCGCTTTTCACTTTAAAGGCAGCTGCTGCCACCGCCGAGAACACAATGACGGAGGGAGGTCATGGAGCACCAGTTGTGCATGAAAGATGTGAAAATTTACTGCAAATGAGACAAGAGCAGTAAATTCATTTTTATTCAAATTACTGTCATCATACATTACCACGTCTCCTGTAAACATTGTGCTTCAGACAGGGTGACAGCATATTATTATTTGTGAGATTATACTATTATTAAGCTATTAACATGTCACCTCCTGCTTGAAACAATGACTCAGCTTGGTTCTGCATAATAGGACAAGTGAGAGAGACAAGCGGAGGTGACAGAGAGGTTAGCTGTAAGGAGGCAGGCCGGGCGGAGAATGACAGCTGGCACTTGGAGACCCCCGTAATGAGGGGCCTGTGCATTTTTATATGGGGACCTTCGTCACCACATCACCACACCAGAGGTTGCACTCTGTCTCCTGCAGAAAACACAGCACCTCAATACCTGAAGTGGGAGGAAGCCGGGCAGAGAAGTGCCCCGCATGGGTATGCCGCCCCTTGTCTGATGGGATTTCCTTCTCATGGGATGTTTGTCTAATCCTGAGCTTTGCATGCTGTGCTTCTGAAAGAGGGCCTCTCCAGCCGCTCTGTGCTGTGACCCCCCCCCCCAAGACAGGGTCTCCCGGCCACCCCACTGCTCAGTAACTCCTGCAGCAGGGCTGGGAGTGGCCCCTTACCATCGGCTGCAGTGTCTGAGGGGTGACAGTGACACCTTTCAGGGCAGAGTCACTGTCCAGTCATCAGGACACACAGATGGCTTTGAATCTGGCTCTCCCCTTTTAAGTTGACAAATCCTCGTGACAATTCCGCCATTAGAACCAACCAATGAGTGTTCTTAAATATGTTTATTTCACTGGTGGGACTTTTGCTGTCTCCACCACAGCGATCCCAGCATCAGTGGAGACAGAACACCCTAACCCGATGGTCTGCGATAGCTTTTGCTAGATTTGTTGTTCACAAGAATTCAGCGTTGTCTTCTCCAACTCAGGAATCCCTGGGTGGTATAGTTAATCCACTCAGCTGCTAAATGAAAAGTTGGAGGTTTGAGTCCACCGAGAGCTGCCTCAGAAGAAAGGCCTGGCAATTTACTTCTAAAACCCAGCCATTGAAAACCCTATGGAGCACAATTCTATTATGATACACATAGGGTCCCCATGAGTTGGGGTCAACTCAACGGAAACTGGTTTGTTTGTTTGTTTCTTTGTTTTTTCCTCCAGTTGAAGGTCCATGCCTACACTGGAAAGAAGGCTCGAGCCACCCCGCAGGGCATCGGAGTGATAATTCCTGGCACGGACAACCCCGTCCAGCTCAGCACCAGCAGTAGCTGTTCTTGCTTTGGGCTCACAGCACTCCTCAGCCCTGCTCTGTGAGGTGGCTGTTAAGTTGAAAGACATTTATGTAAATTAAGTTTCTTTCCTTTCTCTCTTTTCCATGTTTTGCAGACTCTTGTGGACAAAGATGACATTTCGTGAAATCAAGAACAGAGCAAGTGCTGGACAAGTTTTGTTCTAAATTCCTCAGGAAGGAATCCTGTGAAGTAGGACAAATTTAGGGACCCATCAGTGTGTTACTAATGATCATGTTTTAGGTTTGATGAAGAAAAAAGAAGGAACAGCTCAGAAGGTTTTCACCCTGAAAGGCTGCGTCTTTGTATGGC
Organism: Elephas maximus indicus; assembly: GCF_024166365.1. NCBI lineage: Eukaryota > Metazoa > Chordata > Mammalia > Proboscidea > Elephantidae > Elephas > Elephas maximus. Next base: position 78,391,354 of record NC_064834.1, on the reverse strand, counting down.
GCATGCCAAAAGCTCCCGTGTTTACCCAGGCTACTTGGGCTCAGCTGTTAGAAGTGCCTTGTTCAAAACAGTATCCGAGGCTTTAAGAAGTTAACTTTGATATCTTGAAAGCTGTGGGTTGCATTTACTATTTTGTTAAACTGTCCTTAAACAATTCAGAAGCTGAGAAATTGGCCAGCGTGAACTGTCAACAGGTTATTAGCAAGACCTTTTCCCGTTTATAAAACTGTTTTCGTTCTCCTCAAACTACTTCTCTTAGAAGTCTGAAGAGCAGAGGCAGCACTTCCTGCCCACTCGCCCCGCCCCACCCCACCGTGTTTCTCTCCTCCCGTCCAAAATAATTTGCTCCTCTTTATTTAAGGATGAGGTCCTCACTCCCCAGACCCAGCCACTCCTTGGTTTCAGGGACCTGTTTTTCCCAACGGTCTCATCTCTCTGGTTGAAGCAATACTTCCAAATAACCCTTTCAGTCGCTCAGTCTGGGGGTCTCTCTCTAGCAATTAGTGTGGAGTGCACCCAGCCCGCAGCTCCGTGGCCACAATCAGAGCCACTTCCCTCTTTTGTCAAAATGTGCAATTTACCTCGTGCCCATTAATCTCTCCCATCTCTCCCGGGCACAGACACTGACCAGACCACGTTCTCTTCTTCAGGACTTGCTTCAACGTTCCCTGGCATCAATGGAGTTCTGTACAAGGGACTGAATACGCCATTTTTCTCTCATGTCTGTTTTGTGTCAGAATGATAACCGTCATTTTAAAAGGAGAAAGTTGAAAGAGTTCACTAGATTTAATTAAGGGGGAAGAGGTCCACTGAGATATTGTACATGCATCTATGCGTAGAATCACATGCTAAAAAAAAGGGGCCCAATCCCCTACCCTCAGACAGGTAGAATTCTCTATTTTGGGGGAGATATGATCAAGGCCCAGAGAGATGAAATGTGATCAGTGAATTCATTCAGTGACATGGTGCTCAAGCTTGCTTGGCTAGAAAGAGCAGAGCATTAAATGAAACCAGGTTTGGTTGCTAGCCCTGTGCTCCTTCCCCTCTGGCAACTCGAGATGAAAGGGCTGAGCCACCACAGCTCATGTTCCAAGGACATTCTGGGTCAACACTTGTCGTTCTTGTTAGCTGCTGTCGAGTCGGCTAACATGGCGTCGACTCATGGCAGCCCCATGCACGACAGAACAAAATGCTGCCCAATCTTATACCATTCCCTTGATCAGCTGCCATTGTGATCCATATGGTTTTCTTGGCTGATTTTCAGAAGTAGATTTCCAGGCCTTTCTTCCTAGCCTGCCTTAGTCTGGACGCTGCACTGAAAACCCGTTCAGCACCAGAGCAACAGACAAGCCTCCACTGCCAGATAGATGGGTGGCGGCTGCACGGTAGATGCATCGACCAGGAATTGATCTCCGGTCTCCAGCATGGAAGGCCAGAGTTCTACCACTGAGCACCCACTGCCCACCATGAGTCAACACTTAAGATGGATGGAATGAGCGCAAGGCTACGGATTCTTGTCTACCAGCACTACCTGGACCTTTCTCCTCTGCCACATCCTCATTGTCTACATGACAGTGGCCAGTCCCAGACGGAGACACTCAAATCCACCCGTTCTGTGCCCTTTCTGGTCTAAGTGGACAGGTAGAGGGGTAAGCAGGTCTCCAGAACTCATCCACTCCAGCCTAAATGTGGAAAGCTGACTTCAGCTCCGAAACACAGCATGCTCAGCCTATGCAAAGAAGCTTTTAAGGGAAGTCCAGGATCTCCATAAGCATAGGTGGTAATGTGAGCTAGATCAGCCCCTTTTCTGTGATATTCAGGCAAAAGGTCCATTCGGATGTTCACAAGCATGAGTTCTGAAGTCAGGATGATGGGTTTGAACCTGGGCTCATGAGGCCGGGGCAGGATGGCTAATTGTTCTCAGCCCAAGTTTCATGTGTCTGGGGCACCAGTACCTGCAGGGTGGAGTCAGGCCAAGAGGTGGGGCTTGGATGACCACAGGTTCAAAGTGTGCCACCTATACCCGAAGCCTCTTAGGAGCAAGCGATCTAGAAAGTGCAGGCTTCTGTGGGGCCAGCTTCCTGGGGCAGCGGGCTTCGCCTGGCTGATCGCCCACAATCTGTGCACCCGTTACCAGGTGCGGGTGGGTGCCCAGACCACACAGGTCCAACAAATGGACATGGCCGAGTACCAGCTGCACCCCAGGCGTCTTGCCGGGCACACAGGCAAAAGGTGGAGAGAGAGACCCTTTCTTGAGGATCCAACAGTCTGGCGGGGGAGGGCAGCCCTGACACACGGGTCACAGGCCGTCCTCTACCCCCAGACACTGAATCAATAACGACACTCTCTCAGCAGAAACGGAGCACAGCCCCACCATCCTCCTCAGCACAGGATCCATCAATCTGCACCAGCGTGGGGGAAAATGATTTTCCATCTTCGGTCAAGTGGCATATCAATCACTTTCTCTGCAGGACGACAAGGGTGATCACACCGCCCTGGACACGGCGATGCTCAGTCCATGTTTGCTGAGCGATTGTTGCTTAAACTTGCAACTTCCTGGGCCCAGGGTCCTTCATGGGGGCCATCCAAATCCGCTACCTACCAGCGTTTGCAGCTGGGGCCTCTTGCTGCATTCACTTAAAAATAAAATAACCACAATGCAGTTAGTTGGAAAACTCCATGGAAAAGTCTGTGATCAACAACACTTCAATCCGCTTGAAGAGCCAGCATTCACATGGCACCCAGCAGTGGGGCTTTGGGAAGGCACAGGTTGCTTTATTAGGGACACGTTAGACAAAAAGACAGACACGGTGATAACTCTCTTTAGGCAGGTTACATTTCTGGAATGACCCGGAAATTGTCAGATATATCAGCTCTTCCTCCAAATTAGCTTTTTCCTCATTGTGTCAGTGATAATTGGGGTTTAATAAGGACTCAAATAAGATCAAGCGGGCAGCGGGCTCGGGCCAGAGCTTTAAGCGGTGGTGACATTATTGTATCACTAACAATATTATCAGTAGTATCAGTACTCTCTCCTTTTACAATGGTACTTTTAAAACTGAATTGAGGTAGATACAAAATAAATGTGTTTTGAGAGCAAGGCGAGGCCAGTCTCTGGGGAGAATGAAAATCCCCCATGAAAGAATCACGCTGTCTAAAACTGGCCCTGGGCCACTGGCAAGACAGCTTGTGGTTCTTTATCTGGCATGGTGGTGGTATTAGTAATAACGTACTAAATCAAGAGTCAGCAAACTCCAATTACAAGCTGAATCTGACCACCACCTGTTTTTGTAAATAAAGTTTTATTGGTGTACAGTCACACCCATTCATTTACGGCTTATCTATGGCTGCTTTCCTGGTACAACAGCAGAGTCGAGTAATTGCAGCGGAGACCACATAGCCCGCAAAGCTAGCCCTTTACCGAAAAAGTTGACTAACCCCACTACTAAACGAATACTCTAAGAACTAGTGTCACAGAGGCCTTCCAGGGCAGGGATTGTGCTGAGCCCTTTCCTGACTTAGTTCGGGTAATCCTTCTATTAACCCCTAAGGTTGACGTCTGCATCGTCCACATCTTACACCTGGGGAAACCAAGGTTCTGAGAAAGGGCGTGAGTTAGCAGCAGAACTGGGACTGGACCCCAGCCAAGTGCATCAGAGGCCCCGAGCACGCCTTTGTCCTGCTCAGCTACAGAAGCTGGGACTGGGACAAGGCCCCTCCCACTTACAGGTCCTCCTCACCTGTCACCTGTGCAGGGTGGAAACCCCCTTGGTGAGTTCCAGCTCACCACCACCTTCACAACTGATTCCCACAACTGCAGTCCAATAGCCACGTGAAGAAAACACACCTCCGGGGGTTCTGGGGCCCCTATAGTGTGGCTCTGCCACAGAAAGACCTGGCAATCTGCTCCCGTAAGGATTACAGCCTAGGAAACCCTGTGCAGCAGTTCTATTCCACTGCGTGGGGTTGCTGAGTTGGAATCGACTCCAAAGCACCCCACAACGAAGTGTAAGAACTGTATCTCGAGCCTCCGCTGGTCTACGCGTCAGACACCAACACACGCTCCTGAGTGCCTTGGTCCTTGCCCTGAAGGAGCTCACAGGTAAGTGAGGAAGACATCTGTCACAGGAGAGTGAGCAGGGAGGGAGGCCCACAGTGAGACCCCGGGCCTGGAGAGACCTCTACCTCAGGGTGGAGGTGGACCACAAACTGGACTTGACTCACTGAAGGACAGGGGCATCTCCGGAAGCTTCGTTACTATCGCAGATGTTCTCAGAAGCTCAGTAATGACGAGAGATCATCTCTGAGTTCCAGCACTTTCTGTTCCCTCTAGTCCACATGCAGCTCAGGGGGGGTTTCTGCCTGAAGAAATGTGTTGAGTACACATCAGGCATTTCCTACATCTGCCTACTTCAAAAAAAAAAAAAAAAAGTGGAGCTTTGTTTTTAAACACTAGATTTTTATTTGGTATTGAAAATCTTACTGTTTAAAAAAAAAAAAGATGAGTTTGGGACAAGTAGAATTATTTCTAACTACTTGAAAAAGAAAACCTTGGTAAGGGGTCAAGTTGTGATGTAGCTAAGAACTTGAAGCTCTGCTCCTTCTTCTCTCCTCCTTATTCCCTCCCTTCCTTCTTCCTTCCTCCCTCCCTCGCTCATTCATTCCTACTTCCTTGCTATGAAGAGGCTAAGAGTGTGAAGAACGTAAAGTGCACAAAGACGGGAGGCCTCCTTTCTGCACCAGAAGCACTGGCCCTTCTTATATAATATGTAACAATAAACAATACAAAACCGAGCACTGCAGACCTGGATATCGAGCCATGATTTTTTTATCAACATCAACACCTTCCAAATTATACCAGGCAGAGGCTGTTGCTCAAATGAGCTCCCTTGCCCTTACTGTAGAGGCTGGAAAGTGTAGAGCTGAGGGATGAGTATCAGTGAGGAACCAGCTAGGGAGTCAGTTGTGCTGTCATTCATAGTCCACCGAGCATCTAATCCATCGCAGACGATCTTCATGTTGACCATGAGAAGACAGCCACGGCACAGATACACAGGCCCCAGGGACAGTGCCCAGTCCCACAGATTGAAGCTAGAATCCTGGCCCATCACCTTGCAGTACAGCAAGGACAACTGAGCTGGCATACAGTCGAGCCCCAGCCCTCCAAAGGGAAGCACAGTAGGGCTCTTCATTGGTGCACCTGCTGGCCCCAGAGGGCAAGTGAGTGGGCAGGATTCCTTTCTCAGAGAGTGTCACCCACCTTCTGAGTTGCTTCCTGACCTGGTGTCTATGGTCAGACCTGGATAGGTGCTGGGTGGGATCTCTTCTGCTAGAAGCCTGCTGGTGGGGAGGCCACCTGTCTGGTTCAAGAAAAGTCTGTCTATGCTGAAGCCTGCTCATGTGTGGCCTGCTCGTCCTGGGGAACACTGGTACTGATTTTATTTTACTCCATTTCATTGAAAGAAGAAGTTTCACCATGGTAGGCACTGCCCTCCTCAGGCTGGGGTGGCTGTTGAGACCCAGGCAAGGAGAACAGACCCTCAAGATACGATGGGTCCAGCAAAGTTGTGCGCCAGGGGATGGGCAGCTGCTGAAGAAGGGGCATTGAGAAGGATGTGATGGAGACCTGTGCTCTTCACAAAGTGGATACACCTCCAGCCAGGACCCCTCAGCATCTACACAAAGGGCTTTGTGCTTTAGAGCATGTGAAACGTGCTGGTCAGCTTGGGAGCCCTGGGATGGGTGGGTGGGAGGGACGCTGAAACCCAAGTCTGGCTCATTCCCTGAGGATAGCCCTAATCGAGGGGTTCATCAGGTGCATGAACTGTACCTCACACCCCTTGACCCGCAAAATGGAGAACTCATGCCCCTGGGGGGCTTCACTGGGGGGAGCCACCTATACCACCTTGGAATCGCTTCAAGTTCCTCCTGGAGCTTGGGTAGTGCCATCCAGACCAACAGCCTCACGAAAGACATTCTGGTCCGCAAGGAGCTAGCAGCAACAAGACAGCATCACCACTGTGGCACCACACAGTGACAAAGGAGGCCCACCCCAGGTGGCCTCGCCTCACTCAGACTTGCTAGGATGCTCAGAAAATCCCACTTCCTGCAAACTTGGCAGTCTCTTCGGAACAAGAAGAAGCCGCCCTTCATGATGGCCTGAGAGGGTCTCTGGGTGAGTGGGAACCATCCAGATCCCCGTCAGGGCTGTGCGTCCTCAGCCTGCACCTTTTGCCACCATGTCGCACAGCAGGGTCCTGGGACCCCAAGAACTTGGTAAAAGCTGCTGAACCAAGCCCACCCCAGCCTGTTATGAACGTGGGGTCCCAAGTGCTCACCACTGATCAGTCAGCATTATTTCTATTATCCAACGGGGCTTCGCACCAGGAGCGAAGGCACTTGCCCTGATTTGAAACTAGCAGACACCAGGAGAATTTGCTGATTGCTAATGAGAAAGCTAAGGTTTTGTTGATGCCATCTGGGACCCGCTTGCTGTGGGCTGCGATTAGGCTCAGGAGCTCGACATAGCACACCATATTAAACAGGCAGTGACTTTGTTATGGGCTCAGTGTAACTTTTCATGTCTGCACACCAACAGTTTAGCCCAAAACACCTTTTTCCAGAATATGAAACATAATATCTTCGTGCTCATTGCATTATTTAAAAAGGGGCAATGTGGTTCATAACTTTACATTTATTGCATACTTTTAAGCCACTTGACCCATATAAATATTGCTATAGAGTTGCCCTCAGTTATTAAATTCTTATTGCTTATAAAAAGGGCAACAGGAAGTATATAACCTACAGCCGGAGGTGTGGGAAGGGCTGCCGAGGGCCAGGGAGACGGGTGGGGTGGGGCCGGGGTGCTCGGGTGGCAAATTGGTTTTAATCCTGCTCTCTGCCTCTCCAGCCTGGGCTTTTATTTTATTATTTTATTTTCCTCCTGCTTGTAGGCAGCAGTCTGTTTCCCGTTTGCTCAAAGAATTATGCACTGACATACCAAGCAACATTTTGCCTTTCGAGTAATTAAAATGGAACCCCACTCTTAGAAGAGACTGGTTGAATTTTTTTTTTTTATTTCCGCGGCACAGCTGAGAGCAGATAAAAACCATAGCATCCACGTTTACCAGGGCTCAACGTGGCGTCTCCTCACTCTGAAAGGAAGCACACCACGTCCTCCTTGTCGAGCCTGTTCTTGTTAACACCCGGCCCTTGTCCTACGCACCCTCCCAGGACGTGGCCCTCCTCGCCCACCACTCACTCCCCTCCCCCCACCTACCTGGGGAGGATCTCTCCCAGAATATGCCCCTCTCCCCAGAAGGCTCTTCTCTCTGAGAGTGCGGTTTTGGGAAATGACGGAAGGATCAGCCGCACTTTGAGACACCCCAAAGCAGTTCAACAGAGGTTTCCAAAAGCAAACTGCTTTGAAATCCAGTGTGGGGGCTCTTCAGACTGGCCTCTCACCTGGAGGATATAGCTTAGAGGGAGCAACATTTGTTCCCATGTACTGAGGCCTGAGGGAGAGACCTGGGTCCAGGCTGTTGTCGGGACCTGCTCTGCCCACTTAAGCAGAATTCCTCATGCCGTGGTCCAGGGGAGAACCAGCGTCGGTGGACTGTGCCTGGCACTCCCACCCCTCTGATGTCTGGGGCCGTCCCAGCAGCATATTAACATTGGTCACTCCACTTCCCATGGCTCAGCTCAGAGCTTAAACCTGGAGGTGGCTGCTGTCAACACAGGACCTTTTCCCTGGCGTCACTTCTTTCTGAGATGAAGGGGAAGCTTTCCCTTCGCCTACAGCATTTAGCGTGCAAGCCATCCACCACAACGCGGTACAAACAGACATGGCGAAGCCAGCCCACGACCTTCCATTTCAGTGACAGGACGGGACTCCCTTGAGCAGTGGACGCAGCCTCTGATATTTGCAAAAGTGTCATGTTTTCTTTGCAGAGAAAACTGTCAGGTTGTTGTTGGCATAAAATACAACACTTCCTGGAGTTGTGATTTCCTTGTTTGCTACAAAATGTCACCTGGGCACATGACATGTTTTTGTTTTGCTCACAGAGAACCTCTGTTTAAGATATTTACATGGAACGGAGAGAAAGCCTCCCCACCTCCAGGCCCTGAAAAGTCCTCATGGCAATACAGCCACCGACTTCCTGGAGAAGGCGCAATGTTTGCAGACCCGGAGGATTCACGCCATGGCGCAGCTCACTTGTTTAGGACGGATAGAAAACACTCTGTGAATACATGTTTATCCTGTCGATGTGCTCTTTAGAAAACCTCTAGAACAAGGACACCCAATTACTGACCACAGCTGGTCCTGCTGCTTTAAAAGCAATAGAGGTTGTAATATGAATAACTTAAAAAGCCACCATGGTCCACCGGAGCCCAGCTGTGAGCCCTGAAGGGGGACAGATTGCTCAAGTTAGGTGGTTACCTGTGCTTGTCACCCACAACATGTCAGTGTAACCCGCTGTTGTCCTGCGGTCAACCTTAATCTCCCATCCTGGATAACACTTACTTGTAAATTCCTTTTTTTTTTTTCTCCTTCCATGTCTAGAAACTACTCTTGGAAGCACACTGAAAGATTTATAGTTAATAAATGGTGAGTGATTTAGTCGACATGAGAAAAAAAGCTCCTGGAAATATAGTATCCATCTTATTTTTTTCTTCTTGCTCCTTTGAAAGCCTAACATAGGAGAAATCTGCCCCTCTGAAGCCCTAAATCTTGATGGACAGACGTGCAGACACGTAAATAGTGTCTTTCTGTTGTTGTGAATCGAGCAAATAAAAGCAAGGTAAAAGCTAAAGAAAAGATCCTGCAAGATTCAGTTGGATGTCGAAAAGTGGTGTTGTCAGTAACTAGAATCCTCTTTGACGAGTGTCCCTCCAGTTTTACTGAAGCACAAAAGTGTTTGGTTAAAGGAACAAGTAGGACTCCGATGGTCAGGATGAAAAACGCAAGAAAAATCCAGCCCCGGTCCCTCTCTGGTCGCCCCTGTCCTTTTGCATGAGGGGTTGGAGTCAAATAAAAAATAGAAATAAAACAACACAGCAGCCACAGGGAGGATTTATCGCTCAAAGGTGTCGTCGGGGAGGGAGTGTTCTCAGGTCACAGTGAAAAATAAAATCTTATCTGGAGCTGACGATGATGCTCACTGAGCTGTTCAGATGCAGATTTGCAAACTGCACTTCCTTGCAAAGGTGTTTGGTCTATTCTCAACAGTTAGCATGATCTGAAAAATACGTCATGCAAACCAAAGAGAAGGTTTCTTAATTGCCACCAAGCCAGCGCCCCCCCCCCAACCTCTGCTGGGATTGCAGGTGTCAGGCTCTGTAGCCCTGTTGTTTCGGGCAAAAATTTGAGACATTCTGTCCTTCTTTTCAACTCTTTGTGCCAAATGCACTCTGAGAGCTAAAAATACAAAACCTGTTATCCAGCCTTGCCCTTGAATAGAACATTAATTCCTTGCATTTATATGCATACATATTGTAGCTCAGGGCCAGGGCCCTTCAAGATCTGACCCTGAAATTTTTTTCCCCCCCGGTGGTAGAAATATATATAACAAAACGTTTGTCATTTCAACACGTCTTACATGTACAATTTGGTGACATTAATTACGTTCACATGCTGTGCAACGATCACCTCATCCGTTTCCAAATGTTCCCATCGCCCCTACCAGAAACCCAGTGCCCCCCAGGCAGGCGCACCCCTGGATTTTGATAACTAGTCTCTTCTGCCAGATTCCCATTGAATATAAATTAGGGAGCACACACAAATTTTGTTACTTTGTTAGGAGCTAGATTAAGTTTTCCTGCGGTCTTCGGCTCTCTTTTCTCCACGGTAGCCCAGATAAGACGGTAGTTGCCCTACAACTACATCGGCAGTTTGGCCAGATGCTGGCTGCATCCTTGGAAGGCAAGACTCTAGACGATGGCACGGCCAGCGGTACCTATGGCCTGCAGGGTAACGGCAGTAACGTTCCACATTCCAGTGTCATCACGACAGTGAATCTGCAACTTTGCACACCCATTCCTTAACGAGCAGAGAGCACAGGCCCAGCCAGTGGTAACTTCGGCCGGCGGCTGACGGCCTCCGGGGGTCTGTCTTTGCTGTGATCTTTCAGGGAGGTACAAAGAATTACAAAAATCTACCGCAGATACCTGCCTGACCCAACACAAGGCATTTGGCACTGAACGCCGGTATCATTCCAAGAATTTAATTGCTCCCATATTTAATCTATTTTCTAAAGTCAGAGGTGATTTTAATGAGAAAGGAAAAAAGGGACTGTATCAACGGGCTCCTCAAAATGGAGGGGCTTTTCTGGAACAATCCCTCCTCTCCTGTTTCACTTGGACTTGAACTTTTGGACAGCCACTGGCAGCCTTATCTAAAATAGGAACTTGCCGAAAAGATTCATGTTTCCCCCTGGCAGACATCCTCTGGCCAGTGGCACTTACAGCACAAACGGACGTGGCTAAGAGCAGAGTCCAGGAAACACCCTGCAGAAGGACAAAGATTCATGTTAGGCAAATTAGGTGTTTTCTCTTAAAAATATGAGAAACCCTTTCCCCTTGCATTATGGCAATCCTGTAGTAATTTGAAAAAGTTTACCCTGGAGAAAGCCAGGCACAATTTTCACAACTATATTTTTACTATATTTTCTTGCTGATCTGCCCACCTAACTCCCTCCTTACTTTAAAAGAAAAAAAAAATTGTAGGAAAAAAATTAACCTTTTTTTTCCTAAACATTTTAAGGCAAGCACCTACCTTCTAATGGTAGAACTTTATTTTCTTCTTTATAGTAATATATAGTACTGAAATTCCAAAGGTTTCTGGTGCGTTTCAGCTGTCACCTCGAGTCAAAATCATGGAGTTCAGCTATAAAAGAATATAATAAATTTAAGCTGACCTAACCGCGCATTTTTAAGCAGTCAATTTTTTAAATTGTGTATCTATGTTCTCCCTATTCCCATATATAAATATTTTCTCCTGCCCAGTTCTTTCTTTAGTTCAAACTTGTATACATATGCGAAATGATCTTTGCTTAAAGGAAAATGCCCTTTAAAGAGTTTAAATCGGTGTGCCACTTTGGCAGAAAATGGAATTTAAGGGAAACTTTAAAGGGAGAATTTTCTCCTAGCTTCGTCTCCCTGAGAATTTTCGGTGCCATAATGGGCAAGTATTGCTGGAGCCGGCCAGGGGAGATCTCTCTTCAGGAAAAATCCATGCGGTGCCCAAGGGCGCCCTGGTCCCCTGGCCCCCGGCCCAGTCCGCGGGCTCTTCGGCGCTTCCAGGGCTGATATTTTACATTCCGAAGTAAACTTCCGCGCTGCAGTTCATATGTAATCACGGTTTTTGTTTTGCAGCCTTTGTAGATTGAGTCTTTGTTGGGCGAGCATGTCTTGTTTCCCTACCACCCGAGGAAATCCCCGGCATCAGAGCGCCCCCAAAAGGCAGCCCGGGAGAGGAGCAGGGGCGCGCTGACCTTTAGCGAGCCAGCGAAGGTTATGCACATAAAATTTGCTTGTTTACTTTGCAAAATAAGCAACGAGTTGGAAACTCCGAGCTTCGCTGGCGCCTCCACGCACTTAAAAACCACCACCACCAACCCCAGGCTGCTGCAGCTCGCGCGCGCGGAGACTGTTATCTGCTTTGCCCTGTATCTATCCTGATGCAACTTTAATAACGTTAGCCAAGACTGCTCAGAAAATCACAGCTGTAGCTGGAGGCAAAAAAAGAAAAGAAAAAAAAAAGGGAAAATCCGCTAAAATTAGGTACCTCTCCCCAGCAGCTTCACCTAGGCGCCCGGGGCGCGCGGGGCCCGGCCACCGGCCACCGGATCGATGGCCGCAGCAGGCGGATGGCCACTGGTTGTTTTGATGGGTATGACTGGAAAAAAGTCCAGATTGGTTCACAGTGGACCTCAAACCATGTCAGCTAAAACCAAAGAGACAAAAAGTGCCAGCTGCGGAGAGCGCACTGCGGGCCCTCAATGGTGCCTCTGATTTATTGCTCCATCTGCCTCTCCGCTGTGAGGACAAGTTCCCCCTGATTTGGTTAAAATGAAAAGGACCTCAGAGAGCGCAACGTGGGTTTTGAAAATGTGCAGAAACTTTTTTTTTTTTTTTTCCTTGATTTATGTTCCTTTCCCCCTCCAGAAAGTCTGCCCCGCTAGGGAGCTGGGCGGGAGGGAGGGCTCCGCTCGCTCTCACTCCCCGCGCCGCCCGGTTTCGGGGTCCCGGGGCGCGGCACCGCATTCCGGCCTGGCGCACATCGCAGGGACACCTTAAGGCCCGGGAGAGCAGGCTGGGGGCGCCCGGGGGCGGGGTACGGCCAGGCGGGGGCCCGGGGCGCTGACCTCCAGGGATGCGATGGGCGTCCCTCCACTGAAGCCCTGGGGGCTCGGTGCGCTCTCCCCAGACGCGCCCTCCCCAAACATCCCAGACCCGGCAGTCCCTGGAAGTCTCGCCTCCTGCTCTGGGCTTCTAATAAAACTTTTATGCCGGTCAGCAGATTTTCAGCCAATTTCCCATGAAGAGCCCTGTTGGTTTCGATGGTGCATGGAAAGTTCTCTCTCCTGCCTTTGCTCTGGCCTCTGGAGCCCTGACCCCGTGGCAAGCGCTTCCTGGCTGGAGGTTTTAGGCCGCACAGGTCCAACCTGGTGTCAAAAGCTGGCCTGTCTTCTGTCTCAGGATGTTGGTTTTACCTCTCAAGTGTTTCCTGAATTTGTGAAAATTCTTTTTCTAGCGGCTTGTCCATAGTGGCTTAATGCTCAAAAAATATTTACTTTTTTTTGAGAGAAAGAAAAGGCGGGAGGAGGGAAGAGGGGCCCAACTGAGAAAGAGGCAGAAAGAGGGAGAAGGAGAGAAGCTTGGCAGCTACTGTGGAGAGGGGGTGCCTCCAGGGGCCAGCTCTACTTTTGGAACATGTTCCTGTCAGGCAGGGGTCAACATCTTTTACCTCTTTTTTCCATTATTCAAAATAAGTATTGATGTTATGTTTTAGCTATTTAAAAGCCAGCTGCCTTGCTCATTTCAGATATTTTTCCTGGTATGATTGGATGTGGTAATAGCTGGTCTGTGTATCGTCTTTCACAAAATCTAGGCTTTCAGAGCCTCAGTCTTCAACTGATATCAATCAAAATTTATGCAATTCAAAATCCATATGTATAGAGTCCCAGTTCACCTCATTTAATGATAACAGTAAACCACATGTTGTGTACATGTCTAAAACACTTTTCTCATTCTTGACTGTATTAACCCTAGGGGCAGTCTGCTCTGTGCAGCTCGCCCCACTGAGCGGCAGAATACATTGATTAATACTTGGCAACAACAGAAATCTTGAATAATAAAACGGTGAACAAGGTAAATGCAAACTAATAAAACAAGGAGAGTGTCAATAATATTTGAAGATCTATGTTAATATAAACAACCTAAGAAGACCGAAGAGCGTGCAGTCAACAGTTAATCCGGATGTATGGATTGTTTCTTATTAACCGATCTTCGCGCAAAATAGACGTAGTGGTGCGCAGAAATTAAGCCCTTCGATCTGGCCAGGGCTTTCCTGGAGTTAGCAGGGAAAGACCACTGCCCTTCGCCCCAAAAAGACCAGCTCTGGATATGGGCCTGTTGCTTCCGTACTTGCACATGGAACAGGGTTTGCGGGAGAGGGCAGAGAGAGGAAAAAGGGGGCCACCAGGAAATTAGTCCATTATTATAATACGTTCATCCCAGGTGGGAAAATTAAAGCGGTATTTTTGAGAGTTCATCTGCACTAGCTTTGAGATCTGTTCAATATAATGCTTGGGGTTTTCCCCAAGAAATAGCTAATAAGTATGTGGTTCAATCGGTTGATGGTACTTGGGTGTCACACTCTGTTAGGCGTGTTGGATCATGGCAGACTCCTTGTAAACGACCCAGATATATGTGCTCTTTAAGTGATGCCGTCCTTCATATGATCTATTTTTATCAAAAGTAAAAGTGGTACCTGTTCCCTGTTGCACAGTAACATTTGCCTCCAACAGGGCACATTACTTACTTCAGATTTAATACACATTACAAATAAGATTTGCTTTCACGGAAAAGCGTTAAAACATTTGGCAAAGGGAGAGCTGAACATTTCCCTTAATTTGTTTTGGCAACTCTGAAAAATAGAGGTCGTTACACACACGTCTCCTTTCCAGAAACATAACAATGAACAAATATTTTAAGAAAATTGAGATATTAAAAAAAAAAACAGCAATATCTAAGGCACAGGAAAGGAGGATGCTCTCAGGCTGCAATATTGGGGGGGCCACATGGAGGGGATATTAAAAAGAACAGAAACTCAGAGGGGCAGGCTCTGAAAGCATTTCTTTTGGAAATCCTTAAAAACACAACACATGCATCAATTATTCAGCAACAGCCTCAACTGCTTTCATTCTTCTGAAAACAAGCTTTTTCCCAGTACCTACACATACATCCGCATTTCTGCCACGCACCATTGAATGTTTGCATGAAAATTAATACTGAAGAATTCAGCCCATTTTTGTTTTGAACTGAAATCGGTCCCTCGAACGACAAGGTAGAAAAGCAGCCACCTCGCATCTGTGTCTTCCTTCTCTGCCCCACAAATGAGTCACATTTGGTGCAGGGAAGCTGTTGACAAATTAATACTTTAAGAAAATAAACTACGGTCGTGTTCCACGTAGAGCAACTTTATCCTGATTAATTTGTGTTGGAGGCGCTCCAGCCCCCATTGCAAAGCCCCGCGGTTTGTACAAATGACATTTCCTAATATTTACATGAGGAAAGCCTCAGCAGTTAAGCCTTGCCTCAGTGTGAGTTTTGTGGTTTGTAAAAAAGACAATAAAAATACAGAGAGGTAATTGTAAGCACATTTGGAAAAGAAAGGAAAAAAGAAAGGATTTTTCTATACTTCTCCACGCTCAGCTCTATAAAAATAGGCAGCGTGTACAGTTGCTCAGGAAGAGAAGCCAGGGTTCAGCCAGGGAGGTTTTAAGTAAGGTAACACCTAATACTTAACAATGTATCCCTGCAACTGAGGATCGCAAGCCGGCCCTGCAGAGCACGCACAGTCCGCCTTCTCCTGGATTCCCGCTTCTGGCCACCATTCATCTCTGTGCATCTACTACATGTATGTCTTGTCCTTTTCTGCCTTTATTTATGTCGAATGTTAGATACTTGTTCGACTGTCTGATTTAATAAATACGAAAAAAGAAAGACGCAGTTGTAATGTGTTGCTTTGTTCTGAGCATATTAAAAAAAATAACCTTTGGTTTTAATGAGATTTTCCCCATCAGTTTACACAATTTTCCAGATGCAAAATGAGATTTTGGCTGTAAAATATTTTATCACATCGTCTTACACGATAAAGATTAGATGTTTTCTCTCTCTCAACTGCACTGCAATTATTTTTTAGTGTTTGCAAATCATAATATCATTTAAAAACCATATTTTATACCTCATCTAAAATACTTTTATAGCAGTATGATGAAAAAAATAACATCTATTTAACTACTGTTTTTAAGTGGCTGTTATGTGTTTTAGTATAATTTCCCAGGAAAAAGGCACTGCTGAAAACCTTAGCTTTCCTTGAAAACACGTCTCCCAAGCAACATCTTTGCAAAAATCCCCAGAATTTAATTCTCCTGACTAGAATGCCCAGAGTGCCTGAATATAAAAATAGTAGCCCTGTCATTTCACATTCATTAAGTGTGAAACTCAGAAATTAATAATGTAAAAATATGCTTTTTAATTAGTCTTACATTCTGCCCAATGTACTTAAATGGGATCAGTGGTTCCCTAATGATTTTTTTCTTAATAAAGTATTAGCCTGAGATGCACTGAGGTTGACAGGTATGATAAACTGGAAAGTACTTTTGGAGGCATATGAATGATACCAAAATAGTACTCACCCATTTAAATGTAATTAACATCAGGGAGCAATATTACAAGAAGAGAAGCCGGCAAGATTTTTATTTCAGAGGTTTTTTTTTTTTTTTTTCATTTCTTATTTTATGGGTAGTTCGATGATTGTAGCAATGATTTTATAATTTAATCACCTTTGCTGAAAGCTAAGCTTTCAGTAATAGCAGGTCAACAGGACCATAAAGCAGTCCTCAAAAATATTAAAAAGACAGTTCACCCTTCTGGATGGGCTTGTCAGGTGGAATGTAGGCGGGCAGTGTGTCTGCTAGGGAAGTCTTTCCCCTGTGGTGCTGAGGACTGTGGGGAAGAAAGCCCGGTTTCTTGTCCTCTTAAGAGATTTGATGGCAGAAATTCTTGAGACAAAAGAAGACCCCCCCTCCAAAAGTGCATTTGATCAGCGCATACATATGAGAAGTCATCACTGAATGGGAAAATGAAGTCCATTGCCATCTGATTGTCTTTTCAAGCGCATCCTCCAAAAGGCAGCAGGAGCTTTGAGTCCCTCTATTTTAAATCAGGAGACTAAAAACAACCTGTGGCCAATAATAAAGGCGAAATAGATTTCTAAACACTTTAGCATGCTGACCGTCAGCTTTGTTTACTCTAGAACTTCCCCGAAGATCTCCGGTGTCTGAGTCCCACACGAAGGTACCTTTCAACTCCATCAACAACAACAGTGGCCCAACATGTAAAACAGGACAAAACCCAAGGAAGTCTGGAGTGTCTTGCTCACAAAAGAGGGTGGGCTACAGAGCCAGGCTCCGTTTCTACCCTGTGAGGACCCTTGGCAGCCCGTGGGGGGCTTGCATGACATGTGTCGGGTGGGCGTTCTTGGACTGAACAGGCTGTGGCTGACCGCGGACCACACCTGAGCTCCCATTTGCTCAAGAAGCAAACTAGAAAAGAAGCACAGGGTCAGTTAGCCACACACTGCTGCCGACTGGAGCTCCAAGATTATGAGACCTGGCCCCGACTGGCTAAAAATGCAATACATAGCCCAATTTATTGCTTTGCACTGAGCCCTCCTTGTTTATATATTCCTTTCCATCCACTGAGATTGACACTAGTTTTCAACATTTATTGGGCTGTCTTATGGAGAAGATGTAGAAGGTGGTTGGGGAGATGTCTGATAGCTTGACAACACAATGTGATTTCCGTACTGTGCCAACTGATTCAACTTATCTGCTATTGAACATTTCATTATTACATATTTTTAGAAGATCAAAGGGGGAGATTGTATAAGGAGTACTAGTTTTCATAATTTCTTAATATTCGGTTGAACAAAATTCCAACCAGCAGATCTGTGAGGACAGGGTGGGTGTTTTTCTTGCTCACTGGAGGACCCCTGCTCCTAACATCTGTGAAATGAGTGTTGAACGAGTACAAGGATGTCAGATATTAAGCTTTCTCTATGCACGGGGACGCCTCAGTGTCACCTCAGTTCTGGCAAAAACGGTGACAGGTGTTATTTTCTTGGTACTTTTCTGACGTAAAATAGAAATGTAAATGTGTTATTCAGTTTTTCAGCCTAACACAGAGTTCCTAAAATGCCACTGCCAGAATAAGGCGGTAGAAAGCCAAGCGTCCGAGGGGTCATGGGGTTGACACTGATCTTCAGGGTCCTCATCTGTAGAGGAGGACACCATCAGCAAGGGGAAACTGGGCCTTCCTGCCCGTGGCTGTCTGCTGGATACGCCGTCACAGGGTGGTTCTGATGGCTGACACCGTCACGGGGTGGTTCTAATGGCTGATGGTAAGGGTACCTAAAATCCTGAGGTATAGCTAATAACAGTCTCTGACTGCAATACGTGATATTTTTCTCTGTTACTATGTTAGCGATTATTTTGTCCTGGTGATTTGTCCTACTTTGTTGGAGAGACACAGTATTTTTATTAGGTTCATTGTTTCATGAAGCATTATGCCAAAATGAACTTAAGCATATATATATATATATATATATATATATATATATATATAATCTTGAATCACATAGAATAAATCACTAAAAAAATGTTTTAATAATCTGTGACTTTTATAAAATTTTACTGAACTTAAACTTCGGAGATTATTAGGGGTACTATGGTTAACAGTTTGGCTGCTAATCAAAAGGTCAGCAGTTCAAATCTACCAACCACTCCTTGGAAACCATATGGGGCAGTTCTACTCTGCCCTATAGGGTCGTTATCAGTCAGAATCTTCCTTCCTTCCTCTCTGCCTCCCTCCCCCTGTCTTTCTCCCTCCCCTCTTTTCTTCCTTCCTTCCTTTCTAATTTTCAAATCCACCTGTGAAGTTAGCCCGTCTTCCTTTCTACCGAACTTTATTACCTTCCTGGAAACATGGCTTGCACCTTCATTTAGGGGAGTTTCATTTCTTTCTGAAATGAAGGAACTTCCATGCACAGTTTCACCTTGTGGAAAGAGAACTGGGGTCTCTCATGTTGTCTGATCAATCCTGGTGGCTAGACACCTATTTTCTGGAAACGCTGTTGTCAAGTTTCTGGGGCCCAAGACCACCACAGAGGCAGACAGTCAAGGCGTCACAGGGGCTGCCAAGTCACCCTCTCTCCCATGGCAGACCCATGGGCAGTATGTCCCCCACTCCTAGACCCACCAACAGAGCATCTGAGGCAGACAGAACCTGGCCCCTCCAGTTACCAAGTTGTGACGGTCCCCAAGTGCACCCTTCTCCCCTAGTCATGAGTATACCAAGGACTCCGGTTTGTTCAAGTGTGAAATAAAATCTGAGACATCAATGGGTACTCAAAGGCAAGTCACTGAACACTAATGGAACCAGCTACAGCGTGCACCGGTGAAACCAAACAGCCTGCTTCCCAGGGACGCAGGAGTCCCAACCCTGGGACAGGGGAGCAGAGGACAGACAAGTGGGGATGTCCCTCCACCCGCACAGCCGACAGCAGCTCCCCTAACAAGCTGTCTTAATGGGCAATCCTTGCACTGGCATTTGTGCAGGAGCTGCAGGGACCGCTTGTTTACCGGCCGGATGAAGAACATGCTGCCGGGTTAGGAACACAGGGCCCAAGGGGCCTGGGGAGGCCCAGGGAACTCACAAAAGACAAACCACCGCAAATGGGCCAGGCACACGAACTCCAAGGATCCAATTACCTGGAAGTTTTTTCTGTGGTCCAGAGGACACCGCAGCGCAGAGACAGGCTGAAACTGTGCAGCTGGTTCGTTTCGGAGCGTACCTAGGAAGGCTTAATAAACATGGACTTTTTGTGGAGACTAAGCTTACCATCATTCCAAAGCAATCAGTTGATGCAGAGGCCTGGTGATCTACTTCAGAAAAATTGGCCATTGAAAACCCTGTGGGCACAGTTCTACTCTGACACTCATGGGGTCGCCATGAGCCAGAGCCAACTCGATAGCACCTGGTCTGGTCTGTGTGGATACAATGGAACACGTTCTCCTAGAACGGTGCTTCAGCAAAGAACACTCCTAGTCCTGGACCCTCCTCCATTGTGTCCAAAAGATATTCCCACTTGGAGCGAGATGGGTATGGTTTAAAGAATCCCCCTTAAGACGTGCGGCTCAGGGGAGGCAGAGTGAGCTAAGGTCTCTGAACTGGTCTTTGTACTTGCATTCACAGTGATATTGGAGAAGACAGCGGCCAATGGAGGGCTGAATTCTCCCTTCATTAGGGAGACCAGAAGTTTATGTCTCTATCCTAGGACAGACGGCTCTCTTCTAGCTCCAGAGTTGTTATCAGGACAGCAGCTGGTTTTAAAAAGCAGGAACTCTGCATACAAACACAAAATTATCCACTTCCATCACGTGCAGGAAGTCTTCTGCTTGGTGAAGTGTAGCTCTATAGTGTGAACAGAACGGAATCGCCTGGGAACCTAAGGACCAGGAGGAGGCTTTCCAAGGGGCGTCAGCCCAGTCCACCATCCATTTAAATATTGCCGGGGTCAGAGAGACTTGGCAATGCAGGCCCAATAATCCTGACTTAGTTGTTGGCCAGATCGGCTGCCACATTCTTTGATCAGAGCATGACTGGCCTGGTGATTCACCACACTCCTGGAAAAACTCCAGAGTGACAACAGCAGGTGGTGAAGAGAGCCAGTGATGGGGATCTGGGCGGCTTTGTGGTACTGTCTTGGGGGAGTTCCTTATCCCAGGTTTCCAGGGAGGAGTCAAATACTGAGCCAAGGGCTGTGTCCCTCTCATCATGACTGATAGGTGAAACCTGTCATAGTCCCCTTTTGCAAGAAGGAGGCAAGCCTTATTTTCTATCCCGATGGCCTCCAAGATGAATGTGGAATAAGGACATCTTCAGTGGCTCAGGAAATCGTTCTGATGTCACAGCCGCAGAGTGAACACTTTGCTACACGATCCGTGATCTGAAAAGGAGAAGGATGCATGTTCTCCTTGAGTGATGCTGAAGAGTTGGCAAGCTGGGGTAGCTTCTCAGTACCTCCTTCTTCAAAGCACTTCCCCACCGTATTTGCCTACAGTTTGCCCACAAAAAATATATATATATATCGCGACTGATTCCTTTAGTATGAATCTTTGCAGAAAAAACCTAAGCTGCTACTTGGAGGAAGGAAAAACACTAAATTTTAAAAGGCCTTTCATAACCCTTAACTAGACACTTCCATGAATGGACAGCAGATGGGGCTAGAAAAATCACCAGCTAAAAAACATGGGAAAAAAGAACCCTTTAACCTAAACACCAATTCCTTCAAAAGCTTTTCCAGATATAAATAAGCTCTTCCTTCTGGTTGAAGATGCCAGTAAGTCTCTTCCATGTTCGCAGCATCTGCAAATCGTGTTTCCCAGATGTTCTCAGGAGTGAAACACGGTCTTACCTTTTAAACATGGTAGGTTTTTAAATACTACACATTCGGTGTTCCTCTAAGCATGCTCCAGTACAATTTGCTAGAAGACAAAATCACTCCCTATAATTACACTAATCCTAGAGCCTCACCCCCAATATCTCAGAGCCCATGCAAAGTGTGCTATCCCTGTAACTATTCACATGCACACACTAACACGTACACGAAAAATCTTTACATGATTATTTTTATTATACATAAAAAAAAAAAAAGCCTGCCCCCAGAAATTCACACATCCAGTTGCAAGTCATGTTCCCACTCATGTGAAGGCTAGGCACAAGCACCAAGGACAGTGTGGAATCGGTCAGGTCAGTGTCTTGTTGAAAAAGTGCACAGACCTAACCAGGAAATCAGTTTCTCCCACTTGACTCCAAGTCAAGAAAATGATCCCAAATTTCCTGGCTGAAACAGGAGGGGGCCAGCCCTGAGTGGTGGCTGCAGTGACACTGTGCCTTGCAAACTCATTGGTTCCAACTTGTTGTCTGCAGGGGCCATCTGGGGAGAGGGATTCTCGAGAAGCAGATGGACAAACACCACTCTGAACAAACTTGGTCCACAAGTGTGCAAATGAATTAGCGGCTGCCGAATAGGGCCGTACTTTTGGGTCCACTGTTAACCTAGACTAGAAGGAGGACACTCCTGCCTCCACCAAGGAGGAGCCGAGCTGCTAACCGAAGCTGCGATTTTATGCTTGGGATATAGATTGGAGCAATTAACAAGTATAAGTTGCTTCAAAATAAGCTTAAATCTGCATTTTATGTCTGCGAGATTCCAGCTGTAATGGGATTATGATGTCAGCAGAGGGAGGGAGCTCACAGCTGCAGTGGGCTACGAGCTAGCAGGCAGCTGTTAAAATAGAGAACTAATGGCGATTAATTCTTATGATGTGTTTGAAGATTTCACAAGTTCAAGACACAAACCTTCTCACCAGGGACGGCGTGGAGGAGGAGAATTCACGCAAAAAGAGACTCAGAGGAAAACGCTCCGGGCTCCTGTGTGGCCTAGACTGTTGGGTTCTTGGAGACAGCCATCTTGGTTTTCCATTTTCACTTCAATCCAGCGTTTTTACCAGCCCGGATATTCTGGGCACCTGCGAGGCCACTCTGAAAGAAGCCAAGAGAGGGGTGTCCTTTGTCCTGTTTCCTAGTGGTGGCCTCAAGTCCTCTCTTTGGGAAGAGTGGTCGTCAGGTATGGAAAGGAAGGCCACATTCCCAGGGAGCACCCCAAGGCTGGGCTCACCAGGCAGCCTGGAGCTCAATGCCCCCTGTGGTTATACGATTTCTTGGAAGGTAACCAGCTATGGAGTCCCTGGGTGGCCAAACTGTTAAGAGCTTAACTACTAGCCAAAAAGTTGGTGGTTTAAACCCAACCAAAGGCGCCTTAGAAGATAGGCGATCTGCTTCTCAAAGGTCACAGCCTTAAAAACCCTGTGGGGCAGTTATACTCTGAAACATATGAGGTCACCATGAGTCAGAATTGACTCAGTGACAACTAACAACAACAACCAACTCTGTGTGTGTGGAAGCCAGGAGCTGTGTCAGGCCCAGAGAAGAAGCTTCAGAAATATCAGTTTTAATTATTGTCTCCAGCCATGTGTATATCTGGGGTCAGGCATCAGGGGTGGCAAGATGCTCATTCATTTCAGAGGTTTTATGTAACTCGGATTTCTGCAAAAGGTAGTCTGTGTCCCTGTAGCTTTGCATACAAAATCGGACATTTTGTCCTCAAAGGGGGAAAAAAAAAAACCAAACTATGAAGCCATAAATAAATAAAATTACATTAAACTACAGCTAAAATAATATTTAAAGTAACAAGGATCATTTTACAATAAAACAATCAAAATAACAGAAAAAAAAAAAACTCTTGCAAATTTTTCTGCACAACATGTCTGGTCAAGTGTGGTTTCTTAAAGATAGAAATGGATGTTCAGAAGTAAGTAGCCCCAAAGTCAGACCAGCTCAGCAGTTAGTTGTCTAAAAGGCCCTGGAGAAGTCTGTTCCATTTTTTGTAAAATCACTCTGTCAACTTTATCACTGAGAGTCCATCCAGCTTTAAGATGCTATGACCTCACAGAGAGAAAAACAGCCTGGCGAAGGTGTACCTGGACATAGACTCAGAAACCACTGGGGCCAAAGGGGTGGGCTGGCTGCGTCTGCAGCAGGTCTCTGTGTTCCTGTTGGCAGCCTCTCAGACCCCATTTCCTGCACTGGGTGGAAAGGTGTTTTTGGAATGCGTATGTTGACCTACTAAATTGAGGGAGAGAAAGAAACACAACAGAGCCGAGCCAAAGACTCGAATTTCCAGAGCCAATGAGCAGACACTCAGAATGTACCGGGACACAGCTCGAAAGCATGCACGTTCAGTTAAGGGAGTCATCAGGTATCAGGTATCGTATCTGTTCGCTAATATGATCCGTTATTTCTATTTTTCTGTACAGATTTCTCCTACACAGCGAAGCGACCCTCCACACGGGTCCGAAGGCAGACAGGCTGCAATGCAAATGAGGCAGAATAATGGCTCTGTCGTTTTCCACAGGCCTCCTGGCTTTGACAGAAGTCTTGGGCTGCGGGAATGGAAACAAAGGGTCCTTGTGTCCCAGCTTCCTATCTCTGCAAAGATCATATTGCTCAGCCCTCGCTCCCCCTTTTCTTTATTTAAAAAAAAAAAAGAGGAGAATTACAGAGTCCAAAAAAGAAGCCCCCTAAGGAAAGACGTTCAGCAGGGGAGGAAGGGAACAGGAGCGAGAGGGGCCAGGATTTAATTTCGGGCAATTGCTGGGGTTGGTACCTAACCCATCCACCACTGTGACCTTGGGTCTATTCCAGGCCAGTTTCCCTGGAAAAATGTTTTCAGTTCTCATAGTTTTCCTTCCAGCATTCGCTTGATAGCCTGCTTATTACCATGGACACGGTTCTTTGCATTAGGGTGTTTGAGTTTAAAAGGAAGCTGGAGGAACGGGGCAAAGGGCCTTGCCCCTCCTGTCCTTTCTCCTTCCCCAGCCAGGGCCTATGAGGGTCCAAACTGATCTGAACAGCCTCCAGCCCAGAAGAGTGAATCTGCAGCCTGCCTGTTACCTGAAGTTTATGACGTGGCCAAAGTTAACCAGAGGGAATGACAACCACTGGAGTTACACTTAAATCTTCAGCTTAACTTGCTCGAGTCCTTGGCCTTTGGGGGAGGTTGTGACTCTGGTGGAATCCGCTGGATTGAGTGACTTCCTGGCTCAGGAGTGGGCATGGGCCAGGCTTCCTTGGGGTCCTCTTGAAGGAAGCGTCCCCTTGCGGCTCGCTGGGGTTCCCAGCTCCCACGGCCCACACGTGGGCTTCCCCAGTGCATTGGGAGCAGCACGTGAGGTTTCCATTCCGCCAGTGTCAGGGCCCAGCTGAGAACGGTCACAGCTGCTGTGCTCGGCAACTCTAACTGCCAAAGGTAGGGGGTCCTGGAGGGGCGCCAGGAACCGCCTGAGAGGTCAGAGGAAGGGGGGCTGCGGAGCTGGGGGGGCGGAAGGCTCTGTAATGGGATGGCAGGGTGCCCGGGATTCATGGGGCATAAAGACAGGGAGGAGGGGCAGTGAAGGATTGTGGGAGCAGGCAGGGGCTGGAGAAATGCCGAGAAGCAGGGTTCTCACCACCAGGGGCCCAGAGAGACAGGTCCCACGGAAGGGAGTCACAGAAGTATTTTTCACTCTAGTTTTTGAGGGCCAACAAAAATTTAGCAGCTTTTCTTAGGTAATAGATTACCAAATGCTGCTCCGGTCCCGAGAACATCGTCTCTCTCGGCACAAAGGCGAGTATTATGTCATTTCCACACTTCAGCTACAAAAACCTACAAAGGAAGGCTCAATGCGACAGGCCAAAGTTACTCAACACAGTTACGTATAATGTGTTTTAACAAAAGTGGTTTGAATTTCTGACTTGCTTAGAAAGAATATATATGTGGCTATGCTTCTAGAGCCACCACTTCTGGTTTTCCCATATTTTATGGCTGTTCCCACTCCCCCTCTTCAGGGGAAGAAACTTTCCTGGTAAACAGAAGTGCACAGCCCAGTGCTGTTGAGCACTGTTCCGAACACGCCTGAAATTGGTTCTGCTTGTTGGACAAAGAGGAGACAAAAATCTGAGAGGCCACACTAGCAAAAGACAGCCACAGAAGGGGCCTCAGTGGGAGACCAGAGACCAGCGGGCAAAGAGAAGAGAACCACACAGATGCAGGACAGACGCAGGGCAGTGAGGGGCAGGAGCAAGGGCCAGAAGGAGAGAAAAGCAATGTGTGGAGTGAGTGAAAGACGCAGGAAGGAGACACAGGAAACAGGTAGGATGGTGCTAAGGTATGGATGCTTATACCCAGAACCCAGTGCCGTCGAATGGATGCTTATAGCCACTGAAAAGTGACGGGATGCCCCACCTTGAGAAACTGGCAAGGGGCCCAGCCGAAAGCCACCACCATGCTCTTTTTACTCGTTTCCATCCACACGTACCACCTTCTAACAAGCCATGCTATTGTTGTTAGCTGCCTTCAAGTTGGCTCCAACTCATGGCGACCTTATATATAACACACGAAACATCCATTGCTCGATCCTGGGCCGTCTTCATGATTGTTGGTATGCTCAAGTCCATTGCTGTGACCACTGTGTATTTTGAGTGCCTTCCAACCTAGGGGGCTCATCTTCCAGCACTGTATCAGACAATGTTTTGTTGTGATCCATAGGGTTTTCACTGTGCAATTTTCAGAAGCAGATCTCCAGGTCTTTCTTCCTAGTCTGCCTTAGACTGGAAGCTCTGCCAAAACCTGTTCCCTATGGGTGACCCTGCTGATATTTGAAATCCTAATGGCATAGCTTCCAGTATCACAGCAACGTACAAGCCGCCACAGTGAGACAAACTGAGAGATGGGTGGTGGTACCAAGCCATAGACTTCACTTATTTATCATGTTTATTATGTTTTGTCATCTTAACCCAGTAGAATGTATGCTCCAGAAAGACAGAAATCCTTGTTTGTTTTTTCGTGGATGGAGCTCAAGTGCCTAGACTTGTACCTGATACATGGCAGGCACTCCACAAACACCAACAACTAGATACCCAAGTAGTAGATGCAAGACGCAAAATACACCATCCTCCTGATGTCCTGAAATTCTGCACTGCTTTTGTCTGATAAGAAAAACAGAACACGTAAACTTGAGAGAGTTTGGGAAGGACTAGATCCACTCAGAAACATCTAGTGAAGGCGGGGTAACTTAGGAAATTGGACGTGGTCAAGTTTATTGCATGTCACCAGCAAGTACTTTTGGGGACCGAGGGAATTAGCAAACAAATTCCACAAACCACTGGCAGATATATTTAGCGAGGTAGTAAGAAATGAGAGCCTAGAGGAGAAATGGCAAGAATGAATGTGAGAGTGTTTTTTTTTTTAACTCGAAAAAAAGATTGATCCTGATTTTTACCATCTGGGAGCTAACCTAAATCCCTAGGAAAATAAGGCTCCCTCAAGCCAAGGTAAAATTAAAGAGACACAGCAATCCATACTCATTAACGGTCCCATAAAGCATCCAGAGGGGCTCACTCTCGCCCCCGTTTCTCGGTGGTGGTAGGCGCTCCTCTCAGAAAGGAACATGGTACATATATTTACGTTGTTTATGAACATGTCTTGATTGCAATCTAACATTGATGGGAGCTAATCCATTCAGTTTGTATAAAAAATGGTTGTTCAGAGGCTGAAAACCTAGCTGAGTGATGACAAATTGGCTTTGCTGATTTGGGGAAGAGCGCCTGTAGGGATAGGATATTGAAGCAGGTAGGTGATTGAAAGCAGCTTTGGAAGTAGTTTGTTAAAAGTGCGTTGCCGTGAGGATTGCCCGCCCTCGTTGCAGGAGCAGCGCCCCTCCCTGGAGTGGACCTTTGAAGGAGAGTTGGTTCACCACCTCCTGCTCCGGTTGTACCCCCGAGACCCTGTCCCCTCTCTGCTCACGGTCGTTGCTAGTCCTGGACCCCGGGATTGTACACACAAAGTTGCAAATGGCTGGTCTTTGGTTCTGCCACCAGGCGTCCCTAGGACCATCATGCCCAAGCAGACAGGACCAGGAGAAGTGCCATGTGGAGCTGGTGCTCTTTAACCACAGAGAAGTGGAGCACTACAGAGAGAGGGCTCCCAGCTTTTAGCTAGCAGCCTAACTGCTTCAACTTACAGGTGAGAAGAAAGTCCCAGGGAGACCGCGTGCCCTGACTGATGGAGACAAGACCAAACCAAGTTTCCTGGACCCCAGCCACTGCTGGTCTACCACCCAGGCCCCCTTTCTTCACACGTAAGGGAGCAGTTTTGACCCAACTCATTCTCTTGCCGGTGTTGGAAGAACAAGGCCTCATCCATCACTTATTTTAGCCCACCTTGGAAAGTTTCCAGTTGCCAAAGGTGGAGAGGTGACCTGTTGTTTTGTTTCTACTGTAGGAGAACATTCTGAAAAGAGAGAAAACTAGAATTCCACATACGCATAGGCGAACTCTAAGAACAACACACTTTTTCATACAATTCAACTATTCAGTAGTATTTAATAACAAAAAACAAAAAAGTATTTAATAATATTCAATTATTTCATCTGGTGTGCTTAGAGGCAATGGTGGTTCAGTGGCAGAATTCTTGCCTTTCATGCAGGGGATCTGGGTTCGATTCCTAGCCATTGTACCTCATAAGCAACCACTACCCGTCTGTCAGGGGGCTTGCATGTTGCTGTGGCTCTGAACAGGTTTTAGCAAAGCTTCCAGACTAAGAGGGACAAGGAAGAAAGGCCTTATGACCTATTTCTGAAAATCAGCCAATGAAAACCCTATGGAGCACAGTAGTAAGATTTTGTTCCACTGTGCACGGGATCTCCATGAGTAGGGGACTGATTCCACAGCAGCCAGCCCCACCAGCCGCCACCGCCCCACCAGCCGCCACCGCCCCACCAGCCGCCACCACAACACCAGCCGCCACCGCAACACCTGCCGCCACCATAACACCAACCACCACTGCCACAGCATCATTTTCATTTCTCTCCTGGGGCTTTGTCTATCTCGATATTGCCTGTCCTTCCACTTCCAAACCAAGTTGTTTTCTGATTGTAGCCATAGCTGCCTTTGAGTGGCTCTCCTACTCCGGTGCTGTGAGGCAGGAAGCTTCTGACCGATGCACTGGAATGCATCCATTCTGCCAACTCTGGAAACTGTATGTGACTTACGTGTGTTCTGGGGAGTCCCTCTTGCCATTCATGGCCTCTCAGGTTTCTCCAAGCTCCTGGGAGCCACGGTGTACCTGGCAGGGCTGCGCTTTGCTGCAGCTCAGAGAAGGGACACCTGGACCATGCTGTTGGCCACACTGTTCTCCAGCCTTATCCAGAGTGTCCTGGAGAGTAGAGATGACCCTGTTTCCTTGGTGAGGGGCTGGCTGGGGTCAGGGCCTGGAATATTCGCTCTTCCTGCTCCACGCCTGTGAAACTAACTTAAGGGAGCCTCTTTTCCATATTCTAACAATCCCCTCACTTTCCACTGCCCCCACCCAACCAAGTGTGGCCCTCACTGGTGCAGACAGATCCCACCTTGGCCTTGGAAGGAAGAGGGCCCTCATGGAGTAACTGGAGGAAGCAGGGGCAGGCGTTCTCAACTCAAAGTAATGTGGAGACACACCCCCCCCCAACTTAGGACTCTTCAAGCCTCTAACAACAAACAGCTTCTCTTCTGAGCCAAGGGGACCCCCAGGCAGTTACCCTCAGGCTGCTCCAAGCCAGGCTTCTTTATAAACTCTTGGTCCCTAAATAACAAAGTCAAACATAACACTCAAATAGGAGAACAAAATTGCAAACAGCTATATTTTTGACTTCAAATAAAAGGCATCGGCCGTGCTCAGGGTTTCAGGACAAATCCCACTTTGGGTCCATAAACATGGCGGCAAACAATCAAGGCTGTTGTCACGAGTCTCACCTTGCATCTGCAGGTGATAGTGACCCAGAGGAGTCTCTGAACTGAGAAAGGCTGGAAAGCCAACACCTTAGAGTGACCAGGAAAGGAAAGGGCAGACAAATGGACGTGGAGCATTGTGTCTACCAGGAGAAGGCTTTAGGATGAAAAAACTTCTATATTCTGCTGGGGAGAAAAAAAAAAAACAGTTAAAATAATTTATTTAAAATGAAAGTCTCGTTTCTATTCTGCAGAAAAAAAAAGGGTTTGAAAACTGGCTAGAGTTTGCTTTCTTTGAACAATTAGGACTTCTTTCCAGAAACACCGGAAGGAGGTTAGTATTTTCTATTAGCAGCACAGAGGAAGAAGCAGAGCAGCAGCTCATAAGCCCCTGTGCTATCAGATGGCTGAGAAGCTAAGTGTCACCCGCTGTGGAACGAGGGTGGAGAAGGGACAGGAGAGCGAGTAACTGGCCTTATCCTCGCCTCATTCACTCATTTGCCCTCTCATCCATTCATTCATTCACATCTGCATTCACTCAATTATTCCTCCTCACTTCATTCACTTATCCACCTTCATTCTTGTTCTTGGGACTTGAGCTAGCAGCTTACCTGCGCTTTTGCCTGCCGATCTTGGGGTTGGTCGGTCTTCATAGCCTGTAACACAGAGCCCTGCTGTCTGACCTGCAGATCCTGGGTTTGCCAGTCCCTACGGCTACCTGAATCAGAAGAGGCCTCTATCCTGACCCTCGGACTTGGGACATTCCAACCTCTATAACTGCATGAGCCATTTCCTTGATATAAATCTCTATATAAACCAAATCTTTATATGCTCAACTGGTTTTACTTCTCTAGAGAACCCAGCCTAAGATATCCCTCAGTCATCTGTGAGTCACTTGGGGCGTTGGTCTGATACAGTGTTTGCACCTCCTGGTGTGTCCCTCTCCAGGCCTGACACTCAGTGTGTGCAACTGGTACTGGTGGAGCTCGTCGAAGTAGGCACGGTGAGTGCTCTGCAGGTCTTGGTGCTGTGTTCGTCACGACAACAGAAGGGACCAATTGGTAAGCATCGTAACACAGGCACAGATGAAGCTCAGTGCTTTCTTGGAGGTTGCTGCCTGGGGTCTTTGGAAAAGGCCCCTTGGAGAAGGTCGCCTTTGTTGCAGCTTTATTCAACTAGTATGCTGCTTGGTGCGGGGAGTTACAAAGCTGCACACAGCAGATGCCGTCCTTATCGCCAGAAGTTCAAAGCCCAGTGGGGGTGGCCGACCAGTAAACAGGATGTTACACAGCAGGATCTTAGGTACTTTGGTGGTAGACAGCAGGGTGCAGGGCAACCTTGGGAGAAGCATCAGCCAGACTTCAGAAGGTACAGAAGGTTTCTGAAATGAAGGACAAAGAAGTGAAGAACCAGAGCTTGGGGTGTGGGAGAGGTGTTTTCGAGAATTGTTGCTGCTTGCCACGGAGCGTGCTCTGACTCTTCGTGGCCCCGTATGTAACGGAATGAAACGTTGCCTGGTCCTGGGCCAGCTTCATGGTCCTTAGTATGTCTGAGCCCATAGTTGTGGCTACTGCGTTCCCCCATCTCATCGAAGGTTTCTCTTGTTTTCCCTGACCCTCTACTTTGCCAAACATGATGCCCTTGTATAAAGATTGATCTTTCCTGATAATGTGTCCAAAGTGAGCTGAAGTCTCGCCATCCTCCTTTCTAAGGAGCATTCTGGCTGTAATCTTCTAAGATTGATTTGTTTGTTCTTTTGGCAACCCAGGATCTATTCGATACTCTTCACCAACACTGCAATTCAGTGTGTGAATTCTTCTTCTGCCTTCCTTTTGTACTATCTAGCTTTTGCGTGCATTTTGAGAATATAAACTCACATATATAAATTGCAGACAGGGATGGACAATGAGCGTCGGCAGATAGAGCAATGAGGCTAAAATGTGGAAATGAAAAGTGGGAGGTGGGTCAAGGTCAGAGGGTATCATAAACCCTGGGTTTTCAGCTTAACTCTTGGGCAGTGGGAAACCACTGCAAGTGCTTGAGCAGGCAAGTCTCATATCCAGACCCGGGCTAACCATGAAGGTAGAATGAAGACAGGAAGGCCAGGTTCTCTTACCAGCACCTTAGAAAAAACGAATCATCCCTTGTTGAATGATGTTAATGGCCAAGGAGACTTCTGAGAAGTAAGATGCCTCATAAGATGTCTCAATGACAGACAGCACACCCCAAACTGGGAACCCCAAGCAGTAGAGCATGACCTGGACTCAGGTTGACCACGACTATTTCTGGTTCCCTGACTCTGGGCTTTACCCTTCTCAGGGTCTCAGTTTCTTCATTGTCTAACTGAAGGGAGTACATGTTCGGGAAGGTCCTTCTTGGCCCCCAAGCATTGTGATGGAGAATATTTCTCTGCAGGATACAGGACAACCTGTGCACTGGAGCGGGGTGGAGGGGGAGAGGAAGTAGAGGCTGGGGCATCTGCGGATGGCTTTTACAAAACATGTCACACGAGCAGGGGTCCGACCATAAGGAGGGGCTGAGCCCCTTGGGGACGCCCACTTTTGCTGTGTCCAGAGGGGGCATTGCTAATTGCTGCAGCAGAGCCCCATGGTGGCGCAGAGGGTGAGGGGGCTGCTGCTGCTGCAGAAGCCCCCCCGGTTGGTTATGATAATGATGCCGTGCCTTCGCAGGGCAAAAATTAATTTACAGAGAAAATGAGTCTCTGGAAGAGGCTGGAGCCCACAGTAGGTGAGTCAGAGAAGATTCTCGAGCATGCCCTTAGAGGCTCCTCAGGCGAATTATGCACTCACCCTTGGGTGCTGGGGACTCTGTGTACCACACACATGGACTGTCCTTTAAATGTGACTTGAAATATGCACTCTATGAAGGATGTGATTTATATGTGCATTGATGTGGCTTAAAGAGACCAGGACTCCCCAGTGTTAGAACTTGTGAACACAGCACCATTCACCATCTTTGGTCATTCTCATGTATATCAAAGGACATAACCTGGGTCATTAAAGGGAGCTCCATCTCCCTGAGCCAAGTGCCCATCCTACACTTTCCATGCAGAGGGGAAAGAATCCTGCTGTAGAGAACAAGGTCCTTAGAAGAGTCGGGAATCTCCCATGTACACAGGCTCCCTCTTTAGCTAGAAGACCTACTGCTAGATGTAATGTGCACCCCAAATTGTAAAAGGTTTTTCCTGCTCTAATGACCATTAAAGAAATGATGAATTTTTGTGTCTTGCTTAAATGAAGTCTTGGTAAGAGCAACTGTGTAGAGAGCCACTTTGAAAATAAAGCTTGATGTTGGATAACGTGGATGCTACTTATTATTTACATAAAGTTCAGCCTTTCGGATTAGGCCTGCCATATTCTAAACACCAGAAAAAAGCTCATGCTTGCAATTTAGCATCATCCAACACACCTAGGTGCCCATCGTTGTCAAATTAAATCTAAGCCTTAACCTTCTTGGGGCCAAACACCCAGACACCCTGGCATCGTTTAATCTGAGTTGGCATCTCCAAGGTGAATTGTCTTCCTGTAGACAGCACAAGAAGAATATTATAAAAGACTTGAGAAAGAGACTCTCAAAACAGAGCCTGTGAGGTTTTGACGGAGACAAGTCAGACCCTCGTACCAGATGGGCCCTGCGGGCTGGCCCCATCTCCCTGCCCTCTGGTTTGCTTCATTTCAAATATCAAACGCAGCCACTGGGGGGTTACGTGGGGTGGAGGGAGAGAGCGTTTGCCTAGTAGATGTTCCCCAGATGTCTCAGCCATCACAGTTCCTCCTCTTGTGACTTTTTGACCAAAATGAACTTGTCTTAAGTCTTTGGCCGCCCTTGCCTGTATTTTGTCATCGTCTGTGTTCTCCTGGAGAGAGAAGTGTGAGGCAGCTAAAAGCATTCCTTTGGAGATGCTATCTAATCAGCTGGGGGTTTCCGGGGCAAGGCAGAGGAGGCTGTGAGTGTGTACGTGTGTGTGGCAAGGCAGAGGAGGCTGTGAGTGTGCCCATCCCATGGGGAGAGCGGTTGGGGGCCTTGTCTTTCTCTGTTCTTTACTGTAAGGGCTTCAGGTAGCAGTGAGATTGCAGGTCTGGCACCGTGGACTTTTATGGCCATCAGCCTTGGATACATAACAGTGTCGCATTTTTAATTATGTTGATGTTAAATGGACTTAATGGGTGACACCCTCCCGATTCACAGGACATTTTTATAACATTTATTTTTTTAAAAAAAGGCCCAAGTTTATTTTACAATCGGTAATAAATGAGGACATGAAAGCTCAGCCATTGGCACAGTGGCCCAAAAACGTTAGCACTGTCCGCAAACTGCATATTATTTTTGCTCAATAAGTGACGGGAAAAACAAAATTGAAGTCCTGCACAACATTTGATGGTCTTACTTAATAACAACAGATGCGCCAGGCGGTGACATTTTGTCTGCTTTGTCTGCTGCTGGTTATGAAATGGCAGGACATTTGGCATCCTCGTCCAGCACTCTGCTAGTCACATAAATGGCCAATGAGAGGTGGGAAAACCTAGCTCCTGTCTGCACAGCACAATTCATTTCGTTCCAGTGATGCAAAACAGCTGAGCTACCTTTCAAAAGAAAAGCCTGGAAAACTTGCCAGGCTATATTGTCTTTAGCCGTAGAGAAAACATACACACACCCCGCATCACCACACCATGGTGAAAAACAGACTTAATAAAGCAGTTTTAATAAAGAAATGGTATTTTCTCATATAGGGTTGTGTCATGACTTGAACATTATTAAAAGTGAGTAGATATACGTCCCTAAGCAGAGCAGGGATGGACCAGCCCCCAAAGACCTCCCTCCTCCCCAGCGCAGCCCAGGCACAGGACTTGCTGGAGAGGCAGGACAAAGGGGCAGGAGCAGTAGGGGACCCACAAGACACAGTTGTGTGCACCAAAAGCCACTGGATACTTTCACTGTCCCCACCGCCCAAGGAGCTTCATCTTCCACAAAATTCTTAGGAAGGGTCCCAAACTTAGCCAAATGGCTGATCTGAGATGTTGGTTTCCTCATTTAAGAATCAGGAACTTTCCCCAAGGTCAATTCTTAGAGTAGAGGTGCCTAACCTCTCAGATGTCTGCTCCCTCCTTACCTATAAAACACCACACACGGGCCTGAGGGTCATGTTGGACATCGGCGGACCCAATGCTGTTCCCTTCCTGTCCCCCTTGAGCTGATGGCACCAGCTTCTGGATATGACCTCTTGCTCCATTGTGCGCTGTAGGGAATGCTGCCAAAATTAAGGTAGATCCTGCTCATTTTCTCCAGGAAGAGAGGAGCGGAGATGTGATTACTTAAGTTATCCAAGCTCAACAGTCACTCACATGTTGGAGGCTGAAGAGGAGAAGAAGACTCGTAGGCCCTTGGAACTCCATCTTGTGTGTTCCAGGCTAGCCCAGAGTCCTTCTCCCACTTGTTCTTGCCCTTCTTCTTGCACCTCTAAGGAAGACAAGTAGAACCAATTACTAGCAAAGCCCCACAGCTCTGGGGGCCCTGGTCCTCGTGGTGTGCCTGGAAAGCTTTGAGCAGAATAGAAAGAAACCAGAACCCAAATACTAAAGGCATGAATTTCGACTTTGGAAAAAAGAAGTGAAAGATTCTGGTAAAAACCATACAAAAAGGCTGCTTGGGGACTGGGGTAACTTTAGGTTGATTTCATCCATTGAAAGCCTTGGCCTGAAATCGTCCTTCAAACATAGGGTGCAGCAGTAGTAGTTTTCACGATGAGAAGCAAAGATTCTATGGTGATCCTAACCAGCCCAGGAAGGCCCAGTCAACTGGTCCATAGCTCTTTGGAAACATGAGTAAGATACTCAGTTCCTTCACAATGTTGACCCCTGAATGATGGGTAAACACCAATTCTAGAGTTCTTCACTGCTGTTTCATTCTCAGAGCTCATGTTAAGAGAGACAACTCACAGGTAGTTGAGCACGGTTCTTCTCACCTTCTCCAACCCCCTGCTTTGATTGGGCCCAGGGTCCACCTTCCTAGGGTGAACCCCAATAATGAAAACACTGTGTACTCCCAGTTGGTCAGTAACACCAGCATAGACAACCCCTCCTCTAATTGCAGGATGCAAACTGAAAGTCCAAGAAATGATGGGTCATACCTGGTGACACCAGATGAGTCCAACCCTGGAAGAAGAACATTTTTCTCTTCCTGTGCTGAATGTTTATCTCTGTCATTCAACATAAAATTGTAT
Source organism: Elephas maximus indicus (assembly GCF_024166365.1). Taxonomy (NCBI): domain Eukaryota; kingdom Metazoa; phylum Chordata; class Mammalia; order Proboscidea; family Elephantidae; genus Elephas; species Elephas maximus. Next base: position 78,356,397 of record NC_064834.1, on the reverse strand, counting down.
TTGATATTTGATTCAGGAGATCTCAGAGAAGAGGATGTGCAGCCAAAACTTGGGGCGACCACCACATGTTTTTCTGAGTGTCATTGAACATAAACCTTCCTGGCTCAACGCGGATTGGTTGGGCTTTATTTCAGCACAGAGTGATTTCTTAAATGACTAATTTATAAAATCTTTGAAAATAACAGTTTCTAATGGAAGTGCTCACAGGGCCATAACTCTGGCGTTACAAATGGCACCTCTGTCGTTAAGGGTGTGTTGTTGTTTGTTTTATGCTAATCTGCCTTCAATGTGACAGACTGTCACCTGCACGGGGGGTACCGTTCAGTACTCTATTAGCCCATATGGCACAAGCTAAATTGTATCGAAGCTATGGGCTAATTACGGATGAGTTAATAAAGCCAGGCAGAGCCCGCCTGGCCATGTCCTCCAGTCTTTGTGAGGCTCCCTTTCCCTCTTCAAAGCCAATCAGCCCCACTGGAGCTCGTCAATACTTCACAGTTCAGCCTCTGAGAACAAACCCACCGTTCCATCTGAAATACACTGTATGTCCCTTTCTATCTTCCCAAGATTTTGCTGTTAGAGGTAAAAACAACTATGGAGACCCCAGCACTTCTTCTAATAACTGGTTTGCTTATGAACAATTTGAGTAAGTGCAGCTGGGAAAACCAAACAAATAAACATAAGTGACTTGAGTTATTCAGGCTTTCTTTTTGGTGAAGCAAAAGTAAATATGTTTTGCACAGGGAGGCTCTAGGTAAGTCCTCACTGCATAGTCACTTTGGAGCCATTAATTACAGAGGAGAAGAGGAAGTATACACTAATTGTGGGAGCATTCCATCAGGTTTTGAATCAGAAGAAGCACACATTTAATTTACGCAGAATTAATTATCGAGTTTGAAAACATTGCCTTCAGAATGTATTTTGGTTTCCTGGCAAAGCTCCTCTTGGCTCTTCACCCAAGGGTTGGCGAGGCTGCACCTCCCTATGCGGGGATGGCCGCATGTCATCAGCCACCTCTCCCAGCTCCACCTCTGCCACCAGCTTGGGGGCAGCATCTCCTGCTAGCCAGGAGGGTAAGCCCCGATGGCTTGTCCTTGGAGAGCTGCCTATAAGCTTCTCTGTTAGCCAGCTGGTGCTGGGAACGTGGGACGCATTTGGCTTCTCCTCCAGAATCAAGCACAGGCTGCCTGCAACACACCAGGCTGGGAAGTCGGGTTTCTTGGGTGACACCCTCAGCTTCTCCCTCGGTAGGCTTTAGATGTCTCAATTAACTGGGACCCAAAACCCAGTGACTCACAAAACATGACAATCTGCCACTGCCCAAATATTTGCAAATAAGTGCAAGTTACATCTCCTTGAAAAGTTCAAACTAGGAGATGCTAAGCCTCCAACAATAGCCTGACACCTGAAAGGAATTTTTTGACCAGCAAGCCCTAGCCCTTAGATATTTTTAATAGAACACACACACTTATTTTCATTCTCTTTCTGGACTCTCTGTTGGGTCACTGGCATATAAAATAAAAAAAGCATAAAACTAAAAAAAAAAAAACCATCAGCCAGTTTCCACAGAGACTCACAGAGCTCGGCCCGTCACTGGTTAGATGATGCTGGGTGGTTCGCACAGCCTCCTGTGCCTCCATTTCCAAATCCCTAAAAAGGGATTGCAACAGAACCGCCACTCACCTGTCAGGCTGTTGCACTGTGGTGGCTTACGTGTTGCTGATGCTGGAAGCTGTGTCACTAGTATTTCAAAAACCAGCAATGTCACCTATGGTGGACAGGTTTCAGCAGAGCTTCCAGACTAAGCCTAGGAAGAAAGCCTGGTGATCTACTTCCAAAAATTAACCAGTGAAAACCCTGTGGATCACAACAGAATACTGTCCCCTATAGTCCTGAAAGATGAGCCCTCTAGGTTGGCAGGTGCTACACATTAGCCACAACAATGGACTCAAACATACCAATGATCATAAAGATGGCTCAGGCTCAGACAACGTTCGTGCTGTTGTACCTGGGGTCACCATGAGTTGGAGCCAACTCGACAGCAGCTAACAACAGCAGTACCCACGTCATAAGATTTATGAAGAGTGGTTCCATGTGACACTACCGTCAAAGCTTCTGGAACATCATGAGAACTCAACAGAGTAAATTTACATATATGTATACAATATACATACACACACATATTTATATGTAGTAACAGTCAACGATTGCCCAGGAATGGCAAAACAACAACACAAACCTTGGTGTCACACCATCTGAGCTAAGGGCTGGAGCTGGACCGGAGACAGCAGACCGGCTCGTCCTTTCCCACCCCCTAGACACTGGCCAGCTCATAAAGGGGTGACCTATTCCAATGTGGGGCCTGGAGTGGAGGCTTGTCTGGCATAAAGAGGACGCCTGCCGGCATGTCCCCCTGCCTCATCAGTGAGGTCCCACACAGAAGTTTTCTGTAACTCAGGGTTTGTGGGAGCGAGTTGTCCTCACAGGCTGAGTTGCTGGGCACTCAGTCTACAGAGGGCTGTTGCCCTTTCTGGGGCTGGAGTCCAGGAGCCTGCAGTCAGGAGGGAAAATGGCCATGCAGAGGGGAAGTAGAACCAGCTGGGCTTGTGGGCTGCACTGGAGCCTGGGCGGTCTCCCACCCCATCCAGCCTCCCACTTTGATGCTGGAAGCGTCTGCTAGAGAAGCCGGCACCTTTGTCACCACGGTGCCAATCCAGCACTGGGCCAGGGGTGGGAAGCTGAGCAGTGGGGCCTGGCAACTCCAGAGGAACTGCAGGTCCCATTGCTGCCCTGTGCCAGCCAGGTAAGCCACAGAGAAGGGACGCTGTGGGCGCCTGGTGTCCCCTGCTGGCCTTCCATACCACCCCCTCAGGGCCTCCTTCCAGGGTGCAGAGGGTCTCTGTGGCCCACATGAACCCAGGACCCTGTGGGGAAGGCGATTCTAAAATGATGCAATACAGACTCCCACAATGCCCCATACAAGGCACATGGCCCGTGGGGACGAGGGACCCAGACCACGGTTAAATTTAACAGAGAAATTGAATCCCTAAATTACGATCATGACAGTCATCAGTTGAAGGTGTCCACATTGAGTGTTGCCTCAAAGTTCAACGTCATCGGCCTTCAGAACAGCAAACCACCCAGGGCAGAGGGGCTTTCATGGGTGAGTGTGGCCGGCAGAGAGCATGTCCTGGGGGATCTTTGCACCCCAGGTGAACTGAGCTGTCAGGAATTCTAAAGGAAATGGAAACCAGTTTTCTCCTGGGTGTGGCCTCCTTGGGATGGTAACACCTATCCGTGTCACTTAAGGGGTAAAAAGGCCTTTCTCTTGATTTCCTGCAGGGACATCAGTATTTCATTCACTGAAGCAATTCCCAAGTTTCCTCCCAAGGGAGACACACAAGGTAATGAGCATTACCACTGGGTTCCCACCTCCCTGGTTCCAGGTTCACATGTGATCCTTTGCTAAAACACAGGTGCTTTTGCTCTCACTCTGGAGAAACGTTGACCTTTGGGGGTGCACTCTTCTTGCCTCCTCTTCTGGGCCCCCCACTGACACCTGCACCCACACTTGACCCTTCCCACTAGGTGCAGTAAAGCACATCCACTCCCACCACCCCCCACCCCACCCTACGCAAGTCCACCTGGTGCCAGGTTGAGCACAGGCTGGGTCGGCTGGGATTCACAAGGGTACTGAGCCCTTTTCTCCTCAGCACATGCAAGGGACACATTTAGCCTCACCCCATCAGCCAAAAAAAAAAATTTTTTTTTTTTTCATCAGCCAGTAAGCAACACACAATTATCTGGATGTCATATCTTGGAGAGGTGCTGCTGGCATCTAGTGGGTACAGGCCAGGGATGCTGCTCAATATCCTATAGTGCACAGAACAGTCTGCTCCCCTGACAAAGTATCATCCAGCCCAAAATACGAATAGAGTTGAGGTTGAGGAGCTCTGATTTAGGGGGGAAGAAGTCCATTCCTCCTCTTAAGGCCAAGTCTTGAACTTCTTAGCCAAGATTCTGTCATCTCCTCTCCAAAAAGGCATTGTGTATGCTTCAGGTGGAAGAGAGGTCTGTTCTGTGAGTCGTTTAGAACAGAGAATAGAATATCCCAACAGGATCAGCCAAAACAAAACCAAAAAAGGTGGTAACTCACCCTCCCTCTCCCAGACATCCAGAAAAAGTTCAATAAAGCTCAGTTTGCCATTTTGTGAAATATTCACACAGTCTCCTGCCAAGGGAAGCCATGGATGGTTTATCCCTCAGCCTGGGCCATCCAGTGCTGACTTGCTGAGAAGACTAATATTTTAAATACAGAGGTTGCCTCCCCAGTAAATCTCTAGCTCTGCAAAAGACAAACAAAAAGTAAAAATATTGCAGATGAAAGAGGCAAGACCAGGTGCAAGAGTTCCCCGAAGAAGGTCTGCCTTTGGTCCCTAGTGCATAATGGAAGCCCGCCAATGCGGGCCAAGCAGGAGGAAAAGGGAGCCACATTTACTGCCTGGCCAGACAAACAGGCCAGGCCACCATGGAACCCCCGAAAACACACCACTGGCTCCCCTAATGAAGGCCTGGCTGAGTCCGGCTGGGGGCCGGGCCGGAGGAGAGACAGCAACTCCCCACGCGGCCGGCTGCCAGTCACAGCCCACCACAGCAGAGACGGTTTGGGAACGTCCAGCAGTGTGCCCTTGTGGACAGGGTCCAGGCGGGTCCCCAGCCAAAGCCCACAGCATCAGCAGAGGGCAGCAACCGGTGTTCTGCTGGCTGTGGCGGCAACAAGCGTTCTAAAAAACAACTGTTGGTAGTTGCCATTGGGTTGGCTCTGATCATGGCGACTTTATGTATGATGAAATACTGCTGGGTCCTGCACCACATTCGTGATTGTTGGTATGTTTGAGTCAATTATTGGATCAATGTAGCTAACCCATCTGTCAGTTTGTAGTACTGTGGTGGTTGGTGGTTGCTATGATGCTAGAAGCTATGCCACTGGTATTTCAAATACCAGCAGTGGTCCATGGTGGACAGGTTTTGGCAGAGCTTCCAGACTAAGATGAACTAGGAAGAAAGGCCTGGCGATCCACTTATAAAAATGAGCCAGTGAAAACCATATGAATGACAACAGACATTGTCCAACTCACTTGCTTTGGACATGTCATCAGAAGAGATCAATTGCTGGAGGAAGAAGACATTGTGTTTGGTGAAGTAGAGGGTAAGGGAGACCATCAATGAGAGGGATTGGCACAATAGCCACAGTGATGGACTAGAACCTGTCGGTGATCATGAGTATGACAAAGGACCTAGCAACAAACAGTTTGTTCTGTTGTTCATAAGGTCATTATGAGTCAAAGTGGACTCAATGACAGCTATCTCTCTCTGTCTCTCTATCTATCTATATTGTACTTACTATGCAGGCACCCGTAAGTATCTCACATATGCTATTTGGTTTAATCTAAAGGTAGGAACCATTCTCCCCGCTCCTTTACAGATGAAGACACATAGACACAGAGAGGTTAGGTGACTTGTCCAAGGCCACACAGCTAGTACATGCCAACTCTGACTTGAGAGTCCACGCTTTTAGCCACTATATTAGCCCAAAGTTCCACTGTCAAACAAGAGGCAACTGGGCAACTCACTTCCTAAGGCTCCAATTTATCATTGGCGAAATGGCCTCAGTACTCTCCATTGCACCCAGGAGTATTTGGGATCACTCAACAAATATGGCAGGATCTGTTGAGCACAATTACCACTGTTCCAAGGCAACATGAACCCATCGGTCCTGCCCAGCTCAGGGACTGTGTTCTCACCTGGGACAGAAGTGGACTTTGTCAGATGCTTCCCCCTCGGTTTTCACCTTTGACGACCTTTGTGGTCCAAGGATTGGTTCTTCCCAAAATGCTTGGAGGAGGAAGACCTCTGGCTGACGCTGACGACTCTTTTCTTAAAAGTGAGATTCTCTTCCATTTATCTCAGTGGGATCTCACCCAGGTGGCAAATGTTTTGTAACTTCTTCAGAGACCCTTGTTCATACAGATGAGTTGTTTCCACCGGTTTCTTCTAGCTGGTTATTCCTATGACTTTCCCTTCTCTTCAAAGAGCTCTGAAGATGGGACCATTTAACAGCACACTGTGTTTGCTATACAAATTATTGATCGTCTGTTTTTAGACCATTTTCTCACACAGCCTCCTGTCGTGAGTTGAGAATGGAGTTCCACTAGTAATGCACACCCTTTTCTCAAGTTCAACCACCAAGACACTTCTGTGTTACAAGACTCTTAAGATGTTCTTATCTTTATTTTATTTCTTCCCTGAGATGCTGCTAGTCAGGAGGAGAAGTCTAGACATTGGCTGGCTTGTTTAGAATTTTATAGAGTGCCCCCAAGTACAGAAGCTACCATGGGAATTTAATCCTCCGTACATACAGAGTGGACTCTTACCTGGAATAAATGGGGGATTGTGGGCTGGAGAAATCACACTCACTTTTCCTTTCTAGGGAAAGAGTTTTGTGGCCCGATGGCTAGTAATAGATGTAGGACAAGTGTGTGATTTGGTTTGGACAATTCTCATGGACTGTTTTTAGTGTCCTGAGCTGAGACAGAGAATTTCCCAGGGGGCTCATCAGTGACAACAGAGTGACTTATTTTCACAATCGTAAAGGTAAAAAGCAGGGTAAACATCAACGTCTGTGTTCATCGCCAGCAGCACTTGGTGATGGCGCATGTGGTGGACAGGGGACAGGGGCCAGCTACAGCAGTGATGGCTGCAGGGGCGAAGGCCGTGACTGTGTTGTACCAAGTATTTGGAAGCTTACAAACATCCAGATGCTCTGAGTCATAAAGGTAGCTTATATGCCCCAAAGTCAGACTGAAGTTGGCCATTGTCTCCCGTCATTGGGTATCCTGTGGCGCAGCTGGAGGGTGGGTGCCTGACACCATTGTGTCTCCCTGGGACCCCTCGGTGAAGCAGGATAATTGAATTGAACCAGGAGTTGTTATCATACCCAAAACATTACAGCTGATGGTTTGCAAAGAAAAATAATATTTTTAAATATATTAGCTTTGCTAAGAGGGCAAGTCCATCAAATCCCATCAACTGTTTCACAACCTACTGATTAGACTAAGCCAATTTAATGACTCAGGCATGTAAAATGTCTTACCTTACCGCTCCCTCCTCGGCTAATGCACACACAGACAGAGAACGAGGTGGGATAATTTTAAGGCCAGACCCATATAAGTTGGGAGATTCAAATTAAGGTTTAATTAACCTGCTTCGTACAAGAATCTCTGAGCAGCGGGAGATTTTACACACTGTTACACGGGATCTGTAATAACTAGGCCCAACAGGCTCCTCCACAACCATTATGTGTACAGGGCTATCGGCCTTGGCCCGGCACTTGATCCAATGCCTGGAGCCTGTCAATTCCAGAAGAAAAACGTTTGGAGATATGCTCACAGATCATCCTTAGGCCACACGTACATACAGCCTGGGAAGAGAAGGTTGCATGCAGCCAAGCTACCTGTGATGTTGTAAACAACCAGCTGGATTCATCCAAGATTGGCTGGTAAATACATGAATTATTGATTGCTGGGTCGGACTGTTTCTCACATAACAGCCCACAGTGAGTTGAGAGTCGAATTGAACCTGCAACCAGCACCCTTTCCTCCAGTTCAGCCAGCTGAACACTCGTGGGGATAAGCCAAATGGTTTGCGTTTATCTCTGGGTTCGGAAAAAACTCGAGTTGGGCTCAGTCATTGGTGTATATGTGGATGAGCACATTACCACCTTTTTGGAGCAGGGAGTGTTTGGGAGTGACTTGTACTACGAGCTGTTAGACTGTTCCCTTCTTACCTCAGACCCAATTTCATGGTTAAGCATGAATACCAACAGTTTGGGACCAACTGTTGTTGTCAATGCTATTAGCTGCCTTCTAGTCATGGTGGCCCTGTGCACAACAGGGTCGCACCACTGTGATCCACAGGGTTTTCATCAGCCGATTTTCAGAAGTAGATTGCCAGACCTTTCTTTCTAGTCTGTCATAGTCTGGAAACTCCACTGAAACCTGTTCAGCATCACAGCAGCACACAAAGTTCCCCTGACAGATGGGTGGTGGCTGTGCACAAGGGGCATTGGCTGAGAATCAAATCCTGGTCTTCTGCATGGAAGGAGAGGATTCTACCACTGACCCACCCTCTGGACCAACTGGTAAGGTTTTTTTTCCCCAGCAGATATTTCACCTTCTTCAGCTAAAGGATCAGTTTTCAGATGCTATCCTTTGTAAGAAAACCACGGGAAGATGGACATGCCATCAAAATCATGGTTTTGGTTGTGAGTGGGTTGACTAGCATGAAGAGAATCCCTCATGTAGCTGGTGAATGAACAAGGGAAGAAAGACCCTCTACCAGCTGGACTGAAGACTCTTCCTAGAGTCCCTTGGGAGCCCTGGTGGCACAGCAGTTAAGAGCTCGGCTGCTAACCAGAAGGTTGGCAGTTCAAATTCACCAGCCACTCCTTGGAAATCCTATGGGGCAGTTCTACTCTGTCCTATTGGGTCACCGTGAGTTGGAATCGACTCGACAGCAAAAGGTTCTTTTTTTTTTTTCTTTTTTTGGTTTAGAGAGAACACATGGAGCTCTGGTGGCACAGAGGTTAAGCACTGGGCTGCTAACCCACAAGTTGCTCTATGGGAGAAAGATGTGGTAATCTGCTTCCATAAAGATTATGGCCTTGGAAACCCTATGGGGCAGTTCTACTCTGTCACATGGGGTAACTCAGGGTTGAATCGACTCAATGGCAATGGGAGAGAGATCACATCCTAGGGACCAAATCCTTCAACAGGGTTTCCTGTAGGATTGGTATTAGCCATGGATAGCTGCCAAGACTGGGTTTACATGTCCCAAGGTTTTGGACCTGCCTGGGGCAGACCACAGGAGTCAGCAGGGACTCTGGCAGTCCAGGCTCCGGTGGAGGAGGCACCTTAGCAAGGTCAGCCCAGGGCCAGCTAGCCCCTGGCTCTTATGTTTATCCCTAATGACGCAGCCAGCCCTGTAGCAGGCAGTCTCCTTGGAATGACTCATTCCAGGTTTACATTATAAGTATCTGGATAATGAAGACATCAATACTTATGTCTGGTCACTGAGTAGGAAAATTCCAAATGAGTGAAATTACACGGTATGTAATTGCTCCTACATGAACTGTATTTTTGAGAAACCAAATAAACCTAGTTGATGAGTTACAGCTCTTCTTTACGGAAGAATTCCTGCTGGTAAAACGGAAAGGATGATGGAATTAACAACCACCATTTTACAAACCCCGATGAAATAGCTGACTCAGGAAACAATCATTTGCAGAGAAAACCACCAGGTAAAAGGTTGAAGGGAACTTTGCAATGGAGGAATTAGCTACCATAACATAGACTCACTGATCAATTTAAGTGTCATTAAGAGTGGAACAACCAGACACCACGGGCCTCATGATGTGACGGAATGTGTAGTATACAGTGTCGCCCATGAAAGACCTTGTCAAAAACATTGAACCTGAGTCTAATCAAGTCTCTGGACTGAACTTCCAGTATACGATGACTATGGGGTTGGACTGACACTTTAAATGATACGGTGGGAGCAAACAGACCAACCCACTCTGAAAGGACAACTGAGCTGGTTTCTGCCACAAGTGGAAGTCAGGAAATAAAACAAAAGGTGGTGGGTGGCAGGGGAGAAAGGAGGGGAGGAGCCACCTTTAAATTTAAAGAGACCCGAGAGACTGAACAACAAAATGAAAAGTGTGGACCTTGTTTGAACCTGGATTTAAGCAAACCAGCTTTAATTAGACCTGAAGCACTCAGGAGGTTTGGCTGTGGATTGGGCATTAACCCAGTGCCCTCGAGTCGATTCCGACTCATAGCGACCGGAGTTCGATGACTCCAAAGACATGTTTATTTCTTTGTTTATCTCCGTGGGATAATGGCACTGTGTGAGAGAAAGTGTATAGAAGCAAAATGAGACAATATTTGGAATTTTCTTTTAAATACTTCAGAAAAAAAAATCAAGCAAGGCAAAGTCTTGGTAACTCTTCAATCTGGGCAATGGATATTTGGGAGTTCATCACACTATTTTCTACATTTGTAGGTACATTGGATATTTTTCTTGATAAAAAAAATCATGCTGCTGCCATAGGTGGGTGGGCAGGCGGGCAGGCGGACGGACGGACCGCGCCCATATTTACCTAAATATGGTTTTGGTCAGGATTATGTCACACACAAAATTCCCTACTGCCAAGCCTTGCATCACTCAGCCATGGTACTAGTGAGAACTTCCCCTTTTCCACAGAGTTTAGACAGAGCTTAGGAAGGTCAATACCTAAGTGTTAGAGAGCTTAGCAAAACATCCCATGCCCAGGCCTCCTTGGGGTGCCGGCCTTTGTCAATCTGGAGAAAGAATAAAGCACATCAAAGATTGCCTTTCATTAGCAGTCTTCTAACTTACAAACATCCATCGGAAGAAAATAACACCTCAAGGTTTTTCCAATTCCAAGTTTAATTTAAAAAGAGCACACTGGGGCCTCTCTTTTCTCTATACCTCCATAATCTCAAGTCTGCATCCTGAGAAATATCTGGAAGAGGGAGAAACTTACCATGTTAGTGTTGTCTTTTTAAATTTTCGTTCCAGCTACACAAGTGTGAGTACTTGATCATGATATAAGATGTATTTCTTACTCTGGGTTGCCCTTAAAATGTTTAGCAGGCACAGTTCTAGAAAAAGGCATAATTTTGTGGGCATTCCTTTCACACAATTGACTCTCTTAACTTCATATGGACATACATGCTTATTCATTTTTTTAAATCATTCCTAAAGACTGTACAAGGTTTGAATAAGTTAAAGAAAAACATATAACACAACACAGGATTTCCTTGAAATTATGGTCACCTGTTCTGACATGCACATCTGGGATGAATTACTGTCCCTGTCAGATGTAATTGAGAGGAACAAGAAAACTTAGTGCCTACAGAGCAGGAAAATGAGTTTAAAATACCTGGCATTTCTTCAGCTAACACCAGACAAACCATCTCCATTACGACAGTGCAAAAAGACATACGCCTAATCGTGGTCTCAAACGCTGCGCTTTTCGAGTGTTGCCCGGAGCAGAGGGAATCGCCTTTGGACGAGGGAGGGCACGTTCTCGGATTAGTTCCTGGGCGTGCTGCTTGAGTGCACTTTCCTGACTTCTGGAACTTTCTGCGGGTGTGCTCTGCTTTTCACCTTGCAGCTGTAGCCTTGGCCAGGGCCTCCTCACTCAGCCATCTAGAGAGTCCCCTCCAGCTGTCCATCACAGCCTGGGGGGCCAAAGGAACACAGGCCCGGAGTGCGCCTTGCCGAGGTTGTCACTTCCAACCTGGGCGTGAGAAGGAGGGGCACCTCCCGGTTTGATGGCTCCTACTTCGGACATTCGCAGCCCTTACTTTTCCTACCAACCCATCGGTCATGGCCCCTTAGTCCCCATGGCCCCTTGCTTTGCCTTCAGACAGCTTCCCAAAAGGCCAGTTGCCATCAAGTCGGTCCCCACTCTTGGCAACCCCACGTACGGCAGAGTAGAACTGCTCCACGAGGTTTTCAATGGCTGTAATCTTTCGGAAGGAGATCTCCATGCCCTTCTTCTGAGGCACCTCTGGGTAGATTGGAACAGCCAACCTTTTGGTCAGTAGCTGAGCACTTAATTGCACCACGCAGGGATGGCTAGCTTACCAAGCATCCTAGTTTTTTTGTTTTTAATATTTTGCCCACGTATTAATCCTAGATTTAGAAAGATGGAGCCAGGGACAAACTCTAGTGACTGCGAAATTAGCACTTGCACTGTAAAAGCACAGCTGTCGGTTTTCAGAACTGGCGAGCCCACAGGGAGGAGGCACCCTCTCTGAGTTCCTCCAGGCAGGTGGGGCTCTGGGGTGGGCAAGTGGCTGAGTATGGCTAGGCCACCACGGGCTGTACTCCATCCACTTGCAGCACTGTGGGTGACAGGTCCCTCCAGAGATGGTGACCTTGCTGGCTGCCGGTGTCAGGTTTGGGGGCTGAGTTGACTCTGTGTGTGTGTATGTGTGCATGTGTGTCTTTGTCTTCTTAGGTGTTTGGGGGAAGGCCATGCATCATGCTGGATTTTTAGAGAAATGAGTTGTATGACAGAAATGAGACAAGAGAAGCAACAGCGGACACAATCATTGAAAGTAGCCCTGGGAGTAATTCACCCAGGCTGGCGTCTGTGTGCTGTGACCTGGGGAGTCCACGTGTCCCCACATGCACCCCCAACCCCACTCATCATGATGTTTGTACTTAGCAGAGACCCCCTGAAGACCAAACACTTTCAGGTCTAAGAGGGAAGAGTGAGATGTCGAAATGGCGGGCAGTGTAGATGTCCTCGGAGGCTCAAACTCCTCCAACCCTGCAGGCCAGATGGGTCAGGAGGGAGGGGGTTGGGCTCTTTGACAAGCTCAAGTGTTCTTCCAGCTGCAGGAATGGGCCTAGCTCAAGCCAGCTCAAACACAGTGGGTTTACTGGAAATAGCATTAAGGGACTCCAAGAATACGGAAGGGACTGCTGCAGACCAATGGGGTCTTGGGGATCCTAGTAATTCTGCAGACCTCACACAGAGGGTCAGGGCTTCTCGTGGGAGTCTTCTCGTTGACCTGACTCACAGACCACAAGAAGAGAGGCCAGCTGACTGCAGGACAGGAAGACCATCTGTGGAGAAGACCTGAGGTCAGGTTTCCCAGAGCACAATCCCAGGGTCTCAGCTCACCTTTCTGAACCAGGGATCATTAATCAGCATATAAATTGGATAGATTTGGATCAAATGTCCTCTTCAAGCCAATTAGCTGTGGGCAGAGTGGCAGGGCCACACAGAAGAGTCATGGCTGCTCAGAGCAGTGAGGGTCACAGGTAGGGTCTGCCCAAGAAGGGCAGGTGGGCCACCCACAGAACAATGGCTAGTGCAGACCTGTGTAGGGTGTGTCTTTCAGCTGCTGTCTGCACTGGAAACCCATCACGTTTGCCTGAGCCAGAAGGCACATATACACATGCACACACGTGTGTAGATATATAGACACACCTGTCATGGATTGAATTATGTCCCCCAAAAAATGTGTGTATCAATTTGGCTGGACCGTGACTCCCAGTATTGTGTGGTTGTCCTCCATTTTGTGATTGTAATTTTATGTTAAAGAGGATTAGGGTGGGATTGTAACACCCTTACTAAGGTCACATCCTTGATCCAATGTAAAGAGAGTTTCCCTGGGGTATGGCCTGCGCCACCTTTTATCTTACAAGAGATGAAAGGAAAGGGAAGAAAGCAGAAAGGGGGGACCTCACACTACCCAGGAAAGCAGTGCCGGCAGCAGAGCGCGTCCATCAGACCCGAGGTTCCCGTGCAGAGAAGCTCCTAGTCCAGGGGAAAATTGATGAGAAGGACCTTCCTCCAGAGCCAAGACAGAAAGCCTTCCCCTGGAGCCGGCACCCTGAATTTGGACTTCTAGCCTACTGGACTGTGAGAGAATAAGCTCTTTGTTAAAGCCATCCACTTGTGGTATTTCTGTTACAGCAGCACTAGATGACTAAGATAACACCACACAGCAATGCACACACACAAGTCTCCATGCACACATGCCCAGCTACACACACCAATACATGGGTCAGCACTGCACACACATGCACACATGTTAATACAGACCTCAGTGTCACACACACACCCCATGCCTACACACTCAGATCTTCAGATACACACACATCGACCCTCTCCTGAGGCACACTTGCATACACATGACAGCACACACACCTATCTGTACTTCCGCAGACATCCACACGCACAGATGCAGGACTAACACGGCCAAGCCCTCTCTCTCTCTCACACACACACACACACACAGATGCACGGGCAGGGAACCGCAGGTGGTTCCATTAGTTCACGTATCTTCTCCCCTCCCCACAGGTAGCTCTGCCTGGAAGACGGCTGGCTGTGAAGGCAGCTTCTGGGCCCTGTGGGCTCCGGGAGCCCGAGTTCACCATCGATCTGCCCCCTGCTTGGCATGGAGCTGGATCATCACAGAGTGGAGCCGGCAGTCTGTGGGCAGTCCTGAGTGCTGGTGCCCGTAGCTGGCAGTTTGGGAGGTGAGCAGAGGTGTCTCAGAGACAAGAGATTGCCAGGAGGAGCCAAGCCCCCTCCAGCCAGAATCCTGCCCCTGCCTGGCTGCGGGGGCACAGGGGCCATGCACAGCCAGGGAGAGCCAGCCTCTGGCGGTGAACTTGAACCGCCGTGGAGCTAACAGACATCAGAAGCCGTCCATCCTCGGGCCCTTCCCAGCTGCTCTCTGGACTTGAATTTCGACCACCTCGGCTCACACCAGCCACGTGCTGCTCTCCATGGCCGACCTTCCTCATCTCCAAAAATGGGGAGAACAAGGTGGGTCCCCAGGCCAGGCCACTTGAGGAGAGCCGTGGAAGGCAGCTGTGATCACCCTCAAGCAGACTGCCCCTTCCAGAGCTTTCTCCTGCCCATCCTCACCCCACTTTTAAACTTAAAATGTTGCTTGCACTCCAAATAGAATTTTTTAAAGTGGAAATCAATGCGTTCTAACGGAAAGCACAAATGCCCAATTAGGAGATAAAGGGAGCAGTGAAGAACGGATTGTTTACCGCGATTGGTTAATTGTGCAGGCGTTAAATTTCTAGAAACACCGGTGGACCTCGGCTATGCAATGAGGCGCGGCTGCCTTAGATGGAACGAACCCGCAAGGCAACTTCGAGATTCTAGAAAAATAAATGCCTGCCCCTTATCGATGTTGTTTGCAGGAAGAGAAATGAATCCCGCATTCCCGTACCAGGCAACTCCTGCAGGGATCCTACCCGATTACTGCTCACCTTAGGGTCTGCTGTGCCAGGACCAGAGGAGGGTCTCAGGAGCCCGACGTCATCGTTTACAGGAAAGGTCCACCATGCCTCCCTCACGACCCTGCAGTGTGCACAAGTCTGCACAGATGGGAAGGATAGGGCTCAGGTCCAAACGGTGAGTCCCGCTCCTGGCCAAGGCACTGTCTCGTCTGCTTTGTGGCCCACCACGCCCCACAGCAAGCCACAAGCTTCTTCCTCCTTTTCTCTCGGTGAGAACAATCAATCACCTTGTTGTTAGCTGCTGTCGAGTCAGCTCCGACTCACAGCGACCCCATATACAACAGATAGTTGGTGGGCTTGAGTCCGCTGTTGTGGCCACTGTGTGTTTTGAGGGCTCATCTTCCAGCACTATATTGGACAATATTCTGTTTTGGTCCATAGGGATTTCATTAGCTAATTTCCAGAAGTAGATCTCCAGGCCCTTCTTCCTAGCCTGTCTTAATCTGGAAGCTCCGTGAAAATCTGTCCATTGTAGTTGTCCCTGCTGGTATTTGAAATACCAGTGACAAAGCGTCCAGCATCAAAGCAACATGCAAAGCACTGCAGTACAGCAAGCTGACAGAGGGGTGGTGGTAAGTCATCTCACAAACACTTACTAAGCCCCTGCTCTGTGAGGCCAGAAGCCCTGATGGCACAGTGGTTAAGAGCTACAGCTGCTAACCAAAAGGTCGGCAGTTCAAATCCACTAGCTGCTCCTTAGAAACCCTATGTGGCAGTTCTACTCTGTCCTTTAGGGCTGCTATGAGTCAGAGGGAATCGACTCAGCGGCAATGGGCTTTATGTGAGGCCAGCTCACAGGAAGTCTGGGGTGCCAAGGCCAGAGCTTCCTGCATCTGTGTCACTCCACCTGCTCCGTCAGAGGGTTTGCCCGTCAGCAGTGTGTGCATGCTGGCATGGGCTCAGGCTCCCCACCCAAGTTCATGCACCTCTGAAGGCTTCACGCGGTCTGGCTGCATTTGGGGTGCTGTGCATGGGGACCTGCACTCCTGGGTTGAGTGAGACTTGGGGGAGTTGGACCTCGGGGCCCACGGTCACCTTGAGTCTGGAGCCATCACATGGTCGTTGCTGGGATTGGGCTGTCTGGAGGCGCACTGAGTGTGCACAGCCCTCCCTTCGTATTGTCTCTACAGCAGGAAGTGAGCTGCAGGTGCACATTGGCTTGCCCAGAACCCCGCTGCAGGCCACCTCAAGTGGCCACGTGCGTGGCAGTGGAGCAAAAGGGCTGATTGCCCAAGTTGTGGAGCCCGCCTGCCTGGGTTCAAACCCAGCTCTACAAGGCTCTAACTGGGGGCTTCTCCAAGCTTCACTCCAGACACCTCGATGGTTTCACCTGGTCCTGGGGAGCCTTCATGAGCTCAGGTGTGTGAGGCCCTTGGTGCTCTATCTGACACACAGGTGCACATGGTCAGTGACAGTGTCCGCTGTTGTCATTGCTGCTGTTCTGTTTGTCTGCTGTGGCACAGAGTCAGGGGAGGCACGGAAGCTGGGCCCTGACCTGGGGATTGTCCACGTTCTGATGGTCAGGGACCCTGGAGGGCAAGGTTGCCCAGGCCCAGCCCTCTGGACACAAGCAGAGAGCTCCCTGATGCCCAGGGACACTTAAGGAGCCCCCTATGGAATCGGCAGGGGTCCAGAGAGGCCCAGTTCCTGCCTCCCGGGGCTCCTTCACCCCATCTTGCCAGGGTCGCAGTTTTCTTCCAGTGTCTTCACAGTGTGGCCGGGCACAGAGGCTCTGCCGGAGAAGCCACGCCACGTGCAGGGCCCACACGTGCCGCCGCCGCTGCCACCAGGGATGGAGACTTCCTGGAAAGAAACAGATGACTTGGTTTCATCAACAAGCATAGAGGCTCACTTGAAAGAAATGATTCCCACTTCACACCTTACTGTAATTTTCCAATTAATTCTGATTTAAATATGTTAATGCAGCTAACTAGGTTGAGCATCCGTTTAAAGACTTCCTGAATAATGAAGCACACACAAAGGAGGGAATTTTCCATTGAAGGCACCAGAATGAAGACAGACGTGCCATCCAGAGATGGGTGCCAGCTGTGACGGACAGCCAGGCCCAGAGAGGGCAGGCCCGCAGCCCAGGGGCCCAGGAGTCTGGCTAGATCCTCACTTGGGTTCCCTCTGGGTGAGCCTTTTCTGCAGAAAGCACCAGGCTTTCCTCCACTGTGCATTGAAAGGGCCTTGGGGAGGCTCCTGGCCCCGAAATATCCCCCTCAGTAGCCTACTGTTGGTAGTTCAGTGGTAGAATTCTTGCCTTCCATGCTGGAGACCTGGGTTCGATTCCTGGCCAATATACCTCATGAGCAGCCACCACCCGTCTGTCAGTGGTCACTTACATGATGCTATGATGCTGAAGAAGTTTCAGCAGAGCTTCCAGACAAAGATAGGCTAGGAGGAAAGACCTGGCAGTTGACTTCTAAAAATCAGCCAACGGAAATCCTATGCATCCCAACAGTCTGATCCACAGCTGATCATGGATGGTGCTGGGCCGGGCAGCATTCTGTTCTGTCATGCATGGGGCCGCCATGAGTTGAGGACTGACTTGATGGTGGCTAATAATGGCCCACTGCTGCCTGCCGAATAATCCCCATTCCTGTTTTAACTCTTCTTGATTTTGTCTGTAGGTGCCCTGCCTCCAGCCTGATCTTGGGGGACATGTTGGCACAGTCACTGCCAGGAACAGGGTCCCTCCCCACCCCCTGGGTGAGCTGGCACAGCAAGGCCGACCTGGGTTGGAGGCAGAGCTGAACCCCACTGGCCTGAGCTGCTTGAACTTGAACAAACCCTCCCTCTGAAGGCGAGATAGGGAGGCGTGGGGGACATCTGATGAAAAGAGCGGAGATGTCGCACAGGGCCTGGCTGCCGCCCCCAGCTCAGAGGGCCCTGAGCCACAGCTGCCGTCCTGGAGCCTTTTCTGAATGTGTTTGAGCCACGGCTCTGCACCCCCCCACCCCAGGATTACCCCCAGCACAGCATTCATCTGCGTACCTCTCCTCCCCACCCACCACACAGGGCTGCTAAAGATTCGGACCTCAGGGTTGTTGTAGAGATTAGAGAGGATCAAGGACATGAAAGGAAACACGGTGGCAAAGCCCTGCGCATCGGGAGGTGGAGGGGCAAACCCCACGTGGGCTGGGGGGAGTGCTGGGCCCTCAGCGTATACCATCGCCTCTTGTTGCAGGTGGCAGAAAGCTTGTGCCTGGATGGCAGGTGGGCAAGGCCCCCCCAAAGCCCTTGGGTGGTCTTAGAGTGAGATGCCTTTACAGGCCTTTGACCTCACTGTCTTGCATTCTACTTGGTATTCATTCATTCTTTCAACATGCATTAGAACACAGATGGCATTCTAAGTAACGGGGAAACAGTAGAAGATAAAACAGAAACAGTCCTGCCCCCTTGGAGTTGTGTTTTAACGTGGGCTGCTAGAATCCGTCAATAAACAAGGGTCTCGTATGCCGTTCTCACCTTCCACGTAGGACCCCTGGGTTCAATTCCCAGCCACTGCACCTCACGGGCAGCCACCACCCACCTGTCAGTGCAGGTTTCTGTGTTGCATGATGCTGAACCAGTTTCAGCAGATCTTCCCAACTGAGATGGACTAGGAAGAAAGGCCAGGAGATCTACTTCTGAAAATCAGCCCATGAAAACCCTGTGGATCACAGTAGTCTGATCCACAAACAATCACGGGGATGGTGCAGGACCAGGCAGTGTTTCGTTCTATTGTGCATGGGGTCCCCATGAGTCAGGGCCAACTTGACAGCAGCTAACCATAGCCCTGGTGGCATAGTGGCTAAGAGCTTAGCTGCTAGCCAAAAGGTCAGCAGTTCAAATCCACCAGCCACTCCTTGATAACCCTATGGGGCAGCTCTATAGGGTTGTGATGAGTTGGAATCGACTCAAAGGCAACAATAGTAACATCTAATAGTTCAGATGATATAAGTTCTATGGAAAAACTGAGTGTCATAAAGAGGGTAGAGGGCCCAGCTCACAAGGAGGACTCAGGGAAGGGACATGGGACCTGCAGGGGCTCCAGGAAGCAGCTTGCATTTGGGCGTCCAGATGGAATCCAATGAGGCCCCCACTTCTTGGAGCATGGGCTTGCCCGGCACCAATTCCATAACGACACTTTGATGTTATCAGGCATTAATGGTTCATTTATCTGAATTTTATCTTCCAGTGATAAATTAGAGAGTTACTTTAGACTTTGCCACTCACTGACGATTTACACAGGCAACTATGATAAATCTGCAGATTAACAGGGGAAATTTACTTACTTGGTCATTACATTCAGTGCTCAGCAGTCTTTTAGTGCCCTAATCAAGTAATGGAAAAAGAAAGAGTTCTGTTTGTCAATACAGAAGGAAACATTTAGCTTCTATCCACAAGAGGCAGGTAGGGAGCCATCACAGCTAAGAGGCAGTAACAAAGATAATAAAGCACAAGGGAAACTCTTTAACCCCTTGCAGGAACAGGGCAGGGTTCCTTCCACGCTAACGTCTGTCAGCCGTCCATACCATGGTGGCTTGCGTGTTGCCGTGATGCTGGAAGCTATGCCACTGGTATTTCAAATACCAGCAGGGTCACCCAGGTGGACAAGTTTCAGCAGAGCTTCCAGACTAAGACAGACTAGGAAGAAAGGCCTGGTGACCTACTTCTGAAAATTAGGGCAAACTTTATGGATCGCAAAAGAACATTGTCTGACTCACTTGCTTTGGATATGTCATCAGGGGGGATCAGTCACTGGAGGATATCATGTCTGGTGAAGTAGAGGGCCAATAAGGGCGAGGGAGACCCTCAGTGAGATGGATTGGCACAGTGGTTGAAAGGATGGACTTGAACATGCTGGTGACCGTGAGGATGATGCAGGACTGGGCAATGTTTTGTTCTGTTGTACATAAGGCTTTGACTCGACAGCAGCTCTCCATCTAC
The DNA here is from genome assembly GCF_024166365.1 of Elephas maximus indicus. Taxonomy (NCBI): domain Eukaryota; kingdom Metazoa; phylum Chordata; class Mammalia; order Proboscidea; family Elephantidae; genus Elephas; species Elephas maximus. The sequence goes on along the minus strand of NC_064834.1, from coordinate 78,336,534 downwards.
CTACAAACCTACCTACCACCTCTCTCTCTATTTATCTACCTACTACCTACAAACCTATCTACCAACCTACCTACCTACCTACCTGCCCACCTACCTACCTACCAACTACTTACCTACCTCTCTATCTACCTACCTACCAACCTACATCTATCTATCCATCCACCCATCCATGCATCCATCCATCCATCCATCCATCCATCCGTCCGTCCGTCCGTCCGTCCGTCCGTCCGTCCGTCCGTCCATCCATCCATCCGTCTACCTACTTACCTACCTACCTACCTGCCTACCTACCTATGGAATGTCAGAGGTAAAGAATCAGACTTGGGCAACTCTTGGCCAACCCCATATTGAGGCAGAAGCCTTTCTCTCTCTAGAACCCCCCAGGCCTGCATCCCACCACCCTAGCAGGGAACCTCCATGCAGTGCTGACGCCTATGATGAGGCCGTAGGTCCTCAATTCTTGGGCTTGCAAGCCCCATCCTGACTTTCTCTACCTGCCTTGATGTCTGTGTCATCACTTTACGTCATACACTGAAAGAAAAGGAAAACACCATTAAACCGAGTGGGCTACTTCATCATTGGTCCTGGGATACAGAACAGAGCTATCACTTCCATCAGAGAGATGAGGAAGCTGAGGCTTAGAAAGCCCGAGAGACCCACCTGAATTCACACAGCCAAGATGCGGTGGGGGGAGTCACCATTGGCCCCTTTGGACCGCGAAACCAAGGGCTGCCCTTTCGTCACCCCAGTGGTCTCTCTGGCACAGACGTGTCCACACAGGTCAGCTCCTCCTGTAGCTGGAAGCCAGAGCTGGCCCCCAGGTAAGCAATGAGTGCCCCAGGTATCACTGAAGAAGCAAATCTCTGCCATTCCAAGGAGCTGGGGTATGGAAACCCTGGGGTCCACACTGGTTGTGAAGCTGAGTCCTCCCTCGGAATTCCAAGTCTGTCATTATCCTCAGCCACCCGGGGAGCAGGCAGCTCCTGTTTGGCCTGAAATGTTCCAGCAGAACTTATAGCCTTCAGTCAGACAGAACAGGGGCCAGGAGACCAGGTGCTAGTCCTGCCAAACAACTTGGAGAGGGTCCCTGGGCCCTCGTGGCATAAATGGTTAAGTGCTCGACTACTAAGCCAAAGTTTGGCGATTCACACCCACCCGGTGGCTCTACGGAAGAAAAGACCTCACAGTCCGCTCTCATAAAGATTTCAGCCTAGGAAGCCCTATGGGGCAGTTCTACTCTGTCACATGGAGTTGCTATGAGTTGAAACACAACTCGGCAGCACCTAACCACAACAATGACCCTGGGCATAGGCCAGGCCACACTGGCCTGGGGCCCCACAACACCCTTTTCCCAGACTGCCATCAGAAGCACTCAGCTGTGGTACAGACTGCTCACGCTCTGGTGTTGGCCACCATCTCGTCCTACTCGGAGGACCTGCCCTGGCAGACGTGGAACACACTGGGGTCCGGTCCCCAGAGACTGCAAACTGCAGGTGGCTGCGACCAGCTCCGATTTATCTCTGGGTCTGCCCCACTGATGTCAGAAGGAAACCAGATGCAAGTGGGGAACAGCGGGGAGGTGGCCCAGCCTCGATCCTTGCCGAAGAGTCCTAAGATCATGTTCTGGGTGAGCAGAGCTGAGGTTCAGCCACCCAAGTGGTTGGGGGCTGAACGATTTGGATCAGTGCCTTCAGGAAAGCACTGCCCGAGGCAAAAGTGGGCAGAGTGAGCCGTGGTCCGGTGCTGCCGTGGAGGCCACGTCCACGTTTAAGGCACCAGCAGAAGCCAGTCTGGTTAACTTGGATGAATTTATCCAGAAATTTACAACAACAAAAAAGCCCTAAAACGTTAGAAATCCAACGTATCAGTAAGTTTTGTGTCAGCTTTAATAATACTGCTCGTATTTTTAATTACAAGCTGGCATGGGGGGCTTAAAGTCATTCCAGTGTTCTGGGACTCCCCTCACGTTCTACCCTTGCTTCTTCTGTGGGCCCTGAGTAGGAAGTGGCAGGACCACTCCTCTCTGATATTTGGCCCACCCAAAGGACTCACCCTGATCAAGGGGCTCCACTATAGGGACCCCTTAAAGATTTCAGAGACAGGTCCTGGGGACACCCACTGCTGCAGGCCTGGGTCAGTGAGAACTATACCTGGGCAGGTCAACCGTCCTGCCAGGCAGGCGTTTTCATTTGCTTTATTACCTCACTGAAGCTTCACAAGAAATGTACCCACTTTACAGATGAGGAAACTTGAGACTCAGCTAAGTTAACGGGGCAGGTCCAAAATTTGGCCGCTACAAAATGGCACGGCAGGGATTCGAATCCCAGCTGGTATTAGCTCCTACATCTGAGACAATACCTCTGCACCAGACTGCCTCTCCTGGGACGCTACAGTACCTTCATGGTGTCCCAACTCTAAAACCTCCCCCATCCGCCACCTTCTTCTTGTCCGACTCAGTCACCTAGCCTGTAGCAGCCAAAATAACCCTCTTAAGACATGTTCCCAGGCGTCCACAGGGCCTGCTAACTGCACAAAGCCCAAAGCTACGTCTGTTTTTACTTTCCAAATTTCTAGAATACCAGTGGCCATCAAGGCAGCTCGGGCTCATGGTGACCTCACGTGTGTCAGAGTAGAACCATGCTAAGGTTTCAGTAGCTGACTTTTCACAAGTAGACCTCCAGGCCTTTCTTCGAGGTCCCTGTGGGTAGACTCAAACCTCCAACCTTTCGGTTAAGAGCCAAGCATGTTAGCCATTTGCACCCTCCAGGGACTCTTGCATTGAAAACCCTGTGGAGCACAGTTCTACTCTGACACACCCGGGGTCACCATGAGTGGCAGCCGATGCGACAGCAACTGGCTCACACTATGTATAACGTATGTAAGCACTTGTTCTGTCCTCCTCAGTAGACTTTAAGCTCCATTAGGGCAGGGATCCCATCTCTCTTATTTATTTATGGCTCTCTCTCCAGTTTATAACGCATTATTGTCACGTATAAAGCCCTCAGTAAATATTTGCTCAATGAGTAAATAAATGCTAAAATTAAAGTCACTCACTTGGTGTGACGATGCCATCCAACCCCACTTAACAGCCTGTCTGGGGGCCTTTCCTTCAATATTTACCGGTAGAAGATTGAATGACTCCTGGGCTCCAGGGGAGGTCACCGCCACAAGTACAGCAAGGCTTGTTAAAGAGACCACAACTCACAAAAACTAGCAACCCTGATGCCATCCTGGTTCTTCCTCTCCTCCACAGAAAAGTCACATGGAGTGAAGTCCCACAGCCTCCTCTATAAACGTGTTTGGGTGTTTCTCACTGAGGTCAACATTGACAGTCATTGGAAGTGGCACATTTAAACACAAAAAGCATGAGGCATTAACAGATGCAGCCACCAAGGGCCCCGTACCTTTCCCACGGAAGTCCTTAAATAAACATAACATGCCGGAACTGTGTAAATGCCAGGGCTCTCCAAGGCATCGCTCCCGTGCTCTTGACAAGCCCCTTCCCCGGCATTCTGCTGCGGGGTCCGCAGAGGACACGGGCGGGGTGGGCGGGAAGCCAAGAGGCGATGCGAAGGCAATTCCAAACTGCACTTCTGCGAAACATACCTGCTAAAAGGCCAGCGCGCACTTGTCAGCCCTGTGTCCAGCGAGGTTTGCACCAGCTCCGTCCACTGCTCATCTGGGGTGTTCTTCCCCAGGAAGCCACGCTGCCACATCCCACCTCCTCGGGGTGCACAAGTCACACCTGGCAACCTGGGGGCGGTTTTAGCATCCCGCAGCTCTTCAGTACCACTGTCTCCTTTAAACCCTCCCAGCACAGCTGGGCAGAGAGCTGAGCAGGTATGGTCTCATATGTGGATGGGGAAACTGAGGCACAGAGCAGTTGCCTGGTTGACCAGGGCTCCTAGGCTAGCAGGCAGCATGCACTCCTGCACACCCACCTGCACAGGTATCAACCACCTCTGTAAACATTGCCAGGACCCGTGACCACTTCCCAGCTGAAGGTCCACTTCTCTGGGAGCACACTCTAGGCCCCTGTCTTTGAATGAAGGTCTTGATGGGGCAGTTCCTCAGTGAACCGGCCCACGTCTGAGAGAGGCTGGCACATGGCTCTCGGCTTGGACATGTGTCTCGCTGGTGCTAGGTACCACTCAGGGCAGCTGGAGAGCTGGGCCTGCGGCCATTCCTTCCTGGCAAAGCCTGTGGGAGGGTGGACATGTGAGAAAGGTTTGCTTCAACAAGGTGGGTGGATGGCCATTTTCAGGACAGAGAGTTTCCAGCTTCCTGTGGCAACCACAACCCCGAAGCCAGGGTGATTCCACAGGCACAGAGGCATGGGTGCGTCCAGCGGGGAGTGGAGAAGAGGGAAAGGACAGCTTTACAGGCTCAGGGTAAGTCACCTGAGCGGCTCTAATGTCAGGGAAACAGTAGGCATGGGGCGGGGGTTGGGGGGCTGTACCCTTAGAAACACGTTCATTGTGTGCGTTGGAGGTGGGTGTACATCCATCCTTCTGCAGACGTGAGCCCCTTCCTTTTCAGCTCCATGCCCTGCTCTTTGGCAGCTCCCAGCTTCCCTGGAAGGAGCCCTGGTGGTGCAGTGGTTAAGTGCACAGCTGCCAGCTGAAAGGTCCGTGGTTCAAACCTACCCAGCGGCTCCACTGGAGAAGGACCTGGCAATCTGCTCCTGTAAAGATTGTTGTTTGTTGTTGTTAGGTGCCATCAAGTCAGTTCTCACTCGCAGTGACCCCGTGCACAACAGAACGAAGCACTACCCGGCCCTGCGCCATCCTCACAGTCATTGTCATGCTTGAGCCCCTTGTTGCAGCCACTGCGTCAATCCATCTCGTCGAGGGTCTTCCTCTTTTTTCCTGACCCTCTGCTTTACCAAGCACGATGTCCTTCTCCGGGAACTGATCCCTCCTGATAACATGTTCAAAGTATGTGAGATGAAGTCTCGCTATCCTTGCTTCTAAGGAGCATCCTGGCTGTACTTCTTCCAAGACAAGATTATAGCCTAGAAAACCCCATGGGGAAGTTCTGTTCTGTCATATGGGGTTGCTATGAGTCATCACTGGAGCCCTGGTGGCGCAGTGGTTAAGAGATTGGCTGCTAACCAGAAGGTCAGCAGTTCGAATCCAACATCTGCCCATTGGAAACCCTATGGGGCAGTTCTACTCTGTCCTATAGGGTGGTTACGAGTTGGAATCAACTGGATGACGGCAGGTTTGGATTTTTTGGTTTATGAGTCATAATTGACTTGACAGTACACACCATAACCAGTTTCCCTGCAGCCACCCCCTACCAGAGGCTTGGCCTTACTTTTTCCATGTCCCAGACGGGGGGAATGGAGAGGGCATGGCCAGGGCAGCAGGGCCACCACGAGGATGGACGTCACACAAGCCTTCAAGGCTGCTGGTAGTGGGTCACTCCATGAGTCACCAGGGTGGAATGGAAAAGTGCTGGGAACCAACGTGCCATCAGGGTCCTTGGCACTATCCCCCAGGACCAGGAGTAGGGGCTCCTCCAGAACCCCATCAGGGAGGGTCTTTGCATGTCTGTGCAATTACAGCCCATGGGGACCACACAGAGGCCCCTGAGGATGGCGACCTAGTGCACGTCCCTCTCCATGTCCCACCATCCCTGCCCTGTCCTTGGTCTGAGGGCCAGAGGACAAGGCTGTAGAAGCAGGGCAGGAGTTGTCTTTGGAGCAGCTCCATCAAACTGGCTCCAAGTCGGGCACCTGGCTGGTGACAGGTTCTGCAGATGGACACACGGAGGCTTGCTGGTCCCAGCTGTCGGTGGCTGGGCACGGGTGTCAGCACGGGTAATTGCAGGCGAGCCGTGGCCAGGTTTCTGGGGCTGAGCATCACTCACAGTTGTTGTGCAGCAGCAGCGAGGTTGCCGGACCCTGGCCCTCATTAGCATAATGGGCTTTGTCCAGAAGGAGAGAGGAGAGGGGACAAGGAGGCCAGCTGCCCCTTCTGCCAAGCCCACCCGCCTCACCACTGCCAGTCCTGCCAGGCCTGGGTTAGAGAGCCCATGCCATCTGTTGAAAGAAACTGGCCACCTTTCCAAGGTGCCCAGGTGTGCCAGGAATCAGGAGAAAGATGCTGACTTTCAGAGTGTCCTCTGTGTGGGCTGCTGTCCCTGGGGTGGCACAGACCCTGAGGTGCTGGCTCTGCTGGGAGATCCCAGAAACCCCCATCCCACTTCTCAGGAAGCTGTGTGCGCAGTGGGCCAGGAGCTGCCTAATCCAGCCATGCATCAGCCCTAGTGCCAGCGTTTGATGGATACCTTGCTATATCAGCCCAGCAGGAGCTCTGCCAGGGGTTTCTCGTCCCTGAGGAACTCAGACCCTGCCTGAGGAGCCAGGGAGGGGCCACCTCCCCCCACCCACTTCCCTCTCAGGGAACTGGTGCCGCCCTGCCTTGCGTGCCTGAGCAGGCTCTTCAGGGGCTTCCCCATCAGGAGATGCACTTGGGACATAGCGCAGGGCAGTAAGCCCCCAGGGGCAGGACCGCCATCAAGGTCAGGACCCCCGTCAAGGTCAGGACAAAGCTTGTGGCAAGAAAGTCCTGGACGCGAACTGCAGCCACCCACTCTTTCCTGGATGCCCCGGAATCTGAAGGGGGCAGGTGTGCTCTGGCCTGCCCACCCCCCAGCCCTTCACATCCTTCCATCTGGGTTGTCCCACCAGTCACAGCTGGTTCCTATAGCAGTGACTCAGGCTTGGTCACTGGCCAGCCTGGACCTCAGGGGGGCCATTCGTGAGGGCTGGTGCCTGACAACCCTTGGAGGGCAGGACAAAGCCCCACCCAGCCCTGTTTGAGCACCTCATCCAGCCCCAACCCTGGCCCACAGGGGCCTGGGTTACTCGCGGTCAGCAGGACAGTGCCGGAGACGGGGCTGTGCTCCAGCCAGCAACTGTGGTCTGCAAAGCACCTGTCACAGAACGGGCTTAATAAACGTTGTCGTGAGCTGCCACAGTGTCAGCCCCTGACTCACAGTGGCCCCGAGCACAATGGATTGAAGCACTGCCTGGTACTGTGCCACCCCATGCTCAATTGCGGATGGAACCATTGTGATCCATAGGGTTTCCCTTGGCTATTTTTCAGAAATACATCACCAGGCCTTTCTTCCTACTCCCTAGACGCTCCACTGAAACCTGTTCAGCATCCTAGCAGCATACAAGCTCTTCTGACTGATGGGTAGTAGCTGCACATGAGGCAAATTGGCTGAGATTCAATCCCAGGTCTCCCACATGGAAGTCAAGAATCCTATCGCCGCCCTCTTGATAATTTTGATATTGTTATTGTTAAGTGCTATCGAGTCAGTTCCATCTCACAGTGACCCTAAGTACCACAGAACAAAACACTGCCCAGTCCTGTGCCATGCCCACAATCACTGTTATGCTTGAGCTCATTGTTGCAGCCACTGTGTCAATCCATCTCATTGCAGGTCTTCCTCTCTTTTGCTAACCTTCTGCTTTGCCAAGTATGATGTCCTTCTCCAGGGACTGGTCCCTCCTGGTAACATGTACAAAGTGTGGGAGACGAAATCTTGCCATCCTTGCTTCAAAGGAACATTCTGGCTATACTTCTCCCAAAAGAGATTTGTTCATTCTTCTGGCCAAAAAACCAAAACCAAACCCATTGCTGTCAAGTCGATTCTGACTCATAGCGACCCTATAGGACAGAGTAGAACTGCTCCATAGAGTTTCCAAGGAGCACCTGGTGGATTTGAACTGCTGACCTTTTGGTTAGCAACCGTAGCTCTTAACCACTATGCCACCAAGGTTTCCATTCTTCTGGCAGTCCATGGTATATTCAATATTCTCCCCCAATACCATAATTCAAATGCATCGATTCTTCTTCAGTTTTCTTAAATATAAGATTTTTAAAAAGCTGGCCTGTGAACCTTAATGTGAACTATTGGAATTTATTACTGATAATGTATCAATGTTGCTTCATCAATCATAGAAAATGCACCACATGAATGCAAGGTGGTAAGAATAAGGGGAAACTTTGTGCACGGGAACTCCCCTGAACCTCAGACAGAGACAGCACCCACTCTGTGAAGCTGCGGGCATCTGGGTGAGACAGCGCCTTGTAACCATGGGCTGGGAATGTCAATGCTATTCGCCCCACCCAGTGGAGTCAGAAGGACCCTGCTGAGGGGACACAGCTCCCCCAGCAGAAGGAAACTCCCAGTGCTTAGCTTCTTCCTGTGCCCACTGAGCCGACAGGCACCTTTGTCTACTCCTGGCTTTCATTCTCTGACCGTGGAGAAGCCACCCCATGTACTGACATTTTCATCCAGTGCTGTGGATGAAATTGGGTACCTCAAGAGACATATAGGGGAGTCCTGGTGGTGTAGTGGTTAAGCACTCTGCTGCTAACCGAAAGGTTGCTGCACTGAACCTATCCAGACACTCTGTCAGAGAAGAGACCTCACAGTCTGCTCCCATAAAGATTACAGCCTAGAAAATTCTATGGGGCAGTTCCACTCTGTCCTATAGGGTCACCTGAATCAGAATCAACTCAAGAGCACCTAACAATGACAACAACAAAAGACATGTTGAAGTCCTAACCCCTATACCTGTGAACATGACCTTGTTTGGAAACAGGGTTTTTCTTTTGTTATACTGGTCATTTCTTAGTCATCCTGGAGCAGCGAGGGTCCTAATAGATGCAGGGGCAAACACACACCATGCAAGAATCTATTCACAGGTCAAGGAATGCCAAGATACACCTGGGGCTACGGGAAATTGAAAAAGACAAAGAAGGGTGTCCCACAGAGCCTAAGAGAGAGTGTGGGGGTGCCAAAGCCCTGAACTCAGATGCCTGGCCTCCAGAACTGTGAGCCAGAAGATGGCCGTTGTTCACCCTTTCATTACCAAATTTTTATTTTATTTTTTAAAATCTTGGATAGTGTATGTTTTCAGTATTGGAATGCATTTTTACTAAATTGAATGTGTTTACATTTTTGGTTGGTAATACGGATCTTGAGAAACATGATGTGGTAGTACAAGGCACTGATAGGGCGAGTGGCACTCTGGTGCCGCCGATCTGTAGTACGACAATATACCAATGAGAATTAAATAGAGAACTTATTGCAGGGAGCCCTGGTGGGGCAGTGGTTAAGAGCTCAGCTGCTAACCGAAAGGTCAGCAGTTCAAACCCACCAGCCAGTCCGTGGAAACCCTGCGGGGCAGTTCTGCTCTGTCCTACAGGGTAGCTATGAGTTGGAGTCAACTCAACAGCAATGGGTTTTTGTTTTATTTTATTTTTTTCCTAGTGGGTTACCTGGGAACCTGTGGTTTTCCAAACACGACACGGAAACACCAAAACAACCCATCAGGGCTCCCTAACTATCACACAGGAAAGCCATAACCATGCTTGCAGGCCTTATCTCATAGAAGTAAAGGGGAAAAACGCAGATGTTGACCAGACTACCACAACCAGGAAGCATCACCTAATAGAGTGCTCAACCTTTACAACAATGAGGCTCCAACTCCAGCCTGCTGAGCTTCACGCATTTCAGAAGGGACCCACCTAGAAACTAAATGCATTAGAACCGGAATAACTTAATACCTACAAGGTCCAGAGGCATAAAAAGCGGCTGGTATCCTGTAAAACCAATAGTGACTGAAGGGTTAAAGCCAACACAGCCCCCATCGAAGGCTTTAAATACCAACTTTGCGAAGTCTCAAAGACTTCCAGCAAACCCCACGTCCTTTCTTTGTTTCCTGAGACTATGGGTCCATGTTTGCTTAAAAGAGATTTAATAAAAGCGACGGGAGCCATCTCTCACCTGCTGACTCCTCCCTGGTCTCCTTCGAAATGCCAGCCCGCTCTGGCTCCCTGAGTGCACCTGTGCCGAAGCCAGGGAGCCTTTGGGGGCCCGTCCCTCTGTTTTAGGGCCAGAGACTCAGTCCAGGACCCTTTCTTGAGTGTCTGGCCCCCGCCACTCAGTCCAGTTTCGTCTCACGGTCAGCCTGGTTCTGAACACACTCAGAGCCTGGTCCCATCTCTGGATTCTGGTTTGGCCCTGGCAGCTCATGTGGGTCAGGCTCCACCCCTGACTCTGCAGGCACACCCAGCCGCCCCTCCAGGACTCCAGCCCAGGCTGGCCTTCTGGCGGGGGTCCCCATCCCTCCAGCCACCGCCGCAATCACAGCAGCCTGGCAGCAGTGAGGCAGCACTCCTCGGGGAAGGCCCAGTGCATTACCACACACACAGGCACGCCAGGCCTCTGGCACAGGCTGATGTACCAGCTGCAGCTCCAACAACTGTCATCTGACATCCTGACACAGACAAGCGTGGAGCCAGGCGCCCTGGGTGGTTGGCGGTCTCTCCCCACCACACCCGGACCCCAGGGCCCAGCCTCCAGCCAAACAGGTGTACGACAGCCTGTTGCAGGCCCTGAGAGAAGCCTGTGGGCTCCGCAGAGACCTCCAAAGGAAGAACAGATGAAAAGAACAAAAGAGGTGAGGCCTTGGGTTGACAAGCTCATTGATAACAGTTTAGGGGGAGCAGGTCTGCCTGGTGACAACAAACTGCTCTTAATGTCTTGTGCTGCCTGCAGGCCCCGTCAGGGGGACCAAGCTGTCAGGTGTGGTCCAAGGGAGGCAGAGTCCCCTAAGCAGGAGTGCTGTGCCAAAGCAAAGCTCACCCTGAGGGCCTGCCCTGGGGGGCCTTCCTGGGGCAGGTACCAGGAACAGCGACCCAGCACTGGACAAATCCACATTGTTGTGCTGAGTTTCACATGTTAGCCAGGCCCTTGTATACTAGGTGCTTTATATACCTCGCTTGCCCAGGTACACCTTACACCTGTAGAGCAGGTATACGTGTGTTTCTGGAAATGCCCCACTTTCCATATGCAGAGCTCAGGTTCAGGGAGGTTCAACATTCCCCAAGACCACATCTGAGGGAGAAGGGACAGAGCCCAGGTTTGAACTCAGGCAGTCCCACGCTGTGCCTCCTCCTATCATCATGCAATTCTGTTCCCAAGGTGAGGGGATGCTCCTGGGGAGTGTTCTCCTGGGACCAACTTCAGACACTGAGGGCTGGGGTATGGAGGAGAGTGCTGTGACCTGAACGCACCCTCATGAGACATCACTCAAGGTCTTCTTTTAAGGAAAATGACAAGGCATGCCCAAACAGGACTTCCTGTGATCCAGAAGCTGAAGCTACCTTCCACAGTTAACTCACTCCCTTTATCACCAATGTATCTGCCAGGACAGGGGTGGCCAAGCTGTTCTTGGGGATTTTCTCCAAGGAACACTTGCCTAGACTTGTCTCCTTGCTGTAGAAAAGAAAATTTAGAACAGAGTCATATCTGCATTAAAGAGGCAGAGACTACCTGGCTGGAAGTCCAGTTAACAGCTGCCATTGTCTGGTACCCTGGTGGAGCAGTGGTTAAGAGCTTGGCTGCTTACCAAAAGGTCAGCAGTTTGAATCCACCAGCCACTCCTTGGAAACGTTATGGGGCAGTTCTACTCTGTCCTTTAGGGTCACTATGAGTCGGAATCGACTCGACAGCAGTGGTGGGTTGGCGGGTTGGTGGGTTGTCAGATCAGCAGGCTGGTGGCTCACAGGGCTGCAGAGCTGGTGAATCTCTTATTCAGCAGATCAGGCACCAGGCTGCTGGCTCAAGTCCCAAGAACTGAAGGTCAGATGATGACAAGCCAGAAATAGGATCCAGTACAAGCAAGAGAGTTTTGTGCCAGAACATCTATATACATAATGGGTGTAGGCCACACCCCTGGGGAAACTCCTCGTACTACTGATTGGTTGATTATATCAGACCCCATCATGGAATTGATTACATTATATCACAACATGGAGGATAATTACATAATGCTGACAATCATGGCCTTGCCAAGTTGACATATCACATTACTATCACACGCACCATGATAGCTGCCTAGTGAACAGCTCAACCTTGCCCCTCTGTTTAGGGAGGATTAGTAATGCCTTCATCTACTGGATCCATCATGGCTGCTGTAAAAAATGACCTCAATTCGGTGGCTTAAAACAACAGAAATGCATTCTTTCACAGTTCTGGAGGCCAAAAGTCTAAAATCAGTACCACTGAGTGGAAACCAAGATATCAGCAGGGCCATGCGCCCCCTGGAGGCTCTAGGGAAAGATCCTTCTTTGTGTCTTTCAGCTTCCGGTGGCCGCTCGCCTTCTTGGCTTGTGGCCTCATCACTTCAATCTCTGCCTCTTCCATCTGTATGTGTCAAATCTCCCTGCAGCTCCTGAAAGGCTATTTGCCGTTGCGTTTAGGGACCCCCTCTAGGTAACCCCGAGCCTGGTGGTATAGTGGTTAAGAGCTATGGCTGCAAACCAAATTGACAACTTTAATATTTTCTCCATTTATCATGATGTTGCTTATTGGTCCAGTTGTGAGGATTTTTGTTTTCTTTATGTGGAGGTGTAATCCATATTTAAGGCTGTAATCTTTGATCTTCATCAGTATGTGCTTCAAGTCCTCTTCACTTTCAACAAGCAAGGTTTTGTCTTCTGCATATCAAAGGTAGTTAATGAGTCTTCCTCCAATCCTGATGCCCTGTTCTTCTTCACGTAGTCCAGCTTCTTGGATCATTTGCTCAGTATACAGATTGAATAAGTATGGTGAAAGGATACAACCTAGACACACACCTTTCTGATTTTAAACCATGCACTATCCCCTTGTTCTGTTTCAATGACTGCCGTTTGGTCTACGTACAGGTTCCTCATGAGCACAATTAAGTGTTCTGGAATTCTCATTCTTTACAATGTTATCCATAATTTGTTATGACCTGCACAGTCGAATGCTTTTGCATAGTCCATAAAACACAGGTAAACAAACACCTTTCTGGAATTCTATGCTTTAAGCCAAGATTCACCTGATATCGGCAATGATATCCCACGTTCCATATCCTCTTTTGAATCCGGCTTGAATTTCTGGCAGTCCCCTGTTCACGTACTACAACAACTGCTTTTGAATGATCTTCAGCAAAATTTTACTTGAGCTTGATATTAATGATATTTTTCAATAGCTTCTGCATTCTGTTGGATCCCCTTTCTTTGGAATGGACACAAATATGGATCTCTTCCAGTCAAGTGGCCAGGTAGCTGTCTTCCAAATTTCTCGGCGTGGATGAGTGAGCCCCTCCAACGCAGCACCCATTTGTTGAAATATATCAGTTGGTATTCCCTCCATCCCTGGAGCCTTGTTCCTCACCGATGCCTTCAGTGCAGCTTCGACTCCTGCCTTCAGTATCATAGGTTCCTGAGTATATGCTGCCTCCTGAAACGGTTGAAGGTTGACCAGTTCTTTTTGGTACAGTGACTGTGTATTTCTTCCATCTTCTTTTGCTGCTTCCTGCATCTTTAATATTTTTCCTGTAGAATTCTGCACTATTGCAACTCAAGTCTTAATTTTTTCTTCAGTTCTTTTAGCTTGAGAAATGCTGAGCATGTTCTTTTCTTTTGACTTTCTAACTCCAGGTTTTTGCACATGTCATTATAATACTTTGTCTTCTTGAGCTGCCCTTTGAAATCTGTTCAGCTCCTTAACTTCATCATTTCTTCCTTTGCTTTAGTTACTCTATGTTCAAGAGCAAGGTGCAGAGTCTCTTCTGATATCAATTTTGGTCTTTTTTTTTTTCTTTCCTGTCTTTTTAATGACTTCTTGCTTTCTTCATGTAAGATGTCCTTGATGTTATTCTACAACTCATCTGAGTCTTCAGTCATTAGTGTTCAATGTATCAAATCTATTCTTGAAATGGTCTCTAAATTCAGGTGAGAATATACTTAATGTCATACTTCAGCTCTTGTGGGCTTGTTTAATTTTCTTCAGCTTCAATTTGAACTTGCATATGAGCAACTGATGATCTGTTCCATACTTGGCCCCTGGCCTTGTTCTGACTAATGAGATTGAGCTTTTCCATCATCTTTTTCCACATAAAGTCAGTTTGATTCCCGTGTGCTCCATCTGGCAAGGTCCATGTGTGTACTCACCATTTATGTTGTTGTAAAAAAGGTATTTTCAATGAAGAAGTCGTTGGTCTTGCAAAATTCTATAATATGATCTCTGGCATTGTTTCTATCACAAAGGCCTTATTTCCCAACTACTGTTCCTTCTTTGTTTCCAACTTTTGCATTCCAATCAGCAGTAATTATCAGTGGATCTTGATTGCATCTTTGATCAATTTTAGACTGCAAAAGTTGGTAAAAATCTTTATTTTTTTCATCTTTGGCCTTAGTAGTTGGTGCGTTGAATAATAGTCTTATTAACTGGTCTTCCTTGTAGGAGTACAGGTATTATCCTATCACTGACAGCATTGTACTTCAGGATAGATCTTGAAATGTTCTTTTTGACAATGAATGCAAAGCCGTTCCTTTTCAATTTGTCTTTCCCAACATAGTAGGCCATATGATTGTCTGATTCAAAATGGCCAATATCAGTCTGTTTCAGCTCACGAATGCCAGGGATATAGACGTTTATGCATTCCATTTCATTTTTGACGATTTCTAAATTTTCCTAGATTTACACTTTGTACATTCCATGTTCTGACTATTAACAAATTTTGCAGCTGTTTCTTCTTATTTTGATTCGTGCCACATCAGCAAACGAAGGTCCCAAAAGCTTGATTCCATCCACGTCATTTAGGTCAACTCTACTTTGAGAAGGCAGCTCTTCCCCAGTCATCTTTTGAGTGCCTTCCAACCTGAGGGGCTCATCTTCCAGCACTCTATCAGACAATGTTCCACTGCTACCCATAAGGTTTTTGCTGGCTAATTTTTTTTTAGAAGTAGACCTCCAGCTTCTTCTTCCTAGTCTGTCTTAGTCTGGAAGCTCAGCTAAAACCTGTCCACCATGGGTGACCCTGCTGGTATTTGAAGTACCAGTGTCATAGCTTCCAGCATCACAGCAACATGCAAGCCACCACAGTACGACAAATGGACAGATGGGTAGGGAAAGCCTAACAGGACAAATCAAATTGGATTGCAAAACACACTTTTTAAAGTTTTGCTTTGTTTTAGTTCTTTTTATTTCATTCTTTTTACCTAAAACAAACAAACAAAAGAACAAGAAATTTTTCTAACTGTGCTAGCCCGTAAGCCAGGTGGTTTAATCCCTGCTTCCCTTTTGGGCATTAGATTCTCCAGTATGAACTGGCTAAAATGTCAGCCACATCCCCAGCACCCACCATACAGCCTGCCCATCCTATCAGTACCCCCCTCAAGCTTTCCTAGATTGGCTTCCCACAGTTTTTATTTAATTTGGGTCCAGGTCCTCAAATAATGCCAAGGCAGCCATCTTCAGGCTCTGAGATTCTTGGTTAAGGCCAGGGCAGTGCCAGCAGCCACCGCAGAGAATCCTGTGCTGGAAGCATCCTTCCGGCTTCCGCGGCCCAAGCGCCATGGCCCACTCCCTGCTCACTCCTGGACCAAGCGCCACAGCCCTGCGCTCTGCTCTCTTCTGGCTGGTTTGCTTCCCAGGCCTGCCATTTGGCACCTTGGGCAGTACTTGCAGGCAAGAGAGGAGTGGAGTGTTGCCCTGGCAGGCAGGTGCCAGGAGGATGGGGCATCAGACCAAGCACCCTGGCAGAGCCCGACTTCTGGACGAAAAGTGATGCTCCCCTTTGGTCCATCCACGTGCACTCGTGAAGAGCACTTAATTCCCCAAAAGTCGAGTGGGTTATTTAGAACCCGGCCATTGCGGTCAGAGGGAGACTGCCAGCATGCCCATGGCTGTCCTTGGCATGACCGTGTTCCGGGATGTTTCCTCAACAGCATCAGGGTGAAAGATGGTTTGCTGGGGCTCACTGCCGGCAGGCACTTTATTACTTGCAAAACTAGATTTCCTCGTCATTTCACTGTGAGCCCAGGGCATTGGCATAATGACTAAAAGGATAGATAAAAATGCAAGCTTAGTCCCCGAACAGCCTTCCTGAAGAGCAAGGAGCAGGAGGATGGAAGGGAGCCCCTAAACCGTCCAGTTCCTCCGAAGTCCCAGCACTGAGGTGGGGGCCCTGCACCCTCACCCTGCTGAGCTGGGGGCCACCAAGGCCATTCCCATTTCTGAAGGCTAGGATGGCACAAGGAGCCGTGACTGTTCCCAAAACCAGGTTTCCAGGGGAGACCGCTATGCCACTCCGGATTGTGTAAAATGGGCTGAAAGACAGACATGAAGAGAGCCCCTGTTTCTGGCACTTTGGAGGCAGGAGGACTGGGTCTGAGTCCTGGTTCCACTCGCTTCATGGCCCGGGTGAGTCTCTCACCTCATGACACCGTGTGTGCCTCAGCTGGAGGGTAGGTCTCACCACTCCCCTTCTAAGACCTCCAAGAAGATCCTGAGGTCCTCACCCAGCCCCTGGGGCACACAAGGTGCATGCCAATGGGGGCCAGCATGATAGGATGGTGAAGGGTTTTACAGTGGGGCGGGGGGTGGGGAACGCCTGTGTTCAGCCTAGGACCTTAGACACTCCTGTTCACATCAACACCGCTGTGCCGAGTGCCCGCTTGCTCTACAGGAGGCAAGGCTTTGGGCGTCCCCTCCAGGGCAGTGGGAGAGAGGTGGAGTTTGGGAGGATTTTATAGTGGGGACTCCTGTGTTCAGCCTGGGGCCCTAAGAGCTCCTGTTGCCATCAACAGCCTGTGCCAAGGGCCCACATGCTCAACAGGAGAGGCAGCTTTGGGTGTCCCCTCCCGGGAAATGGGAGAGAGGTGGGATTGGAAGGACTTTCCTGGCTTTGAGACCCTCCCGCTCCCTGACGTGGCTCCTGTGCCTTTCTCTGAAGCCACCCACAGCAGAGACTCTACCTCCGCCGGCAAGGACTGCCATCACTATGGCAAGTGCTCTGATGTGAAACAGTGGGGCAGACCGCTGCCCCTGGGCCCTGCTCTCTGTCTCTCTACATCACCTAGTCCAAGCTTCCCCAGACAGAGCCAGGCTCCTGCAGGGCGGCTGGCCAGCCCTGCCCTCTCTGAAGGGGGCTGGGGTGGCTTCCCGCTATGCACAGGCTCTGCATTCCTGGCTGAGGCCAGATGAAGCTGTACATCATTTAAGGGACAACCTGGGTAAGCAAGAGAGCACTAAAACATGCTACCTCTGGAAGGCTGGAGGCAAGATGCATTTCAGCAGCCTCCGCTGTCACCGGTGTCACCAAGCAGGGCTTGTCTTGTTTACCGGATGAAGGTTTCACACTGTGTCAACGTGCTGCCAGAGCCAGGCACTGAAATGAGCAGTTAGTACAAGCTGGCCATAAACACGGCAGGTCTGCGAGGCAGGCAGGAGCCACTGCCGTCCCGGGTGCCACTTCCACACACTTGGCACGCTGCTCGCTCCAAGCTGACTGGGGCTGTGCGCATCATTTGGGCCCAAGTGCAACGCACTTGAAATAATTACTTTAATCAGCAAAAGTTAATTACTTTAAATCATAAATTAATGGCAGAGCATTTGGCAGGGCCTGATGTGTGTGGCGAGGCTGTCAGCAAGGGACCCAGGTGAACCCCGGGACTCCTCCTCGGGATGGCAGCAGAAGCCCAGCCCACCTACTGTGCACACCGTGGGGGCCTCTTGGGGGAGAATTCGCTGTAACCGGAGAAGAGCCACCTTAAGCTGTCACCTATAAAAGAAGGGGCCATAAACAAGCCGACTGCCGCTAAGCAGGTGCTGCTGGAGAAGCCGGCCCTTGACAATAATAAGATCTTAAAATGGCATCTGCCTTTATTTTATAGTGCTATTGGAAAGATTGTTAAAAGTCATAAACCCAGCTGATAGGTTTTATGAGTTGGTAGTTAGCAGTGTTTACTGTGGATGAAGATTTCGGAGAAGATACTGTCGCCTGTGACGCCCCCCAGCTCAGCATCCGGAGAGCCGAGCCGTGGAAGGCGAGGGGCCTTTGTGCTGAACCAGGCGCGGCCCCGTGATCATTCCCTGCTTCTTCCTGTGCTGGCACGTACTGCTGAAAGAAGCTGCCAGAGTCGTTGGAAAGGAAATGGGAGGCTCTTTCGAAGAGATGAGAGAGGCTTCCAGAGCACCTTCTTTGCCTAAGTGAGCCCTGCGCAGCTGCATGGTGGGGCGTGGGTGCACCGTGCCTGTCAAAGACAGTCAGTTTAGGGGTATCAGGAGGGCTGGGCCACCACTGCATTTGAGTGTCAAGCCACGTCTCATAAAACATTTAGGCTCAGGGAGAGAAAGAGCTGCTTGGGGAACGAGGCCCACTGGGTGAGGGGGAGCCCTTGTCCCACCTGAGAGCTATGCCTGAGAAATAGCATCCACTTGGGGGTGGGGGGAGAGTGGTAGACCCACAAGTCAGCTGTTTAACCCAAGAGTCTCTCACAGACACCCGGCAAGGTGGCCTTGTCCCACAGGGACCAAGCAGATGATGGCAAGACCCAGGTGGCTCCCCGATGGGCCAGGTTTGTTCCCGGCACTGGAAATGGGAGGAGCAAGTCAGACCCAGGCCCTGCCCTCCCAATGCTGATGGCAGAGAGTGGATGCAGACAACTAAACACTGACAATAAAGTGTCCTCAGGCCATGACAGAAGTACGTTTTTGTCACATTGACACACACGTGTGAACATGCACTGCTTTGGGAGGCCCAAGAAAACCAAAGCAGTTGCTCTCTAGCCGACTCCTACTCCTGGCGACCCCACGCCTGTCAGAGCAGAACTGTGCTCCGTGGTGTTGTCAATGGCTGGTTTTTCAGATGTAGATCACCAGGCCTTTCTTCTGAGGGGCCTCTGGGTGAACTCGGACCTCCAATGTTTTGGTCAGCAGCCAAATGCTTAACTGTTTGCACCACCCAGGATTTGGGAGGGGCGGCAACTAAAATATCTCTCCAAATTACTGGGACGGCATTTGGGTTAGACATGTGGCTTCTGTTGATTGTCAACAGTGGCTTGATTAAATGATCTTCTATTACGGGGCACTGACTAAGTACCCAGGGGCCCAGGCAGAGTGTGATGACCCTCCTCCGCGTGTGTAATTTAAAATAAAACTAAAAGTAACTAACTAAATTTGCATACCCGGCACTGCAACAAAAACAGCTTTGTCTATAGGTTTTCCCCATGGTGACATCGAAGCCTTGCACGTGCAGAACCGGCTGTGAAGAGATCCTAGGCTTCCAAGCACTCTACAATCTGAAGAGTCATATGCCAAACCCCCACACTGGCAAAGGTATACACTTTGCAGATGTAGTCCCTGTCCCAGAACACCTCCCCCATGACAAGGCAAGCACTCAGACCTCCAGTCTACTGGGAAACCTCCAGCTGAAGGGCTAGGACCTGGATGCTGGCCTCCGACGGCTCCCAGAGATACCCCAACTGGTCCTGAGGGTGCCAAAGACAAGTGTGGTGTCCTGGCCCCATGGCTGATCCCCCAGTTGGTTCTTATATGGGTTCACAGCCAGAGACCTGGGTTTGACTTCCATCTCTGGGTAACTGGCCAGGTCCGCCCTCCCTGGCAAGCAATGGTTCAGTGGTAGAATTCTCGCCTTCTGTGCAGGAGACCTGGGTTTGATTCCTGGCCAATGTACCTCATGCATAGCTATTATCTGTCTGTCAGTGGAGGCTTGTGTGTTGCTATGATGCTGAACAGGTTTCAGCACAGCTTCGAGCCTAAGACAGACTAGGAAGAAAGGCCTGGTGATCTACTTCCAAAAATAGGTCAATGAACATACTATGGATCACAACCATCCAATCTGCAACCTATCATGCGAATGGCACAGGATCGTGCAGCATTTCGTCCCACTGTGCACGGAGTTGCTGTGAGTCATGAGCCAACTCTATGGCGGCTAACAACAGCAGCCCTCCCTGGCCTTGGGCAACTCATCTGTCAAAGGGATTGGATGAGAGGATCATGGCGGCCATCTTTGGGCTCATTGGGCTTACCTTTGAAGACTAGCCTGCAACTCCAGGGAGGCAGCCCCTCTTCACACACCAAGATGGGCTGGGGGTGCTTGCTCCATTTGCAGAGACCACATGGTACAGTCCTACTGCCAGGTGGTGGCCCAAGCTTAAGCCCTGCTTGACTTCCATGACGCATCCTGGTATTGGGAAAGCCCGTACCCAGTAGGCCTCCTCCTCTTGGAATTCCCCACCCAACCAAACCCAGCCTTCAGGGCAGCCCTTGGCTTTCCAGTTCAGGAGACTTGGCTTCTGAGTACCTGGGGCCCATGATTTCACCTATCAGCTTCCATTGCCTCATTTTTACGTTGGAGATGGCAGCACTAACATCAAGGCTTGATTCAATAATTGGAAGTGGCAAACATAAGGAAGTGATAAGAGCACTTCTGGGACTATGGCAGGTGCTCGGTAATAATTAGGTAACAGAGAAATGGGTCCTCGGGGCTCCACTGCTTGCTCCAGTCTTCCCTGTTGTTTCAACCCTCATGGATCAGCCTTCTTGAAGCCCACCAGCCTTGCCAGTCCATGGAACACACAGCAGTACATCCCAGCATGGCCCTACATCCCTTGTTCCTCTGCTGGTCATTTGGCTCAGCTGGGCGACGAGTGCTCTGACGGCAGGGACGTCCCTGACCTGACCTCCATGTAGCCTACTCTGGGCAGGTGAACAGAGAAGAGTGGTCCTTAGGGGCCTGAGTCACTGGGCAACCACCAAGCAGGGTGGATTGAGACCCTGGACCTGACTTACAAGAGGCCTCTGTTGAGTTTGCTGGGCTTTGAGGGATGGGCAGAGGTGGGTTGTTGTTGTTGGTTGCAGTGCATAAAAATAATCTCTCCACATAAGGCCATGTCTTGACAAAGTGTAGGTAGGTAGGTAGGTAGACAGGTAGGTAGGTAGGTAGGTGGTAGGTAGGTAGGTAGGTAGGTAGGTAGGTAGGTAGGTAGGTAGGTAGGTAGGTGGTAGGTAGGTAGATAGGTAGGTAGGTAGGTACGTAGGTAGGTAGATACATAGATACATAGACAGACAGACAGCTATCATTGAATTAACTCTGACTCTGACTCATGGTGACCTTATGTACAACAGATTAAAACAGCCCAGACCTACTTCATCCACACGATCACTGGCATGTTCCAATCCATCGTTGAGGCTATTGTACCAATCCATCTCACTGATGGTCCTCCTCACACTCACTGTTCCTCTATTTCATCAAACTTGATGTCGTCCTCTAGCAATTGATCCCTTCTGATGGTATATCCGAAGAAAATGAGTCAGACAATGTTCTGTTGTAATCCAAAAGATTTTCCTTGGCTAATTTTGGGAAATAGACCACAAGGATTTTCTTCTTAGTCTGTCTTAGTCTGGAAACTCTACTGAAATCTATTCACCATGGGTGACCCTGCTTGTATTTGAAATACTGGTGGCATTGCTTCCAATATCACAGCCACAGGCAAGCCACCACAGTATGACAAACTACAGACAGGTGGTGGAAAAAGTGTAGACTGCTGGAAATAAAGCATTCACCTGACTGAGCATAGCACAGGGCTGCTCTAAGGGATGAGCTCCCCAGGGCCCATCACCCACCTCTGCACCAGGGGGCTGGAAGCCAGTGGGGGAATGGTTCCCTAGAAGTAGAATAGTGGATTTAGCAGGAAACATCCAAGCTACCAAAGAAAAAATAATGTTGCAGAAAATGTGAAGCATTTTTTCCTGTGTCATTAATGTCAGTGGGTCGAGTACTTGAGTACTTGGGATGTTGGAACTGCTCCGAATTCCATTCTGCTTCTATCAGTCATAAGTATTTTGGCAGAGCCATCATTAGCCAAGCTCATCTTTAAAATACTCGAGATCAGGTTTAGTCTTGGACTCCCCATGGGAAATTTCCACTTACATCAAAGTTTGTCAACAGCTAACAGGGCCACTCTCACACCATCAGGTTTCAATTAAATTTGGTCTGGAATGAAACCCTGTCTTTGTCATGATTTTCGCTGGATCATGATGAAACTCTAACCCAGCAATGTCTAATAGAACCTTCTGCAATGATGGAAATATTCTACGTCCGCACTTTTCAATCTAGCAGTCACTTGTCATATGTGGCTGTTGAGCACTTCAAATATGCCTAGTTTGGCCAAGGAATTGGGTTTAAATTTTTATTTAATTTCCATTAATTTAAATTTAAAGAGCCCTGGGTGCTATAGTATTGGTTAGCACCAAAAAAAAAAAAGGACAAACAAACAAAACCTGTTGACATGGAGCTGATTCTGACTCATAGAGCTGCCCCATAGGGTTTCCAAGGAGCGCCTGGTGGTTTCAAACTGCTGACCTTTTGCTCTTAACTACTATGCCACCAGGGTTTCCACGGGACAGCACAGTGCTCACCAGTGCCACCCTTGTCCACAAGGGGAAGGGCCACCTAATGTCCTAAATTTTACACAGTCCTCAGGGGTAGAGGTTGTACATGAGTCATAGTCTTCATCTAACTGGGTTAGGTGGTATTTTCAGTCACTAAATATACATGCATACACTGGACAATGAGTAAGGAAGACCAAAGAAGTATTGATGCATTTGAATTATGGTGAAGAATATTGAGTACACCACAGACTGCCAGAAGAACAAACAAATCTACCTTGGAGGAAGATCAGCGACAATGCTCCTTAGAAGCGAAGATGATGAGACTTTGTCTCACGTACTTTGGACATGTTACCAGGAGGGACCAACCCCTGGAGAAGCACATCATGCTTGGTAAAGTAGAGGGTCAGCAAAAAAGAGGAAGTCCCTCAATGAGACGAATTGACCCAGTGACTGCAACAATGGGTTCAAACAAAGCGACGATGGTGAGGATGACGCAGGGCTGGGCAGTGTTTCATTCTATGGTACATAGGGTTGGCATGAGTCAGAACCGGCTCGACAGCACCTAACAACAACAGCTGGGTTGTCACCATCACACAGCTTTCTTGGCTCAAGAGAGGGTACTTGTTCGTTGAGAAAAATGTCTTTCATTCCAGCACCTAAGAACACCCGCCCATCATGATGAGAAATGAGGCTCTTCCTGGGTGTAGTCAGCACGTACATACACGGTCCGTGTCTTCAGTCATTTAGAACCAAAGTGCAGGCTCCCGAACTGTCCTCAGATGAGGAGCAATAACATACAACAAAAAGGAGCCCTGATGGTACAATTAAGCACTTGGCTGCTAACCGAAAGGTTGCTGGTTCAAATCTACCCAGTGGGTCCTTAAGTTTAAAAATTGGCTATCTAATCCCATAAAGACTGCCCCCAAGAAAACCCTAAGAGGCAGTTCTATTCTGTCACATGGAGTTACTATGAGTCAGAATAGACTCCATGGCACCCAACAACAAGTATACATCAAAATGTCATACCAAATTAAATGACAGAAAACTATTTTCACGATTTTGAAGATGATCAGAAAACACAAAATGTGAATTTTGCATCTAAATAAGCCAACATTTACAACCCCACAAACAGGCACCATTTCAAAATGAGTCCATCCCTCCCCATGGTGCCCAATCCCCCAGGGTGTAGGTCCATGATCACTTTGGTTGACCAAACATGGAGGAGGTGGTGTGAGACCTGCCAACACTTTCCTCCTTGCCATCAAAGGATGGGGAACTCTGGCTCAGAAATGAAGCCAAAGAGCTTACCCACTTTCTCTAGTAAACCCCAGAGGAGTCCAACAGGAAACATCTCTGTGGCTCCTTAGCTCAGCGGTTTGAACAGGAGGGGAGGGGGCTTTGTGGAGGTGGGCTGGAAGGATCAACCAATTAACTTCCCTAGACTTGGTGGTGCTCTAAGCTCTTTAACCTTGGCGTGCCCTCTGGAGAATGGGCCCAGGAGGCCCCGGGGGTCTGTGAGGCAGAGAACTGTGGGTGGCCCAGTGTAATCCCACTCCCTGCTGGGAAAGGCCCACCCAAGGCAGCTCAGAACACAGGACTGACCTTGGAGGACATCCCTGGGGAGGGACAAGTCAGCCCACAGCCCCCGTTACTCCAGCAGCTGCAGGCATGGCTCCACGCAGAAAAGTCCAGAAACCAACGCAGTCAAATTCATAGTCAGCACAAGTTCTGCCGTGCACCAAACTTTAATCTCCCCCCTCCCCAAGGCATTTACTCAAGGAGCATTATTTTATTTTATTTTTTCTTCCATTAATATTCCACCCTCGATGTGCAGCAGAGCAACTTCATGCAAAGAAAGCGAGGCCCCACCAGGAGGACTCATTTTTCTCCAGCACCTGGACTGTTTTAAATCAGAGAGGACCCAGCATGGGGAGCTGCTGCTATTTTAATCATTCCAATGTGTCCAGTGTGGGAGATGAACTCAAAAGGTGAATATTAAAAGTAGTTGTGGAATTCAGTCATTTCACGAATGAGCACACAATAGCCAAAGGCAAAACCGGAAGGCAACTTCACTTCCAATCAGTGTTTCCATTTTATTGAAACCAGATTGGAATTCCTGGAAAGAAGCCTACAGATCACATCTTTAATACTCATTTTCATAGACTCCAGTAAAGCTGTCAGGGTGCATCAGTGGTGGAGGGAGGCTTCCTGGATAATTTACAGGTGTGCCTCCCTGCAGCCCATTACTTAAACCTGAAACAGAAATATGTTTTCCATCAAGGGCTGACACTTCCTCTCACCTGCCCAGGTTCTTATTGGCTTTAATTTGGCGATCAATACTGGACTTTGCCCTGTGGGCTGACCCGCCACGCTGGGGACATGAATCCCCCCACGCACAGCAGAGATGCAGAGAGGCTGGCTACCGGTCCAGCTTCTCAGAGGAGGCGGCACTGAGATCCCACGACTGAGTGCAGCCCTCCAGCCACCTGCTTTCCCTCGGAAACACAGGAGGCACCCAGGCAGGGAGGTAGCCAGGCAGGGAGGCGGCCAGGCAGGAAGGCCTGTCCTGGAATTCTGGGAGCATCACAGCAGACACAAAGGCCATGTGTCCTCAGCTCCAAGACAGAGAGAGGCATGGGGCTGAAGTTCTGTCACACAACACTGCAGGGGTTTGATGCCCACCTACCCTGATTTCTTAAGGAGCCCTGGTGGCCCAGTGGTTAAGCGCTCCACTGCTAACGCAAAGGTTGGCATTTGAATCCACCTAGTGGCTCCCTGGGAGAAAGACCTGGCAATCTCTTTCTGTAAAGATTAAAAATTTAAACCAAACCAGTTGTTGTGGGGTTGATTCCAACTCATAGTGACCCTATAGGACTGAGTACAACTGCCCCATAGTGTTTCCAAGGAGTAGCTGGTGGATTTGAACTGCCAACCTTTTGGTTAGCAGCCAAACGCTTAACCAGCACACCACCAGAACTCCTCTGCAAAGATTACAGCCTAGAAAATTCTATGGGACAGTTCTGCTCTGTCACATGGTGTGACTTTGAGTCGGAATCAACTCGACAGCACACAACAAACCCTCTTTCCTTAGGAATTGCTCAAAAGAACTGCTATTACCCTCCTTTGTGTGTGTGTGTGCGCGCGCGCATGTGTGTGCATGTGTGTGCATGCGTGCTCGTGCATGTGTGTGCGTGTGTGTGCATATGTACATATGTGTGTAGGTGTGTGTGTGCATGTGCACATGGTTGTGCACATGTGTGTAATTCCAGAAAGTCCAGGCTCCACCCTGGGCTGATCTGGGAGCAGAGCCTCCCAAATCCAAACCTGTTCTGTGAAAGCGCTTCCTTTTCGTCTTCCTTTCTCTCTTAGATTCTGGTGTTTTCAGAGGCCAGGATTGAGAAATGGTGGTAACGGGTGGTGGGCAGAAGGCAGCTGGTTTCCAGCATGTTCCCTGGACTCACACAGGTGCCACTGGTGGGGGCTGTGAGTGCGGGACCCGGCACCAGCTCAGGCCAGCTGTTCAGGTGCCTTCCTCACTGAGCAGGGGTAGGGCTGGGACTGTTTATGAGCAAATTTGCTCAGCTGCAGGGTTTGGGCTCCCAAAGAGCCAAGGATCCCTCACTGTTCCTGAACCGTGGCTTTGGAAATAGTCTTTCAACGGGGTAGATCCCAAGTTAACCGAGAAGGTATACAGAAAGCATAAAGCCTGGGAGGCGGGTAAGGAAGCCTGGGTCTCTCCCTCGGAGACTGGCCTGCCCAGAGCCAGACCGCCAGGGCTCAATGCAGCCCTGTGAAAACACAGTCTCATGGCCTTGCCACTCCTTATCTCAGGTGCCTCGGTTTATTGATCTGTAAAACGGACGTGACGTGGTGGGGATCAGGTGAGATGGTATTGAAACGCACTCCATGCACAGCAAATAGATGCTGGTATCACTCTCACAACACCAACCTTCTTGGGCCTCCTGAGAGCCGAAGCAGACCTGCTGGGTGGAGCCTGGGCAGGGAGGTGCCTGACCAGCAGCCGGGAGGGGCACTCGACTTATCACCAGGGTTTCCTGTGTCCTTGGGACTGTTCTCCAGCTAGGCGACAGCCAGCAAGAACTCCACAGCCCCATTCCTGGGGCAAGAGGCTGAGAGCAAAGGGGTGGCGAGGTTGTCAGTGAAAACCTGGCAGGAGGCTGGACGTGGAATAGCAGGGCGCGGGCTGAGCTTGGCCTCACTCTGAGCTCAAGTATGCCAGCTGTAAGGTTATCATGGCCCCCCACTAGACACCATAGTCCAGGTGAGGCTGTGCTCCAGAGCATGGACGATAGTGCCTGACACAGGTGTGGGTGGGAGGGCAGACTGCCTGTGGTATCAGCATCACACGGACACTGGCTCACATTCACACACACTCACAAACTCACATTTCAGACACTCCCATATTCACACACGCTCCTGCTTTCACTCTAGCTCACACACTCACTGCACACACTGACATATACACACTCTGCTCACATACATAGACATAGATACCACACAATCTAACACACACACCCCCCTATGTGAAGATGCTGACACCTCCCTCATAAGGGCCCTGCAAAGACTTAACGAGGGCATGTAAACACAGCAGGTAGCCCCGAGTCTGACACCCAGCAGATGCTCCATAAACAGGAGCCCGTGCTCCAAACACAGCTTCCATCTTGGAGATCTGAGCCAGGGAGGTGAGTTTACAGAGGGGCTGTATTTTCCTTCTACAGCGAACCTGTGAAAGCCAGAACCTGTGTAAGGCAGAAATCTGTCAGAGAAGGAAAACTCAGATACTTTCCATTAAAATGAGCAACAGAAAAGTAGTAAGACTGCACCTTGTCAGAGGCAGAAAACTTGTGAGACCCAGAAAAGCAAGGCAGTCCAGTCGAGATCTGGCTCTCACGGGCTTCACTGTACAACCTTAAGAATCTTCACTACACACACACACACGCACACACACACACACACATTCACACTGACAAGATATCACACCAGGAAAGCAACTAATGTTAGAGCAAGCCAAAACAAATCCTGTGTCTACACAACACTTGGCCGTCTGACCTCATCACCCAGTACAAGGAAACCAGGGTGGATTTTGCATAGCAATACATCTAGTAAGGTGGCCGGACAAATCTGAGAAGGGACAGTGGTCACAGTGCCACAACATCAGCCAAGAATTAAGTTATACACATAGAAATGGTTGAAATGGCAAATGTTTTATCTTATATATATGTATGTATGTATGTATTTCACCACAATTGAAAAAAAAAAACTAAAACGGCACAACAATTGAAGTGGTCTTCTCCTATGAACGCAGCCGGGAAGTGAATAAAATCCTCACACCCAGGCAGTCCTGTCCAGGGGTCTGGAATGTCACCCACACCAGATACGTTTAAGTCCAGGCTTGAACCAAAGGCCCCAGAAGCTTCCATGAATATGGGATATGTCTTCATTGTTGGCCTCCTAAAAACCAGGCACTGAGCTAAGTGCCGGGGAGACCCTCCCCCACTTGTTCTTGAGTGAGGCACCTCGGTATAAATAAAAATACGCTATTGAAAAGCAAAAGCCATGTGTGGTTTGTGTATTAAGCTCATTCCCGCACGTCAAGAGGAATGGGCCCTTCCTTGCCAAGTCAAGGCTCTCCAGAATAGGCCACATGGATTTCACATCTAAACTATCAGCGGTTTACAGCGAAACCAAAGTTGTGCTTGTGGTTTGCCTTCCATGTCTCCCCCACGAGCCGAGGGCTGAAGGCAAGAACACATCTCACGGAAAAATCTCCTGACACCGCACTACGTACTCGTAAGACAGGGTTGTCTTATTCATCCTTGCTGCTTCCCCAGTCACCCTTCCACCAGCCCCAAGTACCCAACATAGCGCCACCTGAACTCAAGCTCTGTGACAAGAACAGACAGAAGACAAGACAGACGAGTAAGAACAACAACAGGTCTGTGGTCTTTCTTTAACTCCTGAACAACACGCCTGAAAAGGCAAAGGAAGCCTCATTGGTGGAAAAACATCACCTGATTCCTCACGCTTTTCTCGCTCTAACATGCGCGCGCGCACACACACGTGTACGCTTGTATACACACACTCACATGCACACACCCATGCACACACACCCCCAGGAGTGGACACACGCATAGGAGCCTACAGGCAGAACAGTTCTTTTCATGCTGTCTGTCACCCAAACTTTTTCCTGCTGAGTTTTGAAAAGTTACTTTCAAAATGAATCGACTTTTTCCACATCAGAACAGCAAGCGGGGAATGACTGCGGAATTCATCGGGACAGGCCACACTGAGGACGGATGGAAAGAGATCACGTGGATGACTGCCCCCGTGGTGCTCCGAAGGACCTGGGATCCACAAGGCTGTTAGGACAAACCCTGGAACTGGTTTCTCTGCAGCCCCTTCCTGCCAAGTGCCCTTATCATCATCCCCAGGCTTCTTCACAAGTCTCTTTAAGCCACGGGCACTCTCTTGCAGTTCATTCAGACCTCAGCCAGTGTGATGAGCGTGGCCACCAGGAAGCCCTTTGCCCAGTAATCTATCACCCACTATCCTCAAAGGGTAATGCTTAAAAGGTCACAGAGAAAAAAATATTTTATTACTCAGCAAGAGCAATCCCAAAATTCATATTCACATTGAGGATCTCCTCTTCTTAAATTGTTCAAATGTTTCCTCTTAAGTTCATACTAAAGTGTAAATGACTGATAAGCCACATTCTTTCCCGACAACAGGCCCAACGAACAGAAGCAGCAAGAAGCAGCTCACGTTTAAAGAAAGAGGGGACAGAAGCTTCTGTTTATGGAGCCCCTGTTGAGCGTCAGACTCAGGACTACATGTTCTGTTTACGTGCCCTCGTTAAGTCTTCACAAAACCCTTTTGAGGGAAGTGTCAGTATCTCCATTTGGAGGCAAAGAAATCAAAGACTAGAGGGGTGAAGTAACTCACCTGAGGACCCAAGGTCAGGAAAATAAGGTCAAGCTACCAGTTGGCCAGGGTCACCTGACTTCCCAGCTCTTTCCAAGGCCTGCTACGGAAGTGCATGTGTCCACGTGCCACGGCTGTCACCCACTCGGTGGAGGCTGCACTACCCTCCTGAGCAGGGACACTCTCCTGGCACCCAGGCAGGCTGGGCAGCCCAAACTGGAGGACACGGTCCCTGATCTCTAAGGGGGGTGGTGTGTTTGGCGGATGGGTACAGAGACAGGGGGTGGACAGAAACAGAGAGGGGAGATGCAGCCCAGGGCAGGTGGGTCCCTGCACCAAGGGACAGCCCCTTCCTTCTGCCTGCTGGCAGAGAGCCAAGACGAGGGCACGGTCACCATAAGGCCTGACCACAGGGTGGGGCCGGCCCTCCTGAGGTGTCTGCTTCCTGGAGTGAAAGGCAGCAGAGGGGCCCCTGGAAGGAGGGTGGCCCCCATGAATAGGTGCCTCCAGGCCCCAGAACTCTTGCCACCCAACAGGGAGCTGGACTTCTTCCCTGGGCAGGTTTCTGTGGAACCCCAAAAGCTCACAGAGCCTGTCGTGGACCCCAGGACCAAAGCCCAGCCGGGATCCAGTGTACTGGGGGTAGACTGTTTGCAGAAATCCCTGTAAGCCGTGGTAAACTTCTCACTCACATGGAACCTTCTAACTCATAGATTGACGGAAGCACAAAGACTCAACTAGAGGGAAACAATAGGTACGCGTGTGTGTGTGTGTGTGAGGGTGACAGCACAAGTGTGTGACTATTTGTGAGTGTGTGAGAGTATGTGAACACAAGTGTGTGAGTGCATATGAGCGTGAGTTTGGGCTTTTTAGTTTGACTGAGTGTGTGTATGTATGTGAGCACGTGAGTGTGAGTTTGTGAGGCGTATCTGTGATGTGTGTAAGCCTGTGTGAGCATGTGTGTGTGTGTGTGTGTGTGTGTGTGTACACGCATGCATGGTGTTGAGGTTACTGCTCACACGGGCAGAAACAGGCCCAGGAAGCCCAAAGCCTCTCCCCGCCCCCGGGTGCCAGGGCCAGGCATGAGGCAGGTCCCGCCTGGGTCTCAGGCTGTTGGCCTTTGTCCAGAAGAATGGAGCTTCCCCATTAGGAAGGGGACAGCTTCTGTGCCTGGAATGAGAAAAGACCCCCTGCCACCCACAGCCAGCCACAAACTGGCCCTTCCCTGCCTATTCCCAAGAAGTCCTGAGAGAACGACTCACACCCTGTGGTAGAGTCTGAATGCCATTAGTGAACAATTAATATTTCACAACTCCATCTTAATTGCCAAAAAAGTTCATTTTTGAGGCAAAGTTTTTTTCTTTTTTAATCCCTATTTTTAAACCCTTAACATAATAGCTGCATGGGGGATTGATGCATTTTTAAAGGGCTCCTTTGAAAACCCATTCAAAGCTGGACGAGTGGAGGGCCGCGGGAGGGGCGTGTGGTGCTGGCTGCCAGGCTCCGGGCCATGCCAGCCACCGACGGAACAAGTGTTGCATGAGATGTGAAGGATGACTGTGGCGGCCGCGAAGCCCTAGAGCAGGTGTTGCTCGTCCTCATTTGCAGCGGAGCGTGGCCCCGCGCAGTCAGCCGCAGCCCTCGCCTGGCAGCCCTCGTGGACCTGCGTGCAGAGAGGCGCTAATGATAATGGATGTGGCCCGGTTAGCCAGCCCATTTGTAATGGGGGCTGGCCAGGCTCAGAGGGTTGGGCCGCACAGACGGAGTGGGGACGCTGGGGTCTCATCAGGTTCCAGGTCGTCCCTGGGGTCCCCATGTCCAGGGCTGGGGTGGGTAGGGCCTCCCAGAGAGGGAACAGGGGCCCTGTGGTCCCAGCGGGCTCTGGCCTATCCCTGGGGGTCCAGGGCTGGGGTGGGTCAGGGCCACATAGAGGCAGCAGGAATGCTGGGGGTCCCATCGGGCTCTGGACTGTCCCTGGGGTCCCCGTGTCCAGGGCTGGTGTGGGTCCAGGCTCCCAGGGAGGGAGCAGGGATGCTGGCCTCTGATGCTCTGCTAGCCTCCCCAGGTGTACAGTGAAGCTAATCCCTCTTGAGCTGGCAGAATAGGACACATAGTAGTTGGGTGCTCAGCCCCCAGGGAAGCCACCGGGCAGGGTAGTCTTGCTGGGCAGTGGGGCCGCTGGGGTGTGGAGCTGGCCCCCATTTACAGTGTCTTTGCCAGCTGTGGCTATCTGGGCAGCAGGTGTCTGTCCACTCATTCTTGTACTGGGTCAGCACACACTCCGCGCCCACTGTGCACACTCACTTATTTAGGAAACAAAGCACAGCAGTCAACCTGGGTCCATTCCCTGCTCCATCCTTCTGAGCTTTGGCCCAGTCAGTGGACTCCCCAGGCCCCTGCTTCCTCATCTGTACCATGAAGGATCAGGTAGCCCCTCGTGACACCACAGCCATTGTAAGGTTAAATGAGACACCTGATAAGCTTCTCAGCGCCATGTCTAGAATGCAACACATGATGAATAGAAGTCAGTTACATATCGTTAACACAGTGACATGTGGTTATTACCGCTAGGGGGCAGGCGATGGGGATACAAGGTGCTCTTTCAGAAACCCCATTCCAGGGACGGAGATGGCCAGGTAACTGGCCAGGTGCTCCAGTTCCAGTTGCCAGTCAGAGTAGAACTGTGCATCAGAGTAGAACTGTGCTCCATAGGGTCTTCGGTGGCTGAGTTTTCAGAAGCAGATTGTCAGGCCTTTCTTCTGAGGCACATCTGGGTGGACTCGGACTTCCAACCCTTCAGTTAGCAGCCAAGTGTTTGCACCACCCAGGGACTCCATCTCTCTGGTGCTCAGGACCTGATGGAGGTATGTGGCCAAGGGACAGAGGATAGCGACTTTGCGGAGCCCCAGAAGGCTGCACACAGGAAAGGACCTTGAAAAGTGTCCCCAGGCACCCATCAGTGCCACTCATAGAGTAAGGAGCCCAGGCACCAGCCAATCCTAAAGAGCTCAGGCCAGAGGACCCACTGGAGGGCAAGGTGGAGCATTGGGCCGGGAGCCAGGCACCCGAGCGAGGCTGCACCGAGCCAGCCACAGACTGTGTCCTCGGCCAGTGCTGCTCATCCCCTGCCAGGAGTCTGAGCGGGTGTTCATCTGTAGGCTGTCCCAGGCCGGCTCATGGGAGCACACCTTCCCACCCACATAGCCTCTTCTGTCTCGCAGACACGGCCAATGTAACCATAATAGCAGGGAAATGGTCCCAATGGCTGGCTAACTATGATGTGTGGAAACCTGGCCGATTTGGAAAGACCGGAGACCAGGGCACCAGTCCTGGGCCAGCCCCATTCCCGTGCGCCTGGGGCCTCTTGGGCTTGGCTACTGGTCTGTAAACAGGGACATCTGCAGAGTGATGGCCACAATCTGTGGTCAGGAACAGTCATGGTGTCTGAGAAAGCGGGGAAAGAGCACCGTATCACCAAACTAGATGGCAAATTACGTCCCCTAAGTGCCTGCACTTCAGCTAACAGGTCTGCTTGCTGTCAAGCTGGCCCCAGCTCATGTGTAATGAAACGCACTTGCCTGGTCCTGTGCCATCGTCATGATGCTTGGTAAGCTCAAGTCCACTGTCGTGGCTATTGTGCTGATCCAGCTCACTGCGCTCATTGTCGTGGCTATCGTGTCAGTCCAGCTCACTGAGGGTTTCCCTCATTTTCGCTGACCCACCATCTTACCAAACATGATGTCCTTCTCCAGGGATCAGTCCTCTTGACGATGTGTCCAAACTGAGCAAGTCGAAGTCTCAGATAATATTCTGTGATCTGTAGGGTTTTCCAGAGTGCTCCTTGGAAGTGAGAATGGGGAGACTTCATCCCACGTTCTTGGACATACTATCAGGAGGGACCAGTCCCTGGAGAAGGACATCGTGACTGGTTAGTGAAAAAGAGGAAGACCTCTGACAAGGCGGATTGACACAGTGGCTGCAACAATGGTCTCAAACATAGCAGCAATTGTGAGGATGGCGCAGGACCGGTCAATATTCCGTTCTGTTGTACGTGGGGTCTCTATGGGTCGGAACCAACTCCACCGCACCTAACGGCAACTTCCAGAAGTAGATCGTCAGGCCTTTCTTCTTAGTCTGTCTTGGTCTGGAAGCTCTGCTGAAACCTGTCTCCCATGGGTGACTCTGCTGGTATTTGAAATCCCCGTGGCATAGCTTCCAGCATCACGGCAACACACAAGACACTACAGTACGACAAACTGACAGACAGATGGTGGGACTGCAAAACTGGGCTGAGCACAGATAGGCCAATGGGAGGCTTTGAGCAAGCGCCGGCTGCCTGTAAATGACAAGCTTAACCCAGACTACTTATCGGCTCTTGCCACCAGCTTGTGTTAGGAAGCCAAACGGTCAATCTGTTGTTGTTTGTTTCGTTCTGTTTTTCTAATAGTGTGACTTTGGCCTTGTTCACTGATTTTGTTTTTACTCCGAAGAGTTGATCTGAGAAAACACACATTCTTTCAAAAATACTCAGTGTGTTAATAATGAGATAATGACTCATGTGGGCAAATCTTTGTGGGTTTCAAAATGCTGTCCAAATTCTTTATTTGAGGCTACCTTGTGAGGGAGATGGGGAAGGTGGGACCACACTCTTCACAGTGTAGAACGGGGGGTTATTCAGAGAGTCCAGCTGGGAGCAGAGAACCCACCCTCCTGGGCTGAAGTCCTGCTTGGACTAGTTGCACTGGTCAGCTGTGTACCATTGGAAGGATAATTCCTCATTTTCCGAAAGGAATCCCCCAAGATGCCTTTGGAGAGCAGCTGCCTTTGGAGAGCAGCTCCCTATTTACCTATATAAGTTCCTGCTTCTAAACCAGGGACAACTTCATCGAGAGCTGGAAGCTCAGAACAAGAAAGTCTAAAGCACATGGGCACCGTGGTAGTTCACCAGTGGAATCCTCACCTTTCATGCAGGAGACCTGGGTTCAATTCCCAGCCAGCGCACCTCACGTGCAGCCACCACTCATTAGTGGAGGTTTGCATGCAGCTATGATGCTGAACAGGTTTCAGAGGAACTTCCAGACTATGAAAGACTCAGAAGAAAGGCCTGGTGATCTACTTGTGAAAATCACCCAATGAAAACCTTGTGGATCACAACGGTCCAATCTGCAACCGATCATGGGGATGGCTCAGGACAGGGCAGCATTTTGCTCCATTGTGCGTGGAATTGCCACGAGTTGGGGGCGGACTCACAGCAGCTAACAACGACAAAGCATGTCGGAGGTCACCAACAAAGATACCAGAGCAGCTCAAAAGTGAACTGAGAACTGAAAATGGGACTCAGGGACCAGGAGCCACACTGGCCCAGGCCCTGGTTGGAGCAAAGCTAATGTACTGAGCTCAGTGCCAACCAGAGAAACACCAGCCCCTCCTCCTACCCAGGGCATCACAAGGCACCTCGAGGCCGGGTGATCCTGGGAATTCCAGCCTCATGCAGATGACACTGCATCTGACCCATCCTCCCCGGCTCCAAGTCCAAGTCTGTTCTCAGCCCCGTCTCTCCCCACTCTGAGTCCGTCCCTTCACGCAGCCCACAGGCCTGGCACCCCTCCGTCTGTGTCCACCACGTATTTCCAAGGGCATTCCTGCTGTGCATGGTGTATCGATACCCAATATGCGAGTCATTTTACTTCTTAATTTATAGCTGCAGTAACAACATTGTCAAAATGGTCATAAAATATCCCCCTTCTCCCCGAATCTGGGGTCTCAGAGCTCTACCTCAGGAGTTCTGTGACTGGCATGGGAAGCCAGGGGGTGTTTTATGGAGCATCTCTGAGGGCACAGTGCCATTACAGCCAAAGGTAGGTGACAGGAGAAATAAGGGTGGTGGTGTTTAAACCACAAAGCCCCAAAGAGGAAGACAGGCCTGTCTTTCTCTATTTGCCAGACAAGCAGAGCTATGATTATTGGTGTGGCTTTTTGGGTTTTTCATGGAAAAATAATACATTAAGGCTACTGAAAGTGAA
Source organism: Elephas maximus indicus (assembly GCF_024166365.1). Classification (NCBI taxonomy): domain Eukaryota; kingdom Metazoa; phylum Chordata; class Mammalia; order Proboscidea; family Elephantidae; genus Elephas; species Elephas maximus. The sequence goes on along the minus strand of NC_064834.1, from coordinate 78,301,309 downwards.
AGAGTAATTAAGCATGACTGTACACGGACCGGGGCCCTGGTGGTACAGTGGTTAAGAGCTCAGCTGCTAACCAAGTGGTCGGCAGTTCAAATCCACCAGCCACTCCTTGGAGACCCTATGGGGCAGTTCTACTCTGTCCTACAGGGTTGCTATGAGTCAGAATTGACTCAACGACAATAGGTTTGGGTTTTTGGTACATAGAATAAGAGTCTGTGGGTGGTGCAAATGGTTAACTGCTCCATTACTAACCAACAGGCTGGAGGTTCCAACCCCTTCAGAGCTGCCCTGGAAGAAATGCCTGGCAGTCTGCTCTCAAAAGATCACAGCCTTGAAAACCTATGGAGCACTGCTCTACTCTGACACACGTGTGGTCACCATGAATCAAAGTCCACGCTGTGGCAAATGGTTTGGTTTGGTTTGGGATTGTTTTTTGTTTTTGTTTTTCGTGCGCGGATTCGGCCCCCAGCACCTCACCAAGCTGCCATATTCTGGAGCAATCTGGAATATGCACAGCAAGTCCAGCTCCATCCTAGGTGGTATCACCCCTAACGATTGGCTGGTCCCGGTCCTCCCACCTGTCCAGTGGCAGCGAGGCTGCACTCCTGGTGGGCACCAGTCGGCCGGAGCCTGCATGTGGCTCTCAGCCTGGAGACAGAGCTGTGGCTGGCTCACGCATCCGCTAGTCCGGGTTCTCAGCTCAGGCACATGCATCTTCATGCGCAGGTGACACTCACTGGAAAGAGAACAGAAGTGGCACAAACACACCTTCAGAGGGAAGACTGCCCACAGCCCATGCCAGCTCTCAGCCCCAGCCTGCTGGAGGTAGCAGCCAGCCTGAGGGGTGGCCTCTCTTCAGAAGCTCAGCAGCTCCTTGAAGCCCCCCCACCTCCGCCTGCCCCTGCTCCGTGTGTGAACACGACGATCACTATGACAGGAAGGACCCTGGCTCCTGCCCCTTTCATCTTCACAACCACATCACAGGGTAGACATAATCATCTGTCCTCTGGCTGAAGGTGCAGAGCCCGGAGAGGCCAAGGATTTTCCCAGGCCACCGAGCCTGGACGAGGCAATGCCAGGACTTGACTCACGCTGGGCTTTCAGCAGCTGCCCTCTCGGCCTCCTTGCCGGGGAGTCCAGTAACCACCCTGGACTCAGCGTCGAAAAGAACCTTCCATCCCCAAGCGAGGGGAGAATGTATGTCCACATAAAAGCTTGCACACGAATGTGTAGAGTAGCTTTATTCATAATCGCAGAGCCCTGGTGATACAGTGGTTAAGAGCTCGACTGCCAACCAAAAGGTCAGCAGTTTGAATCCACCCTCTACTCCTTAGAAACTGTATGGGGCAGTTCTGCTCTGACCGATAGGGTTGCTATGAGCCAGAATCAACTCGAAGGCAACGGGTATTCATAATCGCCAAGAATTAGAAGCAACCAAGATGTCCCCCAATAGGTGAATGGTTAGGATGAACAAACTGTGGTCCAGCCATACAGTGGAGTATTATCCAGCAATAAAAAAGAAACAAGCTACCAAGCTAAGACAAGACAGGGAGGAAACTTCAACACATATAGCTAGGTTAAAGAAAACAAACAAACAAACCTATTGCCTTTGAGTCAATTCTGACTCACAGCGACCCTATAAAACAGAGTAGAATGGCCCCATAGGGTTTCCAAGGAGCAGCTGATGGATTCAAATTGTCGACCTTCTGGTTAGCAGCCAAGTTCTTAACCACTGCACCACCAGGTCTCTGTATGATTACTATCATGTGACATTCTGGAAAAAGCACAACTGTAGAGACACTGAAAAGGTATAGCGGCCAGGAGCCCAGGGGAAGGCAGAGGGATGACCAGTGGGAGCACAGGGCATTTGTAGGGCAGCGAAACCATTCTGTAGGACACTGTAATCGTGGCCAAGTGACATTACACATTTGTTAAAACCCACAGGACTGCGAACCCTGATGTGAACTATGGACTTTAGCTAATAATATATAAATATTGGTTCATCACTAGTAACAAATGTATCCCAGGAAGGCAAACATGGTAACAGCAGGAGAAACAGTTCAGAGAGGAAAGGCAGTAGGTGGGAACTCAGTACTTTCTGTGCAATTTCTCTGCAAACCTAAGGCTTCTCTGAAAAATAAAGTCTATCAGGAAAAAAAAGGAAGAAAAAGAAAAGAACATTCCAAAAATGTGATCAGCCCTAGTGTCCCCCTGTGATGCAGGGACACCCTCGGCACCCACACACCTAGTAGCCACCTTGCCGGCTGCCCCGTGTTCTTCTCCAGGCAAGCAAACGACACCATCCTGGCTCCCTGACCTATCATGGAGCACCCCACGCTAACCCCTGGGCTTGTCGGAGGGCCTCTGCCTGTGAGGAACCAGCTAATCGAAGATGACCAGACTTGGCCCCCAGCTTCCGGATGCTTGTTCTAACACACAGGCAGACAGAGCAAGTGATGGAAGGCTAAAGCTGATGCCTGTGTAGGCTCAGTAGACAAGCAGACATTTTCTCTCAGTTACTTTTCTCTCTAAAGTTAGTTTTCTCTCTAAAGAAGCCATGGAGGGAAGTAAATCAGGGCTGAAAGCTCCCATCATCCACGAGGACGACTAAATACTAAATACTGTGCAGAACAAAGAGGATCTCTTAGAACATGCACTTGGCAGGCGGGCTAGGACATGATACAGACTCTTCACACTTAAATGGCAGCCCCAGATCTGCAGCAGGGCTGGTGGGATGAGGCAGGGCTTCCTCTGTCTGGGAGCAAAGCTGGGGCAAGCCCCTGTGAGCAATGCCAGGGGCGCTTCCACTGAGCCAGCAGGTGGCGTTGACCACACAGGTGGACCGACCTGCCGGAGCTGGCCCCACGCCTTGGGCAGCCAATGGCCTGGGCTCTGCTAGCCCTGTGGAGACCTGTCCTTGGAGAGCAAGAGATTGGTCCCTACAGGGAGCAGCACTTGTCCATCCTGACTTCAGAGACCCCTATTGGATGTCAGGCACAGGAAGTGCCCCAGGATCAGACAAGGCCATGATGAAAACCACCACCTGCTGGGCCACCCGCCCTGGCCAGGGCTCAGCAAGTCAGCGAATTGTGTGGCACTTGTCCACTCATGGGGACATAGAAGACCCTCTGAGAAGGGGGCATAGGCTCAGGAAGAAGTGAGTGCCATCTCTAATTCACTATCCCTCTACGTGCTGAGTTCAGCACCCTGGCATTCAAACAAATGTGTTTTTTGGAGAACCAGACCCACACCTCCAGCCTGTGTCATCATGGGCGAGTGACTTAACCCCTCGAACACAACATCCCCATCTGTGAAGCAGGTGTGGCACCAGGAGCTGTCTTGCAGAACCATGGTAAGGGTCCTGGAAGAGGTTAGACATGAGGGGGCCATACAAATGTTAATTACCATTAATCCAGGCACAGGGGTCCCACAAATGGCTGAGCGTTCAGCTGCTAAACCCACCCAGTTGCTCCATGGGAGAAAAGACCTGGCAGCGTGCTCCCTAAAGACTTCAGCCTGGAAAACCCTACGGGGTAGTTCTACTCTGTCATAGTGAGTTGCTATGAGTCAGAACCATCTCCATGACACCCAACATCAGTCTCAAGGGCTATTTTGAAATGTGTTTTTACCAACGCTGTAGAGAGCATCTCCCAATCTGATGAAAATAAATTCTTCTACAATTTTCATTTTAAACTATCAACCTGCACTTTTCCACACCATTGATGTGTAGCTGAACCACCTCGAGAGGCCCGGTGGCGAGGGCTCGGCCATTACTTGTTGACCGTGTGTACGGCACTGTAGGTGGCACTGGACTCACAGAGAAGACAGACAGCACCTGCCCTTAGGGACTTGCATTCTAGAGGGCAGACAGTTGAAAGCCCCAGAAAGAAGCAGATCTGTGAAAATGGTCAGGACCCAGCGAAGTCGCTCAGAGAGAAGATTTTATCATGTTGGGACCCAGACTTTGTCGCACACAAATCATTGCGCCTCCTGCTATCAGTCTGGGGGGTGACCACACTGTATGGCACGTTTATCACGGTTTCTGGGTCATGCAGGGAGATCGTCTCTCTCTGTGCTGACAAAGTGAGTTTTATTAGTGATACAGTGAAACCTGAGAGCTGGAACTCAACGGGACTGCCTTTTTCCCAAGCCTCACGAGTTTTTCACCTTTGACAGGGTGCGCTTAACACTTTTCTCTTGCACTTTATTGGTGGGAAATATGTGAGTTTTCCTTCCTGGTGGAGCCCTGGTGGCGCAGTGGTTAAGAACTCAGCTGCTTACCAAAAGGTCGGCAGGTTGAATCCACCAGCCTCTCCTTGGAAACCGCATGGGGCAGTTCTACTCTGCCTACAGGGTTGCTATCAACTCAACAGCAGAGGGTTTGGTTTGGTTTTCTCTAACAAGTTTCCGCCTTACACAAGCTCGAGCTTTCGCAGATTTTACCGTAAAATAAAATTATATTAATTCAATAATACACAATTTGTAAATCAGGGTAACATTTCCGCTGGGGAGCCAAAAATGTTCCAAAGATGAAAAGAACGTCCAAAAATTCTTATCGGCGCGTTCACGGAAAAGGGCCAGCACAGAACAGAAACAATCTGTGGTCAGGAAGGGTTCTATACAGCACTGTCTTAAAGAACAATGAAAATAATTGCTGATTTACCCTGAAACACAGCTCCAGTCTGAGATGTTCTTGGAACTGACTGCACATAAATACTTCTTCAAAAGAACAGTCTTTACTAGGTTATCCGCACCATTGTTTGACTCCAAGGTGACTTCTAGAAACCAGTTCCTTCAAGGCTCAAGGTTCCAAACAACATTTAAGGGAGATGGCCTGGGTGGGTCACCCCAACTCCATGGACCCCAGAAATCTGGACTCCAGGAGATTTAAAACTGTTTCTCCTTAGGAACACGTTGTCAGGAGGGCTCAGAGCCTGGAGAAGCACATCATGCTTGGTAAAGGAGAAGGTCAGCGAAAAAGAGGAAGGCCTTCAACAAGATGGGTTGACATAGTGGCTGCAACGATGGGCTCAAGCATAGTGACAATTGTGAGGATGGCATAGGATCAGGCAGTTTTTCATTCCATGAGACATATGGTCACTACAAGTCAGAACAAACCCGATGTCAACTGACAACAACGACAACCTGAGGAATTGGGAAGAGTCCTCGCTCTGAGACATGCCAGGAGGTGGGACCTGGGCAAGCCCACTTCTGAACCTGCCGGAGCTCCAACTGCTGGCCCTGCAGCATCGCAGACCACCCAACGCTCTGTGTCTCTCCATCTGTGAACAGGGAATTGTTCTTCAACATTGGATATGATTTCCACGGCAACCTGGGATCCAGTGCTCAGCTGAACCTTGCTACATAAATGCAGTAGCAAGCAGGATTATAATGGAGTATAGCTAATTTAGCATTAAGTGCCACAGGAGAAGGCAGGGGACACACCCCCCGGTAATGAGATTTACACCACGGAATGGGCAAAGCCTGGTGGAGGAGATCTCTGGCCACAAAACCACTACAGCTGTCTCTGATTGCTGTACCTGCACCCTCCCCTCCCCTGCCAGACAACCATGCGTTCTTTGTTCATTAATAAAGAGGAAGCCTTTTTAAAATCACAGATGTTTCCCTGCAGGAGAAGGTATCATTCCATCCGGCTCAGACTGGCATCTGGTGGTAGATAACCAATTAGATGCAGCTATGTCGGGGTCCTAACGAGGTGCGGAAAAGGAGAGATGGGGACAAAGAGAAGCCCAAAGGTGGGGACAGGGAGCACAGAAGGGAAGCCGACACAGAGAAGGGAGGTGGGCAGCTCTGTTGTGAACACGGAAGCCCGTCCTTCAAGCCCTCCCATGGCCCGCCAGCTCCACCCCTACTTCTGGAAGGCCAGGACCGGTTCCCATGGGCCATGGCTGAGTGTTTCAGTCACAGCCTCAGGGAACAGACTAGAGATTTTACAGTGAGCAACAGTGTCACTCTGGCACAGGAGGGACCAGGTGACATAGCAGGCCTTTGCCACCTCTGGGTTACAGGATGCCGTCTTTTGGTTTGCCTTTGGAGACTTTGATGGCATGGTTCCAGAGCCCTGGGTGGTGACTTTATGAGCACGGAGAGATGAGCGTAGGAGCTGGTGCCACGTTCCCACATGACTGAGTCACCCAGGAATACCAGGACCCTCTGTCTCCCAGCTCACGAGACCCCCCGTCCTGCCGTGGTCACACAAATGGGTAGCAGGCTTGCCACATGAGAGGCCGCCCTCACACCCAGGAAACACAATGGCTGTGGGAAGACAGCTGCTGTGGCCACCAGGGAGAGTGAAGCTGGTGCAGTCATGACGCCCACCAACACCCAGGCAGGCCCTCCTTGCAGAAAAAGCTGCCACCTGACTGAGTCATCCGGCGCTGTCTGAGTGCCGGTCCTCCTCCCGCAGACTGGTCCTGTGGCTACCTTTAGCCACACTTGCACGTTCAGCCTAATTATGATTTTGTGCAGCTTGTCACAGTGGAAGGAGAGAAGATTAGGGGACGAGAACAGAAAGCCGAAACCGCTATAATGAAATTTTAAACTCACAGAGCTCCTACTGTTAATATTTTCCCAGCCTCCAAAAGCATCCAATATTGTTTTATCCCACAACTAATCTTAAATGTATATATGTATTAAAATATTTGGACATGCTGAGCTGGAGCCGAGAACTAAGATAACAGCCACGACAGCTGTGCACGAGGGCCCCATCACCAGGGTCCACATCATTAATTGGTCAGTTTGTCCAGCTGAGCAATGGGGGTTCCAGTCCATTCCAGTCATTAAAAGCTGCCCAGGTCTACACCACTTTGAATCAGATGATTTCCTCCTGATCCGGGTTGCTTTTAAGCACCTGCCTGCCCAGCATCCTTGCCTCTGACTGGAAGCTTCTTGTTCTTTGATGAGGGCTTTAGATAATTTAATCAACTTCCCTCAGCACTCTCCAGAAGGAAGAAGTGGTCTGCTCACTTTGCAGGGTGAGTGAGCTCGGACACTCCTTCCCGTTCTTAACAAGCCTCCCAGATGTGTCGGCACGACAGGGTGTTTATCTCAATTAATGCATTAATGGCTCCGCCATATCGCGCAAACACGATCCTGAGAAAAAAGAGCCTGGCAGAGTGGGGACCAAATGGAAAATCGGAACCACGTGTGGAGCAGCACAGTGACCATCGGTTTTGCTTTATTTTTAATTTGCTTTTTCACACACACATACGCATGTGCATACACACACAAATGCATTGTAACATGTTGTCGTTGGTTGCCATCAAGTTGATTCTGACTCACGGCAACCCCGTATGTGCACAGTAGAACTGCTCCATAGAGTTTTGAAGGCCGTGACCTTTCAGAAGAAGATCGCCAGGACTGTCTTCCAAGGTGCCTCTGGGTGGGTTTGAACCACCAACCTTTATTAGTTGAGCAATTAACTGTGCCACCCAGGGAACTCATTGTAGCACAGGGGACTCGAAAGATGATGGAATTGAGGCAGCGGAAGATGAGCAGGGGAAAGTGATGAAATTCAGGCCCCAAAGCAGGCCCAGGGGTCCCTGGCCACCCTGCCCATGCCCTGTGCTCCCTGGCTGGGAAGAGGCTGAAGGTGGAGCCATTGCTGGGGGTTTGGAAGGTGTGTGGTGTGTGAGAACCACAGGCCTTTTTCCCTTCTGCTGTGACCAGAGGGGCTGCTCTGCTTCCCCGATGGCCAGCCAACACTCAAAACCATGCCAGCATTCCTGGATTTGCTATGTAATCAGGACACTGAGAATAAGCTTTTTTGTGCTTTTCAAGACTTTCTGTCTTAAGCCTGGTGTTGAGACACCCCCTTTGGGGATCACTGGGGCTAGTGGCTGTAGATGAGAGGGGATATTTCCATTTCTAAGCCCACAGCCAGGCCTGGGCAGCCAGGCTGGGTGTCTTTCTGCCTAACAGTCACAAATAGACCCTGAAATCACTGGCTTTGTAGAAAAGAAAAACAGCACGTCTTTAGGCCTGAGGTGGGCCCCCGAGACCCCAGGGACTGGTTTGAGGGCGGCAGCCTCACAAAAGAGTGACGTCAGCGCTAGGGCCCCGTGCTCCAGGGAGAGCTAAAACCTTTCCTGTGTCTGCCCCTGACAGGCGCAGCTTCTCCGACTTCGTCTTGACATTTGCTGTGCCTCAGGAGAGGGTTTGATGTCGTACCTGTTCAGAGTATTAGCTTGAACCCAGTGGTGTAGAGGCTAATTACTCATTTTCTGAGGCCCCATCTGCTCGGTGCCCAAGGTGGAAGTGGGTGCAGAGCTCCTTGGGGGAAGCTGGAAGCATACAGGCGCTGGCCTCCCCTGCGTGCAGACGCACCTGTTAGGAGGCTGCCCAGACACCCAGGTTCACCTGCTGTGAGTGACGACCCCCTCTCCGTGCCACTTAAGCAGCAAGGTAGAAAGGTGATGGGCAGGCAGCCAAGGGGAGGTAGCAGAGAGGGGCTTCCCCAAGAAGGGGCACAGGGGATGTGGACACCACTCAGGTGTGGAAACTGAGAGGACATGTTATCCAGAGGGATGAACAAAGAACAGGGGACATTGGAGAGAAAGCCAGTGGGCCATGGCACCATGATCCCAGCCCAGGCATTCCAAAGGGCCTGAAACCAAAGCCATGGATCTGAATCCAAACCCACCTCCAAGGCGAGACTTGAACTCAGTCTTCAGAGTAAATGGCCCGCATATGTAAACAGCTGCCCCACCGAGTGTATCATGATGACGACGATGTAATGATGATGACGTCATCGTCCATGGGAATGGCCACGCATGGATACACCGTGCCAGGCTCTGTCCTAAGTACTTCCCATCTATTGTTCTGGTAACCTTCACAGCAAGCAATGGTCTTGGTGCTGTTATTATCACCCCAGACTTATACGTGAGGACGGAGTCCCCAGGTGGTGCAGTTAAGTGCTCAACTACTAAAGCTTGGTGGCTTGAACCCACCCAGAGGTGCCTCAGAAGACAGGCCTGGTGGCCATCTGCTTTCAAAAGGTGGTAGCCTTGAAGAGTTCTAATCTATACACATGGGGTCACCAGGAGTTGAAATCGACTGAACGGCAAGTAACGACAACAACATACGTGAGGATGGGGGTGCGAGAGAGCTTAAGGAATTGAGATTAGGGAAGCCCTGCCCGCCCAGCTCGAGCCTGCCCTCTCAGCCACCGCTCGGCGCCATTCTGCTCCGTCTACCTAAGCCGTCTTCAGAAAAGTTCTGGCTTTCGTTTCTTAACCGACTGTTGTTGTTAGGTGCTGCGGCATCAATTCTGATTCATAGCTGCCCTATGCACAACAGAACGAAACACTGCCTGGTACTGTGCCATTCTCACAATCATTGTTGTGCCTGAGCCCACTCTGAAGCCAGTGTGTCAACCCATCTCGTTGACGGTCTTCCTCTTCTTCACTGACCCTGTACTTTACCAAGCATGATGTCCTTCTCAAGGGACTGGTCCTTCTTGACAACATGTCCAAAGTACATGAGATGAAGCCTCGCCATCCTTGCTTCTAAGGAGCATTCTGGCTCTACTTCTTCCAAGACAGATTTGTTCGTTCTTTTGGCAGTCCATGGTATATTCAATATTCTTCGCCAGCATCATAATTCAAAGGTGTCAATTCTTCTTCAGTCTTCCGTATTCATTGTAGCTTTCACGTGCATATGAGGCAATTGAAGATACCATGGCTTGGGTCAGGCACACCTTAGTCTTCAATGTGACATCTTTGCTTCTTAACACTTTAAAGAGGCCTTTTGCAGCAGATTTGCCCAACGCAATATGTCATTTAATTTCTTCACTGTTCCTTGCTTCCATGGGCATCGATTGTGGATCCAAGTAAAATGAAATCCTTAACAACTTCAGTCTTCTTTTGTTTACCATGATGTTGCTCATTGGTCCAGTTGTGAGGATTTTTGTTTTCTTTATGTTGAGGTACAATCCATACTGAAGGTTGTGGTCTTTGGTATTCAATAAGTGCTTCAAGTCCTCTTGACTTTCAGCAAGCAAGGTTGTGTCATCTGCATAACGCAGGTTGTTAATGAGTCTTCCTCCAATCCTGATGCCACATTCTTCTTCATAGAGTCCAGCTTCTCGGATTATTTGCTCAGCATACAGACTGAGTAAGTATGGTGAAAGGACACAACCCTGACGCATACCTTTCCTGATTGTAACCCATTAAAGGGTGCCAGTTAACGCGCTCCACTGCTAACCAAAAGGATGGAGGTTCAAGGCCACCCAGAGGCTCCTCAGAAGAAAGCCCTGGGGATCTACTTCCAAAAACACAGCCGTTGAAAACCCTGTGGGGCACGGTTGTTCTCTGACACACGCGGGGCTGCCAAGAGTCAGAACTGACTCCACGGCATCCAGTCACTTGGGCTGCAGAACTACAGGCCTCACTTCCGCTGCTGCCCTGTATCGAGAGCTGCTGCACCCAGCCCTGTGCTGCCGGGGGCCAGGAGAGGTTCAGTGCTAGAATTCTCACCTTCCACGCAAGAGACCAAAGCACCTCGTGCCACCATGTCAGTCAGAGGAGGCGTGTGTGTTGCTATGATGCTGAACTGGTTTCAGTGAAGCCTCCCCATCAAGATAGACTAGGAAGAAAGGCCTGGAGATCTACCTCTGAAAATCAGTCCATGAAAACCCTGTGGAGCACAGCAGTCCGATCCGCAACTGATCGTGGGTTTGCCTCAGAACCAGGCAGTGTTTTGTTTCATTGTACACAGCGTTGCCATGAGTTGAGGTCTGACTGGACACCAGCCAACGATGATAACAATGACAACCACAACCACAGCGCAGCCTGGAGCGTGCAGGGCTGTCATCTTGTCATATCTCTCCTGGCCTGGTGAGGCAGATGATTTATCCTTAGTCACCTGAGTGCTGTGGTTCCCATACCTCTGGGTCTGAGAGCGACAGGCAAGACCAGTGTCCCGGCCCTTGTCCGGGGGCCCTCCTTCTCTCCCCAGGCCGCTTCTCACTGCCTTTCTGGTGTGTCCAGGGCCAGGGGATGGGAAGAGCTGCTACCAGCTCTGCCTCTTTGGTGGGGACAGGGTGATGGAGAGCCATGCTGGCCCAGGGTTTCTACAGGCAATCAGCCTACTGATGGGGTGTCCCAAGCACCCCACGCCTGTTTGGAAGGAAAGTGGCTGTTAGATGGGTTTTTCAGAAAATTAAAGGTGGAAGAATAGCAGGCACCACAGCAGGGCCCTCTTGAGCAGCTGCGGAAACGGCGGATCCAGAGAGGAAGCTGGCTTCTGTCAATGAGGTTGCTGGCTTGTCCAACTTCCGGCTGAGGGCTGGGTCTGGGAGGGGGTGGCTGCCCATCTGGGCCACTGCCTCTGTTTGGCCAATTTCCCAGGGCTCCCAGAGTCCTGGGGGCATGCCGCACAGATCACATGGCCCCTGCTATTTGAGGAGTTTCCCCCCAGTGCTCCAGAGCTTAGAGAAACAAATGGCTGCACCTCCACATTGGGGAGGAAGCTGCCCTCTCACCCTCTCAGCCATGGGGATGGTGCCCGGGCTGGTCTGGGTCTGCTTCCTCCTCCACACAGGGTAAGGTAGGGCCAGGTGAGGCCGAGGTTCCTCCCGCTCCAAGATCCTGCAAGCCCGCCACACCTGGGATCATGATCTCCCCCAGCACCTGAACACAGAAGGTGCAGGGGCCAAAAAGTATAGCCCCAGACACCTGGAGGCAAACCCAGAGCCCCAGAGCTCACAGTCCACATTCCAAACATCCTCCAGAAACTTGAGTGCAAACCCCACGTATTACCAGGTCCCCGGCTGGTGGAGGTCTGTACCCACAGCCCGGGCTCTCCTGCCGTGGCATCCCCAGCCCTGCAGGTCACCAGGATGGCCTCTGTGTCCGCAGTTGGCTCTGGGGGTGCCAAGAGAACAGAGCCGTTGGCTGCCTTCCCTGCTTGTGGGCCCCAAGCACAGTTATGCCGTTTCGTCTCTGGGTCGAGTGGTCCTGCCGGCTGCAGAAAGCTCCCACTTTCTCTTGTGTCCAAAGTCAGGCTCTCATACCCACCCCTTTTTTATTCACTGAGAAATTGCTTCTTGTGAGCACGTGCTGGCTCTCTCCGGTGGAAAATCCCTGCAGACCTGAGCCCTTGTGATCTAATGAGGCAGCTGTGGCATAAAGGAGAGGGCACTGGGATCAGAGCAGGGGCTCGCATCTTCCACTCACTAGGTCTGTGAACTTGAACCAAACACTTGGCCCCTCTGATCCCCTGTTCTCTGACAGGGTGACCACAAGGCTTAAATGAGCCCCCGTCTGTGTGACTGCTTTGTGTAATGGGAGGGAAAAGAAAGACAAGCTCTTAAGTCAGCCAGCAGCAAAAACTGCCCAGTCCTCCTGCCTCTGGTCTACTCTCCCACTGCCTGGGTTCCCCTGCTCCTGGACATGCCCCCAGGGAGCCTCTAACCTACCCAGTGAGAAAGTACACCTCGGAAGGGAGCTGCCACAAGTTTTCTCTCTCTCAGTCCTTGGGCCCAGGTATCTATCTAGCCATCTAACTAGATAGCTAGCTAGCTATTTCTGTCCTACTTCCTGGCATCTTCTGCCCAGGTCTCTCTCTCTTTCACTCTCTCTCGGTCCTCCTGCCCAGCATCTTATGCCCAGTGTCTGTTCCCCAGCCTCCTTATTTGTGCTCCTGAGTGCCCTTGCCCAGCTGCCTAGCTATGCTCTCTGCCACCGCTGGGTCCACTGGCTGAGACCACCAGCTTCCTACAACCAGAAACAGAGAAAGTATAAGCCACAGATCCTGTGACTTACTGTGAACTCAGGCTGAGTTCATCTGCGGTGAAAAGAACACCCTAGCATCAGTGGCTGTTAACACACGAGCTTTTATTCTCTCATTGGGAGAAGTTCAGAGGCAGGCAGTCCAGGGCTTGTTTGACAGTTTCACAAATCCATCAGGGGCCCAAGTTCCATCTATCTTTCTCCTCTCTCTCCAAAATCCCAGGCTTCCATCCTCAAACTCACCTCATCACCCAAAACGGCTGCTGGTGTGCTGACCTTTGTGTCTACATTCTAAGCAGCAGAAAAAGGGAAAAGAGAAACAGAAAGCACAAGCACACCTCCCAGCTGGGTCAACAATCTTTAACAGCCTTCCCAAAATCCCTCATAACACTTCTGCTTACATTTCACAGGCTGGAAGAAATCAACCCCAGCTACAAAGGGGTCCAGGAAATAGTCTTCTAGCCAGGCACATTGCCACGCCAAATAAATTCCAGATTCTATTACTACAAAAAAAGAGACAAATTGATAGTGAGTGGCATTTAGCAATCTCTGCCACATTTGCCCAGGGTCATACCTGGCCTGTGAGCATGTACTCCACTGGAGTTTACCTGACTTCAAAGCCCAGGCTGGTGACCTCAATCCTCCCATCCCATGCCACAAGTAAGGAGCCCACCCAGGCCTGATAGCCCAGCCCACTGTGGAACTGCCCACCTGCCCCACCTGCTAAGTGCCCCGCCCCCATCCCTGCAGCCAGGAAGGGGCAATGAGTCGCCACCTACAGGAGCCCACCAGCAGCCTGCACAGCCTTGGGCACCTTACACCTGCCACCTCACCGGATCCCCAGACACACCTGTTCCCTGAAAGGATAGTGTCATCGCCCCATTTGCAGATAAGAAAATGGGGCCTCAAGAGGGTCAGTGCCCTTAAGACCCTGCATTGAGAGGAGCCCTGGATTCTCCCAGCTCCACTCTCCCCAAAGCCCAACCTCTTCCTGTGTCATCTCCTTCTACTTTCATTCCCAAGGAAAGAAGGTGAGCATTTCCACCGAGCCTAAGGCCTGCAACATCCCTGGGGTGGGCCCACAAAGCCAGGGTGCTCATCAGACTCATGGTGACCCCATGTGTGTCATTACAGAACTGTGCTCCACAGGGTTTTCAATGGCTGAGTGTTCAGAAGGACACTGCCAGGACTTTCTTCCAAGGTGCCTCTGGGGGGGCAGGACTGCCAATCTTTCAGTTAGTAGCCAAGTACTTAGCCATCTGAGCCACCCAGTGGCTCCAGGGCAGTGGGCTAGAACCAACAGAGATTTGGGAGGTCTGCTCTGCTGTCCTCCCATTGTTCTGTTGCTGTTTGCTAGATTCTTCTAACATACAATGACGTATCGTAAGCCACCAATGGATATGTAGGGAGCAAAGGTGTCTCATTTGGCGTCTTCTTTGGGGAATGCAGCATGACAGGGAAGTTAATTTTTCTGGATAACCAAGGCTTCTTTATAGATAATCACAGACACTTAAAAAAATATACACAGTCCCGTGTATGGAAAACTTTAAAAAATGTAGCTTGGGGGTGGAGCCAAGATGGCGGACTAGGCAGACGCTACCTCGGATCCCTCTTACAACAAAGACACGGAAAAACAAGTGAATCGGTCACATACATAACAATCTACGAACCCTGAACAACAAACACAGATTTAGAGACGGAGAATGAACTAATACGGGGAAGCAGCGATTGTTTCCAGAGCCTGGAGCCAGCGTACCAGTCAGGTACGGCACAAGCACAGAGAGCGGCTCCACCCCCCTGAACTAACCCCGGGAGGGGGACCAGCCGGTTCCACGGGCGGCGTGGGACGCAGCCGGTAGGAGAAGTCCCCGGGAGGCAGTGACTGGTCTTGGAGCAGAAAGAGCAACATCCGAGCTGGGGAACCGTCCCGCAGGGATTTGGACTGGACGCAGGTACGCCATAAACACGGAGAGTTGCTCCACCCCCCTGAACTAACCCCGGGAAGGGGACCAGCCGGGTCGCGCGGGCGGTGTGGGACGCAGCCTGTAGAAGAAGTCCCCGGGAGGCAGCGACTGGTATTGGAGCGGGGAGAACAGCGTCCCAGCCGGGACACTCGGTCACGGCACAAGCACAAGGACCTGCTCCACCCATCTGAACTAACCCCGGGAGGAGGCTCAACTGGTTCTCGGGGCGGCACGGCCACACGGGTGGAGGGACGAGAAGTCCCCAGGAGGCAGCGACTGATTTTGGAGTCGAGAGTGCACCGTCCCAGTAGGGGAGCCTTGACGCTGGGCGTGGGGCTGGAAGCGGAGGATCTGACCATGACTCCCGCGGGCCAGACCCCCCGGGGGCAATCTCCACACAGCCAGCACACATAGGCGACGCGCCCGCCGGAATCTCAGATATAATAGTCATTCCAAGCAAGACAAGCAACTCTGGCTATATTCTGAGGTGCTACTCTCCTATCTCTCTGTTCCCTCCCCCACCCTCCCCAGGCGGCTTCATTAACATCTGAATAGCCTGAGCCAGAGGGAGAACTCTGATAGGGATCTGACTGCATTTTTTTTTAGCGGATTTTCTGGAAAAACTAGTTTCCCAGTGATGGCTCGGAGACAACAATCCATATCAAACCACTTAAAGAAGCAGACCGTGACAGCTTCTCCAACCCCCCAAACAAAAGAATCAAAACCTTTCCCAAATGAAGATACAATCTTGGAATTATCAGATACAGAATATAAAAAACTAATTTACAGAATGCTTAATGATATCACAAATGAAATTAGGATAACTGCAGAAAAAGCCAAGGAACACACTGATAAAACTGTTGAAGAACTCAAAAAGATTATTCAAGAACATACTGGAAAAATTAATAAGTTGCAAGAATCCATAGAGAGACAACATGTAGAAATCCAAAAGATTAACAATGAAATAACAGAATTAGACAACGCACTAGGAAGTCAGAGGAGCAGACTCGAGCAATTAGAATGCAGACTGGGACATCTGGAGGACCAGGGAATCAACACCAACATAGCTGAAAAAAAATCAGATAAAAGAATTAAAAAAAATGAAGAAACCCTAAGAATTATGTGGGACTCTATCAAGAAGGATAACCTGCGGGTGATTGGAGTCCCAGAACAGGGAGGGGGGACAGAAAACACAGAGAAAATAGTTGAAGAACTCCTGACAGAAAACTTCCCTGACATCATGAAAGACGAAAGGATAGCTATCCAAGATGCTCATCGAACCCCATTTAAGATTGATACAAAAAGAAAAACACCAAGACATATTATCATCAAACTCACCAAAACCAAAGATAAACAGAAAATTTTAAAAGCAGCCAGGGAGAAAAGAAAGGTTTCCTTCAAGGGAGAATCAGTAAGAATATGTTCTGACTACTCAGCAGAAACCATGCAGGCAAGAAGGGAATGGGACGACATATACAGAACACTGAAGGAGAAAAACTGCCAGCCAAGGATCATATATCCAGCAAAACTCTCTCTGAAATATGAAGGCGAAATTAAGATATTTACAGACAAACACAAGTTTAGAGAATTTGCAAAAACCAAACCAAAGCTACAAGAAATACTAAAGGATATTGTTTGGTCAGAGAACCAATAATATCAGATATCAGCACAACACAAGGTCACAAAACAGAACGTCCTGATATCAACTCAAATAGGGAAATCACAAAAACAAACAAATTAAGATTAATTTAAAAAAATAAATAAAAATACACATAACAGGGAATCATGGAAGTCAATAGGTAAAAGATCACAATAATCAAAAAGAGGGACTAAATACAGGAGACATTGAACTGCCATATGGAGAGTGATACAAGGCGATATAGAACAGTACAAGTTAGGTTTTCACTTAGAAAAATAGGGGTAAATAATAAGGTAACCACAAAAAGGTATGACAACTCTATAACTCAAGATAAAAACCAAGAAAAACGTAACGACTCAACTAACATAAAGTCAAGCACTATGAAAATGAGGATCTCACAATTTACTAAGAAAAACGCCTCAGCACAAAAAAGTATGTGGAAAAATGAAATTGTCAACAACACACATAAAAAGGCATCAAAATGACAGCACTACAAACTTATTTATCTATAATTACGCTGAATGTAAATGGACTAAATGCACCAATAAAGAGACAGAGAGTCACAGACTGGATAAAGAAACACGATCCATCTATATGCTGCCTACAAGAGACACACCTTAGACTTAGAGACACAAACAAACTAAAACTCAAAGGATGGAAAAAAGTATATCAAGCAAACAATAAGCAAAAAAGAAGAGGAGTAGCAATATTAATTTCTGACAAAATAGACTTTAGACTTAAATCCACCACAAAGGATAAAGAAGGACACTATATAATGATAAAAGGGACAATTGATCAGGAAGACATAACCATATTAAATATTTATGCACCCAATGACAGGGCTGCAAGATACATAAATCAAATTTTAACAGAATTGAAAAGCGAGATAGATACCTCCACAATTATAGTAGGAGACTTCAACACACCACTTTCGGAGAAGGACAGGACATCCAGTAAGAAGCTCAACAGAGACACGGAAGATCTAATTACAACAATCAACCAGCTTGACCTCATTGACTTATACAGAACTCTCCACCCAACTGCTGCAAAATATACTTTTTTTTCTAGCGCACATGGAACATTCTCTAGAATAGACCACATATTAGGTCATAAAACAAACCTTTGCAGAGTCCAAAACATCGAAATATTACAAAGCATCTTCTCAGACCACAAGGCAATAAAACTAGAGATCAATAACAGAAAAACTAGGGAAAAGAAATCAAATACTTGGAAAATGAACAATACCCTCCTAAAAAAAGACTGGGTTATAGAAGACATCAAGGAGGGAATAAGGAAATTCATAGAAAGCAACGAGAATGAAAATACTTCCTATCAAAACCTCTGGGACACAGGAAAAGCAGTGCTCAGAGGCCAATTTATATCAATAAATGCACACATACAAAAAGAAGAAAGAGCCAAAATCAGAGACCTGTCCCTACAACTTGAACAAATAGAAACTGAGCAACAAAAGAATCCATCAGGCACCAGAAGAAAACAAATAATAAAAATTAGAGCTGAACTAAATGAATTAGAGAACAGAAAAATAATCAAAAGAATTAACAAAGCCAAAAGCTGGTTCTTTGAAAAAATTAACAAAATTGATAAACCATTGGCTAGACTGACTAAAGAAATACAGGAAAGGAAACAAATAACCCGAATAAGAAATGAGAAGGACCACATCACAACAGAACCAAATGAAATTAAAAGAATCATTTCAGATTATTATGAAAAATTGTACTCTAACAAATTTGAAAACCTAGAAGAAATGGATGAATTCCTGGAAAAACACTACCTACCTAAACCAACACATTCAGAAGTAGAACAACTAAATAGACCCATAACAAAAAAGAGATTGAAACGGTAATCAAAAAACTCCCAACAAAAAAAAGCCCTGGCCCGGACGGCTTCACTGCAGAGTTCTATCAACTTTCAGAGAAGAGTTAACACCACTACTACTAAAGGTATTCCAAAGCATAGAAAATGACGGAATACTACCCAACTCATTCTATGAAGCTACCATCTCCCTGATACCAAAACCAGGTAAAGACATTACAAAAAAAGAAAATTATAGACCTATATCCCTCATGAACATTGATGCAAAAATCCTCAACAAAATTCTAGCCAATAGAATCCAACAACACATCAAAAAAATAATTCACCCTGATCAAGTGGGATTTATACCAGGTATGCAAGGCTGGTTTAATATCAGAAAAACCATTAATGTAATCCATCACATAAATAAAACAAAAGACAAAAACCACATGATCTTATCAATTGATGCAGAAAAGGCATTTGACAAAGTCCAACACCCATTCATGATAAAAACTCTTACCAAAATAGGAATTGAAGGAAAATTCCTCAACATAATAAAGGGCATCTATGCAAAGCCAACAGCCAATATCACTCTAAATGGAGAGAACCTGAAAGCATTTCCCTTGAGAACGGGAACCAGACAAGGATGCCCTTTATCACCGCTCTTATTCAACATCGTGTTGGAAGTCTTAGCCAGGGCAATTAGGCTAGACAAAGAAATAAAAGGTATCCGGATTGGCAAGGAAGAAGTAAAGTTATCACTATTTGCAGATGGCATGATTATATACACAGAAAACCCTAAGGAATCCTCCAGAAAACTACTGAAACTAATAGAAGAGTTTGGCAGAGTCTCAGGTTATAAAATAAACATACAAAGATCACTTGGATTCCTCTACATCAACAAAAAGAACACCGAAGAGGAAATAACCAAATCAATACCATTCACAGTAGCCCCCAAGAAGATAAGATACTTAGGAATAAATCTTACCAAGGATGTAAAAGACCTATACAAAGAAAACTACAAAGCTCTACTACAAGAAATTCAAAAGGACATACTTAAGTGGAAAAACATACCTTGCTCATGGATAGGAAGACTTAACATAGTAAAAATGTCTATTCTACCAAAAGCCATCTATACATTTAACGCACTTTCGATCCAAATTCCAATGTCATATTTTAAGGGGATAGAGAAACAAATCACCAATTTCATATGGAAGGGAAAGAAGCCCCGGATAAGCAAAGCACTACTGAAAAAGAAGAAGAAAGTGGGAGGCCTCACCTTACCTGACTTCAGAACCTATTATACAGCCACAGTAGTCAAAACAGCCTGGTACTGGTACAACAACAGGCACATAGACCAATGGAACAGAATTGAGAACCCAGATATAAATCCATCCACGTATGAGCAGCTGATATTTGACAAAGGCCCAGTGTCAATTAACTGGGGAAAAGATAGCCTTTTTAACAAATGGTGCTGGCATAACTGGATATCCATTTGCAAAAAAATGAAACAGGACCCATACCTCACACCATGCACAAAAACTAACTCCAAGTGGATCAAAGACCTAAAGATAAAGACTAAAACGATAAAGATCATGGAAGAAAAAATTGGGACAACCCTAGGAGCCCTAATACAAGGTATAAACAGAATACAAAACTTTACCAAAAATGATGAAGAGAAACCCGATAACTGGGAGCTCCTAAAAATCAAACACCTATGCTCATCTAAAGACTTCACCAAAAGAGTAAAAAGACCACCTACAGATTGGGAAAGAATTTTCAGCTATGACATCTCCGACCAGCACCTGATCTCTAAAATCTACATGATTCTGTCAAAACTCAACCACAAAAAGACAAACAACCCAATCAAGAAGTGGGCAAAGGATATGAACACACATTTCACTAAAGAAGATATTCAGGCAGCCAACAGATACATGAGAAAATGCTCTCGATCATTAGCCATTAGAGAAATGCAAATTAAAACTACGATGAGATTCCATCTCACACCAGCAAGGCTGGCATTAATCCAAAAAACACAAAATAATAAATGTTGGAGAGGCTGCGGAGAGATTGGAACCCTCATACACTGCTGGTGGGAATGTAAAATGGTACAACCACTTTGGAAATCTATCTGGCGTTATCTTAAACAGTTAGAAATAGAACTACCATACAACCCAGAAATCCCACTCCTAGGAATATACCCTAGAGATACAAGAGCCTTCATACAAACAGATATATGCACACCCATGTTTATTGCAGCTCTGTTTACAATAGCAAAAAGCTGGATGCAACCAAGGTGTCCATCAACGGATGAATGGGTAAATAAATTGTGGTATATTCACACAATGGAATACTACGCATCGATAAAGAACAGTGATGAATCTCTGAAACATTTCATAACATGGAGGAACCTGGAAGGCATTATGCTGAGCGAAATTAGTCAGAGGCAAAAGGACAAATATTGTATAAGACCACTATTATAAGATCTTGAGAAATAGTAAACCTGAGAAGAACACATACTTTTGTGGTTACGAGGGGGGGAGGGAGGGAGGGTGGGAGAGGGTTTTTTATTGATTAATCAGTAGATAAGAACTGCTTTAGGTGAAGGGAAAGACAACACTCAATACATGGAAGGTCAGCTCAATTGGACTGGACCAAAAGCAAAGAAGTTTCCGGGATAAAATGAATGCTTCAAAGGTCAGCGGAGCAAGCGCGGGGGTCTGGGGAACATGGTTTGCGGGGACTTCTAAGTCAATTGGCAAAATAATTCTATTATGAAATCATTCTGCATCCCACTTTGAAATGTGGTGTCTGGGGTCTTAAATGCTAACAAGCGGCCATCTAAGACGCAGCAATTGGTCTCAACCCACCTGGAGCAAAGGAAAATGAAGAACACCAAGGTCACACGACAACTAAGAGCCCAAGAGACAGAAAGGGCCACATGAACAAGAGACCTACATCATCCTGAGACCAGAAGAACTAGGTGGTGCCCGGCCACAATCGATGACTGCCCTGACAGGGAGCACAGCAGAGGACCCCTGAGGGAGCAGGAGATCAGTGGGATGCAGACCCCAAATTCTCATAAAAAGACCAAACTTAATGGTCTGACTGAGACTAGAGGAATCCCGGCGGCCATGCTCCCCAGACCTTCTGTTGACACAGGACAGGAACCATCCCCGAAGACAACTCATCAGACATGAAAGGGACTGGTCAAAGGGTGGGAGAGAGATGCTGATGAAGAGTGAGCTAATTATATCAGGTGGACACTTGAGATTGTGTTGGCAACTCTTGTCTGGAGGGGGGATGGGAGGATAGAGAGAGAGGGAAGCAGGCAAAATTGTCAAGAAAGGAGAGACTGAAAGGGCTGACTCAAGAGGGGGAGAGTAAGTGGGAGTAGGGAGTGAGATGTATGTAAACTTATATGTGACAGACTGATTGGATTTGTAAACGTTCACTTGAAGTTTAATAAAAGTTATTAAAAAAAAAAAATGTAGCTTATGTGCCCCTATGAAGAACAACGTAATTAAGCCGGGTCTGACATCATTTAACTTCCCTTACTGTCAAGGCTGTAATTACGAGCATCAGCTATGGCACCGGGCTGGGGCTGCAGGGTGCCCCCAGGAGGCACTGAGGTGTGGAGGGCTGTTTGTCCCTGCACAAAATGGCCCCCTTTTGAGGAGGGAGGCCCCATTCAAACTCATAGTAAAAACAGAGGAATTTTTTACTATGAGTTTGACTGGGGCCTCCCTCCTCAATCGGCCATGACTTCTGGCTGCTGTTGGTAAGTCTGATTGCTCTTGGTCTGTCCCTCTGTCTGCTCACTGTTGAGTGGCTGACGGCCTGAGTCTGCTCCCAGACCTCTCCTCCAGTGGGAGCATCTCAGGTTGCTCACCGAGATCCTGCACGGAGGCCCATCTGCTCAGCAGCGTGGTCCAAGTTGCACTCTGATCTCTGAGGTTGTTCCAATATTTAAGTCTAAGCACAGGAGGAGAAGTCAGGAGCCCTGGTTAAGCAATGGTGAAGCACTCTGCTGCTAACCGAAAAGTCGGTTGTTCAAACTCCCGCAGTACCTCTGCGGCAGAAAGACCTGGCGATTTGCTTCCTTAAAGAGTACAGCCTAGGAAACCCCATGGGGCAGTTCTACTGTCACAAGGGGCCACTGTGAGTTGGAATCAATTCACCAGCACCTAACAACAACAACATAGGAAGAGTCACCCAATCTTTGGGGTCCCCTCAGATGTGTGGTTGCTGCTGCTGCCCTGTGGCTAGTCACCCCTCAGTGGAGCTGATCTAACAGTAACCAGAACCTGAAATTATGAGACGGGGGAAGGGACACCAGCTATGCTATAGCTCAGCCACTTGTGCCTGGGAAGGAGACTTCAGTGTCCAAGTTATGTTACAGATGTTAATTAGTCCCTGGAGGGTGTGAATGGTTAACGTGCTTGGCTGCTAACTGAAAGGCTGAAGGTTTAATTAAGGTGACCCAGAGACACCTTGGAAGAAAGGTCTGGCAATCAACTTCTGAAAAATCAGCCACTGAAAACCCACAGTTCTACCCTGACACACATGTGGTCACCCGGAGTCAGGGTCAACTTGATGGCAACTGGCTTTTAGCTTCCCAACTTACACAGCAGAGGGGCTTGAAAAGCGGAGTGGTTTTCTACTTTTACTCCCTCACATGGATCCGTTATCTATGAGGAAATAAAGTTGAAGATAAACATAGAATCTCAGCTTCTGCTAATTCTGAGTTATTCATATATTCATAAAACAAAAGCAATTTGCAAATGCACTATTTTCCCTTGAAGCAAATGAATATGTAACGATCCATTAATGTGCTGAGTTAAATACAGAAAATGCAAATCTCTTTAATGATCATATTTACAAAACAAGTTACCTTTATCTTGAAATAATTGTAATGTGCTTTTAGCTTTCCTAATGCATGTGGGAAGGTTGGAGACTCAGGTTTGATTTGCCATCCCAAACAGATGTCGGAAAGTTGATACTAACCCATCTGTGCTCCTCGTCTGCTTCGGTGTCCCCTCACACTTGCATGAAAACAGGACCTTTGTCTTTTAGGAGTCGCGGCGTCTGTGGACCCTCGGCCAAGGTGACTGTATAATGAAGTATCACCTCTGCGATGCGGCGCTCTGTGCCGAGGTGCCCATTTTGATGGTGATGAGAAGGTCGGCCAGTTGCCATGGAGGCTACTCCAACTCATGGGACCCCAGCTGTGTCAGAGGACAGCTGTGCCCCACGGAATTACTGGTGGCTGGTTTTTCAGAAGCCGATCACCAGGGCTCGTTTAAAGGGATGGTCCCTAGTCGTTATCTTTAGATTTACGTTTGGCCACAAGTATGCTGCCGCTTAACCAGAGAAGAGGGGGTGCAGGCTGGCCCATCTCCTCTGCAGCACGCGCCCTGTGGGGACAGAGGACCATCCACGTCACCCAGTGTCATCTCCACCATCTGCATTTTGTTCAGGTCACACACACACACATTCACCAGATAAAGGAATAAAGGAGAGGCAAATGTATCCTTAACCTGACCTCCTCCCACACAGTATTCTCCTCACCACCACTGGGTTTTTCTCATCATTACCACCCAAATGCAACCAAGGCAGAATTCTAAATGTGTTTCTAAGTACCGACACACGTTCTAAATGATTTGACGCAGGGAAACATTACTGGTTTTGAAGGGTGCTCACGTGTTTTTACTCATGGGTGGGAAGGGCCAGTTAACTGGGTCGTCTCCTTCCGTGAGCTCCGCTGACAAGAGGCCACGATGTTAGTGGCCAAAAAGGGCTCAGTCTGGTAGGATGTGACAGACTGTGTGAACGTCTGCAACCATCAAACACCAAAGTGTTACTCTGATACAGAAAAGAGGAATGAAAAGGTGCATTTACTACAGTCAGACGAGGTGACTGTCATGAAGGCACTTAGGAATTAGCCAATGACAGGGTTGCTACGAGTCAGAATCGACTTGATGGCAACGTTTTGTTTTGTTTTGTTTTGTTTTGTTTTGTTTATGATAGAGAAGGACCCCTGCTGGCATGGTAGTTAAGCACGCAGCTGCTTACTGAAAGGTCAGTGGTTCAAACCCACCAGCCACTCCGGAGGAAGAAGATGTGGCAGTCTGCTTCGGTAAAGATTACAGCCTTGGAAACCCTATGCAACAGTTCTACTCCATCCTATAGGGTCGCTGTGAGTAGAAATCGCCTCGACGGCAAGGGGTTTTGGTTATATGACTGAGGGATTATGATTATTTCCAACATGATTACAAACAGCAGGACTCGAAAGAGCAGAAGCTGAAATATTATGAAACACATTTGTCTATATCCTGCAACAGAAGATAAAAGATACATTTAAACTTGTTGAAGCTTTAGCCATAAAATTAAGGGACAGCACACATTTACTTCAGTTAGAAAGGCAAAGCCATTGTGACCAGGGTGTCGACTTGGTTATGCTATGTTGTCTTTTACTTAGAAAAGTCATCTTAAATTAAATATTAAAGATTAATAAATATAATGCCCATAATAAATGACATGCACTAATTTAATTAAAAATAGATGGCGCACTCTACAAAGGGGCGTTACTATAATGATATAGGACGGACTCGTTAGGCAAAAAGCACGCAGCCTGGAAACTGTGCTCACGCCACACATTTCACCCTTATTGTGTCTCATTAAAATTTTAAAAATAGCTATTTTAATTGTCAGGCATTTGACAGACTGCTATAAAAACTTGACACTTAAGTTTCAATTTTACAATATGCATTTTAACAGCTCCTATCACGGCATGTTTTGTTATCCATAATCCAGTTAAAAAAAAAATTAAAATGTCATTTTCCAACAAATTTTAGAGAGCAGAGCTGAGCTTGCAGCAGGGCTGCAGGAAAACATGCTTAAATCTTTACAAATAAACATGAAAATCAGCACTATGTTTTATTTCTGCCACAGACCGTGGTTTAGCTGTTGATTTCAAAGCCTTCAGGGGCACCAGGAGAGAAAAGGAAAATACTCCCGGGAGCTCAAACTAGAGACTTTTAGCACCTGCTTTTTAACATGATTCCCCTTTTCCTCCTCTTGGAATGTAAAACACAGTGACAGATGTGACTCACAGTAGCCACTGCCACCTAGTCGTCTATTAGGAAAAGGGGCATTTATGAGTGGACTCTTGCATGAGGCTGTGGAGACACCAGACATCACCCAGGAGTGCTGTGTGAGACCCTGAGGCCATTAATATCAACTGGGCACTGGGTGGGAAATTCTGTGGTGTCCAACCATCGGAGGACTTGGAGTTCCCTAGGATCTCACCTGATAACGCCCCAGCAAGCAGTCTACCATCAGTCCAGGTGTTGTTGGGACCACGTGCTATCGCCATGTCACCTTGTATTTACTTTTAACTCACTTGTCGTTGTTAGTTGCTGTCAAGTCAGCGCCAACTCATGGCAACCCCGTGTACAACAGAATGAAATGTCACTCAGCACTCTGCCATCTTCATAATCGCAGGTATGCTTCAGTCCAGTGTTGCAGCCACTGTGTATTCTGAGTGCCTTTCAGCCTAGGGGGCTCGTCTTCCAGCAATGTGTCGGTCAATGTTTTATCATGAGCCATAAGATCTTCACTGGCTAATTTTCAGAAGTAGAACATCAGGTCTTTCTTCTTTGTCTTAGTCTGTAAGCTCCGCTGAAGCTTGTCCAACGTGGGTGACCCTGCTGGTATCTGAAATACCCATGGCATAGTTTCTATCATCATAGCAACACGAAAGCCAACACAGTACAGCAAACTGACAGATAGGTGGTGAAACTCATTTAATACTAACTCTATTTAATTATGAAATTTTTAGCAAGAAATTTGTTCAATATAACATTTTGTCTTATTAGTCCTGATCACAAAATACATGATATAATACAGACATCATAGAAGTGATTCCCATTCTCTTCCTTCTTTCTCCAGAGACAACCCCTTCCCTGAACTTGGGGAGAGCATCCCATTGTTTTCACACTCCAGGACATGTTCACAGATCTAAAATCAATACAGTGCATGGACCTGCATACTACTGAACTGTATACAGAGGCTTTGTTATTGTTGTTAGGTGTAGTCAAGTCAGTTCCAATGCATAGCAACGCTATGCACAACAGAATGAAACACTGCACAGTCCTGCACCATCCTCATAATAATTGCTATGTTTGAGCCCATTGCTGCAGCCACTGTGTCAATTCATCTCATTGAAGTTCTTCCACTTTTTTTGCTGACCCTCTACTTTACCAAATATGATGTCCTTCTCCAGGGATTACTCTCTCCCAGTAACGTGTTCAAAGTAGGCGTCTTAGGCTGGAGTCTCTAGAGAAGCAAAACCAGGAAAAAGTATACATATATATATATCAAAAAAAAAACCCAAACCCACTGCCATCGAGTCAATTCTGACTCATAGCGACCCTACAGGACAGAGTAGAACTGCCCCACAGGGTTTCCAAGGAGCGCCTGGCAGATTAGAACTGCTGATCTTCTGGTTAGCAGCCGTTGCACTTAACCACTACGCTTCGAGGTGTTCCACATATATAGAGAGAGAGATTTATCTCAAGGAAATGGCTCATGCGGTTGTAGAGGCTGGCAAGTTCCAAGTCCATGGGTCATGCATCAGGCTCAAGGCTTCTCCTGACTCATGTAGGTGCAGGGGATGACAAACCCAAGGTCAGCAGGTCAGATGGTAGGCCATGCTGGCTCACAGGCTGCTGAGGCCGAGGAATCCAAGATCAGCAGGTAAGGTAGTAGGCTGCTGGCTCACAGGCCGTAGAGGCCAATGAATCCTAAGATAGGCAAGTAAGATGGCAGGCCTTTGACTCACGGGCTGCAGAGGCTGATGAATCCCAAGACTGGCAGGCAAGAATTGGAGGTCAGATGATGATGAGTCAGATGCAGGATCCAGAGCAAGCAAGCAAGATTTACTGGAACACCCATATATATACTGGCTGCAGGTCACACCTCCAAAGAAACTCCTCTTACAACTGATCAGCTGATTATATCAGATCACATCTTGGAGGATGGCTATATCATTTCATAACTGCCAAACTAAATCATTACATAATGGCCAAACTACTGAGAATCATGGCCCAGCCAAGTTGACATACAATCTTAACCATCACAGTCCACCCCTTGTCAACTTGGCACCGCCCATATCTCCTTAAACCATACACAATCTCTAAATAAAGACAATTACAAAGTCATACGTGCACCTAACATGATACAACTAACACACACACAACCAAAAATGCACAAGCCCTGTCTATATCTTATATTTTACAAGTGAAGAAAACAAAAATATTTGATGCACACGTACAAGGAAAAATACTCATAACAATTACAGTCCGTGTTTCTGCAACTGGTCATGTGGTCATAACTGGTATTTGGGACTACCTTCCTCCATCTGCCATTCTGCATTCCCTGTATACTCAGCAAGCACCTCAGCTAGTTGTGGTTCTTTGCTTGGGCGGGGGGTAACCCAAACCTTCATTGCTGAAGGGTCTGGGCCATTAGTAGGCATGTCAGAATTGGGTTGCTGTAGTTTTCCATTGACTTTAATCACAGGACACGGTAGTACCAAGAGACATCTTAAGGAATCTCCTGTATTCCAAACATATTCTTTATTACCTCCATTATGAAACACCAGTCTGATTTCCCTTTGGTAGTCAGGGTCAATCACACCAGCCAATATGGTGACTCCCTTTGCCTGTTGATCCAGAGGCATGGGGAACCCAAAGTGGCTGGGTGGCATTCTTAACTTCCAGGTCAATGAAATCTGTGTTGTATCTCCAGCTGAGAGCATTCCTCCCTTGGGAACTAGGACCTTTAGACCCACAGAGCACATGGTCACAGTGACAAAAAACAAAAATTTTGCAAGTGGGTCACTAGGATCAATAGTGAGTGGTGCCACTCCCATGTCCACACCTTGATTCCTGGAACCATGGATCCTGGCTATGAGAGAAACAACACTGTATATTGGCTGTTGGTTTAGAGCATATACAGCCTCCTGGAGAACACTGGCCCAAGCCTGCAAAGTGTTGCCACTTAGCTGGCACTGTAATTGTGTCTTTAGAAGGCCACTCCATTGTTCCAGTAAGCCAGTTGCTTCAGGATTATGGAGAAGATGGTAAAACCAGTGAATTCCATGAGCACAGGCCCATTGCTGTACTTCATTTGCTATGAAGTGGGTCCCTTGATCTGAGGTGATGCTGTGTGAGATACCATGACAGTAGAAAAGGCATTCTGTAAGTCCATGGATGGTAGTTTTGGCAGAAACACTGCATACAAGAAAGGCAAATCTGTATCCACGGTGAGCGTCTATTCCAGTAAGAACAAAATGCTGCCCTTTCCATGATAGAAGTGGCCCAATATAATCAACCTGTCACCAGGTTGCTGGCTGATCACCTTGAAGAATGGTACCATATCAGGGACTCAGGGTCAGTTTCTCCTGCTGGCAGATTGGGCACCCAACAGTAGCTATAGCCAAGTCAGCCTTAGTGAGTAAAAGTCCATGTTGCTGAGCCCATGCATAATCTCCATCACTGCCACCATGGCCACTTTGTTCATGAGCCCATTCAGCAATGACGGGTGTGGCTGGGGAAAGAGGATGACCAGTTTCCACAGTACACGTCACCCTATCCACTTGATTGCTAAAATTCTCCTCTGCCGAAGTCACTCTTTGGTGAGCATTCACATAAGACACAAATATCTTTACTTCTTTGGCACATTCAGAGAGACAATACACTGCGCTTCACCAATAGAGGCCTGCCAAAAACTCCAAACAGCACCTCTATCTGTCATTGACACTTCAAGCACCATTGGATCAGCTGGATCATATGGCCCAAGTGGCAGAGTGGCTTGTGTGGCAGCCTGAACCTGTTGCAGAGCCTTCTCTTCTTCTGGGCCCCACTCAAAACTAGCAGCTTTTGGAGTCAGTTGATAAAGAGGCCAGAATAGCACAACCAAATGAGGGATATGTTGCCTCCAAAATCCAAAGAGATCCACAAGCTATTGTGTCTTCTTATTTATTGTAGGAGAGGCCAGATAGAACAACTTATTCTTCGTTTTAGAAGGAATATATCAACATGTCCCACACCACTGGACCCCTAGAAATTTCACTGAGGTGGAAGGCACCTGAATTTCTGTTGGATTTATTCCCCACCCTTCAGCATGCAAATGTTTTACCAATAAATCCAGAGTCATTGACATGTCTTCCTTACTAGGTCCAATCAGCATAATGTCATCAATGTAATGGACCAGTGTGGTGTTTTGTGGAAGGGAAACGAAATTGAGATTTCTGCAGACTAAATTATGACAGGGCTGGAATGTTGATACATCCCAAGGTTGGACAGTGAAGGTGAATTGCTGGGCTTGCCAGCTGGAGGCAAACTGCTTCTGGTGTTCCTTAGAAAGTGGAGTCGAGAAAAAGTCATTGGCCAGGTCGATAGCTGGATAACAGGTACCAGGAGATGTATTCATTAGCTCAAGCAATGAAACCACGTGTGGAACAACAGCTGGAATTGGAGTCACCACCTGGTTAAGTTTATGATAATCCACTGTCATTCTCCAAGATACTATTTTTAGCACAGGCCACATAGGTTAGTCAAATGGGGATGAGGTGGGGGGAATTATCACCCCTACATCCTTCAACTCCTTGATGGTGGCAGTAATATCTGCAATCCTTCCAGGAATGCAGTATTTCTTTTGGTTTACTATTTTCCTAGGTAGAGGTAGTTCTAATGGCTTCCACTTGACTTTTCCTACCATAATAACCATTACTCCACTTGTCAGGGATCCAGTGCAAGGGTTCTGCCAGTTGCTGAGCATATCTTTTTGAATTATGCATTTTGAAACTGGGGAAATCACTATAGGATGGACTTGGAGACCCCCCGGACCCACTGTGAGAAGAACCTGAGTTAAGACTCCATTAATAACCTGGCCTCTATATACCCCCACTCTGACTGGTGGGCCACAGTGACATTTTAGGTCTCCTGGAATTAGTGTCAGTTCAGAGCCAGTATCCAGTAATTCTCCAATATTTTGATTATTTCCTTTAACCCAATGAACAGTCAATCTCATGAAAGGCCATAGATTCCTTTGGGCAAGGCTGGAAGAAAGATTAACAGTATAAAATTTTGGCAGTGCAGTAAGGTCCTTCATCAAGGGGGCTTGGCCTCCCTTTCATTCAAGGGGTTGTGGGCCTGTAAATTGCTCAAGTCTGGGAATTGACTGATGGGCCATGATTCTCTATTCTGGTGATTCGAGTTAGACTGCCATTCACTTGACCTAAAGTTCTGCTTGTAAAGACCAAGTAAAAATGTAATAGATTTTCCATCATTTCACACCTAGGGACACCACGTTTAAGTAGCCAAAGCCACAAGTCCAGACAAGTCAAATGATTACTGCTTTGACTCTGCTGTCCATTATGGTAACCACACCCACCTTGTCTTTGTCAACTGAGTCCCGCCACTTGGCCTCTACCACCACAGGGTCCAATCAGCCCCATTGTAGTTAGGTGTCTTAATTCAATTAGGGCAGCTCCCACTGTTAAAATCTGACTTAAATAACATAGCAATCACAGCAGTATTCAAGGATGCTGGGGCTCCCTTCACAAATTTGTTCCTCACCATTGTGGTAAAAGGTGTGTCCTCTGGCACTCCGTATGTGGGTCTGTAGGTCTAACCTGATAAACCCATTCTAACATGCCAATGTCCCTAAGCCTTTGAATATCTTCTTCTACAGCATACCAAGGCAGGTCTGGTACTTCAGCTTGGTTTAGTATAGGCCACGATGTAATCCATACTTCATCAAACCAACCAAATAAGCTATTAGATCCTTTCCTAACCTCTCAAGCTGAAATACTGAATGAAGAATCCGTGCTTAGTGGGCCCATATCAATAAACCCAGACTGATCCATCTTTCCGTTCCTTTCACCATTATCCCACGCCCTTAATAGCCATTCCCACATATAGTTCCCAGGTTTCTCTTTGTACATTTTAGAAAAGTCAAGCCGTTTTTTGAGTGTAATGTACCTCATTCTGGATCACACTTTGTACTTCAACTTCTAGGGATCACTGGAACTTAAGTCTAGTTATAGGTCTAGAAGCAAAACTGGGTGGCAGGGTGGGTCCTGGGAATATTCAGCAATGTCTTGTAAGGCATTTATCTCAGGCAATGACTCAGATGCCAACCCAGGCAATATCTCAGACAAAGACTCTACCGACACAGAGGTTTAACCTCATCAGGTGGGGTGGAGGGGCTAATGGTTTTACTTGTGAGGGTCGCTTAGCAGTCAAAGATGAAGTAACCACTTCAAATGGGATTAAGAGGGCTGGTTCTGTTAGCAGGAGTGATCAATGGAATTTAGGGGCTCACCATCCCCAGCTTCCTGATTATCCGCCTATATGTCCCTGTTAAGGATTGACTTGTGTACCTCAAAAATGTGTGTCAACTTAACTAGGCCATGATTCCCAGTACTGTGTGTTTGTCCACCATTTTGTGATCGATGTGATTATCCTGTGTGTTGCAGAGGTTGTTGTAACCTCTATGATGTGAATGAGGCAGGATTAGGGGCAGCCATGTTAATGAGACAGGGCTCAATCTACAGAATTAGGTTTACCTTGAGTCAGTCTCTTTTAAGATACAAAAGAGAGAATCGAGCAGAGAGGGTAGGGACCTCCAAGCAAGAGAAAGGAGCAGAGCGCATCCTTTGGACCCAGAATCCCTATGCTGAGAAGTTCCTAGACCAGGAGAAGATTGATGACAAGTACATTTCCCCAGATCCAACACAGAGAGAAAGCCTTCCCCTGGAGCTGGTACCCTGAACTCAGATTTCTAGCCTCCAAGACAGTGAGAGAATAAATTTCTGTTTGTTAAAGCCATCCACTTGTGGTATTTCTGTTACGGCAGCACTATCCCAAGTTTCAGGATCCCATTTCTACCCAATCAATGCCCTCACGTTAATTTCATACACCATTCAAGGTCGGGAATTCAACTGATGTTGTAATTCTGCCACTCTTAAAATAAGGCTCTGAGTTTGGCCAATAGATATAGATACACATATATACACACACACACATATATATACTTAACTGATTGTGTGTGTGTGTGTGTGTGTGTGTGTATGTGTGGTGAGAGAGAGAGAGATTTATCTGAAGGAAATGGCTCATGTAGTTGCAGAGGCTGGCAAGTCCCAAAGCTGTGAGTTAGGCATCAGGCTGGAGATTTTTCCTGACTCACATAGCTTCAGGGTCTGACAAATCCAAGATCGGCAGGTCAGAGAGTAGGATGCTGGCTCACAGGCTGCAGAGGTTAATGAATCCCAAGATCAGCAGGCAACGTGGCAGGCTGCTGGCTCAAGTCCCAAGAACTGGAAGTCAGATGATGACAAGCTGGATGCAGGATCCAGAGCAAGTAAGCTAGCTTTGCCAGATACATATATATATGTGTGTGTGTGTGTGTGTGTGTGTGTGTGTGTATAAATATATAGGATGCAGGCCACATCCCAAAGCAAATCCTCTTACAATTGATTGGCTGATCACATCAGATCACATCATAGAGGATGACTGTATCATTACATAACTGCTAAACCAATGAGTCTCACCATCCTTACTTCCAAGGAGCATTCTGGCTATGCTACATATAGTCTGCTGCAAATTGAATGTTTTGCTCAAATAGTCTTTTTGTATTTTTATATATATAATGGTTAATAAATATACTATATATATATATTTATATTTAGAAAATGTATTTTAACAGCTGTTTTTTCCATTTGTTGTATTATTCTTTCCAAGTTTGTGTAGTTACATATCGTGCTGCATAGACTGTGTGAGGGGCTTTCCTGGAACCCTGTACAGAAGTGTATCTGCTGGGTGGTAGCCTATGTGCCTCTTCAACACGGCTTCCTTGTTAAAGAGATTTCTCTTCGCCATGGTTGTAACAGTTTACACCACCCCAAGCAACGTATGAAAACCTCCTTTACTCCCTTCCTCACCAACTTGCCATGATAAGATGTATGAAGTGTTGGCTTTCTATTGGATGAGAGTGGTACCTCACTGTTTTCATTTGCGTGTCCCTGCTCTCTAGTGATGCTGCTTTCCATCCAATGGTTTTGGCATTCATTGCTGATCCTTGCTTGAATCAATTTCATTGTAGTTGCAAATGGTATTTTCTAAGCTTAAAATTCTTTCTGCATTTGTTAATTGGCCACCATCTGTAGAGAAGAGGTTCCTATCCCCTACCCCTGCAACCCTCCCTCTTTTTCTTCATGGAGTACCACTATGGATTTATGAGGTTTTTTTCCCCCTAAATATTATAATTCATGTTATAATCCATTTCAGCACCAACTTTACTCTTTTGATCTTCAAGCTAACCCAAATTTGAACAATTTTAAATTTAAGCTCCCTCCTGTATCCTTTTGACCTGTCCCATCATTTCTCAGCACATTTTTTATTTCTGACAACATATTCTCGGCTCTTCTTGTACTTTCCCTCCCCTTCAGTCTTAGACATCTAGTGCTGCCGTAACAGAAATGCCACAAGTGAGTGGCTTTAAAGAACAGAAATGTACTTCCTCACAATTCAGGAGGCTAGAAGTCCGCATTCAGGACAGGCTGTAGGGGAGAGTTCCTTCCTTGTCTATTTCAGCTTTTAGTAGCAGCCAGTGATCCTTGGTGTGCCTTTGGATACATCTGTCTCCATCACCTGTCTCCCTCTTTCCCCTGTATGTATGTCTATTCTGTTCTTTGTGTAATTCAGGAGTCACCCTACTGGATCCACCCTACTCTGGTATGACCTTATTAATATAACAAAGAAAACCCTATTTCCAAACAGGATCACATCCACAGGTATAGGGGCCAGGACTTCAATACAAAAGTTTTTTTGGGGGGGACACAATTCCATCCATAGTAACTCCTCTCCCATCACCCGGGCTGAGAATCAACAATGCCTCCAAAAACAAACTGGTTCATTTAACTGAGAAAACATATTTAGTCAATATGTTTTTTATTAACATTTATCTGCTGTTGGCTTCAGCATAGTTTTTGTGCTATTATAAATGATATTTTGAAAACTGCTTTATTGGTTACTTATTGCTGGTGTATAGGAAAGGAACTGATTTATGTATATTGATCTTGTATCTAGTAAGCTTGCCAAGTCTTTATTAGTTCTAATTAGTTGTGTGTAGAGTCTCTTGGGTTTTCTCTGTCTGCAATCATATCATCTGCAAATAATGACACTTTTCTTTCTCCTTTCCAATCATTAGAACTACTTGACTCGTACCTTCTTATTTTATTGTGCCAGTTGCAAAGTTGAATGGAAAACATGAGAGTGACACATGTATCTTCTCCCTCTCTTCCTTTCTTTCTTCCTTCCCTTCCTTCCTTCCTTTTCTTCTTTATCCTTCCCTCCCTCCCTCCCTATCTCCTTCCTTCCTCCCTCCCTTTCTCCCTTTCTTCCTCCCTCCCTCTTTTCCTTTCTTCCTCCCTCTCTTCCTCCATGAGCCTGCCCTGATCATTCTCCCTCCCTTAACATGCTCCAGGTGGCACTCCTTTGTGTGCCCAGAGCTTCCTGAAGGGCGCCATGTTGTCCTTGTCTTGTCGTATTGGAATCATTTGTGTTTGTGTACTGAGCACGATGGGGACCCAGACTGATTTCATTATCCTGTCAAATCAATGCAGATATGAATATGTATGATTTCCAAAGAATATATCAAGAAAGAGAATTCAGCTTCTATTTGTTCAGCTAGTGGGTCTTTTTTTTTTTTTTAGTGGATATTAGTACATTTATTTCTAGCTCAAGGGCGGACAGCTAGCTACATCACATCTCTTTTTTGTAAGGTATGGCCAGTACATAAGAATCAGTTTTGAAAGGGGAACTGGGGAGCTTGAAGCCAGGGTGAAATCAAGACTCCATGTGACTGTGAGAGCATGAGGGGACCTGGGAGGGTACAGAAGACTCATGTCATGTGTAGAAGGACTTGATCCATTGATTCAGGAAAGCTGGAGTTACAGGAAGCCCCCAATGACCAGTCAAAAATCACATAGCATTATGCCCTCACTTGAAAATTGGGGAAAGAGCTAGTAAATCCTGTAAAACCTAAAACCAACTCACACCCTCAATCACTCATAGCCCCATTTCTTTACACGAATGCAGGGCAACTCTTCAGAACTCTCTTTTCCTTAAACGTTGAGAATAATTAAGTAAAAGAAATGTCCTTTCCAAATAAATACCCAAGAGTAAACACACAAGGGCCAATGAGGCACAGAACTGGAAGGAGCTACTGCCTTTTGCTGGGGTCGTGGGGGCCGAGGTCCTAAGTTTATAACACAATGTAACTGATTCTTTTGAAGTTTTTCATCCTTTTTGTGTAAGATGGAGGAAGGCTGGTGAACAAGGATATCAGAATCCTGGCCCCATACATCAGTGGCACAGGGGACCTCTGCCAGTTTGTGCAGGCATGGCTAATTGTCTTAGAACTTCTCCAAAATGCCCAGCATTCTGGGAGAGGGCTCATGACAAAGATTCCTCTGGAATAGATGATGAGGTCAGAATTTCCAATTTCCCACAAATCATTTGTCTGTGAGCATGTTATCAAAATATGAGCCAGCCCCTTCAAATATATTTTAAACACTGTTAAGGTATTTCCACACGTCACTGTCTGACAGCTCCACCATCCTCCCCTCGCCACCAGGGAAATTTACATGCATTTGAATTCTCCGGGCCAAGCACGGCTCCCCACACTGACAGCCCATTTAACTCGGTGATAAGTTAATCTGTGTGCTGTTTGATAGATTTCTGTCTTTTACCCAAAACAGAGTTTGTGAAAATGATTCAGGGATGAAACCTGCAAAATAACTATCCCTCAGCTTCCAGTCACTAGGAAAGTGGAAACACTTAGAAATGCTCAATCCCAGGTGGATGGTCCTGCCCCATCTCCAGCGAGCCCCCCTTGGTTTATCTTGTAATCTGCATCACAGTCTCCTTCTCCTACCTAAATTATTTTTATTTTATTTAAATTATTATTATTTTTTTATTGTGGTAAATAGATAGGCAACAAAACATTTGGCATTTCAACAATCTTCATGTGTATAGTTCAGTGACAGGCATTACGTCCATCTTGTTTAGCCACTGCCCTTAGCAGTTCTCAAATTATACCATCACCTTTATCAGAACCCAGTGTGCCCTAAATGTTGTCCCCCCCTTTCCTCCTCCCTCCTGCCCGCCCCTGGTAACCACTGACAGACCTTGGACTTTGCCTATTCTAGACTTTTTGTATAAGTGGGATCAAACAATATTTGTCCTGTAGGTGGAGCCAAGATGGTGGGATAGATAGACGCTTCTGGCGAGCCCTCTTTACAACAAAGACCCGAAAAAAACAAGTGAAATGAGTATGTTTATAACAAGCTAGGAACCCTGAGCATCAAAGGGAAGCTTAGAAAAAGAATTGAGGGGTAGCGGGAGGAACAGACGGTTCAGAAGCGGAGAGGAGTTACCGGACCTGAATCTCTGGGAGCCCTCAGGCACCATTCCCGGAGCCGCAGCAGTGGGCTGGTACTAGCGTTGGGCCGCAGTTTCCTCAGGGAGAAGCAGCCTACTCACACCTCTGGAACCTGAGAAGAACAGCGCTCTTGGCAAAAGCTAAGTACTTGTGTATATTTTACCACGCCCCCCCCCCCCACCCCCAAGCTGGCTTCAGCGGCTGAATTCCCTGGGCCTGAGATAGGCACTTTTGAGCACCTAGAGCCATCCTCCTGCCTTTGGAGAAGGAAAAAAATTGCAATTCGGGGAAAAGATAATTTGCCAGCTCCACTAACCAGGGGAGCTCAGGACAGAAGCAGCTCCTGTCCAGGCATAAACAGTACGTCGATTTTGAGCACCTTTCCCCTCTGCATGCAGCTGTGTGGGCCTATTTCAGGAGAATAGGCCCTTGCAGGCAGACTCCAGCCATTTCAACTCTGCGGTGGAAAGGTGGGTGTTTGATGTTTGACATTGCTTTGCCTATTAAACAGTGTCCTCACCTACCCACACCAGGGGCCTAAGGACTAGTAGCTCCACTCAGGTCACCCAGCCACCTGTGAGAGGGGTCCAAGGATAACTGGTACCTCCCAGTCCTTACAACCAAAAACATTGGGTGCCCATGGTCCATATGCAGAAACCACCCACCTGCATGCTCTAGGGAACAGGGACACACTTTCCTCAGAGACACTCAGGGGCTGGTTCTCAGCCCCATGCCTCGTTCAAAGTGTGACCCCCTGCTACAATCAGATACCGGTACATACACCAATCACCCCTGCCCCTCTAAGACTGTAGGACAGAGCCTGTACGACACATTTGATGATCAACGACCTGGACACCTGAGCTGAATTCATACAAGAAAACTGAATGGACTCCTAGACTGATATACCTGATAACAGCTCTAACCATCTGGGGACAGGACTTCAGATCTCCAAAGGCAAAAATAATCAAGCTAACTCACTCAAGCAACCCATTTGGGCATATCAAAACAAAACAAAGCAAGAAGCTACAACACAGTAAGCAAGCATAAACTAATACAATAACTTATAGATGGCTTGGAGACAACAGTCAATATCAAGTCACATAAAGAAACTGACCATGATCACCTCAACAAGCTCTCGAAACAAAGAATCCAGGGATCTTCTAGATGAAAGTGCCTTCCTGGAATTACCAGAGGCATTATACAAAAGATCAATATACAGAGCCCTTCAAGACATCAAGAAAGATATAAGGCAATACCCAGAACAAGCCAAGGAACACACAGATAAAGCAATTGAAGAAATTAGAAAGATTATTCAGGAACATAATGAAAAGTGTAATAAGCTGGAAAAATCCATAGGCAAACAGCAATCAGAAATTCAGGTTAACAATAAAATTACAGAATTAGACAACTCAATAGAAAGTCAGAGGAGCAGAATTGAGCAAGTAGAAGCCAGAATTTCTGAACTTGACGATAAATCACTTGGCACTAACATATTTGAAGAAAAATCAGATAAAAGAATTTAAAAACATGAAGAAACCTTAAGAATCATCTGGGACTCCATCAAGAGAAGTAATCTACGAGTGACTGGAGTACCAGAACAGGGAGGGATAACAGAAAATACAGAAAAAAATGTTGAATAACTGTTGCCAGAAAACTTACCTGATATCGTGAAAGATGAGAAGATATTTATCCAAGACGCTCATCGAACTCCACATAATGTAGATGTTAAAAGAAAGACACCAAGACATATTATAATCAAACTTGCCAAAACAAAGATAGAGAATTTTAAGAACAGCAAGAGATAAACGAAAAGTCAGCTACAAAGGAGAGCCAATAAGAATAAACTCGGACTACTTGGCAAAAACCACGCAGGCAAGAAGGCAATGGGATG
The DNA here is from genome assembly GCF_024166365.1 of Elephas maximus indicus. Taxonomy (NCBI): domain Eukaryota; kingdom Metazoa; phylum Chordata; class Mammalia; order Proboscidea; family Elephantidae; genus Elephas; species Elephas maximus. The sequence continues at coordinate 78,262,738 of NC_064834.1, read as the reverse complement.
ACATATTTCAAAAATTGAAGGAAAAAAATTGCTAGCCAAGAATCATATATCCAGCAAAACTGTCTCTTAAATATGAAGGTGAAATTAGGACATTTCCAGATAAACAGAAGTTTACGGAATTTGTAAAAACCAAACCAAAACTACAAGAAATACTAAAGGGAGTTCTTTGGTTAGAAAAACAATAATATCAGGTATCTTTTTATCAACCCAAGACTAGAATGCTAGACACAGCAATGAGAAGTCAACCCAGACAGGGAAATCAAAAAGAAAAAAAAAGCTCAAAACAGGAAAACAGTGATGTTATTATATAAAAGAAGACAACATTAAAACAATAAAGAGGGACTAAGAAATGTAATCATAGATCTTTCATACGGAGAGGAAGATACGGCGATAGAAAGAAATAAAAGTTAGGTTTAAATTTAGAAAAATAGGGGTAAATAATAAGGTAACCACAAAGGAGACAAACTATCCTACTCATCAAAAGAAAAGAAAAAAATAGAGACTCAGCAGAAACAAAATCAACAACAATCAACATGAGGAAAGGACAATATATAAAGATAATCTACTCAGCACATAAAATTAAGAGAGAAAAAGAAACTGTCAACAATATACAAAAAAAAAAAGATATCAAAATGATAGCACTAAATTCATACCTATCCATAATTACCCTGAATGTAAATGGACTAAATGCACCAATAAGGAGACAGAGAGTGGCAGAATGGATTAAAAAACAAGATCCGTTTATATGCTGCCTATAAGAGACACACCTTAGACTTAGAGACACAAACAAACTAAAATTCAAAGGATGGAAAAAAAATATATCCAGCAAACAACAATCAAAAAAGAGCAGGAGTGGCAATATTAATTTCTGACAAAATGGACTTTAAAGTTAAACCCATCAGAAAGGATAAGGAAGGACACTATATAATGATTAAAGGGACAATATACCAAGAAGATATAACCATATTAAATATTTATGCACCCAATGACGGGGCTGCAAGATACATAAAACAAACTCTAACAGCATTGAAAAGTGAGATAGACAGCTCCACAATAATAGTAGGAGACTTCAACACACCACTTTCGGTGAAGGACAGGACATCCAGAAAGAAGCTCAATAAAGACACAGAAGTTCTAAATCCCACTATCAACCAACATGACCTCATAGACATATACAGAACTCTCCACCCAACAGCAACCAAGTTTACATTTTTTTCTAGTGCACATGGAATCTTCTCTAGAATAGACCACATATTAGGTCACAAAGCAAGCCTTAGCAGAATCCAAAACATTGAAATATTACAAAGCATCTTCTCTGACCATAAGGCCATTAAAGTGGAAATCAATAACAGAAAAGCAGAGAAAAGAAATCAAACACTTGGAAACTGAACAATGCCCTGCTCAAAAAAGACTGGATTATAGAAGACATTAAGGATGGAATAAAGAAATTCAGAGAATCCAATGGAATGAAAACACTTCCCATCAGAACCTTTGGGGCACAGCAAAAGTGGTGCTCAGAGGTCAATTTATATCAGTCAGTGCACACATCCAAAAAGAAGAAAGGGCCAAAATCAAAGAATTATCCCTACAATTTGAACAAATAGAAAGAGAGCAACAAAGGAAACCCTCAGGCACCAGAAGAAAACAAATAATAAAAATTAGCGCTGAACTAAATGAAATAGAAAACAGAAAAACAATTGAAAGAATTAACAAGACCAAAAGCTGGTTCTTTGAAAAAATCAACAAAATTGATAAACCACTGGCCAAACTGACAAAAGAAAAACAGGAGAAAAAGCAAATAACCAGAATAAGAAATTAGATGGGCAATATTACAACAGACCTAACTGAAATTAAAAGAATCATATTAGATTACTATGAAAAATTGTACTCTAACAAATTTGAAAACCTAGAAGAAATGGATGAATTCCTAGAAACACACCACCTACCTAAACAAACACAATCAGAGGTTGAACAACTAAATAGACCCACAACAAAAGAAGAGATTGAAAAGGTAATCAAAAAACTCCCAACAAAAAAAGCCTTGGCCTGGACAGCTTCACTGCAGAGTTCTGCTAAACTTTCAGAGAAGAGTTAACACCACTACTACTAAAGGTATTTCAGACCACAGAAGAAGACGGAATACTACCAAACTCATTCTATGAAGCCACCATATCCCTGATACCAAAACCAGGTAAAGACACCACAAAAATAGAAAATTACAGACCTATATCCCTCATGAATGTAGGTACAAAAATTCTCAACAAATTCTAGCCAATAGAATTCAACAACATATCAAAAAAATAATTCACCATGACCAAGTGGGATTCATACCAGGTATGCAGGGATGGTTCAACATTAGAAAAACAATTAATGTAAACCATCACATAAATAAATCAAAAGACAAGAATCACATGATTTTATCAACTGATGCAGAAAAGACATTTGACAAAGTTCAACACCCATTCATGATAAAAACTCCCAGCACAATAGGAATAGAAGGAAAATTCTTCAGCATGATGAACAGCATTTATACAAAGCCAACAGCCAACATCATCCTAAATGGAGAGAGCCTGAAAACATTCCCACTGAGATCAGGAGCCAGACAAGGATGCCCTTTATCACCACTCTCATTCAGCATTGTGCTGGAGGTCCTAGCCAGGGCAACTAGGCTAGATAAAAGAAATAAACGACATCCAGATTGGCAAGGAAGAAGTAAAATTATCTCTATTTGCAGATGACATGATCTTACACACAGAAAACCCTAAGGAATCCTCCTGAAAACTACTGAAACTAATAGAAGAGTTCAGCAGAGTATTGGGATACAAGACAAACATACAAAAATCAGCTGTATTCCTCTACACCAACAAAAAGAACATCAAAGAGGAAATCACCAAATCAATGCCATTTACAGTAGCCCCCAAGAAGATAAAATACTTAGGAATAAATCTTACCAGAGATGTAAAAGACTTATACAAAGAAAACTACAATATCCTTCTGCAAGAAACCTAAAGAGGCCTAAATAAGTGGAAAAACATACCTTGCTCATGGATAGAAGTCTCAACATTATAAAAATGTCTATTCTACCAAAAGTGATCTTTATATTTAATGCAATTCCAATCCAAATTCCAATGGCATTGTTTAACGAGATGGAGAAACAAATCACCAACTTCATATGGAAGGGAAAGAGGCCCCGGAGAAGTAAAACATTACTGAAAAAGGAGAACAAAGTGGGAGGCCTTACTCTACCTGATTTTAGAACCTATTATACCGCCACAGTAGCCAAAACAGCCTGGTACTGATACAACAGATACTTGGACCAGTGGAACAGAATTGAGAATCCAGACATAAATCCATCCACATATGAGCAGTTGATATTTGACAAAGGTCCCAAGACAGTTAAATGGGGAAAAGACAGTCTTTTTTAACAAATGGTGCTGGCATAACTGGATATCCATCTGCAGAAAAATGAAACAAGACCCATACCTCACTCCATGCACAAAAACTAACTCAAAATGGATCAAAGACCTAAATATCATGGAAGAAAAAATAGGGACAACGTTAGGAGCCCTAATACATGGCATAAACAGTATACAAAACATTACTAACAATACAAAAGAAAAACTAGATAACTGGGAGCTACTAAAAATCAAACACTTATGCTCATCCAAAGACTTCACCAAAACAGTAAAAAGATTACCTACACACTGGGAAAAGGTTGTTAGCTATGACATTTCCAGTCAGCGCCTGATCTCTAAAATCTACATGATACTGCAAAAACTCAACTGCAAAAAGACAAATAACCCAATTAAAAAAATGGGCAGAAGATATGAGCAGACACTTCACTAAAGAAGACATTCAGGCAGCTAACAGATACATGAGGAAATGCTCACGATCATTAGCCATTAGAGAAATGCAAATCAAAACTACAATGAGGTTTCATCTCACTCCAACAAGGCTGGCATTAATCCAAAAAACACAAAACAATAAATCTTGAAGAGGCTGTGGAGAGATTGGAACACTTATAAACTGCTGGTGGGAATGTAAAATGGTACAACCACTTTGGAAATCGATTTGGCGCTTCCTTAAAAAGCTAGAAATAGAACTACCATAACCCACCCACTCCTTGGAATATATCCCAGAGAAATAAGAGCCTTTACATGAACAGATATATGCACACCTATGTTCATTGCAGCACTGTTTACAATAGCAAAAAAGATTGAAGCAACCAAGGTGCCCATCAACAGATGAATGGATAAATAAATTATGGTATAGTCACACAATGGGAAACCCTGGTGGCATAGTGGTTAAGTGCTACAGCTGCTAACCAAAGGGTCGGCAGTTCGAATCTTCCAGGCACTCCTTGGTAACTCTATGGGGCAGTTCTACTCTGTCCTATAGGGTCGCTATGAGCAGAATCAACTCAACGGCACTGCGTTAGGGTTTTTTTTTTTTTTTTTTTTTGGTCACACAATGGAATACTACAGATTGATAAAGAACAGTGATGAATCTGTGAAACATTTCATAACATGGAGGAATCTGGAAGGCATTGTGGTGACTGAAATTAGTCAGTTGCAAAAGGACAAATATTGTATAAGACCACTATTATAAGAACTCAAGAAAACAGTTTAAACAAAGAAAATATTCTTTGGTGGTTACGAGAGCAGGGAGGGAGTTGGGAGAGGGGTATTCACTGATTAGACAGTAGATAAGAACTACCTTAGGTGACGGGAAAGATTACACACAATACAGCTGAGGTCAGCACAACTGGACTAAACCAAAAGCAAAGAAGTTTCCTGAATAAACTGAATGCTTCAAAGGCCAGCGTAGCATGGGCAGGAGTCTGGGGACCATGGTTTCAGGGGACATCTAAGTCAATTGGCATAATAAAATCTATTAAGAAAACATTCTGCATTCCACCTTGGAAAGAGGCATCTGGGGTCTTAAACATTAGCAAGTGGCCATCTAAGATGCATCAATTGGTCTCAATCCACATGGATCAAAGGAGAATGAAGAACACCAAGGACACAAGGTAATTACAAGCCCAAGAGACAGAAAGGGCCACATAAACCAGAGACTACATCAGTCTGAGACCAGAAGAGCTAGTTGGTGCCTGGCTACAACCAATGACTGCCCTGACAGGGAACACAACAGAGAACCCCTGAGGGAGCAGGAGAACAATGGGATGCAGACCCCAAATTCTCATAAAAAGACCAGACTTAATGGCCTGACTGAGGCTAGAAGGACCCCAGTGGTCATGGCCCCCAGACCTTCTGTTGGCCCAGGACAGGAGCCATTCCCAAAGCCAACTCTTCAGACAGGGATGGGACTGGACAATGGGATGGAGAGGGATGCTGTCGAGGAGTGAGCTTCTTGGATCAGGTGGACACTTGAGACTATGTTGGCATCTCTTGCCTGGAAAGAAGATGAGAGGGTAGAGGGGGGTAGAAGCTCGCGAAATGGACAGGAAAAGAGAGAATGGAGGGAGGGAGCGGGCTGTCTCATTAGGAGGAGAGCAACTGGGAGTACGTAGCAAGGTGTATATAAGTTTTTGTGTGAGAGACTGACATGATTTGTAAGCTTTCACTTAAAGCACAATAAAAAATTATAAAAAATAGTTAAAATTAAAAAAACAACATTTGTCCTTTTGTGACTGATTTCACTCAGTGTAATATTTTCAAGGTTCAGCCATGTGGTAGTATGTATTAGGACTTGATTTCTTTTTGTGGCTGAGTAATATTTTTTTAATATTCCATAGTATGGATGGACCACATTTTGTTTATCCATTCATCTGCTGACAAACACTGGGTTGTTTCCACCTTCTGGCTAACGTGAATAATGCTGCAATGAATATTGTTGTACAAGTGTCTGATTGTGTCCCTGCTTTCAGTTCTTCCGGGAGCTGGAAGTGTTGGGTAAGACGGTAATTCTGTTTAACTTTTTGAGAAATCATCACACTGTTTTCCACGGCAGCTGTAGCATTTACAACCCCGCCAGCGACATACCAGTGTTGTGCTTTCTCCGCATTCCTTCCCTTTTTATTGATGTTTCCCCCTCACTTCCCTCAATGGTAAACTGACCCTCTGTGAAGGTGATGGAGACTTGGAAGCATGTGGAGAGTGACTGCCTGCCCACTTGCAGCCCCCTCCTCTCTGCACTCTCATGAAAGTGCCTGGCGGCAGCTGTTACCATAAATAACACAACAGGCCCTGTGCTGTGGTCAGCACAAGGCCAGTCAGGAGGTTTGGTCCCGGCTCCATCGCAGGAGTGGTGAGACCATGAGACCATGAGCAAGTCCTGCACTTCTAGCAGGTCCTTCAGTATTTGAAAAGCACGCCCCCAAACATGAAACTTTACAGTGACAGGCTATGCCAAGGAGCTTAGGAAGTCTACTTGGGACGGATATGGGCAGCTCAACGGCATTGGGTTTTGGTTTTTTTTTTTTTTATGGGCAGCCAAGGAAAGAGGCTCCCTGAAGAAGTGTCTCTGGAGCCAAGCTTGGCACGCCTGCTGGGTGGTCAACAGATGAGGAGCAAGACAAGAGTGAATAGGTCTGCGGCTGGGGGTCATGGTCCCCACACGGGACCCAGGGGAACCAGACACGGCCATGTGGTCACCTCACAGCAGAGGAAATACATCGCTCCTCCACCAATCAGAAGACACTGGTATCCACTCAAGGGCTCACGCCTGGTCCACACAGGGGCCTTCATGGCTCTGGGGAAACACAGCAGGAGCTGAGGGGGACGTGGGGTCCTAGAGGGACATCTTGACATGTGACTCCTCCACACATGTTCCTTGCGTGTGAAGGCCATAGTCTAATAGGAAGACAGAAATGGGTGGTGCCAGAACAGGGGCCCAGCAGTGAGGGCCAGAGCAGAGGGTTCCCGAGCAGAGGAGAGGTGGTCCCTAGTGGGGGCAGGGGTCTTTGTTCTAGCAGGAAGGGAGGGTCACGTGCAGGTGCCAGGAGATGGAGTGCTGGGGGGTCGGGGTCCCATACTGTTGTTTCTAGTTGCTCAGTGAAGGATGAAGCATGGTCACCACTGGGAGACTGGTCAAGACAGCTACATGGGGAGTTTGACAAGTCAAGGAGGGGAAGATAGTTTGAAATAAGTATGTTGAAGAGTGGGAAAGGACACATACAAGGAAAGGGCAGGTGGGTTGACCTGCCGGCTGAAGGTCCTGTGATGCCGGTGGTCCTGATGCTAAGCTGAGGCCAGGCAGCAGGATGTGGATTTTCACCAGCAACACCCAGCTCCTCAGTGCAGGCATGGAGCGAGAAGGGTTAACCCAGGTTGGAGTTAAGTCTTGCTGGTAGGATGGGGAGAGAATGAACAAGGGGGTGATAAGGTGAGTGGGTTAGTTGGAGAGCTTCCATCAAAAAAAAATGCCTTCCAAGTAAAATTATCTCTATTTGCAGATGACATGATCTTATGTACAGAAAACCCTAAGGAATCCTCCAGAAAACTACTGAAACTAATAGAAGAGTTTGGCGGAGTCTCAGGTTATAAGATAAACATACAAAAATCACTTGGATTCCTCTACATCAACAAAAAGAACATCGAACAGGAAATCACCAAATCAATACCATTCACAGTAGCCCCCAAGAAGATAAAATACTTCGGAATAAATCTTACCAAAGATGTAAAAGACCTATACAAAGAAAACTACAAAGTACTACTGCAAGAAACTAAAAAGGACCTACTTGAGTGGGAAAACATACCTTGCTCACGGATAGGAAGACTTAACATCGTAAAAATGTCTCTTCTGCCAAAAGCCATCTATACATACAATGCACTTCCCATCCAAATTCCAATGACATTTTTTAATGTGATGGAGAAACAAATCACCAACTTCATATGGAAGGGAAAGAAGCCTCGGAGAAGTAAATCATTACTGAAAAAGCAGAAGAAAGTGGGAGGCCTCACTCTACCTGATTTTAGAACATATTATACAGCCACAGTAGTCAAAACAGCCTGGTACTGGTATAACAACAGGCACATAGACCGAAGGAACAGAATTGAGAACCCAGATATAAATCCATCCACATATGAGCAGCTGATATTTGACAAAGGCCCAGTGTCAGTTAATTGGGGAAAAGATAGTCTTTTTAACAAATGATGCTGGCATAACTGGATATCCATTTGCGAAAAAACGAAACAGGACTCATACTTCACACCACGCACAAAAACTAACTCCAAGTGGATCAAAGACCTAAACATAAAGACTAAAACAATAAAGATCATGGAAGAAAAAAATAGGGACAACGTGAGGAGCCCTAATACAAGGCATAAACAGAATACGAAACATTACCAAAAATGACGAAGAGAAACCAGATAACTGGGAGCTCCTAAAAATCAAACACCTATGCTCATCTAAAGGCTTCACCAAAAGAGTAAAAAGACCACCTACAGACTGGGAAAGAATTTTCAGCTATGACATCTCCGACCAGAGCCTGATCTCTAAAATCTATATGATTCTGTTAAAACTCAACCACAAAAACACAAACAACCCCATCAAGAAGTGGGCAAAGGATATGAACACACACTTCACTAAAGAAGATATTCAGGCAGCCAACAGATACATGAGAAAATGCTCCCGATCATTAGCCATTAGAGAAATGCAAATTAAAACTACGATGAGATTCCATCTCACTCCAACAAGGCTGGCATTAATCCAAAAAACACAAAAGAATAAATGTTGGAGAGGCTGCGGAGAGATTGGAACTCTTATACACTGCTGGTGGGAATGTCAAATGGTACAACCACTTTGGAAATCTATCTGGAGTTATCTTAAACAGTTAGAAATACAACCCAGAAATCCCACTCCTCGGAATATACCCTAGAGAAATAAGAGCCTTCACACGAACAGATATATGCACACCCATGTTTATTGCAGCTCTGTTTACAATAGCAAAAAGCTGGAAGCAACCAAGGTGTCCATCAACGGATGAATGGGTAAATAAATTGTGGTATATTCACACAATGGAATACTACGCATCGATAAAGAACAGTGACGAATCTGTGAAACATTTCATAACATGGAGGAACCTGGAAGGCATTATGCTGAGTGAAATTAGTCAGAGGTAAAAGGACAAATATTGTATAAGACCACTATTATAAGATCTTGAGAAACAGTATAAACTGAGAAGAACACATACTTTTGTGGTTACGAGAGGGGGAGGGAGGGAGGGTGGGAGAGGGTTATTTACTGATTAGTTAGTAGATAAGAACTACTTTAGGTGAAGGGAAGGACAATACTCAATACACGGAAGGTCAGCTCAACTGGACTGGACCAAAAGCAAAGAAGTTTCTGGGATAAACTGAATGCTTCAAAGGTCAGCAGAGCAAGGGCGGGGATTTGGGGACTATGGCTTAAGGGGACTTCTAAGTCAATTGGCAAAATAATTCTATTATGAAAACATTCTGCATCCCACTTTGAAGTGTGGCGTCTGGGGGTCTTAAATGCTAACAAGCGGCCATCTAAGATGCATCAATTGGTCTCAACCCACCTGAATCAAAGGAGAATGAAGAACATCAAGGACACATGATAACTATGAGCCCAAGAGACAGAAAGGGCCACATGAATCAGAGACTTAAATCATCCTGAGACCAGAAGAACTAGATGGTGCCCGGCCACAACCGATGACTGCCCTGACAGGGAGCACAGCAGAGGACCCCTGAGGGAGCAGGAGATCAGTGGGATGCAGACCCCAAATTCTTATAAAAAGACCAGATTTAATGGTCTGACTGAGACTAGAGGAATCCTGGCAGTCATGATCCCCAAACATTCTGTTGGCCCAGGGCAGGAACCATTCCCGAAGACAACTCATCAGACATGGAAGGGACTGGACAATGGGTGGGAGAGAGATGCTGACGAAGAGTAAGCTACTTGTATCAGGTGGACACTTGAGACTGTGTTGGCATCTTCTGTCTGGAGGGGAGATAGGAGGGTAGAGAGGGTTAGAAACTGGCAAAATTGTCACGAAAGGAGAGACTGGAAGGAGGGAGCGGGCTGACTCATTAGAGACAGAGTAAGTGGGAGTATGGAGTAAGGTGTATATAAGCTTATATGTGACAAACTAACTTGATTTGTAAACGTTCACTTAAAGCTCAATAAAAATTATTAAAAAAGCAAAATGCCCTCCATCCCTGAAACCACTGCCCCCTCATATCATCTTTAAACCTTAAACCAAAACTATCACCTGAAGAGAATGAAGAAAACCAAAGACACAAGGGAAAGATTAGTCCAAAGGACTAACGGAACACAAATACCACGGCCTCCACCAGACTGAGTCCAGCACAACTAGATGGTGCCCAGCTACCATCACTGACTGCTCTGACAGGGATCACAATAGAGGCTCCCGGATAGAGCTGGAGAAAAATGTAGAACAAAATTCTAACTCACACAAAAAAAAAACAGATTACTAGTCTGACAGAGACTGGAGAAACCCCTAGATTATGGCCCCTGGACATCCTTACAGCCAGTAATGAGGTCACTCCTGAGGTTCACCCTTCAGCCAAAGGTTAGACAGGCCTATAAAACAAAACAAGACTAAAGGGGCACACCAGCCCAGGGGCAAGGACTAGAAGGCAGGAGGGGACAGGAAAGCTGGTAATAGGGAACCCGAGGTTGAGAAGGGGAGAGTGTTGACATGTTGTGGGGTTGGCAACCAATGTCACAAAACGTGTATTAATTGTTTAACGAGAAACTAGCTTGCCCTGTAAATCATCTAAAGTACAATAAAAAAAATTAAATATATGTATATATTTAAGTCTTCTTAAAACTAAACAACAGTTTAACTTAACTAGTAAAGAATATCTGCCTTGAGCATTGTGCTCTTTTAAGGTCTACAAATTGACAACAGCAACTAGAAAGACCAGAGAAGAACCTTAGGGGGTGGCGAGTTTATGTTAATGGGGGAGGAACTACCTGGAAAAGGAGGGTGCAAATGGTTGTACAACTCGAAGAACGTAATCAATGTTGCTTAATTGTACAGATAGAAACTGTTGAATTGGTGTACATTCTGCTGTGTATGTCTCAACAATAATAACAAAAAATAAAACAAATTTTAGAAAAAGGAAATGCCCTCAGGAGAGAGGAGAGGGACAAGAGGGAACACACCCGGATGAGTTTCACCCACCCTCCCTTCAGGCATGGGTGGACTCGCCCCACCCTGCCTCCACTTGTTCTGTCTCCACCATAACTGCCTAGAATGGCAGGCCTCCCCTGCAAGGCCCGGCCTCAAATGCCCCACCACTGCCAAGCGCTTCCCGAAGGCCTTGGCCATAACAGCCCCCTTTCAGGAGCGTGGTGGGATAGCATGCCTCTGACCCACCTCTGTGGCTGGGCTGAGGGCACCGATGTCACCCTGGGGTGTCCCCATGCCTGATTTGTCTCTGCCTGTGCCCAGGTGTAGCACGGCTCCTGATGGGTAGTAAAAACCAGTCACCGCCAAGTCTGCTCTGACTCATGATGACCCCACGTGTCAGAGTACGACTATGCTCCACAGGGTTTTCAATGGACGTAGATCGCCAGGCCTTTCTCTCGAGGCACCTCTGAGTGGACTTGAACCTCCAGCCTTTCAGTTATCAGCAGAGCGCATTAACCATTTGCACTACTCAAAACCACACTGGCTGCCTTTGAGTCAATTCCAACTCATAGCGACCCTATAGGACAGAATAGAACTGCCCCATAGGGATTTCCAAGGAGCAGCTGGTGGATTCAAACTGCCAACCTTTGGGTTAGCAGCCAAGCTCTTAACCACTGTGACATCAGGGTTAAAAGTCAAAAAAAAAAAAAAAAAACCATTGCCATCGAGTCAGTTCTGGCTCATAGCGACCCTATAGGACAGAGTAGAACTGCCCCATAGTTTCCAAGGAGCAGCTGGTGGATTCGAACTGCCCACCTTTTGGTTAGCACCCGAGCTTTTAACCACTACACCACCAGGCCTCAATAAATCCACGTCATATTTTTAAATATATACCCTTTCCTGTACCTAATACACCGAGGAGGATCTCAACATGGATCTGTTACTGATCGAATGATGCAATGCGCTAAGGATGTGTGAGTGCGCCATGCCTTCCAGAAGCCTGCAGACCCCTTCCTGACCAATGCAAACTCCTTAAGGGCAGCTGTTACCTGTTCAGGAAGCCGTGGATGGGAGCTCATGGACACCTGGAGCGAAATGCTGACAGCCAATTATGGGGAGGCTACTGCCCCTGAAAGCCACCTTCTAGATATTCAATGCTGTCCGGGTGAGCAACGTCGGATGGCAGCCCAAGAAGGATGACAGGTGGAGCTGGCCTGACCACTTGGGTGTCGCCCTTGGAGACACAAGCAGGGTTACCAGATTTAAGGACAACAACAAAAAGTACAAGACATCCAGTTAAACTTGAATTCCGGACAAACAATAAGGGTTTTTAGTGTGAGTACGTGCCATGCAGTGTTTGGAACCTCCAAAAAACAAAACAAAACCTATTGCTATTGAGTCAAATTCAGACTCAGCTACTTACACTTAAAAAAAAAAAAATTCATCGTTTTTCTTAAGTTCCGATTTAACTGGGAATCCTGGGTTTTATCTGGCTACCCTAGGCTTTCTCCCGCCTTCCCAGGCCATATGGAGCAGAGAGTTGAATGGGTTCCTGAGGAACGCAAGGGTCTGGGACCTGGCAGGTGTTCATGCTCCTTCCCAAAAGGACCATGGGCCATGGGCAGCAAACTTCTGTGGGTGCCAGGGATAATTACGGGGGGCTCAGAGGTTACAAAGAACCCGTAGGTTTCAACTCCTAACCAACCAGAAGAAGTCCAGGTCTCCACCCGTAACCCTGTAGCAGGAAATTCTCAATGTTGGGTCTCTAACTTAGAAAATACTCAGGAAAATGCTCTGCACAGAATCAGAAAAAATGTGGGTGTGGGGCCTGTCTTAGCGTTCCTTGAGCTCGATCTTGGGGGCGGCCACCCAGAAAAGAGGGCCCTATCAGCTGCCAGGCCGGTACCACTCCTGTGAGCACAGCCACCCTGTGTGTCTGCACATGGAAGGGACAGCTTTCCAGCCGGTGCCGCTTGCTCAAGCGCCTGCAGGCCCAGGCGAGGGAGGTCAGCAGTGAAGGCCAGAGGCGGGCATTCCTCCCCCAGGGCGTCCATGCTCACAGACAAACAGGGAAGTGTGGACTCTATGGGGCAAATTTCCCATCTCCAAAAGCAATAAAAAATCCAGGTTTCATAAGTGAAAATTCCAGACATTCGATGTTGCTGTTGTTGTTAGGGGCCATCTAGTCGCTTCCGACTCATAGCAACACTGTGTACAACGGAACGAAACACTGCCTGGTCCTGCACCATCCTCACCATTGTTGCTCGGCTTGAGCCCATTGTTGCAGCCACTGTGTCAATCCATCTCATTGAGGGTCTTCCTCTCTTTTGCTGACCCTTTACTTTACCAGGCATGATGTCCTTCTCCAGGGACTGGTCTCTCCTGATGCCCAGAGCACATGAGATGATGTCTCGTCATCCTTGCTTCTAAAGAGCATTCTGGCTGTTCTTCTGAGACAGATTTGTCCTTTCTTCTAGCAGTCCATGGTATATGCAATATTCTTTGCCAACGCTATAATTCAAAGGCATCAGCTCTTCTTTGGTCTTCCTTATTCACTGCTGCAAATGATTGCAAAATTCTTTAAAATAGCACAAGTCACGTTCACAGGCCAAATGTAGCCAGAGGCACCACTGCAGACTCTGGCCAGCTCTCTTTTGCCATGGTTTCTCTTGACCAGAAGCTTCCTGGGAACAAGTTCAGATTTCTGATCTTCCCATAAGACAGTGCCAAGCCCACCTGAGCACCTAATGAACTCCCTGCCTCCACACGTTTACCCTTGGCTCTCCCCACCCTTCCCGGGATGCCAAAGGCCCTAAGCAGGGCTGGCTTTACAGATCCCCTTGGGCACCCTATAAAAAACCAGAATATTTATGGGGTACGTGCTTGGAGGATGATGCACCACTGGCGCCCAGCTGCCAGCACAGCCCCCCAAACCCTGGCTCCACTGCGCTCACACAGGGCACACCTGCCGCTTGTTGACAGTGTAGAAGTACAAACGCAGAGGCAATTGGACACCCATGAACCCTGGAACCTCCTGCACATAGGTATTTAGCACAGGTGTTTCCGTAATTGTGATGCCTTAGGAGGCTTCCTGGAGTTCAGAGGCCTTCAACACTGACACCTCCACCCACCTGGGGAAGCGGTGGGCAGGGCGGGCCACGCAGGGGGCCAGCCCAGATGCCCCAGCTGCAGGTTTGAGCTCACGGCTCACCTTTGGGGGCCCGTGTCTGTCTGCCCAGGCCTCTCCTGGCCCTGCTTCCTCTGCAATGACAGAGAGGCTCAGAATGGCTCACCGGAGGTGTCCCAGAGCAGCGGCAGACAGACGAGGGAGGCGGCAGCGGAACAATGAGCATGCCCACACAGCACAGCAATAAACTCGGTGACTCGAAAGGAGTTCGGTCAAGTGAACTGTCGGTGGTAACAACGGCCCAAGGTGGGGGCCAAGAGCCATGCAGCACCTGGTGCATGGATGGGGGCTGAGCACCAGGGGCCAGGATGGGTCCAGAGCAGTGGGATGTGGCCGAGGTGGGGCCCCGGGCAGAAGTGAGGTGCCTCACTGTGGCCAGCTATAAAAGCCCTCCAATTCTCCCTGCTGACCCCCTGCCCCCATCCTCTGAGCTGACCACGCTGGCCCCAGAGCTGAGATTCAGCATCACCTCACCCCTGCTGGCTCAGTCAGAGGCAGGAAGCTCTGCCTAGACAAGCACCCTTCCCCCTCATCTCAGACCCCAGTGACAGGTACAGAACTAGGCACCAAGGGCAGAAAGCCACATGAGTACCTGCTTCTCCAGGTGCCAAGAGATGATGCCCTTTATGCCCTGACACCTGGGTCAAAAAAGTGGGAGGGGACTGAGAACCTGAAACCCACTGCTGCACACTGGAAATCTGGACGCCATGACCTGTGGGCAAGGGAACACAGGGACAGGGCTCTGCAGAGTAGTGATGAAGACCGAGGATAGCCACAGTCCCCTGGAGTGGACGCCAGAGGGAACATGGAATGGGGCTCTCCAGAGTGGTGATGAGGACCGAAGACAGCGAAAGTCCCCTGTAGTGGGCACCAGGGGGGGACACAGGACAGGGCTCTTTAGAGTGGTGATGACCACAGGGGACATAGGGACTGGGCTCCTCAGAGAGGTGACAAGGACCAAGGACAGCCACAGTCCCCTGGAGTGGGCAGGTGGGACATGGAGACAGGGCTCTGCAGAGTGGTGACAAGGACTGAGAACTGCTGCAGTCCCCCGGCATGGACAGGCAACAAGGGCGCACAGGAACGGGGCTCTGCAGAGTGGTGACGGGGACCCAGGGTGGCCACAGGCCCCCAGACTGGGTAGGCAGCAGGGGTGCCCTCAGCAGGCAGTCTGTTCCCAAGTGGAGGCCATGCCAGGTCAGCAGGAAATGACCCGGCTTTATGAGCACCAGCACTGGCAGCAAGGGTGGCATCTGCGATCCAGACACCGTTTGGCACTGCTTTCATTTTCTAAGTAGTTTTCAACATTATTTCACCGTTGCCACATGGTGAATTTTGTCCTTCTGAGAGCAGAAGACAAACACAGGCATGCTCAACATACATCATCAAAGGGGGTGGTTTCCTAGCAACAGGAACCCAGGCCTCGGGCAGGGAGCCACCTTCCCTTGCAGGAATGGGAGTGCAGCCTGTGGGCTCCATGGGGCACCTGGGTCTTTTCATGGAGGCCAGTGTCCACTCAGCTCCCAGAGATGAGCTGGGGTTCACCTGGCATGTTCCAAAGCCAGCAGTTCCCGCTGTGTTCAGTGGTGAAGACAAGCCCATCATGCATGGCACATGTATGCACACGCACATGTATGTGTCTGCATGTACCACATGTGCACATACAACACACATGCAAGCACACACTCACAATTACATATGCACACGTGCACACACTGCACATGTGCACATGCCACACACATGCAACCTCATACATGCATACACATAGTGCATATGCACACATGTGACACACATGCAACCATACATGTGCACATGCCACACACATGCATGTGAACACACACTACACACTGCACAAATCACATACATGGACACATGCAGGCTCACACACATGCATACACACATGCGCATCACATGTGTGCATACCACACACATGCATAACATAAAGACACATGCAGTCACACACACAAAAACATGCACACATATCCCATCACCCCTCCTGCCTGCAGATGCCAAAGTCAAGCCAAGACAGCAGAACCCTCAGTAGGTCTTCTCCATCTAACTCAGCCTTGCCTGTCCTTGTCCGAAAATCGGAGGTGGGGGCACTCAGGCATGCAAGAGGGTGCACTTCACGTGGGTGTCTCTGGACACCTGCCCCGGGTTCTCCTGGGACTCCAGCCTGCTGAAGCTCTGGGTGGGAGCCTGGGCATCTCTATTTCTAACCCCTTTGGAGGTGATGTTAAATGAACAGTTCTAAACCCCAAGAACCGCTATGAAGAACACAGAAGGGCACACGCATCAAATACCCAGATCAGTTCTCAGCTCACAGCAGATGCCCCAAAGGGGCAAGTTCCCACCTGCAGTCCCTTCCTACCAAGAGCACTGATCCACCCCAAACAACTTCATTCCAGTGATGTGGTGCTGGGTTTTCAACCCCACTTAGCACTTACTTCACATATTTCAATTGATGTTCCCTTTGCTACTGTGAATGGGATGCCTTTGGGGCTAGGGGTCCACCCAGTTGCTGTGGGAGGACAGGAATCCATTATTCCATTTGACCATCTTGTAATTAGCTATTTTATTAATTCTAGCACTTTTAAAATCTGATTACATTGGATTTTCTAGATAAATGACCCCGTCATCTGCAAATAACTGCTTTTTGGCTTCTCCACTTTCACTGTTGATATCTGAATTATTTTTGTGTGTTATATAAATGAGCTTGAACTGCCAAAACCCTTTTAAAGAATACAGCTTAAGGTATCTAAAATGGCAGAACATACCGTAGAGAGTAAAAACTAGAATTGGCCCCTTGTAAAATATAAGATTACAGGCCAACAAAGTTAGGCAGGTTGACCCCGCTCTGGTGGTGGATAAGAGACACAGATCGTCTTGAATGACGCCTTGATTACGGTCTCCTTTGAGACGGCACAAGGAAGAGCCCAGCCACACCCCTTCCTCTCCTGGTACAAGGCGGCACTGACCCCAGCAAACCTACATACAAAGGGATGGAACCTGAAGTTAACATCCAACCCCCATAACTTGGAACGCCACAATAGCTAGAACCCCCACACATGCCCTCCCGCCAGGGGCCTTTCTTTCCACATTCAAGGACCACCACTCCAAGGAGGCAGAGCCCAGTATTCCATGAAGAGTTTGGAATTTCCAAACCCAAGAGAGACCACCGAGCAGAAAAGTCTCTACATTTATTTTATTCTTACTTATTCCCGCTGAAGTCCCTGGGTGGTGCAAATGGTTAACAGGTTTGACTGCTAACCAAAAGTCGGGACGTTTGAGTCCACCCAGAGGCAACTTGGAAGAAAGACATGGACATCTACTTCTGAAAAATCGGCCACTGAAAACCCTACAGAGTGATGTTCTCCTCTGACACACACAAGGTCGCCAAGAGTTGGGGTCAACCTGATGGCAGCTAGTATGTGTGGTGTGTGTATTTATTCCCTTTTGTCTCTAATTTGGCCAATATGGACTTCCCCTTTTACTTTAGTTAGGATTACCAGAGATTCGTCAATTTCATTGTTTTGCTTTTATTTTCAAGGAACTAGTTCTTGGATGTATTTATCATTTCTCTAATTTCTGTTTTTGTTTTGTCTTTTTTTTTTTTTTAAAACCTCTACCTAATAGAGAAAGAAGCCCATAAAAGTTTCTGTTCTTTGAAGTTTCTTTCTATTTTCTCTGGGGCTTGTGGAGTGTCCATTTACTTTTACGCCCGGATCAAAGAGTGATCTTTTAATTGGAAGGGTTTATAATTTTTATTTGTATCCTCCCTTGTTGCAGAAAATTTTTTCATGGAGATGGGTAATTCCTGCCGATGGCAAGACAGTCCTGTGTATGTCTGTTTGCTCTTAATATTTGTATTACCACCTTTCACAACAGCCCCATCCCATCTGTGTTTTCTGCTCATAGTGAAGTACTCTCTTTCCTTGTAACTGTGTCGTGTTAATATCCAGCCATCTCCACTACCATTTTTCTAGTAGATTTTATTTTAAAGCAACTTGATGCCGTATTACTCAACCCTATCCAAGAAGTTTAATTAATGTCAGGCATTCATTATTTTGTATATTTTTCATCAAAATAAACTGACCTTTAAGTTTTTTTTAATTAAACATGCTTTATCTGTTTTCCCTCTCTATTCTTAACCATTTTTTGTTTTATTTAGATGGATGTCTAGTAAGCAAAGTCTTGATAGATTTTATTTTTTTATCCACCCGAGACTTGTTTTTTTTTTTTTTTTTTGGCGGGTGAACTGAAACCCTTGTAGTCACCGGTACAATCATCGACACTGTCTGTTCCTATCAGTGTTTAGAGAAGCTTTCTTGTTTCATCACTTACGTTTTTTGATGTGTTACCCATCATTTGGGTTCAACACTTAGAATTATTTAATGGTACATATTCCATTCTTAACACTTGATAGATAGACACCATCAAGTCGACTCTGCCTCATGGCAACCCCATGTACAACAGAACAAAATACAACCTGGCCCTGCAGCACCATCCTCATGGTCGCTGGTATGTTCGAGTTCATCCTTGCAGTTATTGTGCCAGTCCATCTCACTGAGGGTCTCCTTTCAGGCCCTTGCAGGCCCTCTACTTGATCAAATATGATGTCCTCTTGCAGAAATTGATTCCTCCTGATGACATGTCCAAAGCAAGTGAGTCAGACAGTGTTCTGTTGTGCTTCATAGAGTTTTCATTGGCTCATTTTACTCGAGGTAGATCACCAGGCCTTTCTTCCTAGTCTATCTTAGTCTGGAAGCTCTGCTGAAACCTGTCCAACACGGATGACCTTACTAGTGTTTGAAATACTGTCTAACAGTATGACAAACTGACAGATGGGTTTTAGATTTTTAAAACTATTATTTTAAGACATCATACATATATTCTTAAAACCGTCGACGTCTACAACATTTCTATCATCTCGTGCTACAGTTGAGAAGTTTGAAGCTATTCTGATTTTAGTTCTTGTGAACGTGTGTTTTGTTTGTTTGTTTGTTTGTTTGTTTTTTGCAGAGTGGAGGGGGCTTGGAGAATTCTGTTTTTTCCCTGGCAATTTAAGAATTGTACCATAATCCGGTTACCATAATCCAGTGTAACCCAACACATATTTCACATGCCCTTTTTTCCCTATGCCAGGAGCTCTTAAAAATGTTCCTGATACAAAGAAATACAAACTCTTGTCTCTAACAGGCTCATGGTCTGACAGGGCTCAGGTGTGGAAGCACGGTAGACTGTAACTATTCCCATAGAAAAGGAAGGTTCCAAGTACACAGGTGGTACAAAGAAGGAACCAGGTGTCTAGGCTGAAGGAGGTGAGACCTCAGGGACCCTGGCAAGGAAGAGATCTTGTTCTTTATCCGGACATACAAGAAAAAGTTGCCTGGTGTATCCTAGAGGGAGGCATGAGTAAGAGAGACAGCATTCCAAGAAGAGGGAATGTTTGCGAAGGTGTTAAATAAAACCACCAGTTTGGTATAGCAGGATCATGGAAAGTCCCCAGTGATGGGCCTGGCTAGAAGGCCACACTGTGTTGGAAGCTAGGGGAGGACAGTGGTAAAATTTATACTTCAGAAACAAATACTCCACACTGCAAAACCATGGCGGCAGAGAGAACTCAATCAGGATGTTTTGCTCTTCAGCAACCCAAACTCATCTGGCTTAAACAATAAAGAAACCTATTGGCTCCAGCAGCAGTGGGTACAGGAGTAGGGTGGGCTTCTCGGGGATTTCCTCTACCTAATTACCTGTCAGTCTCTTAACTGCCCCCTTCTCTGCAGGCTGGCCTCATGACTCAGTCACAGGAGCTGTGGGCCTCACATTCTGGCACAACGGCCTGCTAGGAGGAAAGTGCACCTGTCTCTGTGAGTGAGGGTCCGAGGTTCACCTGGAGGGCTCTTTGGTCTTCTGGCCACACCTGACCCATGACCGTAACCTGGAAGTGGAGTGTGTAGTGGTGGTGGCACTAGGAAAGAGGAATCACTGCCTGGAGTCACCCAAGGCTGCCCTTGGGGCCAGAAGTGGAGGCAGCCTCCTCTGAGACCTGAGAAGTTTCATACCTGCACAGAAGGAGGGGACAGAGGCTACAGGGCCAGTGAAAACACCAGGAGCCTGTGGAGAAGTTCTGCCAAGAGAAGGCAAAGACCTAGATGGAGGCAGAAGCAGTAGGGGTAGAAAGAAATCAGACACGAGAATGTAAAAGATACAGAATCAACAGGATTGAAGCTTATGTCTCAGGGTCTGGTGTTGTTTCCATTTAATCTACCTGGACCATTACCCTTTTGTTTTCTAATATTGGCTTTATTTTAAGTCCTAGAACTTAAACAGTGTCTGTAATTATGAATCCTTTCCTTTTGCAGCTTCCTCAGGTCTCCAATTATAGGTAGGTTGTACCGCAGCATTCTATTCTCCAGATCTATCAAGTTTTCTCACATTTTTATCTTATTAATTTCTTCTACTTTCTAGAGGCACTGCCTGAAAGCAGAAGCTGTACATTTCAGAATGTTATACTTTCAAGTCTTAGCTCCACCACTTCTTAGCTTTGTGAGACTGGAATTTTAATCTCTCTAAATCTCAGCTTCCTTGTCTATAAAACTGGGAAGATAATGGCACTTACCTTGTAGGATGGAGTCTTAGGCTGAGTCCTCTAGAGAAGCAAAATCAGTGAAGTGTATGCATATATACATAGAGAGAGAAAGATTCATCTCAAGAAATGGCTCACATGGACACAGAGACTGACAAGTCCCAAGTCCGTGGGTCAGGTGTCAGGCTGGAGGCTTTTCCTGATTCACCTAGCTGCACGGGCTGACAAATTCAAGACTGGCAGGTCAGAAGGCAGGATGCTGGCTCACAGGCTGTGAAGGCCAATGAATCCTAAGACCACCAGTAAGATGCCAGGCTGCTGACTCCCAGGCTGCAGAGGCTGATGAATCTCAAGATCAGCAGGCAACAGAGCAGACCACTAGCTCAAGTTCCAAGAACTGAATGCAGGATCCAGAGTGAGCAAAAGCCAGTGAGCTCTGCCAGAATGTACATATATATCTGATGCAGGCCACACTCCCAAGGAAACTCCCCTTCCAAACTGATTGGCTGATCACATCATGGACATAATTACATTATATCACAAAATGGAGAATAACTACATCATTATATAACTGCCAAATTACATCATTACTTAACTGCCAAACCACTGAGAATTATGGCCCAGCCAAGGTGACACATAACCTTAGTCATGAAGGTTAAATGAAATAATGTATATAAACTGCCTGGCAAATAGGAGCTGCTTAAAATTAGATCTTCTTTTTTTCTATTTTGTTTTTGTTATATTCACTTTATCATTGTGATAAGGAGTGTATTTTGGAATTTCTGCTGTTTTACAGCATCAGTTCTAGCTTTCATGTTTCCAAGAATAGTTTGAGTTCACTGGAAGAATGCAGCGTGTTCTCTTTTCTTTATAGTTGCCACATTGCTCTCCTGTGTTCCTGAGAGTGGATCAGAGCCTTTTTGAAAATTTCTTAGTTTTCCCACGGGAGATGAATCGTAGGAGTGAGGTTCACCTTCATGTCTTTATCATTATTATTATTATTATTATTATTATTATTATTATTATTATTATTATTATTATTATGGTAAGTACATACACAGCAAAGCATTTGCTATTTCAGTATTTTTCACATGTACAATTCGGTGACTTTAACTACATTTGTCATATTGTGCAACCATCACCACTATCTGCCTTTGTACTTTTACTGCTTTTTTCTTTTATTTTGAAACAAGGATACATTTGCAATGGATCAGCTGTTCTTTCCAATACATCAGGGACCGGGTGTTCTGGGATCGTACTGTGAAGCCTCCTATTACTCAGTTAATAGCATGGTGAACCTCCAAAGGTTGGCACCACGGTGTGTTTGGGCAGTGACACTGTTGAAGAGACAGTCTCAGGGTGTCCTACAGCCTGATGTTCACATCACCTGGAGGTGATGTCTCTCTTTCCCTACTGCCACTGCCACCGCTCAGCCTCCAGACCAGGACTGGACACCTGGACCAGGGGCAGATATGCTCTCGGGCACCTGCCCCAGACTTTTCTTGGAGTAATTAATTTGTTAACTTTTTATTGACCACCTACTAGAAGCTGGGGATATCATCCATGAACAACACTGGCAAAGTCCCCGCCTTTGTGGAGCTGCATTCAGAGGGCTGGAGGCCCATGTTGAAGCCACACTGGGATACGTGGCTTGGGCACCACTGCTGGCAGGAGCTTCCACCTGGCCAGTGCTTGGCAGTTTGCCCCCAACCAGGGCAGTTGCACCCCATACCCACCCCAGCCAGAGACTTCCCAAGGCAAAGGCTGGAGCGTGGTTTGCACAGGTACCACTTCTTCAGTTCAGCCCACTGGTGTGCACTATCATAGAAGCTCTTTCTGGAATACACAGGAATTCTAGCATTTTAAGAGGGTGGCTCTTACTGAGAATGTCTTTTTTAATTTTCCTAACACCACCCACCCCCAGATGACTTCATGAGTATTTTAACGGAAAACAGAAACTGGGGGAATGTCTCTAATATTTTCATCCCCTTTGTCATCTTCCAGGAGCCCTGGTGGCACAGTGGTTAAAGTACTCAGCTGCTAACTGGAAGGTTGGCGGTTTGAACCCACAAGACGCTCTGCAGGAGAAAGATGTGGTAGTCTGCTTCCATAAAGATGACAGTCTTGGTAACCCTGTGGGGCAGTTCTACTCTGTCCTGTAGGGTTGCTATGAGTCGGAACCGACTGGAGAGCAGTGGGTTTGGTCTGGGTTCTCATCTCCCTGCTGTCTCTGTCTCCTGCTCCTTTAAACACTCCATTTTCAGCAAATTCAAGGGTGTTCCACTCAGTGCCACATGTCCTTTCAGTGACATTTTTTGCTGGGCTGTGTACTCAATCTTTTTTTACATAAGAGGTGTTCCTTTGAGATGCTGCCAACCTGAACTCACTGGAAGTTTATGAGAAAACCCAATATCCTCGGTCCTACTGCCGAGGGGCTTTGGCAGTCTCGGCCCTCACCCGCAAGCCAGATCCATCCCAGCACCAGTGCAAACACGGTCATCAGCGCCCAGCTTTGTCCTGCTCTGGCTGGCTCCAGAGTGGTCTCTGGGGCTCTGCGCTCTTGCCAGAATGTTCCTGACATCACTCATGTTATTAATAACTACAGGTTATTCACAGATGGACGGGCAGATGGACACACGGCGACAGAGATTTGTTTAATCTCAGCAAGGCGATTTCCCCTACTTATTTTCCTTTACCCACTTGTGCTGCCACTCCCCAGAGGAAAAAATTAATGAAAAAAACAAAACGTCTGCAGAAGAAAAATGAAAATTCTGCTGGAGGCCCTGTTGCCTTTCCCCTCACTGCTTCAGGAGGCAGAAATGTCCAGACTTCCTTCATTTTCTTGGTGTGGTCCATGTACCACGTGCCTTTATGAGCCTCTGAACTGTAGGCTTTCTGGAAGAAAGACAGACTCCAGCCCCTCACCTGACCCTCGGGTGCTGCAGGCTTGATCCGTGATCCAGAGTTCATAGAGAGGGGAGGGATGATGGTGGATTCTGATTTTTTGTTTATCAGTCACTGCCTGGTCCCCAGGTGCTTCGCGGGTTTTCTGGAAGGAAATATCACCCCTTTCAGCCTCTGGGGGGACAAGCGCCATGCATGAAGAGGCGTACTTGTTGGATGAGGAACCCTTGGGTGCCTCTCCCTGGCCAGCTTTCCAACGAAGTCCCTTTCATTTCGACCAAGATTTGAGGTCACTATGCCAGACCCAAACTGACCTTGGCAATGAACAGGAGGGAGGCTGTCTGCAGGCAGATGGATGCAGACCAGCTGATCCTGTAAACCATGATGGGAGCCACTTTCTGGGCCACAGGGCAGGGTCAGCAACTCAGCATCCTTAAGGTGCACTGAATTTTTAAATTGCATTGATGGCCCATCCTCTTCACCTACTCAGACAGCTTACACTCCATCCACTGCAGCATCCTCCAAGGCCATTCACGCTCCTCTTTCTTTCCTGAGCTGTCATCTCATCCAATAGCTCCAAACAATGAGCACCACTCTCCAAGCTCAGGGCAATAGGAGTCCTGACTTAGAAAAAATGGAGTAGATTCTTCTTCCTTTGGCTAATAATGCTGTTTCTCTTCAGCCCAGTTCTGGTTAATCACTCTTCAGGTACAGACAAAGCTTTTAAATTCTCACTTCTAGGCCTTGAAAGGACAGAGCCTTAAAACTTGTGCATATGATTGAAATCACGGCTACCTGGTCCTTGGACGTCCCACTAACACTTATTATCATTACGGAGGGAGTTCCTGGGTGGTGCGAATGGTTAAGCATTCGACTACTAGCTGAAAGACTGACTGTTAGAATCCACCCACAGGCACCTCGGAAGAGGAATGTGGTGATCTGCTTCCAAAAGGTCACAGCCTTAAAAACTCTATGGATTCAATTATCAGTCTCTACTCATCTGGAGCAAAAGAGAAAGACAGCAACCAAAGACTCAAAGAAGAAACTAGCTTGCAGGACAAATAGTCTACATGAACAAAGTGCTCATCCAAACTGAGACCAGAAGAACTAGGTGGTGCCCAGCTACCACTACTATCAGGGCCACAACAGAGAGACCCTGATAGAATGGGAGAAAAACGTGGAATAGAACCTCAAATTCCTAAAAAAAGAAAACAAAAACAAAAACAGACCTCCTGGACTTGTTGAGATTGGAGGACTCCCCAAGACTATTACCCTGAGATACTCTTCACACTTTGTACCGAAATTAACCCCTGAGGTCACTTTGTATCTAAATAACAACATAACTCAAAAAATACTGAGTATCACCCTTAGGTACTGTGCTCCTTTAAGAAATAACCTATATGAGACCAAAGCATCAACAATTACTTTAAAACAAAGATGAGAATGAAAGGGGGCAGGGAACCTCGATTAATGGAAATGGAACCACCAGAACAGGAATGAGAATGCTCAGGCATTGTAAAGGCAGTGACCAATGTCACTGAACATCTTGTGTAGAAATTGTTGAATGGGAACGTAAACTGCTGTGTAAACACAATAAAATATTATGAAAAAATAAATAAACCCTATGGAGCAGTTCTACACTGCACACAAGGGATCACCATGAGTCAGAACCAACTGGATGGCAATTAACCACAACGCCATCCTTACAGATGCCAAACCCAAACCAAACCACAATTGCTGCTGAGTCCATTCTGACTCACGGCAACCCCATGTGCTACCAAGTAGAACTGTTCCCTAGGGTTTGTCAGCTACAATCTTTATGGAAGTTTATCACCAGGCCTTTCTTCCGTGGTACCACTGGGCAGGTTTGAACCATCAACCTTTAGGTTAGTAGTTGAGCGCAAACTGCTAAGGACCAGTCATATGCAATGTGGCTGTGGCTTAAGAAACATGTTGGGGAGGCGGGGCCAAGACGCAAAAATAGTCAGATGCTTCCTATGGTTCCTCTTACAACAAAGACCCAAAAAAAAGCAAGCGAATTGATTATATACGGCAATCTAGGAGCCCTGAACATCAAAGATAACGTTGAGGGTCGCACTGAGTGGCAGGGGGAGAGAGAGACAGTTCAGAGGCAGTGAGGACTTGCCAGACCTAACCTGGCCGGCAACCTGCAGGCTGGATCAGCGGGTGTGCATGGGCTAAGGCAAGCAGTAGCACTCAGGACGTGTTTTCCACATCAGCAGAAACCGAGAAGCACAGAGTCTGCACAAACCTCCAAAGCCAAGGGGAAGCAGCGCTGTGTCTGTGAAAGTTATGTGCAAACATCTAACCTACCTTGCAGGATCAAAATAATCCTTCTGCATCTGGGAAGTACCTCTCTCCTCTTCACGCGCCCCCTTCCCGCTCTGTTCCAGTCATGGTCCAGCTTCAGTGATTGCTGCACCCCCTCAGCCAGAAGTGGGACCCGTCACACACCCCAAGCCATTCTCCTGGCTTTGGAGAGGGAATAAATTAACAAATAAATAACAAACAAGAAAAAATAATCTGCCAGCTCCCCTGAGCCAGGACCTCAGGGCAGGCACAGACCCTTTGCCTAGGCACAGGCATAAGGAGTCCATGGACTTTGAATGTCTTTCACCCCTGCCTATACCAGTGTGGGCCCTTTCAACAGCGTAGGCCCTCGTTAGCATAGTGCAACAGGGTATACACCTGAAGCCTATTTTCAACTGCAACAGCTAAGGGGGAGTGCCAGATTTGTAACATTTGACACATGCTGCCCATTAAACAGGGTCCTTACCTACCAACATCAGGGGCCTGAGGACTTGTGGCTCTACCCACTCCACTGAGCCACACGGGACAGGGGTCTAAGAATAAGTGGTGCCTCCCAGTCCTTACAGCCAACAGCATTGGGTGCCCAAAGTTCAGCTGCAAAATACCTACCCACCTATGCACTCTAGAGAACAGGGACACACCTTCCACCCAGGCACTCAGGGGCAGCTGTTAGCCACCTAACTTGCTCATCACATAACCCCTTACTGCAGCCAGATACCTGAGCTTGTTCCAATCACCCCTAGGTAGCCCTGGCTGTCTAGGGCTGTAGGTGAGAGCCTGCACCACACACACGACGACCGACAACCTGGACACTTGAGCTGAATCCACACAAGAAAAGTAAATGGGCTACTGGCTCACATGCCTAGTAACAGCTCTAACCACCTGGCAACAGGATGTAAGAGCTTCAAAGATGCCAATAATCAAAATAGCTTACACGACCAGCCTATTTTTGGATATTAAAACAAAACAAAACAAGAAGCTGGGACACAGTAAGCAAACATAAAATAAATTATAATAACTTAATGATGGCTCAAAGACAACAGTCAATATCAAATCACATAAAGAGACAGACCATGATGGCTTCAGCAAGTGACCAAAACAAAGAACCAGGAAACCTCCTGGAGAAAGAGAATATCTTGGAATTATCAGAGGTAGAATTTAAAAGATTAGTATACAGAGCTTTTCAAGAGATCAGGATGGAGATCAGGCAGAATGCAGATTAAGCCAAGGAACATACAGACAAAGCAACAGAGTAATTTAGGAAGGTTACACAAGAGCAAAATGACAAATTTAACAGGCTGCAAGAATCCACAGAGATACAGCAAATAGAAATCCAAAAGATTAACAATAAAATTTCAGAATTAGACAACTCAATAGAAAGTCATAGGAGCAGACTTGAGGCAATGGAAGTTAGAATTAGTGAGATTGAAGATAAAACACTTGACACCAATTTATTTGAGGAAAAATCAGATAAAAGAATTTTTTAAAAAAGAAGAAACCCTAAGAATTATGTGGGACTCTATCAAGAAGAATAACCTACGAGTGACTGGAGTACCAGAACGGGGTTGGGGGGGTGGATAACAGAAAATATAGAGAGAATTGTTGAAGATTTCTTGGCAGAAAACTTCCCCAATATCACAAAAGACGAGAAGATATCTATCCAAGAAGTTCATTGGACCCCACACAGGCTAGATCCCAAAAAAAGTCACTAAGACATATTATAATCACACTTTCCAAAAACAAAGATAAAGAGAGAATTTTGAGAGCAACTAGGGATAAATGAAAAGCCATCTACAAAAGAGAGTGAATAAGACTAAGCTCTGAGTACTCAATAGAAACCATGGAGACAAAGAAGGCAATGGGATGACATATAGACAGCCTCCAAGGGAAAAAACTGCCAGCCAAGAATTACATATCCAGCAAACCCGTCTCCCAAATATGATGGCAAAATTAGGGCATTTCCAGATAAACAGAAGTTAAGGGAATTTGTAAAAAGCAAACCAAAATTACAAGAAATACTAAAAGGGGTCCTCCAGTTAGAGAATCAATAATATCAGACAACAACCCGAGACTAGAACACAGGACAGAACAACCAGGTATCAACTCAGATAGGGAAGTCACAAAAATAAGTCAAAGTTAAAACACTGAAAATAGGGAAACAGATGTTAATATGTAAAAGACAACAATGTTAAAACAAAGAAGGGGGACTAAATAATGTAGTCATAGAACTTTCACATGAAGAGGAAGTTAAGGTTATATCAGGAAATAAGAGATTGGTTGAAACTTAGAAAAATAGAGGTAAATTTTAAGGTAACCACAAAGGAAACTAACAATTCTACACATCAAAATAAAAAAGAAGAAAAACATAAACGCTTAGCAAATGCAAAATCAACAACAATGAAAAAGATGAAGAGAATACATAACGAAAAGCGACTCAGCACAGAAAATTAAGCAGAACAAAGAAACTGTCAACACACACACGCACACACACACACACTAAGATGTCAAAATGACAGTACTAAATTCCTACCTATCCATAATTACATGGGGAATGTAAATGGACTAAATGCATCAGTAAAGAGACAGTGGTAGAATGGATTAAAAAAAATACCATCTGTCTATATGCTGCCTAAAAGAGACACACCTTAGACTCAAACACACAAACTAAAACTCAAAGGATGGAGAAAAATACATCAAGCAAACAACAATCAAAAAGGAGTAGAAGTGGCAATACTAATCTCGACAGAATAGACTTTAAAGCAAAATTCATCACAAAGAATAAGGAAGGACACTATCTAATGATTAAAGAGCCAATACACCAGGGGGACATAACCACAACCACTCAACGACAGGGCTCCAGCATATATAAAACAAACTCTAACAGCAATGAAAAGAGAAATAGACAGCTCCACAATAATAGTAGGAGACTTCAACACACCACTTTAGGTGAAGGAGAGAACATCCAGAAATAAGCTCAATAAAGACACAGAAGATCTAAATGCCACAATCAACCAACCTGATCTCATAGACATATACAGAAAACTCCACCCAACAGCAGCCAAGCATACTTTCTTTTCCAACACACATGTAACATTCTCTAGAATAGACCACATATTCGGCCACAAAGCAAAACTTAACGGAATCCAAAACATTGAAATATTACAAAGCATCTCTTCTGACCATAAAGCCATAAAAGGAGAAATCAATAACAGAAAAAGTAAGGAAAAAAAAAATCAAATACATAGAAACTGAACAACACCTTGCTCAAAAACCACTGGGTTATAGAAGAAATTAAGGACAGAATAAATAAATTCATAGACTCAAATGAGAATGAAAACACATTCTACCAGAACCTTTGGGATACAGCAAAAGCAGTGCCCAGAGGTCAATTTATAGCAATAAATGCACCCATCAAAAAGAAGAAATGGCCAAAATCAAAACATTAACCCTACAACTCAAACAAATAGAAAGAGTGCAGCAAAAGAAGCCCTCAGGCACCAGAAAAAGGAAATAATAATAAAAATTAGAGCAGAAATTGAAACTAGAAAAACAACTGAAAGAGTTAACAAGACCAAAAGCTGGTTCTTTGAAAAGATCAACAAAATCAATAAACCATTTTCCAAACTGACAAAAGAAAAAAAGAGAGGAAGCAAATAAGAAATGAGTGAGTGATGTCACAACAGACCCAACTGAAATTAAAGAATCATAACAGAACACTATGAAAAATTGTACTCCAACAAATTTGAAAACCTAGAGGAAAAGGACAAATTTCTAGAAACACACTATCCACTTAAACTAACAAAAACCAAGGTAGAAAAACTAAACCTATAGCAAAGGAAGAAATTGAAGAGGTAATTAAAAAACTCTCAACAATAGCAACAGCTCTGGCATAAATGGAATACAAACCATAACTAGCACCAGAAGAGAAACGAGATAACAGGGAGTTCCTAAAAATCAAACACTTATACTCATCCAAAGACTTCACCAAAAGAGTAAGAAGACAACCTAAAGACCAGGAAAAAAGTTTTCGCTATGACATATCTGATTAGGGTTTAATCTCTAAAATCTACAAGATACTGCAAAACTTTAACAACAAAAAGACAAATTAGCCAGTTAAAAATGGGCAAAGGATATGAACAGACATTTCGCCAAAGAAGACATTCAGGCTGCTAACAGATACATGAGGAAATGCTCACGAACATTAGCCATTAAAACCCCGATTCTGACTCACAGTGACTCTACAGGACAGGATAGAACTGCCCCATGGGGTTTCCAAGGAGTGCCTGGTGGATTCAAACTGCTGACCTTTTGGTTAGCAGCCGTAGCTCTTAAGCACTAAGCCACCAGGGCCTCCCATTAGCCATTAGAGAAATACAAATCAAAACTACAATGAGATACCATCTCACTCCAACAAAGCTAGCACTAATCCAAAAAGCACAAAATAATAAATGTTGGAGAGGTTGTAGAGAGACTGGAACACGTATATACTGTTGGTGGGAATGTAAAATGGTACAGCCACTTCGGAAATCTATTTGGAGCTTCCTTTTTAAAAAGCTAGAAATAGAAGTACCATACTATCCAGCAATCCTACTTCTTGGAATATGTTCTAGAGAAATAAGAGCCATCACACAAATAGATACATGCACACCCATATTCTCTGCAGCACTGTTTACAATAGCAAAAACTGGAAGCAACCAAGGTGCCCATCAATGGATGAATGGTTAAATAAATCATGGTATATTCACACAATGGAATACTACGCATCGATAAAGAACAGTGACGAATCTGTGAAACATCTCACAACATGGAGGAATCTGGAAGGCATTAAGCTGAGTGAAATTAGTCAGTCACAAAAGGACAAATATCATATGAGACCACTATTATAAGGATTCAAGAAAAGGTCTAAACACAGAAGAAAACATTCTTTGATAGTTATGAGGGTGGGGTGGGAGTGAGAGGGGAATTTGTAGGCAAGAATTATCTTAAGTGAAGAGAAAGACAACACAGAGTACAGAGGAAGTCAGTACAACTGGACTAAACCAAAAGCTAAGAAGTTTCCTGAATACAATCAAACACTTTGAGGGTCAGAGTAGCAGGGCCAGGGGCCTGGGGACTGTGGTTTCTGGGGACATCCAGGTCAATTGGCATAAGTTTATTAAAAAAAAGTTCTGCATCCCACTTTGGTGAATGGCATCTGGTGTCTTAAAAACTAGCGTTCACCCATCTAAGATGCATCAATTGGTCCCAACCCACCTGGAGCAAAGGAGAATGAAGAACACCAAAGACATAAAGGAAATATGAGCCCAAGAGACAGAAAGGGCCACATAAACCAGAGACTCCATCATCCTGAAACCCGTGCGCAGCTACCACCAATGACTGTCCTGACGGAGAACAAAACAGAGAGCCCCTAATAGAGCAGGAGAAAAGTCGGGGGCAGAACTCAAATTCTAGTAAAAAGACCAGACTTGAAGGTCTGACTGAGGCTGGAGGAACCCCAGAAGACATGGCCCCAGGACTCTGTTAGCCCAGAACTAAAACCATTCCTGAAGCCAACTCTTCAGGCAAAAATTAGACTGACTATAAAACGATATTCGTGAAGAGTGTGCTTCTTAGTTCAAGCAGATCCACATACACGAGGCTAAATTGGGTGGCTCCTGTCTGGAGGTGGGATGAGAAGGCAGAAAGGGATAGGCACTGGTTGGAAGGACATAGCAAACCTGGGGTAGAAATGGGGAGTGTGCTGTCACATTATAGGGATAGCAACTTATGTCGCCTAACAATATGTGTATAAACTTTTGTAGAAGAAATTAACTTGAGCTGTAAACTTTCACCTAAAGCACACACACACACATACAAAAGCAGAAAAAAAAAAGAAACATGTCTGGTTGATTTGCAGTTGGAGAAATCAAGAAGTAATTGTTGCATCATCCAACTGGAAAGAAAAAGGTGTTTTCACAAAGCAGCTCACCTTTTAAGTGTCTCTCCAGACATAGCAGGTTGGAGTGAAAGACTCACTGATCATGTTTTAAACATTCAGCTATAGGACCACATACAACCTGTCCCTCATTGTGTTCCTGCCAAATCTCCCCGCGTGTGCAAACGCAGCCTGCGCACCTGAGGCCTGGCAACTGAGCTGTGGGAAAACTTGTATGTATCTAGCCTGAAACTGCCAAAGATTTCTACAGTGATGCTCACTCACACTCAGAAATAATGGGCCTTCCACGTGTTCATCACCAGCCTGTGACTGTCATCCAAATCTCTATATTTTCCTGACTACAGCCAGCACATTTAAACACTGGAAAGGTTCCCAAGGTTGCTATTTCTCAGAATTGATCAGTTCTCAATACGTAAGGCTTTAACATATGGGGAATGCCTGGCGCATAATAAGTGCTTAACAAGTACATCTCTTCTGCAAAAAGACATATAAATATAAAAATAGGGACTTCTTCCCCAAAATGAAATCTCTGCCACCCCAGCACAAAGGGCAGGGTCACTGAGAAATAAGTTAATGGCAGAGAGAGAGACAAATGCTGCTGTTCTGGTTGATACACAAGGCACACAGCTTATTAAATATTGAAACTCTTTAGGAACGTCGACTTACCACAGAGTGCTCAATCAGATGATTGGGGGTACATCAGTTCTACAAATCACGCTCAACCACACCCAAACTGCTCACCAGAAGCTGCCAAGGGCAGTACCCTGGGGACCAAGAGTGGCAACTGAGGACCACCAGCCACCAGGATGGCACTCTGGCTATTTTTTCTCATGTTGGTAATGGATTTATGCGATGCCACCCCACCACTCTCAACCAGCAGAAATGCACGCACAGGCCAGTGGGCCAGGCCGGCGCTCCAGTTTGCGGCTGGACCAGGCAGCCCGGCTAACAGGCCCATCTGGGGCTCCTATCTTTGACCTCGGCTTCATTAGCACAGTGCTTTTGCACCCTGAGCCAACGAGGCTGCTGAAATATAAATCACCTGCGTCTCCCAATTCCCCATTCCTCTGGCCGAGGAGCTAATGAACAGGGCAGTGGCCAAAGAGTGTGGGGAAAGAAGCAATAGATTTGGGGAAGCGACAAACTGGATAATCTACCTCTGGACAATGGCGAGGGGGGTCATGGCTCATACCATGCAACACACGCCCACTATCGGCCCCTCTGACCCATGCTGTCTGCATGTCCACCTGTCTGCGTGTCCACTCTGTCTGCGTGTCCAGGCTCTCAGTCTCTCCATCACTCCCACCCCTACCATACAACCCACAGTCACCCTCCTTACAGGCCCCAAGAACTGAAATAAAGATGGCGCCCCACCAAGCCCTGACACCCTTGTTGATTTAAAAAAGACAAAAATAAAGTACAGGTATGCTGAAATTAGAGGCCACTGGTGGTTGAGTGAGAGAATTCTCACCTTCCATGCAGGAGAGACCCAGGTTCCATTCCCAGCCAGGGCACCTCATGCACAGCCACACCCATCCCTCAGTGGAGGTGTGCCTGTTGCTGTGATGCTGAACAGGTTTCAGCAGAGCTTTCAGACTAAGAGGGACTAGGAAGAAAGGCCTAGCCATCTACTTCCTAAAATCAGCCAATGAAAACCCAGTGGATCACAACGGTCCAATCTACAACTGATCATGGGGATGGCACAGGACCAGGCAGCATTTTGTTCCATCGCGCATGGGGTCGCCACGAGTCAGGGGCAACTCGAGGGCAGCTAACAGCAACAACATGCTGAAATTAAAATTGCTTTGCTTCCAGATTTCCTCACTGTAAAGTAATGGACAAGCTCATTCCAGCTAGACTTTATTCGTGGGCCCCAGCTCTGCCAGTGCCCTGAGCCTGCGAAAGTCTGCACAGCTCACCCCAGCTCCTGCCACAGCAGACCCAGCTGACCATCCTGCAGCCCTCCCCTCTGTTCCCATTGCCCCTCTGCCTCATCCCTCCAACCCTGGGGCATCTGAGTACCCTCCCAAACCAGACAACCTACTCCCTTCTGAAGCCCTTATTAGTTTTGAACTTGTAACCTTGATCGCCCTTCTTGGAGTGGATATTTTC
Source organism: Elephas maximus indicus (assembly GCF_024166365.1). Classification (NCBI taxonomy): domain Eukaryota; kingdom Metazoa; phylum Chordata; class Mammalia; order Proboscidea; family Elephantidae; genus Elephas; species Elephas maximus. Next base: position 78,228,594 of record NC_064834.1, on the reverse strand, counting down.
AGCACGGTTGCATCCTCACTCTGTGATCCTCACCTACACAGTGATCAACAAGGCAAGGCCCAGGCTGGCATGGCAATCCCATTTTTCTTAGCAGCATCAAGCAATCATCATTTATCTTAAAAATTGGCACATTCCTCCAAATACATTCATGAGATGGTTGGGTGTCTACTTAAATGAGAGTCAGAATTTTTAAGAAAGCATCCCCACCTACTTCCTCACATTCTAAAGCTAATACGAAAACCAGATTGGGAGGGCGCGTTCCATAGAAGCAGAGATTTGGGGGCGGTAGACATTGAAATGCATGAGGTGAAATACATCCGAAAATATAAGCTCAAAACTTCATTCTGTAATGAAACAAACAACAAGCAGAGGGAGAAATTCTAATCACATACACAGAGATCAAGAACATATTGCATTTCTATGTAAAACAAACTGATTTCTCACCACTCGGAAAGAAATTAGAATTACTCATTCATAACGTCCTAGATGAGGTTTTGCTTCTAACATCCCACTAATCCCTACTTTCATCACAACTGGGAAGAAAGAAGGAGCCAAGCTCTTTACTTTGGGGACATAGGAGTTTCTCAGAGGGGAGGAAAGCAATGGCTTCAGCCTTTTTGTAAAGTGTGTCATCAATAATTTCAGACTGACACCGGCTCCCGGTTCCCATCAGGGAAGGAGTGGAGTTAAGGCTGCCTGCATTCCCGGGCACACCATCCCTGCTCCCCAAGTGTAAAAGCCCACGTGAACCAGTGACCAAAGGCATTAACCTCAAGACGCCAGAAGTTACCGTCTCGGCTTCAGCAGGCAGACATTTTCTCCAAGGTGTGGAAAACCTGAGATACTTCAGCTGAGGGCTAACGTTGTCATTGTTGTTGTTAGGTGCCATCGAGTCGGTTCCGACTCATAGCGACCCTACTACACACAACAGAAAGAAACACTGCCCCTTCCTGTGCCAGCCTCACAATTGTTGTTATGCTTGAGCCCACTGTTGCAGCCACTGTGTCAATACATCTCATTGAGGGTCTTCCTCCTTTTTGCTGACTATCTACTTTAACAAGCATGATGTCCTTCTCCAGGGACTGATCCCTCTTGGCATGTCCAAAGCATGTGAGATACAGTATCACCGTCATTGCTTCCAAGGAGCATCCTGGTTGTACTTCTTCCAAGACAGATTTGTTCGTTCTTTTGGCAGTCCATGGTATATTCAATATTCTTCGTCAACACCACAATTCAAAGGCGTCAATTCTTCTTCAGTGTTCTTTATTCATTGTTCAGCATTCACGTGCATATGAGGCAATAGAAAATACCATGGCTTGGGTCAGGCACACCTTAGTCCTCAGGGTGACATCTTCGCTTTTTAACACTTTAAAGAGATCTCTTGCAGCCAATTTGCCCAATGCAATGCATCTTTTGATTTCTTGACTGCTGCTTCCACAGGTGGTGATTACGGATCCAAGCAAAGTGAAATTCTTGATAACTTCAATCTTTTCTCCATTTATCATGATGTTGTTTATTGGTCCAGTTGTGAGGATTTTTGTTTTCTTTATGTTCAGGTGTAATCCTTACCAAAGGCTGTGGTCTTTGATATTCACTATTAGGTGCTTCAAGTCCTCTTTACTTTCAGCAAGTAAAGTGATGTCAGCATATTGCAGGTTGTTAATGAGTCTTCCTCTAATCCTGATGCCCTTTTCTTCTTCATATAGTCCAGCTTCTCAGATTATTTGCTCAACATACAGACTGAATAGGTACGGTGAAAGGATACAACCCTGACGCACACCTTTCCTGACTTTAAACCATACAGTAGCCCCTTGTTCTTTTCGAACGAGTGTCTCTGGGTCCATGTACAGATCCCTCATGAGCACAATTAGGTGTTCCAGAATTCCCATTCTCTACAATGTTATCCATAATTTGTTATGATCCACACAGTTGAATGCCTTAGCATAGTCAATAAACACTTTCTGGTGTTCTCTGCTTTCAGCCAGGATCCATCGGACATCAGCAATGATATCCCTGGTTCCATGTCCTCTTCTGAATCTGGCTTGAATTTCTGGCAGTTCCCTGTCAATATACTGCTTCAACTGCTTTTGAAAGATCTTTAGCAAAATTTTGCTTGCATGTGATATTAATGATATTGTTCGATAATTTCCACATTCGGTTGGATCGCCTTTCTTGGGAATAGGCATAAATATGGATTTCTTCTAGTCAGTTAGCCAGGTAGCTGTCTTCTAAATTTCTTGGCATAGATGAGTGAGCATGTCCAGTGCTGCATACGTTTGCTGAAACATCTCAATTGGTATTCCACCAGTTCCTGGAGCCTTGTTTTTCCAATGCCTTTTCAGTGCAGCTTGGACTCCTTCAGTACCATCGGTTCCTGATCATATGTTACCTCCTGAAATGGTTGAACATCGACCAATTCTTTTTGGTATAGTGACTCTGTGTATTCCTTCCATCTTCTTTTGATGCTTCCTGTGTCATTTAATATTTTCCCCCATAGAGTCCTTCAATATTGCAACTCGAGCCTTGAATTTTTTCTTCAGTTCTTTCAGCTTGAGAAATGCTGAGTATGTTTCTCTCTCTTGGTTATCTCTATCCGGGTCTTTGCACATGTCATCATAATACTTTGTCTTCTCTAGCTGCCCTTTCAAATCTTCTGTTCAGCTCTTTTCTTCATCATTTTTTCCTTCTGCTTTAGCTATTCGACGTTCAAGAGCAAGTTTCAGCGTCTCTACTGACATTAAGTCTCTTCTTTCTCTCCTGTCTTTTTAATGATCTCTTGCTTTCTTCATGTATGATGTCCTTGATGTCATTCCACAACTGGTCTGATCTTTGGTCATTAGCGTTCAATACGTCAAGTCTATTCTTGAGATGGTCTCTAAATTCAGGTGGGATATACCAAAGTCGTACTTTGACAATTGTGGACTTGTTCTAATTTTCTTCAGTTGCAGCTGAAACCCTGGTGGTGTAGTGGTTAAGACCTACGCCTGCTAACCAAAAGGTAGGCAGTTTGAATCCACCAGGCGCTCCTTGGAAACTCTATGGGGCAGTTCTACTCTGTCCTATAGGGTTACTATGAGTCAGAATCAACTTGATGGCAATGGATTTGGTTTGGTTTTGAGGGCTCGTTGCTCAGAATAAAATAGCATCATGTTCAAATGGTTAGGTAAACCCATGGCCAGTGTGTGTGGCCAGCAGTCACAAGGGCAATCATCCCTATTGTCCACGGAGAATACCAGGAATGTCCCTGCTCCCAGCCATCCCACCAGGTGAGAAGAGGAGACATCACTCACCTGTGCAGAGAAAACATTGCCCACAGACCTAAGATTCTGGAAATACTGGTAAACTGTGTGTTGCCCAGAATTTCTGATTATTTCTCTTAAACTCCTGATTCAAGTTTAAATCAGCAGACACTGTGTGCCCAGGTATGTGTGTATGTGTGCGTGGGCATGTGTGCTGGTTGATGGCAGCTCTAACTGGCCTGGTGGTCTTTGCCTGGACTCCCTCTGACTGGAATTATCTAGCCTTTCCAGGATGAGAGCATGGGCAGTTCTGACAGAAGGTGGCTTCCTCCTCAGCTCTCGGCTTCTTTTAAAATCTCCTCTAAAATCCAACTGGCAAGGCAAGTTCCTCCCATTCCTTGGGTAAAATTCATGGGGTAGTTTTAAAGCTAGGATTGCCTCTCGTTCAGTTACAAAGCCTGGTTTCCTGAAATGGGAAGCAAGATTGAAAATCCCCACTTGCTGTGTTTGCTTGCTCTCTGTAGGTCCCGTGAAGAAGCGAGACACAAACTGTATTTTATAATGCTAGGTCCAAGAACTGGTTTTTTTTTTTTTTTTCAAATGCAAACCCAGGCCCTGCTTAAAATGTTTTTATGGTTTTCCCAAATTCCTTCACCAATCTCCATCAACGCTTAGTGAATAGTGTATGTAGACAAATCACTAGGATTCTGGTTGACTAGGCTTTAAGGACTGAACTGAATCACCCAAAAAGATATGTTGAATTCCTAACCCCTGGTGCTGGTGAACATGATCTTCTTTGGAAATAGGGTCTTTGATGATGTTATCCATTAACATGAGGTCACTACCAAGTAGGGTGGCTCCTAATCCCACCTGACTGGTGTCTTATACATGGAGAGAACAGACACTGAGTCAGATGGAAGAAGAATGGCCTGTGACTACAGGGGGAGATGCAAGCCATCGAACACCAAGGATTGCCAGAAGCCACCGGAAACTAGGAGAGAGGCATGAAGCAGTTCCTCACTCAGACCCCTCAGGAGGAATCAACATGGCTAACACCCTGATTTGGACTTCTTGCTTTCAGAACTGTGATTGAATAGTTCTCTGTTCTTTAAAACCTCCCACTTGGTGGCATTTTGTTACAGAAGCCCCAAGAAACTGAGACAGTAGGTCTGGGGTAGCCAGAGATCTGGTGTGTCCTACCACCTCTCAGGTAATGTGGGTCTGCTGGCCCTAAGCCACATACGGAGGAGAGGGGAGCCCCAAGGCCCAGCCTGCCTGCCCCTCAGGCCCATCTTCCCTTTGAACATTGGCTCCATGTAGAGGGAACTTCCTTCCAGTCTTTGAACAAGCTACCCCTTGTCATGGCTACGGCTTGGCACACAATGTTTACTCTGCCCTCTGTGCTTGTGTGGGGGCCCCTCTCCTGTGCTCTCATGGCCTGAACTTCTACACAGAAACCATTGGTGATTAGTCTGTCCATGAGGGCAGAGCTCAGTGCCAGGCACATTATAGGTCTCAGCAAATATCTTTTGGATGTTGAAAAAAGAATGAAAGCTGTCATGACAACACGTAACTATTTCTTGAATAAATGAATGCGCTTTGCACAACTTGCATAACTCGGAGAGGAAACTATTGAAGAAAATGAAAGCTCTGCCATGAATCATGTTATTAAAGTCTGATTGCATTTGGTATCTCTGGGCTTTGGTCAAACTGGGGGAAATGGCCAGATTGTGAATTTCCAGTTTCCAAAACAATATGCATTATTCTTTCAGCCTTATTTGTTGTGGTATTTTTCAAATTACAATAAATTTTCTTTCTTCTGAATATTCAGATGCTTCAAAAGGTACCCAACGGATGCAATTAGCCCCTGGGGAAATATGCTATTATGTGCACATATCATGTTTTGCATAGGCTTTCCATCATCTACATAATTTATGTGCTTCTGCATAATTTTGGCTCTTTTTATGTTTTCTACGTGTTTGTGAGATAATCTAGAAGTCAGTTTCCTACCTTCAGAAACACAGACAGAGTTGTTCCTTCACCCAAACTGCTTTACTTCCCAGGAAGCCCCTCACGGAAGCCCCCGGAGACTGTCGGCTCTCACAGGCACCGCACATCAAGGCGTGAAGAGAGGAGTAGGTTCAGGGAGCTTTCAGAAGTGAAACAGAACCTTGTCCATTTCCATACTCTTCTGGGGATTCACAAGGGTCTCTGATGAACGGCACAAGCATTTTAAAGCTCTTTAAACTGTTTATAATCCTCACTTTGGTTTTGAATCAGAAAAATAATGCCAAAATTAATGGCTTTTTAAAGCTTCTGATGTGAGCTGGTTGCATACAAATTTCCCTAAAACTGAGAAAGTCCATCACCTAGGGATCAGGTAAGTTGTATATCACTCTGGTTGGACTTTCATTGATTTTTCTCTCTAAACAGCCCTTTCTATTTCCCACATTTTTAATTCTCGGCTCTCTTGTGCTTTTGTTAGGAATCAAATCTCTCTAAGATGCCTTAACATTATGGGATGCCTCAACATTATGCACTAGCTCTCCCCACCTGGGCCGCACAGATGTAGATTTGTGTGGACTTTGTCAGCAGGTTGGCCCTCCAGTCAGCCTTGCCAAAATCCTGAACTTGCCAAAAATATATCTCAGCCTCCTTCTTCATGAAGAAATAGTGATAGAAATTTAACAGAGTAAATGATGCCCTTCTAGGCAAAAAGTAGAGAGAAGGCATATCCCAGACATTTTTAAAGGTAAAAACTTTAAAAATTACTCTACCACCTGCCTCGTTGTTATAAGTGAAGAAAATGAGACCAAGCGCTGTGGAGTGTCAGAGCTTGGACTCATCCCTACACCTGCTGACTTGCAATCTAGAGCCATTGGGTAAAAGGCTGAGGAAGGGTGGGCTTCATTTATCCATGCACCTTGGAGAAAGCACTCAGCCAAGGAAGAAAGTGCTGCTGCATGGAAGAGAACAAACCTAACTGACCACTGGGGTACAGACCTCTGCCACCGTGGTGCCATGAACATTACACATCAGCTCATTGCTCCCCAAACTACATCATGAGGCCATCTGAGCAACATGGCATAACTGGAGAGGCCGCCCAGGCTACCTGGCCCCTGACAATATTAACCTGCACTATCCCCACCCCGTCCATCCACATAATCATTGCAAAACACAGCTAATGGCAATGTTTAAAAACACAGCTGGCCACCATGGCCACTCGGACTTGAAGTCTTGTCCGTTCTACCCTGAGCAGCTTATGCCCTGGGCAATCTCTGCCCTCCCCTCCTGTCCCTACTTGCCATCTCCGCTGACGTCCCCTTCCTCACTTGATTTAAGACAACTCCAGGCAGGGGAGGGAGCTGGTAGGTATGTGTTTCTCGTTGTTTCTGTCAGTTGCCATTGAGTCAATTCCAACTCACGGAGACCCCGCGTGCGCAGAATAGAACTCCTCCATAGGGTTTTCAAGGCTGTGACCTTTTGGAAGCAGATTGACAGGTGTTGCTTCTGAGGTACCTCTGGGTAGACTTGAACCACCGTCCTTTTGGCTAGTAGTCGAGCACTTAACTGTGCCACCCACAGGTCCTACGTATTTCTCACAAATCAAAGTGATTATGAGGGACATGTTTGGGGAGCACTGAGACTTTAGAAGTCTTCAAAGACCAAAACCCAAAACAACCCTCCCTGACCCCATTGTGTCAAATGATGTCTGCCTTGAAGAGAGACACCCCTAATGTGGTTTCAATCAAATGCATCATCCCCTTCCCCAGGTTTATCCTGGAGCTCTGGGTATAAAGCCTGCAATCACGGGCACAAGGAGTACCAGGAACAGCGTGGTTCAGTGGATAAACATTAGGACTACAATTTTCCAAACATTCTTAGCAAACAAAAAGAACTGCTATGAATACCCACATCCTGCAAGCGGTGATCGTTGGTGAAAAGGAATGTTGATTCAAAATGTGTAATTTGCAAAGCATGAACATGAACATCTGCAAGGGCCAGGGGAAGCCTCACTGGACTGCCAAATGTAAAGCTTCTAAGTGAAAAATATATCCTCCTTGTCCCAGAGCAACACGTTGCCAAAAGACAGCAAGGGAGGAAAAAAAAACCACCACTTGCATTGGTATTGTTAGTGTCGTGCATGTGACATTCATGCCAGAAACAAGAGCTGATGGTGCGAGAAACCCTACCTTTAGGACAGTAGAACAGGGGTCCTCGTTTGATAAAGCTCCTTGCAGAACTAGCACGATGTGTTGGTTGACGTGAATGCAGTTTCCACCGGGATCCCTCCACGTGGTGCCCACCACCGCTGTTCCACCCCTCCTTACCCTTCCAGGTGGCACCGTTCAACTTCTCATCTCTCCCCTGGTCCCCCCTCACTCTTCTGCCTCTTCTGGTTATCCTGCCTCTTTTCTTGGCCCTCCCAGCATGAGACCCTCACTCTGCTAGAGGATCTTTCTCATATAAATCACAGAATATTTAAGACCCTTTCTGGTGCTGATACCTGTATCGCTGCCCTCCTTTAACAAATGAGCAAATTGAGACCCAGGGAGAAGAGACCCAGCCAAGATTATAAAGCTGGCTGTGGAACTGGTCTCCCAACCTCCAGCCAGAGTTAGTTCTGCCATAATTAGTTCTAGTTAGGACTCTTTCAAGCAGTGGATTACTGTCTTTTGGGGACAATGCAGAAGGAGGGTACATGCCCCTAAGCTTTAAAAAAAAAAAAAAAGCAAAGCTTTTCAGGAAAACGATGACTTCAGCACAGGCGTCTACCTGCTTATCTCACGAAGCCAAAAAAAAAAAAAGCACGTTGCCATCGAGTCGGCCCCAACCCTTGGTGACCCCTTCTGTTAAACACTAGAACTGAGCTCTATAAGGTTTTCATGGCTGTAATCCTTAAGGAGGAAACCCTGGTGGGCGAGTGGTTAAGTGCTACAGCTGCTAACCAAAGGGTCAGCAGTTCGAATCCACCAGGCGCTCCTTGGAAACTCTATGGGGCAGTTCTACTCTGTCCTATAGGGTCGCTATGAGTCAGAATTGACTCAATGGCAGTGGATTTGGGTTTGGTAATCCTTAAGGAAGCAGATCACCAAGGCTTTATTTCACGGTGTCCCTGGATGAGTTCAAGCTACCAACTTTCTGGTTAGCAGCTGAGAACAAACTGCTTGCGCCACCCAGGGAACCCTGGCTAATCTCTGCCCCTCCCCTTACCCCTACCTGCCATCTCCTCTAACCCTCTCTTCCTCACTTGACTTGAGAAGATTTCAGGCAGGGAAGGGAGCTGGTGGGTTTGTGTTTCTCATTGTTGTTAGTTGCGGGAGGGGAAGGCAGAGATTGGCCTGGGTGCTGAATGGGCTCAGTGCACCAGGCCCACAGAAAGGACAAAAGGAAACTAAACCTAGTGAAGAAAATGTGTGTGCGTAACCCTCCAATGCCCCTGCACTGGCCTGGTGTAGGCTAAAGCTGGGTGACATGGAGCACGCACAGGGAACATTCCATGATCCATTCCCCATCCCTGGGATCAACATTTTGAAAACACTCTCCACTCAAAGTACCTGAGGTTCATTCAACAGCTTCACTAGACAAAAGTCCACCATCGGACAGTGCTCCTACCTGAAGCTACAGGAAGAACCTAAGTCGCTCAAAGTTACAACTGAAGGATTGTGTTTACACCAGGGAACCTTGTTCCAGGAGCAGGGGGGACAGCAGAGCAGAGCTGGGTAGCAAAGGCTGTGGGATGGCAGCTGCTGACCTGACTAAAGAATCAAATGGTGTAATTAGTCATTCCACCACTCATCTGTTGTTGTTGTTAGGTGCTATTAAATCAGTTCCAACTCAGAGCGACCTTGTGTACAACAGAAGGAAACACTGCCCGGTCCTGCGCCATCCTCATGATCCTTGTTATGCTTGGGCCCATAGTTGGGCCACTGTGTCAATCCATCTCATTGAGGGTCTTCTTCTATGTTCAAGAGCAAATTTCAGAGTCACTTCTGACATCCATTTTGGTCTTTTCTTTTTTCCTGTCTTTGTAATGACCTCTTACTTTCTTCATGTATGATGCCCTTGATGCCATTCCACAACTCGTCTGGTCTTCAGTCATTAGTGTTCAATGTGCCATATCTATTCTTGAGACAGTCTCTCTAAATTCAGGTAGGATACTCAAGGTCGTACTTTGGCTCTCATGGACTTGCTCTGAGTTTCTTCAGTCTCCACTTGAACTTGCATATGAGTAATTGATAGTCTGTCCCACAGTCGGCCCCTAGCCTTGTTCTGACTGATGATATTGAGTTTTTCCATCGTCTTTTTCCACAGATGTAGTCAATTTAAGCCCTGTGTATTCCATCTGGCAAGGTCCATGTGCATAGCTGCCATTTATGGTGTTGAAAAAAGGTATTTGCAATGAAGAAGTCATTGGTCTTGCAAAATTCCACCATGCCTTATCCAGCATCATTTCTATCACCAAGGTCATATTCTCCAACTACTGACCCTTCTTCTGTGTTTCCAACTTTCACATTCCAATCACCAGTAATTATCAATGCATCCTGATTGTATGTTCAATCAATTTCAGACTGCAGAAGTTGGTAGAAATCTTCAGTTTCTTCATCTTTGGCCTTAGTGGTGGGTATGTTAATTTGAATAGCAGTCATATTAACTCATCTTCCTTGTAGGAGTATGGATATTATCCTATCACTGACAGCATCGTACTTCAAGATAGATCTTGAAATGTTCTTTCTGACAATGATTGCAACGTCATTTCTCTTCAATTTGTCATTCATGGCATAGATGACCATATGATTGTCCGATTCAAAATGGCCAATGCCAGTCCATTTCAGCTCACTAATGTCTAGGATATGAATGTTTATGTGTTCCATTTAATTTTTAAGATTTCCAATTTTCCTAGATTCATATTTTGTACATTCCATGTTCTGATTATTAATGGATGCTTGCAGCTGTTTCTTCTCATTTTGAGTCGAGCCACATCAGCAAATGAAGGTCCCAAAAGTTTGACCCCATCCGCATCATTAAGGTTGACACTACTTTGAGGAGGCAGCTCTTCCCCAGTTGTATTTTGAGTGTCTCATCTTCTGGCACTATACTAGACAATGTTCCACTGCTATTCATAAGGTTTTCACTAGCTAAGTGTTTTCAGAAACAGACTGTCAAGTCCTTCTTCCTAGTCTGCCTTAGTCTGGAAGCTCAGCTGAAACCTGTCCACCACGGGTGACCCTGCTGGTACTTGAGTACCGGTGGCATAGCTTCCACCATCACAGCAACTTGCAAGCCTTTACAGTATGACGAACTGACAGATGCATAAGGGACCACTCATCTGTCAGTGAATATACCATGGACTGCCAGAAGAAAGAACAAATCTGTCTTGAAAGAAGTACAGCCAGAATGCTCCATAGAAGTGAGGATGGTGAGACTTCATCTCATGTACTTTGGACATGTTACCAGGAGGGACCAGTACCTGGAGAAGGACATCATGCTTGGTAAAGTAGAGGGTCAGTAAAAAAAGAGGAAACCCTCAAGGAGAAGGATTGGCATAGTGACTATAACAATGAGTTTAAGCATAACAACAATTGTGAGGATGGCGCAGGACCAGGCAGTGTTTCGTTCTGTTGTACATAGGGTCACTATGAGTCAGAACCGACCAGACGGCACCTAACAACAACAGTTAGTCATTGTTATGTGTTTCTTCTTACCGTAATAGGAGCTCCATGCAGGCAGGAGCCACACTGCCGTATTTACAAGTCCAGCACCTAGAGGAGCTGAAGAAGGAAGTCAAGGGGACCCCAGCCACTTCCAGACAAATTCATTCTGCTCTCCAGCTCTGAGCAAGCTACAGCGCCTCTCCAGCCTCCCTGGCCCCTGTACTTCTCCTTCCCTTCCACCCATTACCAAAGTCCAAGCAGGGTGTTCCTACTTTTCCTACCTCAGACCTTGAAGTTCACCCTATTGCTCACCTCCAGGAGGTGCCCCTCACATCACAGGACACAGACTGCACTGCTGTGCACAATGACCTGAGTGACTTGAAGCAGTCAATCACGAGAGCGTCCCCATTCTTAAAAATATCCGGGCACAATAATTTAAGCCGTCATACCGTCAACTTTCCCAGAGTGATTTTCTCAGCAGGGTCTTCAACACATCAAGCTGTATGTATGTGGTTTTGGCCTTCCCTCCAGTGGCCTCTCATGATGGGCTCTCCTAAAGGCAAACACATAATTTAAATGCTTTCAGTTAGACATTCTCCCTTCATTATCTTTGTTTCTTCAATACGAAATGCAGAGTTTGTAGAAGGAAAGATACCAGGCTTGTCCCGACACCAGGGAACATGGGGGACAGGAACATGAAACGCTCTCCACCTGGGGCTCCTGATGGAACAGAACAGTGAGGGTCCCAAGGAGGCTGCCAGGGCATCAAGTGAGCACCGAGGCCAGAGACCAGCCCAACTCCTTGCCTTCGCCCGCCTCTCCGTCTTCCAAGGGGCTGGACAGTCAGGGTTCCGTCTCCCTTCCAGAAAGCATACTCTCTTTGCAAACAGGACCAGTTCCCTAGACCTCAAAGTTACGTGGAAATCTGTGTAGGTCCCATCGGGCCATAGTATGGGTGGGCTACCAGGGACAGCCCATCTCCCCAGCTTCTGCCATGCCTGGGAGAACATCCAGGGGCCACGCCACCAGGGACCAGCCTAGGAAATGCCCCAGTGCAGAGCCCTTAGCCAAGCCCTGCGTGAACCACACAAACTGGTAAAATGTAAAGAATGAAATAATGTGTGGAGCACAGGAGGGAATACCTGGTGCTTCTCTTATCTTTTATTTATCATAATTAATATGTTTAACTCATGCAACATGCAGATGCAGGAAACAAATAGCTGAGAAAATAATGAGTATGTTTTATTAAAAAGTTCAGATGAAGCTGACAACATCAGAGGGTTACTTAATCACTACGGTATCTGGTTACATAAAAGCAGGTAGACAGATGCTTCAAATTTAGTTTTTAAATATCTGGCAAAATATCTAGTCACTATCAAACTTCTCTCTCCCCGTCTTCCTGGGGCAATCTCAGCAGCATTTATTATATAGTCTATCTGATCTGAAGGATGTTGAACCAACAATCAACTCACACGGTTCTTTTCACATAGGCTGAATCACAAATGCTGTCATCTCTATAAATCTGACATCATTAGAATTGGGTACAATGAAATTTATGGTTTGAAATAATATTTCTCATGATAGCTTCCAAGGCCAGGGATTTGCAGGGTTTAGCATATTCTGGGGAGATTTTTAAGTTACTTGAGAATTTTTTTATTCTATTGTCCCTTGGTTAAAAATCTACAAAATTATTTTTGTTATAAAGACCAAACCTCTCTCTTATCGTAATAACTTCCCATCAAAAACCATTTCCATGGAACAAGACTTCTGTTTCTCTTATGGGCCTGTGGAGTCCCCAGAGGGTTTCAAACACACTTTGGGGATTTCTCCATGGCCCTTTTTTTCTGTGGAAACACTATTGGATTCCGAAGCCACAACTTAAACTTACGCACTTTTAATCAACAGGCCCCTCACTCAAGTGAAATACTTATGTACCTGTTTGTTTGGTTTGTTTTTTCTTAAGAAAAAAGAGAGAACATTTCCAGAAGTAAAAAAGCTTACAGTGGGTATTTAGTTTTTTTAAAAAAATGACATAACTTGGCATGCATGTCTTAGGATCTGTGGTGGCTGGACTCCAAGATGGCCCATGACCCCACCTCCTGGTGTCCCTGCCATTGCAGCCCTGGGCGTGCCGATACCCCAGTGTGACCAGCCAGGAACACTGCACTCTGCCTGAGGGTCTCCACATCCTGCCCACCCTGGTGAACGGTCCCTTTGTTAAACTATTCTCACACCGCCCAGACCGATTGTGCCTTTGCTTCCCACCAGCCCCTGACTGACACAGGGACCATGCTGGCCTGGGCTCAGGATGTGCTTCTGGGAGATAGCTTGGGTTCCTCAGTGCTGCTCCAGAAAGGGCAGACACTTCCCGGAGGAATCCGGTTGCTGCTGGGAGCTCTGCCTGCTGCGATGCTCTCTCCCCAGGCACCACCCAGCATGGCTGCTGCTGCTGGGGCTTCTCCATCTCCTCGAGAAGAGTTACAGGGCACTTCCATCAGCACGGGGCGACTGCCAGCACGGCCGTGTGCCCTACATGTGGCCGTCAGCCCTCTGCCTCCTCCCATTCACCATAAAGAGCACTGTTTACATCTCCCAGATTATTAAAGAGTTGTTTCACTCATTATGATCTGCCAAGGCATACTAACATTAACTCCAGCAGATCCCAGGAAAGGTGATCTTAAAGAAGAGCTTGTGCAATAATTAAACATGGTATTGAGAACATCGTTAAAGTCAATGACCCAGTCCATTAGCAGTTTAAACACATTTTAACTGAATGTGATTATATTCAGTGAAATTCTGAAGATGTCAGACAAGTGAGAACATACATAAAATCAGGAAGTGTTATCACTCTTACAGTCTCTACTGTAGCCAGATAGACGGTCCATGTCATGACTCCAGGGGCAAGCCACGAGCAGCAAGTTCCCAAGCTTGGTTGCTCCCCAACACCTACAACAAATAAGTGAAAACAAACCCAAGTAGACTCAACAAATACAGTAAGCCCTGTTGCTCTAGGAAGACACCTATGCTCTGAAGCACTGGACAGAAGGCCAAGTTTGGATTCCCAGCTAGGATGGCAATGGATTTGTACTTGATGGGAGTGGGTGAATGCTAGTGTGGATTTTTTCAGAAGCTAGACTGACTCTGGTGTGGACCATGGGAAATGGCCAAAGTCACCATTGATGAAGTGGGGTGTGACACCGTGGCTTCTGGGAAAACTGCCCCAGCCCTGAACCCCGGAATTGGCAGGGATGGTCAACACAGGCAAAGAAGTGCTGCTCTGGGACTTGCTCAGACCATGGTGAGTCACTCCAGGTGGCGAGGAGGGCTTCCATTCTCAGTGGATGAGTTTGCCCTTGAGAACCGATAAGTCCTTCCTGTGGAGCATGACATTCAGGAGCGAGGACACGGTTTGGCTTCCAGGGAACAGCGCTCATCTTAATCTTGGCAACATTCCCCCATGGTCCTATGTCCCATTCCCAGGAATGCGGGTGGCACACTGGTTAAGTGCTTGGTTGCTAAATGGAAGATCAGTGATTCAAACCCACTCGACACTCTGTAGGAGAAAGATGTAACAGCCTGCTTCCATAAAGATTACCACCTTGGAAACCCTACAGGGCAGTTCTACTCAGTCCTGTAGAGTAGCTGTGAGTCAGAATCGACTCGATATCAATAGATGTCCTCAGGAGTGAGGGTCCAGTTCCCTATTCCCTAGACAAGCAGGGAAGGAAGCAGCCAGGTCCAAAAGAGCCTGTGTAATTAAGCCCTCACAATCCAAGTGTTTCCAGATTCTAAAGCACTTTCAAAGGCTCAAAGCACTCTGCCCTTCCACTGGTCACTCCCCAACTACATTCCCAGCTTCCCTTTCACTAAGGTATGGCCACATGACAATGTGACCACATTCTCTCCCATGGAACGTGGGTAGATGTGTTGTGAGCATCATCTGGGTTTGGCTCATAAGTATGTGCTCCTCTGTGCCAGGATCTTCCCGTTAACTGGGACACCAGTGCCCAACCTTGGAGCAGCCACACACAGGAAGTCACACTCTAACCAGGACATTCTCTAAAGACTGTTACATATGTTGTTGTTGTTAGGTGCCATCAAATGGGTTCCTACTCACAGCAACCCCATGTATAACAGAACGAAACACTGCCCAGTCCTGTGCCATCCTCACAATAGTAGGTATGTTTGAGCCAGGGCGATTACCCAGTTAGCAAAGTAAACATGGGATTTCTTGTGCTCACTTACTAATCTGTAGTGAACATCATGTGGTTAAAAACATGTGAAGTTGTTCACTACAGATTAGTAAGTAAGCACAGATAAGCCCGTGCTTACTTTGGTAACTGGTAATGCGTCCCTGTCAAGGATTATAAATTTGAAAAGAGGCTTTGATTCTGTAGGAAGGTGTTATAGGGTTGGGAGAGAGACAGATGCCAGCCATACCAGCAGCAGAATCTTTGAAGTGGTGAAAAAATGTGAACTTGTTCACTACAGACGATCTGGTAAGCAAGGTGCTTACCTTGCCTATTGGATAGTTTGCCCATTTGAGCCCATTGTTGCAGCTGCTGCATCAATCCATCTCATTGAGGGTCTTCCTCTTTTTCGCTAACCGTCTACTCTACCAAGCATGATGTCCTTCTCCAGGGACTGGACCCTCCTGATAACATGTCCAAAGTACGTGAGACAAAGTCTCGCCATCCTTGCTTCTAAGGAACATTCTGGCTGTACTTCTTAGATAATTCAAAAATGGCTACAGCCATACATCAACTGTTACATGAACAAGAAATAAACTTCTGTCACCATGAGCTACTGAAAAGTTGGCTCTTCGTTACTCCAGACCAGGCCACTGTAACTAGCACAGCTTCTTTCAATCAAGGACGAGATTAACAAGCTCAAATTGCTGATTAAATGCATCACTGGGCAGGGGCAGTTCAAAGGCCTCCATCCCTGCTGCCTGCCCTCAGCACCCGATCTCAGAAGTCACACTGACTGTTGGGTCAAGCCCCGAGAACCCATTAGAGCCCCACAGGGCTGAGGACAAAAGGACTTACAAGGGCCAGTCCTAACCCTGGAGGAGATTCAGTTCACCGTGCATTGTGGTTTGGGACGTCATTTTTTCCTGCCCAATGTAAGCTCTGTCTTTAATTTTTTTATGCATCTTCTCAGCTTACAGCACCCCAAAGGCACTCACCAATGCTGCTGCAGTCAAAGACATCCTGTGAAATGATACATCAATCCTTCCTCAAGAGATTCCCTGGAACCCAACATACCTAGCAGGGCAAGCCTCCTCCCTGAGCCCAGATAGTGATGCTTCTCACGAGGCTAGGAGCTGAGCCCCCACCCCGGGACTGGCATGAGCTGTGAGTGCTGGTGGAATGCTGCCTGCATTCTGGACACCTGGGGAGATGGCACTCACCTACACTCTGGACGTGGCCTTGGCCGCCTGACTTGCTTTGGCCAATGACACGTGGGTGGGAGTGGTATGTGTGTGCCTCCAGGAGGCAGCCGACAAGAGTCAGAGTAGTATTCGGCTCCTTACCTTTCCCAGCCCAGGACCAGTAGGAGGGGTGCCATCAGCCCAGGTCCCTGTGTGCAGCAGAGTTCCCCCCAACCCTCACCAGACCTCATCCTGAGAGGGAGAAATAACCTTTGCATTTCAAGCGACTGAGACTTGGGGGCAAGCTATTACTACAGCCTCCTGGGCGGTGCAAATGATGAAGGCACTCGGCTGCTAACCGAAAGGTTGAAGGTTTGAGTCCACCCAGAAGCACCTTGGAAGAAAGGCCTGGAGATGTACTTCTGAAAAATCAGCCATTGAAACCCCTTTAGAGCACAGTTCTACTCAAGACACACGTGCAGTCACCATGTGCTAGAGTCCACTTGATGACGACTGGTTTGCTCTGGGGAATTTTTGTCACTGCTGCACAGTGTAGCCCATCCAGCCTCAATTCCTACCTTCAGTACTTGCTTACTCAGCTCCCCAACTCTGACCCAGCCAAGTAGACTTGATTCTCTCCCTCATTTCTCCCCAGAAGGGAGCACAGGTTACAAAGTGGTTAAATACTCGGCTGCTAAATAAAATGTCGGTGGTTCGAACCCACCAGCCGCTCCTCAAGAGAAAGATGTGACAGTTTGCTTCCTTCAAGATTACAGCCTTGGAAACCCTATGGGGCAGTTCTACTCTGTTCTATGGGGTCACTAGGAGCAGGAATCGACTCAAGGGCAATGGATTTTTTTGTTTTTCTCTTTCCAGAATGTCTGGTATATAGATTTATGAATTGTGCACTAGGTGTTTGTTTGTATGTCTCTCTCATTTTATCCCTGGGACCTTGCACGAGGCTGGGGATGCAACAGCCACTTGCTGAATCAGTCTGAATTCCCAAACAAGGTGGGCCCTTGGCAAGACCACCTGTTAACACACGTTCGAGATGGGTTGTATGCTCCATGGCAGAAGCCTCAGGACATTT
This sequence comes from Elephas maximus indicus, assembly GCF_024166365.1. Taxonomy (NCBI): domain Eukaryota; kingdom Metazoa; phylum Chordata; class Mammalia; order Proboscidea; family Elephantidae; genus Elephas; species Elephas maximus. Next base: position 78,211,236 of record NC_064834.1, on the reverse strand, counting down.
GACTCCTAGAATTCAGTGTCAGGGAGTGCAGGGCTCAAGTCACAGGTTGTCAGTGCCCTGTGTTGCCCTGAGCACCAGGGAAAGGGCTGAGTGCCCAGAGTGAAGGGATGGAAACAGTGAGAAGGTTGCTCTGGAATGCTGGGTGATGAGCTTGGGCAATCACATGTCCTCTGCGAGCCAGCTGCAGCTGCACCTGCAGGCGGGCTCCTAGGCCTGTCTCAGCCCTGGGCAGTGTGCTGCATGCGTGTGACATTATTCTCTGTGACAGAGACACGGAGGGAGGAGGTGTGTCTCCCACACAGGAGCCTGAGTGTGTGGGAAAGGTTACGGGCAGCTTCAATTATCAGCCTAGGATGCCGAAGAAACCGCAGGCTTTGTCCTCGGAAAACAGAGGTCGAGATGCCGAAGTCACATCCACGCAGGATCTGGCTTCCCCAGATCTGGCAAAATACAACACACAGCCGGCTTGATCGCAGATCCATTTGTTCACCCACATGAAAGCCTAGTAACGTTCTGGCTCAGACTTGGCCACAGGCACAACCTGGTCAGCTCCAGGCCAGATGGAGAGGTGGGCAGCTGCGTGCTTTGGTGCACAGCCGACAGGCGAGTTCCACAGCGCACAGGTCCCAGCCCCCACACTCCTGCCCTGGTCAGCGGACAGCCACAGGTCAGAGGGCCAAGCCCGTGGAGTAGCAAGTCCCCAGTCCACTCAGTGTCACTGTCGGGGTGATGTGTCACAAGTGATTGCTTGCTAACAGTAATCTGCCAGGTGAAACTGTATTGTCTTAACAATTAGCAACAGGTTAGTGAGGGCACTGCCTTTGCTTGGGAAAACAAACTAAGTCCCGCGGCGGGGGAAGGGGAGACTCCAAGGGAATGGGTCAGGGGGCTCTGAGGAGAATAAGGGGAGAGAGATGGAGATGAGAAAGAGGGTGCAGAATGGAGACAGCTAGGAGCAGGGCAGCCACAGGATCAAAACTGAAATCATTCAGAGAAGGCGGAAGCCGGAACTGGGTTGAGGTAGCCACAGAGCTGAAGCTCCGAGCCCCAGCTGGGATTGTAGAGTTTAGGGTTTAGGCTTCCATGGGCGTGGAATGGAATGGAGGTGTGTTTGGGCCAGTGCTGTTTATATTCCAAAGGCTGATATTAGATTACAATAGCAGTTAGAACACAATTTACCGTTTCCCTCCACTCCTCTGCCAGCTCACATGTGGCTTGCTTATTGCTATGATGCGGGAAGCTATGCCATTGGTATTTCAAATACCAGCAGGGTCACCCACGGAGGACAGGTTTCAGTGGAGCTTCCAGACTAAGACAGACTACACATACATGTCTGGAGGTCACAGTGCACATAGCTTAATATCCCACCTTTCTTAACTTTTTATCAGTATCATTGTCCATCAGAAACTCAGTGAATCTCCTTTTTTTTTTTTTTTTTATAATAACTTTTATTAAGCTTCAAGTGAACGTTTACAAATCCAATCAGTCTGTCACATATAAGTTTACATACATCTCACTCCCTACTCCCACTTACTCTCCCCGTCTTGAGTCAGCCCTTTCAGTCTCTCCTTTCTTGACAATTTTGCCGGCTTCCCTCTCTCTCTATCCTCCCATCCCCCCTCCAGACAAGAGTTGCCAACACAATCTCAAGTGTCCACCTGATATAATTAGCTCACTCTTCATCAGCGTCTCTCTCCCACCCGCTGACCAGTCCCTTTCATGTCTGATGAGTTGTCTTCAGGGATGGTTCCTGTCCTGTGTCAACAGAAGGTCTGGAGAGCATGACCGCCGGGATTCCTCCAGTCTCAGTCAGACCATTAAGTTTGGTCTTCTTATGAGAATTTGGGGTCTGCATCCCACTGCTCTCCTGCTCCCTCAGGGGTCCTCTGCTGAGCTCCCTGTCAGGGCAGTCATCGATTGTGGCCGGGCACCAACTAGTTCTTCTGGTCTCAGGATGATGTAGGTCTCTGGTTCATGTGGCCCTTTCTGTCTCTTGGGCTCTTAGTTGTCATGTGGGCTTGGTGTTCTTCATTTTCCTTTGCTCCAGGTGGGTTGAGACCAATTGCTGCATCTTAGATGGCTGCTTGTTAGCATTTAAGACCCCAGATGCCACATTTCAAAGTGGGATGCAGAATGATTTCATAATAGAATTATTTTGCCAATTGACTTAGAAGTCCCCGCAAACCATGTTCCCCAGACCCCCGCGCTTGCTCCGCTGAGCTTTGAAGCATTCATTTTATCCCGGAAACTTCTTTGCTTTTGGTCCAGTCCAATTGAGCTGACCTTCCATGTATTGAGTGTTGTCTTTCCCTTCACCTAAAGCAGTTCTTATCTACTGATTAATCAATAAAAAAACCCTCTCCCACCCTCCCTCCCTCCCCCCCTCGTAACCACAAAAGTATGTGTTCTTCTCAGGTTTACTATTTCTCAAGATCTTATAATAGTGGTCTTATACAATATTTGTCCTTTTGCCTCTGACTCATTTCGCTCAGCATAATGCCTTCCAGGTTCCTCCATGTTATGAAATGTTTCAGAGATTCGTCACTGTTCTTTATCGATGCGTAGTATTCCATTGTGTGAATATACCACAATTTATTTATCCATTCATCCGTTGATGGACACCTTGGTTGCTTCCAACTTTTTGCTATTGTAAACAGAGCTGCAATAAACATGGGTGTGCATATATCTGTTTGTATGAAGGCTCTTGTATCTCTAGGGTATATTCCGAGGAGTGGGATTTCTGGGTTGTATGGTAGTTCTATTTCTAACTGTTTAAGATAACGCCAGATAGATTTCCAAAGCGGTTGTACCATTTTACATTCCCACCAGCAGTGTATGAGAGTTCCAATCTCTCCGCAGCCTCTCCAACATTTATTATTTTGTGTTTTTTGGATTAATGCCAGCCTTGCTGGTGTGAGATGGAATCTCATCGTAGTTTTAATTTGCATTTCTCTAATGGCTAATGATCGAGAGCATTTTCTCATGTATCTGTTGGCTGCCTGAATATCTTCTTTAGAGAAATGTGTGTTCATATCCTTTGCCCACTTCTTGATTGGGTTGTTTGTCTTTTTGTGGTTGAGTTTTGACAGAATCATGTAGATTTTAGAGATCAGGCGCTGGTCGGAGATGTCATAGCTGAAAATTCTTTCCCAATCTGTAGGTGGTCTTTTTACTCTTTTGGTGAAGTCTTTAGATGAGCATAGGTGTTTGATTTTTAGGAGCTCCCAGTTATCGGGTTTCTCTTCATCATTTTTGGTAATGTTTTGTATTCTGTTTATACCTTGTATTAGGGCTCCTAGGGTTGTCCCAATTTTTTCTTCCATGATCTTTATCGTTTTAGTCTTTATGTTTAGGTCTTTGATCCACTTGGAGTTAGTTTTTGTGCATGGTGTGAGGTATGGGTCCTGTTTCAGTTTTTTGCAAATGGATATCCAGTTATGCCAGCACCATTTGTTAAAAAGGCTGTCTTTTCCCCAGTTAATTGACACTGGTCCTTTGTCAAATATCAGCTGCTCATACGTGGATGGATCTATGTCTGGGTTCTCAATTCTGTTCCATTGGTCTATGTGTCTGTTGTTGTACCAATACCAGGCTGTTTTGACTACTGTGGCTGTATAATAGGTTCTGAAGTCAGGTAAGGTGAGGCCTCCCACTTTCTTCTTCTTTTTCAGTAGTGCTTTGCTTATCCGGGGCTTCTTTCCCTTCCATATGAAATTGGTGATTTGTTTCTCTATCCCCTTAAAATATGACATTGGAATTTGGATCGGAAGTGCGTTAAATGTATAGATGGCTTTTGGTAGAATAGACATTTTTACTATGTTAAGTCTTCCTATCCATGAGCAAGGTATGTTTTTCCACTTAAGTATGTCCTTTTGAATTTCTTGTAGTAGAGCTTTGTAGTTTTCTTTGTATAGGTCTTTTACATCCTTGGTAAGATTTATTCCTAAGTATCTTATCTTCTTGGGGGCTACTGTGAATGGTATTGATTTGGTTATTTCCTCTTCGGTGTTCTTTTTGTTGATGTAGAGGAATCCAAGTGATTTTTGTATGTTTATTTTATAACCTGAGACTCTGCCAAACTCTTCTATTAGTTTCAGTAGTTTTCTGGAGGATTCCTTAGGGTTTTCTGTGTATATAATCATGTCATCTGCAAATAGTGATAACTTTACTTCTTCCTTGCCAATCCGGATACCTTTTATTTCTTTGTCTAGCCTGATTGCCCTGGCTAAGACTTCCAACACGATGTTGAATAAGAGCGGTGATAAAGGGCATCCTTGTCTGGTTCCCGTTCTCAAGGGAAATGCTTTCAGGTTCTCTCCATTTAGAGTGATATTGGCCGTTGGCTTTGCATAGATGCCCTTTATTATGTTGAGGAATTTTCCTTCAATTCCTATTTTGGTAAGAGTTTTTATCATAAATGGGTGTTGGACTTTGTCAAATGCCTTTTCTGCATCAATTGATAAGATCATGTGGTTTTTGTCTTTTATTTTATTTATGTGATGGATTACATTAATGGTTTTTCTGATATTAAACCAGCCTTGCATACCTGGTATAAATCCCACTTGATCAGGGTGAATTATTTTTTTGATGTGTTGTTGGATTCTATTGGCTAGAATTTTGTTGAGGATTTTTGCATCAATGTTCATGAGGGATATAGGTCTATAATTTTCTTTTTTTGTAATGTCTTTACCTGGTTTTGGTATCAGGGAGATGGTGGCTTCATAGAATGAGTTGGGTAGTATTCCGTCATTTTCTATGCTTTGGAATACCTTTAGTAGTAGTGGTGTTAACTCTTCTCTGAAAATTTGGTAGAACTCTGCAGTGAAGCCGTCCGGGCCAGGACTTTTTTTTGTTGGGAGTTTTTTGATTACCGTTTCAATCTCTTTTTTTGTTATGGGTCTATTTAGTTGTTCTGCTTCTGAATGTGTTAGTTTAGGTAGGTAGTGTTTTTCAAGGAATTCATCCATTTCTTCTAGGTTTTCAAATTTGTTAGAGTACAATTTTTCATAATAATCTGAAATGATTCTTTTAATTTCATTTGGTTCTGTTGTGATGTGGTCCTTCTCATTTCTTATTCGGGTTATTTGTTTCCTTTCCTGTATTTCTTTAGTCAGTCTAGCCAATGGTTTATCAATTTTGTTAATTTTTTCAAAGAACCAGCTTTTGGCTTTGTTAATTCTTTCAATTGTTTTTCTGTTCTCTAATTCATTTAGTTCAGCTCTAATTTTGATTATTTGTTTTCTTCTGGTGCCTGATGGATTCTTTTGTTGCTCACTTTCTATTTGTTCAAGTTGTAGGGACAGTTCTCTGATTTTGGCTCTTTCTTCTTTTTGTATGTGTGCATTTATTGATATAAATTGGCCTCTGAGCACTGCTTTTGCTGTGTCCCAGAGGTTTTGATAGGAAGTATTTTCATTCTCGTTGCTTTCTATGAATTTCCTTATTCCCTCCTTGATGTCTTCTATAACCCAGTCTTTTTTCAGGAGGGTATTGTTCATTTTCCAAGTATTTGATTTCTTTTCCCTCGTTCTTCTGTTATTGATCTCTAGTTTTATTGCCTTGTGGTCTGAGAAGATGCTTTGTAATATTTCGATGTTTTGGACTCTGCAAAGGTTTGTTTTATGACCTAATATGTGGTCTATTCTAGAGAATGTTCCATGTGCGCTAGAAAAAAAAGTATATTTTGCAGCAGTTGGGTGGAGAGTTCTGTATAAGTCAATGAGGTCAAGTTGGTTGATTGTTGTAATTAGATCTTCCGTGTCTCTGTTGAGCTTCTTACTGGATGTCCTGTCCTTCTCCGAAAGGGGTGTGTTGAAGTCTCCTACTATAATTGTGGAGGTATCTATCTCGCTTTTCAGTTCTGTTAAAATTTGATTTATATATCTTGCAGCCCTGTCATTGGGTGCGTAAATATTTAATATGGTTATGTCTTCCTGATCAATTGTCCCTTTTATCATTATATAGTGTCCTTCTTTATCCTTTGTGGTGGATTTAAGTCTAAAGTCTATTTTGTCAGAAATTAATATTGCTACTCCTCTTCTTTTTTGCTTATTGTTTGCTTGATATACTTTTTTCCATCCTTTGAGTTTTAGTTTGTTTGTGTCTCTAAGTCTAAGGTGTGTCTCTTGTAGGCAGCATATAGATGGATCGTGTTTCTTTATCCAGTCTGTGACTCTCTGTCTCTTTATTGGTGCATTTAGTCCATTTACATTCAGGGTAATTATAGATAAATAAGTTTTTAGTGCTGTCATTTTGATGCCTTTTTATGTGTGTTGTTGACAATTTCATTTTTCCACATACTTTTTTGTGCTGAGGCGTTTTTCTTAGTAAATTGTGAGATCCTCACTTTCATAGTGTTTGACTTTATGTTAGTTGAGTCGTTACGTTTTTCTTGGTTTTTGTCTTGAGTTATAGAGTTGTTATACCTTTTTGTGGTTACCTCATTATATACCCCTATTTTTCTAAGTAAAAACCTAACTTGTATTGTTCTATATCGCCTTGTATCACTCTCCATATGGCAGTTCAATGCCTCCTGTATTTAGTCCCTCTTTTTGATTATTGTGATCTTTTACCTATTGACTTCCATGATTCCCTGTTATGTGTATTTTTTTTTAATTAATCTTAATTTGTTTGTTTTTGTGATTTCCCTATTTGAGTTGATATCAGGACGTTCTGTTTTGTGACCTTGTGTTGTGCTGATATCTGATATTATTGGTTCTCTGACCAAACAATATCCTTTAGTATTTCTTGTAGCTTTGGTTTGGTTTTTACAAATTCTCTAAACTTGTGTTTGTCTGTAAATATCTTAATTTCGCCTTCATATTTCAGAGAGAGTTTTGCTGGATATATGATCCTTGGTTGGCAGTTCTTCTCCTTCAGTGTTCTGTATATGTCGTCCCATTCCCTTCTTGCCTGCATGGTTTCTGCTGAGTAGTCAGAACATATTCTTATTGATTCTCCCTTGAAGGAAACCTTTCTTTTCTCCCTGGCTGCTTTTAAAATTTTCTGTTTATCTTTGGTTTTGGTGAGTTTGATGATAATATGTCTTGGTGTTTTTCTTTTTGGATCAATCTTAAATGGGGTTCGATGAGCATCTTGGATAGATATCCTTTCGTCTTTCATGATGTCAGGGAAGTTTTCTGTCAGAAGTTCTTCAACTATTTTCTCTGTGTTTTCTGTCCCCCCTCCCTGTTCTGGGACTCCAATCACCCGCAGGTTATCCTTCTTGATAGAGTCCCACATAATTGAATCTCCTTTTTGATGGCTGAGTACTATCCCATTATAATCTAACAGTTCCCTTCTTATTGAGCATTTGGGGACATCTCCTTTGGTGGTGGTGGGGTGGGTCAGTGGTGTAATGAACCTCATTTTATGTGTATCCTTCCTTCCGTTCTCATTCGGTTTACCAAGTTGGGGACTCTCCTAGGTGCTAGGTGGCCAATCATTTCTGGAGGATGGCTGCTTAGAATTAGAATATTGGGTTAAACAGTAAGGAAATTCATACGCCAAACTGCTCTCCAGAAAGTGTGTGACAGTTTACCAGAAAGCCTGGCTGAACCCCAAGCCTCCAGCAGCCTAGAGTTTTATGCGTTTTTACAAGGCAGATATTGACACACTTTGTCAGTGCCTGTGTCTGCACTGAGCCCAGCTAATGAGTCACAGATCGTCCACTGCCCTCTGAAGCAGAAAGCAAGGTCTCGAGCCAGTAATAAATGAGAAAGAGAAGAAAAACCCAGAATCTTGTAATTGATTATTTAATGCAAAAGAGGAAGAAAATGATCACAGGTGGTGAGGGCAGATGTGACCGCCCAGGATTCTTGGCAAAACACGGCGCCCATCTGATTACCGGTGTGGGCACTTCAAAGGTGTGGACTGTCGGCCTGTACTCCATCCCACCACAGCAACAGAATATGTTTACTTTTTATTTTCTCCATTTACTTTTCTAAATACTGAAATCGGTGACATCGATAGCAACTGCTGTGTGAAATTAGATGCCTCGGTGAGGCTGTAAAATTCTTTCAGTGAACAATGCCAGCAATTAAATGTTTCAAAACAGGCCATCACTGTCATAGCTCAAAACAGAGGGACAACAACCTGAGGGACAGCAACCATCAAGACGAGTCTGGCAAGGGGCCCAAATTAGCTCTCCTTCTAGGCACCAATTCAAAATGTTGTTATATTACTCTTAATTAGCGTATACTAATTACTTTCTTACTTTCTGTCTGCTTTTAAACAAAAAAAAAGCAAACTTCTCTCCTGGAGTTTCCGAACTAATCCTTGACCATCTAATTTGGTAATGAATGCAGCATCGTAGAAAAGGCACTGGAGCCCACCCTCCAGGCCCCAGCAAGACCCTCTCCACCCCTAAGATCGCCTGCCTGATGTTGAGGTCTGGAAGATTTTGGCTCCAGGAAAGAAAGTTTGAAATGGCTATCGCACGTCTAACTCATCAATGACAGCTTCGTCTGCATTTGGCCACCACAAGGAGGATATATGGGCACAGTCTGTGGCACCACTGAGCTGAAAGGCAGATAAAAGCCCCACATTACAGCAAGAAGACGGCCCAGGCTGTCCCAGCGAGGATGCTAGGCTGACGTTATGGACTGAATCATGTCCCCCCAAAATATGCGTGAAAATCCTAAGCCTTGTACCTGTAAACATGGCCCTATTTGGAAATAGGTTTTCTTTGATTATATTAATAGGACCGTACCAGAGTCGGGGTCTTACTAAACCTAATCACTTCTGAGTTGTAAGGGGACCAGAACAGACACAGACACACCCACAGGGGGAAAGGAAAACAGACCACAGGGACGGAGGTATCTACAAGCCCAGGAACACCAAGGACTGCTATAGCTACTAGAAGCTGAAACAGACAAGGAAGGACCTCCTCCTAGGGCTGCACCCAGAATTCAGACTTCCAGCCTCCTAAACTGTAACAGAATACGTTTCCATTGACTAAAGCTACCGCCACCTGTGGTAACTCTGTATGTAGGGCAGGAGCCCTAGGTAACTAAGAACCGGCTCTACCTCAGCAACGCCAACTAAATAGCAAAGTTTCTAAACTATCCCTCAGTCTCAGCACCTCAGAAACTTCTACCAGCTCCACCCTTACTCATATTGATAAGAGCTTTCCTACTCAGAAAGTCTGGGCCTCACAAAGGAGTTATTCTTCTCATCCCTGGTGACCTCTTTGGAGCCAAGAGGAGGGAAAATGAAACTTTTATCAACCCCTCCGGGCAAAATTAACCACAGAAGAGGAAGAGAAATTCAAAACAACAACACACACACACTCAACAGAGGAAGCTGCAGGAAGACACGTACGGGACCATCCTCTTGGCGCACTGCTCTGTCGAGCAGGAGGAATTCACTCCCTTCCATCTACCTGCTTTGTGCCAGTAGCCAACGTGCACCAGCACATCTGACTTGAATGCTCACAGTTCTCAGACCTTGAAGACAAGGTCAGCATTGTTCATTTCTAGGTGAAGGAAGTGAATGAGGTCCAGGGAGAACATAGCTGGGAAGAATTTGAGCCCAAATCTCTCCGGTTTTGTTGTGCAGGTTGGTCCACCTGACCTCATTGCTCCCTGCCTGTTGGGCCCTCACCTCTCTTACTGATGTTTATGTGTCCCCATGTTCAAGTTTCACTGTGCTCATTCCAAGCCAGCATCCAGTGTCATGTTAATTGGTTATAATGCCATGTGACCGAAGCCTTGGCTGCTGTCTAGCCATTTTTATTCTTATCTGCAGACCCAACCTAAGTCTTTCATAAATGTGCCACCACTGATCTACAGTGCTATGGGAGTAGGTGTGGATGAGTGAGTCGGTGGGATCCACCATCACCAGCGCAAAACCAAGCCCACTGTGGGTGGGGAGAAGCATTCCCTTCGTATCCAATGTTTAACTTAGACAGGTCACTTATACTGCCACATCTTTCTCCCAAAGAGCGGCTGGTGGGTTCGAACTGCCACCCTTTCAGTCAGTGGCCAAGCACTTAACCATTACGCTTTAGACAGAATGTTAGAAATGGGAGAGGTCAGTTCACGTCTGGTCAACCACCAACTATATCTTAGAAATCTTCTGATTGTGAACAACAAAACACACAACTAAATGCCCAAACTGAAGGATAACTGTCTCACATAAATACATAATGCAGAAGTACGTTTGGGCTCCTGGTTTGGCTGGCCCAGGACTCTGCTGGTGCTCCAGGATACCTCCCTCAGTCCTTCTTCCCTGGGTTGGCTTGGTTCTCAGTTTCTTCACAGGGTCCTCGACAGCTGCAGGACCGTATCTTCAGAACACAGAACACCCTGGCCTCTTCCAGCAGCTTATTCTTCCATGAATAAATCATGTTCATCTTCATTAACTTGACATGAGTCAGGAGCCTATCCCTCAACTTATCACCACAGTCAAGGATGTGCTTCCTGGCTTAGCCCTGGGCACAGGTTTCACCCACATATATTGGCTGGACATTTTGAAGAGTGTATTCACCTAGAGGAAATTTGAGTTGTGGTTACCAGAAAGAGAATAATGGATACTGGGAGGCAAAAGCAATGGGACCAGAGAAGTACCTATGCTGCTTTCAGGTCACACAGAGATGAAGCTAAAGCAAGAACCCAAGTCACAAGAAAGGCCTGGCCTGGCCTTCAGCCCTCAGGGATGGCACAAAAGACAGCAGGCACAGGGAGCATTAATCACAGTCACCAAGAATGTGTGTTATGACTCACATGGCCATATTGGTAGGAACTCTAGAGCCATCTAGCAGTGAGCGCTATTGGCTTTTCCTAGAGACCACAAAATATACGATTGCCCAAGTAGGAACTAAGCCTGTTGTCTTCCTCTGCTTTACAAAGTCATCAAATCTAAACCTCAAAGCTCTCCATGTTTCACAGGTGACTTCTAATAGATCTACTGTTTAATTTTCTTAGTAGGTATTTGTGCTCTCTTGGCACTTTTGTTACTACTTGTCATCTCTAAAAATGTGTTAGTGCTTCATGGATTTACCAATTGTGTTTGTCCTTCAAGGCCTGTTGACTCTCATCATCATTCTCCCATCTTTACTGTATTTGTCACGTACGCCCTGTGCACCGGCTCTGTGCCAGGCACCGTACTTGGCATTGCGAACCCAGAAATGAGTAAGAACCAATGCTGGCCTTCAAGGAATGCATTCTGTAGTGAAGAAGTTCACAGTCAAACATCAAAAGATTTGAGAAATCATGTAAAAAGACCAGACTTAATGGTCTGAGACTAGAAGGATCCCAGAGGTCATGGTCCTCAGGCATTCTGTTTGCCCAAGACAGGAACCATTGCCAAAGCCAACTCTTCAGACAAGGATTGGACTCGACTATAAGACAGAAAATGATACTGGTGAGGAGTGAGCTTCTTGGATCAAGTAGACACATGAAACTACGTGGGCAGCTCCAGTCTGGAGGGGAGCTGTGATGACAGAGGGAGACAGAAGCTGGCTGAATGGACACAGGAATACAGGGTGGAGAGAAGTAGTGTGCTATCTCATTAGGGGGAGAGCAACTAGGAGTATGTAACAAGGTGTATGTAAGTTTTTGTATGAGAGGCTGACTTGATTTGTAAAATTTCATTTAAAGCACAATAAAAATTTGAAAAAAAAAAAAAGATTTGAGAAATCAGTCCTAATTGACTCTCTTTAAGTAGGTAGAAATCAATTAATAATTTTTAGCAAGGCAAATGGACAACAACATAAATAATCCATACCTCAGTATCACTCCATATATACAAAATTTATGGTGCTGTTGGCCACAAAGTTTCACAGTAGGTTCTACTGGAAATGGTGAACTTTATGTAACGTGTGCTGGTTATTTTTGGTTGGTTTTCCAGACACCATCGACTATCCACCCTTCTCTACCTAGGTCCGCCCAAGAAGATGGAGTTAGACTGGTTGACATAAGGGGCATCCTTACCCTTTGGCTTCCAGTTGGGTTCATCCAATGGGAATCATTGGAAGGAGGTCAAAAGAACAGACAAGAAGAGTGAGGTTGGGACATATTTTGCCCCAGCTCCCTCCCTGCCAGGTCTCATGGGCTGGGTGACCTTGACTGAAGGCCACACCTTATGTTAGGGGGTCCTCTCCACACAACTCTCTCCTGGGTCAAGTAACTGCTCCCTCCCTCAACCCTTCAGACCAAGAACTGGTCATACCCTACCTTTGTAATAACCCCATATCTTGCTCACATCTTTGTAAGCAGTCCCTTTTTTAAATTCTCCTCAAATTACCCAATTTGAATATGTGATCTATTTTCCTCCAGGACCCTGACTGATAAACCCAGTTTAGCTGAAAGTATCTTCTATCTGTGTTTGTATACCTTATGAAGGCTTCCAAAATGGTGTCTGAAAACCCCCCTGCCACACTGCCCTCATGGATTGCCTCACCCCTTGGCCTCACTCCACTCTGCCAACACCTCCTTCCAGAATGACCCCAGGCCTAAACTCTGATCATTATTCCTGATACAAAGAGTCAAGGCACCCAAGGTAATCTCAACACTTACTATCTTATTCCCCCATCTTCTCTGGAAATATATACGCACATACCTCAAACATAAAAAAAAAACCAGCATTAAATTAAATGTGTGACAAAGCCAAACGCCAACAAGGATGTAGAGAGAGCAACTGGAACGATTAATATACTGCTGATTTTTCTTTTTTTTTTTTTTTTTGATGGACATATAAATTAGCACAATCACTTTAAAAAAGAGTTTGGCAGAATATACTAAAATGAAACATACACCTACCCTGTGAGTCAGCAATATGCTTCTAGACATGTCCAAAAAGGACAGGTGCAAGTATATTCATAGTAGTGTTGTTCATAATAGCCCACAGCTGGAAGCAACCCAAATGTCCATCAATAGGAAAATGAATAAACAAATTGTGGACTGTAACAAAGAACGAGCTACTGAGGCATGCAACAAGGCAGAATCTCAGAGGCCTTATGTTGAGGGAAAGAAGCCAAGCACAAGGTAGGTACATGTTGCATGATCCTATTTACGTGATGGTCAAGAAAAGGAAGAACCAATGGATATGGAAAGAATTCAGGATAGTGGTACTCTTGGGGAGGGATGAATTAAATTGCAAGGAGCATGAGAGAAAACTCTGGGGGTCTAGAAATTCCCTATATCTTGATATGTTGTTGTTGTTAGGTACTGTCCAGTCGGTTCCAACTCATAGCGACCCTATGTACCACAGAACAAAACACTGCCCAGTCCTGTGCCATCCTTACAATCGTTGTTATGCTCAAGCCCATTGTTGCAGCCACTGTGTCAATCCATCTCGTTGAGGGTCTTCCTCTTTTCTGCTGACCCTGTACTTTACCAAGCACGATGTCCTTTTCCAGGGACTGTTCCCTCCTGACATGTCCAAAGTATGTAAGACTCAGTCTCACCATCCTTGCTTCTAAGGAGCATTCAGGTTGTACTTCTTCCAAGACAGATTTGTTCGTTCTTTTGGCAGTCCATGGTATATTCAATATTCTTCGCCAACACCACAATTCAAAGGTGTCATTCTTCTTCAGTCTTCCTTTTTCATTGTCCAGCTTTCATATGCATATGATGCGATTGAAAATACCATGGTTTGGGTCAGGCGCACCTTAGTCTTCAGGGTGACATCTTTGCTTTTCAACACTTTAAAGAGGTCTTTTGCAGCAGTACCTTGATATGGAGGTATACATATGTAACCATCTGTCAAACTGTACATTTAAGATTAAATTGTGTCTATATTGCACGTTCTATTGTATCTACGTTATGCCTCAATAACAAGTTAAAATTCAAAATGAGGCCAGTAATAATATTAAATATAAATATTCATTGAAATCAGATGTTTGAGTGGTTCCAAATATGTTTCTTTATCAAAGTGTTCATCCATAACTTTTACCAGCAGAAGCACAGGCAGGCAGCAGGTGACCACAGACCGCCCAGTGAGAGGGTTGTAATAACTGGCAATTCATTTGCCACATTTTTATCACCAGCCAGTCTCTTTTTCCAGGGCAATCCCTGTACCTGTCCAAGATTATAAACACTACACATGGGAAAACTGGACTTGCTTTGCAGACCCAAGGGCAGAGGTGGTATGGCCCAAGCTATCACAAAGAGCCAGCAGCTGCCCTCTAGGTAATGGCAGAGTCTAATTCTTATGTGGATACGCATGTCGGAGTGAAAAACAGGCAGTGGTCACGTTAAGGGAACATCCCTGGAAGAGGAAGCAACTTTTAAAAAAGTCTAGAGAAAGGTTCTATAGATATCCTTGGCTTTAACTACACTATTTCTGACAAGGAACGGGATGACCCAGGTGAAGTCCCTTTGATTTCCACTTTTACAAAAGCACTAGAAATTACTTTGCAGCTGTCTGTATCTAAAGCAAGAGATCAAGATGGCCATTCGAAAGGCATTGCGACGTTTGTCTACAGCCCAGTGTAAAGGCTTTGAGGCTAAGCACGCCCTGGCAAAGAAATACCAAGATCCCAAGTGGAAAACCATTCTCTAGGCTCAAGATATCCTAGATAGTCAAGTTCCTCCCCAGAAGATCCATCACCCAGGAACCTTCCAAGTGGGTTCAGGGAAATTCTTTTAGGGTCAGGATATAAACCTTGATCCAAAAAATGTGTGTTATTATGACAGTGTGTGTAGGCAATTCCTTGTACTCAGAATGAAATGGAACACCAAAAAATAAACATCTTTGTGTAATTAAAAAAAAAATTTAATTATCCTTAAATGCTAGTTTAACAATAAAGTTGAGCAATGATGAAAATCTACCTAGATCTCAATATCCAAAGGCATTTAGCAATGATAGTTACAGACGTCAACAGCCCCTAACTCCATCTCCTCCTCCCAACCCAGGATGCCTTTCCTCTTCCTCTCACCCACTGCAATGTTCCACTCCTTCGGAAAAGCAGCTCCGCTTAAGGGAGGGGGCACGGTGTGGTACTTTAGCATCAGAAGTAAAGGTGGGGTTTCTTTTTCCTGCTGAAACACTGGTCTGAGCAAGTGATCAAGAGAGACCTACAGCTGATTGTGCAAAGCTGTGGAAATGTAGAGTTTTGCAGCAAGCTCTTAGAGGACGCCGGGGAAGGATACTCTTCCCAGTGCAGACCTTCTCCCTGGAAAGCCCCCGCTGAAGTTCCGTGTGGAGAGAGTTCCCTCCACCCTCCACCGCAGAGGCTCTGTCTTAGGGTCTTTTGCTCTGAGTTTGACAGCTAAGAATAGTTAAGTTTTTGCTATGCACGCATCCCAGGGTGGGCTGGGAGAAGACACTAAGTCCAATGTTTGACTTACATGCCAAAGTGTTCTGTGGCTCTTCAGACTATTCAAATGAAGAGGATTTTTTCAAGAAAGAAAGGGACAAACAGGAAGTGAAGAAAATGTACCCACATGATTCATCAGGGGAGTTTTTGCCTAGGGGACATTGAGTTTATGTAAATGGTGGTGGAATAATTTGGAAAAGGATAGTGAGAATGGTTGCACAACTTGAAGACTATAATCAGTATCGCTGAATTGTACATGTAGAAATTGTTGAAACACGTATGTTTTGTTATGTACGTTTAACCACAATTTAAAAAAGCGAGAGAACATGAATTCATTTGTTCCTCTGTGTACCTTCTTTAAGAGTTACATAGATTAACGAGCTAATTGGGAATCAAGGTTGTAACATGTCTATTGTTACAGTCCTCAAGGTTTAACTCAGAAACCCGACCCATGGCCTTCCACGTGTATCCATGGGCTCTGCGCCGATGGTTCTCCCCACCGACCCGAGGTGCCATCCCGGGCCGGCATCCTCTCTGCCAGGAAGCAGATCCTTCATGCCATGAAGCATCCCAAAGGCTCATTTAGGCCTTGGCAGGATGACGGGGACAGAGCAGCTGTTCGCTCTGACTGCTTCTCATCATTTGACCAGTTTTTAATCCACAACAACGCTTCCAAAATTGCAATCAGAACGAGGTTCCCGGGCAGGGCTCCAGGGACACTTTGTGCCGACAAATCTAGACACTTTGTGACCCCACCAAGACTCCTCAGCTCTCTCAGTCATGAACAGGTTTAAATCTCGGAGATCTTGTTCATAGTAAGGACAGCGCAGATGTAAGAGACAAATTTTCTTCAGGATGCTGTTACTGTCCACTCTTCTTGAACTCATTCTAATGTGTATTCAAGTAAAATATTCCCTATGAGGGTTTCTTCCAGGCATTCAGACTTCTTTTTAAGAAACCAAAAAAAAAAAAAGGAAGTTGCCCATTTCCAAGTCTCCCGTAGATAAATTCCATAGGCTTCATGATCATATAAACCACATACCAACCTCAACATCAGCTGCTACTCCTCCACTGGGCACTGGCTTTGGGCTGGGCATAGATTGGGCATTATAGTTATATGCTTCAGTGTCTAAGGA
Organism: Elephas maximus indicus; assembly: GCF_024166365.1. Taxonomy (NCBI): domain Eukaryota; kingdom Metazoa; phylum Chordata; class Mammalia; order Proboscidea; family Elephantidae; genus Elephas; species Elephas maximus. Next base: position 78,194,838 of record NC_064834.1, on the reverse strand, counting down.
GCAAGGCCATGGCTTGTGGACAGATGGCCAACTTGGCCACTCTGTGGCTAGGAGGCAAGTAGATTAGGGAACCAGGTGAGAAGAAAAACACTCTCTCAATGAGGCCTGGGAAAAGAAGAAGCAGAAGACTGAGGCCTTGGAAGGATCCAATCCTTTGGCGAGAAGCCCTGAAACTTTGATGGTCTCCCTGCGTGAACTTTGGGAGGGTCCTCCTCACTAATTAGCATCCCCGTGCATATGGAACTCGGGAGGACCACTCAATAGCCCAGCCAAGAATGCTAACTCAGCAAGTCATCTGGAACAGAAACCAGCTCTGCAGAGCTGCACGCTGAGAGCAGGTCATGGATCATCTTCTGCTAAATAAGACCCGGGAATGCATCCTATTAATGAGCTGCCCCCCATAACAGACACCGTGCAATTAGAGAGGGAAAGGCCAGAACACAGTAATTAAGGAGAACAGATAAAAACGAGAGGTGTGGGGAGAGGGAGAGTCGGAAACAGTATCAACCAGCTCCTCAAAGACTGAGATCATGTTGAAGATTGCTAAAAGGGAGAAAGGAAACAGCCCCTCCAAACAACTTCTCCACCACTTTCTGTAACTTGACATTCTCCTCTCCAACGAGTCACAAATCCTGTCATGCAGATGTTTGGCCACCATTACCTGTTAAGCTTTCCACATGGTAAGTGAGGGGTCTGAGGTGCCCTTAGAATTGAGGATGGTGAGGCTTCCCCATCAGTACTCCACCCCCCTCCACTAAGGCTTCTGGGAAATGTAAAGCTCAGGGATCCCAAAACTCAACCTACTCAACATCACCCCAACACTCAACCAGAGCCCCACCCCAGTGTGGAGGGAGTGAAATCTGCCTGCCTGCATTCAGAAAGGACTGCCCCACCTTCTCCTCACCTTGAGTTGTCAGGGGTCCAGATTTAATCATGGACACTGAGTTTGTTTATATTTGACCTTTTCTGTTGCTATAAGTCAGAATCAACTGGACAGCAATGAGTTTGGTTTGGTTTATGGTTTTTTTCTTTCTGGAGTTCCCGGGTAGTGCAAACGGTTAATGTGCTCAGTTGCTACACCGAAAGGTTCACAGTTTGAGTCCACCCAGAGGTGCCTTGGAAGAAAGGGCTGGTGATCTGCTTCCAAAAAATTAGTCATTGAAAACCCTATGGAGCACAGTTCAACTCTGACACACATGGGGTCACAATACACGTGGGAGTCACCATGAGTTGGACAAATAGGTTTTTTTTTATTTGTTCCTTTCTAAGCTCCTTTTAATCATGTGATTACTTCAGAAACACATTGTTTTCATTTCCCACACAACCGCATTGCAAAGTTTTAATCGTATATTCCAAATTAACACACCATCGTATTGTCAAATCCAGCTCCCTCCCAAGATGTAAATACAAACTCCCTTATAAATGCAAACCTAGAGGCTATGCTGTCTGAGTCTGCAGTCCGTGACTTCTTGTGGAGCACCTGGTCATTCTGACCTGAGTTTTGCTGTTTTTTCCCATTTCCAGTGGGGAGATGCTCCCCCCGACCAGGGCCCTCCACTCACATCAGGCAGGCTTTGCCTCCGCCAACAGGGCTTTGGGGTCCAACCCCACACGGCTGACTGGTATTCAGCCCCACTCAACAGTCAAAGGTTTTGAAGGGATGCGTGTGATCTGGAGACAGTTTTGCACCACCACGTCTGGGATGCCTTGAGCGGTGACACCCTGATCAGAAGCGAGCAGGCTGTCAGGGTGCCCAGTTTTTTAGAAATTACATGTAATTATCCAGGAGTGGAACCAGTGCTTTATCCGACACCATGTCAGCTCCATTCCCCTAGGGATAGAAAAGATAAAACAGGTCCAAAGGGCAGACTCCTCCACCCCAGCCTGCCCACCAAGCTGCACACGCCACCACTAACACCTGGACCAAGATGCCGTAATTGACACTGGTGTCCACACAGCCATCACCCAGGCTGAAAGCTAGCAGCCATCACTATCCATTTTAGTAACATGCCCTTTCGCTGCTTCCAGCTTGTTGACCAGCTCCCCAAAGTATAAACTTTCCAACGTGCCTGCTGCTCTGTGGTCGGATTTCAAAAAGGTGGCCAGGCCAGGTCAAATCCATTTAATAACAAGGTAGAAATTATTGCTCCGTATTAAGACTCAGTGACTTCTTCCCGTCACCAGCCTCAGGAGGAGGGGAGGAGAGAGGGGAAGACAAGACAACTTGTTTATTTCTAGAAGTCAGACTTGCACTCTGCCGCTTCTGCCCAAGCCTGTCTTTGTTGCAAGACCCGTCCCTTGCCTGGGGAGTTTTGGGGGGGAGAGTCTGCACTCCACCCACTGGTGACTGAGCACCCCCTCCTACTCACACACCTGTAAGGGGACGCTGAATGGTCGTGTTGCTGTTACACACCACGGCGTTGAGAACACTGAAGCTTGCTAGCACAAATGCCTGCGTAATTTATCCCATGACCACTTCAACTAGATGGTGGCTATAGCCAGAAGGGCTGGTTGTATTTGCATACCTTATATTCCTTATATTCACAGCTGGCAGATAAAAAACACCTCTGAGGGAGGGGCGGAGGCACATCTATTAGCAAATCACCAGAAGGGGAATGGGAAGACCAAAAGGGTTTTTAGCCTCATTTTAAAAATAATTATGTGCAAACCAATGTCACAGAACAATGTGTGTACTGTTTAATGAGAAGCTAGTTTGTTCTGTAAACCTTCATCTAAAGCACAATAACAATAATTATGTGCAAAATATAAAAGCACGCTGTGTGGGGAGATGGTGTCCAGGCAGACAGAAGAAGGTCCCAGCTCCCCACTCTGTGTGAGCACAGGGGCAGAAAGGAAGACCTTCTCCGCCTTCTCTTCCCTAGTGAACAATGGCTGGGCAGTGTGTTGACCTTGTAGGTAGGCATGCTGGAAAGGACAGCACGGTGGGCAGAATTGTCTGAGACATGTCCTGCAATTCTAGGTGACACCTGCTGGTGGTCCCTGAATGACTCCTGGAGGATGGGGCAAGAGGACACTAGGGCTCTGAGGATCAGTTGTCAGGATTTCAGTTTACCTGGATCAACAATCAACACCCACGGAAGCAGCAGTCAAGAAATCAAACGACACACTGCATTGGGCAAACTTACTGCAAAAGACCTCTTTAAAGTGTTAAAAAGCAAAGATGTCATTTTGATGGCTAAGGTGCACCTGATCCAAGCCACGGTACTTTCAAACATCTCACATGCATGAAAAAGCCAAAGAATGAATAAGGAAGACTGAAGAAGAATTGATGCTTTGAAATTGTGGTGTTGGCAAGGAATATTGAATATACCATGGACTGCCAGAAGAACAAAGAAATCAGTCCTAGAAGAAACATAACCAGAAAGCTCCTTAGGACTAAAGATGACGAGACTTATTTCCTGAAATTAAAAAACAGAACCAGCAGGTTCCTCTGGCTTCAGAGTTCTCATCAGAAGCTTACTCTTCCTAACAGACTAACCTTCACTAACGTATTGAGTATTTTCCCCTAGGGCATCTCGGGAAGGGGTTGCTCCTCTGTGGAATCTCCCATCCTGCAGCTGATACTGGTATGTGAGACCCCTCTGCCACCACACGCCGAGCGAGTGCAGCGCACCAAGTCCTCACGTGTGCCTGTGCAGACTGCCACAGTCGGAGGCCTGTTGGGGGAACCTAAACAGGGACCTTGGAAATGCCGGGAGCCACTGCCTCCTGGCTGACCACCAGAAAGCCACTAGGCATCAAAATTGGTGATGCTCACATTGGGAACAGGGAGCTGTGATTTAAAACACCCAGGAAACCACAGGAAATGCTGTCCCTGTCGGGAAGTTGCTCAGTAGATGTTTAGGAAACCATGCTGTGAGATCAAGGTGCCATCCCTAAAATGGCGGCTTCTAGACGCTTGTTTGGTTCAACCGACTGGGTCTTAAAGCAGAGCAGCCTCCCTGTAGGTATATGAAGGTGATCATGATGAGTCTCTTCTAGTAGTCAAGGGGGCACTCCAAGTCGTGGAGAAAGTACCTGAGAAGCTTCCCAAGGCCTGCCATGCTCTGTCCCCCAAGGAGGCGGGAGCCCTGGCCTGTGCTGGGAAACCAGGTGGCCCCCACGCCTCTGCCCTGAGCCCCAACAGCAAGGTTCACACTCACATGCCATCTTGTCTGATTCAGTGAGCAAACTTAATATTCCTTGGAAACTCAATTCCTTTTCTTGTGTTTGACTAACTACCGTGTTTAAACTGGGAGAACTAAGTTAGAATTTAGACTCAGTAACTGAGTAAATGATAATAAAAATAATACTAGTGGCTGTATTCAGTTGGGTTGGATCAGGAAAACAGAGCCCAATTTGATACAGGGACCTAGTTACAAAGGTGTTGGGAAACTAAAAAGCCAGAGAGGGGGCAAGAAGCCACCCAGAGATTGGCCACAGTGTGAAGTCATCCCCTCCCCCAGGGCTGGAGAGACAAATGGAAGGGGGAGGTGATGCTACCAACAACGCTGGTTGTGGGGCTGCCTGGTGGAACTGGGGCCTGGAAAAGGAGCTGCTACTGCAGGAGACACCTGCAGGGCAGGGCGAGAGAGTGGGGGTATTGCATTCCCCCTTTCTTCCCACATCCTTCCAATGCCTCCCATTCACTGATCCTGGCTGGATACCCTTTGGCAAGGGAGCCTAGAAATGCTGTTTGCTGGGAAAGGCATGGAATGGATCTGAGAGCCAATGAGAATGACAGACAGCCTTACCAGCTCTCACAGGCTGAGTCCTATCTACGTGTCTGGCACGGTGCTGAACGCTTCTATGCAATATTTTACAGTATCTTCACAACAATCCTACATGGAATAAATATGCTACTATTTAAACCCAATTTCTAGAAGACACACTTGAGACCTAGCAAGTTTAAGTCACTTGATCAACAAGTACACGGCAGACATTCCACTGGAGAGTTGGTCTTGCTGTCACCAAACTGGAAACGAGCTTCAGAAAGCAGGAGAATGTGGAGGTTAGTAAACCACGTAGACAGGCCACCTCAACTGGGCCCCCTCTCAAACAGGGCTTGACAGAAGAGGGCAAGAAAAGGGTCTGTGCACAAGCTCTGCTGCACTTGGAGGCCTTGTCTGCCCATCTCTGACCCAGGACTCTCCATGAGAGGCTGAGTCCCACCTCCAGGTGGTTTCCCATCCCTAGAACACTCCCCTGTCCTCACCACAGCAGGCTCCTCCTTATGCTTCAGGATCCAATTACAGGACCTCCTCCTAGAGGCCATTTCTGACCCCTCCATCATGGGTAAGTTACCCTCTCTGCTCGTTGGGAAAATGGGAAAGCCATCTATCACTCAACCTTCCAACTTTACCTGGACTGCCTAATCAGAAGCCATTGGCCTGGAAGATTTCCTGATAGTGGAGGCCAGGAACTGAGCCTGTCCCTCTGCCTCAGTTTCTTCTTCTTCCGTATCAGAGAAATGCCTTCCCTTTTCTGGGTACACAGTCTGCTTGCTGCTTACTCATGTACATCACATGGCACCTGACCAATTTCATTTCTGTATCTGTTCACAGAGGGAAGACAGTGAGGTCTCTCTTCTGCAGCACAAGAGAGGTACATGCAGACCATCATTCCTGCACTGGCAGCGGTGGCAAGTGACCAACTGGCTATGGGACACCGATGCCCACAGTTGAAGCTGCCCTTGCTCTGTCTCTTCTCTGTGTCAGTGAAATGTTGTTCCACCCAATGCCTGCGTGCGAGTTGCATTTTTCTTGGCAACCTTGGACCTTGGCTTGGCACTGCCCACATTCTATTCCAGTGTCATTATCCTCCATCACAGCACCCTATTTGGTCTTCACTGGGCACCCCCCTTTGTCATTATTTCATTATCTTGCTCATCGCAGGTCCCCTGCAGAGAGGCCCAAGCACCATAGCTGCAGAGAGCACACTTGCTCTGGCCACCATTGCACTCAGCTCCCATAGGGTGCCTTGTGCCATGGAACAGCTCACTCCTCCACCCTTTTTGGAACAACACTGGGCACATAGGAAACCCTCATAAGTGTTTGCTATTAGAGAAGTGAGGAGATTGATAAGTATACTTTAAACAGACGCTCATGGAAAATAGAAGGACTCTTGAGATGGAGTGCATTGCTGGCTCTGGAAGCAGCAGAGAAATAGCCAGCAGCTAGAGAGAAAGAGGCTCTGCTGGAAAAGCTTTTCCAGACTTCCGCCTCATAAGCACGGTCAGATAAATCTTCACTGTCAACCCCATAAGTGCCAAGGCAAAGGGGTGCTTCTAAAGAGTCTGTGCCGCGTGCCCTATCTCCAAAGCCTGCAACTTGCCCAGCCTGACCAAGGCTAGCTACCTACCCCTTCTCACCTTGTTTCGCCTGGGTGCAAAAGTTGGAGAGAAGGTGGACCCATCCTCTGAACGAGATGCAAGGTTTTCAGTCTGAGGGAGATGCTCTTCTATCCACAGCCATGTCTACTTTTTTCTAGATCATTCGACCTCAGACCATAAAACTCCATTTTGGGTGTCTAATAAACCAAATTATGACAGGCCATGTTGTAACTCTCACTTCATCAAAAGGGCCCAGTAACATTTATCCTCAGATTGCCTATCCAAGAATTGCAATGTTATTTCTTTAAGCCTCTCTTTAAAGTACTGACATACTTTATTATGAGAGACAGTGAAAAAGACCTTTGTACAACAGAAGATCAATGGAATTTTTTTTCTTAAGAAGCGAGAACATTAAAAAAGGAAACAGTTGACAAGCAGTTTGCAGACAGAATGTGTGCAATGTTCATATGTATCAGTCCCTCTTATCAGCTTCATCTCCGTACATGTGGCCTCCTACACACACATACAAACACACACACACACAACCAAAAAAAAGAGAGAGAGATGATAGGAATTGACATCAAATCCATTTGGAAGTTGCCTGACAAAATTATATTTGAAAAAATAAACTAATCATTTACAAATAAACTCTGATTATTTCAGGGTTGCTCTTTGGTGTTTTTGTTTTTTTCCCCAAGCTAGAAAATCCCCCCTTGATGTTCCATTTATTTCTCTTTCAACCACTTTTGGCACGTTAGTTCCTCAGAACCACCACAATTTCAAAAACCTCTTCCTCAAAAGTAGATGACAATAATCAGGTTTTCCTTGCCTTTTTCTCTCCCCAGACAAATCTTAAGCCTTACTGCTGAACTTCCAGAAAGAGCGAGGTGCTTGAGCCAGGTGAGCTGAGGCTGGGATTTCAGCGCTGTCTGCCAGTGGCAGGGACCCTTGGACAGGACCTCACGAAAGAGCTTCTTCCGCCATCCTCGCTGCTGATCGTGCCAGTGAGAATGTGGTGTGGTCTCCTCTGCTCCAAGTAGAGTCCTTGGCTCTGTGGGAGGAGGGAACCACCAACCCCAGCACCTAGAAATACAGGCAGCCCGGGCTGCCACTGGCAACCCAAAGGGGCAATGTCTTTACCTCATTGTTCTCATCAAATAGGATGTTTTAAGTGGGTACATTCCCCCTGGTATGAGCAGAATGGTTAATTCTCTTTTGTCACCCTGAGTTTTGAACCAGAGGCGGGCATATTTCTGAGCACTCAGTCACTGAGGTATTTTGAAGACAAGGCTTGAACTATCGTTCAATAGCTTTTCAAAATTAAGTCTTTTCATTTCCCTTCCTTCGCCATCTTTACCTGGGCTTTCTTGTCACAGCTGATCCATGGGAAACTGAGAGGTTGTTGGAACAGATGAAAACACCCCAAACACCCGTTCATTATCTTGAGGAAGACAACAGGTGTTATGGTGGCAAAGGGGCTCTTGTAATCTTCTGAGTTGTCATATGTAGAAAATCTTGGGATAAATCCAGCTTTAAAAAATTCCCTCCATTTAATGAACGGAAAATATGGAATATTTCAAGCTGAGGGGAGACTGATCCTAATGAAGCCCGGGACTGCTGTGACACCACCGCAAACAGCAGCAAGAACTTCCTTCTTCACGTCGGATTTGATTGGGGCCCTCCAGACGAATCTCCCCCACCTCTTCCCGGCATCCAGTGTGGGGCCCCTCATTTGTTACAACAGAAAAGTCTCCTTAATATTTTTATCATTTCACATCACAGGCACGGTAACGATGCCCTCAGGAACAGCCCTTCCACCAGTGTATGTTTTTAACATTGCTGGTGTCTTCTGCAATTTTGTGAAGCCCGAAATGAGCTTTGTGGTGCTGGGGGGAAGGGACAAACAGCTGACTCTAGAGCCCACTTGGCCTCCAGCCCATTCGCCCTGATCTGCGATTGTGACCTCTCTCAGCAGCTGGGCTGGCTGCGCAGGCACTGTGTCAGGCTCCCAGGCACAGCGCTATCCTGGCAATGAGTCAGATGAAGCCAGGTATGAGCACCAAGTATGAGCAGGCACAGCCAGGTGTGAGCTCCAGGTGTCAGCAGGTGCAGCCAGGGATAAGCACCAGTCTCTGATGTTGTGTGGTGTGTGGGGTACCAGCCCCTCAGCCTCCTGAACTCCTAAGTTTTCCACTTTCTGTTGTTGGTAGCAGCCGTCAAGTCAGCCCCTACTCACGGCGACCACACGGACAATGGAGTGAAATGGCGCCCTGTTCTAGCAACGTCTCCAGGATCTGTTGCGGATCAGACTGTTGTGATGCATAGATTCTTCACTGGCTCATTTTCAGAAGCGTATCTCCAGGCCTTTCTTCCTAGTCTGTCCTGGTCTGGAAGTTCTGCTGAAACCTGTCCAACATCATAGCAGCCTCCAGACAGACAGGTGGTGGCCGCGCATGAGGTCATTGGCCGGGAACGGAAACTGGGTCTCCAGTGTGGAAGGTGAGAATTCTCTCACTGAACCATCAATGCCCCCACAGTTTTTCCAGCATGGGTCCTTAAAAGAATTCCTTCCTACCAGAAAGTACCATCCAACACACCATCCCAGGAAAAAAGAAAATAAAATCAGAGTTTCCAGCAGCAAATCCCAGCAGCTCTCACAGATCCTCTGCAAAGGACTTTCTTTTTTTGAGCCTGTTTTGCTTAAGGTAACAAAAATGCTCGGACTCTCCTGGGATTCTGACGCTAAGTGGTTTTGTAGCATTTCTGCAGACTCTGTGAGCACCTCATCGGCGAGTTTGTCTGGAGCATTTAGAGGGAGTCACTAGTGATGTACTTTGACATCTGTCCCCTTGAGATGGCCCCGAGCCCTCTCAGCTCCCGCCCTATGATCTTCCTAAGTGCTGGGTGCAGCCCTGCCTTTCGGGCCATGAGCAGGCTACCGCGGTATCACCCAAGCAATCCCCCACCTGGGCACTTCTTGTCTCCTCTGGTTCCTGTTCTGGCAAAGAATTTCAACAGGCCTAAGTGCCCCCTGGTATCTACAGATCAATATTTCCACTCAAAGGTTTCTACGCCCGCCAGCCCCTCGCACACCCTTCCCCACCCCAGCTGACCAGAGCCTGGCTGTAAGACGCTTATGTCAGATGTTCCCTTTCTGCAGCTTTGTTTCAGAGAAACCTATGCTGAAGGCAACCTCCAATTCCGCCTTCAATAAAGAAGAGAACAGACCAATAGGCAGTCTCCTCTGGAAACTTAGGAGAAAGAGAAGGAAGAACGGCACAGGGACAAGTCTATAAAGACCCTGGACAAGCCCTCCGAGACCCTAAAGACAACAAATCAAAAAACCAAATATGCTGCCATAGAGTTGATTCTGACTTATAGTGACCCCACAGGACAGAGTAGAACTGCCCTATAGGGTTTACGACTGTCATCTTTACCGAAGCTGACTGCCATATCTTTCTCTCAAGGAGCGGCTGGTGGGTTCCAACTGCTGACCTTTTGGTTAGCAGGTGAGTGCTTAACCGCTGCTCCACCATGGCTCCTAAAGATGACAATTACCGAAAATAAAGATGCTGCCAGGGGCCAGGTGTTAACATGAAAGAAAATTTGTGAATTGTAGAAAGGAAATACTCTGGAAACTTTGTACGGTTGCCTTCTCCCCGTCCTTTGTCAGGCCCTCCTACACAAGAACTTCCTGAATTTGGTATTAAAAAGGCATGGGGAAAAAAAAAAAAAGAGAGAGAAGAACGACAGAGCCCAGATATAGAAAAGCACAGAAAGCAGGTGGGATCACAGCACATAAAACAAATCAAAATAAATCTGTCACATGACTGTATTTACTTCTTGTCCCTCCTCTGCTGGCTGGCTGGGCTGTGAATCACCTGCAGAGGACGGGAAGGTGCAAGCAAGCACAGGTAACATATCCTGAGATTTCAAACATAAATATGGAGTTGGAGTGGAAGGCTCGCAGGCTATAATGCGTCCCCCCTTTGATAAGTTAATATGTTCTTGTAGCATAAGGCATAGGCGAGCTTGACATCTGAATCATTTATGGCTTGGGGGAAGAAATGGCACCAGTCTTATTTGTTTCTGGAAAAGAACCTACACGTCTTTACAAGCAGTGAGAGCGTCACTGATGGCGCTCGGGAGCTTTTCCACACCGGCCATAAACCATGTGTTTGGGAGCCAGGCCGTTGCTGCTGAGGAGTTATTATTCGACCGTGCTCCAAATGGAGAGACCACCATCCCAGCAAAGCACCTGGCACAGGCTCTCCGCCCTGGTACAGAGCACATGGCAGCCCAGCGGGCCACTGGAAGGCTTCACGGCACGTGTGCTCTCAAAATGCCTCTACTTGCATCAGGTGGACACAGTCTGGGCAGGGCAGGACGGCCACGAGATGCCTGAGAGGTGTTCTCCTCATGCGCAGTCTCAACAATGGAGCGAGATCTACTCTGTGCTGACTTCCCTCAAGGTTCCTGACATCAGCTGAATTCTTCTGTTGTTGTTGTTGGGTGCCGTCAAGTCAACTCTGACTCGTAGCGACCCTATAGGACAGGGCACAACTGACCCACAGGGTTCCCCAGGCTGACAACTGACCCACAGGGTTCCCCAGGCTGAAATCTTTGTGGACGCGGATTGCCAGGCCTCTTCTCCCTTGGATCTGCTGGTGGGTTCAGGCTGCCAATGTTTTGGTTAGCAGCGAACGCTTAACTGCTGCACCACCAGGGCTCCTTTGGATTATTCTAGCCAGCCATAAAAGAATGAAATACACGTAGGCTCTGGATCCAAGTTGTACGTTTCAGGTGGGCCAACACAAGCCAAATTAACACCTAGGCACCTGAGAGCTTCCATCTCCCGCACCCTCATACCCACCTCCCTCCAGCATGTACTGAGCATGTGCTCTGGGGGCCAGAGGTGAAGACCAGCCCCTGCCCTCAGGAAATATACCTCTTCTCCACACAGGCCACAGCGGGAACATCTGAACACTGGAGCAAAGCCAATGAGATTGTTTTAGGCTTCAGGGTTTGGTGGGCCAAGGAGGGAGAGAGACTGGGGAAGCCAGCACTTAAGGCTGGGTCTTGGTCCTCCTGATCTGCTTTGTTTCTCAAAGTGAGAATTAGGCTTAGGCTTTGTGACTCCCAGGCCATCTGACAATGAGATGCAAAGGAAGTGGAAGTGAAAAGAAGTGTGGGAATCGCCAAGGCCGTCAACCCAACCCTCATCTGGGAATGTTTCCCCTTCTGGACTTTCTGACTAGGATCTACCTGCTTCCCTGGGAGCACAGGGAACTCCTTATTTTTCTCTGTTCCCCAATGGTTCATCTCAGCCACCTTATCTGCCCCCAAGGCCCCTTGATACCTACCCTCCCACCACGCCCAGACGCAGGCATCTCGTCTGTGGATTATCTTCTCCAGGCATCTTGGGAAGCCATCTCCTCACCTTCCTTTCTCCCACTACCCCTTGGCTTCTCACCCTGAGGTTCACCAAGTGTCTTGATGCTGGTCTCTGAGGTTCACCAAGAGCCTTAGTGCTGGGCTCAGGGCTCCTCACAGCCTAATGTTATCCCACACAGACGCAACATGACCACAGCACACTCCCACTCAAACATCGCCAGGTGCACCCCATTTTCCACAACACACCTCCTAAGATACCACCTCTCTTTCTGCAGGAATCTTCTGTCTGTTGCCTGACCTGCAGATCTTGGGCTTGCCTCAAAAATACCAAACCAAACCCAATGCCATCGAGTTGATTCCCTACAGGACAGAGTAGGACTTCCCCATAGGGTTTCCTAGGCTGTAATCTTTATGGGAGCAGATTGCCACATCTTTCTCCCTCGGAGCAGCTGGTGGGTTCGAACTGCTGAACTTTGGGTTAGCAGCCAAGCACTTAGCCACTGTGCCACCAAGGGCTCCTTTTGGACTTGCCAGCCCCCTAGCGTGAACTAACTCCTTAAAATAAATAAATACGTGTTACTAGTTCTGTTTCTCTAGAAAACCCTAAAACACCCGCTGAAACTTGCTCCTGTTTCTGTCCTCCCCACTCCAGAGAATGGACCTGCCATCCACCAAGACCTGAGTTTTCCTCTCCTCACCACACCCAGCCACTGAGCCACCTCAGGTTAGAGCCCCATCAACCCTGGCCTGAGCCCTGGCACTAATTTTCCCTCTGTCTCCTTGCTTCTAGCCCAGCTCTCTCCAATCCACTGTAGACAGAGTTCTCTTGCTAAACACAAATCTGATCTTGTCATTTCCCTGAAAACCATCTTCAATGGTTCTGAATTGAAGACCAGACTCCCCACGAGGTTTTCTAAGTCCAAGGTGTCCTGCCCAGACCCAGACTTGTCTCTCCAGGCTCTACCTCCCCATTCTATTCCCAGCCACACAGAACTACTCCAGCTCCCCCAGACAGGGACTACCTTCTCAGGACAAGCACCTTTGTATCATCCAGGTTCCAGCTTAAATGTCACCTTCCCCAGGAACCAATCTCTGACACTCAAGAGGAGCTTGAGTATCTCACCGCTTTGCTTCCAAAGTGCCAGGTATTCACTCCTACACAAGGCTTTACCCATGGTATTGGGGTTGCCTGCTCCCTGGTCTGGGCCCCCCACTGTACTGCAAGCTACACAGCAATGGGTGGGGATGGGCTCTCAGGCACCATTGAGCCCCTATGCCTGGACAGTGCCTTACACATAGGAAGTGCTCAGAAGCTGTCCGTAAACTGAGCTGGATTGAAGAAAGAGTGTCTCTCTCGTGCTTCACAGTCAAGTCACAGACTCAATAGCCTTTCCAGGACAATGAGCCTTCTCAGGGAATATGGACTTCCTGGCTGAAACCAGTGGCTTGAGAGTTAACTGCACTGTAAACTGACTTCTGAAGCTGGTAGCTTGGGAAATGTGCTTAACTACCACGTTCATCATTTACCCACCAACCCCAATGGAAAGGTGATAAAGAATTGTCACCGTAAGACAGAGTGAAAATATGGATGATCTCACAATTTTTTTTTTTTATAACAAAGCCTTTAACCTTCTGAGGTCTGACAGGATAAAGCAGCCCGTCTGTCATATGTTTGTCTTCAAATTATTTAAGAGAGAGGAAAGAACATCATCTTTTGAATCAGCCCTACCTCTAAGGAGCCCTTTACCTAATTAAGTCCCATAAAACCACTGTGAGTTAGGTGAAATGAGTTAAAAGTCAGACCTAATTCACTAGAAGCCTGGGGGCCACATCTGAAAAACCACCCTCCCAAATGGAAACAAATAAGAGTCTCCACAGAGAGCTTCATTGCTGAATGGGGCATGGAGGCATACCCTCCCCCCACCCCAGTGGGCCCTCCAGAGCTCAAGCACCACTGGGTGACTGTAATGGTTTGTTCTCAAGTCTGTCTCCATCCCTCGCCCACCATCTTGTTATCCCATATACCTATGCTTGGGGCACAGAGGAGCTACCAGCTACTGTCAAGTCAATTCTGACTCATGATGACCCCATATCTGTCAGAGTGGAACCATGCTCCATAAGGTTTTCAATGGCTGATTTTTCAGAAGTAGATAGCTAGGTCTTTCTTCCAGGTGCCTCTAGGTGGACTTGAACTTCCAACCTTTCGGTTAACAGCCAATTGTTTTAACCATTTGCACAACAGAGGAGGTACCCAGAAGAAAAGCACTGCAAGGATGAGTATAATATCATACCTGGTTGTCATCAACACCAGAAGACTCCTCCATTTTAGAGGTGCTCCATAAGCTGAAAACGAGGGAGGCCACCACTCCACAGCTTTCCAAGGCTTTGGATGTACACACTCTTGGGGTTGCGAGAAAGGAGAGGGGCACCTTGCAAACACCACAGCTCCTCCTGAATGTGCAATGCTCTTGTCCCTGGTCTGCAGGACCCCAGCCAAGGTCAAGATGGATGGAGAAAATGCTTTCCCTTATAACTGGCCACGGGCAGATGACAGCAATAACTGCAGCGCACAACTCATAAAATGTAAAGCTCAGCCATGCACACACCTGCAAAGACATCTACCAATAAGCTGTGGAGAACAAAGCAAAATGAGGCAGCAAAACCAAAAGAAAAACTGGATTTGAAAGTTAAAGAGCGATTCCTGAAAGAGCGGAGCTGCAATACAGGTCTCCAGACCGTGGGATCCAGAAGGAAAAGGAACGAACCAAAGTCCAGAGGGGGTGGCATGGCCAAGGCACACAAGATCTCCTCCAGACAGCGGAACTCTACACGTCTCCCACAGCAACAGAGGTGTTCACGTGTCAGCTTAGCCCTGTGGGCAGGCCAGCAATTCTCTGAGCACCCACTCTGAGCCCACCAGGCACTGCCCTCTCCCCCCACTCCCTGAAGGGGGCCTATCTAAAGCAGGATGGAGTGATGTTATACCAAGGGAAATCTCTAATCATCTGCAAGTATTAACAGTCACTCCCTTAGCTTCCTAGTGCTGCCGTAACACAAATGTGGCTTTAAAGAACAGAATCTTATTGTCTCCAAGTTTTGGAGGCTAGAAGTCCCAGTTCAGAGGTCAGCAGGGCTCTGCTCTCTCTGTCAGCTCTAGAGGAAGGCTCTTCCTTGTCTTACTTAGCTTCTGTAGCCATGGTATTCCTTGCCTTGCAGATGATCCCCATACGGCTTCTGTCTTCCCCTGGGTCTATTCTGGGTCTCTGGGTCTATTCTGCTCATTTTATAACTCAGAACGCATTAGGTTTATGACCCACCCGTTATGGATTGAATTGTGTCCCCCAAAAATATGTGTTGTAAATACTAATCCCTATACCTATGGTTATAAATACTAACCCCCATACCTGTGGTTGGAAACCCTGGTGGCGTAGTGGTTAAATGCTACGGCTGCTAACCAAAGGGTCAGCATTTCGAATATGCCAGGTGCTCCTTGGAAACTCTATGGGGCAGTTCTACTCTGTCCTATAAGATCACTATGAGTCGGAATGGACTCAACAGCACTGGGTTTGTTTTTTTTTTTGGTTTATGTTTCAGCCAATCACCCCTGAGATATAAAAAGAATAGGACAGAGAAGCAAGCAGAAATGGGGGAAGATAGTTCCCACATGAAGATAACCAAGGGACCAAGAAACAGAAGCTGAAAAGAGACAAGGACCTTCCCCCAGAGCCAAAAGAGAGAAAGCCTTCCCCTAGAACTGGAGCCCTGAATTTGGACTTCTAGCCTCCAAGCTGCTCTGAGGCACTGGTGAAAAACAAGGCTCCAGGAATTGACGGAACATCAATTGAGATGTTTCAACAAATGGATGCAGCGCTGGAAGTGCTCACTCATCTATGCCGAGAAATTTGAAAGAGATCCATATTCATGCCTCTTCCTAAGAAAGGTGATCCAATAGAATGTGAAAATTATCAAACAATATCATTAATTTCACACACAAGTAAAATTTTGCTGAAGATCATTCAAAAGCAGTTGAAGCAGTGTATCGACAGGGAACTGCCAGAAATTCAGGCCGGTTTCAGAAGAGGATGTAGAACCCGGGGTATCATTGCTGATGTCAGATGGATCCTGGCTGAAAGCAGAGGATACCAGAAAGATGTTTACCTATGTTTTATTGACTATGCAAAGGCACTCGATTGTGTGGATCATAAAAAATTATGGATAACCTTGCGAAGAATGGGAATTCCAGAATACTTTAATTGTGCTCTTGAGGAACCTGTACATAGATCAAGAGGTAGTCATTTGAACAGAACAAGGGGATACTGCGTGGTTTAAAATCAGGAAAGGTGTGTGTCAGGGTTGTATCCTTCCACCATACTTACTCAATCTGTATGCTGCGCAAATAATCCGAGAAGCTGGACTATGTGAAAAACACATCATCAGGATTGAAGGAGACTCATTAACAACCTGTGTTACGTAGGTGGCACAGTCTTTCTTGCTGAAAGTAAAGAGGACTTGAAGTACTAACTGAAGAAGATCAAAGACCACACCCCTCAGTATGGATTACACCTCAACATAAAGAAAACGAAAGTTCTCACAGCTGGACCAATAAGCAACATCATGATTAATAGAGAAAAGATTGAAGTTGTCAAGGATTTCATTTTACTTGGATCCACAATCAACACCCATGGAAGAAGCAGTCAGGAAACCAAAAAGACACATTGCATTGGGCAAATCTGCTGCAAAAGACCTCTTTAAAGTGCCGAAAAGCAAAGATGTCACCTTGAAGGCTAAAGTGCACCTGACCCAAGCCATGGTGTTTTCAGTTGCCTCATATGTGTGGGAAATCTGGACGATGAACAAGGAAGACCAAGAAGAACAACTGAGGCCTTTGAAATGTGGTGTTGGCGAAGAATGCTGAATATACTACAGACTGCCAAAAGAATGAATAAATCTGTCTTGGAAGAAATACAACCAGAATGCTCCTTAGACGCAAGGATGGCGAGACTACTTCTCACATACTTTGGAGATGTTATTAGGAGGGATCGGTCCCTGGAAAAGGACATCCTGCTTGGTAAAGTAGATGGCCAGGGAAAAAGAGGAAGGCCTTCAACAAGATGGACTGACACAGTGGCTGTAACAATGGGTCAGGCATAACAACGATTGTGAGAATGGCACAGGACCAGGCAGTGTTTTGTTCTGTTGTACATAGGCTCTCTATCAGTCAGAACTGACTCAACGGCACCAAACAACATAACAGCCTACTAAACTGTGAGGAAATAAATTTCTGTTTGTTAAAGCCACCCACTTGTGGTAATTCTGTTACAGCAGCACTAGATGACTAAGCACCACCTTACTCCCGTACGGCCTCATTAACACAATAAAAGACAAACCCTATTTCCCAACAGGGTCCCATTCAGAGGTACAGGGGTTAGAATTTCACCATATGTTTTGGGGTGCACAATTCTATCCACGGCAATTGTAGGGGAAAGGACAAACTGTCTGTGGGGTCCCACCATCCGTCACAGCACAGCGGCGCAGTAATGCCCTGAGCTAGGACGCCCGCACCGCACCGTGGAGTCTGGGGCCCCACACAGTGTCTGCAGACAGCAGGCTGGAGACCAAACAGCAGTGCAAGATACAAAGCAAGGAAATGGCTTCCATCCCCAGAGTAACAGAAAACAGGCAAGCAAACCAACCAGCATACCCTGCCTCTTCTGCTGCTTTAGCTGGAACTTTTCACCAGGCGCAACCAAATGATTCAGTCTTGTGGCAGACACAATGCGCTGCTCAGATCCCCTTCAAGTAAGGGCTCCTGCTCACCTTCGAGGTGGGAGGTTAGGTGACCACTTCCAGCTGTTAACTCCTCTGGTCCACTCAGCTTTTGGGCCAGGGTCACATACTTCTGGGACTGGCCTTGAGCTGGTGACTGAGCAGAGGTGGGCGCTGAGATCAGCTGCCCCAGATGACATGAGCGAGGTGGCAGTGCTGGGGTGGGGCCATTTCCATCCAACATGGGACACCTTCTGGGGGTGTCTTAGCTCCCACTGAGCTGACGCTGATTTGCCAGGTCTGGGTCACAGTCTGATGGCTTCCTGCCTGCTCTGCCTCCACCCCTTTCATTTCACTGGCGCTTCATCCCAGGAAATCGCTTGCACTCCTGATCTGTCTCTGTGTCTCCTTCCGGGGACAAGAGCCCACCCTCCCCGGTGCTCAGCGTACGGGGGGTACACCACCTTTCCCAATCTGTTTTCCTCACAGAGCTCCAGTCAAGTGCGCTTTGGCTCACGTGTCTCTCTGGAGGCCAGGAGCGTGGCCTGAAATGTGACCTGTTGTTAGTTGCCATTGAGTCGATTCCGAGTCATGGCGACCCCAGGTGCAGAGCAGAACTGCTCTGTAGAGGTTTCAAGGCAGTGACCTTTCCGAGCAGATCGCCAGGCCTTTCTTCTGAGGCACCTCTAGGTGGTGCAAACCAACAACCTTTAGGTTAGTTGAGGAGCACTTAACTCTCTGCACCATCTAAACCAAAAAAAAACCCCATGTGGTTGAGCTGATTCCAACTCATAGCAACCCTGTAGGATAGAGTAGAGCTGACCCATAAGGTTTCCTAGGCTGTGATCTTTATGGGAGCCAACATTTCAATTAGAAGCCAAACCCTTAACCATTGTGCCCCCAACCCAGAACCCAGTGCTGTCGAGTCTATTCCGACTCATAGCGACCCCATGGCTCCTTAAATGTCAACTAGAGAAACATTACTAATTCAGTGAATAGCAGTTGATGTTGTTAACTATCCAAGCAACTGTATAGAGAAATGCTTTTTTTTTTAATTTAATATTTTCTCTTTCCAGTGAACTTAACAACTCGTCGTCAAGTTGATTCTGACTCACAGCAACACTGTAGGACGGAGTAGAACTGCCCCATAGAGTTTCCAAGGAGCACCTGGTGGATTCAAACTGCCAACCTTTTGGTTAGCAACCGTGGCTTTTCACCACTGCGCCACCAGGGCTCTAAAAAAAAAAAAAAAAAAGGAGCTTATAAATAGAAAATGCTATTAATGTATGTATGTTTGTGTTACTGTCTAACTCTGTAAGTCTGTTTGCATTTTAGGAAAGTCAAAAGTCCCTGCAGACAGCGGAATCTCTCCAGTGTCCTCATATCTGCCGTCCCCAGGTCTAACTGCAGAGAAGATGTTCAAAGGTCCTTCTGGTATTTCTCAGAAAACTGCCATTTCTTTATCGTCGTTAGGTGTCATTCAGCGGCTTCCAACTCATAGGGACCCCATGTGACAGAGTAAAATTGCACCATAGGATTTTCAAGGTTGTAATCTTTACAGGCACAGATTGCCAGGCCTTTCTTCTGATGCCACTGGGTGGGTTCAAGCTGCCAACCGTTTGCACCACCAAGGCTCCTCCATTTCTTTAAGTTTATGGGAATCCCACATCCACAATGGCAAAGCATAATCCACAAAGCCTACAACAATTCCAAACTTCCAAATATAAGCCAAGAAGAATATATTACTGTCTTAAACCAAAAAAACAAAAGAACCAAACCTGTTGCTGTCGAGTTGATTTCAGCTCATAGCGACACTATAGGACAGAACAGAACTGTCCCACAGGGTTTCCGAGGCTGTAACCTTGTAGAGGCAGACTGCCACATCTTTCTCCTGCAGAGCAGCTGGTGGGCTCAAACCACCAACCTTTTGTTTGGCAGCCAAATGCTTTAACCACTGTGCCACCAGCGTTCCTTAGATTATTGTCTTAATCCATAGTAATTTTTTTGTGGCTGTTGTTACAACTCATTGATAAAAATATGTTGGGGAGTTAAAGAAAGAGTATGAAAAATGCTTGTTGACATATTTAAAAATGAAAACAAAATATGTATTTCCAGGTTTTGCTGAGCTTGAGTTGATCTTCATGCCTCTCATTAGGTAACAGGCGCGACACCACATATTTCTTTAACGTGCTAGTGATAGACCACCTGAAAGTCAGCGGCAACTTGATCAGCACTCTGGGGCTCTGACCACAGGGCATACCAGCCACTTCTCTCACCCACGCCTCAAAGTCTTTGTAATTAGTGCAAATAACCTATACAGAGACAACTAGCTGAGTTACCTTAAACATGCTGGTAAGCAATTATTATCCCCCTGCTTTCAAAATAGCTGATAATTAAAGAAAATTCCACCTTATATCTTTAAATAAATTTGATGTCCACAGAGAACTGACAGGAACAAATGCACTTTTCAGAAATTTTCTGAAAATTATAGCTCCAGTCCCCAGACAGATTGAAATGGCATGCTAGAGAAAACAAAGGACTGTTCTTCAAGTTTTCTTGCTTTGCATAAAAAGTTAAAATAGCCCAAAAGTGGTTTCAGTTTGTCATTTCTGACTCAGGAAACCTGAAATAGTAAGCACACCACACAGAAGTGACGGCATTTCCTACTTCATGCTCAGAGGAAGCAAACTTCTTCAGGTTGGGAAAAGGTATAATAGTCAGGGTATAGTATTGAAGCATTTTAATGCTAAAAACAAAGTCATGTAAATAAGAACTGCTTGTCTTGTATTTTTCCTATCTTATATTCAGGATATTAGAAAAACAAAATTAATGCAAAGTTAAAATATATATATATATAGATCAGTAGACCACTTACAAATACCAGTGTAAATAGCAGCTTTTGTTTGTAAGTACTGTTGTTGCTGTTAGGTACCATCAGGCCGATTATGGCTCATGTCACCCCATGTGACAGAACAGCACTCTTCACGGGCTTTTCAAGGCTGTGACCTTTTGGAAGCTGATTGCCAGGCCTGACTTCTGAGGCACCTCTGGGTGGATTCGAACTGCCAATATTTCAACTGGTGGTTGAGCACTTAATTATTTGGGCCATCAAGGGACTTCTTTTTAAGTACTAGAAAACAAAATGCAATATTATACTAAGAGAATAAAACAGTACAACTTAGAAAGGTTTATTCAAGGAAGCGAAGGCAACTACTGAATTCTAGATAAACATTTAAAAAACATTATCTAAGCCTCAAAAATAAAAACAGACAAATCTTTTCAAAAGATATCATAGCTTCCACTTCCAGCCAAGATGGAGTAACAGGGGCCAGATGTACCCTCACACCTGAAATAACCAAAAAATGAAGCAAAACACATGAAAAAAACTTTCCAAGGCACTGGACATCAAGTAATGGAGGACAGCGACCCCTGAGAAGTAGGAAACCAACTACATGAGTCCTACAATGGCTCCAGATTTCCAACTTGAGAGGGTTTCCAGGGGAGAACTCAGGTGGAGCCAGGTAGATGCTCCTAGTTGAGGAGATGAAGCTGAGGGTGCGGGAGACCAAGCCAGCCAGACCCAGGAGGACATGGCGCCAGAGAGGAGAGAGAATTCTGCAGAGGACTGATGAATACATGTATATGAAGAAACTACCTGAGGCTGGATGAAAAAATGATTCAAAGAATTGGAGGCTGTGATGGTTAATGTTATGTGTCACACTGGCAGAGCTGTGATTCTCAGTGGTTTAGCAGACACTGGACTGGGGGCTCTTCCATAATGTGATATGATGTAATCACCATCCATGCCGTGATCTGATGTGAGCAGCCAATCAGTTGAAAGGGAAGCTTCCTTGTGGCTGTGGTCTGCTTCCAGTACGTAAGTGGATGTTCTAGCAAAACTCGTTTTCTCTAGACCCTTCTCGTTGCCTAACCTCTGGTTCTTAGGATGTAAGTCTTCAGACATCTCCAGCTTGCTGCCTGATCTGCAGACTTTGGATTTGCCAGCTCCTGCGATTCTATGATCCAGCAGAGGCCTCCAGCCTGCCACCTGACCCACGGATCTGGTATTGCCAGCCTCCACAATTTCGTGACCCATTTTCTTTAAGTAAATCTCTTTCTCTCTCCCCCTCCCTCCCTCCCTCCTTCTCTTCCTCTCTCTCTCTAATTTCATTGGTTTTGCTCCTCTAGGGAACCCGGACTAAAGCAGAGGGAAAGGTACCCAACCATCATACAGGACCAAGAATATTGCCTGATTCCACCAGTCGGACTAGAAGACCCTCTAATTCCTGAGGCACTGGGTAGAGAACTCAGAAGGCCTTCCCACGGCAGTGGGGAATAATTAGATCTACATCTTTGGAGAAACCACACCTTGAGAAACTCAACTAGAACTATGTCTGAGGTCCATTGTTTTTAATCTTTGAAATGAAGAGATGAGTCTACATGTTTAAACCCAGTAATTAAATCCTTTTTTCCTTAAACAAGTTATTTGATAAAAATTCTTGTATAAGATGAATGAACACTGAGCTTCCATGACCGAGGTATAGGTGGGACCCTTGTGCTGTGCCCACACAGCCCTCCTCCCACTCCCTTGCACCACTGGCAATTGCAAACCCCTCCTTGGGGTTGACCAGTTCTAAAGAAGGCAATCTGAAGACCTCTGGTGATGTCTGAGTCCATTTCCACTTGGAAGGTCGACAGTCCAGTCTTTCAATCACAGAACAATCACAGAGGAAGTTCTATCTTTAGGATAGTTGTGAACAAAGAGGCTTTCTAGTTTCCTTACATTCGTTATTCTTGGGGAGTTGACTACATGGATGTAGGAAAGGTCACAGTGGCTTTTCAGACCCAAGTACAACACGTGAGAAGATTCATCTCTGAGAGGCAAAGAACAATGTCGTATCATCCATGCCTTAAAATAAAATAAAATCTCACACAATAGAATAAGCTTCGGGAAGTGTATAGGGTGGAGTTATAGGATCCTCAGGCATGGAGGGAAAAATCCCCAAGTCCCCAAAAAACCAGGAGGGTAGCCAAGGTCAGAGAAAAAGTCACAACGTCATGTCAAAGCTTCAAAGACCTAAAATTGATTTGAAGAAAAAGTAAATTACTGGGAAGCAGTAAATTCCCCAAGAGCAGTGAAGTGCGGACTCAGGTCGCCTATACCTCCACAGACATTCTCTCCTCGGTTTACTGAGAGGTCATTTTTCCAAAGTAAGCAATATCTAGTCCTTGTACAGATGACAGAATCCGTGCTACACCACCCATCTCAGCAAGTGAGAAAGACCCATGTTGATTTATTAGGTGGCATTTGCTTTCAGTAACCCCCTAAATTTGTAACTGACAGCAGTGGTGAACTTTAATTCAGAACAGAAGGTCAAAAAGGTGCTCATTACACGGCTTTTGTAGGCTCGTGTGTTCTTCGTTAGTTATGAGACTGTAAACATATACACTGCACTATCCAACTTTGGAAACCCTGATGGCACGGTGGTTAAGTGCTACGGCTGCCAACCAAAAGGCTGGTAGTTCAAATCTACCAGGCGCTTCTGGAAACTCTATGGGGCAGTTCTACTGTGTCCTATAGGGTCGCTATGAGCTGGGATCAACTCAACAGCAACAGGTTTGGTTGGTTTGGTGTACAACTTGGACATATATACTTCTCAGAGAGGATATCACTCTCACTGGCCCCAAATCCCAAGGTTTTACTTGACTGGCATATAATATTTAATAATTGTGAACTTTTGATGAAATTCTCTTTCCCTGAAGGAAAGGAAATAATGGGGAGAGGGCTATCTGTGAAGGCAACTCCTATGAGACGTGGAAAGAAAGGGCTAGAGTCGTCGTGCGGTGTTAAGGCACGGGGGCTTCGTGGTTGTCCCTTGCTTCACAAAGCTGCCTGGGAGCAGAGTGTGCTGCAGGGAAGGGTGAAGGGCCAGCCCCACATCCCGCCCCACCTGCCAGCCTGCTTTCTGCCTCACTGTCTGAAGCCACAGGGCCTGACAGTTTGATGGGAGCCTCCTTGCCCCTGGCTCACATTTTCCGATGGCCTTTGTGAATGTGAATCTGTCAGCATCTACCTTTCATAAAAAGATGGTGGCAACTCCGGAGACAGGATGTTTCCTCATTATGTGCAGCTCTGATTCCAGCCACACTTCTCTCCAAGCTCCCCCATCTTGTGCCTCCGCTGGCCGCTACCTGCTGGCTCCCAGTCACACCTAATTGCTCCTCTGTTACGTGTGTACTGAAAGGTAGGTCCTCTCCCCACACACTCCCACACACACGCCCCTAATGAGATCTGCTCCTGGCCTTGGCTAAGCAGAAAAGGAGATGCTCATTTGGACCACCAATTTCCATCCAGAGTTTTCAAAATCTCTGAGCCATTTATTTCCTGGGACGTGAGATCTAGTACTTTCTTTCCCTCACAGTTGACATGTTTCCCATAAATGTATATTCCGTTTTATTTCTTGGAAACAAATGAAGTCATTTCGGGGCATGAGCAAGAATCACTAGTGTGCCAAGTGGACTGCACACCAGTCGAGGGCGCATGGGCCTCACTAAGGCTGCACGGACTCGCTGGAGACGTTGCCTCTGGCAACAGAAGAAGAGAATGTCATCTGTTTAGATGGCGCAGGCTTGTGTCTTCACTGGTAGCTAGCTTTCCGTGGCACTTTTCCAGGTTGAGCTCGTGGTCTTTTGATCTATAAACTCCGAGGACATGCTTCAGAATTTCAATTTCGAGGAGTCTGAGAATGCAGGAAGAGGCCGTGATTGGACTCCTCGGCATCAGCCTGGCTGGGGTGCTCTACAGACCGAAGTCTGTCTGCACGTTCTCCAGACTCACTGGCTGCTGCAGGGAGGCCAGGAGCCCAGCACCGGGCACAGCCTGCTTCCCATCAGTGCTGTCTGGCCCGTGTCTCACAGACTTGGGGACTGCACGTGTCTGTAACCAGCCTCCCCCGTCCCCATTACCATCAAGTCAGTTCCAGCTCACAACAACCCTGCAGGACAGAGTAGAACTGCCTCATAGGGTTTCCAAGGAGCGCCTGGTAGATTCAAACTGTCAACCTTTCGGTTAGCAGCCTAACTCTTAACCGCTGCACCACCAGGGTTCTGATAATCCTCCACCCTGGGATATTTACACACCAAACTGGAAAAAAAAAAACAGGTGCTGTTGAGTCAATTCTGACTCACGGTGACCCCAGGTGTGCAGATCAGAACTGTG
Source organism: Elephas maximus indicus (assembly GCF_024166365.1). Taxonomy (NCBI): domain Eukaryota; kingdom Metazoa; phylum Chordata; class Mammalia; order Proboscidea; family Elephantidae; genus Elephas; species Elephas maximus. The sequence continues at coordinate 78,170,128 of NC_064834.1, read as the reverse complement.
CTCCATACAATTCTCACGGCTGTGACCTTTCAGAAGCAGATTGCCAGGACTTTCTTCCTAGGCACGTCTGGGTCAATTTGCAAAGCCAAACTTTCTGTTAGTAGTCAACCACTTAACTGTCTGTGCCACCCAGGACTGTGGGACATTTATAAACCAAAACCAAACCAAACCCATTGCTGTCAAGTCAATTCCAACCCATAGCGACCCGACAGAACGGAGTAGAACTGCCCCGTGGGGTTTCCAAGGCTGTAATCTTTACGGAAGCACACCCCACATCTTTCTCCTGCAGAGCAGCTGGTGGGTTTCAACTGTTGGCCTTGCAGTTCACAGCTGAGCGCTTTACCGCTGCACCACTGGAGGACACTAGCTCCTTAATTCCAGCTCTCCGTTCTTACCTGGGATTGAGCTTCGGGTGGCAGCAGCCCTTTGGCAGCTTGCTTTTCAACTTCAGTTCAGTTTCTGGAAACGCCTGATGCGCATTAACCGATAAAGCACGTGACATTCATCTATTTTGGAACAAAGATTCAAACTGAAAGCTCTCACCTCAAACGTAAACAACCGTAGAACAGGTTTCCAGACGAGCCTTCTGAGAAATTATCTGATTTTGCCTCAGCAGCCACTGATTTAAAATAATACTGGTGCAAAACAGGGCCAATCGGCAGACTCTCCTGGCATAAGTTAAACATCTTTAGCCCCTGAAATACAATCACGTACAGTGCAGAAAGGTACCAGAGCCAATCATTCCTGAATGTAACAGTGACAATGCAATTTCCTGGATTTATGATGGGCACTTTGGGGAATGTATGAGTGGCCTAAAAAAGCCAACGTTCCTTCCAAAGTGCTCGATGTTAATGTTTGGTAAGTTTATAATCTAGTATGCTACACTGCCTTACAGAAATATCTCATCACGACAAGCCTCTGTCCATAAGAAAAGATTCGCTTTTATGGAGGAAGATGCCTTCTTGACAAAAACATTAAATGAAGCGAGTTTGGAACTTTCTAAATAGAATCACTTTAAAAATTCACAGTTCACACATTAAGGCAATCAAAATAACATACGTAGGAACCCACCACCAGTCTGGTCAAAGAGCTGTTTCAGTGGTTGGTTCAACAAGCAGAAGTTTCCTTCTCTCTCACCAAAGCTGCCTTCTCCGCCATCCGGCGTCTCTTTCTAAGCAGCATTACTGTCAGTTCACCATCAGCAAAGCCTAGGGAAGTCAGGAACATGGGAAGCAAGATAAAGGGGGGGAAGGATGGACAGCTGCCAGGGAAAAATACTAGGAACATAGAGAGGGCCTGAACTAAGGGGCAGCTGTGAGTCGGAACCCACTCGATGGCAGGTCAGGGCTCGCACGGCCACACAGGAACTCTTAAGCATCGGGCAGAAAAGTCCAAACAGGAACAATCAAAATGAAAAAAAAAGAGAGAGACTATCGCAATCCTACGGGGAAAGCAGCCTGAGAGAGCAGAGATGACTTAGAATTGGATATGCATCTTTTCTGAATGAAAAGATGCTGCTTTTCTAGAAAAAAGAACAACAGACCTGTGTTTGACCATCACTGGTCGCCTCGTCCCTTCCTGGCCCCCCCAAACCCACAATATGTTGACTCTGACTCACGGCGACCTCCCGTGTTACACAGAAGAACTGCTCCATAGGGCTTGCTTGTAATCTTTATGGAAGCAGATCACCAGGCCTCTCTTCTGTGGCACTGCTGAGTGGGTTTGAACTGCCAATCTTTAGTCGAGTGCAAACCATTCGCGCCACCCAGGGACCTCTTCCCTTTTCATAAAAACCCAACCTATTGCAATCTAGTCCATTCCAACTCATAGCAATCCTATAGGACAGAGTAGAACTGCCCCACAGGGTTTTCTAGGCTGTAATTTTTATGAGAGCAGATCGCCAGGTCTTTTCTCCCACGGAGCTGACCTTTTGGTTAGCAGCTGAGAGCTTAATCACTGCACCAGTAGGGCTCCTCCTTCCCTTCTCGGGCTCCCATAAACCACTCAACACACATGCAGCAGGCCCCATGAAACCGATGGAGGTATTATGGGAGCACCACGCTCGCACTCCTCCTCAGCCAGCGACAGTGGTTCCAGACTGAGAGCCAAGCCCTGGAGGTGGGCTAAGCACAGGGCAGAATCCCAGCTCAGGCTCTCCTGGCTTCTGGAGGCTGTCAACTTGGAACGGAAACCTCTTGAGATGGCACTTCCTTACAAAATTTATGGAGTTTTGTTAGGAGCCAATAGCTGGAGTGCAGGCACTCTTGGGGATCTGATTGCTTACAGCGTTCTGGCACTTGTGGCTCTGCTCCTGGTGGGCAAGCAGAAGCCAGAGAGACAGGAAAGCACAGTCAGCTCAGAGGACAGCTGGGGCCAGGCTCCTTCCTGGAAAGGGACGGCGAATGCCAAGAGAGGGACGGGCCGTGTACTTTCTCTACCAGGACCCAACCAGCGTCTCCAGAGCTGTGCACCTTTGCCACACCTTTCACAGGCGATGGAACCCCAGGGTGGCTTCCCCTTTGCAAAGCTGGTCAGTCAGTGCACACTGGGTTTGGGATGACCCTGGCCCTGGCCATTTTCAGGACACAAATGATTATGAAAGTGACCACTACAAATAAAAGCCTCCTTTTCCAGCTTCAGTCCTAAGGTGGTTTGTCACAGGTAGTGTCTGCCCCTAATCATTTGTAAAGTTACTGGGAAAATCATGCCAATAGTATTCTGATACCTATAGTTCTTCCTGTGGGTATGTCTCCCTTATTCTTAACCTGGAGTCCTCCAGGGATGCAAATGGTTAACACGCCCAGCTCCTCACCGAAAGTTTGGAGGTTCGAGTCCACCCAGAAGAGCCATGGAAGAAAGGCCTGGTGATCTACTTTGGAAAAATCAGCCACTGGAAACTCTATGGCGCACACAGGGTCATCAGGGGTTGGAGGTGACGCAGCGGCAACTGGTAATATTCTTGCCTGCTTTGCTCCGCTCTTCTTGTTCACCGTTCCCACTCGACAGAAGAAGAGGGTTAAATGCCAAGGAGCCACGGTCCACAAACCGGGAAGAAGGCTGTCCTGTTTACCCTGCTGGTACAGGCTCTATTCTCACCCCTGAGTGTATGTCTGTAAGGGACAGAGCGTTCAAATGTCTTTCAAGAAAGAATCCAAATGAATGGCATTTACAAGTCTCCCTCCAGTGGAAGAAAGCATCTCACTCAGGCCGGCGAATGATCCTCTTGGAGGAAGCCCCCACCCCAGCTCTAATTCATCAACTTCTTAATGATTCTCCCTGGTTATGAAAATCAAGGTCTGTTAATTCTAGATTCTAGAAAGGAATGACCAAACTCTACTTCTTTTATAGCCACCTTGTGGCTGCCCACGGGCAGAGCCTGAATAGATCTAGCAGGGGACTCCTGGGTTTGCTCAAATGCCACGGTCCAGGCCATCCCCAGCCATTTGGAGCTGGAGCGCAAAGACTCCACTAAAAGCAAAGCAACTTCAGCCAAGACAAGGTATGGGGCAGGCTAGCCCTCACTCCAGAGAAGGCATTTGGGGTAGGCTTGACAGATAAAATACAGGCTGCAAGGTTAAATTTGAGTTTCAGATAAACGATGAATAAACTTTTTAGTATAAGTATATCCCGTATAATATCCAGGATACACTTACGCCAAAGAAAGCTATTTGTTGTTCATCTGAAATTCAAATTTAACTAGGCTATTTGTATTTTTATTTGCTGATTCTGGCAACCCTAACTTGGGGTTTCTGTGGGCACTGAGGTAGTGAGTTCATTCATGCCCAGGACAATCAAATCCTAGGCCAGTGCAGAGCCCTTAGTGCTGAGCAGAGCATGAGAGAGACAGACAGACAGACAGACAGAGACAGAAAGAACAGAGAGAGCAACCCTCCTCCCCCAGCTCTTCCCTCATTCACAATGACTCCACGGACTGAAACAAGATGCTCTGTAACTGGAAAGCAGCTTTCTGAGGAAATAAAGCCACAACACAGAAGCCTGGGAAGGAAAACAGATCCAATCTAAAAAGCGCCAGTCAGACTGCAAGTAAGGAAATGTTAACTAGAAGCAAGGAGACGGAAAACCCCCGTCTCCTCAAAATGGCTGGAGGGAAATAACGGGGAAAAAAATGAGTTGCAGAGAGCAAGACATCAAGCCTCCCAGAAGGCTCTCTATTTGATGTCTCTGCTTCACTCATGGCATAGAAAACCTGCTCAGATGGGCATCTGATGATCCAAAACCAAACCCATTGCCATCAAGTCGCTTCGGACTCATAGCGATCCTATAGAGCAGAGTAGAATTGTCCTATGGTGTTTCCAAAGAGCGGCTGGTAGATCAGAACTGCTGACTTTTTAGTTAGCAGCCGAACTCTTAACCACTGTGCCACCAGAGCTCCATCTGATAATAGCAACAACAAAAATAAAACAGTTCCGTCAAATCGACTCCAACTCATGGTGACTTCATGTGTGTCAGAGTACAGTTGGGCTCCACAGGGTTTTCGATGGAGATTTTTTGGAAATGGATCTCCAAGCCTTTCTTCCAAGACACCTCTGGGTGGACTCAAACCTACAACCTTTCAGTTAGCAGCTAAGCGTATTAACCATTTGCACCACCAGGGACACGAGGACATGCATATATATGTAAAACACAGAGTCATTGTATAAATTTTGAGAACTTCCAGAAAGGATAAAAAATAAAAATTACTCATAATCCCAAGATTAGAGGATAACCAGTGTATTTCCTTCCATCCGTTTATATCTGGGCATATATATAATTTTTACAACATTATAAAGTATATCACATTTTGTAGCCTACTTTTGTCATTTAGTATACTGTGGATAGTATTGCCTGTGCTTAAATAGTCTTTGGAAACATGGTTTTTAATGAACTACTTAGTATGCCATTGCTTTTAATGGCACACAATTTATTTAACCCATTTCTTCTCATTGTGTATTTACTGGCTCCGATTTTTCACTGTTATAGAGAACACCACAGAGAGACTCCTTGTACACACAGCTCTTCCTGATTGTCTACTTATTCACATGGAATAAAGGTCTGGAAGCGAGATTACAGGGTCACAGGGTGTGAATATTGTTAAGGTCTTCATTCATGTTGTCAATTTAGCTTCCAAAAAACCTTCTACACAATATATAACAATTGCCATTTTCCCATAATCGTGCCAACACTGGGCCTTATCTCTTTCAAAAACCGTTAGTAATTTGATAAGCCAAAGAATATCTCCCATTATTGAAAAATCACATTTCCTTCATTCTTAATGTGGAAGACCATGTCTCCAAATGTCTATCGACCAGTTGTAGTTCTTATTTTATGAACTATTTTACGTCAAAGAATATTGAATACACCATAGACTGCCAGAAGTACAAACAAATCTGTCTTGGAAGAAAGAAGTACAGCCAGAATGCTCCTCAGAAGTGAGGCTGGTGAGACTTCATCTCACGCACTTTGGACATGTTATCAGGAGGGACCAGTCCCTGGAGAAGGACATCATGCTTGGTAAAGTAGAGGGTCAGCGAAAACGAGGAAGACCCTCAACAAAATGGAATGGCACAGTGACTCCAACAATGGGCTCAAACAAAGCAATGATTGTGAAGATGGCGCAGGACCAGGCAGTGTTTCGTTCTGTTGTACATGGGGTCACTATGAGTCGGAAACAACTCGATGGTACCCAACGACGACATTCTCTGAGTTCTTCTAGTTCTCCTCCTCTTGCCTCTTTAATCCAACTGAAGTGAATTTTCATTTAGGAGTGATAAAAGGATTTTTTCCCCAAATAATTAACCTGCTATCTCAACATCCTAGAGGCAAGGATGGCAAGACTGCATCTTACATACTTTGGACATGTTGTCAGGAGGGATCAGTCCCTGGAGAAGAACATCAGGGTCAGCGGAAAAGAGGAAGACCCTCAACGAGGTAGATTGACACAGTGGCTGCAACAATGAACTCAAGCATAACAACGATTGTAAAGATGGTGCAGGACCAGGTAGCGTTTCGTCCTGTTGTCCATAGGGTCGCTATGAGTCAGAACTGACTCGATGACACCTAACAACAACATCTCAACATCATTTACTAAGCAATCCAAATGTTCCCCCACATATTCGAAATGCCACAGTTATCATATGTTGAGTGAGCAGGTAACATATGCCCCTGGGCTTTCTCTTTGGCCACTAATGTGCCTGTGTTGTACCCACATCCCACCTCCTAATTATTGTTGTTGTTGTTCGGTGCTTTCGAGTCCATTCCAATTCATAGCGACCCTATAGGACAGGAGAACTGCCTCAGCGGTATAATACTTTCTAATTATTCTCTAGTGTTCGTCCCTCTCCATTAGCATTCAATATTTCTAGAAAACATTAGAGCCACTCTGAAATTTAAATTTTTATTCAAATTGTCCTAAAAGTACAAACTTAATTGGGGAAATTTGACTTCTTCGCACTATTCAGAAAGGACCCCTGGTGGCTCAGTGGTTAAACACTTGGCTGCTAACCCACCGGTAGCTCCATGTGAGAAAGATGTGGCAGTCTGCTTCCATAAAGATTACAGCCTTGGAAACTCTATGAGGCAGTTCTACGCTGAGTCACTATGAGTCAGAATTCACTTGACGTCACACCACAATAATAGCACTATTCAGAATCAGTCTATTTTACCACCTATTCAAGATTTCTGTAACATTTCCCAGTGCCTGTTGTATTTTTCTCTACACAGGTCCCTTATACGTAGCTTAGGTTTATTCCTATGATTTAGTGCATTACACCGATCTTATGAGAAGTCTTTTATCTTTTTATTTCCCAGCTAATTGTTAGTGGGAGATAGGAAAGTTGTGCATGCTACCAGAAAGAAACTATTCTGAGTACTTTTTAAAACTATTCTCTTAGGGTTTCTAGATATATGATCATACTATATGCAGATAAGGAAATTTTTGTCTATTCTTTTTTAAAAATTAACTTTCTCATTTCTGCTTCCTGTCTTATTGTGCTTGATAGAACTTCTAGAAGGGTGTTCATAACACTTTGGTGCCCAGTGAGGTGTATGTTTGCCCACCCACATTTTCCTCCTCTCAGGTTTCTTGGGGCTGTACTTTTCCCACTAAAAGTATTTGCTGCTTGATAGCAGGGAGTTGTGTAACAGTTAAAAATGAAAGAAATGTTCATTGGTGCAAAATAGCTGGGGTAGATGGCTTAAACTTGAGGTAGTGCATCCAAGAAGTGTGATTGGGTGAAACTTTTGTCTCTTTTGACTTTTGTACAGCTAGATAAGCATGGTAAGCATATTTATGGTTTCCTGTAGTGATGTAGTTATTAAGAGCTGTGGCTGCTAACCAAAAGGTCGGCAGCTCAAATCCACCAGGCGCTCCTTGGAAACTCTATGGAGCAGTTCTACCCTGCCATATAGGGTCACTATGAGTCAGAATCAACTCAACTGCAACAGATTTGATTTTGGTTTGGTGTGATAGGGAGGTCTGGTGGGTTTGTTTGTATGTGTGTTTATCATGTTTGGAAAATCAGAGGTGCCCAATGTAACCAAATGGAAAGCACCCCACACAGTAAATCCTACCTGATGTCTAGCAGGATAGACAGGAGCCCACCAACCACGACCTACAGAATTTTGTGGTCACACATATGCTCATATAATATTTCTCAAAATCCATATTGCCAACCAAAAACTTAAACATACTCAATTAGTAAGCATGTATTCCAATACTGAAAACACATGCCATCAAAAAAAGTCAAAGCAGAAAATAATTGCGTCACCAAAGGGATAATGATGGTGACGGTACCCATCCTCATCTCAGACTTCCTGAAAGTCCTTTGGAGCATCCTCATTAAATGTGATGCAGCTGCTGATTGTATATTGTTTTTTCCTGTCCAGGAACTATTCTCCTATTCCTGGCTTATTAAGTTTTTATCAGAAATTGATGGTGAATTTTATCAAACACCCTCAGGGAATTTATTGAGGGTTTTCCTCTTTTAATCTACCGATGTGATATATTTTATTAATAGATGTCTGAATATTAAAACATTATTGTATTCCTGGAATAGACCTATATGGTATATGAAACTGTTGTTTTCAATTTGCTATATATTATTTAGGACTTTTTGTTTTTTGATTCAACGACCATAGACTGAGTGTCACCAGGTGCCAGCCCCACCCACTGTTCTGCCTCATCACCAGTGAGACGGGGCTGGGACTTTCTTAACGTGAGCTGTCCTCAGGTTTTTTACCCAAGCCGGAGATAGCTCTGTAAAGTGAACCAAGAAACATCTTTCCCCTTATATACTGCACTTGTGTATACAGCAGGGGAATTATTTGTTCTTACAAGACTGAAAGTCCTCACCCTCTAAAATCATTCTGGAAGAAGAACACAAATACCAAACAATTAATAGGGAGGAACTGGCAAAAGAGGTTAGTTTAAAAGTAACACAAAGCTATAAAAATTAAACCTTAAGCAACCTTTGAAATGTATTCCCATGGTTACTGGTCTACACAAGTTTTCCCCTTCTGTAGGCAGATACGAAGATTTTTATTTTCCTCAAAAAATCTTCCATTGGTCCGGGCCAAGATGGCTGACTAGGTAGACGCAACCTCGGATCCCTCTTGCAACAAAGACTCGGAAAAACAAGTGAATCAATCACATACATGACAATCTACAAACCCTGAACAACAAACACAGATTTAAAGAGTTGACCTGAGTGACAGAGATGGAGAATGAACAACTATGGGGAAGCAGCGACTGTTTTTGGAGCCTGGAGCCAGCGTCCCAGTCCGTGATGGCTCAGAGACAGCAGTCGATATCAAACCACATAAAGAAGCAGACCATGACAGCTTCTACAACCCCCCAAACAAAAGAATCAAAATCTTTCCCAAATGAAGATACAATCCTGGAATTACCAGATACAGAATATAAAAAACTAATTTACAGAATGCTTCAAGACATCAGGGATGACCTCAGAAATGAAATAAGGCAAACGGCAGAAAAAGCCAAGGAACACACTGATAAAACGGTTGAAGAACTCAAAAAGATTATTCAAGAACATAGTGGAAAAATTAATAAGTTGCAAGAACCCATAGAGAGACAGCATGCAGAAATCCAAAAGATTAACAATAAAATTACAGAATTAGACAACGCAATAGGAAGTCAGAGGAGCAGACTCGAGCAATTAGAATGCAGACTGGGACATCTGGAGGACCAGGGAATTAACACCAACATAGCTGGAAAAAAATCAGATAAAAGAATTTAAAAAAATGAAGAAACCCTAAGAATCATGTGGGACTCTATCAAGAAGGATAACTTGCGTGTGATTGGAGTCCCAGAACAGGGAGGGAGGACAGAGAAAACAGCTGAAGATCTGCTGACAGAAAACTTCCCTGACATCATGAAAGATGAAAGGATATCTATCCAAGATGCTCATCGAACCCCATTTAAGATTGATCCAAAAAGAAAAACACCAAGACATATTATCATCAAACTTGCCAAAAACCAAAGATAAAGAGAAAATTTTAAAAGCAGCCAGGGAGAAAAGAAAGGTCTCCTTCAAGGGAGAATCAATAAGAATAAGTTCAGACTACTCAGCAGAAACCATGCAGGCAAGAAGGCAATGGGATGACATATACAGAGCACTGAAGGAGAAAAACTGCCAGCCAAGGATCATATATATCCAGCAAAACTCTCTCTGAAATATGAAGGAGAAATTAAGATATTTACAGATAAACACAAGCTTAGAGAATTTGCAAAAACCAAACCAAAGCTACAAGAAATTGGTCAGAAAACCAATAATATCAGATACCAGCACAACACAAGGTCACAGAACAGAACATTCTGATATCAACTCGAATAGGGAAATCACAAAAACAAATTAAGATTAAAAAAAAAAAAATGCTCAAAACAGGGAATCATTGAAGTCAATATGTAAAAGATCACAATAATCAAAAACAGGGACTAAATACAGGTGGCACAGAACTGCCATATGGAGAGGGATACAAGGCGATATAGGACAACACAAGTCAGGTTTTTACTTAGAAAAATAGGGGTAAATATTAAGGTAAACACAAAGAGGTATAACAACTCCGTAACTCAAAATAAAAGCCAAGAAAAACGTAATGACTCAACAAACATAAAGTCAAATACTATGAAAATGAGGATCTCACAATTTACAAAGAAAAACATCTCAGCACAAAAAAGTAAGTGGAAAAATGAAATTGTCAACAACACACATAAAAAGGCATCAAAATGACAACACTAAACACTTATTTATCTATAATTACGCTGAATGTAAATGGACTAAATGCACCAATAAAGAGACAGAGAGTCACAGACTGGATAAAGAAACACGATCCATCTATATGCTGCCTACAAGAGACACACCTTAGACTTAGAGACACAAACAAACTAAAACTCAAAGGATGGAAAAAAATATATCAAGCAAACAATAAGCAAAAAAGAAGAGGAGTAGCAATATTAATTTCTGACAAAATAGACTTTAAACTTAAATACACCACAAAGGATAAAGAAGGACACTACATAATGATAAAAGGGTCAATTGATCAGGAAGATATAACCATATTAAATATTTATGCACCCAGTGACAGGGCTGCAAGATACATAAATCAAATTTTAACAGAACTGAAAAGTGAGATAGATACCTCCACAATTATAGTAGGAGACTTCAACACACCACTTTCGGAGAAGGACAGGACATCCAGTAAGAAGCTCAATAGAGACACGGAAGACCTAATTACAACAATCAACCAACTTGACCTCATTGACTTATACAGAACTCTCCACCCAACTGCTGCAAAGTATACTTTTTTTTCTAGTGCACATGGAACATTCTCTAGAATAGACCACGTATTAGGTCATAAAACAAAACTTTGCAGAGTCCAAAACATCGAAATATTACAAAGCATCTTCTCAGACCACAAGGCAATAAAAGTAGAAATCAATAACAGAAAAATGAGGGAAAAGAAATCAAATACTTGGAAAATGAACAATACCCTCCTGAAAAAAGACTGGGTTATAGAAGACATTAAGGAGGGAATAAGGAAATTCATAGAATGCAACGAGAATGAAAATACTTCCTATCAAAACCTCTGGGACACAGCAAAAGCAGTGCTCAGAGGCTTATTTATATCGATAAATGCACACATACAAAAAGAAGAAAGAGCCAAAATCAGAGAACTGCCCCTACGACTTGAACAAATAGAAAGTGAGCAACAAAAGAATCCATCAGGCACCAGAAGAAAACAAATAATAAAAATTAGAGCTGAACTAAATGAATTAGAGAACAGAAAAACAATTGAAAGAATTAACAAAGCCAAAAGCTGGTTCTTTGAAAAAAATTAACAAAATCGATAAACCATTGGCTAGACTGACTAAAGAAATACAGGAAAGGAAACATATAACCCGAATAAGAAACGAGAAGGGCCACATCACAACAGAACCAAATGAAATTAAAAGAATCATATCAGAATATTATGAAAAATTGTACTCTAACAAATTTGAAAACCTAGCAGAAATGGATGAATTCCTGGAAAAACACTATCTACCTAAACTAACACAATCAGAAGTAGAACAACTAAATAGACCCATAACAAAAAAGAGATTGAAATGGTAATCAAAAAACTCCCAACAAAAAAACCCCTGGCCCGGATGGCTATACTGCACAGTTCTACCAAACTTTCAGAGAAGAGATAACACCACTACTACTAAAGGTATTTCAAAGCACAGAAAATGACGGAATACTACCCAACTCATCCTATGAAGCCACCATCTCCCTGATACCAAAACCAGGTAAAGACATCACAAAAAAAGAAAATTACAGACCTATATCCCTCACGAACATAGATGCAAAAATCCTCAACAAAATTCTAGCCAATAGAATTCAACAACATATCAAAAAAATAATTCACCATGACCAAGTGGGATTTATACCAGGTATGCAAGGCTGGTTTAAAAAGAAAAACCATTAATGTAACCCACCATATAAATAAAACAAAAGAGAAAAACCACATGATCTTATCAATTGATGCAGAAAAGGCATTTGACAAAGTCCAACACCCATTTATAATAAAAACTCTCACCAAAATAGGAATTGAAGGAAAATTCCTCAACATAATAAAGGGCGTCTATGCAGTCAACAGCCAACATCACTCTAAATGGAGAGAGCCTGAAAGCATTTCCCTTAAGAACGGGAACCAGACAAGGATGCCCTTTATCACCACTCTTATTCAACATTGTGCTAGAAGTCCTAGCCAGGGCAATTAGGCTAGACAAAGAAATAATGGGCATCCGGATTGGCAAAGAGGAAGTCAAATTATCTCTATTCACAGATGACATGATCTTATACACAGAAAACCCTACAGAATCCTCCAGAAGACTACTGAAACTAATAGAAGAGTTTGGCAGAGTCTCAGGTTATAAGATAAACATACAAAAATCACTTGGATTCCTCTACATCAACAAAAAGAACATCGAAGAGGAAATAACCAAATCAATACCATTCACAGTAGCCCCCAAGAAGATAAAATACTCAGGAATAAATCTTACCAAGGATGTAAAAGACCTATACAAAGAAAACTACAAAGCTCTACTACAAGAAATTCAAAAGGACATACTTAAGTGGAAAAACATACCTTGCTCATGGATAGGAAGACTTAACATAGTAAAAATGTCTATTCTACCAAAAGCCATCTATACATACAATGCACTTCCGATCCAAATTCCAATGTCATTTTTTAAGGTGATAGAGAAACAAATCACCAACTTCATATGGAAGGGAAAGAAGCCTCGGATAAGCAAAGCATTACTGAAAAAGAAGAAGAAAGTGGGAGGCCTCACTCTACCTGATTTCAGAACCTGTTATACAGCCACAGTAGTCAAAACAGCCTGGTACTGGTACAACAACAGACACATAGACCAGTGGAACAGAATTGAGAACCCAGATATAAATCCATCCACGTATGAGCAGCTGATATTTGACAAAGGCCCAGTGTCAGTTAATTGGGGAAAAGATAGTCTTTTTAACAAATGGTGCTGGCATAACTGGATATCCATTTGCAAAAAAATGAAACAGGACCCATACTTCACACCATGCACAAAAACTAACTCCAAGTGGATCAAAGACCTAAACATAAAGACTAAAACGATAAAGATCATGGAAGAAAAAATAGGGACAACCTTAGGAGCCCTAATACAAGGCATAAACAGAATACAAAACATTACCAAAAATGACGAAGAGAAACCAGATAACTGGGAGCTCCTAAAAATCAAACACCTATGCTCATCTAAAGACTTCACCAAAAGAGTAAAAAGACCACCTACAGATTGGGAAAGAATTTTCAGCTATGACATCTCCGACCAGCGCCTGATCTCTAAAATCTACATGATTCTGTCAAAACTCAACCACAAAAAGACAAACAACCCAATCAAGAAGTGGGCAAAGGATATGAACACACACTTCACTAAAGAAGATATTCAGGCAGCTAACAGATACATGAGAAAATGCTCTCGATCATTAGCCATTAGAGAAATGCAAATTAAAACTACGATGAGATTCCATCTCACACCAACTAGACTGGCATTAATCCAAAAAACACAAAATAATAAATGTTGGAGAGGCTACGGAGAGATTGGAACTCTCATACACTGCTGGTGGGATTGTAAAATGGTACAACCACTTTGGAAATCCATCTGGCGTTATCTTAAACAGTTAGAAATAGAACTACCATACAACCCAGAAATCCCACTCCTCGGAATATACCCTAGAGATACAAGAGCCTTCACACAAACAGATATATGCACACCCATGTTTACTGCAGCTCTGTTTACAGTAGCAAAAAGCTGGAAGCAACCAAGATGTCCGTCAACGAATGAATGGGTAAATAAATTGTGGTATATTCACACAATGGAATACTACACATCGATAAAGAACAGTGACGAATCTCTGGAACATTTCATAACATGGAGGAGTCTGGAAGGCATTATGCTGAGCGAAATGAGTCAGAGGCAAAAGAACAAATATTGTATAAGACCACTATTATAAGATCTTGAGAAATAGAAAAAACGGAGAAGAACACATACTTTTGTGGTTACAAAGCGGGGAGGGAGGGAGAGGGCTTTTTATTGATCAATCAGTAGATAAGAACTGCTTTGGGTGAAGGGAAAGACAACACTCAATACAAGGAAGGTCAGCCTAATAGGACTGGACTAAAAGCAAAGAGGTTCCCGGGATAAAATGAAAGCTTTAAAGGTCAGTGGAGCAGGGGCTGGGGTCTGGGGAACTTGGTTTGAGGGGACTTCTAAGTCAATGGGCAAAATAATTCTATTATGAAAACATTCTGCAACCCACTTTGAATTGTGGCGCCTGGGGTCCTAAATGCCAACAAGCAGCCATCTAAGATACATCAATTGGTCTCAACCCACCTGGAGCAAAGGCAAAGGAAGAACACCAAGGTCACACGACAACTAAGAACTCAAGAGACAGAAAGGGCCACATGAACCAGAGACCTACATTATCCTGAGACCAGAAGAACTACTTGGTACCCGGCCACAATCGATGTCTGCCCTGTCAGGGAGCACAACAGACAACTCCTGAGGGAGCAGGAGACCAATGGGATACAGACCCCAAATTCTCATAAAAAGACCATACCTAATGGTATGACTGCGACTAGAGGAATCCCAGAGACAATGCTCCCCAGACCTTCTGATGGCACAGGACAGGAACCATCCCCGAAGACAACTCATCAGGCATGAAAAGGACTGGTCAGTGGAGGGGAGAGAGATGCTGATGAAGAGTGAGCTAATTAAATCAGGTGGACACTGGAGAGTGTGTAGGCAACTCTTGACTGGAGGGGGGATGGGAAGATAGAGAGAGAGGGAAGATGGCAAAATTGGCACTAAACGAGAGACTGAAAGGGCTGACTCAATAGGGGGAGAGCAAGTGGGAGAAGGGAGTAAGATGTATGTAAACCTACATGTGACAGACTGATTGGAACGGTAAATGTTCACTTGAAGCTTAATAAAAATTAATTAAAAAAAAAAAAACTACAATGAGATTCCATCTCACAACAAGGCTGGCATTAATCCAAAAAACACAAAAGAATAAATGCTGGAGAGGCTGCGGAGAGATTGGAACTCTTATACACTGCTGGTGGGAATGTAAAATGGTACAACCACTTTGGAAATCTATCTGGTGTTATCTTAAACAGTTAGAAATAGAACTACCATACAACCCAGAAATCCCACTCCTCGGAATATACCCTAGAGAAATAAGAGCCTTCACACGAACAGATATATGCACACCCATGTTTATTGCAGCTCTGTTTACAATAGCAAAAAGTTGGAAGCAACCAAGGTGTCCATCAACAGATGAATGGTTAAATAAATTGTGGTATATTCACACAATGGAATACTACCCATCGATAAAGAACAGTGACGAATCTGTGAAACATTTCATAACATGGAGGAACCTGGAAGGCATTATGCTGAGCGAAATTAGTCAGAGGCAAAAGGACAAATTTTGTATAAGACCACTATTATGAGATCTTGAGAAACAGTATAAACTGAGAAGAACACATACTTTTGTGGTTACGAGGCGGGGGAGGGAAGGAGGGTGGGAGAGGGTTTTTTACTGATTAATTACTAGATAAGAACTACTTTAGGTGAAGGGAAGGACAATACTCAATACATGGAAGGTCAGCTCAACTGGACTGGACCAAAAGCAAAGAAGTTTCCAGGATAAACTGAATGCTTCAAAGGTCAGCGGAGCAATGGCGGGGGTTTGGGGACCAGGGTTTAAGGGAACTTCTAAGTCAATTGGCAAAATAATTCTATTATGAAAACATTCTGCAACCCACTTTGAAATGTGGCGTCTGGGGTCTTAAATGCTAACAAGCGGCCATCTAAGATGCATCAATTGGTCTCAACCCACCTGGAGCAAAGGAGAATGAAGAACACCAAGGTCACACGATAACTAAGAGCCCAAGAGACTGAAAGGGCCACATGAATCAGAGACCTACATCATCCTGAGACCAGAAGAACTAGTTGGTGCCTGGCCACAACCGATGACTGCCCTGACAGGGAGCACAACAGAGAACCCCTGAGGGAGCAGGAGATCAGTGGGATACAGACCCCAAATTCTCATAAAAAGACCAGACTTAATGGTCTGACCGAGACTAGAGGAATCCCGGCGGTCATGGTCCCCAAACCTTCTGTTGGCACAGGACAGGAACCGTTCCCGAAGACAACTCATCAAACATGAAAGGGACTGGACAGTGGGTAGGAGAGAGATGCTGATGAGGAGTGAGCTAATTATATCAGGTGAACACTTGAGACTGTGTTGGCATCTCCTGTCTGGAGGGGAGATAGGAGGGTAGAGAGGGTTAGAAACTGGCAAAGTTGTCACAAAAGGAGAGACTGGAAGGGCTGACTCATTAGGGGGAGAGCAAGTGGGAGTACAGAGTAAGGTGTATATAAACTTGTATGTGACAGTCTGACTTGATTTGTAAACGTGTCACTTGAAGCTCAATAAAAGTTAATAAATAAATAAATAAATCTTCCATTGATTAAAAAAATAATAGCCATCAACTCCTGCTCTTGTATTACAGAGTCGAACTGTGCCCTATGGGTTGGCTTTCTTTACAAAAGCAGTTTGCCAGGCACTTCTTCCTCAGAGTCACTGGGTGGGTTCGAACCACCAATCTTTAACTTAGCAGGTGAGCACAAATGGTTTGTGTCACTCGGGGACCT
Organism: Elephas maximus indicus; assembly: GCF_024166365.1. Lineage (NCBI taxonomy): Eukaryota > Metazoa > Chordata > Mammalia > Proboscidea > Elephantidae > Elephas > Elephas maximus. Next base: position 78,153,369 of record NC_064834.1, on the reverse strand, counting down.
TGTATTTCATTGATAGTTTTTAATTTATTACCACTGAGTTATATATGGAAACCCTGGTGGTGTAGTGGTTAAGTGCTACAGCTGCTAACCAAAGGGCTGGCAGTTCAAATCCGGCAGGCGTTCCTTGGAAACTCTATGGGGCAGTTCTACTCTGTCCTATAGGGTCGCTATGAGTCGGAATCAACTCGAAGGCACTGGGTTTGGTTTTTTAGTTTGAGTTATATATAGTATTTCTTTGTAGCTTTTGATTACCACCAAATTAAGCGTAGTATTTTTTTTTTATTATTTCTTCATATTCTTGAAATCCTCATTTCGTGTATTTATGAGGTTTTTTTTTTTTTTTCCTAAATTAGATTTGCCAGTGGTCCATCTATTTTAATGCATATTTGTTTGTTTTTCAAGTTCTTAGATTTATCTGGAGCCCTGGTTAGGAGCTCAGCTGCTAACCAAAAAGGTCAGCAGTTCAAATCCACCAGCCACTCTTTGGAAGCCCTATGGGCAGTTCTGCTCTGTCCTACAGGGTTGCTATGAGTAGGAATTGGCTCAACAGCAATAGGTTTTTTGGATTTACCTAATTTACTGCTTTTCTTGTGTATATTCTCATTCATAAATTCCTGTTTTCAAACCCTTTTTTAACATTCTTTGAACTTAGGATCCTAATTTTTTTTAATTAAATGTTTATTAGTTCTTTTTATATTGTTCATTCTTGTTTAATAATAAGTGTATTTAGTATGATGCATCTGACCCTGAATTAACTTTGGGCCTCACTCCTTAATTTCTGGTATGTCCTCGTTAAGTATTCAAGAATTATAGGCTGAGTTCCTCTTTTGTCTACTTATCACTGGGAGAGTATTATTTTAATTTTTTAAGGGCACTGCATTTCGTGTTAAATTTTGTTATTAAAATTTGTTTTATTATAGCTATGGTTGTGGTCTGTACAGTTTGTTTCTTAAAAGGATCCATTAAGCTTTTCTTTGTGATCAAGATTTTTTAATGATCAATTTTTACAGGTAAATTACAGATACTATACTATCCCTTTCTGTGAATGGTACAGAGTTCCCTATACTTCATTAAATACTAAATAGGTTTTACTTATTACATATAGTCCAAATTCGTTCTCTCTTTATTTTTGTCAATTTGTCTTGCCCAGTACTGACAGTTGTATATTAAAGTTGTTCACTACAAGAATTATGTCTTTGTCAATTTCTTCTTGTATTTTTATTTACCTTTACTTTATATATTCTAATAATTATATTTTATACATGAAAGTTCATTATTCATTTCTCTTCATGGTGAGTTTTACCTTTTATCAACACAAAAATCACCCTCTTGAAATTTCTTAAACTCTAATTTGATATGAATATTGCCGCCACTTTTCAGTTTTTATTTGTATTTATCTGATTATCTTTGTTCTGCCCTTATTTTTCAACCTTCCCATATCTTTCATTTTAGAGGTGTCTCTTGTCAATAGATTTTAATTTTTGTTTTTCAATCAAGTCTGAGAATTTGGGGAGTTTTACCCATCCACATTTATCTCTGGATTATTTCTGCTATTCCCTTTTTTTTCCCAATATTTTCTTTTTATCATCGTTGCTTAAAAAGGTATTTTTCTTAAGTTTTTGTGTTTCTTTTGTAATCTGGAAAGTATGAAACCTGTTTTTATTCCACTTTTGCTTATTTTCAAATTTCTCTTTTTAAAGAAATCACATATTCCTTTCTAATCACCATTAACACTGAAATATTATCCAGTGTCTCTTCCCATGTAAAACGAAAACAACACATATTTACTTCTTCCCTCCCTAAGCCATTTGCCAATTTTTGCTGTTATCTAAAATCTTAAACCAGATAATTAGTATTAAAGTATTTGCTCACATTATGGTTTTTTGTTTGCAATAATTACTTTTTGTGTTTGGGTTGTTCTTAATCATATGAACAACCACGATTTCAATGCTACATGTTCTGCTGTGTTGTCAGTTACCTCTTCTCTTTTATTCTACGATTTCTTCATCCTTTCACAGCTGGCTCTAGTACGTCTTCAAGTAAATTTTTCAGGAATGGCAGGTGAGGGGTATATTTTTTCACGTTCCTTGCATATCTCAGAATTTTCTTGGCTGCAGTCAAGTCAAATCAACAAGTATATGAGCACCTACTCTTTAAATGGCAACAAGCTATGTTCAGGGGAGAAAAATTAATGAGGTAACACATCTTCATAGCCCATACCTTGGAGAGCTTGCAGGCTAACCAGAAGTTACGTAAGAATGACACATTGTTTTTAGTAGAGAATTCTTGGGTTAAAATAATTTTCTATAAAAACTCTATAAACACTAGTCCATTCCTATCTTGTTTTATTACTGCAGAAAACTCTACCAGCCATCCAATTTCTCCCAAGGTAGAGATGACAGTGGGAGATGAGAATGTATTGGAATTGAAAAACACTGTCCAGGTAAGCAACTTAAAAATAAACCAACAAAACTGTTGGAAATCCTAAGGTCTTAAGCAGAACTGAAGACGAGCTGTGTTTTCCAATAAAATGAAAGTGAATTTAGACATTTTGTAGGTGAAGGAAGTTAATTGCAGTTTGGTTTTTATTTCTTTGTAGGTAAATTGTTTTTCAGTCCGGATGCATATTTTCTTTTATTCTTGAAATTCAAGTTCCATTAATCGTCCCTGGTGCTCAACAAGCCCTTTTGATACTTCAGGGATTATTCTGGCTTCTCTGTTCACACTACTTTTGCCTTCAGGAGTTTCCATTATACATATATTGGGTCTCTGGCCCTTCCACGACTCCCACTTTTCTCCTTAACCATTTTATTTATTTATCCCTTTTCTCCAAGCTTCTATTTTCTTCTCTTTCTCTTAGCTTCTCTAAGTTCTCAACTTCATATTCTACCTCCCTGAATCAATTTTCTATAATTAATTATGCACATTGAAGTATTAAATTATTCATAGCCTCTGAGAGTCTTGCTTTTGGCCACCTTCAAAAATACCTGTTCTGATTTCCTACATCCAATGTCTCCTAAAATCTTATTCAAAGCAGGAACTTGCAAATGTCTAGAATTTTCTGTTTCTTGCTAGTACTTCATTTCACTGGGAGATATTTGCCCTGAATCCTCAAAAGTTTAGACCATCTTATCATAAGTCACCGTTCTCTGCTTGTCCTTACAGAGGAAGGTCTATGTCTGCCCATTTTTTGAACTGTTATGGCTTCTGTCACCAAACAAGTATTTTGGGTACAGACTAAAGGATGTAGGAAAAGTTGAGAGTTACTCTAATTTCACTTTGTCACATTACTCACCCAGCAGTGTGGCTGATGAGGAGGCAGAATTGGAGGCCATCCCATCTAGTACCTCTCTGAAGAGTGTCTGTCCTGAGTTTGTTTGGAATCCCATCCTTCTGGGGGAAAGAGTCCCCATTCTCTGCCTGGCAGTGTCCAGATGTATCTTCCTCCATCCTGAGACTCCTTGGTCCTAGCCCAACCCTTTCCCTGTTAGAGAACAACAGTGCAGTTCTTTTGGGATATTTTCTAGATAATTCGCAAATAAGCATCCTTTCCTGTAAGGAAGGCATGGCTCAGGTTAACCTTTCCTTCCATATGGTCCTTTGTGCAGAAAATGTAGGCAAAATATCTTGAATTTTCTGGTCTGGGGATGTTACCGTAGTCTCTAGCTTCCACTCTGGCTTTTCTATTTTCACATTTCTCTGTTTTTTTTCCCATGGGAATCTGGGTGGTAAGGATGGGTCAATATGCCAAGGCACGAGTGGACTAACCCAACCGAGAATGGGGGAGGGGAGCAGCTCGGGGAGGAGGCACAGGGGAGGGGCCTTGTTGTCTCTGCTCCCCCATGTATAACATAGGGAGGGTCTTGATCCCACCCAGCCCTGCCGCAGTGGAAGACGGGGTTGGTGGGCTGCTTGAGGAAGCCCTTCTGAAAGGATGCTGACCTGCATGAGCTTGGCAAGCAGACCTAACTCTGACATTTGCAGGTGGAGCCACCCTTGGACCCTTTCTGCTTCCAGGCCCCACTGGGGCCTCGAGTTCCACAACCTCAGAAAGGAGGTGAAAAGGTGTTACCAGGCTCTTTGGCAACACCTGCTGGCAAGAAGCAGGACTCCGATAACCGCCACAGGCTCGAAGGAGATCCTGAAAAGAATCTACGCCTCCACCTGGGTCAGAGTTAACCACCACCTCTACATGGCTCTGTAGGCAGGACCTGCCATGCTTCTATTAGGAAACCTTTTTATTTTGGTCTTCAAGACTCATGGAGCAACGGAAGGCAAAGATGTGCTATTTACACATCACAGTCAAAATAAAACGCCCTCTAGACGGTACAACGTCCGGAGACCGAGGAGGTACAGACACACTGTGCGCCCACCCCTGTGCATTTCCCTGTTTTGAGAGAAGCCCTGTGTTGGTGGCCGGCAGGAGACCCTTGCAGGGAGCGGCTGCAAGTCTGCAGCCAATGCAGGCCCAGCAGGGAGGGCAGGCGGCCTTTCTCTGGCTCCACATCGATCCCCCCTAATGAGCACCCGTGCAGCTGAGGCTAATGGTGGTGCCACGTGTTAAGGGCAAAAAGGGAGAAGATTATCAACCCAAGGGGCTTAACAGTTGCCGGACGACCTGAGCCCTCGGGGCGAGGATGCACTTGAGAGGTCACTGTTTCAAATGAAGGCAAGAAGCAGTGCCCGCTGCCGGGAGAAACGCTGCCTGCCGGAGTGCGCTATTTCTTTTTTTTTTCAGCAAAGACTACAGGCATCAACAGAACCGCTGCCTTCTGCTAGTCATTACTCCGTGACCCCGCGCCCCACAAGACGGCTGCCCACCAGAGCCACTCGTCCTAATTATGACTCATCAGAAGGCGGCAATCCTCCCCAATTAGCAGGGCTTAGGCTGGGGCACTTGATGGAACAAGGGTGCCGACCCAGTGTGAACCAGGAGCTCAAGGGCACCCCACCCCGAGTCTGTACCTTACCTGGGGGGCCCGGCCACCATTTGATCTGATTCGCTTGCTATTTCACTCGTTGTGTTGCTGCCACCCCCTCAGAGACCTGCGCGGGGGCCAGAGGAGTGGTCTTCAAGGGGGAGCTAACCGGCCAAGGCTCTAGAATACTCACAGTCAAATGTCTGCACAGAAACAGAGCCACAGGTATTAGGACAGATTAGAAAAAATGACTGGCAAATGCCTTCGGGGGTCAGGCGTGTTGCACATTCTGAACTTTCATAGCATAATGGACTAATTGCAATGGGAAGATGAACCCAAACACAGCAGGAAGGACCTGGAGGGCAGGCTGGAGAAAGGGGGGCAGCCGGGGTGCAGAGAATCACAGCATACGGCTTCTGCTCTGCGGAAATGCCCCCCCCCACTGCTATTTATTTGAATGCTATAAATAAGCAATTTAAATATTATCCTGGTTCCATAATAAGTAACATGGTAACGTGATGCCCTGTGGTTACAACAAATTATTTATTAGGTTTTTAGAAATTCTAAGGCAGCATCTTTGTAACTAGGAGATTTCCGTTGGGTCAGATCATTAAAAGTATGGGTGTTGACCCACCCCCAGCCCTCGCCGCATCTGTAAGCACTTGATGTCTGAAACACAACCGGTGGCCACGTTTACTTTGTCGCTTTTCCTCCAGCTTTTTGAGGGGCAATAAAAGTGGTCCCCCTACAAAAGGGCCACACACACCCCAAGTCCCATCACGGCCTATTCCAGCCCCTCTCCTCACATGTGCCAGAGGGGAGGAAGAAGAGAAAGAGTCCAAAGGGCCAGAGCAGATTGCTATGAAACCCCCTAGGTTGTAAGCCCTGGTTTTGTGCGCATTAAAAATAACGGTTCGAAGTGGCAATAACGTTGGAAATGTTTGTTTCCAACAATGTTTGGAGGGCCCCGAGTTTAGTAAGTCCACGGTCAACTTACCCAGGAATAAAAACCATGAAGTGCATGAATGTCTGCCCAAAGAGCATAAAAAATGGTAGTGGCTGAGAGAGTAATTCTTCATGAAGACGCTCATTCTGATGAATATATGTATTATTTTTTTCATTCCTTGGTAATGACTAAGGAACCCTTTTCTCAAGCCCAATATCAGATGCAGTTGGACATTCAGAGAAACAGAAGTACACTCCCCTGCCCCCATGGACACAGCCAGAGAACAAGATCAGCCAGCACAGGTCTGTGAGTGGGGACCAGAGAAGAGGCACGGAGGTGTGGTCCTCGGAGGACAGAGTCTGGGTGTTGAGGTGTCAGGGGAGGAAGGCTGCAAGGGACAGGTGAATTCAGGCCCAGCAAGCCTGGAGGAGGGGCTTGGAGGCCTTGCAGGATGGAGGAGGATCCAGGTGACACACACAGAGAAAAGGTGCAGGGCCGGGACACAGAAGGAGGGTACTAGACAGCACTTAGGCAATCCCCCAAACACCCCGTGTTCTCTCGATTCCCAGGCCTTGCTCACACAATCCTCTCTACCTCTAATGCCTTCCTCTCTCTCCTGAGCCTGGCTCCTACAAGATCCATTCCAGGAGTCAATCAAGTTAGATATTACCTACTCAGGGAAGCCTCCCAGCCAGCAGGGACTCCCTACGTGACAACAGTTATCATGGCACTAACCAAATCGTGGAGGCCCTGGGTGGTAAAAATGTTTAGCGTGCTCAGCTGCTAACCAAAAGGTTAGGGGTTCAAGCCCACTCAAAGGCACCTTAAAAGAAAGGCCTGGAGATCTCCTTCTGAAAAACCAACCATTGAAAACCCTATGGAGCAGAGTTCTAGTTAAGAGGTAGGTCAGCAGTTGGAATCCACCATGGCTCCTTGGGAACTCTGTGACACAGTTCTGCTCTGTCCTAGAGGGGGCGCTATGAGTCAGACTCGACAGCAGAGAGTTTTTTGGTTTTGTTGCTGTTGTTAGCTGCCATTGAGTTCCATGCACAATGGAACAGAACACTGCCCGTTTCTGCGCCCAATAAATGCCTGAGCAGTAACCCGCTGCCATGGAGTCAATTCCAATTCCCAGCAACCCTAAAGGACAGAGTAGAACTGCCCCACAAGATTTCCAAAGCTGTAATCTTTACAGAAGCAGACTGCTACATCTTTCTCCTGCAGGTTGGCTCATGGGTTCGAACCACCGACCTTCTGGATAGCAGCTGAGTGCTTTAACCATTGCACCACCAGGCCTCCTTGCCTGACCAGTAGGTGCTAGGTAATTGACAAATGATCAAAAATAAAACTAGCATTAAGGGCCTTTTATATGTATATTAACTCACTTAAATCTTTATAATAATAATGCAAGCCAGGCATAATTTTAATTTAAAAAATGGGAGCTCAGGAAGTTGAAACATTTTGACCATGTGTGCAGACCTAGCCCACAGGGAGCCAGGATCTGGACACCTGGGTGACCACGGAGTGCAAAGAAGGAGCCTCTAAAAGAGGGTCCTACAAAGGGCTCTCACTAACCCCCTGCTTCCTTATTACAGGCCGCTGACTTTGAGAATCCCTCACAAAATCCACAATCTTCTTTATGATACACTGTGCCGAAAGGCAGGCAAGAGAATGGCACGGGCTAAAACTAACCACATCCTGTGGACCGTTTGGGTGCATGGAGGAGAAAATCAATAGTTTGCAAAGAATTTTCATTACCTTCCACTACTTCTGTACATCAAGTTAAGCGAATGTGAGGTGGCTGCTGCAGAATGAGGTGACAGGCTGGGAGCGTGCGGGGTCCACAGGAACTATACTGGCATTTCAACATGGGGAGCTCCATTGTTTACTTCACGATAACGGCCAGTGGATCAGGAAGTGGGCTCAGAGAGGTTGAAGGGTTTGCTCCTCTGAGACGGGGTCTCCTCACCCATCTCTAGGATCCTGTTGGTGGAAGCCGCCACCGGTCTCTTGCGGTGCATGGCACACACGTACCCCCGCAGCTGTAGGAATGCAGACTCTGGCACACGGAATCCTATTTTCCCATGGCCTTCTATCAAACAATAAAATCACACTTAAGACCACAAAAATAATTTTTCAAAAATCAAATTTTTTCAGTGTAGAGGGGTCCTTGAGATGACAGGATTCTTTATCTTCACTGTGGTGGGATTGAACAAACCATCTCCCATACTTTGGACATGTTATCAGGAGGGACCAGTACCTGAAGATGAACGTCATCTTGGTAAAGTAGAGGGTCATCAAAAAAGAGGAGGACCCTCAACAAGATGGATTGACACAGTGGCTGCAACAATGGGCTGGAACATAACAATGATTGTGAGGATGGTGCAGGACCGGGCAAAGTTTCGTTTTACTGTGCACAGGGTCGCTATGAGTCAGAGCTGACTAGACAGCACCTAACAAAAAGGGCCAATGGGTGGTGCAAACCGATAAGTGCTTCATCTCAGAAGACAGGCCTGGAAATCTGCTTCCAAGAGGTCACACAGCCTTAAAAACTCTATGGAGTGAAGCTCTATTCTGACACACACCCGGCTGGCAGGAGTCAGAATCAACTCGACGTGACTGAAAACAAAAATTATGTGGCACTAAACACACACATACACAAACAATCCAAAAAATTCACTGCTGTCGAGTCGATTCTGACTCATAGTGACCCTATACAATAGAGTAGAACTGCCCAATGGACTTTCCAATGAGTGCCTGGCAGATTTGAACTGCCCACCTCTTGGTTAGCAGCCACAGCATTTAACCACTACGCCACCAGGGCTTCCATACACAAACAAGTACATGTAAAATTGGTGAAATCTGAATAAAGTCAGTGGATCGTATCAATGTAAATGTCCTGGCTGTGATATCATAATATAGTTATGCAAAACGTTACTACTGGGGGAAAAAAATGAGTGAAGGGTACACGGAATCTCTGTATGCTAGCTTTTAGAATTGCATGTGAATCTACGCCTATCTCAAAACAAAATATATATTTTTGGAAAAACTAGCCATTTCTCAGGCTAAGATTCTGGACATGACAGATATTATCGTGAGAGGTGACCAGCTGGCTTTATTGCCTACCCATGGCATTGGCAGCTTCGTTGTCAAAGAATATCTTCCAGTCCTCTGGGCTCTGCTTCCTGCTTGCACTTTTCTAGCCCCTTCCTCCCGTGACACTGCTCAGTTATTAGACTGGTTACTCTGAAGAGCCTTCCGAGAGGGCAAGCCAAGGCCAATATGGCCAAGTGTTGCTCAGTATTGAGCAGCCTGTATCATACAAAGTCAGCTACAGTGGAAATCAACAGATTTCTGTGTACTGGTGCCCTGACTTTGAAAAAGCAAGAATCACAGGTGTAGATGAAAAGTTTTTTGTTTTTTTTTTTGGGGGGGGGGGTGGGGTTTAATCTCAGAAGAGTAACCAGCTCAGGTGTGTCTTTTTGGACCACCGTCCTCCTTTCTCTGCCATCTGTGTCCTTTCCCTGCCTTTCTCTAACTCCAACCCCCAAAAAGTAAGGGTGGGGTAGGAAAGGTCCATCATTGGGGCCTTCCCTGGGCAGTGCTTCTTCTCCCCATCCTGGGACAGACAAGACCAAGTCCAGAAGTTGGGATAAAACAGATGTGATGATGAGAACACTCGGGAACACCAATGTCTCCCCTTTCTATCATTCTTAGTAGGGTGGGTTGCAGATCTTTCAGGTTTACAAACCCTGCAAGGAGGAGACAGCACATTGCCAGAGCTCAAGGAAACTGTTTATAAACCCTCGCTGAGATGGACTGGCGCAACAGCCCCAGGATGGACTCAAGTGTGCTGGTGATTGTGAGGGCGACGTAGGACCAGGCAACGTCTCATTCAGTTACACATGAGGTTGCCATGAGGCAGAGTCAACTCAACAGCAACTAAGGACAGCAGTAACAAGAAGCACATCTACAGCTACTGATGGTGTCAGAAGGCGGATTTTACCGGTATTTCAGATGTAGTGCTGTTTTTGAGCTCAAAGTCTTCCAGTTTTGCAATTTAGGTTCAGGTCCCATAGGAAAAAAATACGGTTAGAGGATTTAACTTGCAAAACACTTTTAAAGGAAATAAAGCAGTAGAGGAGACCCAAAACTGCCTGCTTTGAAGCATCAGATCGATGCTTCTGAACATGATGGAAACTTTATTTTAAAAAATGACTCCCAATCCCTGTTACAGTGGGAAACTACTGTGGGATCCAAAGATTTAGCACTGCAGTTACAGGAAACAAGAACATATTTTGTTCCCAAGCCCATTCGTTTTACTCATAAAAGAGGAAGGTATACTAAAAACATGAGCAGTGATTACCTTCCTATACTTACGAAGCTTCATGTTTATCTGGATGGAGGTGGAGAATTGCAAGGATGTGCTTAAAAAGCACTGATTAATTAAAATTTGTCAAGAATGACGTATATATTTGCAAATGAATAATTCAAAGTCACAGTTTCTTAACATATTTTATAAAATGGTCCTTTCTGAATTGTTTAGAGAGACCACGGGGCACCTGTAGAAATTCCCTACCTCTGGCCCGTGGAGGTCCCCTTGTTTAGGAATAATACTTGAAAAAAATGAGGACTCACTTAGAATTCAAACTCTCAAAACTCCCATAGAATCTCGAGGTTTCTTACTAGTCAAGACTCTCTAGCCAGTGACAACAGAAACATAACTCAAACAAGCTGGGAGAGAAAAGAGGGTGCTCATCTCAGGCAACTGGAAAGGTCAGGGGAGTGGAAGGGATAGCCAGGCCCCTCCCATGCCTTCCCCTACCCCCTGGTTGGTTTTATTCTCCCAGCTGAGCTTCTCCATAAGGCCAGGACCATGGTTTCTGGAAGCTTCCAGGATCTTATCACCCCAGTTTCACAACTAGAGAGAGAAGGTTTTCTTTAACTCCCCCAGATTTGGTTAGACTGAGATTAGACTTTGCCAAGTGACCACATCCAGACCAATCCCAAAACCAGGAGAAGGGGGATGCTAGTATTGGTTCAGTGTAAGTCCAATTCCCACCCTGCATTACAGGGTAAATGGTTTGTGGGTGGGGAGGTTCGCGGTACAGCCTTCGGATCCAGGGAACAAGCAGGCTTCCCATCAAGGCTCTCAGTCTTAGACCAGTGCCGCTCAAGGTATGGTCTGCAAAGCCACATGCTGTCTACCACTGGTCCACAGCAAGACAGGAACTTCCCCAGAATGCAAGTCAACACACGGCTTCCTTTATCGAGAAAGTCTTGCTATCAAAACCAAACAAAACAAAAGTCAGCTAAATTAAACAGTGTGTTTCACTGTCGTGATGACCCTCCCAGGTACTCTGATAGGTGTTGAAGACGCAAAGATGAATTTTCAAAAGCTGTTTCGTGCAGCCTGGAAAGAGAGATGGGCAGACACACAAGCAATTACAGTACAGAGATGATCTGATGAGAGTCAGCTCAAGGTAATACTGCGAACCCCTGAGCCACACATCTATGTTCTCATTGGGTCCGACAGAGCCCACTAAAGAGCGAATACCTCTGTATCGCACCAGCATCAGCCAGCCTCCCAGGTCCTATGCACCCACTGGACCAGGGCCGAAGGAGAGACAACTAGGAAGATCCCAGTAAGGACCTTCGCCTTGCCGTCTGAGTGACCCCGGTCCCCAACCTGTGGTCTAGTCTAGCATCACAATTCCAGCTCCAGACTCGAACCTGTCTTCATCACTGAAGCTCAGAATCTCACCTTGAGCTCTCCTCTGCTTTCAAATATGAAAACCCCACATGGACCATTCCGGAGTCATGCAGAAAATTACCCTTGCTAATCACAATGAAATAAAGAGCACCTCTGTGCCAAGCAGCAAACCTAGGCTATCTCCTCAGCAACTGTCAGGGAAAAAGCAATCCAGAGTCGCATTAAAAGAGAGAGCTGAAAGTATTCTGCTCTCTCAGGAAATTGAAAGAAAATTCACATCTTTACTTTTGTCTGCCAACAGATGTCTTTACCTTGGAGGATACCCTTCTCCGCCTGCGGTTGGGTCAGGTATCTGAGGGCTGGCTCTAGCCAGCAAACCCAGTTGAGTTCCCTGATTCTCCTACCTCTCTGAAGAACACTTAATCTTAATGATATTTCTTGCAGCCACACATTAATTCTACATTGTTCCAGTCACAGAAAATGCCATCTTCTTGGACTGTAGTATTAAACAATCACTTCACGTCCCTCTGCCTCCAAGATTGAGTCTTTCCTCTGTCAGGCATCTGCGATGTGACTGGGGCAGTAGTCCTTCTCTGTCTCTGGTCCCTGCCTGGGTTCCGGGGTTTTCTCCTGCAGCTGCCTGGTGGTCTCCAAACACTGTGGATCCCTTCTTCCATGTCCATGGCACTTGGTCAATGCTTGGTCATGCTGTCTTGGTGCCCACTGAACGGGCTACATGTACCCACTCTTCCTAAAGTCCTTTCACAGCGGTGAAAGCCAATTCCAACTTTCTTTGTGTGTGTGTGCCTTTCTCATTAGTCCCTTCTAACGAGAGAAAGAGAAAAGAGAGAGATTTGAAAACCTGAACACAGAATTCTAAGACCTGCCAGGAGATATTCTGAATCTCCACTAACCAACACTTCTATTCCTGGTGTCTTAATGGATTCGGGGTTTTCTCTCAGCTAGGAAGCTGTTCAGTGCAAAACAAAAATCACAAGAGAAACATCAGCAACAAGGAAAGACAAAATCGCTGTCAATGAGTACCATTTGTATAAGGTTCTTTGAGAAAACAATAGCGTGTTTACTTAATTTCACAAAATCATTAAAAGGAGAACGATGCATAGAGCAGAAAATCAAGTGCTGAATCATAAAAGGAGCCCGTGGCTCAAGGTCTTTCATCTAGGAAATCTTTAGCTTAAAAAAAAAAGACATCAATCAGATATTATTTCCAATTATTTTTCAAATTGGAACAGAGGAAGAAAACACACACACACATAAGCCTGACATGGTGTTACTTGAGTTTGTTGCTGGGAGGAAAGTCCTTGCTTATATTGAAGTAAAGTTCTGAAAATAAGCAAAGAACAGATTTATTGATTTTGGGGGAGTCTGGGTGTAAAAAAGAAAAAGAATAAAGAAGTGCTCTTTGCCCGCTCTGTCCAAATGACATCCCAAGTGGCCTCCCTAATGGTGGGGGAGGGGAGGGGGCAGATGCCTACCCGGGCACATGGACAGAACTGCCCTTAGGCTAGGGCTAATGGTATTGGCTGAGCCTGCTGTAAGCCTCTCTTTTCTAATAGCCAACTTTCTATGTGCGAGAAGACAGACAGATATTGATTGGTCCAAATGCCCTTGAGTTGACAACATCTGAAATGAAAATCCACAAGGCTAGCACAAACTTTCTGCAAGTTCAATTTCTGGAATCTGATTATGACACTGGGCTGTGAAGCCATTCACACATGCAAAAGGCCTCTTTTTGTCGTCCCCCTTTTGGCACCTGTAATTGGACAGAGTTAAGTGGCTTCATCAAGCTTCTTATTCAAATGTCAACTAGCAGGAGGCAATGGCAGGCTGAACTTAGGCCCATTAAGGAAGAGGTGTTCTCTCCGGTACAGGGCTAACGTCAGAAACAAAATGGACTGAGCCCTCGGCTCCGCTTCACACCTGGAACAGTGGCTGCATGCCCCTTAAACACACATTCTCTAAGAGCTGATACAGGGAGGTGGTGCTGAAAGCGTCCTGGGACACCATGGGGAAGTTCCTGGAGTTCACTGCTCGGGCACCGAACGGGTATTAGAGCTCCTCTTCTTTGGTCTCTATTACTCTAGTGTAATTAGTATTACTGTTGTTGTTGTTGTTCTTTTCCCTCCTCTCCAAAAACAAGATGCTCAAGTCACAATTCACCTCTGTTAAAACACTGATGGACTAGTGGTCAAGCACTATGGCTGCTAACCAAAAAAGTCAGCAGTTCAAATCCACCAGGCGCTCCTCGGAAACCCCACGGGGCAGTTCTACTCTGTCCTACAGGGTCACTATGAGTCGGAATCAACTTGCAGCAACAGGTTTTGTTTGTTTTGTTTTAATCCAGTTCTTGGAGCCCTGGTGGCACGGTGGTTAAGTACTTGCTCAGCTGCTAACCAAATGGTGGGGAATTCAAATCCACGAGCCGCTCCTTGGAAACCCTATGGGGCAGCTCTACCCTGTTGTATAAGATTGCTGAGTTGGAATCGACTAGACGGCAATGGGTTTTGGTTTGGTATCCTACTCTTATTAAACACGCCTCTGTATCCTACACATTCCTTCTTACCGAAACATTGACTGCAACGTAAACCTAAATAAATAAGGCCCTATTAAACCGGAAGTACACACTGCTCTGTCTTAGTCGGTTATTTAGAAGCATAAAAAGGCAAAACCATCTCAGCGCTGGAGTCTGGGCATTTGTGCCAAGGAAACTGCAGATGGAACACACATTAAATGTCTTCAGTCACTGATTGCAAACGCTGATCCTTGATGGCTTTGTGTTTCTTCCCTCATTAATCTTAGTTAACCCTCTCAGAACAATGCCAGCTTTGTCATCCTGAGTACTGAAACCTCACCATGCGGAGAAGGCAGCTTTTAAAGACAGATTTGGTTCCTGGCGTCAGTACATCAGTCAGCAAGCCCTGTGTCAGAAATTGTCACCGCTATCTTTTTTAAAATATTAAAACAAGAAACAGCCTTCTGCAAGATGGGGGAGAGACAGGAGGCAGGCCGAGCCAGGCGGGCAGCCCGTGAGATGGCCCGGGCACAGCCAGGGAGGAAGTCGAGGCAGCAGGCCGAGCCAGGCGGGCAGCCCATGAGATGGCCCGGGCGCAGCCAGGGAGGAGGTCGAGGCAGCAGGCCGAGCCAGGCGGGCAGCCCATGAGATGGCCCGGGCACAGCCAGGGAGGAGGTCGAGGCAGCAGGCCGAGCCAGGCGGGCAGCCCATGAGATGGCCCGGGCACAGCCAGGGAGGAGGTCGAGGCAGCAGGCCGAGCCAGGCGGGCAGCCCATGAGATGGCCCGGGCGCAGCCAGGGAGGAGGTCGAGGCAGCAGGCCGAGCCAGGAGGGCAGCCCATGAGATGGCCCAGGCGCAGCCAGGGAGGAAGTCGAGGCAGCAGGCCGAGCCAGGAGGGCAGCCCATGAGATGGCCCAGGCGCAGCCAGGGAGGAGGTCGAGGCAGCAGGCCGAGCCAGGCGGGCAGCCCATGAGATGGCCCGGGCGCAGCCAGGGAGGAGGTCGAGGCAGCAGGCCGAGCCAGGAGGGCAGCCCATGAGATGGCCCAGGCGCAGCCAGGGAGGAAGTCGAGGCAGCAGGCCGAGCCAGGAGGGCAGCACATGAGATGGCCCAGGCGCAGCCAGGGAGGAAGTCGAGGCAGCAGGCCGAGCCAGGAGGGCAGCCCATGAGATGGCCCGGGCGCAGCCAGGGAGGAAGTCGAGGCAGCAGGCCGAGCCAGGAGGGCAGCCCATGAGATGGCCCAGGCGCAGCCAGGGAGGAGGTCGAGGCAGCTGGCAGACTTGTTGCTTTGGCATCGCTGCCGTGAGTCATTGTCAGCACAAACCAACGTCACCCACAGCCAGAGCCGGAGGAGGCCAGGCCCACCTGCAGGACGCTTTGTGACTTCTACAGCTCAAGAAAATTAAAAAAAAAAAAATCTTGTTGCCATCCAGCCAATTCTGACTCCTAAGGACCCTGCAAGACAGAGCAGAACTGGGTTTCCAAGGCTGTGTAATCTTTACGGGGGAGCAGACTGCCACGTCTTTCTCCAGAGGAGTAGCTGGTGGGTTCGAACTGCCAACCTTTTGGTTAGCAGCTGGGCACTTTAACCGCTGTACCACCAGGGCTCCTTACAGCTCTGGGAGGGTCAGACATGTGCCCAGGTCTCGGATACCAGGACACTTCTAAGCACAAATTAAATCTTCCCAGATGTAAGACAGTCAGTCCCTAGGTTACAAACATGATCTGTTCCTGAGTCTCTCTTTAGGTTGAATTTGTAGCAACAGGTACATACGGTTTTTACTCAGCATCAGCTAGGCGAATGTTTGTCTTAGTGTGTCATATATGTATTGTATGCATATAAAACACTTAAGGAACGCTTCCGAACAGCACAATGTTTTCATGAGCGTCAAAAAGTAGTGTGTGGATTTGTTATTACGAACCACTGTATGTATTTAACTCAAATGTTTAATATGACAGGCTTTATGGCAGCTTGTTCTTGAGTATGAGCTGTCCATAACTCAGACATTTGTAACTCATGGACTGCCTGTAGCTACCTTCCTTGCACCCACAACGTGGCTGATTTACGTGAGAGCGTATCTTCCTCAACATGGCTGCTTTACGTGAGAGTGTATCTTCCTCAGCATGGCTGATTTACGTGAGAGTGTATCTTCCTCAATGTGGCTGATTTACATGAGAGTGTATCTTCCTCAACGTGGCTGACTGACGTGAGAGTGTAACTTCCTCAACGTGGCTGGTTTACATGAGAGTGTATCTCTCATTTTTCCACCAAGCAAAAGCAATGCCTGCATCCCTTCTTCCTTGCCCATGCCATTACAGGGGCCTTGGTTATTTAGTCCAGAGGTCCCCGGTTTGCACCCATCTACTAACCTAAAGGTTGGTGATTTGAACCCACCTGGTGGCACCATGGGAGAAAGGCTTGGTGATCTGCTTCTGTAAAGGTTCAGCCAAAACAAGCCTATGGAGCAGTTCTACTCTGTAACACCTAAGTCTGTAACACATGGGGTCACCATGAGTCAGGATCAGCTCAACAGCAGTGTGTTTTTTTGTTGTTGCTGTTGTTTATGGCCAGTCATGCCAACAGCAGGGCCCACGCTGCCTTAATGCCCCTCTGAATGGGCCACGACTGCCCCACCCTTCCTAAGGGCCTTTGCAACAGTGACAGCCAATCCCAGCCACCATTTTGTACCTTTATCCTTCTAATGAGAGAGAGATCGCAAAAACAGGAACACAAAATTCTAAAAGTTTCTACTTCTAAAAAAAAAAGAAGAAAACTCCCAGACAACAATATTAACGACCACCACCTAGTACAGCCAAAATTAAAAATATTTCATAAAGGACGGAGACCTTGCCTGCTGCCACAAAGCCATGCGTTTGGTGCATCAACACGTCGTGAACAGAGCCTTGGAAGGGAAAGGCCCTTTCTGAATTCATGAAAAGATCAACATCTGAATATATATTAAAGACAAAGTCTGAATAATTCATAAGAGGCAGAAAGACACCAGCCTAACTTCTGGGTGGGTGTGGGGAGGAGACCCCTGGGGAAGTGAATGCCAAATGAGCACAACTCTCAGGGCATCCACATGGGCCTGGTGTAAATGGCAATGGTCTGACTGGGAGAAAAACATCCATCTCTCAGCCCAGTGGAAGATGTGACCTCACCACAAAACAGCGAAATTGTCCACCTCTAACGCCCACACCTCGGATGAGACGCGACTTGTCTTCATGTATCTAGAAGTTTGGGAACAGCTGCTGGGGTCATTCCTGGATGCTATGATTTGGAAATGTCCCCAATGCCTCAGAATCAGCCAGGAAGGAACTGCATTCAGACGTGGCGGGGGGGGGGGGGGGCAATGACATAGGAAAGGACCCCTGTGTCACTGCACCTCGTCACCTACGTAGGGCCACCTCATCTAACCTGCCAAGTTCCAACCCCTGGCACAGTTACTACCTTAATCATCCTGAAGTGTACAATTTAGTGACATTAATGACATTCAGCATCTTGCGCAGCCATCACTCCTAGCTGTTTCCGCAAGTTTTCATCACCCCAAAAGAAACTCAGTGCCCCTTAAAGCAAAAACACTCTCCCCTGGTGAGCACTAATGAACTTTCGTCTCTCTGCACTTGCCTATCTTAGGTATGTCGTATAAGTCACATCATATGACGTGTTCCCTCTTGTGACTGGCTTATTTCAATGAGTCGGAATTGACCCGGTAGCAACAGGTTTGTTATTTTTGTTTGCGCTTTGGGTTTTTTTGTTTGTTTGTTTGTTTGTTTCAATTAGCATAACGTTTCCAAGGTTCACCCATGTGGTAGCATGTACCATTTCTCATTTTTAGAACACAAATGTGATTGTACTCCCCATTTTATTTTTTTTTTTATTTTTTTTTTTTTTTATAATAACTTTTATTAAGCTTCAAGTGAACGTTTACAAATCCAATCAGTCTGTCACATATAAGTTTACATACATCTCACTCCCTACTCCCACTTACTCTCCCCGTCTTGAGTCAGCCCTTTCAGTCTCTCCTTTCTTGACAATTTTGCCGGCTTCCCTCTCTCTCTATCCTCCCATCCCCCCTCCAGACAAGAGTTGCCAACACAATCTCAAGTGTACACCTGATATAATTAGCTCACTCTTCATCAGCGTCTCTCTCCCACCCGCTGACCAGTCCCTTTCATGTCTGATGAGTTGTCTTCAGGGATGGTTCCTGTCCTGTGTCAACAGAAGGTCTGGAGAGCATGACCGCCGGGATTCCTCCAGTCTCAGTCAGACCATTAAGTTTGGTCTTCTTATGAGAATTTGGGGTCTGCATCCCACTGCTCTCCTGCTCCCTCAGGGGTCCTCTGCTGAGCTCCCTGTCAGGGCAGTCATCGATTGTGGCCGGGCACCAACTAGTTCTTCTGGTCTCAGGATGATGTAGGTCTCTGGTTCATGTGGCCCTTTCTGTCTCTTGGGCTCTTAGTTGTCATGTGGGCTTGGTGTTCTTCATTTTCCTTTGCTCCAGGTGGGTTGAGACCAATTGCTGCATCTTAGATGGCTGCTTGTTAGCATTTAAGACCCCAGACGCCACATTTCAAAGTGGGATGCAGAATGATTTCATAATAGAATTATTTTGCCAATTGACTTAGAAGTCCCCGCAAACCATGTTCCCCAGACCCCCGCGCTTGCTCCGCTGCGCTTTGAAGCATTCATTTTATCCCGGAAACTTCTTTGCTTTTGGTCCAGTCCAATTGAGCTGACCTTCCATGTATTGAGTGTTGTCTTTCCCTTCACCTAAAGCAGTTCTTATCTACTGATTAATCAATAAAAAAACCCTCTCCCACCCTCCCTCCCTCCCCCCCTCGTAACCACAAAAGTATGTGTTCTTCTCAGGTTTACTATTTCTCAAGATCTTATAATAGTGGTCTTATACAATATTTGTCCTTTTGCCTCTGACTCATTTCGCTCAGCATAATGCCTTCCAGGTTCCTCCATGTTATGAAATGTTTCAGAGATTCGTCACTGTTCTTTATCGATGCGTAGTATTCCATTGTGTGAATATACCACAATTTATTTACCCATTCATCCGTTGATGGACACCTTGGTTGCTTCCAGCTTTTTGCTATTGTAAACAGAGCTGCAATAAACATGGGTGTGCATATATCTGTTTGTATGAAGGCTCTTGTATCTCTAGGGTATATTCCGAGGAGTGGGATTTCTGGGTTGTATGGTAGTTCTATTTCTAACTGTTTAAGATAACGCCAGATAGATTTCCAAAGTGGTTGTACCATTTTACATTCCCACCAGCAGTGTATGAGAGTTCCAATCTCTCCGCAGCCTCTCCAACATTTATTATTTTGTGTTTTTTGGATTAATGCCAGCCTTGTTGGTGTGAGATGGAATCTCATCGTAGTTTTAATTTGCATTTCTCTAATGGCTAATGATCGAGAGCATTTTCTCATGTATCTGTTGGCTGCCTGAATATCTTCTTTAGAGAAATGTGTGTTCATATCCTTTGCCCACTTCTTGATTGGGTTGTTTGTCTTTTTGTGGTTGAGTTTTGACAGAATCATGTAGATTTTAGAGATCAGGCGCTGGTCGGAGATGTCATAGCTGAAAATTCTTTCCCAATCTGTAGGTGGTCTTTTTACTCTTTTGGTGAAGTCTTTAGATGAGCATAGGTGTTTGATTTTTAGGAGCTCCCAGTTATCGGGTTTCTCTTCATCATTTTTGGTAATGTTTTGTATTCTGTTTATACCTTGTATTAGGGCTCCTAGGGTTGTCCCAATTTTTTCTTCCATGATCTTTATCGTTTTAGTCTTTATGTTTAGGTCTTTGATCCACTTGGAGTTAGTTTTTGTGCATGGTGTGAGGTATGGGTCCTGTTTCATTTTTTTGCAAATGGATATCCAGTTATGCCAGCACCATTTGTTAAAAAGGCTGTCTTTTCCCCAGTTAATTGACACTGGTCCTTTGTCAAATATCAGCTGCTCATACGTGGATGGATCTATGTCTGGGTTCTCAATTCTGTTCCATTGGTCTATGTGTCTGTTGTTGTACCAATACCAGGCTGTTTTGACTACTGTGGCTGTATAATAGGTTCTGAAGTCAGGTAAGGTGAGGCCTCCCACTTTCTTCTTCTTTTTCAGTAGTGCTTTGCTTATCCGGGGCTTCTTTCCCTTCCATATGAAATTGGTGATTTGTTTCTCTATCCCCTTAAAATATGACATTGGAATTTGGATCGGAAGTGCGTTAAATGTATAGATGGCTTTTGGTAGAATAGACATTTTTACTATGTTAAGTCTTCCTATCCATGAGCAAGGTATGTTTTTCCACTTAAGTATGTCCTTTTGAATTTCTTGTAGTAGAGCTTTGTAGTTTTCTTTGTATAGGTCTTTTACATCCTTGGTAAGATTTATTCCTAAGTATCTTATCTTCTTGGGGGCTACCGTGAATGGTATTGATTTGGTTATTTCCTCTTCGGTGTTCTTTTTGTTGATGTAGAGGAATCCAAGTGATTTTTGTATGTTTATTTTATAACCTGAGACTCTGCCAAACTCTTCTATTAGTTTCAGTAGTTTTCTGGAGGATTCCTTAGGGTTTTCTGTGTATATAATCATGTCATCTGCAAATAGTGATAACTTTACTTCTTCCTTGCCAATCCGGATACCTTTTATTTCTTTGTCTAGCCTGATTGCCCTGGCTAAGACTTCCAACACGATGTTGAATAAGAGCGGTGATAAAGGGCATCCTTGTCTGGTTCCCGTTCTCAAGGGAAATGCTTTCAGGTTCTCTCCATTTAGAGTGATATTGGCTGTTGGCTTTGCATAGATGCCCTTTATTATGTTGAGGAATTTTCCTTCAATTCCTATTTTGGTAAGAGTTTTTATCATAAATGGGTGTTGGACTTTGTCAAATGCCTTTTCTGCATCAATTGATAAGATCATGTGGTTTTTGTCTTTTGTTTTATTTATGTGATGGATTACATTAATGGTTTTTCTGATATTAAACCAGCCTTGCATACCTGGTATAAATCCCACTTGATCAGGGTGAATTATTTTTTTGATGTGTTGTTGGATTCTATTGGCTAGAATTTTGTTGAGGATTTTTGCATCAATGTTCATGAGGGATATAGGTCTATAATTTTCTTTTTTTGTAATGTCTTTACCTGGTTTTGGTATCAGGGAGATGGTGGCTTCATAGAATGAGTTGGGTAGTATTCCGTCATTTTCTATGCTTTGGAATACCTTTAGTAGTAGTGGTGTTAACTCTTCTCTGAAAATTTGGTAGAACTCTGCAGTGAAGCCGTCCGGGCCAGGACTTTTTTTTGTTGGGAGTTTTTTGATTACCGTTTCAATCTCTTTTTTTGTTATGGGTCTATTTAGTTGTTCTACTTCTGAATGTGTTAGTTTAGGTAGGTAGTGTTTTTCAAGGAATTCATCCATTTCTTCTAGGTTTTCAAATTTGTTAGAGTACAATTTTTCATAATAATCTGAAATGATTCTTTTAATTTCATTTGGTTCTGTTGTGATGTGGTCCTTCTCATTTCTTATTCGGGTTATTTGTTTCCTTTCCTGTATTTCTTTAGTCAGTCTAGCCAATGGTTTATCAATTTTGTTAATTTTTTCAAAGAACCAGCTTTTGGCTTTGTTAATTCTTTCAATTGTTTTTCTGTTCTCTAATTCATTTAGTTCAGCTCTAATTTTTATTATTTGTTTTCTTCTGGTGCCTGATGGATTCTTTTGTTGCTCACTTTCTATTTGTTCAAGTTGTAGGGACAGTTCTCTGATTTTGGCTCTTTCTTCTTTTTGTATGTGTGCATTTATTGATATAAATTGACCTCTGAGCACTGCTTTTGCTGTGTCCCAGAGGTTTTGATAGGAAGTATTTTCATTCTCGTTGCTTTCTATGAATTTCCTTATTCCCTCCTTGATGTCTTCTATAACCCAGTCTTTTTTCAGGAGGGTATTATTCATTTTCCAAGTATTTGATTTCTTTTCCCTCGTTCTTCTGTTATTGATCTCTAGTTTTATTGCCTTGTGGTCTGAGAAGATGCTTTGTAATATTTCGATGTTTTGGACTCTGCAAAGGTTTGTTTTATGACCTAATATGTGGTCTATTCTAGAGAATGTTCCATGTGCGCTAGAAAAAAAAGTATATTTTGCAGCAGTTGGGTGGAGAGTTCTGTATAAGTCAATGAGGTCAAGTTGGTTGATTGTTGTAATTAGATCTTCCGTGTCTCTGTTGAGCTTCTTACTGGATGTCCTGTCCTTCTCCGAAAGGGGTGTGTTGAAGTCTCCTACTATAATTGTGGAGGTATCTATCTCGCTTTTCAGTTCTGTTAAAATTTGATTTATATATCTTGCAGCCCTGTCATTGGGTGCGTAAATATTTAATATGGTTATGTCTTCCTGATCAATTGTCCCTTTTATCATTATATAGTGTCCTTCTTTATCCTTTGTGGTGGATTTAAGTCTAAAGTCTATTTTGTCAGAAATTAATATTGCTACTCCTCTTCTTTTTTGCTTATTGTTTGCTTGATATACTTTTTTCCATCCTTTGAGTTTTAGTTTGTTTGTGTCTCTAAGTCTAAGGTGTGTCTCTTGTAGGCAGCATATAGATGGATCGTGTTTCTTTATCCAGTCTGTGACTCTCTGTCTCTTTATTGGTGCATTTAGTCCATTTACATTCAGGGTAATTATAGATAAATAAGTTTTTAGTGCTGTCATTTTGATGCCTTTTTATGTGTGTTGTTGACAATTTCATTTTTCCACATACTTTTTTGTGCTGAGGCGTTTTTCTTAGTAAATTGTGAGATCCTCACTTTCATAGTGTTTGACTTTATGTTAGTTGAGTCGTTACGTTTTTCTTGGTTTTTGTCTTGAGTTATAGAGTTGTTATACCTTTTTGTGGTTACCTCATTATATACCCCTATTTTTCTAAGTAAAAACCTAACTTGTATTGTTCTATATCGCCTTGTATCACTCTCCATATGGCAGTTCAATGCCTCCTGTATTTAGTCCCTCTTTTTGATTATTGTGATCTTTTACCTATTGACTTCCATGATTCCCTGTTATGTGTATTTTTTTTTTTTTTAATTAATCTTAATTTGTTTGTTTTTGTGATTTCCCTATTTGAGTTGATATCAGGACGTTCTGTTTTGTGACCTTGTGTTGTGCTGATATCTGATATTATTGGTTCTCTGACCAAACAATATCCTTTAGTATTTCTTGTAGCTTTGGTTTGGTTTTTGCAAATTCTCTAAACTTGTGTTTGTCTGTAAATATCTTAATTTCGCCTTCATATTTCAGAGAGAGTTTTGCTGGATATATGATCCTTGGTTGGCAGTTTTTCTCCTTCAGTGTTCTGTATATGTCGTCCCATTCCCTTCTTGCCTGCATGGTTTCTGCTGAGTAGTCAGAACATATTCTTATTGATTCTCCCTTGAAGGAAACCTTTCTTTTCTCCCTGGCTGCTTTTAAAATTTTCTGTTTATCTTTGGTTTTGGTGAGTTTGATGATAATATGTCTTGGTGTTTTTCTTTTTGGATCCATCTTAAATGGGGTTCGATGAGCATCTTGGATAGATATCCTTTTGTCTTTCATGATGTCAGGGAAGTTTTCTGTCAGAAGTTCTTCAACTATTTTCTCTGTGTTTTCTGTCCCCCCTCCCTGTTCTGGGACTCCAATCACCCGCAGGTTATCCTTCTTGATAGAGTCCCACATAATTCTTAGGGTTTCTTCATTTTTTTTAATTCTTTTATCTGATTTTTTTTCAGCTATGTTGGTGTTGATTCCCTGGTCCTCCAGATGTCCCAGTCTGCATTCTAATTGCTCGAGTCTGCTCCTCTGACTTCCTAGTGTGTTGTCTAATTCTGTTATTTTATTGTTAATCTTTTGGATTTCTACATGTTGTCTCTCTATGGATTCTTGCAACTTATTAATTTTTCCAGTATGTTCTTGAATAATCTTTTTGAGTTCTTCAACAGTTTTATCAGTGTGTTCCTTGGCTTTTTCTGCAGTTATCCTAATTTCATTTGTGATATCATTAAGCATTCTGTAAATTAGTTTTTTATATTCTGTATCTGATAATTCCAAAATTGTATCTTCATTTGGGAAAGATTTTGATTCTTTTGTTTGGGGAGTTGGAGAAGCTGTCACGGTCTGCTTCTTTAAGTGGTTTGATATGGATTGTTGTCTCCGAGCCATCACTGGGGAACTAGTTTTTCCAGAAAATCCGCTAAAAAAAAACTGCAGTCAGATCCCTATCAGAGTTCTCCCTCTGGCTCAGGCTATTCAGATGTTAATGAAGCCGCCTGCGTGCAGTCCAAATCCCTGTGGGACGGTTCCCCGGCTCGGATGCTGCTCTTTCTGCTCCAAGATCAGTCACTGCCTCCCGGGGACTTCTCCTAACGGCTGCGTCCCACGCCGCCTGTGGAACCGGCTAGTCCCCCTCCCGGGGTTAGTTCAGGGGGGTGGAGCAGGTCTCTGTGCTTGTGCCGTACCTGACTGGTATGCTGGCTCCAGGCTCTGGAAACAATCGCTGCTTCCCCGTATTAGTTCGTTCTCCGTCTCTAAATCTGTGTTTGTTGTTCAGGGTTCGTAGATTGTTATGTATGTGATCGATTCACTTGTTTTTCCGTGTCTTTGTTGTGAGAGGGATCCGAGGTAGCGTCTGCCTAGTCCGCCATCTTGGCTCCGCCTCCTGAAGACTTCTTTATAGAGTATAAAAAGAATTAGCGACACTATAGGACAGAGTAGAGCTGCCCCGTTGGGTTTTCAAGCAGCTTCTGGTAGATTTGAACTGTAGATCTTTTTGATTATCAGCCGAGCTCTTGACCATTAGGCCACTAGGGCTCCCATCCATCCCTCACTCATCAGGAGGTTCTTTCCGTCTTCCTCCCTGAAGTTCCTCTATTAGAACCTGTTTGCTGCTTTTCTTCTCTTTCTTTTTCCTCTAATGATTGGGAATGACAACCATCTCCACCTTAGTCTTCACATACAAGGAAGCATGGCTAAAGCATTTGTTCCATCCGCCCACTCGGAGGGGCTCGGCAGACGAAGCAGAAGCAGTACAGTTGCCCAGACTGCTGGGAGGCGGCTTCGCGCCGGGCCACCGGGCGGCTCCCTCGCAGCCGTGGCCAGGACGTCCGCGGGCCGGCACGCTCCAGCGCCTGCCCCGGCTGTCCCGGGAAATGCCCAGCTGCGCCGTTCGGTGTTGCGCTGCGCCGCGCTGCGCTGGGCCGCGCTCTGCTCGCAAGTCGCAGGCTTCGCGCCTGGCGCGCCCAGTGGGAGGAGCACGAAGCTCCCCATTTTATTTTATAACTGCTTCTTTTCACTCACCAACACAATCTGAACATTCTTCAAGTCCTTACACATCTTTTAGCATCACTTTCACAGGACGCAGAGTGGTAGCATTCTGCACCATTGTTGCACATTTAGATAAGCAATGCTGTGAGGACCATTCTCAGGGCGAAATCTGTCCTGTGCTCCAGCCCACAGCTATATTTTTAGGATAAATAAAAAAAAATAAATAAAGATAGGCTAAATGCAGACAGACTGTTTTAGTTCAACTGACATGCATTTTTTATCTGGAGCAGGAAACATTTTTGAAAAATAGACACATAAAATCAATGATAACTTCCCAAGGCAGTAAATGCCACACAGCTTCCCAAGCACCTCCCCACAGCATCCCGAGAGTTCACTGCTGTCCTGTGTGACTGGTGTGGCCAACACTGTCTGCTGTCCTGTGTGAGTGGTGTGACCAGCACTGTCTGCTGTCCTGTGTGACTGGTGTGGCCAACACTGTCTGCTGTCCTGTGTGAGTGGTGTGACCAGCACTGTCTGCTGTCCTGTGTGACTGGTGTGACCAGCACTGTCTGCTGTCCTGTGTGACTGGTGTGGCCAACACTGTCTGCTGTCCTGTGTGAGTGGTGTGACCAGCACTGTCTGCTGTCCTGTGTGACTGGTGTGACCAGCACTGTCTGCTGTCCTGTGTGACTGGTGTGGCCAACACTGTCTGCTGTCCTGTGTGAGTGGTGTGACCAGCACTGTCTGCTGTCCTGTGTGAGTGGTGTGACCAGCACTGTCTGCTGTCCTGTGTGACTGGTGTGGCCAACACTGTCTCCTGTCCTGTGTGAGTGGTGTGACCAGCACTGTCTCCTGTCCTGTGTGAGTGGTGTGACCAGCACTGTCTGCTGTCCTGTGTGAGTGGTGTGACCAGCACTGTCTGCTGTCCTGAGTGGTGTGACCAGCACTGTCTGCTGTCCTGTGTGAGTGGTGTGACCAGCACTGTCTGATGTCCTGTGTGAGTGGTGTGACCAGCACTGTCTGCTGTCCTGTGTGAGTGGTGTGACCAGCACTGTCTGCTGTCCTGAGTGGTGTGACCAGCACTGTCTGCTGTCCTGTGTGAGTGGTGTGACCAGCACTGTCTGATGTCCTGTGTGAGTGGTGTGACCAGCACTGTCTGCTGTCCTGAGTGGTGTGACCAGCACTGTCTGATGTCCTGTGTGAGTGGTGTGACCAGCACTGTCTGCTGTCCTGTGTGAGTGGTGTGACCAGCACTGTCTGCTGTCCTGTGTGAGTGGTGTGGCCAACACTGCTGTCCTGTGTGACTGGTGTGACCAGCACTGTCTGCTGTCCTGTGTAAGTGGCGTGACTAGCACTGTTTGCTGTCCTGTGTGTGAGTGGTGTGACCAGCACTCTCCACTATCCCGTGTGAATGGTGTGACCAGCCCGTCTGCTGCCCAGGGTGGCCTCGGCAAGAGCCATCAGTCAGTCACACTCTTTCTGGAAGCCTAGACTTCCCGCGTGGCTTCTCCTCTCCGGAGTAGGAAGAGACATCTCTGCCAGGCTTCATTGCCCACCCAGGATCACCTCTCCCCCACTCTCTGTGTTGTCACAGAGTCTGACCTTGCTGTCTCCAAGTGGAACCATCCAACCTGAGGGCTGGCTCCTTAGTCTTTCTGAACCCAGTGGCTTTAAATTCTAAGTGTGTCCAAAACTGCCTCACCCAGGGCTCCCTCTGTCTGAAGGATACTACCTGGTACTAAAAGCCAGCTATCAGAGAGTGTCTTCAGTTATTTCTCCGTGTCTCTGTCTCTCTCCCATCTACCTATCTATCACTCTCTCCCCAAATCTCTCTTTCCACTTCACCCAACCTACCTCTCTCTCTCCTCAATCTATCTCTTTCTCCCCAATCTCTCTTTCTCCCCCTCCACTCCCCAACCTCTCCCCCTCTTTCCCAATCAATTGATTGATCCCCAAGCCCCGACAACTCTTTCGACTACCTCTGCACAGGTGGTATGATTATCTGTGTAACGGGCTTGGCACAGGCTGGCAATTAGTGCTTCCCACAATTATATCCAATTAGAAACCACAGCTTCCTGCTGGCTGCTCTTCTGCCCCCATCCTGACCCATAAGTGTTGCTGGGGAGTCACATGAACTGTAAATCTGACACATCACTCCGCGACTTCAATGGTTAAGCAAGTCCAGAGCGGCTCACGCATCCCCAGGGTCCTCTGCCTGGTGCCCACCACCTCTCCAGGGCCATCTCTCTCCACTTCCCTCCAATGCCCCCTCCCCCTTCCCACCTCCAGAGTGCCTCACACAGGCAAAATGCTCTAGGCTGCACTGTCCACTATGGTAGCCATTGGCCACAGCGCATATTTAAATTTAAAACTAATTAAAATGGAATTAAATGCAATAATTCGTTCCTCAGTTGCACCACCCTTCAAGAGCTCAGTAGCCACGTGCAGTGAGCCAGCACCATCCTGGACGGCACAGACACGGGGCAGCCCCATCAGTGCAGAACGTTCCATTGAACAGCGCTGTCATGGGCATGGAATCATGATCTTTCTCCACGTTGTTTCTCCCCAGGCCCGGGGAACTGGGGAAGATACAAATGGACCAGCTCTCAAAACCCAACCTACAGTAAATGTGTAAGCATCACTCGTCTTACTTTAGGGGACTGATTTTTTTCCTGAACTGTTTCATCAGCTTTTGAATGATAAGACCCACCTGCTGCTGTCAAGTCGAGTCGATTTCAACTCATAGCAATCCTGTAGGACAGACGAGAACTGCCTCATGGGGTTTCCAAGGCTGTAACCTTTACAAAAGCAGACTGCCACATCTTTCTCCGGCAAAGCAGCTCGTGTGTTCCAACCACTGGCCTTTCAGTTAGTAGCCAAGTATTTAACCACTGTGCCACCAGGGCTCCTGATGACAAGGCACCGAGTGTAATAAGTCTGATTGCCCTTTAGCTTGTCTGATGGCAAATCCTAATTTCCTAGCATTTGCTTTCTAAAGGGAGGCTCCTTCCAACTACCCAATGCCAAAACAGCATCTGTCCTCAGCGTCCTCCCCACCAGCCCTGAGATCCTCCCCGCCAGCCCCGTGATCCTCCCCGCCAGCCCCGTGATCCTCCCCGCCAGCCCCGTGATCCTCCCCGCCAGCCCCGTGATCCTCCCCGCCAGCCCCGTGGTCCTCCCCACCAGCCTTGTGATCCTCCCCACCAGCCCTATGCCTGTGTGAACACCCCCATGGAACTCCCATCACATCCAGAGATGTCCCTTCGTACACCCTGCAGCAGGAACCGAAGAGGTCACCTCCATCGCCACCCAATGGCCCAACAACCATTGTTCAAGCAAGTTCCAGGGCCAGGCCCAGTGGGTCACACCTGTTCACCCAGGCCAGGCGATTTGGGAGGGCAGTCAAAAGTTCAGAACTCGCCAACCAGCATGCCACAGAGGCTGAAATCTCATCGGTGAAGGCCTCTCTTGTGAAGACAGGAAAGACTCTAACGACTATGAAAAGGGAGAGAAGGCATCCAGTGGAGGAGCCAGCCAGGATGGCCAGGCAGCGCCGCCTAATCACCAATTTGCACACAGGCTTTGGGGCTGAAGCGTGGAAGAGCAGTGACTATGGACGGGGTTTCCGGGGCATGCAAGAAGAAAGAGGAGGGAAGGATAAAAGGCAAAGGGGAAGAAGCCACACTGCACTCTGCTCCCACGTCTGCCCAAGGCCCACCCTTCTCTGCCCAAAAGCACTGGCCTGCTTTGCAACCCACTTGCAAATGGAGCATTTTCAACATCAAAATGTTAATAATGAGGCACCTTCTCAAGGTTCTCCTGGGAGGCTTGCCTTTGGTTGAGGAATCCCGACCACAGGAAAGCAGTGGGAAACGCAGCGGTAAGTGGGCTCGTTGAGATCAGTTGCCTGGGTCCCAGCAGGCTGCTCCACAGTCAATGAGAATTACTAAACATCATTGCAAAGAGGGCAGGTTCATCACACAGACCAGAAAGAAAAGGAAAACGGGGCTAACTGGCTTCAAGAACGTAACAAACTAACACTGTACTTTCTGCAGACCATTCTCTGGACTGCAAGGGCTTGGGAAGCCTGGCGAGAACCCCAAGGTTGCAATCACTCCTTCTCCATGGACTTTAGAGGCCTTGGGATACCTGGGTATCCCAGCAAGAGGGTGACATGGGCACTTTAATAGCTCCGCACTGTCGGCATCTGGCAGCTTCAGAGACCAAATCAAAACGCACTACTGAGAGGGCAGAGACAGAGCAGCCTTGGTGGCGCAATGGTTAAGCGCTCAGTGGCTAACCAAAAGGTTGGTGGTTTGAATCCACCCAACAGCTCTGCAGGAGAAAGACCTGGCCATCTGCTCCCATAAAGATTACAGCCAAGAAAACCCTATGAGGCAATTCTACTGTCACATGGGCTCACTATGAATTGAAATAGACTCAATGGCACCTGACAACAACAATGGTGGTGGCTCAGTGGTAGAATTCTTGCCTTCCATATGAGAGACCTGGGTTCAATTCCCAGCCAGTGCACTTCACGTGCAGCCACCACCCGTCTGTCAGTGGAGGCCTGGGTGCTGCTATGATGCTGAACAGCTTTCAGTGGAGCTTACAGACTAAGACAGACTAGGAAGAAAGGCTGGGCAGTCTATTTCCGAAAGTCAGCCAATGAGACCCTGTAGAGCACAACAGTCCAATCCACAACTGATCAAAATGCATCCCCAGAGAGGGCGGAGTGGGAGGGAACACGAGGACGGGGTGCACAGCTCTACCTGGCAGGCTTCCCAGGGTGGACCAGGTGCTCCTAGGACCCAGGGTACCTCTACGGGGCACTAGCCCTGGGCAGAGCAGCAGATGAATGGCCTTGGTGGAGGATCTCTGGGGGACTCCAAGGCATCTGTGCTTTTGTTCCCAAAGGGTCCAGGCTGGGGAGAGGAAAGGTGACTGCCAGAAGTAGAGAAGCAGTAAGCCTCCCAGTTTCTGCAGGATGCCTGCCTCCAGCCTCAGTGGCACCTCCCTCCCACTGGGCTTGGCTTCCCCATTTGGGAAACACGTGGCTAGACCTTGCGGTTCCTGAAGCCCCTTCACCTTGTGCCAGCAGTGGCCACTCCAGACCCCGTTTCCCAGGGTTTGGCTTCCCAGGGTTTCCCGTGTGGGACTAGGAGCCTGACTCTGCAGAGGCCTTGCAGGAGAGGGCATGGACTTCACAGGCTCCACTTCACAGCCCGGGCGGTGCTTCCCTGGTGCCCTTTGATCGGGCCTGGAAGCCCGTTTTGTCGTGTACATCGCCGCGGGAATCACAGCGTGCTGAGACAATCTCACGCCTGCCAGTCCTCCTCAGGTCCACGTGAAACGGCGTCTGGTTTTGATCCACGACAGAAAAACCTCACGTCTGTGCTGGAGGGAGTGGAAGTAACTCAGAGTTTAAAACAGAACAAAAAGACCAAACGAGAGTGGCCTTTGGGGGTACACAGCTGGCTACAAGGGATTCATTTTAATGTCTCAGGACCACATACTCTTCAAGCTGAGCTAGCTTAGGGGAGGTGGCCACATTCACACTGTGCTCCTTGACACAGCCAGGAAGGGAATCTTCATTCTAGTCCTCTGACTCAGTGATAGAAAAAAATCACCCTGGAAAATCCTGACCATAAGCCCCTGCAGTACAGACTGGCTGATGCCAGCTACGGGGCCCAGCACCTCTGTATCACCTATTTCTCCCCCAAACACCCACCCACACAGGATCAGGTGGATTCTGTGGCAGTAACACGATTTGCCTTTATATTACCACCCCGGTGATCCGTGTCCCCAGGAAGCACGGGGCAGGGAGGCAGGGGGTGGCAGCAGCCACAGGCTGTGCTTGCCTGCATGGCTGAAGCTGCTTGCTGCTTCCCGACGCTCGTCAGCCGGCCCCCAAGGCAATGGCTTAACAAGCCCCAGTAGAAGTGGACAGGAGGGGTTTTCTCTTCCCTCTGCAAAGAGAATGAAACTGATAGAAACAATATCAAGGAGGCACGTAGCCCTCCCCCATCCATCATCCCAGAACACTCTGTTGACAAAGGATCATAACCGTCTTAGTTACCTAGTGCTGCTGTAACAGAAATACCACACACCGGGGCTTCAAAGCACAGACGTTTATTTTCTCACAGGTCAGGAGGCTACAAGTCCGAATTCAGGGCACCAGCTCTAGGAGAAGGGTCCCTCTCTGTCAGGTCTGGGGCAAGATCTTTGTCTCTGTGTCTGTTCTTGAAGATCTTTACATGGCTTCTACCTCCCCGCATCTGAGCTTCCTTGCTTCTGTGTCTAATCTGCTTTTTTATAACTCAGAAGTGACTGGAGACACAGCCTACACTGAAATGGCCTCATTAACATAACAAAGAAAACCCTATTCCCAAAGGAGATAATACCCACAGGCACAGGGGTTAGGATTCCAACATGCAGTTTGGGGAGACGCAATTCCATCCACAACAATAACCAGCTCTAAAGGGTTATAGTCACACTCCTCATTCCCATCCATTTCAGTGACACCATTTCATTCTAACACCACCTGGTTGTAAAACTTTCTTTCCCCCCCAACTTTAGCTCTAAACCCCCCAAACTGTAATAAACCAAAGATGATCCAGGGGATCATCTGTGAAGACAAAGTAAAATAGTTTTCTAAAATAAAAATACCCTAAGAAAAAATGATCTTATGTATCTCTCAGACTTTCGGGTTAGAACCTGAGTTAGAGATTGGGTTCAATTTTATGTGTTAACCATCAAAGAGGTTTTTTTTTTTAATTCTTAATCTGGAATGAATCGCTAAAATGAAAAATCTCTAGACTCAAAGCAGGTTGTTGTGTTGTTAGGTGCTGATGAGTCGCTTCCGGCTCACAGTGACCCTATGTACAACAGAACGAAACACTGCCCGGTCCTGCACCATCTGCACAATAATGGGTATTCTTGAGCCCATTGCTGCATCCACTGGGTCAATCCATCTCATTGAGGGTCTTCCTCTTTTCCGATGACCCTCTAAACTTTACCAAGCAGGACCTGAGTCTATTTAGTTTAAATCTATGCTCAGCATCCTGCATGGTGCTTGGCTCACGTTAAACATTAAAAAAAAAAAAAAAAAAGTCTTTTGAATTCCTAGAGCCTGTTCCTTCACCCATCAGGTGTGACTGCAGGCTGACAGCACCCTAGTCAAGGCAAACGGACCCTGATGATAAGGTGATAAGGCGATGGATCATGGAATCAGTGAAGCAACCATCCAACATCTACTGAGCTGCCAACACGGTGCTAGCCATGGGTACACATTGGAGGACAGAGCGACACAGCCTCAGGGCACTTACCATCCAGTGGACAACCAGAGAGCATGTAAGCAGAGAAGTAAACTTACATGTTCATCTGTCAGCAGTGCCATGAAGAAGACTGGGGCAACAGTAGAAAACACAGAAAGTACCAGACAGCACACACAGAGAGACCTCTTCAGGGAATTCAGTATAAAAAGAAGGTACAACACACCAGCAAGTGGGTGTATCACACATGAAAGATCTAGAAATTTGGTTCAGCTTTATGTGAAAGAAAAACCTAAGCTAAGCAAGAAATAGTCATTTATTTCTGTTTCATATAATAGAAGTCTGGAGGTGGGCAGTCCAAGGTTAGAAGGGCCAAGTCATTAAAAGAACCCAGCATCCCTCCTCCTCCATTCTCAGCACACGGTTTCTGACTCACAGCCTAAGAAGGATGCCCAGGATCCAGTTGTCACAGCCTATGTTAATCTAGGAGGGAGGGCAAGGCATGCTTCCTTCTGTGGAGGGCACTTCCTGGAGACCAAACACTCACATCTCTTGTGTGGCTGCAGCTAGCTACAAGGGAAGCAGGGAAACGCAGTCTTTGTTTGGCAGAGCAGGGGTGGTATGAAAAATTGGGGTTCCATTGCCAAGGCAGGAGAGGAGAATGGATACGGGGATAATCCGCAGTGTCTGCCGCAGCAGGGCACAAGGCCACAAGTGTCAGAAAAAAGGACAGAAGAGTGTGGTTCAAAGTCCAAGGAGGGAACAGTTATGCCCATGGTGGGGAATGGGTTGAGGAAAACACCCTGGACTAAGCGAGAACACTGAGAGACTGAACAAGGATGCTGAGATTCTCATGCAGGAAAGAGAGACTGAGGCCCAGCTGAATGCTATTGTGTAGTTAGCTGACGGCAGAGGTGATCAAAGATGGTATGCACCCTAACATTCTGTAAACCAGCCTTTCACAAAGCAAAACTCTGCTTTCCCCACTAGCGTGGTTGACATGAGCAGCTGTCGCCCCAGAGATGAAAACATACCAGGCATGTAGAGTTGTGTAGGCCTGACCTTTCCTGGTTTATTCAAAATCAATTAATCCCCCACCCCACCCCAGCCCAGTGCCTGGCACTGCTCCAGGCTGTGGAGATACCTCAATGAACCAGATACATTGACAGGCTGCCCTCCTGGAGTTACAATCTAAAAGGGAAGACGGGCACGTATTAAATGTATCGTTACCCAAACAATGCAATCACGGCAATTGTCATCAGTGCAACAAAGGGGAGGTCTAGGGAGCCATGGAGCAGAATAATATGGGCACAGTCCAGTTGTGAAGGCCATGGAAGGCTTCTCCCATGGGCCTGGCATTTGTGCTGGGATGTGAGAACAAGCCTGGGAGTCAACCGCTAGAGGCAGGAGCAGTCCAGAGCCTACGGGAAGACTCCAGGACTTGCAGAAGGCAGTCTGCCCTCACAGGGAGGATCACGCCATTCCTAATGCTGACGGAGATACAAGGGGAGATGGGAAGATGAGTTCAGATTTAGATGCCCTGAGTGATGGTGCCCGAGCATCACCATACAGAAGCAGGGTCTAGTTCTCAGCAGCAAGATCAAGAATGGAGAGAGAGATTTGGGAGTAGATGGTCCACAAATGGCAGATGGAGAGGACGGGGCTTGAAGAGGCCACCTGAATGAGTGTGCGGCCACAGCAGACGTGGGCAAGGGCAGCTGTGTCCACCTGACCACCAAGAACTTCCTAATCACAAATACAAATTATTTCCTACCAGGAACCAGGAAGGGATTATTCAATACCGCTGCTGAAAAAAAGACCACATGGTATATGATTCCATTTATAAGAAACGTCCAGAAAAGGCCGATCTGTAGAAACAGAAAGTAGATTAGTGGTTGCCTGGGGAGTGGTGTGGGCATGGAGAGTAACTGCAAATGGGCCCAAGAAATCTTTGGAGGTTGATGGAATTTTTCTAAAATTGGATTGTGGTGATGGTTGCACAACTCTGTAAATTTACTAAAAAGCATTTGCTTGCACTGAAAGTAGATGCACCTTATGGTATGTAAATTACATACCTCAGAAAACTCATTGCCATCGGGTGGATCCCACCTCAAAGGCTGTGTAACAGATATTGTCGCTAGGAAATACTGCACGCAGGAGCCCTGGTGGCTCGGTGGTCAAGGCACTTGGCTGCTAACCGGAAGCTTGGCAGTTTGAAACCACCAGCCGCTCCGCAAGAGAAAGACGTAGCAGTGTGCTTCCGTAAAGATTACAGCCTTGGAAACCCCATGGGGCAGTTCTACCCTGTCCTGTAGGGTCACTATAAGGAGTCAGAATAGAGTTGACAGCTAACAACAGCACTGCACGTAATGAGGGGCAGGGGTGCCTCTCAGCTGGCGGCAGCACTAGCAGGCGGTGGACACTCTGCTCACAAAAATGCGAGCCCCACTCGCCTCTCTGGGGAGTCAGGAACTCAGAGGAAGGGGCTGGTGAGGCCACCCTGGGAACACAGCTGGGCAAGGCCTCCCAAGTCTGCATTTCCAGGAAGAGAGAAGCAGAGTGGATGAACGTGTCTACCAGAAGCTACAGCACCTCTCTCGCCCTTCCACTCATTCGACAACGGTTCTTGACTGTCTCATACACATGTGAAGGCTGGACAATGAAGAAGGCAGGCTGAGGAATTAACGCGTGCCAGTTGTGGTGTAGGCAAAGGATACTGAATAGACCGTGGACTTCCAGAAGCATGAACAAATCCGTCTTAGAAAAAATACAGCCAGAATGTTCCTTAGACGAGGAGACACTGAGAGTTCGTCTTGCTTCTTTGGACACGTCATCAGGAAAGACCAATTTTTGGAGAAGGATATTACGTTTTGTAAAGCAGGGTGTCAGCAAAAAGAGGAAAAGCCTTAATGAGATGGACGGACACAACAGCCCCAACAAGGGACTCAAGCACACCAGTGATCGCGGAGATGGTGCAGGACCCGGCAACGTTTCGTTCTGTTGTACGCGGGGCCACCATGAGTTGGAGCCAACTCGGCGGCAACTAGCAACAACACCTTGAGAACCTGCAGGTGTCAGCACAATCCCTGCCCCCGGGAGCCGGAGGCCAGGTGAAGGCACACAGAATCCCAGACAAGGGCACAGCCAAAGCAGACGCATCCAGCGGCCAGCAAGGGGCTCCGGGAACGTCCAGGGGGTCCTGGATGGCCCCAACCAGCAGGAAGGCTTATTCTGCTCATTTACTTTCATAACGGTGAACTCCACCACCCGTCTTTCGTTTTGGTGTACCGTGGTGGCTTGTGTCTTGCTACAATGCTGGAAGCTGTGCCATCACTATTTCAAATGCCAGCAGGGGCTTCCAGGGTGGACAGGTTTCAGTGCAGATTCCTAATACAGACTAGGAAGAAATGCCTGGCGTCATCCAAAAAAACCCATTGCTGTCGAGTCAATTCTGACTCACAGCAATCCCACAGAACAGAGTAGAACTGCCCCATAGAGTTTCCAAGGAGCAGCTGGTGGATTCGAACTTCCAACCTCTTGGTTAGCAGCCAAGCTGTTAACCACTACACCACTAAAAAAAAAAAAAAATTAGGTCATCATTAAAAAAAGGGACCAATTGCTGGAGGAAGACGTCACGTGTGGTGAAGTGGAGGTTGAAAGTGGGCAAGGAATTGGCACAAATGCCGCAACAATGGACTCAAACATGCCAGCAATGGTGAGTATGGTGGAATCAGGCAGCATTTTGTTCTGTTATACATAAAGGTGGCATGAGTCAACTCGACAACAGCTAACAGCTACAACAACTGTGAACTGTGCCATTCTGAAACTGTGGTTTGCTCAAGACCAAACAAATTGAGCCCAGCCTGTCCCTACATTAAATGACCAGAAGGCAGAACCTCACCCACCTCTCCCTTGCTAGTCCCCTGCTGGCTCTTGTAGCCTCTGCCCTTCCCAAACCAGCATCTCATCTCTATGCTGTGGGTTCCCCAGAAAAGCCAGGCAGCCAGTGCCTTAAATCAGAAACTTGATCTTTCTCCCACTGCCTAAGGAAGAGGTTGTGAGCAGAGGGAGGTGCCTCCCTCTGAAGGCACAATTCCATTTGCTGCGGATGGAATTGTGTCCCCCTCTTTTTTTTTTTTTTTTTCAAAGATACATTTGACACGGTGGCTGCAACAATGGGCTCAAACATAGCAAAGATCGTGAGGATGGCACAGGACGCAGCAATGTTTTGTTCTGTTGTACCTAGGGTGGCTGTGAGTCAGAAGTGGCTCGACGGCACCTAACAATAACAAAAGATATGCCCACGTCCTAGCCCCTATTTCTGTTAATGGGACCTTGTTTGGAAATATGGACTTTGCAGATGTAATCACGTGGAGAAGAGGTCGTACTGAATTACAGTGGCCATAATGGCGCCGTGGTTAAGCCGTCGGCTACAAACCAAAAGGTCGGCAGTTGAAATCCACCAGCTGCTCCTTGGAAACCCTGTGGGGCAGTTCTACTCTGTCCTGTGGGGTCAAAATGAGTCAGGATCAACTCGATGGCAAGGGGTTATTTTTCTTAAATCCAATGGCTGATGTCCTTGTAACAGGGAAACGTGAACACACACGCAGACGACACAGAAGGAAGGCAGCCATGGGAAGACGTAGGCAGGGACCGGAGGGATGCATCCATAAGCCAAGGAGTGCCAGGGTTCTAGCTATCGTCAGAAGCTAGGACAGAGGCATGGAACAGTCTCCCTCAGAACTTCCAGAAGGAACCAACCCTGCAAACAACTGGACTTTGAACTTCTAGCCTCCAGAGCTGTGAGAGAATAAATGTCTGTCCTTTTAAGCTGCCAAGTCTGTGGCGTTTTACAATGGCAGCCTGAGGACACTATACGGTATCTCGTGGCTGAAATGCACTAACAGTAATACTAACAGAGAGCTCTTACTACGTGGCATCACCGTCCGAAAGGCTTTGCTTAGGCATGTTTGTATATATATTTTCATACACAGTGAAGCCGGTGAAAGCCAGAACTCAACCAGACTGCCTTGCTTCTCTGGATCACAAGTTTTCCACCTTTGACAGGGTACAGACTTAACACTTTTCTGTTGTTGTTCTTAGATGCCATTGAGCAGGTTCAGATGGATACTGACCCTATGTAAAAGAGAACGAAACACTGCCTGGTCCTGCGCCATCCTCAGAATCACTGCTATGTTTGAGCCCACTGTTGCAGCCACTATGTCAATCTGTCTCCTTGGGGTTCTTCCTCTTTTTCAATGATCCTCTACTTTACCAAGCATGATGCCCTTTTCCAGGGGTTGGTCCCTCCTGATGACGTGTCCAAAGTACAAGAGACGCAGGCTCGCCATCCTTGCTTCTAAGCATTTTGACTGTACCTCTTCCAAGACAGACTTGTTCATTCTTCTGGCAGTCCACGGTATATTCAATATTCTTCTGTGACACCATAATCCAAAGGCACCAATTCTTCTTTGGTCTTGCTTACTCATCGTCCGGCTTCCATGGGCATAAGTTGTTGTTCTTAGGTGCTGTCACGTTGGTTCTGACTCATAGCTATCCTATGTACAACAGAAAGACAGACTTCTAATTTTCTTAGAGTCATATATCATACATTCCACATTCCAGTTACTAATGGATGTTTGCAGCTGTTTCTTCTCATCTTGAGTCGTGCCATATCAGCAAATGAAGGTCCTGAAAGCTTGACTCCATCCACGTCATTAAGATCGACTCTACTTTGAGGAGGCATTTCGAGTGCCTTCCAGCCCAAGGGGCTCATCTTCCGGCACTTTATCAGACAGTATTCCACAGCCATTCATAATGTTTTCACTGGCCAATCTTTCTTAAAAGTAGACTGCCAGGCCCTTCTTCCTCGTCTGTCTTAGTCTGGAAGCTCTGCTGAAACCTGTCCACCATGGTATTTGAAATACTGATGGCACAGCTTCCAGCATCACAGAAACACACAAGCCCCCACAGGACAACAAACTGACAGATAAGCGGTAAGATCACTTTTCTGTCACTTGTTTTAGTGGAAAATATTTGAGTTTTCCTTCTCTGACAGGTTTATGCCTTTATACAGATTCCAGCGTTCGCAGGTTTTACTGTATATTACCACACTTAATACTCACCGCAACCTAGGAGGTCCTAGAGATAACCAAGGCTCAGAGTAGAACCCCTCCTTATAGGCCATACTGCCCCAGAAGCAATCTCTACTGTATGTGTCTTTCCCACGCAGCATCCTAGTATATGAGACACCTGTCTAACGTCACACACAGAAAAGCTTCAAATGCTCCCCCACCCCTGTGTGATATTGACAGGTCATAGAGACAGGCCAGGTAAGTCCGTTCACCTGTGCGGAAAGTGTTTGGATTTAACCTTTCCTACCTGGTGAATGTTTTAAAAGTGCACATCTTACCTGTTCCTAAGATGACATAAAAGTCCAAACAAGCTGCACTGCACCCGAAAGGTCATCCACAGCCACGGAACCCAGAAAAGTGTTTTAAGTTGCGTCCAGAATCATGAATCCCTGCTGGAGGTGAAGGTGGCATGGGACTGGTAAGGGACAGAACCACACACTCTCGGGCTGGAAGAAGCCCACCCGGTGAGTCCAGGTTCTTCATTAGAGAGACAAGGACACCACAGTCCAAGGAGGTGACGTGACCTGCCCCAGGCAAGGCGGGGGTGCCAGGAGGTGGCTGGAGGGCCACAACGCACATTCCACGCCTGACTAACTCATAGTCGAGGGCGGAGTTGTTGCTCAGACACCTAACAACAGTCATTTCCCACTCAAGTTTCTACTCAGTCCTTACACATGGCCTGTGTGTGTTTCTCTCCTGGAATTTGATACGTCAGGAAATTGGCCAAGAATGATTCACCGAGAAAGTGAGCATGTGAACTGGGAGAGGGAGTCACAGGGGAAGAGGTGCTGGCACTCAGCTCACTATGCAGAAGCACTGGGCCCAGCGTGGTGTTGGCATCTGGCCCAGCCGCACCGCAGTGTCTGCATGATGCCACCTGGGCACGGCTACCCCAACGGGTAGCTCCTGGCCTGGCCCCCTGAGCTGCCCCCATTTGGTATCTGTCACGCTGTTTCGTGTTGTTTTAGAGGCAAGTTTTTCAAACCCATCAGTCAGCAAACCTATGTCAGGGGCGATATTAACAGCAACTACCACTGTCACGGCTCTTTAGTTTTTCACGAAGGATGGCTTCATCTGTACGCCATCATGGATCAGAATGGCAGTCACCTGTCATCTAAGAATGCTTCCTGACACACGAGAAGTAACACTGGAACCTGAGACAGGGCATCCTCCCTCACGGGAAGACCCCAAGGTCCTGGCTAGGCTCTACTCATTTTCTCATTGGTTTTCTCCTTCCCTCATCCCACAAACACTCGGGTGCCTGTTGGGTGCTCTGCACAGGGCAAAGGTGACCATGACGGCCCTGCCCTCCCGGAGCTCAGGGGACCAGAGGTTCATAAAGTGCAGCAGGCATTTGCTGGGAATGCAGATTCCTGGGCCGCACCCAAGATTCAGTTTTAGGGATCTGTCTTGGGCTGCGTGGCACCCTAATGCTCTCAGAGATTCAGAGGCCTTACAGTGAAGTGTACCTGGAGCCCAGAAATGGTGCTGCTCCAGAAGATGGAAGAAAAAGGAGAAAAGGGGGCTCCAGGGGAAGGCAACCTCTGAGTTGAGGTGAAGGAAGGGTGAGGGTTTGTGAAGGAAGGGTTAGGGTCTGCTGGGCAGGGAAGGTGGGACGGGGCACACAAGCCAAAGAGAAGCCTCCTGAAAGGCCTGATGGGGGAAGAATACCCCAGAGCGTGGCCAGGAGACCCCAGGGAGTGTGGTACCAGAGTCCAGCCCAGGCCTCCAAGTCACACAAAGAAGCAGGGTCTGCCCCTCAGTCTGGACACATGAGGGGTCGGCCCATCTGCCCAGTTTGGCGTCTAAGGCCAGAGAGAGGACGACCACGACGGGCCTGAAAAGCACAGAAGGAAAACAGGGCGGCCTTTGTCCACAAAGGCTCTCCACCGCTCCCGTGCCAATTCCCCGTGTCCCTCTCAGGCTCTCTGCCTCCTGCCTTCTTGAGTAAATATTCCCACCAGAAAACAGAACCATCATAAAGTCATCCCTACCACTGAGTTTATCTAACGTGGTCCGGCCCCAAACCTAAAACCCAGGGAGACCGTTAATTCCGACTTGGCACAGAGCCCACCAGGGCCCAAGCCGGGCAGAGACCCCCGGAGGCCGCTCCCGGCCTCCACTGCGTTAATTTATTCCACAAATGATCTTCTCCTGGCCCAGGGGGAACCCCATTTTCCTGGAGGGCCTCTCAGCTGAGGGTTTATCAAGCCCGAGTACATGCCTGGTGCGAACATCAGATCCATTATCTAAGCTGTTGGTTTTAGTCGAAATGTCAAGAAATGATTTAGTATAAAATCCGTCACAAAAGCATTTATTAAAAAAATCTTTTGCTGCTCTTCATCTACAGACACTGACTAACCTGCACACAAATGTCAGCAGCTCGGCCTAATAGACTTCTTCATTTATTTACTGTTCCTTCCTTTTGAATAAAAGCCAGAAATGAGGTCCCCCAGCAGACTGCAGTGCAGGGCGGGTTTCTGAGAAAACAGCCCACCGCCCCAATGTCAACGGGTTCATTTAACTGGGGAGCCATTTGAGGAGGGTTGGCCTCACTAACGGCCTACCTTCTTCAGGGAGTAGAGTCTGCTTCACGGGGAAGACAGTTTTATTTCAAGATGGAAGCGTATCACTGTATTACCAGGAATTGCTAGAGGAGGTCTGTAAATGAAATGAGAGTCAAGTGGACAGTCAAGTGGACTGGATGATGTCCACCCACGTATGCCCACGTACAGAACGTGTAGGAATTAACATGGAGTCCCTGAGTGGTGCAAACGGTTAACACGCTCGGCTGCTAACCCAAAGACTGGAGGTTCGAGTCCACCCAGAGGCACCACAGATGAAAGGTCCGGTGACCTACTTCAGAATGATCACAGGCATTAAAAACTCAATGGGGCAGTTCTCCTCTGCACACAAGGGATGGCCATGAATTGACTGGACAGCAACTAACGACAACAAACGATAGGCCCCAGAAAGGAGTCCCCAGGTGGTGCAGATGGTTAACTGCTAATCAAAAGGTTGGAAGTTCCGGTCCACCCTGAGGTGCTCAGAAGAAAGACCCGGCAATCCGCTTGCGAAATATCAGCCCCTGAAAACTCTACGGAGCACAGTTCTACTCTGACACTCATGGGGCTGCCAGGAGTCAGAATCGACTGAACAGCAACTGGTTAGTTAAGAATCAACCCTGCCTTGGTTCACAGACCCTGGATTCCCTGCAAGGGCCTCATCTCCTGTTACCCAAATTCAGAAAATAAAGACTGTCCCCATGGAATCACAGGACGCTGTGGTTGGAAGGACCTCTGTGTACATCGAGTGGAACCTCTGCCTTTAATTCGTGGAAACAGGAACAAACCCAGAGAATCTGAGCCGCTCGCCGAGGTCACACAGCTGGCTAGTGACAGCACAGCCCTACAACTTTGGATCCATGGTTTTAAATTAAGCGTCTGTCACTTGGCTCTGCTGGAGGGGAGGCGGTGGGGATTCCAACGGCAGAGAGCCCAGCCAAAATAAGCAAACAAATATAGGCCATGGACACTCAGGGGGAGCTTGGATTTCAGGGCCCCACCGCTGCAGCCTCAACTGTAAGCATCGAAAACCACATTTCACCTCCAAATAACCCTCATCTGCTTTCTATCGTCCATGTCTCTGTGGTCACGTCATCCTTTTGCCGGGTTATCGATGCCTTTGTACAGGACCCATGTCACCTATATTGGCAAGGCGAACATCCAGCTGCTAAAAACGCTCCAAGGAAGAATGGGTCGTGAACAGCCCTTTTCCAGACTGAAGGGAGGCCAGGAGAACTGACCAGATGCCTTGGCCCACAGGGGCCTCGGTTTCAGTGTAAATGCACCGCAAGGGCTAGATTTTTTAGATCCAATGATACGTGTTTACACCTTTGCCTTCTGCATTCCGGGTGCTTCCTGCTCTTAATTTGAGCTAACTGAACCAGCACTCCAGTTCCTATCCCCACCCCTACTGGCCCCTCTCCAGCACAGGGTGCTCTTGCCAGCATACACTTCTCAAGTGGACATGCAGAGAGAGAGGGAGGAGCTCCCGGGGCCAGCAAGGTCCAAGTCTTGCCCCAGCCGCACCCAGACAGGTCCCTTGGCACCACACTGGATGAGCTCGGATGGATGCTGTGGGGGTCGGGTAGGCTCAGAGAGGAAGGCAGGTGGCCAGTGTCCCACCATCTTGGTGGGTATGAACCCCTGTATTAGTCAGGATTCTTCAGAAAAACAGAACCACTGCACCTCAAGTGCGGCCACCACCATCTGTGTGTTGCTATGATGCTGAATAGGTTTTGGCGGAGCTTCCAGACTAGGACTAGGAAGAAAGGACTAGTGATCTACTTCTAAAAATCAGCCATCGAAAACCCTGTGGATCAAAATGGTCTGATCCACAACCAACCACAGGATGATGCAGGACAAGGCAGCATTTAGTTCCATTGTACATGGGGTCACCATGAGCAGGAGGTGACTGGAAGGCAGATAACAGCTAGGGGAGAGAGAGAGGTTTATTCTAAGGAGTTGGCTCACGCGACTGGGAGGCTGAGGTCCAAAATCTGGAGGTCAGACAGCAGGCTGGCAAAGCCATCACAGTCTTGAGGCGGATCCTCCCTCTGAAAATCTTAGGTTTTTTTTTTTTCTAAGGCCTTCAACTGACTGGATGAGGCCCACCCACAATATGGAGGGTCACCTGCTTCACATGAGGACAACTGACTGGATGAGGCCCACCCACCATTACAGAGGGTCACCTGCTTCACATTGAGGAAAACTGACTGGATGAAGCCCACCCACATTATGGAGGGTCACCTGCTTCACATGAGGACAACTGACTGGATGAGGCCCACCCACCATTACAGAGGGTCACCTGCTTCACATGAGG
This sequence comes from Elephas maximus indicus, assembly GCF_024166365.1. NCBI lineage: Eukaryota > Metazoa > Chordata > Mammalia > Proboscidea > Elephantidae > Elephas > Elephas maximus. Next base: position 78,109,678 of record NC_064834.1, on the reverse strand, counting down.
ACAACTGACTGGATGAGGCCCACCCACATTATGGAGGGTCACCTGCTTCACATGAGGACAACTGACTGGATGAGGCCCACCCACATTATGGAGGGTCACCTGCTTCACATAAGGACAACTGACTGGATGAGGCCCACCCACATCATGGAGGGTCACCTGCTTCACATAAGGACAACTGACTGGATGAGGCCCACCCACATTATGGAGGGTCACCTGCTTCACATGAGGACAACTGACTGGATGAGGCCCACCCACCATTACAGAGGGTCACCTGCTTCACATTGAGGAAAACTGACTGGATGAAGCCCACCCACATTATGGAGGGTCACCTGCTTCACATGAGGACAACTGACTGGAAGAGGCCCACCCACCATTACAGAGGGTCACCTGCTTCACATGAGGACAACTGACTGGATGAGGCCCACCCACATTATGGAGGGTCACCTGCTTCACATGAGGACAACTGACTGGATGAGGCCCACCCACATTATGGAGGGTCACCTGCTTCACATGAGGACAACTGACTGGATGAGGCCCACCCACATCATGGAGGGTCACCTGCTTCACATGAGGACAACTGACTGGAAGAGGCCCACCCACCATTACAGAGGGTCACCTGCTTCACATGAGGACAACTGACTGGATGAGGCCCACCCACATTATGGAGGGTCACCTGCTTCACATGAGGACAACTGACTGGATGAGGCCCACCCACATTATGGAGGGTCACCTGCTTCACATGAGGACAACTGACTGGATGAGGCCCACCCACATCATGGAGGGTCACCTGCTTCACATGAGGACAACTGACTGGATGAGGCCCACCCACATTATGGAGGGTCACCTGCTTCACATGAGGACAACTGACTGGATGAGGCCCACCCACCATTACGGAGGGTCACCTGCTTCACATGAGGACAACTGACTGGATGAGGCCCACCCACCATTACGGAGGGTCACCTGCTTCACATGAGGACAACTGACTGGATGAGGCCCACCCACATCATGGAGGGTCACCTGCTTCACATGAGGACAACTGACTGGATGAGGCCCACCCACCATTACGGAGGGTCACCTGCTTCACATGAGGACAACTGACTGGATGAAGCCCACCCACATTATGGAGGGTCACCTGCTTGACATGAGGACAACTGATTTAAATGCTAATCACACATAAACACCTTCACAGCAACATCTACACTAGTATCTGACCCAACAACCTCGCCATGTTGACACACGAAATACATTATCACAACCCTGATCCCACTTCTACCGGCCTCATGCGATGAATGTCATGTTAATGACAAGAGCCATGAGAGTACCGGCCGTACCCAGAGAGGTGAAAGCTAACACTCATGCCGCACCCTCTGCAGTCTGACCACCGTCGATGGATCCTCCCAAGTACCCTGAGACCCTCATTCTTCTGTCTGAGGCTATTTCACTATCGGATTCACCTGTGAACTTCTTGACTTGCAGGCTGAACCATAAGCTCATTGACACAGGCCTTTCATAACCCATTCTCTGCTGCACCCCAGTGCCTCTGACAGTCAATTAAGTGAATCCCATTTTAAAGATTCAAAACTGAGGATCCCACATCAATGCAGGTATGAGGTGAGAGTCAGGACCAGACCGAGGTGAGGTCAGGAAAGACACCCCTTCCTCTTTCCTCCTCCTCTTCAGGGCCAGGGTGTTCTCGGGGTGTCTCAAGAGCCACGCCCCCAAGTGGTCAGTCCCTCACTCTCCATAGTATCAACGCAGGCACTTCCCAGAGTGCCCAGCTTTGATGGGGACCCAGCCCCCTGCCTGGCCTGACTCTGGATGGCCACCCAGCCCCTCCCTCATAGCAGGTGTGACTCAGCCCCTCGCTGCTCCATGGAGGTGGGGCCGGGCTGCCTCCTCGCACCCTTTGGAGCAGCTCCACCCACGTGAGCTACTTCTAGCGTGAAATATGTTTGTATCACCAAAGGGGAGCAAGCTCAATTATTTAACTCTACCTAGATTTAGTTCAAGTGTAAGAGTTACAGTGTACATCTGAGACTTAAGGGAAATTGATTTTTCTGCTTAAGATCATTTCACAGGGTTTAGTATTTAAACCAAATCAGGCACAAACTGATCTCTCAGCAGATGCTGACTTGTTTTCATTCTGCAAGGAGCAGCTTGGGCCGAGTTCTTCTTCCGGCCCCATACCTGCCAGGTGCACTTTATGATGCTAACAGACCCCAGCGGCCCACGGGGTTACCTTTACAGTCCCAACTCCATGGTCCTTCATCACGGGGCTGAGGACTGGCTGTGCCCAGGGACTGACCGAGAGCTGGGAAGGGCATTTAGCATTCAGCTGACCTGGCATCCACTGTTGCAAAAGGCCTCTTGAAGCCAAGAGGTTTTTTGGTTTTGATTTTTTTTTTTCTTTTTTACATTTCAGCCATTTTCAAGTGCTTTCTTTAATTTCCTCCTGACAGTAAAACACCTGATGAACCAGGGATTTTAAGTGAAAACCTCTCACCAGAAAACACTGCTGATGGCTGCCAGGACGGGAACACATCCTGGAAGCTTACCCTAATGTTCACAACTAAGTGAGCTGGTCCTCGTTCCAGGAAAGGAACGAATACCAAATCTCAACCGTGTGTTTTCACGTTTTTCTGACACAGCTTCCCAGAGATGGCAGCTAAAAACAGGAAATGATTTCATTTAGAGAAAAGCAACATCCTCTCCTGTCCCTCCCCTCCTCTCCTGTCTCCTGCTTTCTCTTCTGCATGTATGACAGTGGGAACATGCAATAGAGAAAAGATTTGACCAGAAACACAGACATCTGCCCATTTGTCCTACTGTGGTAGCCTGCACACTGCTATGATGCAGAAGCTATGCCACCAGGATTTCAAATACCGGCAGGGTCACCCATGGTGGACAGGTTTCAACTGAGCTTCCAGATTGAGACAGACTAGGAAGAAGGACCTGGCCATCTACTGCTAAGAAAGATTGGCCAGTGAAAACCTTATGACTAGCAGCAGAACTTTGCTAGTGCCAGAAGATGAGTCCCTCAGGTTGGAAGGCACTCAAAACACAACTAGGGAAGAGCTGCCTCCACAAAGCAGAGTTGACCTTAATAACACGAATGGAGTCAAGCTTTTGGGACCTTCATTTGCTGAGGTGGCATGACTGAAAACGAGAAGATGCTGTTGCAGATGTCAATTAGTAATGGGAACATGGAATGTGAGAAGTGGGGACTAGGAAACTTGGGAGTCATCAAAAATGAAATGGAACCCATAAAGATCAATATCCTAGGCACTGGTGAGCTGAAATGGACTGGTACTGGCCATTTTGAATCAAACAATCATACAGTATACTATGCCAAGAAGGCAAACTGAAGAAAAATGGTGTTGCATTCATCGTCAAAAAGAACTGAGGCACAACGTTGTTAGTGATAAGATAATATCCATGCACCTACAAGGAAGACCAGTTAATACGACTATTATTCAAATTTACGCACCAACCACTAGTGCCAAAGATGGGGAAATTTTTTGCAGTCTGAAACTGATCAAACATGCAATCAAGATGCATTGATAATTACTGGGGTTTGGAATATGAATGCTGGAAATGAAGAAGGATCGGTAGTTGGAAAATATGGCCTTGGTGATAGAAATGACACCGGAGATTGCATGATAGAATTTTTCAAGACCAATGACTTATGCATTGCAAATCCTTTTTACGACACCATAAGCGGAGACTAGACACATGGACCTCAGCAAGTGGAATACACAGGAATCAAACTGACTACATCAGTGGAAAGAGTCAATGGAGAATCTCAATACTATCAGTCAGAACAAGGCCAGGGGCCGGCTGCAGAACAGACCAGCAATTGCTCATATGGAAGTTCAAGCTGAAGCTGAAGAAAATTAATACAAGTCCACAAGATCCAAAGTATGACCTTGAGTGTACTCTACTGAATTTAGAGGCCATCAAAAGAATAGATTTGATGCATTGAACACTAATGACCAAAGACCGAATGATTGTGCGATGACATCAAGGACATCACACGTGAAGAAAGCAAAAGGTGATTTAAAAAATGGGAAGGAAAGAAAAGACCAAAATGAATGTCAGGAGAGACTCTGAAACTTGCCCTTGAACACAGAGCAGCCTAAAGTGATTGGAAGAAATGATAAAGTAAAAGAGCCGAACAGAATATTTCGAAGAACGGTTCAAGAAGACAAAGTATTATAATTAAATGTGCAAAGACCTGGAGCTAGAAAACCGAAGGAGCAGAATGTCCTCGGCATTTCTCAAGCTGAAAGAACTGAAGAAAAAATTCAAGCCATGAGTTGCAATAGTGAAGGATTCTAGGGGCAAAATATTAAACGACTCAGGAAGCATCAAAAGAAGATGGAAGGAATACACAGAGTCAGTGTACCAAAAAGAACTGGTCGATGTTCAACCATTCCAGGAGGCAGCACATGATCGAGAACCAATGGCATTTGAAGGAAGAAGTCCAAGCTGCACTGAAGGCATTAGTGAAGATAAGGTCCAGGAATTGACTGAATACCAACAGAGATGTTTCAACGAACAGATGTAGTGCTGGAAGTACTAACCTGGTGAGCCTCTGGGATAGTTGGGGACTCCCACAAAAGAAACATTTGGGCAGGAAACAAGTATTTCAAAAACAGATGTATCAGACCTTTACCGAAGAGCACAGCCTTGGAATGGCCAGGTCATCCTTATTTTTAAAAATCTTGGAGGTTTGAGTCCACCCAGAGGTACCTTGGAAGAAAGGCTTGGCAATCTACTTCCAAAAAAATCAGCCACTGAAAATCCTACGGGGTGCAGTTCTACTCTGACACACATGGGGTCACCATGTTGAAGTCGACTCCATGGCAACCGGCTTTTTTATACATTGACCATTAAAACAGGAATGTCAACACAGAATAGCCAAGGGTCAGATCACAGAGTTAAACCAGGTGTCATTTTCTTTTGCGATCTGAACAAAAGACATTCTCTACCCAAGACAAACCAAACAAAAAAAACCAACCCATTACTGTCTGTCGAGTCGATCCTAACTCATAGCGACCCTATAGGATAGCGTAGAACTGCCCCACTGGGCTTCCAAGGAGTGGGTGGTGGATTCAAAATGCCAACCTTCTGGTTAGCAGCCGAACTCTTAACCACTGTGCCACCAAGCCAAACAAGGGGGAAAAAAGCGATATGGATAGATACAGAAATGCTCACACAGACGTGCTTCCTGCAAACTTTCACATGGCTTAGTGACAGGTCTGAGAAGCTGGGGATAATTTTATGGAAAAGCAGTGACAGCGATATCAATTGTAAAGCAAGAAGTATGTATGTTCTGTCATTTTCCGTAGGAAAATGGCCGCCTTATCTTCCTTGGCACGCTCCCCCACAGCCACTTTGAAGGCCTCTCAACTGACAAGGGAAACCTGCCTCCTGACAGGCTCAGACGTGTTCCTCCGTCAAATTCATCTGTCATCCTCTGCTGAGGGTAGCACTCAGAACCTGCGTAAGGACTGGGGGTGGAAAGGTTCTGTGCCCTGCCTCTGCCACAGCAAGCCACACACTCTTGCCAAGCCTCGGTTTTCTCATCCATAAAATGGGCATGAAGCCCAGCCCTGCCTTCTATGTCTAGCCTTGTCAAGAGTATCCACTGAGGCTCTTTGCTAAACCACCGCTACAGCTGCTGTGGCTCCTCCTGCACGTGTGTCAGAGTAGAACTGGGCTCCACGTGATTTTCAATGGCTGGGTTTTCGCAAGCAAATCGTCAGGCCTTTCTTCCGAGTCACCTCCAGGTGGACTTCAACCTCCAATCTTTCGGTTAGCAGCCGAGCGCATCAACAGTTTGTACAAGCCAGGAACTCTCTTTGCCAAACAAACGGGGAGCATTCTTATACTTGTCCCTGACTGTAAGAACACAAAGATCAGGCCACTTTGGCAAGCCCTCCTTGTGTATTTACACACAATAGCATGCCGTCTTCCTCCTTCCTCTCAGTGGACGAGGCATTAGCGCAGAGGAACAAGTGGGCTGACTGTTACTCATACAGATGGAGGTGCGGGGCAGCAACCAGAATTTTCTAGCCACCCCCTGCCCCAAGAAAGCGTGAAGGACCTAGAGTCTGTCTGGCTTTGTTTTTCTGCTGCCTCCAACCCGAACACTCTCACAAAACAACAAGAAAACTCTACTGACATAATCCCCCAGACAGATCAGAACACGAGAGGGATTTTGCTGTGGAAGACAATGGCAGAAGGCTGAAGCCTCTTAGCGGTAAGGGTTCATACAACATGGAGCGTCTTACCACATCCGCTCCCGCAAAGCGCCAGATGAGATGCGAAAGCTAGCCCGTCACTTTGTGGGACGCTCAGAAACCTTGGCCCGGCCAGAGCTGGGAGCCGCTCCCTCTTCCGAAGGAGCAATGCTAGAATTCTCCGTGGCAGGCGCTATTCTGGGCTTTCCTGAGCTAAGACCATATGAATAGAGATGTTTTAAACATATTAAACATTGGTCTCTTTTCCAGAAATTATCCTGGCAGTGCCTTTCTTAAACATTATTTGAATAAACCCTCATTACTCACAGGCCAAAGAAGGTCATCAGGAGGAGATGGCTTTGGTAAGGACTCCAGGAGCTGGCCTTTCTTCTCTGCAGTGAATTACATTAGCTACTTCCTAGTTAGTTAAGTCTTGAAATAAAAGATGTAAACGCTACAATGACATCTTAAGCTCACTGCGGAGGCAGGTCTTGCATGCACAACAATGCCCAGCTGGTCCACAGATAAAACAGATTGATAATTAGTTGCAAAATGTAACATTTCATCAGGACTATTTTGAATAATCCAATTTATCTTTGTCAGATATGCAGCACATATTTTTCCGGGGAGCAGCTTTGTTCTTTAACATAATATTATAATTCCAGGCTGCTAATGAAGGCGCCCGCCGGCCGCCGGGGCCTTGATGTGCCGCGTGGCGGGGAGCGCGCCGCGGCCCGGGGATCCGTGCGCCCGAGCGCGCCGCGTCCCGCTGCCGCCACCTGCCCGCCGCACACGCCCCGGCTGCGGGCATCAAAGGGCCGGCGGCGGCGGGGAGGGCGCCCCTGGCGGGCGGCAGGCGGCGGGCGGGACGCCGGCTCGGCTCCTAATTAACCGGTGCGAAGGCGCGCTCCCCCCGCGTCTACCACAGGGAAGGCGCAGGCCGGCGGGCGCGCAGGCCGGCGTGAGGTGTGGCTGCGGCGCCGCGGGGCTTACCGGGGACCGGCCGGGGGCACCTTGCGCGGGCGCCCGAGGATCGGGAGGGGCAGGGAGGAGGTGGGGGCGCCAAAGATCGCCTACAGGACACAGAAAGGCTGCAAATGCATCTCCAAGGGCGCACCAGACGGGGCCCACGTACTGGCCGAGCCTTTCAGAGAGGGAACTTAACACTTTACGTACGGCCAGTGTTTACACGACGAGTGGGAGCTACTTCGCATGAGTGCGGAGGGCCCCTGCGCAGGGCCCAGTAGAAAGTCTCAAGGCCTACAGAGACCCCTGCGCTGTGAAGCACAGGTTCCTGAAGAAGCGCACAAGGCAGGTGAAACACTGGTTTCCCCCAGCGAAGTTCCCCGCATCCTCAGATGGCCCACAAGCCACCAAGGAATGTCAGGGGCGAGGGTGGCTCGATGGAGCGACAGTGTCTGCAGGGTTTGGAAAATTAGCTCTCCCTTCTCAAAAAGCATGAAATGTGGCAAAGCAGAGAAAACTCCAACAGGAAATAATGTCCATGTATTTTGTTTGCCTAAATGGCCACCAGGCACATGCTCTATGCACAAAACTTTTATTTAAAATTTGCTGTTGCGGCTCAAGGGGACTTCTAAGTCAATTGGCAAAATTATTCTATTATGAAAACATTCTGCATCCCACTTTGAAATGTGGCCTCTGAGGTCTTAAATGCTAACAAGTGGCCATCTAAGATGCATCAACCGGTCTCAACCCACCTGGATCAAAGGAGAATGAAGAACACCAAGGACACATGATAACTATGAGCCCAAGAGACAGAAAGGGCCACATGAACCAGAGACTTACATCATCCTGAGACCAGAAGAACTAGATGGTGCCTGGCTACAACCAATGACTGCCTTGACAGGGAGCACAACAGAGAACCCCTGAGGGAGCAGGAGAACAGTGGGATGCAGACCCCAAATTCTCATAAAAAGACCAGACTTAATGGTCTGACTGAGACTAGAAGAATCCTGGCGGTCATGGTCCCCAAACCTTCTGTTGGCCCGGGACAGGAACCATTCCAGAAGACAACTCATCAGACATGGAAGGGACTGGACAATGGGTTGGAGAGAGATGCTGATGAAGAGTGAGCTACTTGTATCAGGTGGACACTTGAGACTGTGTTGGTGTCTCCTGTCTGGAGGGGAGAGGGGAGGGTAGAGAGGCTTAGAAACTGGCATAAACCGTCACGAAAGGAGAGACTGGAAGGAGGGAGCGGGCTGACTCATTAGGGGGAGAGTAAGTGGGAGTATGGAGTAAGCTGTATATAAGCTTATATGTGATAGACTGACTTGACTTGTAAACTTTCACTTAAAGCACAATAAAAAATTGTTTTAAAAAAATAAGTAAAATTTGCCATCGCAGCTCTACGTATGCAAAGCTCACAACAGGCTAGGATATCCACGCTGGGGTTGTATTTGTTTTTTCTAAAACAAATTCAATTCCTACACCAAGATGAAAGTTCCTTGTTCCTTAATTCAGAAATTAGGACCAACACAAGACGGTCGTTTGCTCTTCTAATCATCCATGTTTGAAATGACAATGACCCTGTGCCCTAAAATCCTTGACGACTAGTGTGACACTCCCAGGGCATCCAACAGGCATTACCATGCTACCTAATGAAACAGTCCAGGAAACTTCAGGGGATTCATACAATTAACAATGCTTTGAAAAACTGACACTCACAAAACCAAACTACGTGGGCTTGCTTACTTTTAAGATGACTACATAAACAAACAAAAAACCAGACCCCTTGCAGTGTGTTCTGCCTCATGGCGACCCCAGGTGTTATAGTGCAGAAAAGCTCCACAGGGTTTCCTAGGCTGTAATCTTTATGAAAGCAGTTCTCAAGGCCTTTCTTCCTTGGCACCACTGGGTGGGTTCGAACCTCCTACCTTTAGGTTAGGAGGTGAATACAAGCTAATTGCACCACCCAGGGACTTTACTGCCTAGCGGTGCAACAGTTAAGGGCTTGGCTGCTAACTGAAAGGTTGGCAGTTTGAACCCACCAGCGTCTCCGAAAGAGAAAAGACCTGGTGATCTGCTATAAAGACTGTTGTTGTTCCTGGGCACCTTGGAGTTGGTTCTGACTCATACTGACCCTAAGTACATTTAAAAAGCCCATTTCGGTAGAGCCAATTCTGACTCATAGCGACCCTATACGACAGAGTAGAACTGCCCCACAGAATTTCCAAGGAGCACCTGGTGGATTCGAACTGCCAATCCTTTGATTAGCAGCCATAGCACTTAACCACTACACCACAGCAACACATAAAGATTACAGCCTAGGAAGCCCTATGGTGCAGTTCTACTCTGTCCCATAAGGTCGCTCTGGGTTGGAATAGACTTGATGGCAAAGGGTTTTTTTGTTTGTTTGTTTAATCAGGGACTGCATATTTTCAAATGTTTCCCAGTCTCAAGGATTATGGCCAGTACAAATTCAGCGTATTGATCTGAACCTCTCCCAGTACCTCCAGGTCTTAAAATACGGCACTGATGAATTCGACCTGAAATGGGCGTGCTCTCCACAGGGGTCCTGACCAGTCACACCATCCCTCCGGCTTTCCTTGCTTCCAGGGTGTATTGTAAGCCTTCTTCCATAATGATTTATCTTGTCCAGACTTGAAGGTCAGTACAATGTGATCTCTTTCCCAAGTCACTGTTTTTCTGAGTAAACTCTGGCTGCTCTGATTTTCCCTCGGCCTGAGGACCAGCTCGGGCCTTTCACCAATTCCACCTTTTCTTCTTTACTGTCCTTTCTCTCTAGGCTCCCCAGAGTGCCACGGAAGGTCACGGCCACTGAAAACCCTGTGGAGCTCAGTTCTACTCAGACACACGTGGGTCACCAGGAGTCAGAATCACCTCCGCGGAAACTGGTTTGGGTTGGTTTCCCCCTGGGTCCTGGTGATGGGAAGATGCAGCCATGTCCTCTAGCGTGGTGCCGAGGCCTCCCCAGTCCTGCCCAGAGCCATCTCCTGAGCCTCACCTGGAGACAAGCGTTTGCCCACCTTGTCCAGGCTAGGTTCACTCCAGCCTGACCCCTCCCCTGCCCGAGCTTACTCTGCCAGCAACATAGCTTCTCTCCTCTCTGCCTCTCAATGTCGCACACATCCTGAAAATGCCACTCCTCCAGGAGGGCTCCCAAGACCCCCACAGCCCCGTCTCCCCGCTGTCCACCATTCTGTGAGCTCTCTGGCCGTGCTCAGGGCTCCCATCCCATCGTCTCTTCCTGGAATTCCTTGTGCAACTTTCCAGCTGCTCCATGAGATTGTCACCTTCTCGAAGACAGGACCAAAAACCAAACCAGACCCACTGCCGTCAAGTTGATTCCGACCCACGGAGAGCTTACAGGACAGAGTAGAACTGCCCCATGGGGTTTCCAAGACTGTAATCTTTACCGAAGCAGGCTGCCACTTTTTTTCTCCCACAGAGCAGCTGTTGAGTTCAAATGTCAACCTTTCAGTTAGCAGCCCAGTACTTAACCACTGCGCCGCCAGGGCTCCCTGAAGATGGGACCAGGTGCCCTCTTTCCTTAGCACACCCCAGGCCCCAATCAAGAATTGCTGGACAAATAAACGAATGCGTCCAATAGGTGAAACTCTCAGGCGGGCATTGCTGAAAGCGTCCGTGAGGCAGGCTGGGCTTGGTCACAGGATGACCCTGCAGACAGCAGATGATGGCGAACGGAGGCAGGAAGAGACACACTTCAATGTGTTCCAGAAAGAGCACCTTGCACGAGTTTTGGTATCAAGGTGAACTAAGGTGATTTTTTACATGTGAACTAAGGTGAACATGATTTTTTCTTGGATGTCAAGCAAATTTTGCCAGAGATCTCCTTGAAAAGTCTCATACAAATGCACTAAATAATAAACAGCGCAGCAAACAGCAGTGGAGGTTTCAGCGTTTTCTCTTTTAGACACAAATTTGCCCACGTGCAAGGGGCCCCACAAGCCTGTGTTGAATGAACGGCTGAGTTCCACCATGGCTCCTTCCTGCCACAGCACTGCTCAAGGCCACGAGGGCAGGGGCGCCCACCCGTACATGCCGGGCTGGCACTGCCACCAGGTTTATCTGCTCTAAGGAGTTTCGCCTACCACAGGATCATGGGCATTTTGTGATCAAGGCCCTGAAGATCCCTAAGTATGTTACTGTTTATTTACAGAATCATCACCTACAAACGCATAGCAGAAGCAGGGCCCAGAGGAATGATGCACAGGACCGGTAGGTGTTAAAGGGTCTGAGAAGGTTCCAGGAATGTTCGATGGTGAGGGCTGCTCAGGGAACCACACTGGGAGGCCCTGAGAAGGTGGTGGACCATTCCCCAGGTACAGCAGACCCTGGGCGGGTGGTGGACTGTACCCCAGGTACAGCAGGCCCTGGAAGGGTAGTGGACCATTCCCCGGGTATAGCAGGCCCTGGGCGGATGGTTGACCATTCCCCAGGTATAGCAGGCCCTGGGCGGGTGGTTGACCATTGCCCAGGTATAGCAGGCCCTGGGCAGCTGGTGGACCATTCCCCACATACAGCAGGCCCTGAGCGGCTGGTGGACCATCCCCCATGTATAGCAGGTACTTTCCCTCCTTTGTGCATTTGGTCGTTGAGGCTCCCATGCTGGAGTGCTCTTGCCCTGGTTTTCTTCTAGTAAAGTCCCACTCCATCTTCAAGGCCTAACTCAGATACCCTGCTGCTGTGGAGGCTCCTTCCTCTGTACCCCACAGAACGTTTCACAGGTGCCTCACCTGTGCCCAGGTGTGTGTCGGCGAGGCTTCATCCCAGAGGCCATGACCTGGGTTGTTGAACTTCACAAAGATGGAGAGACCACATCTCCTTCATCATGGGGTCACCTGCTCCTGGCAGTGTCACACCCACAGCAAGTACGGAACAAATGTTTGGTGAGAGAGGAGGGAGGGAAAGAGACTGAAGAATGCCTGTCTCAGTACAAGGTCCCTGGTGGCACAAGTGGCTTGCAATCAGCTACTAATTTCAAAGTTGGTGGTTCAAATCCACCCAGTGGCACAGCAAAAGGAAGGCCTGGTGATCTGCTTCCATAATGATTACAGCCAAGAAAACGCTATGCGGCTCAGTTCTACTCTGTCACACGTGGGGTTGCCATGATTCAGAATCAACTAGACAAAAGCGGGTTTGAGTTTTTTTGTTTTTGTTTTTGGTCTCATAGTATATATGCAGTAAACATTTGGGGGATAAAAGACAAAATGAGTCACTTTTGAAAAATTCTCCTTGTGCCTCAGTTGTATGTAAATCTTGTCTCCGAATTTTTTATCTAATTTTTTTGTTTCAATTTTTTTAGAGGGAACAAAAAAAAGATGTCATGAAATTCAGTTATTTTCAAAGTAAATGAGAATACAGTGAGTATTTTCTCTAGGAGAAAGCTAAATAAGAGAGGAAAATATCGTAGACTTTCCGCCCCCGCCCCCACCCCAACTGCCCTCGGAAAGGTCAGCTCCAGCACCTAGGCTTGCCACTGTCTGTATATGTTATCCAGGTAGACCAGGGGCTGCAGGAGACAGTGTGGGCAGGCCCAGGGGCACAGCCTGAGGACAGAGGGGAGTCTTGACCCTGAGCGGGGAACCAGAGGAGATGGACAGCAGCATCATGGCACCAAGGGTTCTGAGAGCAGGGACAATTCAGCACGAAGCCTATTTCCCCAGACTATGCACTCGGAGATGACCAGTTCTCACCAGGCACAGGAGCAAGCCCAGCTGGCCACTGCGTGTGGAGGGGGCAGGCTCCAGTGTTGCGTAGACCCCATGGAGCCTGGTGCTGTGAGAAGCCTGCGATCCTTCCCCGTTCAACTGCACCCCCCAAGGCTCCTTCTACTGGGGTAAAGCAGAGGATGCCAGCAAACTTGGCAGACAGGGTGGGTTTAAACGGCTCCCCCTACATCAGGTGGCCCCGTACTCTCTCTCCCAAGTCCTTATATTTTTTCCTTCCAGTGTGCCTACCACGATTGGTAATTATTTGTGCAGTTATTTGGTTTTTTCTCTCTCTCAGTAGCCTGGAAATCCCAGGAGAGTGGAGGCTGTGTCTGGCTTGTCCAGCCTGCGTCCAGGGCCTCAGGCACTGCTGTCTGTAGTAGGTGCTGAGGAACTCTGACAGAATGAGTGACTGCGTGTCTCCACGTCAGATGGCACCTGGCTCAGCCCCCTACAGCAAGGGCAGCTGGGAGCCACAGAGCACCAAAGACAGCATCCAGGTGGGCAAGGCCTCTGCTGTCCCAGGCCAGCCGCTCAGATGGAGCCAATTGATCGCTTTAGCAGTGGGAACAATTCCAGCAGATCCTGCAAATACAATTTTCAAACCACAAACCAGTGTGGCCACCGACATTGATTCCATAATTTCTCACATAGATCACTTGACTATCTGGACAATTCCACAGATGCCAAGGAAGCAGTTGGTGCGGATTCAGATCCCCACATAGGTGGGTGTACAAGGATCTGTCCCCCCAACCCCCCCAGGAGATGACCGTGTCAGCGGGATTAGCGTTCACACAGGTGCTCGAAGCATGACAAAAATTACCCTGACTGCCCGGAAGAACCAGGCCACTACAAATCTCCACACAGAGAACACACAACTGAAACATGCAAACGCAGCCCACAGACAGCCCCAAAGACCGAAATGAGAGAACTCTTTCTTTCCGACAATGTGGTCTGCGGCTCTGCCATCTGGGGATAAATCGGCCTGCAGCAGCTGTGGACAGCCACTTCTGAGCGTGTCCCGAGCAGCTTAACTGGAGAAGCGTGTTAAAAGTTAAAGGACCTTCATCACATTAAGAACATGAATTCTTTCAACCATAAATTTATTTCCCTGAATTCCTGAGCTATAAAGTCACCCGACACTCTTCCCTGTAAATCAGTGGGGGTGCCCACTTCCTGATGCTTGCCAGTTTGCTACTTTTCCTCTAATTAGGAAAAAATGCAATTCACTAAAGTTACAAGCCCAAACGAGAGCACTGGATTGAGCTGAGTTGTTTAATGCCTGCCTGGACTCGATACTTACAAAGCCTAAGTCTACTGGGGGGTAAAAGGGTGAAAAGAAATTATTGTCTGAATGCAGGACGCTGAGACCTAATGACAGACGTGGCTGGTGCAGCTCCTCGGAGTGGCTTTGATCGTTTCTGATCAACGAATGGCACCTTCTATGCGTGGCGCCCACTGGTAGAAGGATGCAGAGTTGGAAAATTACAGCTAGCAGAATAAAACAGGAGAGCGCTGGGAAGACCTGTCCTGCATTCAGGGATGTGGCGAGAACTCAGGGCAGGACAGGAACTGGGGTGCACGCCCAGAGCATCAAACTCTACCTTTTGAAGGGATGAAACTCACAAATGCCGAAGGTTAAACCTTCGCATCCTTGTTTTGTAGAAATGATGGAACAGACAGACCCGGACGGCATTTTCCTGAGTCTCCAATGGCAACGAGTAAAAGGATCACTTTCCTCTTGGGCTTATCTTTAAAATGAAAGTGATGTCCATAGATGGGATTTTCTTTCTTGTCTCTCTAGTATACATCCTAAATTCTATTCTAGGGTGGATACTGGATTCAATCTTTGGAAACGGATTTTCCACTACAATTAGCTATGGAAGTGGGTATTATTATATGTTGCGTGAACATGGGCTGTTCCCTCAGGCTCTGGTTATCAACATAGAGGTTCTTTCGTAGGAGTGACTCCCGTTGTTTTTGAAAAACACACTGATGGCCATAATTAGAAGAAATATCAATCAAATAGATAAGAACAAAAGGCGTGTACGTAGACAAAATGGCCCTCTTACAAGGTCTGGTAGATGGCAGGGGCTCAGTAAAGATTTGAAAAATTGATTTTAAGTGAACTGAACCTCCAACTTTTAAAGAAGAAAAGGGATGTAATTTTTGTTTTGTTTTGTTTTAAATTGTATTCATTTTGTGGTTGTTGTTGAGACTATACACAGCAAAACATAAGGCAATTCAGTATTTTCTACATGTACACGTGCAATGGGTTGATTTGCACGCTTCTCCATGTATGTGGCATTGATCACATTCTTCCAGCTGGGCAGCCATTCTCACCCCCCTTTTCTGAGCTGTTCCTCCCCCACTGACATAAACTCACTGCCTCCTAAGATTCCTGTCTAAGCTTTGGAGTTGCTGCTGTCAGTGTGATCCCATATAGTTTCACAAATGGAAAACACTCCAGCTTCCATTCACTTTTTAAAAAATAAACAAGCAAAAAACAAGTAAACTTTCATCAGGAGATAGCAAACAGCCAAAAGAGAGAGAGAAGCCATTTTTGGAAATAAAGCAGTGGAAGGGGAACATTTCCCTGATGGGATGAGTTTTCCTTCCTTCCCCTCTCCACTCCATTTCCCGTCACCCAGTGATTCTAAAGGTGAACAAAATGGACCCTTGTACCTAATCATCCTAATGACCCTGGCCTTCATATTTAAAATGTCACTCAGAGGTAGCTGTGGGTTGGCAGCTGCTGACTAAGGGGAGCAATAAATAATACCATTTGCATTCTCACACAGGCCTCCCCACGCTGCCGCTCGGGATGCACCTCCAGAGGAAGGCCTTAGCACCCACTATTGGAGTGCCACCCCGCCAATGCCAAGCACCTCGCACATCAGCTCTTGGGAGGGAGGGGAAGAGCAGCTTGCCCAACTGGAGTTACAAGGGAATTTAGGAAGACAGAATGTAATTACCTGAACTGGAATCTGGCCAAGGTACTGGGGCTGTCAAAAAAAAAAAAGAGTCGAGAAAAAAAAAATAACCTTAATTCTTTGAGCTGATAACAAAAGCCAACCATGGGCTTTCTCTGCTTACGATTTGGCAAAGTGAGATATTGAAATCCTCACCAAATAATAAATAAAAATAAAACTTCTGAATTTCGAGCAGGCCCCTCCTGACACGCAGCTTGCTGCAGATTCCTTTGTCCATGTGTGAGAAGAGGATGTGGCCACGAAGCCACAGGCTGGTCTCCTCAATACTCTCGCTCTGTGCCCAGTTTGAACTGGAGACTGGTGCTTGTTCCCTCCCTCTATGGTCATCTCACCCCCTCCAAAGAGAGAGGCTTCCCCCCACCACCACCAGAGGAGGGCAGACATGGCTTTAACTGTTTGCAGAGGTAATTTTTCTCACAAACCTGGGCTGAATTCTGATGAAATGAGGTGAATAAAAAGTATTGCATCAGGGATGTGAAATTTTATAGAGACCTTCAGCTGGGAAGTTTTTTTTTTTTTTTTTGTCCCCAAGAGGGAAAGATGTGGCAAGAGAACAAGAAAGACGGAGAGAGAGAGAAATTTGCCTCAGAAGGTCTGGAGGTTGTCTACATGCTTAAAATACTAAACAGTTGGCTACAGAGCCTGCTCGAAAGGACACGGAGCCAATAGTGTTCACAGGTGTTGGAGGATGGTGTCCTCAGGAAAAATTTGTCCTGCTCCTCACTTCATGAAAAGCAGAGGCGTGGTTGGTGCCAGTACAGAAAACTCACAGGGCTCTTCACTTCCCACCCTGCCAAGACGAGCGACTGCTAATGAATGCTCCTCTCCTAATTGCAGGAAGTTGTCAACAAGAAAATTCCAGCAAAGCTTATGGTCTGTGGCTTTCCCTGGAGCTTAAAACAAAGGAGTCCAATATGACGCTTCAAACTTTTGGGGAAGGAAACACACGTTTGCATGGCCCAGTAGACCAGAGTTATCCTTGTAAAACCTGCTAAACAAAGAACTCCAGTCTATTAACTATTATTTTTAAACTGAAAAGGCCATTTAATTTATATAATGAAAACCCTAAACACCAGTCACATGAAATTGGGAAATTTACCATTTCATCTGATTGTCTGCATTTCCAAATGTTAGAAAGTGCAATCATTACAAAAATGGTTTTTGACTTTTTTCCAGCAATCTAAGACATCTGCACATTTTTTTTTTTTTTTTTTTTTTTAAAGAAAAAGATACCGTGTCCATAAATTCAAAGTGAGAAAGGAAAGTCGGGGGCGGGGGTGAACAAAAGCAGAAAACAAGAGAAGCTGCCTAAGGCACTCATGTGAACACACGCTCTGGCTAATTTCCAGTTTTAGGAGTGCTCATAATAACCAGATTAACCCCCCAATCCTCACTGCTCAATTTTGCAGGACTATAAATATTTCTATAGCCCTTGATTGAATTGATCTAAAAATTCAAAGCAAAATGCCTTCACTAACATGTTTATATTTCCACAAATCCATGTTTAGCAAGACAGGACCAAGCTGACTCTGCTCTCATGTTGGGATCCTACCACAGGCTAGTTTTTGGAGACATTACATTTTAGCTGTGGGTCGTTCAGTGAACACATTTGAGCTCTGTAGGATAGGGAAAGGTGACCTTCACAGGTGACGCAGCCAGAGCAGGGGTCAGAGGACTGCAGAAAGGAGCTTCCAGGATTTTGTCTGATCATTCTGATGTCACCTTGTCACCCTCCTCCTGACTTGGAAGGAGGCTTACTTGCATCCTTGGGTTCCTGTAAACGCACACCTAAGATCCATGCCTGTACTCTTCCCTCCACGTGGCTGCCAGCTGGGATAGAAATACCAAACCCAACACAGCCGTGAACAGCAATGCCTTTATTTTGCCTCTGTTTGCTTCCCTGTGTGTCATTGGTGTCTGGGGGCATGTCTTCCCCAGGCACATGGGCTCCAAAACATGGGTGACCCCAATGGTACAACCCACTCCCTACTTGCATGAAATGAGCAGTAAATGAATCTAGCAGACACCCCGAGCCAAGCCAACTCCCATAAAATCAGGGTGAGAAGAACAGGGGAGAGTGGGATTATCATTAATAATTCATCTCATCAACCCCCTGGAGCAGTTTCACGGTGATAAGCCGTGCAGAATGCGTCAACATGCTAATGAATATTTTCAAAGCATTCAGGGGGCCCCTTCTAAAAGCCCTCTTGCCATCCATTGAATGCTCTGCATTGTAAGTGAAAGATCAATCCTGTCCACAGTCCTGTCGATGAGCTGTCCAAGCAAAGCAGGATATTAGGAGTCAATGGAATGTTCCTCTCCCTTCGGTGTCATTCCCCAAGAATCAGGCTGAAAGCGGGTTCTCTTCTGAGACCGCCATTCCTCTCACTGGTTACAAAAGGTGCTTGCAGGGGGGGGTCACCAACAAGAACTGCCGTGCACATGGGAAGTCCCTGCCTCACACCACCCAGACTGATGCCTGAATCAAAAACCCGGAGGACGGGGTCGCCATCCTTTCAAAGGCAAGCATTTTAGGCAGGGTTCTCCAGAGGAACAGAACCGATAGGAGCTACATCTGTGTAAACCCGTTGCCATTGAACTGATTCTGACACATAGCGACCCTATGGGACAGCTGGTGGATTCAAACTCCTGACCTTTTGGTTAGCAGCCGAGCTCTCAACCACTATGCCACCAAGGTTTCCCGTTGAGATAGTATAGAGATGGTATATTTAGAAATAGATATTTTGATTTATTTTTAGAAATTGGCTGATGAAATTGTGGAGACTGGTAAGTCTAAAATCTCTAGGCGAGGCAATGGGCTAGAAATTCCAGCAAGGTTTCTGTTATGTCTTGAAGCAGAATCCTTCTTCCTCAGGGAACTTCAGATTTTGCTCCTAAGCCTTCAACTGATTGATGAGACCCCCCACATGACGGAGGGTCAGCTCTTCCACTTAGAGTCGGCTGATTGTAGATGCCAATCCCATCTGGAAAACGCCTTCACAGTAACATCTAGACTTGTATTTGACCAAACAACTGGACACCGTAGCCCAGCCAAGTGGACACACACGATTCACCCTCATGGCGAGGCACATCCCCCGGTGCAGCCGCAAGAAGCTCGCTCTACAGACGGCACCACCAGCCTCAGCTCCGCCTCATATCTGAGCTTCTGGTGGACCAACTGGGAGGCACAGATCAGCCTGGGCATTCCCCAGCAGCTGGCTACCGTTCAGGGGCTTTTCTTCAGCCAGGGCCACCAAAAAGGTAGAGAGCTTCATCTGGACACACTGTAGTTTGAGGGCACAGGAGCTCATCTGCCTGCTTGGAGGCAGGGCCCTTCACCTGGGACCTTCTGCCAGTAGGTGCTGCCAGGCCTGTCAGAGGGGGCACCCAGTGGCTGCCTGTGCCTCCAGCCTGGCTCACCCTGACCACCTGGCCAGCAGAGAGCCAGAACCCAGAGGCAGTGGCTTTGGAGGATGGTGGACAGCCACTCTCAACATGCCAATCTCCACGGTTCTCCCTAAATGTTACCTGGAGACCACTTCTCAATTCAGATCAATGGTGCCTATTGATCCCGACAATTATAAGAACAGGAAACAAGTGACTTTTGCCCTTTACTGCCTTGCACTCAAGAAAGTGATTGAAAGAGGCAAATGGGTCAACTTGGAAATAACCACTTTACACGGGCAGAATCGTTTCCTCCTGGAGGCCTATGGGACCATCTCCAAGGCAAGGAGGACAGGAACGGAGCCCTCACAGACCCCCGAAGACTCTCTGCCCCTCCTGAGGTTATTGCACAAGGCACCCTTCTCCAGCTGACAGGCAGTCCCCACCAGGGGCACAGTGAGGAGGGGCATTTAAATTTTTTTTAATTGAGGTGAAATTCACACAACATAGAATTAAACATTTTAAAGTGAAGAGCTCAGTGACATTTAGTGCACTTGCCACGTTGTATAGCCACCACCTCTGCCTGCTTCTAAACTTGCCCGTGACCCCAAAATAGAGCCCCGTGCCCACTAGGCAGTCACTCCCCATCCCCCCGCTCCAGCCCCTGGCCACCACCAGTCTGCTCTCTGTCTCTATGGACTTGCTTCTTCAGGATATTTCATATATACGGAACCACACAGCATGTGAGCTTTTGCAGCTGACTTATGTCCGCAGCATAGTGTTCTCGAGGTTCGCCCAGGTCGTAGGATGTATCAGTCCATCATTCCTTTTTTATGGCTGGGTAATGTTCCATCGTGTGGATGGGCCACACTCTGTCCATCATCCGTTGATGGACACGTGGGTCGCATCCATCTTTTGACTATAGTGAATGGTGCTGCAATGAACATTCGTATACATGTATTTGTTTGCGTCCCTGTATTCAGTCCTCTTGGGTAGATTCCTAGGAGTGGAACTGCTGAGTCATATGGTAGTTCGATGTTTCACTTTCTGAGGCGTGGAGAGGGCTTTTGAGATAGGTCTGCTCGATAAAAACGCTCCACTGTGAACAGGCAGCCCCTGTCATGGGTAGAGTGAGGGAAGCAGTGGGTTCTGTGCAGCCTTGCCACCATTCCGAGGTTCACAGGTGATTCTCTTCAAGGAACGGATAATGGCTTGCTCCACGCTTCTACCTCAAGATAAATATGTCACCTTCAACCACAAGCCTTGTGAATTTAAGGATAGCTTGGGACAAAAGAAATTCATGCAACTCTGCAGGTTTAAAAATCTTTGTGTTGTTGGTAGGTGCTGTCAAGTTGGTTCTGACTCATAGCAGCCCTACAGACAACAGAATGAGGCCTTGCCTGGTCCTGCTCCGTCCTCATAATTGTTGACGTGTTTGAGACCATTGTTGCAGCCACTACATCAGCTCATCTTCTTGAGAGTTTTCTTTTTTGTTGACCTTATGAAGTCAAACAAAATACAAACTCCTCCTCCTGACATATAAGGTCCTTCACAACGGGCCCTACCCACCCCGAGGATCCTACCCCCACCCCATACACATGCACGTGCAGACACACACACGCACACACTGGATTAAACTGCTCACAGACCCCTAACCTCCTATTCCCTGCTCTGAGGCCTTTGCTCATGTTGTTTCCTTTCTCAGACATGCTTTTCCCTTCTCTGTCCCAAACTCATACTTTGAAAACTCCTACTCATCCTTCAAGACCCAGCTCAGATGTTCCCTCTTTCATAAAGCCTTCCCTGAGTCCCCCAGGCATAGTTAGTCCACCCTCCATCCCTCACACCCTCCACTCTGCCTGTGGTCCCAGAACCCTCGTTCCCAGATCTATGGTGACCCTAGTGCCTGAGAGAGGACACTGTGGAATCACACAGACTGGGGTCTTCACTCTGCTTTGCCACTCAGTTTCTGCAGCTTTAAAACACATAACAATACACACCTCAGACTGGTTACACCAGCTCACAAAGGGCTTTCGTGAGCATTTAGTGAAATAACGAGGAATGTAAAGCTCTCCACACAGCACCTGGAATGAGGTCACCATGCAATAAACAGGGACTAAATGCACTCTAACATCCATGCACGGTGTTTGCATTTATTTGTTTACAAAGTTGTCTTTCCTAGTGGATCCCAAGTACCCCAAAATCAAGTACTGTGCCTTTTCACCTCTATATTGCTAGCACTCAAATAAATGTATTTGTTGAACAAATTAATGAGTTAATTTCAAGAACTTCTTAATACAACTGCATAATATAAATCTACACCCCCAAAGACCACAGTTGTCACAGACTCTCTTTATTTTCCTTTGGCTCCTATAGCTCCAAAGCAAGTACTCCATCCTTAGCAGGCACAGCCATGTAAACATCGGGACTGAGATCCATTCCCTGAGCTACCCGGGGACACCAATGCATCTGCCTCTGGTGTCCCCATGAGTTCCTCTTAGGACAAGGTGGAAAGGAGGCAAGATCAGCTGCTGTGAGATGTCTTGTGCCCTCCTTAGGCCCCTCAAACCTCTCATCCCTGAGCACAAAGGCAAACACCAGTGACCAGACAAGTGTGTGAGTAGAATAGGGGTGGCCTTTGTTTTGGGGGAGTCCCTGGGTGGTACAAATGGTTAACGCTCTCAGCTGCTAATGGAAAGACTGGCAACTGCAGTCCACCCAGAGGGGCCTCAGAAAGGCCTGGCGATCTACTTCCCAAAAACCAGCCATGGAAAACCCTGTGGAGCACAGTGCTGCTCTGACACACACAGGGTCACCACGAGTCACAGCCGACTTGACAAACAGATGTTTTGTTCGTGGTGGTTTTGGAAAAGATCAGATGAATCAACTGAGGAGGGAGGAAGGAGCCTGAGCAGTGATGTTCAACAGACAGGAAGACCTTTGAACAGGGAGAGGAAGTCTACTGTGCTGCCCCCTGCAGTGTCGAGGTGAAATGTCCCCAACCTTCCATTATGAGATGCAGTCAAATGCAGGATGGGGAAGAACAAGGACCACCCTCGCTGTCTCCGCCTCCTCCACTTGCAGTCCTCGCTCCCGTTTTTTCTATCTGTCTCAACATTGCCTACTTAGCATATCCACCCAAGGTCCAGCTTCATCCGCTAGACCCCAGATTGTCTCAGACCATTGTGCTGCTCTCTCTGGACTACCATAGTACATGGCTCAGTATCTTCAGATATTATAAATAATCGAGAGAAATTCCTCTTTATTGATTGATTAAGAGAAGGTGGGAATCAGAAGCAAAAATATGGAACTCCAGAGCTTGAAAACATGCTGCATTTTAACCCCATGACGGTGGATTTGCAATCCCATAGAAGGCAGGGGCACAGCTGTCCACATCTCCATCTCCAAACTCCTGCCCAATGCTCTTTGCACAGGTAAGTTTGAATGTATTTGACTTGTGCTTCCCAGATATACTGGATTATGGACCACTCCTCCCGCTCCTCAGCAGAACACCTTCTAATATCCTGTAAAGGTGACGTTCTGCAAACACAGTAAGGAAATGCTAGTTGGATGTTATCTATAACAACATTGAACAAAACAATAGAACCAGGAGGTAAAATCACGCAGTTCGACAAGAAATGTATTCGGGCTGAATATCGATTCTTGGTTGGCCCAGTGAAGTTGATCATAACAGCTCATAAGTAAGCTCTGGAGAAATAACTGCATGGCATTTTTTTTTCATTTTTAAGGTTAAGAAGCTTCCACTGGATCAGGAAAGGGGCTGAAGTGGGTATAAGCCAGATTCTAATCATAAAGCTATCGTGAAGTGAACTGCTAGGAATCTGAGTCAGACTCCAGGGAAGTCCTGGAACTAGGACACTTGGATCTGGGAGAAGCAGAGTCAACATGAAAAACAAGGTGAGGAACAATGTTAGGATTAAATCATTCAGATCCAGGGGAGGGGAAAGTGGAAGAATGCCTCTGCCCAAAGCCAACCCAGAGCTGACTGCTGGAGCCCCAAGGGCAGGTGAAGTGATTCCCTTGGCTCCTTTGCTTTCAGATAAGGAAACTGAGCCTAGGGTACAGGGTTCTCCCAAAGGTCAACCAGATAGCAGGACCCCCACCAGAACACAAATCTCCAGAGTCTCAGTCTAGATTCTCTTTATTGCCGTAACCTCCCCACTTCCCTCACCTCACAGGTGACTCTGCCTTCTCTCCAGCCTCACACTGTGACAGCAAGTTATGGAAAATGAAGACAGCAGCCACCCTTCTATCCAAACCAGTACACGCCTTTGCAAGAGACGATCAATGAGTGATGATGGAAAGGGCCAAGTTCACCTTCCAGAGCAGGAGGAAGACAGGACCTGATCCAACCCAGCTTCCAGGCACTGTCCTTCCTCCTTTCAACAACTGACTGGTCTGTGAACATCCCCGGAGTCTTCTTGTTACACCCTGTCCTTATGGATCTTCCGATCTGACAGGATGCTCCCCTGTATGCCCCACCAGTGGCCACAGGAAAGTCTTCAATCAAGATGACACTACCCCAGCTCCAGGAGACCGCGTGGAGATGGACTGCTATTGAGGAACACCCAGCGAATTAGGGCTTTCCACAGAAATAAATTACAGGGTGCGGCTATGCTCTTGACGAAAGCATGGCCCACATGAGCTTGTTCACCACGGGCCTCAATCTCCATTACTTCACTTTACCAGTTTAACCAGTTGCCATCAAGTCATTTCCAACACACTGCAACCCAGTGTGTGCCCGAGTAGAACTGTGCTCCACCGGGTTTTCAGTGGCTGCTTTTTTGGAGGTAGATCTCTAGGCCCTTCTTCTGAGGTGCCACTGGGTGGACTCGAACCGCCAGCCTTTCAGTTAGCCACGCACTTTAACTGTTTGCACCACCCAGGGACTCCACATTCACAGATGTTGTCGTGGGTTGTCTCTGAGTAATCTCCCACTCCCGGCGATCTTACATATAACAGAGTGAAACGTTGCCCAGTCCTGCGCCATCCTCACAATTGTTGGTATGTTTGAGTCAATGGGCTCTAACATTCATAAATATGTGTTCTAAGATAAAAGTGTCATGAAATGGCATTCCTCCTTACCACATGCCGTGAACTCTGGTATTTTCTCAGCTGGTCTGGTTCCTTCCATTGCACAACCCACACTTTGAAACCCAACCCACAATTTTATGTGATCCTGATTCTCCTGGTACAGGTGGTCTAGCCGAGGCCCGGGGCGGGGGGGTGGGGTGGTGGGGCACAGGGGGTTACATGGATTGCCCCTAGGTGGCAGCTGACTGGGATGAACACCCAGCTCCCTGATGCCAGGCTTCCATCCCCCAATTCTCCACTACTTCCTGAGCCCCTGCCTCCCCTTCCCATCTGGCTCTGGAGTCACAACATCTGCCACCAGGGGCTGATCTGATGCTTGTGTCTTTTCAATCACCCAGCTCTTGCCCAGTGCTGACTCCACATCTGCCCTGGTTGTCCCCAGCATCAGGGGCTCACAGGCCAGACAGGTGGCTAATCACAGCAGAGGGAGACCCTGCATACAGCAGCTACCTCGCCTCCTTCCCTCGGCCTGGGGAAGGGGTCCAGCAGGTACGTGGTGGTCGCAGCCCACTGGGGCAGCCTGGGCAGCTTTCTAGACACCCAAGGCCACTCTAGCCCATCAGTGGCCAACCCAGCTCTGCAGACCCCAGGTTAGCAAGTGTAGGTTCGTCCATGGATTCAGGGCCAGAGGAGGCATCTGACAACAAGGACTCGGTGCCTTTGTCCTGAACAGACTGTCTTGCACGCCCACCGGACCTCCTCTTTTTTGCTGCTCTGCTTTCTTCTCCTTCAGGAAACAAAGCCCAGGAGTCCGGCTGTGCTGGGCCTCCGTGAGGGCCAAGCCAGCATTCCTGGGCTTGACAGCAGCTCAGTCGGTTCTGGGGGGCCCAATGGCCCTGGGGAGGGCGGACCTCCACGGGGTGGGCGCCAGGAAATGCAACCAGGAGGCCGCCAACTTCCCACCCTCTTCCCGCCTCTCTGCAGCCTTTGGGGCCAGCTGGAAGGGAACCCCACATTCTCTGCTGGAGCACAGAAAGCTTAAGAGCGCCATCTTGTGCACGAGAGGAGCAAGGAGACGCAGGGTTTCCCAGCCGCCTAAGAGGAAGGAAGCTTCCTGCTTCTCCTTTCTTTCTGGGGCCCAAGGAGCTGGCTTGGCCTCTCGGAATTCGCTTACAGCCAGAAGGTTCTCTGGCCTCAGAAGAGGGCACAGAGATGCAGTCCTGGGAGCGCCCTGTCCCTCCCATACCAGTGGGGCCCCCTTTCTCCCTACATAGGTCCCCAACACACAGCCCTGCATCCCCACACGTCCCTCCCAGCCTGGCTCTGCTTTGTGTCCAACCTGCCAGTCCACAGCCCCTGGGGCCTGGGAAGGCCTGAGGGGTGAACTAGATGGGAGCCTGCCACCAATCCGAAGTGTGGCTTAAAAGAAAGGAAGGAAAGAGAAGGACAAGGGCGGGGGGCGGGGGGTGCAGGAGGGAAGGAAACAAAGCAAGAGAAAAGGGGAAAACAGTCTGCTTGGCTTTCAACTGGTTTTAGCCATCGCTTTAATTCCAAAAATTCTGTTCCACATTCAGTGTTTGAATTATGGGCTCAGAAAACATGGTTGCTGTGGGGATTTGCACAAATACAGAAAAACACAGAGAAAGGTCCAAGCTCTGCCCCGACTCTCCCTTCAGCTGGGCACCTTCACTCACAGGCCTTGGTTTTCCCATCTATAAAATGAGAGACTCCGGGGCTCCTATCATTCTAACTCTGGGACCTTGAGGCACCGCACTGCCCGACGCCTTTGAGCCTCCCCCCAAGCCTGCAGACTTAGCTGCCAGGTTCCTGAACATGCCTGCTTTGAACTTCAACTCTTTTCCTCCAAATTTTGGTTAAAATTTTTCAAGTAGAAAAAAAGAGAGAGAGGAGGAACAAAAGAAGATGATGCAAGGAGGGCCTAAATGGTCACCACCGGTCTGACCAGACTAGGGTTGTCATTTCTGTTTTTGAAAAAAAAAAAAAAAGAGGTAAGGAAAACATCAGTTACAGCCTAGAGAAACCCGGTAGTGGAGAGGTTGGGCTTGCCTGGGTCATCTAAAGGACACACGCAGATCCATCCCCAGCCAAAGAGCCCAGGCGTGATTTGGATGGAATACAAATTTAACAATTGGTTTGGGGCAATGCATGGAAACAGTCATTATTGTTGTTTATGATTATTTGTCAAAAGTCTGACTCATAATAATGCCCGCCCTATAGGGTCGCTAGGAGTCGCAATCGACTCCATGGCACACAGCTGGTTTGGTTCAGACACTCTGGATACTCGCATATGTTCAAGGCCTTGGAGAGTAAAGAGATTAAAGTATTTTGTCAGTAACTTTCTTGCTTTGATGAGAAGCAACCCCGGGACACAGAGATAGGAGACGGTGACTGTGGTCACCCGAAGAGGGGATTCAGCCTGGAGTCCTGGCTCTTCTTCTGCCCTGAGTTCCAGCCTTTGAAAGTTGTCGCATAGAGAAAAAATAAAGGAGCCTATTTTGCAGTGAAATACAGTACTGTATCATTGAGGCTGTAGGTTAAAACAAGCCCAGTTCCCGCTTGTTCGAGGTGTTTATTAATAATGTCCTATATTACTTGTATAATTTAAGCTAAATTTATACTGGGGAGGGGGAGCCCTGAGATCTTACAAAATGAGTATACAGTATACAGTAAGTCGCCATTTTCAGCAGATTGGTTAAATTGGTGTTTTTAATGCAAATTAGTTGAAATTGCTATCAAGAGTAATTATTGTAAAAGAAAGGCAGCGTTTCCATCATCCTTCCCTCATTTAGTTCTTCTATAGTCTCTTTTAAATAACTTAGCCATAAAATTTCAATTGACCACTAAAGAAAAGTGCTATCTGCGGTGGGGGAAAAGAGGTGGGGGGGGGGCGCGTCCGCAGCAGGGCGAGGGTCCCTGCCAGCCTCTGATGGGAGTCCCCAGCGACCCCGCGTCCTCGGCGGCAGCCCTGCGCGCCCTGCGCGCACTGTGTCCTGCACCCCCAGCGCCTGCTCCGTGGGGCGACTCCCCGCGCCCCCCAAGCCCCTACCGACATTCTGGAGTCCTCCGCGGTGGGGGTGGGGAAAAGGGGCCCAGTCCCCGCCTTGGGTTCCCCGCCCGGGAATTGCGCACCGCCCACTTCCGCGCCAGCGCTGGTCCGCTGTTGGAGCCAATACATTATAATAATATTAGGTAAAACAGGGCGAGTATATGAGGTAGAAAATTGCATCTCATTTGTTCTAAATTTGCCAAAGTCTAACTCTTCAGGGAGGTATATTTTTACTTTACAGATTTTTTAATGGGATCTGTTTCTTATTGCCCCAAAAATGCTTAATATACAAAAGAAATCAGATTCTCTTCCCAGCCTTAATACATCAGAACAAACAGAAATAGAAACTTGATTTCAAATTTCGCTTGCCTCACCTCTCCAACTCTCCCAGTCATATCGGTGGCATCCGATCATTAATAGCGTGGAGAGGGGCGTTTATTTACCTATTATGGCATCATTTGTAACATAAAACTGTTGTGTTCTCTTTTCATTAACAGATTCAGTTGCAAATGCTGGGGGAAAAATTACAAAGAGCCCCTTTTTAAAATGTGCACATTTATTGGGATTATTAAATCACAGCAGCTAATAGTGGTTGTCAGCACCTTAATTTAAAAAGCTGGTTATTACTCAAGCCCTGCGTATTCCAGGCCTGATACTGTCTAATTAGCAGCTGTGATTATTCAGTTAATTTGCAGATTAGGAACAAGTGCCTGTTTTGACAAATGCAGCCACTCGACCTACAGAGAGGAGCCAGCCAGCCCCGCTTCCCCAAGAACAAAAGTGTCCTGTCAGATAGATGCATCTGGAGGTCAACAGGAGTAAAGGAACACTTTGCGGATCATCTGCCTGGATCCTTGGAGCCAAAAGTCCAGCGCAAAAGCCACTCCAGACGTGCTTAAATTAGCCACCTCCCTGGTGGAACCAAATCCAATCAAATGGCACGCTCGGAGCCTAAACAAGTTCACGGATGGGCCTTGTGGGCTGGAGTCACTGAGCAACAGTGACTAGACAAAAATGTCCTGGTGACCCGACACTCAGCAATGATTTCGCCATGAAGACTGGTCCAAAGCAAAGAGCCATTTGGAGCTGGAGACAGATCCCATCTCACAGGCGTTGTTTCCACTGCTGCACTTGCCATTAGTCAAAGGATGGTGATAAAATTTGTAACTGTTTCTCTCATACTGGGAGTGCGATTTGCCTCTTCTGACAGTGCAAATGCTAAAAGGCCCATATACATCTTCATTATATAAGCGGCCGCCTGAGCCAGTCTCCTCCAGAGAGCTTTATTCATTTTTATACAATTTGCCTACTGTACGGTACAGATGGTTTCTATTAAGTAAAATATCTGTTTTCTTCCAAATTTTTAGTTTTTGTGATTAAATTACTTAAAAATGATGGTGCATTGTATTACCTTCTTTCACGACTTAATTTAGCTCAAATACTCCCAGCATAAACTATCAGCCCAGTTTCATCCACTCAGAAAATCGGCCACATACTGTGATTTTCTGAGGGGTATGCTACCCTGGCTGTGATTTCTCTTCTTCATTAATTCCTCTCACCCAAGTCTTAATTATATGGATTATCTTCTAGAGATAGATTTGAATGGGAATATAAATGGAAACTTCAGACTCATATCAAAATAGGATTTGGGCCCTAAATTGTTTAAAATTTGAGATGTCAACCTGCAAGCTCAGCTGGCTGGCGTCTCAGCTACAGAGCAGCTCACATTTGGAAATGCTCAGAGCTGCTGCCCCCACGTGGCAACTGGTGGAACCGTTTTCTCTTCCCAGCCTGCCTTCTTGCCCTGTATCCAAGCTCCTGCTTGAGCCAGAGAAGAGTTTGGCGATGGTGTTCTGGGGCCCCCCTTCCCACGCCCTGGACCACACTCTGGATCTCCACCCGACCTGACATTGGGAGCACACTTCTGATTGCCTGGAGCTGGCCGTCTTGCGGCTTTACTGTGATACTAGGCAAAAGCGTCCTGGAAAATTGCCCCTTTGTCTTTTCTGTGTTGGTATTTTACTCATGATTCCCAACTCTCCACAATGGAGTATGGCCCACAGCCAGTGTTGCTTCCTGCGAGGTCTGGGGTGAGAGAAGGTTCCCTGCCCTCAGCCCAGCTCCTCTCCACCTTGCTCAGCACCCCACCCCCCACCCCCCACCCCCCACTCCCCACAGTCAGGAGCCCCAGACCTGGACCACAAAGCCTCCTCCACTGGAGCAAACCGTAGGGAGGAAAGACTGCAACGTCTCCAGGAGGGAAAGGCGTGTCTGGGTACAGGCAGGCAAGTGCAGGGGAGGTCGATGGGGGAAGGAAGGCCTGGGTAATACCCGCTGGATGGCAGACACCTTCTGGTTACAGTGTGGCCCCCTGGATGGCAGACATCTTCTGGTCACAGTGTGGCCCCCTGGATGGCAGACATCTTCTGGTCACAGTGCAGGCCTCAAGGACCAGCCCAGGGCACCCTGCCACCCCCTCTGTAAACCTATGCAGACCACGAAATGAGGGTGTGCTGTGGGTCCTCCGTGTCATGTTCCACGGGAACACGGGTACTGACCCAAATGGAGCCAGCCCTGTTCCCTGGCTTTGGGTAGCACTGGCTGCAACGGCAATGAGGACAGAAACCGTCTCAGTGAGTCCCAGATGTGCTTGTCCATATTCCACAGGCCATACTCCAGTACACCACACAGGCTTGCTCCAAAATGACCATTAGGCCTACTAGCCTATGCGAGTGAGGGAGACAGGGAGGCCTGCAAAAAAACCAAAAAAACCAAACCCATTGTGTGGAGTGGATTCTAACTCGTAGCAACCATACAGGACAGAGTAGGACTCCCCATAGGGTTACCAAGGAGCAGCTGCTGGATGTGAATTGCTGACCTTCTTTTGGTTAGCAACCTAACACTTAACCACTGTGCCACCAGGGCTCCATAATGGCAATATGCAAGCCTCCATTGACAGATGGATGGCAGCTGCTCATGAGGTGCCTTGGCCAGGAATCGAGCTTGGGTCTCCCACATGGAGGGTGAGAATTCTGCCAATGAGCCACTGTTAACTCTACTATCAAGACACATTTGGCCAGAATACTGGGACAGAGGAAGGCGCTAGGATTATTTAGATACTTGGTTCAATCCTCTGATACCCAGTGCTTCCTGGGTCCCACCCGTGGCCCTGCTTAACCCCTATCGCATGCATCCAAGGCATCTAATCCTTTTCCTCCAGGTGCTAAGAAGCCAAGGCCTGCTAAGAGTCACCAAGCACCCCACACCACTGAGGCACAGCTTAGTCCAAATGAAGACAGACCAGAACAGTCAAGTCCAGAAGGCCCCAAGCTCAGGTTTACCCACCTAGAGATCCAAATGAGACACAGACCCTGGAGAGCAACTGGCCTCCGGCCCAGCTGGCCACTCTTTCTCCTCCTCCCATTCCCTGTGGAAACACCCACATTAAGTCTGGGAAAGGAGCTCCAGTGGTGCAATGGTTAAGTGGTTTGCTGCTGACCAAAAGGTCAGCAATTCCAACTCATCAGTGGCTCTGTGGGAGAAAGACTTGGTGATCTGCTTGCTTAAAGATTACAGCCTGCTAAACCCTATGGGGCAGTTCTTCTGTGTCCTATAGGGTCAGCAGCAGTCAGAATTGACCCCATGTCACACAACAACCATCCATACCACAGTCAGATTTGGGTCCGGTCTCCAGCTCTCTGGGAAACCCAAACACTCACAGGCAGCTACAGCAGCTCCACTTCAGCTGATGGAGCCACAACCCTGGGAGAGGAGCCAGGAAAAGTGGTCCATGTTCCCTGACGTCTATAGTGATCAAAACACTTCCAAGAGCTTTGAAAGTTTCCTCCGTGCTGTGCGAGATGGAGAGATCACTGCAATGTGGGGGCATGACACTATTCTATCTGAAGGAGAGATGTAACCATTCCAAAGTCAATGTCAGAAAGCCAGAATGTCTGTAGGTAATGAAAGTCATTCAAGGACGGCAGGGCAGTTAGACAATATACTGGGAGCCTCCACTATGCATCACAGTGCACTTTCAGGGACTGAAGTCTTCCTCACTGAAGAAAGAGCAATGGATTGATGAGCTGCGCAATGGTCAAGAGCCTGGCCTGGGAGAGGAAGTGCAGTTGGGGCTCTGGAGTCCTCCCAGACACGAGTCCCAGCTCTAGCTGGCACTCAGCAGCTCTGTGACCCAGGGCAGCTATTGGAGTTCTCACTAAGCCTTGTAAGCCTCAGTTTCCTCACATGAGGTTGTGGGAGGATCCACATGATCAATGCAGGGAAGAGCGTGTCAGATGGACACACAGTAAACGTTCCATAAATGGGATTCTCCACCCGCTCTGGGGCATGCAGAGAACACCAACTGCCTTCTGCCACACGCTCGCAATCTAAGCAAAGGGGAATGGAGGAGAGGAAAGCAGTTAGTGATATGAAGTATGGGTGGGTCAGATCCTAGATGCTTCGGGGAGCTTGATGGCAGAGAAGTTATGTCCCACCGTGGTGGTCAAGAAAGTTCAAAGAAGGAGGTAGGTTTTGAACCAGGTCTCCAAAAGCATGAAGACAGAAGCCAATCTGTCCCACAGTCCAATAACCAGTGCTTGAAGACTGTACCCAGGTCTTACGGAAATGGAAAGTTAAGAGAAAGATCCACAAAGCCAGGGGAAGGTGTGTACACACACACACACACACACACACTTTTTACGTAGCACAGTAATGCTCAAATAGGGCAATGGGATCAATCAGGTTGAGACTGACCTGGATGCCCATGATCAAGTGTTAATCTCAGCAGGTTCCCGTAAGATGCCAGAGTAGGAATAATTCACACCTGCCAGGAAGAAAGGGCAGGCCAGTTGGTGAAAAAGGGACCTTCCAGGTCGGACCTGGTGTCACAAAGGCAGAGTAATTCATTAGGGACCTCTTTTTTCACTTTGCAGTTTTGGCCTATGATTTTACACAGCTGAACATAGACATAGCATTAAGGCGCGTATACAGCATCCAACTCCAAGGTCGGCCTCTACCAACTGCACGTGATATCATGACTGGTGCATACGGATCCAAAAATCAGTCCCAAAGCGTGAGTCCACCTCAAAGACACTATCCAACAAAATTACGTTCTGATAGCCCTCACTTGTCTGTACTCGGAAACTTACAACAACAGGCAATTAACTTCCCAGCTGGATTAGCTAACCAACCGTATATGAACGTCTATGATGTTATGAACTATTAAGAGCATTTTAAAGGCAGCATATGCTAACCTTTCCAAAGAAAGGATAAAAACACAAACACAGTTGCCTTGTAACCTTTCGGTCCATAACCAAGAAGGAATATGGAACGATCCAGATTTGCATGCAATGAAAAATATTTTAACTCATGAAAGCTATGCATGTTCCTTCCCCTACTGCTCTCTGGGGAATATTTTTCACTAAATTTTATTTTGAAGCTGCAATGAAGCTTTGGCACATGGCCCAGACTGTCTTTAAATTTTGTCAAAGTTTTACCAGCAACGCATATTGTATCTCGAGTTGGGAACTTTATTAAAGAGACATTATCTGGAATGACTTCTATATTCAATGACAGGAATGACATTTTGGAGGCTAGAAGGCCACAAGATGAACATGATACTTGACTGAAAGCTATGTGCTAAAAACAGAATGGAAAAAGAGAGACAGCTATCTCAAAAATAAAATTAAACGTGACCACGGTCTAAAAGCACTGCAGGGTCCTGGACTGGATCCTGGAAGAGGAAAAGGTCATTAGCGAAAAAAAACTGAGGAGGTCCAAATGAAGTCTGTAGTCTAGCAAACAGTAACACCCCAATGTTAACTTCTGGGTTCTGACAAATGGACTGTGGTTATGTAAGATATTAACATTAGGGAGACTGGGCGAAGGGTGTATGGAAACTCTCTACTATCATGGCAACTTTTCTGTAAATCCAAAATTACTCCAAAATAAAGCATTCATTTTTATAAAAATATGACTAAGGAAAGGAAACGCAGTTATAGTTCTGGCAACTTTCATCAAGAAAAATCTTGTCATTTGGGGAAATGCATCCAAAAAAAAAAAAAGAGAAAGACATGACGAATCAGGAAAGTATAAAAAACATTGCTGTAAAAAAAAATCAGCATAGCACACTTATAAAAATACGGGAGGGGGGAGGGTGTGGTTGGCAGACAAAGGTAGAAGGCACCCATTATTTGCATAAAAATATGGTAGCCATAAAGGTACCACAATACAAAACCAAAGACCAGTGAAGGCATTATCCTTGATGCTCTCGCTATTGTTGTTGTTGGGTGCCATTGAGTCCATTTTTTTACTCATAGCGACCCCATGTGACAGAGTAGAACTGCCCCACTGGGTTTTCTAGAGTAAATAGTGTTGGGTGACTTGGTCAAACCTGATGGCAATTCTATCAGAAGAAAAACAAGGTTGGTTGGCCATCACAAAATGTGGGGCAACTACCTGGACTCTAAGTTGGCAAAGATGCTTCTGCTGTCCTCCCCATTTAAGTGTGCTCTGGGGAGAATTAAGCTTCAAGGCCACATAAGGGTGGGGCAGGAGGTGTGGGAAGATAGACAACATGATACAGTAGGAATTGATCTTGACCACACACTCAAATTTCCATAAAATCAAACTAACTTTAACACAGCTAGCAGGAATTCCATCTCAGTCATTACTTGCAAGCTCCTATCCTGCTTCAGTTCACATAGAAGAACTGGGGGATTCCAGCTGTTGTTCTTGTTGTTAGGTGCCCTAAAACCGATTCCAACTCATAATAACCATATGCACAACAGAACGAAAAACTGCCTGGTCCTGTGCCATCCTCACAATTGTTGCTATCTATGCTTCAGCACGTTGTTGCAGCCACT
This sequence comes from Elephas maximus indicus, assembly GCF_024166365.1. Taxonomy (NCBI): domain Eukaryota; kingdom Metazoa; phylum Chordata; class Mammalia; order Proboscidea; family Elephantidae; genus Elephas; species Elephas maximus. The sequence continues at coordinate 78,075,352 of NC_064834.1, read as the reverse complement.
GTGCCAATCCATCTTATTGAGGGTCTTCCTCTTTTTCACTGACCTTCTACTTTACCAAGCATGATGTCCTTCTCCAGGGACTGACCCCCCCGGTAACATGTCCAAAGTATGTGAGACATAGTCTCACCATCCTTGCTTCTAAGGAGCATTCTGGTTGCACTTCTTCCAAGACAGATTTGTTCATTCTTTTGGCATTCCATGGTATATTCAATATTCTTCACCAACACCACAATTCAAAGGCATCAATTCTTCTTCAGCCTTCCTTATTCATTGTCCAGCTTTCACATGCCTATGATGCAACTGACAATATCATGGCATGGGTCAGGCATACCTTAGTCCTCAAGGTGACTTCTCTGCTTTTTAACACTTTAAAGAGATCTCTTGTAGCCGATATGCCCGATGCAATGCATCGTTTGATTTCTTGACTGCTGCTTCCATGGGTGGTGATGGTGGATCCAAGTAAAACGAAATCCTTGACAACCTCAATCTTTTCTCCTTTTATCATGATGTTGCTTATTGGTCCAGTTGTGAGGATTTCTGTTTTCTTTATGTTGAGGTGCAATCCATACTGAAGGCTGTGGTCTTTGATCTTCATTAGTAAGTGCTTGAAGTCCTCTTCACTTTCAGCAAGCAAGGTTCTGTCATCTGCATAATGCAGATAGTTAATGAGCCTTCCTCCAATGCTGATGCCCCATTCTCCTTCATATAGTCCAGCTTCTCGGATTATTTGTTCAGCATATAGACTGAATAGGTATGGCAAAAGGATACAGCCCTGACGCACACCTTTCCTGACTTTAAACCATGCAGTATCCCCTTGTTCTGTTCAAATGACTGCCTCTTGATCCATGTACAGGGTTCCTCATGAGCACAATTAAGTGTTCCAGAATTCCCATTCCCTGCAATGTTATCCATAATTTGTTATGATTCACACAGTCAAATGCCTTAGCAATAATCAATAAAACATAGGTAAACATATTTCTGGTATTCTCTGCTTTCAGCCAGGATCCAGCTGACATCAGCCATGATATCCCTGGTTCCACATCCTTTTCTGAATCCGGACTGAATTTCTGGCAGCTCCTTTTTGATATACTGCTGCAGACACTTTTGAATGATCTTCAGCAAAATTTTGCTCACATGTGATATTAATGATATTGTTAGATAATTTCTGCATTCTCTTTCTTGGGAATAGGCATAAATATGGATCTCTTCCAGTTGGTTGGCTGGGTAGCTGTCTTCCATATTTCTTGGTATAGACAAGTGAGCACTTCCACCACTGCATCTGTTGAAACATCTCAATGGATAGTCCATCAATTCCTGGAACCCTGTTTTTCGCCACTGCCTTCAGTGCAGCTTGGACTTCTTCCTTCAGTACCATTGGTTCCTGATCATATGCTACCTCTTGAAATGGCTGAATGTAGACTAATTCTTTTTAGTATATGACTCTCTGTATTCCTTCCATCTTCTTTAATGCTTCCTGCGTCGTTTAATATTTTCCCCATAGAAACCTTCGCTATTACAATTCGAGGCTTGAATTTTTTCTTCAGTTCTTTCAGCTTGAGAAATGCTGAGTGTGTTCTTCCCTTTTGGTTTTTCTATCTCCAGCTCTTTGTACATGTCATTATAATAATTTACTTTGTCTTTTCTATCTGCCCTTTGACATCTTCTGTTCGGCTCTTTTACTTCATCATTTGCTTTAGCTGCTTGACTTTCAAGAGCAAGTTTCAGAGTCTCCTCTGACATCCATCTTGGTCTTTTCTTTCTTTCCTGTCTTTTCAATGACCTCTTCCTTTCTTCATGTATAATGTCCTTGATGTCATTCCACAACTCATCTGGTCTTCAGTCATTACTGTTCAACAGATCAAATCTATTCTTGAGATCGTCTCTAAATTCAGGTGGGATATATTGAAGATTGTATTTTGGTTCTTGTGGATTTGCTCTGATTTTCTTCAGTTTCAGCTTGAACTTGCATATGAGTAATTGATGGTGTGTTCCACAGTTGGCTCCTGGCCTTGTTCTGTCTGATGATATTGAACTTTTCCACTGTCTCTTTCCACAGATGTAATCGATTTGATTCCTGTGTATTCTATCTGGCAAGGTCCACTTGTGTAGCTGCCATTTATGTTGGTGAAAAAGGTATTTACAATGAAAAAGTCGTTGGCCTTGCAAAATTCTATCATTCAATCTCTGGCATTGTTTCTACCCACCAAGGCTTTATTTTCCAACTACTGATCCTTCTTTGTTTCCGACTTTCACATTCCAATCACCAGTAATTATCGATGCATCCTGATTGTATGTTGGATCAATATGTGTTGTAAATCCTAACTCCTATACCTGTGGTTATAATCCCATTTCAGAATGGGTTTTCTTTATTATGTTAATGAGACGGTATTAGTGTAGGATGTATCCTAAGTCACTCTCCTTTGAGATATAAAAAAGATTAAACAGGCAAGCAAAAATCAGAGATGAGGGAAGATATATGCCACATGAAAATCACCCAGGAACCAAGGAACAAGGACCCTCTCCTAAAGCCAAGGGGGAGAGAAAGCCTTCCTCAATAACATTGTCTAGTATAGTGCTAGAACATGAGCCCCTCAGATTGGAAGGCACTCAAAATATGACTGGGAAAGAGGTGCCTTCTCAAAGAGGAGTTGACCTTAATGACATGGATGGAGTAGAACTCTCGGGACCTTCATTTGCTGATGTGGCATGACTCAAAATGAGAATAGCTGCAAACATCCATTAATAATTAGAACATGGAATGTACAAAGTATGAATCAAGAAAAAGTGGAAGGTGTCAAAAATGAAATGGAACGCAAGAAGATTGATATCCTAGGCCTTAGTGAGCTGAAATGAACCAGTATTGGCCATTTTGAATCAGATAATCACATGGTCTACTATGCCAAGAATGATAAATTGAAGAGGAACAGTGTCAAATTCCTCAAAGAGAACATTTCAAGATCTATCATGAAGTATAACACTGTCAGTGACAGGATAATATTCATACACTTACAAGGAAAACCAGTTAACACAACCAGTTAAAACCAGTTAATAAAACTATTATTCAAATTTATACACCAACCACTAAAGCCAAAGATGAAAAAACTGAAGATTTTTATCAGTTTCTGCAGTTTGAAATTGATCAAACATGCAACCAAGATGCATTGATAATCACTGGTGATTGGAATGAGAAAGTTGGAAACAAAGAAGAAGGATCAGTAGTTGAAAACTATGGCCCTGGTGACAGAAACGACACCAGAGATCGCATGATAGAATTTTGCAAGACCAATCACTTATGCACTGCTAATACCCTTTTTCAATAACATAAATGGCAACTATACATGTAGACCTCACCTGATGGAATACACAGGAATCAAATGGACTACATCTGTGGAAAGGGACGATGGAGAAGTTCAATATCGTCCATCACAACAAGGCCAAGGGCCGACTGCAGAACAGGCCGTCAGTTGTTTGTATGCAAATACAAGCTGAAGCTGAAGGAAACTAAAACGAGTCCATGAGAGCCAAAGTACGACCTTGAGTATATCCCACCTGAATTTAGAAATCACCTCAAGAATAGATTTGATGCATTGAACACCAATGACCAAAGACTAGGTGAGTTATGGGATGACATCAAGGACATCATACATGAAGAAAGTAAAGAGTCATTAAAAAGGCAGGAAAGAAAGAAAAGACCAAAATAAACATCAGAAGAGACCCTCAAACTTGCTGTTGAACATAAAATAGCTAAAGCAAAAGGAAGAAATGAAGTAAAAGAGCTGACCAGAAGACTTCAAAGGGTGGCTCAAGAAGACAAATAAAGTATTATAATGATATGTGCAAAGACCTGAAGTTATAAAACCAAAAGGGAAGGAATGCTCGGCATCTCTCAAGTCAAAAGAACTGAAGAAAAAAATTCAAGCCTCAAGTTGCAGTACTAAAAGATTCTATGGGCAAAATATCGAATGATGTAGGAAGCATCAGAAGAAGATAGAAAGAATACACAGAGTCATTGTCCCAAGAATAATTGGTAGATAGTCAACCATTTCAGGAGGTAGCATATGATCAAGAACCAAGGGTGCTGAAGGAAGAAGTCCAAGCTGCACTGAAGGCACTGGCAAAAAACAAGGCTCCAGGAATTGACGGAATACCAATTGAAATGTTTCAACAAACGGATGCAGAGCTGGAAGTGTTCACTTGTCTATGCCAAGAAATTTGCAAGACAGCTACCTGGCCAACCGACTGGAAGAGATCCATATTTGTGCCCATTTCAAAGAAAGCTGATACAACAGAATGCAGAAACTATTGAACAATATCATTAATATCACACCCAAGTAAAATTCTGCTGAAGAGCTTTCAAAAACAATTGCAGCAGTATATTGACAGGAAACTGCCAGAAATTGAAGCCAGATTCAGGAGAGGACGATGAATGAGAGATATCATTGGTGATGTCAAATGGATCTTGGCTGAAAGCAGAGAATACCAGAAAGATGTTTATCTGTGTTTTATTGACTACACAAAGGCATTTGACTATGTAGATCATAACAAATTATGGATAACATTGTGAAGAATAGGAATTCCACAACACTTAATTGTGCTCATGTGGATTCTCTACATAGATGAAGAGGCAGTTGTTCCAACAGAACAAGGGGATACTGAGTGGTTTAAAGTCAGGAAAGGTGTGCGTCAAGGTTGTATCCTTTCACCATACTTATTCAATCATTAACAAACTGTGATATGCCGATGACACAACCTTGCTTGCTGAAAGTGAAAAGGACTTGAAGCACTTACTGATAAAAATTAAAGACTATAAAAAATAACCTTCAGTATGGATTATGCCTCAACATAAAGAAAACAAAAATTCTCACAACTGGACCAATAAGCAACATCATGATAAATGGAGAAAAGACTGAAGCTGTCAAGGATTTCATTTTACTTGGCTCTACAGTCAATGCCCATGGAAGCAGTATTCAAGAAATCAAACGATGTATTACATTGGGCAAATATGCTGCATAAGGCCTTTTTTAAGTGTTGGAAAGCAAAGATATCACTTTGAGGACTAAGGTGCAACTGACCCAAGCCATGGTGTTTTCAGTTGCCTCACATGTATATGAAAGCTGGACAATGAATAAGTAAGACTAAAGGAGAACTGATGCATTTGAATTATAGGGTTGGTGAAGAATATTGAATGTGCCATGTACTGCCAGAAGAACAGATAATTCTGTCTTGAAAGAAGTATAGCCAGAATTCTCCTTAGAGGCAAGGATGGTGAGACTTCATCTTATGTACTTCGGCCATATTACCAGGATGGAACCGTCCTGGAAAAGGACATCATGCTAGGTAAAGTAGAGGGTCCTCGAAAAAGAGGAAGACCCTCAATGAGATGGACTGACACAGTGGCTACAACAATGGGCTCAAGCGTAACAAAGACTGTGAGGATGGCGCAGGACTGGGCAGTGTTTTGTCCTGTTGTACATAGGGTCGCTATGAGCTAGAACTGACTCGATGGCACCTAGCAACAATAGCCTCCTAAACTGTGGGAAAACAAACTTTTGTTTGTTAAAGCCACTCACTTGTGGTATTTCTTTTACAGGAGCACTAGATAACTAAGACAGAAGGGATACTTGTAAAAAAAAGAGGAAGAACAATGGTGTCACAGAGGGCTGCCATTAAAGTAATGGAACAATAAGGAAAGAGGGTGAGATCTGGAACCTGCTCCTTATTCAGGGCATTCACACTCCAGGGCAAGTGGGTGCCAGGACGTTTTCTCAGAAAGGGACACAAACGGAAGACCTGGGTCTAGCGACTCACCAGTCAGCCCCTTGAGTCCACCACGATGCGACAAGTGTCCTCCAGAGGCCCCTGCATCACACAACTCTGGGCAGCACCTCTCCGGTAGAAAGCAGCTTCAGCAGGGACCCTGGGCTTCCACAGAGCAATCAAGCAAACAAACAAAAAAACCATTGCCATCAAGTGGATTCCCATTCACAGTGACCATACAGGACAGAGTAGAACTGCCCCCACGGGGCTTACAACAAGCAGCTGGTGGATTTAAACTGCTGACCTTTATGGTTGGCAGTGGAATGCTTTAACCACTGTGCCACCAGGGCTCCTTCCACAGCACAGCACTCCTGACTTCTAAGGAATTCACTAAATCAATTTCCCCATTTCCTCCCAGGCTCCAGCTTCCTTGACTGTAACATAGGAGGCTGGTTCAAGTCCGTCAACGTTCCACACGCTTCCTCATCCCTCTGCCACCCTCCTATAAACCATCACCTTGTACTCACAGAGGTCCTATAGGACAAAGCAGAACTGCCCCTTAGGGTTTCCTAGACTGTAACATTTATGGAAGCAGACTGCCACACCTTTCTCCTGAGGAGGGCTGGTGGGCTCGAACTGCTGACCTTTCAGTTGGCAGCCGAGCACTTAACCACTGCGCCACCAGGGCTCCTTTTGTTGGTCAATCCACTAACTTCATGTTATTTGCTAAATCTAAGTATTTTCCCCTAATTTGGCATCCCCCCTTTTTTTTTTAACTCAAAATCTATCTTGGCCTCATTCTCTATTTTATCCTATGGAATCATGTACATGGTGAACAACTTTTATTTATATACAATGAAGCAAATTCCTCATTACTAACCTTTTCAAGTGTTCATCCAGGTATCACCTGCAAGCGATTGTGCCACGTGGCGGCTCACATGGCACATTTGGGGGATGACCAGGCTAGATGCTCGCCAAGATCCCTTCTAGCCCCAACATTTAGGGACTCCAAGCATCCAAGTAAATTTTCTGTTTGCACCTGGGAGCCTAGGACAGTGATATGTATGGGAGAGTTGGAACTGAACCCATGAAATAACAACATTAAGAACGTCTGTCATGGATTGAATTAAAAAAAAAAAAAACAAACCCAGTGTTGTAGACTTGATTCCGACTCATAGCAACCTTATAGACAGAGTAGAACTGCCCCATAGAGTTTCTAAGGAGCGCCTGGTGGATTTGAACTGCTGACCCTTTGGTTAGCAGCCGTAGCATGTAACCACTACACCACCAGGGTTTCCATGGATTGAATTATGTCCCTCCAAAAATGTGTATATCTATTGGGCTGGGCCATGATTCCTGGTATCCTGTGATTTTCCTGTATGTTGTAAATCCCGCCTCTGTGATGTTAATGAGGGAGGATGGGCCGCAGTTGTGTTAGTGAGGCAGGACTCAACCTATAAGGTTGGATTGTGTTTTGAGGCAATCTCTCCAGATATAAAAGAGAGAAGCAAGCAGAGAGACAGGGGACCTTGTGCCACCAAGAAAGGAGCACTGGGAGCAGAGTGCATCCTTTGGGCCTGGGATCCCTAGGCCTGAGAAGCTCCTTGACCAGGGGAAGATTGAGGACAAGGACCTTCCTCCAGAGCCAACAAAGAGAGAAAGCCTTCCTCTGGAGCTGACACCCTGACTTTGGACTTGTAACCTACTAGACTGTGAGAGAATAAATTTCTCTTTGTTAAAGCCATTCACTTGAGGTATTTCTGTTATAGCAGCACTAGATAACTAAGACAACCAATGTCCATCTAAATAGGGTGGGTGGAGTTAAAGGGGCAAGGAGGCAACCAGAAAAGGAGGCGGAGCGGGGGCAGCTGGCTGTGCGCGGATAGGGAGCCCAGGGCGCAGGGAGGAACCTGTGAGAAGCTGGGGTGGTGGGAGTCCAGCTTACGAGAACAGGAATCAGCCAGGAGGAAAAACCATCGCTGTCAACAGACTGGAGGGGCCGGAACATGCTTCTGGGGAAAGACAGAGGGCAATAAAGACCTCTCGTTCCTGTGGAAACTGAGATTGGATTCTGAGAAAAAAATCACCAAAATGAGTCTAGGTTAAGAGATTTAAAAAAAGAGAAAGAAGAACGCTTTAAGCTATCTTCCCAAAAAGTGCCACAAACAGCGTGAGAGGGGGAGCCTGCCAAGCACTGAAAGGCAGAATGATTTTCGCTGAGGTACCTCTAGCTATGACACTATTTAATAGACCATTTACGAGGCAATTACAAAGCCAGTTGTCTTCATTATAGTAAACAGACAAATGCCCACAAACTGTCATAATTCTGTGGATCAAACTGTTGAGAACAAAAAAGGTGAAATCCTGGAAACCAGGGACGTCATCGTTCGTAGCAGGAGGATGTACACAGCAGGGGCAAAAGCAAGTCAGAAAGAAAGTTCTAGAAGCCAAACTGTTCATACCTCATATGAGACCATGGAACTTTTCCTAAAGTGAACAGTTCCTCAGAATACAGCAAAGCCCACTGCTGTCCAGTGCGTTCCGACTCAAAGTCACCCTATAGGACAGAGTAGAGCTGCCCCATAGGGTTTCCAAGGCTGTAAGTCTTTATGGAAGCAGACTGCCACATCTTTCTCCCTAGGAGCAGCTGGTGGGTTCGAACCACTGACCTTTCAAGGTTAGCAATTGAGTGCCTTAACCAGTGGGCCACCAGCACTCCTTCTCAGAATACAGAGTTAAAATAGACCAGCTGGCCTCAAATGCCTGTGAGGTTGTCACAAAACCTACTTCTGTAGGTTCACAACCTTGCTGCTCTGCCTACTACTTCATTTGAACCAAATCTAGCCAGCCTCCTTGAACACAGGGACCATGGGAAGGTTGCTCATGTAGTCCCAGGTCCTAATGGAAGCATTTACCTGCAGCCTCAGAGCTACCGAGGGATCAGAATTCAAGGCGAAGCCCACCTTTCTGTGCCACCATATGGATCTGCTAAAATAGTGAAAAAGATTTTAAATGTACCGAGGAAACTTTCAAAACAAAAATAAAATAAAAAAATAAAAGTGTCAGAATACCACACACGTATTACAAACAAGTCATTTGAATTGAGAAACTTCTTTGGACTAAAAGATAAAATGAAAGAAAGGTATTATTGAGCAATCCAAAATAGGCACCCAGTAGCTAAAAATGGCACCAGGTGGGACGGCCTCCAGGCAACTGCACACGAGTGTTCACAGGCAGTCCTGAAGCCAGCCTCAACCCTAAGCTCAGTTTTAAATAACACGTTCTACCCAGCATCATTCTCCGTGTGGAAAACGTTGAGTGAAAGTTGTATAGGATCAGGTCTGGCCTTGTTCCCTACAAGCCAGAGTCCCACTTCGTGAATTTGCATACAGTTTGGTGGCAAAGTTGGTTAAGTGCTCAGCTGCTGACCAGAAGGTCTGAGGTCCAGACCCACCAGCAGGAGAGAGATGTGGCAGTCCGCTTTTGTAAAGATTTCAGCCGTGGAAACCCTATGGGGCAGTTCTACTCTCTCCTACAGGGTCCCCTGGAGTCTATGATCTATGAGTCGGAATTGACTCGATGGTAATGGGTTTGTTGTTTTTTTCGCCCACAACAAGAACTGCCATTATGATGTTAAATATGATTGAAAGGACAATAGGGACTGGAACCAAGGCATGGCGAGGGGTGACGCCTCTCCCAGCTAAAGCATTACTTGTTACAAAGCAGCCATCAAAACTGAACCCACACCCAACCTCTACTGCCAGCCAGGTCAATAGGGAACGAAGGAGTAATTGGCCTGGACTTTGACCAGTAGTCTAATCAATTGTAAGGGAGCAGCAAACCTGTCTAATTCACAACTGGAAACAAGTCAATGAGTCTCCATTGGTGATTATCAGTGTTGTGAATGCAGCCACCAATGGGACAAACAGATCTGTACCAGGCATGACTTGAAGTCAGATTTTGATTTTTCAAAATATTTACTAAAGCTTAAACATCTAATTGTTTTCCCTTTTGCAAGCTGCCTCTTTGCTAGCCCTTTGCTCCAACAGGGCTACCATGGCTCAAACCTGTCTTCCGACTCCTCCTTTGGAACTGTGTCATGAATTCATTTACGAGTCCCAAGACTACCTGGTCACACCTCATTTTTTAATTCATAAACCATTTCAAGTCATTGCCCGACTTCAATTTGGCTGCTAGTTGGCTGGTTAACAAAACTAACAGTGCCCCTTTAACTCAAAATTTGGTAGAAGACAGGGTAATGATGCCAACCCCTTTGAAGACGTAACGTGGTTTCTAAGTGCCCACAGACACTTCCTCCTACTATGCGCTGGAACACACAAGAGACTCTTAAATTCACCGACACCAGCTCATCGTCAGTCTCCCTCTTCCTCAAAGCCTCAGTTCAAAAGCTCACTCTGGAATTTTACAGGTCAAAAGCCTTACACTAGCGGTCAAGGCATATCCCTGACTCCAGGGCCTTCTGATAAAAATGCTTTGAGTCCAATCCCCTTGGGTTTAAATGGGAGATTTTTAGCAGGAAGCCTCCTGACCTCAATTAATGATCTCGAGTGTCTTAGCTTCTCTGTGACTCCAATATTCACCCACTCCACTTGGGGGACACAGAGGTGGTTCTGCTGTTTGAAACCTTTGCCACTCGCCAAAGCTGGGTCTGGCCTTTTGCTGAGCTGCCTTCAGAAACATAACTCATAGAAGATTTGTTGCAACATACAAGCGAGTTCTCTAAGGCAGTGACAAAACAGCCTATGAATGACGACCACCACCTAATGCCTGGCTAGTAGGAAATGCTTCCTTAATAATACCTCCCTTGGTTTTTATCCCAAAAGAGACTTGCTTTGAAAATGAATGACTAGATATGCCCCCCCTCAACACACACACAGTATACATCCTGCTACTGTCCCAACTGCAAATGAATTTCAAAGGAAAATGTGGGGCAACATAACATTTTTCCTAGTGTAATTGAAGGAAACAAAGATTTAAAAACTCTATGAAATCCAATAATCTGCCAATTTTAAAGGGGGGAAAAATCTTAGAAAATTAACTTTTTCAAAGGACAAACATTCTTTCGGATTTTGGCAAAGAACAAGTTTTCTTCACGATAACCAGAAAAAATCCATGAGGAGGTTTTCATTAGCAAACACCCTGAAAATTGAAACATCAACAAATGAAGCTTTTAGTAACATCTTTCTGTGTGTTTAACAGAAGGCCGTGCATAAATTCCGTGTCCAAGAAACATCTGTGAGGGAGAAGAGAGGCTCAAAAGGAAGGAACTGGAATATGATGGTCCTTGCATTTTAGAGCAACGAGCTGGGGTTTAAGCCCTTCAGTCCAGAGTCTCATTGTGTTTGTTGTTGCCATCAGAAGCTGGGCCATGTTTTAACCTCAATTTTCTTCTAACCTTTATTTCATTACAAACAAAGGTGCTAATACAGAGCTGTGTGTAATAAAGGTCTTCATAATACGAAGAGAGAAAATTAAAACAATTATGAAAGTAGTTCCTCATGGTGGGCAGTGATGTACGGGTCCAATTTAACTGCTGTCCCATTAAGATGTGGCATTTATAACTCACACTTTAGTCTCATTTTGTTGAAGAAAAAACTTCCACAGTTCATGTAAGTTAAAAAAAAAGTTCTGCCCTGAGACAGCCTTCCCTAAGGGGAATCCTCAGAGAGAAACTGCAATCTTGCTGTGGACCCGCTGCCAGGCAGATGTGCCTGGAGCTCGGTGCTATCTTTCTCTGAAATCTTCCATGCTTCTTGGAGGTACCTCCTCCACAGAGACTTCAGGTGGCTTTCCAAGCCCAAAAAGAGGCCAAGGGGTCTCAAATGTCAGTGAGTTTAAGGATTACCTGGGGAGCTTGTCAAAGTGCAGATACAAAGGTGAATGGGGTCGGTCCTTGGAGCTTATACTCAAGCAGACAGACAGACCTGCAGCCAGATGATGGCAAGACACTAAGATGCTGGCCAATACTGTGGAGAAGGCTACCTGGTTAGATGGGGCAGGAGGAGATCTTATACTAGTGTCCCTGGGCTGCTGTAAAAAAGCACCACAAAGTAGGTGGCTTATAAGAACAGAAATTTACTGTCTCACAGTTCGGAGGCCAGAAGTCTGAATTCAGGGTGTTGGCAGGGCTAGGTTTTCTCCCAAAGCTCTAGGAGAAGATCCTCTCTTGTCTCTCCCAGTTTCTGGTGGCCCCAAGTGTTCCTTAGCCTGTAGATGTATCTTCAAAGTGCCGTCCTTCCTCTTTCTCTCTGTGTCTCCTCTTCTCTTTTATATCAAAAGACGCTTGCAGAAAATGCCCAGTGAATGTTAGATACTTTTATGTGCTCCTGCTGCACCCTTTCCCTTTAATGCTTCTACCCCGGTGCTTGGAAGAACTGGAGATAGGGATACGTTTTCTTGACTTTTCTAGAGTCTCTGAATGGGCTATGGGGTCCTCCCTGGGAGATAAGAAACCAGATAGCACAGTTTTCCTCTATGGAACCTGAGTTCTTATCCAGGTTCAATACACCTTAGAGGCTTGCAAACACCAGCATTTTATTCTTAAGCAAACCGAGATCCAAGCCATATAAAGAGTTTCACCAAGACCTCTAGTCTCCTAGAACAAAGGCAACACTGATTCTCATGTCAGGGCTTTGAACCTCGCTGTCCGGATTTATACCCTAGGACTTACACGCAGCCCTGCCTTCAGCAGGTGCTCAATAAATGCTTTCGGGAAATGTGCACTGGGGTGGGGAGAAAGTGGTTCCTTTTCAGAGTAGTGAGAAGTCCAAATGCACTATAAAAAATCTGCAAGTCTGTATGAATTAAAATTTGTTGAATCATGAAAAAAAAAGACGCATTGCATTGGGCAAATCTGCAAAAGGCCGCTTCAAAGTGTTGAAAAGCAAAGATGTCATCTTGAAGACTAAGGTGCACCTGATTCAAGTCACGGTGTTTTTAATTGCCTCATATGCATGCGAAAGCTGGACGATGAATAAGGGAGACCAAAGAATTGACACTTTTGAATTGTGGTGTTGGCGAAGAATATTGAATATCTCATGGACTGCCAAAAGAATGACCAAATCTGTCTTGGAAGAAGTACAACCAGACTGCTCCTTAGGAGCGAAGATGGTGACACTACGTCTCACTCTGGACATGTTATCAAGAGGGAATTTTCCCTGGAGAAGGACATTATGCTTGGTAAAGTACAGGGTCAGCAAAAAAAGAGGAAGAATTCTCAACAAGATGGACTGACAGTGGCTGCAACAATGGGCTCAAGCATAACAATGATTGTGAGGATGGCATGGGACCAGGCTGTGTTTCACTCTGTTGTACACAGGGTCACTATGAGTCGGAACCAATTCGACGGCACCTAACAACAACTTGGATGGGATGAGGACCCACCCTGCTCAGGCATGACCTCATGCTAACTGATGACATCATCAAAAAGACCCTGTTTCCAAACAAGGTCACACTCACAGATACTGGAGGTTAAAACTTTCATATATCTTTTGGGGGGACACAATATGATCTATAACACCATCAAAGGAGTCAGAGATGTTTTTTACCAGGATGGGGACATATGGGCTGAGGCTGGAAGGGCCAGCGGAGCTTGTCAGGTGGACCAGGGAGGGAAGTGTCAGCCAGCAGCATGTGAAGCCACCCATAAGTCGTGCGCGTGGGGGTGACTGAGAGCCTGGGAGGAAGCTGGCAGCGCTTCCTCCCAGATTCTAACACAGGTGCAGATTCTAACACAGGTGGCCATTGAGCTCCTGGGAAAAACCCCACTCCCAGGTCTCCAGACAGTCAATGAGCAAATTTTGTTCCTGCACGCTAAGGCACCGAAAATATGGGTCAATGCCTGGGTCCTAAGATGCTGAAAATACACTGTCTCCAGTGCTCTGCTTCTCCCTGTGAGGCAACAAGATTACAATGCAATCTCCCGCCCCCCTGGGTTTACCCCTCCAGCATCTCTGATGAACCTGCTAACAAGATGAGTTCAGAGGAGGAAAGTAAGAGTCTCTGCTTCAGAAATACCTGTCTGGGGAGCTCACAGAGAGGTTTCCCAATGAAGCATCAACCAATGTACATCTGAAGAAAGACCTGCGGAGGGTAACCTCGATCAGGATCCAGGTTTTTCAGGTAAGGGACACTTGCACCTCCTGGCCTAGACAGGGGCACTTGGGAAAACATATTTGGCTCTACCAGTATTTATTGGGTACCTACTCTATGCTAAAAAAAAAAAAAAAAAATTATTATTTTTACTCTATGCTAGTTCCAGGTGACTGGGATAGATACATCAATAAACAAAACAAACTGAAAAAGACAAATATCCCTGTCCTCATAGGTCTTAAATTCTAATGAGTGTCTGTCATACCCATAAAGGATTTTTTGTTGGTTGGATGTTAACTGAAGCACTCATTGTTCACCGGGGCTCTATCAAACACATATGCTTCTTGCTAGTGGGGATAGAAACTAGAAATGTACATGGCAGCCGCTACCAAAATTATTAACAATGTTTATGTTCTCTGACCCAGCAAATGCATTTCTGCTCTTCACTCCTAAAGAACATCCTTAAACATGGAACGAATTTTCCACATGAAGATGTCCATCATAGTGTTATTTACATTAGGTAACATTGCAATTAATTTGTATCCAATAAAACAAGGGGATACCTAAGCAAATTATGGTAACTTCACTTCATGAAATACAAGTGAGTCTGTTAAAATGTTTATGTGATTAAATAAAATAACAGGATACAAAACTACAGAAACCTAGCATATGATCATAGGTGCGTAAAGGAAAATTACTCAAGAGAAGATTTGAAAAAAATACACCAAAAAATGTTAACGGTAGTTATTACTGCGGGGGGAGGGAAGTACGTTTTGGTTTTTTTTTTTTTTCCTTCTCTCTACTTTTCCATAGTTTTAAATTTTTCTACAATGAGCACATACCTTTAAATGAGAAAAACAGTAAGCCAGAAAGAAAAAAGTACACAGGGAAGGAGGGAGAAAGGGGAGAGAGAAGGAAAGAAGGGAAGGTGGGCAGGCAGGAAGTAAGGAGGGGTTGGGAAGATGAAGGCAAACACTTGTGTCATGCAAATACCCCATGGAGCTCTCAAGTCATGGCTGAAAATTCCATGAAGCCTCAGCTAAAATCAGACTCTCTCGGGGATGTTGCTGGCGGAGCTTGCCAATGTGTTTCCACTCTTCCGGTTGGTTAAACTCCACTAGGTGATGGGGAGGCTGGGGTACTGTTAGGGCCAAATATGATATTTCTCCACAGAGAAAAATCTTATCATCAGAAAAGAGAGAGATGCTCCTTAAACATTCCTGTTCTTTCAAGCTGAAGAACGTGAGGATGACTGGTGAGGCTTCAGGCAACTTTTTCTTTGATTTCTGAACCCTCAGGCCCCAGGATGAGCGCATCCAGTTTCATCTCTCGTCACCCCAAAGATGTCTCCCAAATCCGCATCCCCTCTTTCTGGCACCTGCATCCCCACCCCTAGAGTTAATCACTTCCACCCCTGGGTTACTGTGGATCTCAGACGACACAGGGTGACCACACACTATGTATTTCTTTAAGCGTCTGTGTCCCCGATAGGCCACGAGCACTGCAAAAACAGGATCCGCCTCTCATTCATCAGGAAAAGGCTGTTGATGAGGAATGGATACACAAAAAAAAACTAGCAATGGCTCTCTTTCCCCAAATCTTTGTGGTTAGTTGCTGACTAGCCCTTCTTGAATGTTTAGATGGATAAATACTACACAAACGAATGACGCATAATTGAATGAACAAAGTTTTTTCAAGACGTTTCCACTCAACAAGTATTGAGCTAAAATAACCCCTGGTGTGAAGGACAACAGAGCTGTAACAGAAACCGTGGTACCGGTGTCGTTACTTTTAGAGGTCCCAATCTTGAGACGTTTCCTTTTCGCAGAGCCTTGAGCTACAGGCAGGCCTGTGAGCGCTGCAGCAGCGTGCACTGACTTAGTCTGTCTTAGTCATGCCCACAGCCAAGGTGAACTGGACGCCATTCTCAGCGGTAGAGGAGGAGGAGACCATTCCTGCAAGTCAGGAGAGGAAATGCGTTGCTTGTTTTTATTCTGATAATACAACATGGAGCCATGAAGCCGTTTGCCTGCAGTATATCCCACACCGTATGCATCTTGGTTTACTCAATGCCACTATCACCAGCCCGGGTCAGTTCCTAGTAACTAAATCCTTAACATGGCCGTGAGGGACAGACCATGGCATCTTCTCTACTTTGGTTTTGGAAATGGCTTTAGCTTTGTACCATCAAACTTTTGAAACATTTCAGTAAGCAACGAATCATAAGATTGATGTACAATGCAATGCCAATGGTGATTTTGAATAAATCACTAGGATAAACATTTCATTAATTTTTACTAAAACATTTCTTCTTTTCTCACAGTCCAAAGTCTGAATAACTTATTGCCACTTTCCCACTGGTTTCCTCAAAGCTACTGATGATCTGGGGCGAAAGGCAAACAAATGGCATTAAAAGCAAAAACAAAAACCAGTGCTGGCATTTCAGGATTTTATTGGAAACACCCATGTTTGAACTGAAATCCTGCTCCTGGGTCACCAAGCTCAGACTGCGCTCTAACGCACAGATAGCCAGAGATGACCATTCAAGCGAGTGGGACTAAAACTGATGGTGGTGATAGCAATTAAAAAAAAAAAGCAGTTGCCATCGAGTTGATTCCAACTCGTAGTGACCCCACGTATGCCAGAGTAGAACTGTGCTCCGCAGGGTGCTCCACGGCTGATTTTTCAGTAGACCGTCAGACCTTTCGTCCAAGGTGCCTCTGGGTGTGAAGCGCTGGTGGCGTAGTGGTTAAGTGCTACAGCTGCTCACCAAAAGGTCGGCAGTTCGAAACCACCAGGTGCTCCGTTAAGTGCTACAGCTGCTCACCAAAAGGTCGGCAGTTCGAAACCACCAGGTGCTCCTTGGAAACTCTACGGGGCAGTTCTACTCTGTCCTATAGGGTCCCTATGAGTCAGAATGGACTCGACGGCAACAGGTTTTTTCTGGGTGGACTCAAACCTCCAGCCTTTCTGAGCCCTGTGCTGTTTAACATGGGTTACTTTCCTTAATTCTCAGTCCTATGGGTGGAATTCCTATTATCCCATTTTAGAGATAAGGGAAACTGAGGCTTAGGGTGTTAAATGACTTGTCCGCCCTTCTAACCCCTACTCTGCACAGCAAGGCTGGGGATGCACCAAGCTGAGCATTTTGGAGGTGGGAGGTTTCACTGACACGGCCAGAGGGGCTGTAGTATTTAGGACTCCCTGCCTTGGAGAGGTCAGCAATGATTGGAAACCATGGAGGAAAACATACTCCCCTTCTCCCCGCTGCCACCCCCTCTAAGCATTGCCAGCACCTCTCTCCATATCGGAGCCAACTTGTAGACTTCTGCTACCCAATCGACATGCAAGCTTCGCCTGCGTTTATCTGTCCCAGTGGTGGCCGTGCGGTGCTGCCATGTTCCCTAACATCTGGGACTCATCTTGGCTCCACTAACGACTCACTGGTCTGCAGAGAGGCCTGCTGCGTACAGATGTGCAACACCCGCATAATGGGGCACAGAGGAGCCAGCAAGGGCAGGGCACAGGGACATGAGGTCGGCAATTCAAAGCTGAGGTAGAGAGACCAGCAGTGCCTTCAAAGGTGGGGGTGACGGGGCCTTGCTCTGCATCTCTGGGCGTGGAGAAAGACCCAGCCTGGTCTCCTGGACAGGTACGAGTCAGAAGCACTGGGCCGAAGTGGCCACTGAAGAAGCCCCCACCCTGGGCATGTGGCTTTTCCACCCGTGGTGGGCTGGTGGGGACAGGGATGTGGTTAGCTACCTGCTCAGGAAGCCGGCACAGCCCACCTATGCCTCAGCCCAGCCCCTCTGAGCCACCAGCATTGACAGCCCAGGAGGAGGGGGCTTCTGGGGCCCCAGCCTCCTCCTTCTTCCACCTTGGGGCGGGGGACGGGGGCTGTTTCTACCCATGAGCCCAAACACACCCTTTCCCCTCATGGGCAGTCCTCCACCCTGCCGGCCCTTTTCCGACTCTGCCTTCACGTGGTGAGGGACTGAGAACCAGCTTTCTCCAGCTCCTCAGTCCCCAAAATATTGTCATCATTCATAAAATTATTTACAATTGGTGTGAGTTTATTAACATATACACTGATTGATATTATACTGTATCAATAGCATTATTCTGTAACAAAGATTTAAATGTTATCCTTTCCAGGCAATAGAAAGGGGTGGGGGGCACTTTTAAACAAACAAACAAATGCTGATGCTGTTAAAATGGGGTCAATGTCTAACAGGGTGGATGCAACAACTGCCGGGCCTGAGTGAGGACCACAGACTACCTACAGACCACTACACCTGGGACGCTGCTCAAGGGCAGTTCCTAGGCCCCACCGAAGGCCTCCTGGACCAGCAGCTACAGAGTGAGGCCAAGGACTCTGCATTTTGAGCAAGCTCCCAGGTGATTCTACTGTACACAGGGTTTGCCATCCCTGCATCACAGACAACCACTTCTCTGCCTAAGTGTGATGGTCACCTAGGACTGACCCCAAGCTAAAGATGGTCAGGGCTACTCCCCTCCAAGAACGGGTGGTCAGAGGGGCTGGCTCCCATCTCAGCGTCCAAGCCCTTAGAAGGATGTGGCCCAGACGGTGCCCCTGCTCTAGGTTCCCAGCCCCCCGTTTTCTCAGCAGCCTCAGCATCTCAAGTCTCCTGGCCCAATGCCTTTGCCTACAACACCTCCCCATGGCCCACCTGACCGAAGTTTACTCATCTTTCCATCCTCAGCCCAGTGTCCTTCCACCCACCCATGATGCCTTCCCTGGTGTCTTACGTGAGCCTCCCACCGAACCCCAGGGCTGTCTCCGCACCCTCCCTTGCCTCCCCTAACTGCAGTTGTTCAACGGAACATCCATTCCTCTTTGTATCCCCAGCCCCGGGCACCGTGCCTGACTCATGATGCCGGTGCTCGAGCCACAGACACTAAAGGATTGACAGACGGGGCGCATCCTTTCAGAAACAACCCTTGCACAAACCCAGAGAGACAGGAGAGGTGACAGAGGGTCCTGGTGACGGCTGGGGGCTCTGGAGTCAGCCATACCTGGATTAGACCTTCGGCGCTCCCCTTCTCCCTGTGGAAATGTGGGCAGGTAAGCAAGCTGCTCAAGCCTCGGTTTCCTCATCTATACTACAGGAGAGGCTGTCGTTGTCAGCTGCCGTTGAGTCTGCTCCCGTTCGTAGTGACCTTACGCACAGCAGAAGAAAACATGGCCCGGCCTTGCTCCACCTTCGTGATCACTGGTGTGTTTGAGTCCATTGCTATGGTCATTGTGTCAATCCATCTTACTGAGGTTTTCTTTCATTTTCTCTGGCCCTCCACTTTGCCAAACATGAGGTCCTTTTCTAGCGATTGGTCTTTCATAATGACGTGTCCAAAGTAAGTGAGGATGGCAAGATTTTGACTCGATGTTGACTAGGAAGACACTAAAAAAAAAACCTTTTGCTGTTGAATCAATTCTGACTCATGGCAACCCTATAGGACAGAGTAGAATTGCCCTATATGGTTTCCAAGTAGCGGCTGACAGATTCGAACTGCCAACATTTTGTTTAGCAGACGAGCTCTTAACCACTGTGCCACGAGGGCTCCAGGAAACAGGAAACACTAGAACATGTTAAGTTGTTAGTGGGGAGTAGCTGGGAAAGAGGGAGAGTCTGGAGTGACTGGGAGAGAGGGCACGCCTAGGGTGAAAGGCAGAGCGAGGCCCCAGGGGCGGACAGGGGAAAGCTGGCCTGGTGGGGACACAAGGCGTGGTGCCCACAGTGAGGTTGGCCACAGCGAGGAGAATGAGCTCACCCATGCAGCGAAAGGGAAGACTTCATCAAAAGAACTTTTGAAGTTGGCGCTATTTTAAGTCACGTGAAACACGGGAACCGAGACCCAGCGGTGTTTGCATTTCCATGTGGCTTTCAGCGGACACCTGGCGAGGGTACTGTCCTTCAGATGGGGGCTGCTTCCAGGACTGAGCCCTTGAGTACCAACCGAGGCTATCGTTTGGCTCTCTCAGTCCTAATTGCCAGAAAAGCTCACACAGTTCATCATCATTGGGAGCACGCGCTAATGAAGCATGTAAAAGCTCACAGAAGAGAAGCGGCGGAATGGGCTCTGCTTAGTTTCCAAGGCCCTTCCCTGGCCTCCCCCAGGGAGCCTGGGGCACAAGCACCTGCGGGGCAGAGAGAGGTGCAGAGAGCGGCCTGGCGCACTCGGCGCACTCGGAGGGACAGTGACCGCAAGCCCAAGGTGGCCGTGTGGCTGCTGCTCGCTCCAGGTGAGGCTGTGTTTAGGAAGACTGAAGCTCTAAAATACCTTCTTCAGGATGCTGAGGAGCCCGGGTCCACACCCCAGCTTCCTGGTGTCACAAGGCTTAGGACCACGCCCCCACCTGCTCTTGCGGGTAAGGGGGAGCCACTTTGGGGACAGGGGTCCACTCCTCGGGGCCTTGAGATGAGCAGCACCCCCAAGACACCCGTCAGCATCCCTTTTGCACGGCCTGTTTGCCGGTCAGGACCAAGGTCCAGGCACCAACAGCCTCGGGCCCCCTTCCCCAGGGCAGGCATCTCCAAGCTCAAAGTACACCAAGGCCATCATGAGCCACAAAGTGTTTTGCTAATTGCCCACCTCCCCCCCGTCCCCCCTGCCCCCCCCCCGCCCCCTGCCATGGGCCTGAAATTCCCACCTTGCTTTAACCCATGTGGCCAAAACATCAAAGGCTTTCTCTTAAACTGCAAGTAAAGTAACAGAGGAAGTGAGCAGTCTTGAAAACAAGTAGTTTTAAATACCTTTAACAGATCAGGTGTCAATCACCTGGAGGTGAAGGCAGGTACCCAGGGCCAAGAAGAGGCCAAGAGCCTGAACATGAGCAGTGAGTCGCTGGGAGTTCCTCGGGGGCTGCTCCCCAGTTTTGTCACATCTGCCCTGCTGTGGCTGAGAAGCAGGCACACAGTCTTAGATGTACACAGACTCACCTCTGACAGAACCAGACTTGCTTCCTGACTTGCCCGAGATCTCAAGTTCGTTCAGAAATGTCCAACGTAAAATTCTAACTCACACAAAAAAAAAAAAAGACTGGAGAAACCCCAAGACTATGAGCCCTGGACACCCTTTTAACTCAGTACTTAAGTCACCCCTGAGGTTCACCCGTCAGCCAAAGATTAGACAGGCCCATCCATAAAACAAAATGAGACTACATGGGCACACCACCCAGGGGCAAGGACGAGAAGGCAGGAGGGGACAGGAAAGCTGATAACGGGGAACCCAATGTTAGAAAGGAGAGAGTGTTGACACATCATGGGGTTGATGGCCAATGTCACAAAACAATATGTGTATTAATTGTCTAATGAGAAACTAATTTGCTCTATAAACCTTCACCTAAAGTACAATAAAAAATGAAAATTCAAAAAAAGAAGAAGAAATGCCCAACTTCTACGATAGGAGCGGTGGAACCAGGCCACCACTTCCTGAAGCATCGCTAAGCTCCTCTTCATGGCTGGAAATGGTGGATTATTTTTTCCTGAGCTAACCTTTTGGCCTAAGCAGAGAGATTAAAGAATTTAGGGCTTCCAATTTGGGTTTTTTTCTGGCTTAAGAAGTAGAAAATACTTATGTAAGCCTGATTTTAAACATCATAATCTTCTTATTTCGGAGCACTGAAAGCATAGAAAATACATACAGCTGGATAACCAAACTGTTTAACCTCACTTAACTTTTTTTTCTCTTAGATTGCCAAAAAGATTAAAATCCTCAAATGTGAGCATGGAGAATTTTTCAATTTGAATTTTAAATCATTCAAACAAAAGCTACCACCCTGCATATTCAAAAGCAGGCATTAAATGTGCCACTCTTGTACAGCATGACTACTGCATAACCATACAATGGCCACGAAAACATACAGTTAGGGTCTAGTTGTTTTAACTCCCCATTCTGTGATAGGAAGTAGGTAGATAGAATGATAGAGGAATAGAAGGATGGACGGACAGATGGGTGGGTGGGTGGTTGAGTGAGTGGATGGGTGGATGGGTGGGCGTGTGGTTGAGTGAGCGGATGGGTGGATGGGTCGGTGGGTGGGTGGGTGGTTAAATGAGTGGATGGATGGGTGGGTGGGTGGGTGAGTGGATGGATGGATGGATGGATCGGTAGATGGATAAGGATATGATACATGATGAATGGATGGATGGATGGATAGACCGAATGATAGAAGAACGGGTGGATGGATAGATGGCTAGACGGACAGAGATAGATTAACTCACCATTTTAACAGAATAACTAGCAAATTAATTACCAGATAATTGAGTATGAGCATCCAGAGGCGTATGTCATCTTACGCAGCCCTTTCCACCTATTTTAATGTGCACATTTGCAGAGCGACACAAATAAGCCAATCCATCTCTTACTCCCCACCGCCACAAATTCTTAATTCCCTCTTAAGCGTCCCTGGTGACCTGGCACTGACAGCAATTTGTTTAAGACAGATATTTACTGCCATGTCCTGTGGCCAAGCCCACCTGCCAGAAGCAGAAAAGGAAGAATCATACCCCATTAGATGGCTTGTGAAGGAGGTGGGCTCAAAGAGTGATGCATGGGGATCGGTGGGGGCCAAGGCCACGGCGCTGAGGGATGACAGGGCTCCCAGCAGACTGGGGTGGGTTCAACACCAGCCTCACTGCAGGGAAGGCTCACGCCCCAGCTAGCCGACAAGGACAGAAGGAGTGTACCTGCTCTCACTCAGCCCTATGGTCACTGTTGATCCCGGAGGTGGACCAGAGGAGGCAGGATTCCCTGGGAGTCGCACCCCAGCCCATGCAATCCCAGGGTGTTTCTTAAGAGATCTCATTTAAGAACTTCTTGTGGGAAGACATTTTGCCAAAGGCATGCACTTGGCTGAAAACCCATCCACATCTCCCATATCCCTCATGTTAGGTTGAAAAAAAAAACACACCTTAAGCCACAAGCATCTCCGGAAGTCTTCTTAAAACTAAACAACAGTTTAGCTTAACTAGTAAACAATGTCTGCCTTGAGCATCGTGCTCTTTTAAGATCTATCTATATGGGATCAGACTGACAATAGCAGCTCGAAAAATAAGACAGGGAACTTCAGGGGCAGTGAGTTTATGTTAACGGGAGAGGAGCAATTCAGAAAAGGAGGGTGAGGACGGTCGCACAACTTGAATAACGTAATCACCGTCGCTGAATTGTACAGGTAGAAACTGTTCAATCGGTGTATGTTCCACTGTGTATACTCTCAACAACAACAAAATTAAAAAAAAAAAAAAAGCACTTGGCTAAAACCCCCAAGGCACTTCCCGGGAGGGCAGCATACTGAGGTTGGAGCACGTTCCAGGAAACATCCCAGGACTGCCAAGTCAGCTGAGTGTTCCCCAGTGTCTGTTGCACACCTACTAGGTGCCAGGCATGTGCTAGGAGCTGGAAGGTGCAGTGATGAGCCGAGTAGGGCGGCCCTCCCTCCTGGGTGGTAGAGCCTAGTCGGGAGACAGGAGAACGAAGCGACCGTGCACACTCACATGCCCACTCTGGGGTACGGGGCTACGAACAAGGAGCACGGAAGGCTGCAAGATGGGTCTTCCCTGAATACAAGGACGTGCTGGTCGCTGCAGGCCCTCGGGTGCAGCGTCACACCCTAGAGTGTTTCTTACTCTCCCACAGAAAGCCATGTAGCAGTGAAGTATGGGTCACCTTGCTGAGTCATCCTCAGGGATGTCCTGTCTATACCCTCCAGACAGGGTGGCAGCTGGGCCCTCCGTTGTCCTTCCTGTGACACCTAGCTATGGTGACCTCAGGACCTGGCAAATGCCTCTCTCCCACATCCAACTCATGGGAACTGCTCCCACGCAAGGTCCACAGACCAGACACCAAGTTCCACCAGGAAGCATAATAATGGCTGGTGTTTTGCAGCCATCAGCCACTCCGTGTGAGAAAGATGTGGCGGTCTGCTTCCGTAATGATTACAGCCTTGGAAACCAGATGGGGAAGTTCTACTCTGTCCTGTAGGGCTGCTGAATCAGAATCAACCTGATGGCCACGGGTTTATTTTGGTTTTGGCCCTGAATATGGAATCCCCGGGTGGTACAAATGCTTAACCCTAACCAAGAGGTCGGAGTTCCGAGTCCGCCCAGAGAGGCCTCAGAAGAAAGGCCCGGCGGTGATCTACTCGGAAAATTCTGCCGTTGAAAACCCGCGGAGCGACTGTACTCTGACACACGTGGGGTCACCACGAGCTGGAGTCAGCTCGCCTGGAGGGCGGCCGGCGGTGGCCCTGAATGCGCTGCCCGCTGCCATGGGAATTCGAGCACGTGAGCCCTTTTTCCTGGGGGGCAGTGTGACAGTACCCTCACCACCTAAAATGTACGTACATCCTTTGATCTGGCAATTCTACTGCTTGGACTATTTCCTAAGGAAACAAACCAAAAACTGTCCAATGATGTATGTTCAAAGATGATGGTCGCAGCACTGTTTGTAAGTGTGAACAGGTGGAAACAATTTAAATGTCCATCAGTGGGGGACTGGTTTGATTAAGCTTGATAAATGCAAACTATGGGGCCATTAAAAATTGAAGGAAGAAAAAACCAAACGCCATCACAATGGAGTCAACTCTGACACAGTGACTCCTTGTGTTAGAGCAGAACTGAGCTCCATAGAGTTTTCTTGGCTGCAGTCTTCATGGAAGCAGATCACCAGACCTTTCTTCTGCAGTGCTCCTGGGTAGGCTCAAACCACCAGCCTTCTGGTTAATAGTCACGTACAAACAGTCTGCACCACACAGGGACCTTCCGTGCTGGGTAGAAGGGCTCTCAGTTCTCCTTTCTGTGAGAAGGGCCAAACTCACTTCACGTTCCGCCTTGCTTTCCCTCAGCTCACACAAGTGTTGGGGCCCCCCAGGCTGCAGCGGCCCGCCGCCCAGCCCGGCAATGGCCCCAGATGACTGCCTGCCAGCAGCTCTCAAATCAAGAGATTGCTTTCTGCAAGATGAAGA
This sequence comes from Elephas maximus indicus, assembly GCF_024166365.1. Classification (NCBI taxonomy): domain Eukaryota; kingdom Metazoa; phylum Chordata; class Mammalia; order Proboscidea; family Elephantidae; genus Elephas; species Elephas maximus. The sequence goes on along the minus strand of NC_064834.1, from coordinate 78,050,502 downwards.
TGCCAAACTGAACCGTCTTACAGAAACTAAAACCCACCATAGTCCAACAGTGTCTCTGCGGTTTTAAACTGGATATTTACAAAGCAACTTTCATGGAGAACACATCTTTTGAATGATTTTCTTGAAAGCAATGCACTGTGCATTATATGAGCAGAGCAACATGGGGCAGAAATTCTTTGACAAAGACATGCCTTTAAAACTCTAACTACGTATTACCGTAATTTGTCTTCTTCCTAATAAAACTATGTGCACACACGCATGCACGCACACACGCACAGAAGATGTTAGAAAAGTCGTATAAACGTCATGGGACTCGGAAATTTCTGACATGTTAGTAATTTTTAATAAAATGCCCTGAACAGACAGAAATGAATCCATAAGGAACGAGGCCAAGGAGAAATGAAAAGCCAGTTTCCAGGTTTCCCTATAACCTTCTAAACAGGCTGCCCTCCCCTTGCGGGTTCCGCCTTACAAGCCGCGTTGACAGTAAATTAAAGGTGGTCAGTTCCAAACGGTTCTGCCTTCATGTTTCTCTCCCAGGCTGGCCTGGCCCTGGGAGAGTGTGCACCACCTGTCTGGCTGCCTGTCTTTTGGCTTCTATTCTTCATTACACAACAGATGACCTATCAGATAGGCAGCTCCCTTCCTACACACTCTTGTTGCCAGCCTTCAGTGAGAATAGAGCCAGCAACCCGTTTTATCTTCATTCTGCCGCCACTTCCATCCGCACACGCTCTCTCTCTCTCTTTTTTTTTTTTCCTAAAAATCGTTTGCCAGCATTGCTGTGCCCAGTGGAACAAGCCGCGTCTTCTGCGCTGACAATTCTGACTTTTTTCTGCTTGTGATTTTTCTAAAGCATGACAACTACTAGCAGGGAGACACAGTGAACCTTTTCAGATAAGGAAGTCAGCGAAAAGAAAGGCCTTTCAAGAAACAGGCAGTTACTGCAGGAGCTGAACAAAACAAGTCTCCGATGGATTCCTTTAATTTGGCTCTAACTTTCAGGTGGCAAGAGAAATCAGAATGATGCCCTCCGTGAGCGTGTCGGTCTGCAAGTGCGCAAAAAGAAGCATTTCATTTGGGCAGACGTTAAGAACAGTCCACACGTTACTAACTTAGCCAGCAATATGTCTTACCTAGTCCGTATTACACATAATGCCACGCCGTGACTCACTGATATTCACTGGAATTTGTGTGCCTGATTCCAAAGCCAAATCAAAGTTTCTTTGCAACATAGTCAAAAAACCAAACCAAACCCTCTGCTGTCGAGTTGATTCCGACTCTTAGTAACCCTGTAATGACCCTATAGGGCAGAGTAGAACTGCCCAGCAGGGTTTCCAAGAGCAGCTGGTGGATTCGAACTGCTGACCTTTTGGTTAGCCCCTGAGCTCTTAACCACTGCGCCACCAGGGCTCCATACAGAGGTTCTCAATAATATGTGTTCTCCTCCAGGACAGGTCAAATCTAAATGTTGTCCCTTCAGCACTGAGAAAATAAATCATCTGTTGAGTTTGGAAGTTCAGATGCTGATGCTTATGACTTACAGACGATTTCCAACTGGGACAGTCTATTAGTTACATGCAGCGAGTCTTAGCTATCTAGTGCTGCTATAACAGAAACTCCACAGTGGATGGCTTTAACAAACAGAAATTTATTAGTTTAGGAGGCTAGAAGTCCAAACTCAGGGTGCCGGCTCTAGGAAAGGTCTCTCTCTCTCGGCTTGGCATCTCTCTTTCCCCATCTCTGCTTGCTTGCTTGCTTGTTTAATTCTTTCGTATCCCAAAAGAGATTGACTCAAGACACACCCTACACTAATCCTGTCTCCTTAACAAAACAAAGACAATCCATTCCTAAATGGGATTATGACCACAGGCATAGAGGTTAGGATTTACAACACATTTTGAGGGGGAAGACAATTCAATCCATAACACAGTGTTACTCCAGAGTAATGTCAAACATTCCTGACGTCAGCACAGGAACAGTCAGGCAGAGCAGACGCTCCATGACGTCAGACCGACCATTATTCCAGAGTAATGTCAAAACATTCCTGACGTCAGCACAGGAAAAGTCAGGCACAGGAGACGCTCCATGACGTCAGACCGACCAGCAGCACCAGGCAGACCTACGTTTTTCTCTACTTTCCAGAAAAAAATTCTTAAGAGTTACTGGGATTTATTGGACACATGTTTGGGGAGACAATGAAAATCACTTAAGAATTTTTTTTATCCCTCATTTCTGAAAAGCTCATCTATTTTCTGTCCATTTTATTCCAGATTTAGATACGCACAGCCATTTTACCAAATTCAAATAATAGCAAGACAGTTTATTCAGCACGTGCTCCAGTCAGGTGCTATGATGTACTGAGCATGTATCATTTAATTAGATCTCATGACAACCCCATAAAGTAGGCACGATGACCCCCATTTGGCAGAGAAGGAACCCAGGGCTCAGAGAGTTTGTTAATTCTCCAATGTCACACAGCTAGAAAGTGGCAGAGCACAACCCGGCACCCAGTGCCATCTATTCCACATTTAGGACACTTCTCTGCCTGGTTGTCTCCCACGACCGAAAACGCAAACAGTTGCCAAGTCAGGCAAGAAAAGCTCCTCTACTCCACAGATGCCACCTCTTCCAGGAAGCCCTCCAAGTGCCTCCAACTAGAAGTGGTTTGTAGCCACAATGGAGAGCAGAATACATGATCTACCTTCTAAATTTGCACATCTCTTTTCTCCCTTCACTCCTTGAAGGAGAGAACTATGTCTTCTCGTCCCTTATGTCCTAGTGTCTGACATTCAAACTGTGCTCAACTGAACCAGCTAAATCAATTGACATGTATGGCATAATGTTATCCTCATCTCTCATCTTTTCAAATGAATTATGTCCATTAAAAAAAACTGCACTAAAATGTGTTCAAAGTATATTGTTAAGTGAAAAGGTAGGTTAGAAGGTATTATATACAGTAGAATAATCCCATTTTATTTTGCATACGCACACACACATATATGTATTCAAATATACACACACACAGGAAAAAAAGTCCAGAATAATGGATGCCAAAATCGTCACAGGGGTCACCATGGGATTAGAGCTGGTTTTACCTCTTTTTAGCAAAATCTGTATTTTCTAATTTTTCTGCAATGAACATGTATTGCTGCCATCATGAAAAAATAAACTTGGGGGGGAATGGAGGGTCAGCATAGAGACAAACATCGCCGCAAGCCTCCCTTCCATCCACGTGGACGAGGACTCGTCTGCCCCTGGAGCCCAGGCTGCACAGCACAAACCACAGAACTGCGCCACCTGCCATCCTCCTTGCCTCAGAGGCTCTTTGGCTGACAGGGCAGATTCTAAGATGGGAACAGGACCCTGCTGGAATCTGCAGAGCCCATCCGAGACCCAAGAGGCTGGAGAATAACAGGACAGACCCTGGGCTTGAGTCTGAGGGACACAGGTTCAAGCCCCACTTTGGGCACTTACCGGGTGTATGGCCTCAGAGAGGGTGCCTGTCTCTCACCATCTTCCTGTTGTCCTCTGTAAAACAGCGGTGTCTTAGTTATCTAGTGCTGCTATAACAGAAATACCACAAGTGGATGGCTTCAGCAAATAAAAGTTTATTCCCTCACAGTCTAGTAGCTACAAGTCCAAATTCAGGGTGTCAGCTCCAGGGGAAGGCTTTCTCTCTCTGTCAGCTCTGGAGGAAGGTCCTTGTCATCAATCATCCCCTGGTCTAGGAGCTTCTCAGTGCAGGGACCCAGGGTCCAAAGGATGCACTCTTCTCTTGGCACTACTTTCTTGGTGGTATGAGGTCCCCCAAAAATGTGTGTCAACTTGGCTAGGCCACGATTCCCAGTATTGTGTGATTGTCTACCATCTCTTCATCTGATGTGACTTTCCTATCTGTTGTAAATCCCACTTCTATGATGTTAATGAAGCAGGGTTAGCAGCAGTTATATTAATAATGCAGGACTCAATCTACAAGATTAGGTTGTGTTTTAAGCCAATCTCTTTTGAGATATAAAAGAGAGAAGTGGCAGAGAGACATGGGAAACCTCATACCACCAAAAAAGCAGCACCGGGAGCATCCTTTCGACCTGGGGTCCCTGTGCCTGAGAAGCTCCTAGACCAGGGGAAGATTGATGGCAAGGACCTTCCTCCAGAGCCGACAGAGAGAAAAAGCCTTCACCTGGAGTTGGCTCCCTGAATTTGGACTTCTAGCCTCCTAGACTGTAACAGAATAAACTTCTGTTTGTTGAAGCCATCCACTTGTGGTATTTCTGTTACAGTTGCACTAGATAATGAAGTTAAGGGGTAATGGTGACTTCATGAGATAATGCAGGTACATATGTACCTTAATGGGGTGCCAGGCACAGAGGTCAGGCTCAGGTCACATAGGTGCTGTTATCCCAGCACTCCTAAGGACCTCTAGATTCTCAGGCTCCCTGGAAAGTTCCAGAAGCTGGGTGTAGGGTGCAGAAGGACCAGCCTAGAGGGTGCTAACTGTGGTCCAGGCGTGGAGAGCATGCTGCAGAGGGTACTGCGGTGCCCAGCAGACAGAACAGGGGCCACAAAATACGCCTCTGAGTCAAGAGTCAGGGGACAGGAACAGAGGGGCAGACCACTGTCCTGAATGGCCACACGTCCAGTCTCTTCAGTCACTGGGCTGTCTGTCACAAGCACACTGATTGTGCACAGAGTGTGGGGACACCCTCCCTGCACGCACACCCGCCGCCTCCCGCACTGGCTAGCAAAGCTCGGACCACCTGCCAGCTGCTGCTGCCGAGCCAGCCAAGCATTGCATCCGGAGCAAATACAGCTGACTGGCCGAGACCACGTCCCATCCTCAGCCCGTGGAAGTGCACACGTGCCCCAACCCCGATATTCTGCAGTGAAGATGAAGAAGGCCTGTGGAAGGTGCCAGGCTCCAGGGGCCTGGGGCCAACGTTGTGGTGGACTGCGATGCATTTCACAGAAACGTGTTTGCCATCCCCAGCCAGCAGCATTGCAGTCACGTACACGAGCAGTTACAACATAGATTTCAGCTTAAAATTCAAGGCAAAGCAGTGTGCCTCCAAGCTACACCATCCCCCTCAAGTCCTGCGGGCCCTGCACTTCTGCGGTCCATCAGGCGCCTCACTGCTCTGTTCCAGCAACCCGGGTGCTTCACTTCCCTTCATCTCCTGAAATCCTCCCTCTTCCCCATCATGCTACACATGTGCGTGTGTGTGTATGTATACACATGTATGTGTATATGATCATATATACATGTGTGTGCATGCACTTGTATGTGTATACACACGTGCGGATGTGTGAATGTGACTATATATACACGTGTGTGCATGTGTGTTTGCCTATGTGTATATGCGCGTGCACGTGTGGGTATGCGTGCATGTGTGTGTGGTGTCTGTGCTTATGTGTATATGTGTGCATGTATGTGTGTATGAGTGTGTGTACACACATGTCTGTGTGTGCACATGCTTGTGTGTATATACACATGTGTATGTGTGTGTGAGAAATGAAATGTAATGCATAAAGATAAATATTTTAGGTATTAGTGAGCTGAAATGGACTGGTATTTGTCATTTTCAATCAGATAACCAAATGGTCTGCTATGCCAGGAACGACAAATTGTAGAGGAATGGCACTGTGTTCACCGTCAAGAAGAACATTTCAAGATCTATGCTTAAGTACAGTGTTGTCAGTGATAGGATAATACCCATATGACTACAAGGAAGACCAGTTAGTGCAACTGTTATTCAGATTTACACATCGACCACTAATGCCGAAGCTGAGGAAACTGAGGATTTTCACCAATGTCTCCGTTCTGAAATTGATTAAACATGCAATCAAGATGCATTGATAATTACTGGTGATTGGAATTCGAAAGTTGGAAACAAAGAAAAAGGATGGGTAGTTGGAAAATATGGCTGTGGTATGACTGATTACCAATTGATCACTTTTGCGTGGCCTTTCTAGCCATGGTCTTGTAACTCCCACCCAGGTGATGGGGTGGGACTGTGTGATAGGGTAATCCAAGGAGATTGGTCAGTTTTGCCTTAAAAGAGAGCCAGCTCCAGAGTGGGGAGAAGCCCACCAACACCAAGGAAGGAGAGACCAGCAGCAGAGACCTGGCAGCAGGAGACGGTGCAGTGGGCTTCTTGCCCCAGGGAGAGAGAAAACTGAGTGCCTTTGGGCAGAGATTGAGGACCAGGGAGAGGCGTGCCTATGAGCACATTTGGGAATAGGCTATCCTGATGAAAGAACTGTATCCTGAGTGTTCCTGAGCCTGAATTGTAACTGTTACTTCCCTAATACACCCCAAAATCGTGAGTATGGTCTGAGTTCTGTGTGGCCACTGCAATGAATTATCGAACCCAATAGAGAGAGTGCTGTGAGAGGGATGGTTGGTATGAGAATTAGCAAAGATGGTGGAGAGAGGAGGCTTGTCTGGCCTCCATCATATGGGAGTCAGCCTTCTGCTGTTGATCTTGGTTCTTCTTCTCCCTTGTGGAGTTGGAGAAGGTCAGACAACTCCACCACGCTGTTTTTACAATGGCCTTGGTGACAGAAATGACACTGGAGATCACATAACAGGATTTTGCAAGACCAATGACTTATTCATTGCAACTGCCTTTTTTCAACAACATAAACAATATGTGGACCTCACCAGATGGAAAACACAGGAATCAAATCGACTACTTCTGTGGCAAGGGATGATGCAGAACTTCAATATCATCAGTAACAACAAGGCCAGGGGCTGAATGCAGAACAGACCATCAATTGCTCATATGCAAGCTCAAGCTGAAGCTGATGAAAATTAAAACAAGTCCACAAGAGCCAAAATACAACTTGAGTATACCCTACCTGGATTTGGAGACCATCTCAAGAATAGATTTGACACACTGAACACTAATGACAGAAGACCAGACGAGTTGTGGGATGACATCAAGGATATCATACATGAAGAAAGCAAAAGGTCACTTAAAAAGACAGAAAAGACCACAATGGATGTCAGAAGAGACTCTGAAACTTGCTCTTGAACATAGAGTAGCTAAAGCGAATGGATGAAATGATGAAGTAAAAGAGCTGAACAGAAGATTTTGAATGGCAACTCAAGAAGACAAAGTATTATAATGAAATGTGCAAAGACCTGGAATTAGAAAACCAAAAGGAAGAACGCACTCGGCATTGGTCAAACTGAAAGAACTGAAGAAAAAATTGAAGCCTCGAGTTGCAATACTGAAGGATTCTACAGGCAAAATATTGAATGACGTAGGAAGCATCAAAAGATGATGAAAGGAATAGAGAGTACCAAATGCTGTACCAAAAAGAACTGGTCAACATTCAACCACTTCAAGAGGTAGCATATGAACAAGAGCCAGTGGTACTGAAGGAAGGAATCCAAGCTGCACAGAAGGCACTAGTGAAAAACAAGGCTCCAGAATTGACAAATACCAATTGAGATGTTTCAACAAACGGATGCAGCATTGGAGGAACTCACTTATCTATGGCAAGAAAATTGGAAGATAGCTACCTGGCCAACCTACTGGAAGAGATCCATATTTGTGCTCTCACACAGTCTAGAACCCCTAGCTATTTCCAGCGCAATCGGACCGTGTGCCCCTCAGATACCCATAGAGGGACCACGACGGGGAGACTCCAAGTGCCAGGAAAGGTCAAGGGCACTGAACACTCCCTGACACACACGGCTTCTGCCTGGTCTCTGGGGGGTCAGAGCGACTTTTCAGGTCCTCTGGGGTTACCTGCACACTCGTGGGGTGGGAAAACCATACTCCTAATTTAAAAAAGAATTAAAAAATGAAGCAAAGCACTCCTAAAATAAAAACCAGAGGGTCCTCATGAATGGTTTTCTCAGCAGTAGACCTAAGGCCTCTGACCCCGGCCTGTTGGTCTGTAGACAGGCATCTGCCCTCCTTGGTTCCAGCTCACACAGCTGGCCTGCCCCCGCACCTCAGCCTCAAACCTGCCCCACTCAGAGCAGGGACACAGGGCAGCACACTGTGGTTTCATTTCCTCAAAGGAGGCTTTTTTTTTTTTTTTCCACTTTTAACTTTTTAATTCCAGAAATCAAACCAACTATGAGTTTAGATAAAGAGGGCAAGGGAATGGGAGAGAGAGCCTTCTGGAAGATTCCCAGAGCTCTGTATCTGGATTTCCTGGTTCAATGCCAGCTCCCTCCTTACTGTGTCACCGTGGGTAAATTCCTTAACCTCTGTGTCTCATTTTCCTCATCTGTAAAATGGGATAATACTATCGCCTACCTCCTAGGGCTGTGTGACAAAGCAATGGGCCACCCATGCGATGCACAGAGTAGGCACTCAATAAATCGACATTAAAATAACTTAGTATTGGTTAAAATTATCCAGGTGTCTTAGTTACCTAGTGCTGCCATAATAAAAAAAAAAAAAAAAAAAAACACCACAAGTGGGTGGCTTTAAAGACCAGGAATTTATTGTCTCACAGTTTTGGAGGCTGAAGTCCAGATCAGGGCATCATCCTAGGGAAGGGTCCCTCCTCATCAGTAGGCCCAGCAGTGCCTGGTGCTCCTCAGCATCCCTTGGCATCTGTCTTCCTCTTGTGTCTTTTATGCTCTTTAAATATGTCACAGTTCAGAAGTGACTAGGTTTTGGACCTGTCCCACTCTGGTATGGCTTCATTAACATAGCGAGGGAAAACTCCTATTTCCAAACAGGGTCACACCCACAGGGACAGGGGCCAGGACATCAACATAGCTTTTTGGGGGGGACACTATTCAACCCAAAATACCATGCTTAACAGTGATTTTTAGACTCATGAATGAAAGTTTCCAAAGCTTAGAAAATGTCTGTCAAATTACAGCATCGGTAGTAACTCGGTCTCGGAAGCACAAGTGATCAAATGACAAGTGGCTATTTCTAGAAAATCCGATTTGGGTGAAGACCCTGTGAGCACGGTGTTTACTGGACGAGAAGGTTCCGACTCATTCCTCATTATTACCCGCGGGCACACAGCTGAGGAGCCCACGGGCCCTCCATGGACAGTGCCTTCTTGTAATATACCTTATTTTTTCCCAGTTCAGCCTTCGACATAAAGGTTGTCGGAAATGTCTTCCCCCTGACGTTCACGTTCCAAGTGTGTAAACCAACCCACCTCAGGAACTCGAAGGTCTGGGTTATATCACACCCGTGAAACCTTTCAGGGGCCTTGCTGTGGCTGCCTGCTGCAAGTAATTGCTACGCTAACAGTAACAGCACTCACAAAGAATGAGCGAGCTCGCTTGTTCATCAGCCGTGACGGCTATGCCTTCTGTCACTTTCCCAAGACCCTTCCAGAGAGCGTGAGCAATGAGCGGCTTAAAGCCCACGCCTCCTGACCCGTGAGCCAGGCAAGCCACCTTTGGGGGGCAGGGAAACAAAGGGTGAAATCAGAGGCTCCCTGGGGCACAGGCTCTGAAATCAGAAACTCCAGCTCACCTCATCAGTGAAGCAGGAGCCAAAGAAAGGCCTCAGAGTCTCTGCTAGCCCTGAGGAGCCAGCCCTGTCCTTCTGGCCACCCTTGGCCTCTGGGCCCAGGGACTCTCCCACCTGGCCACATACTTGTATATTTCAAACCCTGTGCTGCTTGTCTCTGGGGCACCCCTTCCAGAAAAAAAGAGGAATACAGCTGATCTTCACCACCCCAGTTATGCCTGGTGGTCCCCCGAGACCTGACATTCACCTGGCATGCTGTGCTGCTATTAAAAAAGAAAAAGTTGTTTCCATTTTCCCTCTTCCAATTCCCAGGCCAGTTTTAGGGATGTTTGTATATTTTCTGCACTAAGCTTTCAAGCTTTAAGTACCTGGGACATGTCTTCTCATTTTCAAGATCTAAGTTACATCATGCCTGTGGTCCCTCCCTGAAATACATTTATGTCTGAGAAGAACCTGAGCCCATCAATGTGTGGGGTCAGGGGAGCCAGCAGACGCGTCCCCCAAACCCCAACGCCATGTGGAAGCCCTCCGGGAAGCACGCTCCTCCTCCCCGTGCCCCTCCAGCCAACCAGCTGCATGGCCTATGGGCTCTTTCTCCAAAATATTCTTTGAACCACCCCCTCCTCCCTGTTCCCCATAACTGCCCTACTCTGGACACCTGTCATTACTTCCCTTGATTGTTACTGTTGTCCTTAGTTGCCATCCAATTGATTCCGACTCATGGCAACCCCAAGAGCGCGGAGTAGAACTGCCCCATTGGGTTGTCAAGGCTGTGACCTTTTGGAAGCAAATTCCCAGGCCTGTCTTCCAAAGTGCCCCTGGGCAGGTTTGAAACATCAACCCTGCAGCTATTGGTCAAGTGCTTAATCATCTGCGCCACCCAGGGACTCCTCTCCTTGCTTACTCCCATCTTTACCAGCTCACTCTCTGGTCCCCAGAAGTCTCCTGCCATCCACATCCTCCCGAGCCAACTTAACCACACATCATGGGCTACATGCCCCTGCCCAGGGACCTCTGCTGGCTTCCTGTCATCAATCCATAGGACAACATCCGAACTTCACCACATGGCATTCAAAGGCCTTCTCCATCTGGCTGTACCTCCCTTTCCAGCCTTATCTTCGGCCACTCCCTGCACCCATTTACCTTAAACGAGAGCCACAGGGCAGATGTGTAAAATAGTCTCACCTCGTGGCCTGGAAAGCCCCACCGCCCTGCCTCTCTGGTAGACTGTCCCATGGCAGCCCCCCCAATGAACCCTGCCTCCCAGGATTCTTGCCATTGAACAGTCTCCTCCAACATGGGCTCTGGGCTTGGCCACATGAGTTCCTTTGGCCAATGGGATATTAGCAGAAGTGATATAAGCAGAGGCTTGAAAAACATTTGCACAATGGGATTCTCCTGGAGCCCTTCTTCTTGAAGCCCTGAGCCGCCATGTAAAGAGATCCAGCTACTCTGCTGGAGAGTCTGCAAGGGAAGACGCATGGAAATGAGATTCCCAAGACCACAAGAAGAGCAAGAGAGGTCCAGCCATGCTAGTGTCCCTGTCAAGCCTCCAGATGATCCCAGCCTCAGCTGCGATCTGACTGCATCTACGCAAGAGACTCCAAGCAAGACCAGCAGAAGAACCTTACAGCTGAGCCCAGTCAACCAAGTTGTCATGAGAGATAATGATATAGTTTGTTTTAGGCCACAAAATTCTGGGTGGCTTGTTATGTAGCAAGAGATAATTAAAACAGTCAGTGATTACTCAAGTCAGTTCAAAATTCAGTGAGCCTTTGAGAGCCTAGTACATGTATTCTATGCTTCTTGGTATTGCAAAGGATTAGGCAAGAGGAGGATATAGGCTCCCTCCTTGAGGAGGCTGCAGTCTACGTGGACACTCTCACACCCTTTCAATAAACATTACTGTTAGCACCTATTGTGGCCCAGATGCTGCAAAGGTTTCTTGCCTCCATTCAACTTGGCTTCCCCTTTGTCAGTTGTTTTCCATTCACACTTAACCTCCAGGGCCGGGATCAGCTGCTCCTCTCAGAGTGAATGTGTTCCAAGCTCTCCCTGAAGGCCCAGACCTGGAAACTCTCAGGGAAGACTGAGGGGAGGAGGTGTCTAGGGAACATCACCTACCTTAGGAGAAATGGTGACATTAGCTGTAGAATCACTACAGTTACAGGCAGTGACAAATTTTCTCCCCCAAATGTTTCTTTCTTCTCAGTTTCTGGAGATCCATTAATTCTTCCAGGTTACTGAAATGTGGGGTCCAGAAAGATAATCCCACTCCAAAGCTTAAGTAGAGATGGAGTTCGTTAGCAGGACACAGCACTGGGTACAGGCTCATGCTCTCCAGAAATCCCTTCAGTGTCAAAAGGACACAGCTAAATGGTTCCTTTATGTCTTCAAAGGGAGACTGCCCTTTCCCAAGTTCTTCTTTACTCATAGGTGGATCTGATTTCCCTAAGCCACGGAGTACCCAATTCACTGACCAAGGCTAAGATTCTCCCCAAGAACACAACCTCCAAAAAAAAGTTACATCTACCTTCTTGTTTTCAGTGTCATTAACAATGAAATTAAAGATCATACAAGACCGTCTCTGAGGCCTTCACGACTCACCATCAGGTGCTAGAGATGTATGCCAGGTCAAAGAATCACATCAGGGGTAGCATGAGTTTCTGATGGAGTTAGAACAACCAGAGGGCCATTTTCAGACACAAATGAGCACTGGTCTGCGATTTGGGAGATGTGGGTTGTAGTCCCAGTCCTGCTCCAACTAGCGTTGTGGGGCCAGACACATCTGGTGGTGTTGCTGACCGCTGTGAGTTTCTCATCTGTAAAACAGGGTCAATGAGTCTCAAACTTGTGCCACAGAGCAGTGCTGGGGGATGGGAGAGGAGCCTTCCAAAAGAAGGAAGGTTCTGGGCCCCCACCTCACTTCAACCAATTGACTTCTCTAGCTTCACTGAACAAATAAACACAGGGCTAAAAAAAAAAAGTAAACGGTCTTGTCTCAGAGTCTTCTCTCTGGGTCTTCCTAGAGAAAGAATTAAAGGACATAATCTAGTTTTCATAGTAATTACTCAAGTATTTTTTGTATTAATCCATTAAAAACCTGAAAGTCTACTCTTTGCAAGTATGATGGTTTGCCAAGCACTGTGAGCGTGGCAAATGTGGATACAGCAAGGTCTCTGCCCAAAGGACCTGGCAGGGGAAGCAAAACACAAAGAGTCAGACAGGGAAGTCAAAGAAATGTGCAGTGATTGAACTATGAAGAGCTATGGAAAATCTGACAAGAAGGAGCACATCAGAATGGTGGGCCAGGGAGGGTTGCTTAGAGGAGGTGGCATATCAGTGAGGGCACTTTCCGCCAAATGTAGCAAAAAAACGACTCAACAAGCCTTCAGCAATAAGGACATCTACTGGCTCGCACAACTGGAAGCTGAACAGTAGTGTAGGTCTCAAAGCTGACTTGATCCAGGGCCTCTGACATTGTCCCCTTAGCTCTCTGTTCTACCCTCCCCATCTTTTGGTGGTGAAATGGCTCACATCCACGCACAAAACCCAAAGAAAGTACATCCATTCATGATTTAAAAAAAAAAAATTTCAACAAATTAACAAGGGAAAGGAACTTCCTCACCCTGATAAAGAGCATTTACAAAAGACCTATAGCTATCGTCACACGTAACAATGAAAGATTGGATATTTCCCCTTAAGACTGAGAGAAAGGCAAGGATGTTCTAGCCAATACAATCAGGCAAGAAAAAGAAGTAAAAGGCCTGCAGAAAGAAAAAAAGGAAAAAGCCAAGCTATCTTTACTCACAGACAACATAATCTTATATGTAGAAAATCCTAAGGAATCCATTAAAAAAAAAACTTCGAAAACTACTCCAAAAATCAATTATATTTCTATATACCAGCAAAGAAAAATCCAAAACTAAAATTAAGAAAATAATTCTATTCATAATAGCATCAAAAAGAATAAAACACATGGAAATAAATTTAACGAAAGAAGTGTAAGAGTTGTACATTGAAAACTACAAAATATTGCTGAAAGAAAGTAAAGAAGATTTAAATAAACATAGAAAAAGTTCATGTTCATAGATTGGAAAACTCAGTACTGTTAAGATGGCAATACTCCCCAAACTGATCTGTAGATCAAATGCAATCCCTACCAAAATATCGTTGTCTTCTTTTCAGAAATTGAGAGGCTGATCCCAAAATTCATGTAAAAATGCAAAGGACCCAAAACAGACAAAACAATCTTGAAAAAGAACACAGTTGGAGAATTCACAATTCCCAATTTCAAGACCCTCCTACAAAGCTACACTAAGTAAGACAGTGTGATACTGACATAAGGACAGACATACAGACCAACAGAATAGAATGGAGAGTCCAGAAATAAACCAATGAATTTCTAACAAAAGTGCCAGGGTAATTCAATGGGGAAAGAATAGTCTTTACAAGAAATGAGGCTGGGACAATTGGATAACCACATGCAAAATGATAAATCTAGACCATCTCACACTGCACAGAAAAACTAACTCAGAACGGATAGCTCATGGACCTAAATGAAGCATTTATGCTTCAAAAGACCATTAAGAAAGTAAAAAGACAAGCCCGGAATGGGAGCAAAGATCTTTAAATCATATATCAGATAACGGACTTGTATCCATAATATAGAAAGAGCTCTTACAACTTAATTATAAGACAAATAACCCAATTAAAAAATTGGCAAAAGATCTGAATAGACATTTCACTAAAGAAGATATGTGAATGGCCAATACGCACATGAAAAGAAGCTAAGCATCAACAGCCATCAGGGAAATGCAAATTAAAACCCCATCAGAACGGCTACAATCAAAAGAACAAACCACAGTAAGTGTTGGGAAGCATCTGGAGAAACTGGAGCTCTCAGACGGGGCTGCTGCCAGCGTAAAATGGTGCAGCCGCTTTGGAAAACAGCTTGGCAGTTTCTTAAAGTCTTAAACATAGATTTACTAGAAAAAAAAATTACTATATGGCCCAATAATTCAACTGGAGACGCAAAAGAAAACAAGTGTCCACAGAAAGACCTGTATGCACATGTTCATAACAGCACTATTCCCAAGAGCCAAAAAGTGGAAATGATCCAAATGTCTATCATCAGATGAATGGATAAACAAAATGCGGTATATCCATACGATGGAACGTCGATGATATAAAGGAGTGAAGTACTGATAGGTGCTGTAACATGAATGAACCTCAAAAACGTTAGATGCTAAGTGAAGGAAGCATGACACAGAAGACCTCAAATTATATGATCCATTTATATGAAATGTCCATAGCAGGCAAATCTACAGAGCAGGTTAGCAATAGCCAGGGTCTGGGGGTGAAAGCAACGAGCGACTTAGGATGGGCACCAGGCTTCTGTTTGGGGTGATAGAAATGTTCCAAAATTAGATGACGATGACGGTTCCACAACCCTGTCAGTTTACTAAAAATCACTGAATTATACCCATAAAACCAGTGGATTTTATGGTATGTAAAATATACCTTAATAAAGCTGTTACCAAAAAAAAACCCAAAAAATCCACATAGAGAGAAGGTCACTTTTAAGGTTTTCCAGAAGAGCGTTTAAAACCTTTCCCCAAAGTCCCCAGCAAGCCCTCTTTGGCCTGTCTTAGGTCACATAACCATTGCTGAGTTGTCGGATACCAGAGGGGCAGGGTTACTCTTCATCAGTCAAGGCCATCCTTGACACTGGATCTGGGTGGGTACCACACAGGTTGGGTGGCAAAGGGCGAAAACATAAAAAAAAAAACAATGTTCTGTTAAGAAAGAGCCAGAAAGGCATGCGGTTGGGTATGCAGCCACCAGTGTCCACTCCGGGTGACATTTGAGGTCCAGCACCTCAGCCACTGCACCTTCCTTTGAAGGCCAGGCGGAGGATCTACTGAGGTTCTTGGGGAAAGAATGACGTGGCCTGGGAGGGGTTTTATATGGAAACACAGGCTGTAATGCACAGGGCAGATGGTAGATGGGTCTCTCATTCCACTTGGGAGAGAAACACTTTAGGCGGGAGCCAGATGGTGGAAACAGTGAGAAATAAGCACGGAGAAATGAAGGCTACCTGGGGTAAGGCAGCAGGAAAGATGACCCCACATTCCCCAGCCTGGGTGCCGGGAGAACTGAGATCCCATAAAAAAAGGTATTGGGAGAAGTTTGCTTTCGTTTGGTTTCCATGGAGAGCAGGACGGGAGAGATGAGTAGCTCCATCGAGGTATTCAGGGTTTGAAGCACTGAGTCATCAACTGGTAGTGTCAGCCAAAGAGTTCAAATGGCAGCACTGAGCAGAAGAGAAATCCCATTAGGCCCCTTCCCTCAAGCCACTGAGCACCGTGCTGACTCCCAATATCACCTGACCTGCCCCGCATTTCTGGGGCACCTGTAGACTCCTGACCTCTGAGTCTGCCAGCTCTCTTCTCAGACCTATGCCAGGTACTCTGCACCAGCACCTTCTGCCCTGGTCAGCCTACCCATGCTTCTCACATCCCACTCATTTCTACCCTTCTACGCCAACAACCACTCATCATCAACCCATCTCTTTTGAGAAGTTTCGCCCGACCAGCCTAGCTTATGTTTGCTCAAGGTTTCAGACACGTGTAACATCGTTGTCAAGAATTTCATGCACGATAAAGAATGATGAATCCATGACACATTTCATAACATGGAGAAATCTGGAAGACATTATGCTGAGTGAAATTAGTCAACTGTAAAAGGACAAATATTGTATAAGACCACTATTACAAGAACTGGAGAAACAGTTTAAACAGAGAAGAAAATATTCTTTGATTGCTGGAGGACAGCCCCAGCAAGGAAAGACCCTCACTGTGCGTCCTGGCAGATAATCCAAAGAACTCACACATACCCCTTTCCAGATTCATACGTTCAGGGAAACTTATTGACACAGGCAAGCAGCTGTTCTCCAGTGACAGCCAGCTGGAGTATTTTCCATAACTACCTAGCAAGGGACCCAAGCTTATATACCATTCCAGCTGGGACCAAGGCTCATTGTTTTTCTCCCACATCCTTGGACAGTCAGTGTTCCCAGGGACTTCACATCCAGGCCCAGATGTTTTCGTTGTTGTTGCTAAGGCATTCTTCAGCCTTGGTCGCTGGCCCAGTAATGCCACTCCTGGCCTTGTACCTTAGTCCGAGTCCATCCTGAATTCATCCCCACCATGCTTCGGGGAAGAGCAAAGCTGATTCCATTAGGGACAGGATGCATACAGATGAATTGCGCTACCCTACAAAAAAGGTATTCACTAATTAGATAGTCGGTAAGTTTTATTTTAGGCGAAGGGAAAGGCGATACACAATACAGGAGAGGTCAACACAACTGGACTAAACCAAAAGCAAAGAAGTTTCCTGAATAAACTGAACGCTTCAAAGGCCAGTGTAGCAGGGGCAGGGGTCTGGGGACCATGGTATCAGGGGACATCTAAGTCAACTGGCATAATAAAATCTATTAAGAAAACATTCTGCATCCCACTTTGGAGAGTGGCGTCTGGGGTCTTAAACGTTAGCAGGCGGCCATCTAAGATGCATCAATTGGTCTCAACCCACCCGGAGCAAGGAAGAATGAAGAACACCAAAGACACAAGGTAATTATGAGCCCAAGAGACAGAAAGGACCACATAAACCAGAGACTACGTCAGCCTGAGACCAGAAGAGCTAGATGGTGCCCAGCCACAACCGATGACTGCCCTGACAGGAAACTCAACAGAGAAACCCTGAGGGAGCAGGAGAGTAGTGGGATGCAGACCCCTAGTTCTCGTAAAAAGACCAGACTTAATGGTCAAACTGGGACTGGAGGGACCCCAGAGGCCGTGGTCCCAGACCTTCTGTTAACCCAGGATAGGAACCATTCCCAAAGCCAACTCTTCAAACAGGGATTGGACTGGAATAAAAAAAAAAAAAAATTTTTTTTTTTTTTTTTAGGGGATGGAAAATGATATTGGTGAAGAACGAGCTTCTTGGATTAAGTGGACACATGAGGCTATGTTGGCATCTCCTGTCTGGAGGGGGGATGAGAGGGCAGAGGGGGCCAGAAGCTACCCAAATGGACACGAGGAGAGAGAGTGGAGGGAAGAACTGTGCTCTCTCATTGGAGGGAGAGCAATTAGGAGTGTATGGCAAGGTGAACGTAAATTTTTGTATGCGAGACAGACCTGATTTGTAAACTTTCACTTAATGCACAACAAAAATTAATTTAAATAAATAAACAAATGGCATGTGTTTGTATTAAAAAAAGAATTTCGTGCATACTTGGATCAATAATCAACGTCCACGAAAGCCAAAAAAAACCCAGTGCCGTCGAGTCGATTACGACTCATA
This sequence comes from Elephas maximus indicus, assembly GCF_024166365.1. NCBI lineage: Eukaryota > Metazoa > Chordata > Mammalia > Proboscidea > Elephantidae > Elephas > Elephas maximus. The sequence continues at coordinate 78,032,668 of NC_064834.1, read as the reverse complement.
GCGACCCTATAAGACAGAGTAGAACTGCCCCACAGAGTTTCCAAGGAGCACCTGGTGGTTTCGAGCTGCCAACCCTTTGGTTAGCAGCCATAGCACTTAACCACTACACCACCAGGGTTTCCGTCCACGAAAGCAGCAGTCAAGGCATCAAATAAGGTACTGCACTGGGCAAATCTGCTGCAAAAGACCACTTTGAGGCTTTAAAAAGTAAAGATGTAACTCTGATGACTAAGGTGATTCTGACCCATACCATGGTTTCTTCAATTGCCTCATATGCGTATGAAAGTTGGATAGTGAAAAAGGAAGACAGAAGAACTGATGCATTCTGACTGTGGTGTTGGTGAAGAATACCGAATATACCGTGAACTGCCAAAATAATGAACAAGTCGGCCTTAGAAGAAATACAGCCAGAATGCTTCTTAGAAGTGAAAACAGCAAGAGTTTGACTCACCTTGGACACATCATCAGAAAAGACCAATCGCTAGAAAAGGACACCATGTTTGGTAAAGTAAAAGGGTCAGTGAAAACAGGGTAAAGCCTCAGCAAGATGGACAGACACAATGGCCACACAATGGACTCAAACATACTACCATAAAGATGGCACAGGACCAGGCAATACTGTGTTCAGTTATACATAAGGCCACCATGGTGGCCTTATGTATAAGGCATGACAGCAACTAACAACAACCATTGTCTTAGTTACCTACAGCTGCTATAACAGAAATACCACAAGTGGGTGGCTTTAAAAAACAGAAATTTATTTTCTCACAGTTTCAGAAGCTAGAAGTCCAAATTCGGGGTGTTGGCTCTAGGGGAAGGCTTTCTCTCTCTGCTGGCTCTGGAGGAAGGTCCTTGTCTCTTCTAACCTGCTCCTGCACAATCTTCATGTGGCTTGGCATCTCTCTTCCCCCATCTCTGCTTCTTTCATTTGCTTGTTTAATCTCTTTTAATATCTCAAAACAGACTGATTTAAGACATACCCTACCCTAATCCTGTCTCATTAACATAACAAAACCCATTCCCAAATGGGATTATAACCACAGGCATAGAGGTTAGGATTTACAACACATATTTTTGGGGGACAACACTTCACCCTTTGCCTCCCCCAAAATCATGTCCTTGCCATATGCAAAACACATTCACCCAATCACATCATCCCAAAAGTCTTAAATCCAGTCCAAGTAAAAAATCTCATCTTCTGAATCACCCAAATCAAATATGAATGAGACTTTAAGTGTATTCCATCCTGGGGCAAAATCCCTCTTCATCTGCGAACCTGTGAAATCTAGACTACAAGTCATGTTTCCTGAGTACGATGGTGGAACAGGCACAAGGTAGACATTCCATTACAAATGGAAGAAATTGGAGGCAAAAAAGGAACAACCAAGCAAGTCCAAAACCCAGGTGAATACATTACATTAGCTCTCAAGGCTTGAAAATAATCCTCTGTTTTCAGACCATCTAGGCCCTGCCCTCCAGACTCTGGGTGTTGGCCACGCCCTCTGGATTCTAGGTGGAGGCCCCTAAGCCCTGGGCTTCAGCTTCACCTTCCAGGCCCACTGGGATGGCAACTCTGCTCCCTCAACTTTTGGTTGTCCCATTCTCCTAGTCCATCTGAGTGGCAACCCCACTCCCTTGACCCGAGCAGGCCCCATTATTCTTCCCCTTGGTCATGGAAGCCCCACCGTCTCATTTTTGGGCAGCAGCCCCATCCCCCTGCACACCTTAACGGCAGCCCCACTCTCAGAACTGAATTGGCAAAAACCCAACTCTTCAAAACCTAGGAGGCTGTGGCCCCACCCTTTGAGATCCAGGAAACCATGCTCACACCCTTTGAAACTGAGAAAGCCCTGCTTTGCGTGCTCCTTTCAAAAGTTCTCCTGGTCTCTGAGCTGCTCCAGAGATTGTCCTTTTCTTTTCTTGGAGGACAACAGATGTAGCTCCTTTTGCCTGTTTCCTGCCTATAGAATTCCAAGGGGCAGACAGCATTCTTTCCTTTCATTCTTTCTCTGTCTCCTTCAGTCTAGCCAGATGGGTTTTCTGCCGTGGTAGCTGGTTAGATCCATCAGTCACAGGCTTAATCTCTTTAACAAAAGATTGTGTAGCCATGTCCTTGGTGAACATTCTAGGACATGTGCCCTTTGTTTGTACAACAGAATTTTCCAAATATTTAAGTTTTGTTTTCATTTTGCATGGTTTATTTTAAGTCTGTCTCTTTCCTCTCGCATTTTATCATAAGCAGCAAAGAGAAACCACACAGCCCCTTTACCATCTTGCTTAGAAATCTCCTCAGCCATATTCAAGTTCATCACTTACAAGTTCTACCTTCTACCAAACATTTGAACATAATTCAGAAAAGTTCTCACCACTGCATAAAAAGCATCGCCCTTCCTCCACTGTCCAGTCACATGCTCATCATTTTCTCTTAAAGCCTCACTAGAAGCACGTTTAATGTCCACATTTCTAGCAATATTCTCTTGCTGGCACCATATGGATTCTCTAGACGATACAGACTTTCTCTGCAGCTCTACTCTCTTCCTTCTGAACCCTCACCAGAATTTCCCTTGACGTCCGTAATTCTACCAAGAGTCTTGTCAATGCAATCTAGGCTTTTCCTATTAGGCACCTTAAAACACTTCCAGCCTTCACCCTTTACCCAATTCCAAAACCACTTCCACATTTTAGGTATTTGTTAGAGCAGCATCCCAACTTCTCAGCACCTAATCCTATCTTAATTGTCTAGTGCTTTTATAATGGAAATACCACAAGTGGATAACTTTAGCAAACAGAGATTTATTTTCTCACAGCTTAGGAGGCTAACGTCCAGATTCAGGGTGCTGGCCCTAGAGGAAGACTTTGTTTCTCTCTGCTAGCTTGAGAACAGTCCTTGTCTCTTTGAGCTTCTGCTTCTGGGCAATCTTTGGCTTGGCATCTTTCTCTGCTTTAGGTTGCTTGTTTAATCTCTTTTATATCTCAAAAGAGATTGACTGAAGACACACCCCACACTAATACCATCCATTAACATAACAAAGAAAACCTGTTCCCAAATGGGATTATAACCACAGGCATGGAGGTCAGGATTTACAACACATATTTTGGGAGGACACAGTTCAATCCATAACAACTACCTTTCCCTGCTATTTTGCCAGGTGGGTGTACACAGACACATGTGCACAGTTAACACTGCTCAGTAAATAAAAGGGTCTCAAGATCCTGAAAACAAATGAACTCAAGCTGAATCACTTGAAATATTTATACTTAAAGGACTTTCTGGCGATTTAGCATTCATATGAACTGGCTGTGCCCTTACTACTAGACTGGTAACCAGCCCTCCTCATTGTTCCGTGGCAACAGGATTCTTTGGTTAGCAAACACCAGAGAACGTGGCTGAGCTCTCTTGCCTGTGAACTTATGAAAGGTGGTCCCCATGTCCTTTCCCTGCAGGCTTTCTCCGTTCTCCCCATCTCGCCCGTGCCACCTGGGCCTTGCCCAGCTGTCTCTGGTTGGCTCGGCTCTTGAGCACGGCCTCAGTGCAGTGCAGGCGTCTTCCTGGACGGTTCCTCCATCTTTCCCTGAACCACAGCCATTGCTTCGGCAGTTCATTGCTGTCATTAAGATCTCACAAGTGGCTCCTTCTGGGAGTGATGGCAGCGCACTGCACGCAGCAGCCAGTGGGGTTGCTGAGGTAGCAGCACTGGCAGGGCCTGCTGGAAGAGGACAGATGTTCTACCTCAGAGATGCACTAAGTGCCCACTGGCCTGCACTCCCAGATCTGCACTTGGGCTGCCAAGTCTCAATTAGAATGCCTATAATACTATAGGTCCTGGTGTAAGTGCTGAGAGAAATAAAGGATTTTCTCAAATAGGAGTGGGCCCCTGACCACGGCATTGGAGAGGCCAGAAGCAGCCCATTGCCCCTCACCTAGGACCACTGGCCCAGATGTCCACTGTAATACCGAGACCTCAGCTGAATCTTCCAAACTGTGCTTAGGATCTGGATGGGACACTCAGGCACTGTTGAACACAGGCAACTCTCTGTGATAAAAGAACCCAAACAGCAGGGAGGTGCAAGGCTGTCCAAGGGCACGGGCACCAATACTTGCCTCTTGCTTGTCATTCCAGGGAAAGGGGCCTCGGATGCAGAAGCAGTGGGCAAAGCTCTCTCAGAAGCTCTGGCTCACGCCAGCTCCTGCTCTCAGCACTATTCATTCAGAGAATTTGCTGGGCTACATTTATTGGGAATGTGGCTCATTTTCAAATCCAGGGTCAGAGGGACACTCAGAGCAGGCATGTCGCTTTCTTCCCGGGAGCTCTCACATCTTGATGTCAGTGCCAGCTTAACCTCTGGGTACCATTTTAAGAACTTTCATTCAAGTGGATCACTCCAAAGAGGAAGTCTAGATACGCTCTAGGGCAGAGACAACTGTACAAAAATCCCATTGCTTTTGTTAGGGCTGTTTAAACCTACTTAGCCTGTTTTAACAGGTTTGGGTCTGGCTGCGTGTTCTGTTTCCATTGCTGTGACACCTGCTTCACATGCATTTCTAAGAAACACAAGGAGATGGAGAGATGGGTGAGCAGGAGAGGGATGATGGTCCACTGAAACAACACAGGATTCCTAGGTGATACAGTGGCATATGATAGAATCAGCACTGGGGCATTTACGAGCAGCCATTTCTCTACGGTCTCATAGGGTCACTATGAGTCGGGATCCACTCAATTGCAGTGGGTTCATGTGTTTGTTTTGTACCTTCATTTCTCTAGGGCTGCCCCTGAGGACACGTTCGGCCACAGCTGCACCAGAAGAAGCGATGATCCCATTAGGGGTGTAGCGGTGCTCAGTGGCCGCTTCCAGACACGTTCTGGCCCCACCATGCAGTGGGCAAGTGGGTTGGGTCTATCTGTAAAAAAACGCCCCTCAGTGGGAAATAATCAGCCCCCTGACTGCAGGTTTGCTGTGAAAATGGGGCAGGGTCAGGGCAGGGTCGGAAGACCCGCTTTCAAGTCCACTGCCACCTCTGCATCTGATATTTAGCATGCAACACATTCTGAGCTTTAATGTCACTGGAAAATGGAGCCAAGGCTGACTACCGGGCAGCACTGAGTGGGGACTCCATAAGAAGGCGCACAGGGAACAGCATTCTAAACGCTAAAGCACTCTACACATCCTAGCGTGCAGAGATTAACTCTAAGGTAACGTAGTCAAGGCTGTCTTAGCTACCTGGTGCTCCTATAACAGGAATACTATGAATGGGTGGCTTTAACAAACAGACATTTATTGTCTCACAGTTTAGGAGGCTAAGAAGTCCAAACTCAGGGCACCAGCTCTAGGTAAAGGCTTTCTCTCTCTGTCGGCTCTGGAGGAATGTCCTTGTCTCTTCTGAGCTTCTGCTCCTAAGTGACCTTCATGTGGCTTGGCATCTCTGTTCCCGCATCTCTACTTGCTTGTTTGCTTTATTTAACCCCTTTTATATCTCAAAAGAGACCGACTCAAGATACTCCCTAATCCTGCCTCATTAATATAACATAACCTAACGCTTACTAACATAACCTAATCCTGCCTCTGTCTTGGAAGAAGTACAACCAGAACGCTCCTTAGAAGCAAGGATGGCGAGACTGCATCTTACATACTTTGGACATGCTGTCAGGAGGGATCAGTCCCTGGCGAAGGACATCATGCTTGGCAGAGTACAGGGTCAGCGGAAAAAAGGAGGATTGGCATAGTGGCTGCAACAATGAGCTCAACCGTAACAACAACTGTAAGGATGGCTCAGGACCGGACAGTGTTTCGTTCTGTTGTGCATAGGGTCGCTATGAGTCGGAACCGACTCGACGGCACCTAACAACAACAACAATCCTGCCTCCTGAATATAACGAACACAACCCATTCACAAATGGGATTATAACCACGGGCAGAAGTTAGGATTTATAACACATCACAAAATGCAGGATAATTACATCAGATCACAAAATGGAGGACAAGCATACGATACTGAGATTCATGGCTTAGCCAAGTTGACACATATTTCGGGGGGACACGATTCAATCCATGACAAAGACTATCAATGCAACAGACTTGGACTAGTAAAAGAAGAAAACAGCTAGAGTTCTATGTTGTCACTATTGTTAGGTGCCATCAAGTTGATTTTAACTCATGGAGATCTCATGTGTGTGAGAGTATGAGAGTAGAACTGTGCTCCATTGAGTTTCCAACAGCTGATTTCTCAGAAACAGATGGCCAGGCCTTTCTTCCAGGGTGCCGCCAACCTTTCAGTTAGCAGCCGAGTGCACAAACCATCTGCACCACCCGAGGCCTCCATGATCTCACTATTCCTATTTAATTAGCAAAGCCTTTCTTCTCTCTTTTTTTAACAATTCAGTGAGACCCGTGGTGGGATGGCACTCCTGTAACTCTTATCATTACCAGGAAAGGAATAAATTGGTCTGATCTTAATGTTTGCGCTAGAATATCATATACCCGTTAACATTATATTCAGAATCAACCTTCATTTACAAAGGGAAATTTTCCCAATATAATGCTAAATTAACCATACATACATAATATTTTCTTATATGTAAATATCTGTACCAGGGGTCAGCAGACTGCAGTCCGCAGGCCAAATCCATCCACTGCCTGTTTCTATAAAATTTTATTGGCACACAGCCACACTCACTCGCTTACTGAGTCCACGGCTGCTTTCACGTGACAATGGCAGAGCTGAGCAGTTGCAACTGAGATCTGCAGAGCCTAAAATACTTACTATCTGGTCTACTATTTAAAAAAAAGGTTTTCCAACCCCTGATTTATATAAACACACAGAAAAACAAGACTGTAAAATATTAAACAATGGCGGGAGTATACAGTACCATTATAAAACACACACACACACACATTTTTTAAAATTTTGTGGGGGTGGAAGGTGTGTGCATGGGGTAGAAGGAGATTCAGGAAAGGACAGTGCAGAGATCAGGACGAAGGTGGCCCGGGAAAAGGCCTTCGTTAGGGCCTGGTCACTACAGATCTCCATGAAATCAGTGTCATTCAAATAGTCAGGCTGAGAAGACAGAGCCAGTGTCAGTTGGGGAGGAAATGAAAGCCATAAATGGAGCCACTTGATACAAAAAGTTTGTCTGAGAAAAAAAAAAAAAAAATTAACCACAAGGAAAAGATATGTCTAACTAGTGTTTTTCTCAGGAGGGAGAAGACCCAGGCAATGTTTGAAAGCATTAACAGTTGTTATGTATTTGTGTCCCCTAGGAAGATACCATGAAGTCTTAACCCCTGTGACCTTGTATGGAAATAAGTTCTTTCTTTTGAAGATGTTATCAGTTAATTAAGAAGGTCATACTGGAGTAGGGTGAGTCCTAATCCCTTCTGAGTGGTGTCCTGTAAAACAAGAGAACAGATATGCAGTCAGAATCACATACAGGGGAAGACCCCCTGTGAAAATACATCTATGAGCCAAGGAACATGGAGAGACGCCTGGGGCTACCAGAAGCTGGAGAAGACAGGGAAGGATCTTCCCGAGACACTTCAAAGGAATGACAGCCCTGCCCACACCCTGAACGCAGACTCCAGAATTGTGAAACAGTGAATCTCTGTTCTTTAAAGTGACCCACTTTGTGATATTTTTTACAGGAGTCCCGGTGAAAAGGATGGGTTGAAAGAACTCTGGGTGGGGTCATGCTGGCATGTCCCACAATGTAAGGCTGCAATCCCCTTTACAATTAAAATCCAGTTTCCACCTAAATCTACTTGTATTCTCTCACATGTCATATTTATCTGGCACTATCTTTTGTTTCTTGCATTCTCTTGAAAATACAATTTTTTCTTAAAACCCTATATTTTCTGGTAAATAGACCAAAGAGCATTTATTTTGCTTGCCAAAACTTAGTCCTTCTCAGACCTTAATGATAACATAACCTCAAGCAATTGGCCTGTTCAGAAAAGGAAGTTATTATATAACACATGTAGCAATTTTTTTTCAGGATGTGAAAATATACGCTTTAATTTCACAAGTTAGTAATTAGTATAGGAGGATAAAGTCATAATCCAAAACAATAATCTTTATTACCAAAATAGAGATTAAACACAATTAAAACGAACAATATTACCAGCCGTAATTGCTAATCAATTAGCTGAGAAGCTATATTACTGTAATCTTCCTAGTCCCCAATTTGCCCTTCCTATATCTTTTCACTTTCTTATAATATACTACAGAAACTAGTTAAACAGGTCCATCTGCAAAGCCATTTTTTTTCAGTTGTGGCCGCTGTATCCAGCCACTTCATCCTCCACCATGAGTGACTTCACCCACCAGGTATGTGGGGACCAGTCCTCACCGTACCAGGTACTTTCCAGCCTTCCTCAGTGATCATGCTCAGTAATTAGCAAGCCCAATGCAGCAGCACCTATCTCCCCCGTTGCTCTCGACTTTTCCTACCTATGGCAGTCACAATGTAAAGGACCACACCCAGGTAACATCTGCCCAGTCCCAGGTGCATGAAGACCTGACCCCGTGATGTGATAAAGCTTAAGGATGGGCACTGTATTTTCATCTCTGATGTCAAATGGTGGGGAAAGATGAACCCTGATGCTCAGTTAACCAAGAACCCAAAATTACACACCAAGTCTGTTTGGAGCATTATATTTTTTCTGATCTGAAGGAACAAAATAACTTGAGCCACTCACAGTCAAAAGAGTATTTTGAAAATCAGTGCTTACCTTATATTTTTTTAGTGAGACTAAAGATAGTTTCAGAGTCCCTGGGCGGTAGAAATGGTTACTGTGCGCAGCTACCAACGGAAAGGTTGGAGGTTTGAGTCCACTAGTCAGTGCCCCGGAAGAGAGGCCTGTTAATCTGCTTCAGAAAGCTCAGCCATTGGAAACCCTGTGGAGCACAGCTCTCCCCCGACACTCGTGGGGTCGCCATCAGCGGTGCTGGACCGAAGACAACTGGAAGAAGTAACGTCTAAGTCCTGTCTCTGCACACGGGTGGACGCAGCTCTGAGCACTTGGGCGCAGTCCAGGTACCACCCGCCCGGGGCGGCCTAATGGGTGCTGAGTCAGTATACGGTGGTCAGGACACGGCCCCCGGGGAGACCAGCGCCCTCCTGCAGAGTCACTGGGGGTGGGGACTGGGGACAGAGGGCCCCGGGGAGCCCTTCCTAACGACCTAATGACCTCTACGGGTCCCGCAGAAGGCCAAAAGCTGCCCGAGCGCGAAGGGGCCGCTCAGATTCCTTAGGTCCCTTCTCATGCGGCTCCGGCGGAAACGCCCTGGAGGGCAGGACCTCTTCTCATCCGGGTCAGCCACTTCCGGTCGTGCTGCCTTCTACCGGCAGTTCCCGTGGGTTGCCATCCCAGTTCCTGCAGAGGTGGGTCGGCCCGAGGGCCACTGGAGGCCGAGGCCTTGGCGACACTTCCCGGGAAGATGTCCAGACGCCGGCGGCTCCGGGTCCGCACACGCGGCCCCTCAGCTCTCGGGGGCTTGTTCACCACGTCTGTGGCCGGGCTGGGCGCCAAGTCTCCATACGATGCATCCGCGCTGCAGGTTTTCATCGTGTGCTGACTCCTCCCGCCCCACAAAAGCACCGGGAGCACAAACCCACTGCCCCAGGAGCCCCCAGGGAGTCTAATCACAGCCTGGTCGAATTGTAGGGCTGGCCACTTGAGCTGGGCTGTGACGGCCCTGAGTTACAAAGGAGAAACTGAGGCCCGGAGAAGAAAAGAGGCTTGCCCAAGGCCATGCAGCAAGTGTGTGGAAGGACGAGGCCCTCACCTTTCCCCCCGACCCGCCCTCTGAATCTCCCGGTGACCCTGCAGGCCGGGACGCTCTGGCCCCTGCCTCTCCTCACGGCCTCAGCTCACACCCATGCCCTGCTGCTGCTCAGAGCCCTAGGTCTGTGGGGGGCAGCTCCTGCGCGTTTGGCCCCGCTGTCGGTTCAGATGGCGTCTGATAGACTCTGGGCTCTGGGAGGAGTCCCTGGGTGGTACAAACGGTTAACCCACGAGGCTGCTAATGGAAAAGTTGAAGGTTTGAGTTCACGCCCAGGCACCTTGGAAGAAGGTCCTGGTGACCTGGAAGATCAGCCGTTGAAAACCCTCTGGAGCACAGCTGCACTCTGACGTGCGTGGGGTCACCAGAAGTCAGGGTGCACTCTTGGGGAGCTGGTTCCTAGTCAGCCCAGCACAGCAGCTCAGAGCTACCAGTCGGAGCATCCGGAGGACCTCTGGGGAGAGCTTCCGCTACTCAGACCAGGTGGGAAGGAAGGGGCTTTGGTTTGTGTCTGTGGATGAAGGCAAGGAGCCGACCAGACTGAACAAAACTCGAACTGATCAAACCTTAACTACTGGTAATTCTTTTTGTTTGGAGGGGGAAAAAAAGACAGAACAGTAGTCTGATGTAAATCAGAGCAGAAAATCCACTCGCAGCTCCCAGTGTCTCCCTTTCCCCTAAGGCTACAGGAACGCAGTACCAGCCTGGGAAACTTACCAGGGACAGTAGCAAGAAGACTTGGAATTAATGCTAGCTGGTGGAAACCCTGGTGGCGTAGTGGCTAAATGCTACCGCTGCTAACCAAAGGGTCGGCAGTTTGAATCCACCAGGCGCTTCTTGGAAACTCTATGGGCCAGTTCTACTCTGTTCTGTAGGGTCGCTGTGAGTCGGAATCGACTCGATGGCATTGGGTTTGGGTTTGGTTTTGGGTGCAGTTTGCACTCGATGGCTAAAGGCTGGCAGTTCAAACCCTCCCATCAGCACCAGGGAAGAAAGGCCTGGCAATCTGCTTCCGTAAAGATTACAGCCAAGAAAACCCTTCGGAGTGGTTCTACTATGTAATATGTGGGGTCACCGTGAGTTAGAATCGATAGACAGCAACGAGTTTTGGGTTTTCTCACCAACTATGAGTGGAAATGGCTTTGGAAAAACTGCAAATTGGAAGCGTTTGACATTATTTCCGTAAAGGGCCACCCATCAGTACTTTAATCTAAACTCTAGTTAGATTCTAAACACAGGTTGGTTCCTATTTCCTGTAAGAAGGAAGTAGGGTCATTCTTTCGAGGACAAGTCCATGGACTTTGAAGGCTCAGGCAGGCTGGCAGGACCAGGGAGGGTGGGATGCAGACTGGGTGGTGTCTACGGGTGGACTCTACGGGTGGCCTTGGAAGATGGGCAAGTGAGAAGAGTGAGATGCTTGGAAAAGCACAACCTTGGAAAGCCCTAACTCAACCCTTGACAACCCCAACACTCTAACCTCCCTTCCCCAGGGCCAGGGGCATAGGCCGTTGTATAAACAGGAGCCTCCCACTGAGCTCCAGACCCAGAGTCCAACAGAATGCCTACCTGGCAGAACCGGGTGCCAGGTACAAGCCAGGAAGGGAGAAGAGAGAGAGAGGGTTTAAACTTTGCTCATAGATATTCTTCTGGCAGTGTTTAATACAGCCCCCTTTGTTTGCTCCGACAATGGATCTTATCTTTCTGGAAGCTGTGTTAGGGCCATTATTACCCTGTATAAAAGGCACGCTGCTCTCTTCCCCCTCGCTCTGCAGCACCAGAGTGGCAGCGCAAATTTAATCGAAGAAGCTGCTCCAGGGAGGGTCTTCCGAGACGCTCCCCTTTCTCCTGAAGCTGTTATCTCCCCTTCCTTGTGTTGGGGAGGCATAAAAATCACAAAAAAGTCATTCTGAGTATATTCTTCCTGATAATTATTGTCGGACTCAGCGCTAAGTTCCCTACGTGATGTAACGTTGTTAGCTGGACCTTCTGAATGCAAATCTCAGTGCGTTGGGGAACAGACAATGCCGCCTGACAACACTGGGGCCCCCGCTTTTTGCCATAGACAAGAGAGCGCTTTGATTTTTTGTGTTTTGATAAGGCACAATCTGGGGGCCTTTATCTCGACTGTTATATTTAAAGATGACATTCTAGCCCTGCCGCCTCGCCTATTGTTTTGACCCTGATTATCTCCAAATGTTGTTGTTTAGTCAAACTCACCCCCTTAATGAAAGGCCTGCTCCCAATTTAAGGAAAATTATTTAAATGCCAAGGCTCCCATACACTGTGGCTTCAAAAAGAACTAGGTGGTTAATCAAAAGTTAATTGTATAATTCTCATGCAGATTAGGGCCTCTGCAAATGAATCCCAGGTTGTGATTATTAAAAAAAAAGGAAAGTGCCAGAGCAGAGCACTGGGGCCGCAGTCGGTAAACAACCAGGCACTGTTTAATTTGTGGTAAACAAAGTGGTGATACACCAGGGGTCTCCAAAGGAGAAAAAAAGGTGAAAATAAATTAAAGCACAACATACAGATATGATCTTTTTGTTTGAGGCCATCTTTCAAAAACATAAGCTAAATGAATAAAAAGCAACCCATTAATATTTACCGGAAGGCTGGAACTATACAAAGACTGGCGAGTCCGAGTCCGTAATTACACTGCAGTTTTAGGCGGCAGCTCAGGGCGGCAGCTGGCCACTCCATGTTGCACGGTGACTTCCTTCTCTCTCCCTCCTCGTGGAGGGTGACACAATGCTCACTCCCCTGGCTGAGGTCAAGAGGGGCTCACCTGACTTCTCCTTTGTCTTCTGAGTGAATGTCACGCTGCCTGCCCACCCAAGGGGAGGGTTGCTTGTGAACTGTCTGCATCCCACCAGAAGCTGGCAGCAGGGACCCAGGCCAGGCTCCCAGGAGAGGCAGGGGTTTGCATAGGGACTAAAACCCCACTGGGATGGAGTTTCTGATCAAGAAAAGGGAAGGAAGGGGAATGATCACCTTCCCTTGACCCGCCACAGGCTTCTTCATCACTAGGCCTGGTGGTACCCTGGCCCTGGCCAAGTTGGGAAGCCAGCTGGCCTTGCCTCTTGCAGAAGAGAAGCCGGGGTGCCCTCGCTGCTCCTGTTTTCAGCACAATGAGCACCGCTCCGAAGACGGCCATGTCAAGAAGGCGCGGCTCCAGCGTCTCTGCTCAGTTCAGTGACATGGGCGAGTGGCTACAGCCGCTGCTGGGGTCCTGCTGGGGACAAGGGGAGGTCCACAGCTATTTGGGCCACGGCTGTGTTCAAGGTTGCACGCCCTTTTCTTCTGTGTTTTCCTGTCATCCCAGGATTTGATGGCAGCATCACAGGTAGGTGACAAGGTCGGTCACAAGACCCCTGTAGCGTATTCAGCCATATACTTCCCCTCCAAATGGAGCCAGTTTTGCTCTTCCCCGAAGCATGCTGGGGATGAATTCCAGATGGACTCAGGCTAAGGTACAACGCCAGGAGTGGCACAAATGGGCCAGTGGCCAAGGCTGAGGAATGCCTTAGTAACAAGAAGGAAAATATCTGGGCCTGGACGTGAAGCCCTGGGAGTGCTGGCTACCCAAGGATGTAGGAGAAAAACAAGTGAGCCTTTAGCCCCAGCTAGAACAGTATATAAGCTTAGGTCCCCCCCAGGAGGTTGAGGAGCGCTAAACTGGTCCAGCCACCCCCCTGGGCCACAGTCCTCTAAGTAAGCTTCCCAGTAAACCATGTATCATGATTGCTGGTTCTGGAGTCTGTCTTTGGTCTCTTGGAGATGCAGCTGGCCTTGGGTTCAGGTGCCACTGGGCCACGGTTCCATAAGTAAGCTTCCCAATAAACAATGTATCACGATTGCTGGATCTGGAGTCTTTCTTTGGTCTCTTGGAGATACGGCCGACCTTGGGTTCAGGTGCCCCTGGGTTGTTACACAACACCCCGCAGTGCCTGTGTCCACTTGGGCCACCTCTGTCCATGCCGTGCTGAATCTTAAGCCCTGCTCCAAGTTCTGGGCCGAATTTACGGACACTGAAAAGAATCTTCCTGTACTCCTACCAGCCAGCTACTGCCCTGCTTGGGGAAAAGAGCTCTGGACTCCATGAATAGGCCCCAGTAGATATAAGGAGCACTCTGGCCACTTAATCCTCAGCCCTCCCAGGAATCATCTCCATGGCTGCCCCTTTGGCCCACCCAGCCGGGCCAAGCACAGGACGACCACTTCCAACCCAGGAATCTGCAGTTCCTCTCATTTCTACAACTGGCTCAGAAAGTAGGCCATGGCTGATCCAGTCCTGAGAGGAGGCTCATCCCTGCAGCGACCCACATGGGGCTTTCTCGGGGCCGGCTGCTTGACCCACCACCTCCGTCCCTCACTTCATTCCTATCTCACACCCCCACATAAGTGCTGGGCATTTGTGCGCAACCTGCAGCCCAAGAGAAAGCCCCCTGAAGTCCCTGGAGGTGCAGATGCTCTAATTGAAAGGCTGGAGCTTCCAGTCCACCCTCAGGCACCTCAGGAGGAAGGAAAGTCAGCCACTGAAAACCCTGTGGAGCACACTTCTACCCTGAGAGACACGGAGTAACCAGGAGTCAGAACGGACAGCAACTGGCTGGAGCTCCAAGACAAAACTCCACCAGGACGGAGGAAGTTAGCAGTTAGTGCTGGGCCAGGGGGACGAGTTGGGGGGAAATGAAAACAATTCCTCCAAAACATGTCCTCGGAGGGGTAGCTTCGCTAGTCGGCTGCTGTCGAGTCAACTCTGCCAACTCGAAGTAGTTACCAGGACTTTCTTCTGAGGTGCCTCTGGGTGGACTCGAACCTTCAGCCTCTGGGTTAGCAGCCAAACCCTGTTTGGAATCACTTTCAGTCCAAATCCGACATGTTCCAGATGACACCCCAAGGGAGCCCTTCTCTTCTAGGCTTTCCCGCAGCCTCAGACACACCCCACCTAGCGGCCAAGATGGGAATGGCACCTTGCTGTTTAATTGGGGGGCTGTACTAACAGCGTGCCCCACCACCCCTCGTGAAATGTTTGGGCACCTCTGCAATAACGGGAAACGTAACTCGCAAACTGATCGTTGAGACTGGCCGCCCCATTCCTCTCAGGCATTATTACACAGGTGTTAATTCATGCAGAGCAAACTGGCTCCTTAAAAACAAACAGAAAGGCGCTCTGGCTGGTGAACAGAACGGCAAGCAAAGCCACCGCGCAGAGCCGCACCCAGGACCTTGCATGCACTCAATCATGCCGCCGTGGCTACCTCATAAATCTTAATAAATCCCGCATTAGGGAGAAACCTTTGAAACTAAATTGTCCAGTGATACACATTTTCCAATCAAAACACATGGGAATCTTTAAGTATTTACCGCACGTAAATAAAACCCGTTATCTACCTGATGCTTTTGTCACATACACATACCACACACCTATCCCCACCAAACGTCGATACTGATGTATGAATAACAATATTAAGCACAGAAACATTAAGCTGTTACTCGACCTAATGACTCCAGCTAGGGTTCCCTGGAAAGAAACATTTCTCAGGGCTGTTTTTGAAGGTGGGACATTTGTCTCCTGGACATCTCTGTCCCCCAGGCCGTGGCTCCCCTGCCTTGCTGGTGACGGGGGCAGGGGTGCCAGGGAACAGAAGCAGGAGCCCTGAGGAACTAGAGGAGGCCCCAGTGCCCGTGTGTGAGCCGGGGAGAGCCACTTCCCTGTCCTGCAGTGGAAGCAGAGCCGGGGCCACACACCGGCCCCCCACCCAGGCTGTCTTGCTCACTTGCAGAAGGAACTGGGAAAAGCAAGGTGAGACAAAGTGTTTTTCCAGGATCATGTGGCAAAGAGCTTAGTCCAACTTGGGGACTCTGGCTTCATGCTTTTTGTTGTTGCACCTTGTTATGGATTGAGTTGTGTCCCCTGAAAAGATAACTGAAGTCCTAACCCCCAGAACCTGTGAAGGTGACCTTGTCTGACGATGTCAGCAGTTAACCTGAGGTCATATCTGAGTAGGGTAGGTCCTAATCCCATCTAAGTGGCATCCTTACACAAAGAGACACAGAGGCAGATGGTGGGAAGGGATGGAGTGATGCTGCAGCTGCAGCCAGGGAAACCCTGGAGCCACCAGAAGCCAAGAGAGACAAGAAGGGATCCTCCCCTAGAGCCTTCAGAGAGAGCATGGGCCTGGCAACCCCTGAATCCAGATATCTGGCCTCCAGAACTGTGAGACAATGCATTTGTTTTAAGCCCCCCACTTTGTGGTGCTGTTGGGCAGCCCAGGAGACTAAGGCTTCCCATTCCCAGATCTTGTTCCAAGGCTGTTCCCACGCAAAGTGCAGAGCTGCAGGTGGCTGGAAGTGGCAGGGAAGACAGGTACCCGTTCCACAAACTGGGACTCAGAAGTGGTGGGGCTGGGGAGGGGCTGCCAAGGTACTCCCTCAGGACCTAGAGGGTGAGCTGAGAAGAAGGTGCAGAGAAGGCTGCATAGGGTGACCCCAGGAGGGAGGTGTCACTGCAGACCAGAAGGGCCACAGAACAAAATACCTGACTTTGGGGAGAGGGGCCAGGAAAACTTGATATAAAGGCGCTATACATGTGGCTACCTACTAAAATGCTCTGTGGGAAGGACAGGTTGCAGGGCTGTTAATCCCTCAGTGAAGGAGAGGAAAAGACAGAGCCCAGGGGTCCCAGGTAGGGCGGTTTAAAAGAGGAGGAGGGGACAGAGCTACCCAGAGTCACAGGAGGGTACTGAGAGAGCAGTCCATGGGAGACAGGTCCCTGTGGACAGGGAAGGGAGCAGAGAAGCGGACTTGATCCTCTTGGCCATTTTGCCAACAGAAAAGTGGCACTTTACCAGTGGGGAGACTGAGGCACCAAAGGCACAGGCTGGCCCCTAGGTAAGAGCTCCCAGCTCCTGCCCCACATTGTCTGTAGGACTTTGTATTGTCCCCAGAATAGCTACAGGGACAGAGTGGTGGCATGGCCATAGTCAGCCCAGCCCTGCCTGGGAGGGGGCAGAAGGAGGGTGGTGGGACACAGGAGGGCTTCCTGGGAGGAGAGAGGATCCGCTGAGAGCAGGAAGGCCAGGCAGCCTGTCTGTGCTGTATCCCATTCCACCCCCAGACACGCTGGTCAGAGCCGGGTTCCAGCAAAGGCAGAGAGCACGTTCCAGGTTGGCGGGGGAGGGGTCCCTTTGCATCCATCGCCTGTGTCCTCCCTGAGCGTAAGGGGAGAGACCTGCTCTAGGAGAGGGAGAACAGGGACTCGCTCGGGTCCTGGGGGTCTGCACCCTACGGCCCCCACCCTAAGGCCGCCCGGAGACCCGAAGTCCAGAACAAACGCCTCCTGGTTCACCGCGGGCTGCGCACGGCCAAGAGCGCGCGCCCTCTGGTGGCCGACCCGAGAACGGCCGCGGCCGCCCCGCAGGACCGCTCGTCCTCCATCCATCAATCACACCAGCAAGGTCAAACGGAATATATTTTTAAATGTCTTTTCTGGGTTACTATGGCAACCGGAGAACGTGTTAAACCCAAACTATGATTAAGCGGCTCATTGTTCCAAGTTAATTTGGGAGAGAAAACAGCTCCTTTTCCACTTTCTCCCACCCTTGCTTCCTGGTGCCTCGATTTCAGGTCTCAGAGCCGCTCAGGGGCCCCCAACCCCTGTCCCAGCCAGCGTCTGGCAGCCAGGGCCAGGGCGGCGAGGACCCACCGGCTGCCGACGTGGGACGTGGTGACCGGAGTGTTAAGAAGGGAGCCCTCCTCCCCCAGCGTTTATTCACCAAGCAGTTACCGCCAAGGAAGGTCCTGGAACCAGGCCTCCAGCTTCAGTCCTGGCTCAGCAGTCTCCTGGGGCTTGGGGAAAACAGTTCCCCTCTCTGCAATCGTTCTTCACCTGCAGAGGGGTGTAAACCCACAGGATTATCAGGAGAATTAAACCAGAGAGTAGATGAGAGGCGCTCTTTTAAATGTTTTCATTTTAGAATGTTTATTTAGAATACCTTTAGATTTGCCGAGAAGTTACAAATACACAGGGTACAACCCTCCCTCCCCGAGTCCCCCCTAGTCCTGACATCTTACATTAGTGTGGCACATTTCTCACAGCTAATGGAACATTGATACAGTATTATTAGCTGAAGTCCAGACTTTATTCTGATTTCCTTAGTTTTTACCTGACTTCTTTTTCTGTCCCAGGATCCCACCCAGGACACATTTAGTTGTCATGTCTCCTTAGAACTTCTAGACTGTGACACTTTCTCAGACTTTCCTCGTTTGGATGACCTTGACAAGTTTTGACGAGTACTGGTCAGGTGTATTGCAGAATGTACCTCATTTTGGAGTTGTCTGATGTTTTTTTTTCATAATTAAAGGGGTTACGGGTTTTGAGGAAGTCCTCAGAGCTAAAGTGCCATTCTCATCACGTCATACCAAGGGTACAAACTATCGACATGGCATCACTTTGGAGCTGACCTTCATCACCTGGCTGAGGTGGTGTCTGTCTGGTTTCTCTGCGGTAAAGTTACCCGCCCCTTTCCCCTGCCTTCTGTACTGTACTCTTGGGCAGGAAGTCACTATTCACAGCCCACACTGAGGGAGTGGGGAGTTCTGATCTACCTCCGTGCGGTCAGCGCATCTATATAAATTATTTGGAACTCTGTATTGGGAGAGTTATCTATTCTCTACTTCTTTATTTGATTATTTATTTATGTCAGTATGGACTCATGAATATTTATTTTATACTTTGGGTTGCAATTCTATCTTACCTGTTTTTATTTTTGTTTTTCTGTTGTTTGTTTTACTCAAATTATTCCAGCTTTGGCCACTGGGAGATAGTTCAGTTGGCTCCTCTACCATTTTGCTTTTTGACAACTTGCTTATTTTCTGACAGTACAAGATGCTCCAGGCTCATCTTGTATATTTCCTGCCCCAGTCCAAGAGGCAGCCATTCCTTCAAAGAACCCTTGTTCCTTTTATTGGAGAATGGTATTAGACACAAAAATCTGGGTGCTGGTGTGCTTGTAGCTACTGGGGTACCATTGCTTCAAGAGGCACATTTTAAAACCTGGTATACGGTAAGTACTAAATAATTATTATTAACTAACATTGTTATTACATACCAGACGTTGTGTGAAGTGCAGGGGATATAACTAGCACATGGTATCAGTGGTTGGTGGACTCACTGCTGGTGCAAAGATGCAATTGTGAAAAATCTTTTTGATGGATGCCTAAGGTAGTAAGAGGTGCAATAAAACAGCATTTAAAATGATACCACAGAAGACTATTTAATGTAAATATTATTGACCATATTGTTAAGTGAAAAAAATAGGCTAACCAACACCATGAATTGTACAATCACACCTTTGTTATATAAGTGTATTTATATATGGAGATAGATAGATAGAGATGATAGACAGATATATGATAGATCGATAGATCGATCGATCTGGGTGACACAAATGGTTTCTGCTGGATTACTAACTGAAAGGCTGGCAGTTTGAACCAACTCAGTGGAGCTATGGAAGAAAGGCCTGGCAATCTGCTTCCATAAAGATTGTTGTTGTTGTTAGGTGCCATCTAGTCGGTTCTGACACATAGTGACTTTATGTAGGGCAGAATGAAATACTGCCCATGCTGCTCCATCCTCACAATCGTTATTATGTTTGAGCCCATTGTTGTAGCCACTGTGTCAATCCATCTCATTGAAGGTCTTCCTCTTTTTCAATGACCCTCTAATTTACCAAGCATGATGTCCTTCTCCAGGGACTGATCCCTCCTAATAACATGCCCAAAGCTCCTTGCTTCCAATGAGCATTCTGGCTGTTCTTCTTCTAAGACAGATTTGTTTGTTTTTCTGGCAGTCCACGGTATATTCAATATTCTTCCCCAACACCATTATTCAAAGACATTGATTCTTTTTAGTCTTCCTTATTTATTGCCCAGTTTGCACATGCATATGAGGCAACTGAAAACACCATGGCTTGTATTAGGTGCACCCTAGTTCTTAAAGTGACATCTTTGCTTTTTAACACTTTAAAGAGATCTTTTGCAGCAGATTTGCCCAATGCAATGTATCGTTTGATTTCTTGAATACTGCTTCCATGGGCATTGATTGTGGACTCAAGTAAAATGAAATCCTTGACAACTTTAATATTTTCTCGTTTATCATGATGTTGCTTATTGGCCCAATTGTGAGGATTTTTTTTTTTTCTTTATGTTGAGGTGTAATCCACACTGAAGGCTTGTAGTCTTTGATCTTCATCAGTAGGTGCTTCAAGTCCTCTTCACTTTCAGCAAGGCTGTGTTATCTGCATATGGCAGCTTGTTAATGAGTCCTCCTTCAATCCTGATGCCACATTCTTCTTCATACAGTCAGCTTCTCAGATTATTTGCTCAGCATATAGATTGAATAAGTATGGTGAAAGAATACAAACCTGACACACATCTTTCCTGAATTTAAACCATGCAGTATCTCCTTGTTCTGTTCGAAGGGCTGCCTCCTGGTCTATGTACAAGTTCCTCATGAACACAAGTAAGTGTTCTGAAATGCCCATTCTTCAGTGTGTTATCCATAATTTGTTAGGATCCACACAGTCAAATGCCTTTGCATAGTTAAAAAAAACACAGGTAAATATCTTCCTGGTATTCTCTGCTCTCAGCACTTTCATCTTGGCTTTTATCCATTTAACATCAGCAATGGTATCCCTTGTTCCTCATCCTCTTCTGAGTCCGACTTGAATTTCTGACAGTTCCTTGTCAAGGTACTGCTGCAACTGCTGTTGAATGATCTTCAGCGAAATTTACTTGAATGTGACATTAATGTTATTTTTCGATAATTTCCCCGTTCAGTTGGATCACCTTTCTTTGGTACAAATACAGATCTCTTCTAGTCAGTTGGCCAGATACCTGTCTTCCAAATTTCTTGGCATAGAAATAGACGAGTGAGCACTTCCAGTGCTGCATCTGTTTGTTGAAATATCTCAGATGGTATTCCGTCAATTCCTGGAGCCTTGTTTTTCACCAATGCCTTCAGTGCAGCTTAGACTTCTTCCTTCAGTACCGTTGGTTCTTGATCATATGCTCCTGAAATGGTTGAATGTCGACCACTTCTTTTTGGTATAGTGATGCTGGTATTCCTTCCATTTGCTTTTGATGCTTCCTGGGTTGTTAAATATTTTCCCCATAGAATCCTTCGCTATTGCAACTCGAGGCCTGAATTTTTTTCTTCAGTTCTTTCAACTTGGGAAATGTCGAGTGTGTTCTTCCCTTTTGGTTTTCTATCTCCAGGTCTTTTCATATGTCATTATGATACTTTACTTTGTCTTCTCAAACTGCCCTTTGAAATCTTCTCTTCAGGTTTTACTTTATCATTTTTTCCTTTTGCTTTAGCTACTCGACAATTGAGAGTAAGTTTCAGAGTCTCTTCTGACATCCATTTGGCCTTTTCTTTCTTTCCTGTCTTTTTAATGACCTCTTGCTTTCTTCATGTATTAAGTTCTTGAGGTCATTCCACAACTCATCTGGTCTTTGGTCAATGCGTTGAATCTATTCTTGAGATGGTCTCTAAATTCAGGTGGGATGTACTCAAGGTTGTATTTTGGCTCTTATGGACTTTTTCTAATTTTCTTCAACTTCAATTTGAACTTGCATATGAGCAAGTGATGATCTGTTCCACAGTTGACCCCTAGCCTTGTTCTGACCGATGATATTGAGCTTTTCCATCATTTCTTTCCACAGATGTAGTTGATTTGATTCCTGTGTATTCCATCTGGCGAGGTGTGTCCACACATATAGTTGCCATTTACGTTGTTGAAAAAAGGTATTTGCAATGAAGAAGTTGTTGGTCTTGCAAAATTCTATCATTCAATCTCTGCTATCGTTTCTATCACCATGGCCATATTTTCCAATTACCAATCCTTCTTCTTTGTTCCCAACTTTCACATTCCAATTGTCAATAATTCTCAATGCATCTTGATTTCATGTTTGATCAATTTCAAACTGCAGAAGTTGGTAAAATCTTCAATTTCCTCATCTTTGACATTCGTAGCTGGCGGGTAAATTTGAGTAATAGTCGTTTTAACTGGTCTTCTTTGTAGGTGTATGGATATTATAGTGTCTCTGACAGCATTGTACTTCAGGATAGATCTTGAAAAGTTCTTTTTGACGCAACACCATTCCTCTTCAATTTGTCATTCCTGGCATAGTAGACTACATGATTGTCTGATTCAAAATGCCAGTATCAGTCCATTTCAGCTCACTAATGCCTAAGGTATCGATGTTTATGCATTCCCTTTCATTTTTGACAATTTCCAATTTTCCTAGATTCATACTTTGTACATTCCACATTCTGATTATTAATGCATGTTTGCAGCCTTTTCTTGTCATTTTGAGTTGTGACACACCAGTAGATGAAGGTCCCGAAAGCCTGACTCCATCCACATCATTAAGGTTAACTCTCCTTTGAGGAGGCAGCTCTTCCCCAGTTGTATTTCGAGTGCCTTCCAACCTGGGGGGCTCGTCTTCCAGCACTATATCAGGCAATGTTTTACTGCTATTCATAAGGTTTTCACTGCCCAATTTTTTCAGGAGTAGACTGCCAGGTCCTTCTTCCTAGTCTGTCTTAGTCTGGAAGCTTAGCTGAAACCTGTCCACCCTTCTGGTATTTGAAATACCGGTGACAAAGTTTCCAGTATCACAGCAACACACAAGCCACCATAGTACAACAAAATGACAGACATATGGTGGCCGTAAAGATTTCAGCCAAGAAAACCTTATGGAGTAGTTCTACTCAGTAACACATGGAGTCACCATAAGTTAGAATCGATTCGACAGTCACAGGTTTGGTTTTGGTTTTATATATACCCATATGTACACACATACACATATACATACCTTGTACATTTGGAAAGTTGAAAAGACATGTACCGGATATTCACTATAGTTTTCTCTGAGTGGTGGTATTGTAGGTAACTTCTATTTATTCTTATCTAAACTTTCTACAATAAATTCTTTACTTTGTTTAAAAATTTTTAGAAGAAGTTTTGGGAGCTAAGAGAAGAGAGGAGCTGATTTGCCTTGGGATGTGCAGAAGGCCCCATGGGCTCCTTCTGAAATGCCAGACATGTCGGAGGGGCCATGCCCGTGGGTATACAGTGTGATGGTAGATAGGAGCACAGTTGGATTTGTGATTTGCACTCTCATTTTGCTTGTTTTTCTTGAGGTATAGAAGTTTTAAATTTTTTTGTAGCTATATCTATTGTTTTTTTTTATTATTATTATTGTTTCTTGGGTTCTATAAAAAGTCAATTTCTCTTTGGGAAAAACATAATAAAGTTAGATTCCCTTCCTCACACTATACACATAAATTAATTCTAGAGGGATTAAAATATAAAGTTAAAAAAACAACTAATAAACATGTACCAAAGAAAAATTCAGGGAAACATTTACACTACCTTGTAATAAGCCCTGTTGCCATCGAGTCAATTCTGACTCACAGTGACCCTGTGGGACAGCAGAGCTGCCCCCAGAGGGTTTCCAAGGCTGTAACCTTTACAGAAGCAGATCACCAGCTCTTTCCTCCCGTAGGGCCACCGGTGGGCTCAAACTGCTAAACTTCAGGTTAGCAGCCAAGCGCTTAACCACTGTGCCACCAGGGCTCCTTATCTTGGGATAGAGAAGGTATTTAAAAAACAATAAAATAAAAACTCATAAAGAAAAAAAGTGATAGATTTGACCACATAAACTTCTAAATGGTGCAAGACACCGTATCTACATATATTGCCAACAAAGAATTAATATCTATTCAGCATTAATCAACTTTACCAATCAATAAGAAGGAGACAAAAGTGATAAAAAGATGTGGACAGACAATACAGGGAAGAAATTTAATGGGGTACAAATTTTGAGTCTTACAAGTTAATCAAGAAAAGTGCAATTTATAACAAAAAACCTGATGGTATTTTTCATCTATCAGCTGGTAAAAAAAAAAAAAGGATGAGAACATCTTTTGTTATTGAAGGTATGAAGAAACAAGTACACTCTTATAATGTGAATGGGAATTTTAATTGATACTGTCTTTTTAAAGGAATTTAAGCGGTTAAGTGCTATGGCTGCTAACCAAACGGTCGGCAGTTCAAATCCACCAGGCACTCCTTGGAAACTGTATGGGGCAGTTCTACCCTGTCGCTATGAGTCAGACTCGACTCGAAGGCAACGTGTTTTTTTTATCAGGGCCAGGCAGTGTTTCATCCTGTTGTTCATGGGGCCGCTTTGAGTAGGAACCAACTGAACAGCACCGAACAACAAAAACATTAATTAAAATTTTAAATGCACGCATCCCTTCACACAGCATTGACATAGCTAGGAATTCACCCTATTGAAGTATTTGCACACTGGAAAAAATTTAATAGGATGCTCACTGTAGCACTACTTATAACGGAAATAACGTAAACATGTATTATTAGTAGTGTGTTTTAAATAATCTCTAATATTAGCTGACATGGGATGTTCTGCCATTAAAAAAGGAATAAGTTATATCCGTATGTCTTAAAATTGAAAAGGATTCATGATCTGTTGTTAAGTGGGAGGAAAAGGCAAGTTGTAGAGTAATACCTATGACTGTGTTAGATTAAAAATAAAAACTTTGCATACGTACCACATGTTCTTCATCCTTGTCTATTAATGGAGCCCTGGTGGTACGGTGGTTAAGAGCTTGGCTGCTAACTAAAAGGTCAGCAGTTCAAATTCACCAACCACTCCTTAGAAAACCTATGGGGTGCTTCTCTTCTGTCCTATAGGGTCGCTATGCGTCGGAATCGACTTGACGGCAATGGGTTTGGTTTGGTTTGGTTTTGTCTATATCTTCAGTCATGTCTTTCCTATTTGTAGCCAGCAAAACCAAAACCAAAACCAAACCCATTGCTGTCGAGTCAATTCTGACTCACAGCGACCCTATATAGCCAGCAAAGGAATGTTAAATTATCCCTGAAAGCTGTGCCTGTTCGTTTCTCACATTCCCTTATCCTCTCTCCGAGCTTCTGAGTCTGCTGCATAGAGGTCATCGTCTCTTACAAGTTTTTGAGGACGTTAAGCATTGAATTTCCCAGTGTCCACCTGCTTCTTCTGGGAAATACTGGTCAGAGGAAGGCTCTTCCTTTAAGACTTCCTGGCTCCTGTTCCTTTGCTGTATGCTGCAGAAATGTGCAAACAGCTTACGTTGTCTGTGTTTTGTTTCCGCCTCCCTGAATGAGGAAAGATCTGCCCAGCCCTGGCCCTGCCTGCAACAAGGCCCCCATCTCACCCCACCCCCATGTCCCTGTCTGTGCGGTGGCTGCTGCACTGTGGCCTGTAGGCCAGGGTGGACATGGAAGGAAGGGCAGTGGCTGAGCACGAACCCGCTCAGCCTCCAAGGCCAGGGTTTGGATAGCTCTTTTGAGCTTCTCCGGAGAGAGCTGCTGGACTCTTGGAATCTCCAGGCTTGAGACTGGGAGCAGATGGTACAGAACCTGGAAGCAGGTGCCGTCCTCTTCAGACGGTACAGAACCTGGAAGAAGGCTCCACCCACAGCGATGCTCCCAGCTCTCTGCCCATCCACACAAGTCTTCCATGAGAACGGAGCCACCCAGAATACAATGGGCCTACTCCACCCCCTCCATGGCCAGGAAGAGCTGTTTGCAGGACACAAGGCCTGACTAGGTAGAGAAGTTTCTAAACCAGGAGCTGCTTCTGTGCTGTGGGCTCCTGCCCTATAGTGTCAACGAAGTCTCTGCACCCCAAAGATGGGTGCTGATAGTGGCAGGAGGTGAGCCTTTCTTCCCTTTTGGAGTCTCCTGTCTTGTTCTTACTCAGAGAGGGAGCAAGTGACATGATGTCCAGGGATGTGTCTCTCAGTCCATCCCCAGTGACCCCACACTTGGCAGAAATTCTCCCAGGTTTTGGCATACAGCCTTCTCTTTTCTTGAGCGCCCTGTGCTGTGCCAGCTTTTGCCTTTCTGATTTCATGAGATGTTGGATGGTATTAGAGCCTAAACTAGGATCCTAGTTTAGTGTAATTGTTTACTGAACATAAATGTAAAACTATAAAGACAGCTGAGTTCCCCTCCACACCAGGAACTTCCTCCCGTGAATAGAAACACAGTGGCCACGTACGTGTCCTCTAAAATCTGAGCTAGTGATCTAAACACCCTCAGGAGAATTACAAACTCATGAAAAAGCATCACGTACACGTGTAGTGTTTTCATTGTCTACTCATCATGCAAGCCCTTTAATCTTCTCAATTCTTTACCTGAGATGGCAAATATAAATATCTTGT
Source organism: Elephas maximus indicus (assembly GCF_024166365.1). Lineage (NCBI taxonomy): Eukaryota > Metazoa > Chordata > Mammalia > Proboscidea > Elephantidae > Elephas > Elephas maximus. Next base: position 78,006,587 of record NC_064834.1, on the reverse strand, counting down.
GGGGTGCTGTGAGGTTAAATGAGAGAAAGCATGTAAGAAATCCTTGATAAATGACGTGATGATGTTGGTGGTGGTGAGGATGATGGCAATGACGATGATGACGATGATGATGATGGGAGGACATAGGACAGGACCAGGACCCCAAGCCTCAAGTCATTAAGCACCATTATTGATGATTCAATCGCATTTCTCAATTGTTCACTTTAAAAGGCAAGTGTTTCAAATATGCAAGAATATCCAAGAAAACATTGACAAAGAAAAGCTACATCAAATTGACTACATAAAGATAGAAAACTTTACATAAGAAAAAAAATCACCAAAAAATAGTCAAAAGACAACTGACAAGCCAGGAGAAAACATTTGCAACATATATCACGAGTAAAGAGCTGATATCCCTAATGTATACAGTCTCTAATTTTTAAGAGACTGTACATTTAATCTTGCTAATAATTAAAGAAATGCAAATTAAATCTGCATTGAAATAGTATTTTTCATCAGACAGACAAAAATTAAAAACTTAGACAACACATTCCATGTGTGAGGCTATGGGGGAAGGGGCCTTCTCATAACTGCTGGTGAGAATACAAATTAGCACAGCCCTTGGAGGGAGAGTATGGCAATAGCTAACAGAACTCCACATGGGTTTACCTTTTTTTTTTAGTAATTTATTTTATTTTTGTTGTTGTTGAAAATATACACAGCAGAACATACACCAATTTAACAACCTCTACATGCACAATTCAGCGACATTGATTACATTCTTCAGGTTGTATAACAATTCTCACCCTCCTATTCTGAATTTGTCCTCCCCCATTTAAACAAAATCACTGCCCCCTAAGCTTCTTATCTAACCTTTCAAGTTGCTGTTGTTAATTTAATCCCGTATAGCTAGTTCTTTAATAGAGCACAATGCTTAAGGCAGACATTCTTTACTATTTAAGCTAAACTACTGTTTTATTTAAACACTTCGGGGGTAATTTTTTAGGTTTAAAGACTATCTCAGGGCAATAGATTTGGGGGTTCATCCAGCCTCAATGGCTCCAGAAAGTCTTAATTCCATGAGAATTTGGAATTCTGCTTTTCATTTTCCTCTTTGATCAGGATTCCTCTGTAGATTCTTACCTTTTGCTCCAGCTTCTAGGAATCACCCTAAAGATATACCTCCCACAGTACAAAAATCCATAGACACAAAGTTATTTATGGAAGCATTGTTTGTGACTGCAAAACATTGGAAACAACCTAAATAAATACATAAGAGAGTGGTTGAAGAAACTACAGAGCATTTAGTCGTTAGTGTACTGTGCAGCTGTGTAGACGAGTGAGGAAGATCTCTATGACCTACTGGTGATATTCACGATATGTGGTCAAGTGAAGAAAGGAAAGTGAAAAAAAAAAAAAAAACTATCCATAATTTTGAGTAAGAAAAAGGGGAAATAAGAAAATGGTACCTGTGTCTGTTTATTTTTGCAAAAAGAAACACTGGAAGGATAAACTGGAAATGAATGAGATTGGTACCTACAGGAGGTGGGAGGGAAAGAAGTGGAAAGGAAGAGAGGAAGGGGGCAGAGTAGGAGGGATGGGGAAGGGCACATCTCTGAGTATAATATTTGTGTAGTTCTGACTTTCAGAAACCATGTTAGTGTTTCATATACTCAAAAAAATGTAATCAAGGATGGGAAAAAAAGAAAACCAAAATGGAGTACAAACAAACGAATGACGCTAACTGTATTTTAAATGAATAACGTAACCATACTGGAAAAAGAAGAAAAAAGAACTCACCCAGGCAACTTTTGAATGCAGTCTCGTGTTCACGGTACAGCACTTCAAGCTAAAGACAAAAACACACACACAAAAAAAAGTGGTTAAAAATATGTATATATTGAGCCCCAATTAGTTGATTTGTTTTTCACAGTGGTGTGGGTTGTTGTTGCTGTTGTTGTTAGGGGCCGTCAGTCAAACTGACCCTAGGGTTTCCAAGGAATGGCTGGTGAATTTGAACTGGTATGGGTTAGCAGTTCAAAAACTACTTTATTTGTATTTCAGGATTGGGCAAACAGGTAAACCTATTGTGGGTAATGAGAGCCAGGTTGTTCCCAGTTGGAAAATGAGTTAAACAAGTGGAAAGGAGGAAGGCTAGGGTGCACCCTACAGTGTTGGCTTGGAACTGGGGATGTCAGTAGGGACTCATGGTTTTCCAGATGGACGGAGAGATATACAATGTCCTAGCTCTGTCTGCTAGAAGGATCTAGAAGAAAATAGTTACCATGGACATACCCAGAGCCCAGATCTTGGTTTCTAAATACGGTTCTCCAGTGAAAGGAGCCAGGGCTCCTTGGAGAAATGACTAATTGCGACAAGTACAAGACAAACCTGGAATATCTCACTGTGTCAGACATTAAGGAAGAATTCAAAGAAAGATGAAGGACATGCCAAAAGGAGAAGAGTCAGCTTGAAGGGAGTCCCACTGGCCGAATCTAGGACAACTTGAGCAACAAAATAAAAAAGACTCTAGTGGGTTATAGCGCATAGAATAAAATAAGAATTCATGAGTCCGTAAAGATACAGTTAAATAAATTAAAAACGATAAAAGGGGAAAAGGAAAAGATCTTCCTTACAGTAAAATTCTAACTAAATGAAGAAATGATGGAACTTTTTAAAATCACCTTTCGGTAACAATCATAATAATAGTTGTTCTAGTCAAGAACCATCAATGGGTGCTAACACTAGTGGGTAGAACTTTCATGAGAAAAGGATAACTACAGAGTTTCGAAGAAATACTCCCAAGACATATATTAATTAAAAAAGGAAAAAATAGTAACTTTACAGTAGAGAAACCTGGCAGGCAGCACCCTAAACAGGTGAGAGTTAGTATCACCGGAAATGGGTAAACGGACACCATTTGCTTCCTGGTATGATGCACCGCTTCCACAGTATTCTTTCCACAAACGCATAGCCTGAATTTAATCATAAGGAGACATCAGAAAAGTCCCGATTGAGTGGCATTCTCTGAGATCACCGGCCTGTCCTCTTCAGAATTGTCAAGGTCATGAAAGGCTTCAAAACACCAAGGACTGTTCCAGGTTAAAGGAGACATGACAACTCAATGCAGTGCGTGGTTCTAGAATGGCTCGTGGAGATAAAGGGCAGAAAAGACTCTGCTATCGAGGACATTAGTGGGACAGTTGGTGAAAGTAGAACAAGTCTGTAGATGAGATAATATTATCTTGTCAATCCACTTCAGAAGACGGTTGGACATCAAGGACAGAGAACTAGATAGCTATTGCCATTTTCAAGGAGCAAAATACATTTGCAAGGAATTGTTGAAAGCTTAAGGCAGAGGTTGGTCAACTCTTTCTGTGAAGGGCCAGGTAGTAAATACTTTCAGCTTTGTAGGTCATACAATTTTTGTCACAACAACTCAGGTAGTTTGCTGTGGTAGCAGAAAGTGCCATAGAAAACATGTAAATCAACAAGCGTTGGTGTGTTCCAATAAGACTTTACTTATGGGCACTGAAATGTGAATTTCATGTGGTCTTCACGTGACACAAATAGTAATCTGCCCTTGACTTCTTTCCAACAATCTAAAAACCATTTTTAGTTCACAGGTCATACAAAAACAGGCAGCTGGCGGGATGTGGCCTGTGAAACATAGTTTGCTGGCCTCTGGCTTAAAGAAAGGAACATCTTACTCCTGAAGGAGCTGGCAGGGATCTTGGAGGCCAGCTCAGGGGAAACCCCTGCAGATTAAGGCTGGGGAAGCAGAGGCGAGGCTGATGAAAGAAAAGAGTAAATGCCTCTGTCTCCATCACACGATGGGCTCAGAGAGAAAACACATCATGTATTTGTAACGCGAAGATCAGAAAGCATCAGGCTGTCATCGTGCCTTAATGCTGCGCAGGAGTAAGCAAGGTGCCCACGGGCTTACAGTGAGCAAGGTGCCCACGGGCTTACAGTGAGCAAGGTGCCCACGTGCTTACAGTGAGCAAGGCACACATGGGCTTACAGTGAGCAAGGTACCCACACACTTACAGTGAGCGAGGTGCCCACAGGCTTACAGTGAGCAAGGTACGCATGGGCTTACAGTGAGCAAGGTGCCCACAGGCTTACAGTGAGCAAGGTGCCCACAGGCTTACAGTGAGCAAGGTGCCCATGCACTTACGGTGAGCAAGGCACACATGGGCTTACAGTGAGCAAGGTATGCATGGGCTTACAGTGAGCAAGGTGCCCACGCGCTTACAGTGAGCAAGGTGCCCACGGGCTTACAGTGAGCAAGGCACATATGGGCTTACTTGGATTACTTACTAATCTGTAGTGCACAATTTCACATGGGTTTTACCACATCTTTGACAAACTGACAGATACGTGGGTCGTCCTATAATTGCTGCCCACACAATGATGTTCCCCTTAGCCCAGGTTGACTTAATAAGCCCCGTAGTCTATTGCTAAATGCATTGATCTCTAGGGCCTTTCCCAGGCAGATGAATTGGTTTTACCGCAGACACACTGGGAGGCACCTTTCCATCTGGGTGCTGGCCTTGATTCTGCAGAGCGACCCTCGTGTCCAACGCGTCCTTGGCTCACAGTAAATGCGCTTAGGGCAACATCCCACAGCAGTGACAAGATGCCAAACCACTTCAGGAAAATCCAACCAGATGTGATTTCACCCATCGGCAGACACAGGAGCACTCCCTGAACTTGGGCGAGGGGCAATCAGAATCTTCTAGAAGTGCCAAGGAAGGAGGGCGGAGGGGAAGTAGTACAAACCTGCCGGGTTCCTGCCAGTTCTCAGCTCTCAGCTCCCAGCTCCAGTCCAAAGGAGCCGAGGTTTTCTGCCTTTCTGGTTTCCCTGGCGTCACGGCCTCCTCACAACAAACCCCCATTTCTGCCTGTGCTAAAGCGCGTGTGCTTGTGTTCCTTGGTCCCAGAAGTCCTAGTTAGAACAAGTGCTTTAAAAAACAGCCCAAAGAGAAAAACATCCCAGTAGGAAAATGGACGAAGGCATGAACAAGCAATCCACGAAAGAATACAACTAGCCAGTTAACATGTGAAAAAAATGCCCATCCTCACTTGTAATCCAGAAAAGAAAGAAATCTGGCAAAGATTTCAAAACTCATAATAACTGGAAAATCGCCATTTGTTGCTGGTGGACTTGTAATTCAGTATACCTTCCTAAAGAGTAAGGCAACGAGTAACAAAGCCTTAAAATTGTTCACATCCCGTGACCCACCAAATCCACTTCTAGGAATTTATCCTAAGGAAATGGTAATAAACCCACTGGGGCCCTTGTGGCACTGTGGTTAAGATCTACAGCTTGCTATGGCTGCTAACCAAAAGGCCTGCTGTTCAAACCCACCAGCCACTCCTTGGAAACCCTGTGGAGCAGTTCTACTCTGTCCTATAGGGTCGCTCTGAGTTGGAATGGACTGGACAGCAACAGGTTTCTAAGCCAAATCTTTGTTAAGAAAATACAAAAATTTAAATACTGAAAAAAACTGCCTATTGTGACAGTTGCTTAGGGAAGCAAAAACACAGAAAAAAATAAATGTTCAACAATAAGGAATTGATTAAATTATGGGATGGGTAGATGGATAGATAGGACTACCATGGAGCCATTAAAATAACATTTGAGAAAAAGGGTTAAGTAAACTGGATATTGATGTTATTTTTTAGGCTAAAGAGATTTTGTAAAATAAAAACCAAACGTATATATATACATATACATATGTTAAAAAAAAATACGTATATATTAAGGAGCCCTGGCTGTGCAATGGTCAAGTGCTCAGCTGCCAACTGAAGAGTCAGCCTAGGGAACCCTACGGGGTCGTTCTACTCTGTCCTATAGGTTCCTATGAGTCAGAATCGACTGGATGGCACCCAGCAACAGCAATAACCACCACCAAAGTATTAACAGGGATTATCTTTGAATGGTGAAACTAAACTTGTTTTTTTGTTGTTGTTGTTATTCTTTTCTCTTCATTCTATATTCTACAGTAATCATATAAGACTTTTATAATCAGGAACTGTTTTTCTAAGAAGTTGCTAGCATCCAGCTGGATGTAGAAGAAGAAATTCCAGCTTACTCCCTGTGTTTTGCACCCACCACCACCCACTGCAGAACTGCTGACCACACAGCTCTTGAACTGACCCCTTGCCCTCTGTCTTCACCACCGCTGTTCTACCTCAAGCCCCCAGCGCCTCTTGCCAATACCGTTACAGCCTCTTCCCGTCTCCTTCCCGCCAGCTTTGCTCTTCCCATCCATCATGCGCCCTGCAGTTAGAGTGAGCTCCCTAAATAAAAGCCACATGATGTTTCCCTCCCTTTCCCAGCCCACCTAAAATCCCCTCGTGGTTTCGCTTTGCTGAGGAATGAAGATCAAACCCTCCAGCAAGGCCCGAGCAGTCCTCCACACTCTGGTCTCCATGCCGCCACCTCTTTACAACCTAAGCTCTCGACAGAGCCCTCGGGAGGCAGGGCGGGGTGGCCACGGATGCTCACTCCTGTCTCATTGCTTGGTTTCAAGTCCCGGCTTTGTAACACTGGAGCTCAAGAAGGACACATGGCTCAGACTCTGTGTCCAGAGTCACGGGTGACAGGTGGCTGCTGAAGCTGTGGAGTGGGTGAGCTTACCCAAGGGAAACCAGAGGGCGAGAGGACAAGACCTCGGAGAACGCCGACATTAAAAGTTCAAGAAGTAACAGGGAGTGGTCAGAGAGGGGAAAGGCAAGAGGAACACTTTCCAGAAGGCCAGACAAGGGAATGCTTCAAGAAGGAAAGAGTGGTCATGAACAGCCGGGTATGAAGATCCATCCCACATCAGCGCACCTGCTGTCACTGCTTCTCAGTAACCGGATGTCACTCTCCTCAACTTTATCCTCCTCATAGGAGCGGACTCAAGCACACAAGTTCACTTCAGTTTTTTGTTTTGTTTTTGTAGCTTTTTTCTTTGTTTGGTTTTTTATTTTGTTTTGTCTTATCTTTGCTTAAATCTCACCTTTCCAATAATGCTTAACCCACCTACCCCACTAAATATGCCACTCCTGGCCCCTCCATACCAGGCATTCCTGATATCCTTGTGAAGTTCTACTTTTTCTTCTTTCTATAGCACTATTGGGGGCCCTGGTGGCACAGTGGTTAAGCATTCGGCTGCTAACCAAAAGGTCAGCAGTTCGAATCTACCAGCCGCTCCTTGGAAACCCTATGGAGCAGTCCTACTCTGTCCTATATGGTCACTACAAGTCGGAATTGACTCAACAGCAACAGGCTTGGTTGGTTTTATAGCACTATTAGACGGAGCCCTGGTAGTGCAAACAGTTAACACTTGGTACTAACCAGAACATTGGTGTTTTGAGCCTATCCAGAGGCACCACAGAAGAAAGATCTGGCTTTCTGCTTTCGTAAAGACCACAGCCAAGAACATCCTCCGGGGCAGTTCTGCTCTATCACATCGGGTCGCTATGAGTTGAAAACAACTCCATGCACCCAACCACAACATGACACTATCATCTGTTAACACATCCTGTGGTGTACCTACATGACCTCGGTTTACCCTCTGAGTATTGTGCTAGCTGTGTGGGGGAGGGATCTTGGCTTATTTTGTTCACCGATATGTTCTAAACACTCAGAACAAGGCTGGTACTCAGTGGGTGTACAATAAATATTTGCTGAAAAATAGTTCTGGTATGACTGAAGACCACAGTCGGGACCTACAGGAGCTGGCTGGGAAGGGAGCCCGGCCCCACACCTTTCCCCGTTTGGAAAAGCTCTCTGGAAAAGCTTTCATGACCATTCCATTTGCTTCCTTAGCAGACATCAGCGAGAACAAATATCAGCCTAGTGTCCATTCAATGCAGCTGCCTCTCACCATCCCACCTACACTTGGACTTGAGTTATGCACCTCTGTAAAGCCCAGGGGGATGACAGGCAGAGCACCAGCCAAGGGGAGACCCTTGACCCGAGATTCTACATGGGCAGCGCTCCTATGTGGTCGCTGGGATGAAGGAGCGGGGCTGAGAAATGGGACCCATTCAGCTTACTGTTCCCAAAACACGGGCACAGAGTGGACAGGTCACCCTAGCGCTGCCCCTGCCCCACTGCGCGTCCACTGCCTCTCAGGATCGAAAACAGTCCTCCAACAACTTTTTTTAAAAAAACGGGACACAAAAACTGTTCTTTATCAAGGTATAGCAGGGTAGCCATGTGCTTTATATAAAGCCGACGACAGAGACCAGATGAAAGCAGCTGATGAGGTCGACACGCATTTCAAACTCCCTCAGTTCTCTGGGATGGGGAAATGTTTCTTATTATGTCCATTAAGTTCACGGCCACCTGATAAGAATCTTGAGAAATGGCATGTGTGTTGCTAAATTAGCTCTAAAAGGAGACAACTTAGAGTAAAATAAATCTGAGTTAAATGTGAGCTCAAATTACCTGTTCCAGATTTCCAGAAGGGGGAAGGGTTTACAAGGAGAGCCTGAAAGGAGACCACAGTCATACCCCAAGGACTAAATGGGGCCTGGCCATCTTTCACGGTTATAACAGTTACAAGGCTTTTGCTTTTGCATAGAGTTTTATAAGCCGTAAAAGCCTTTCACATTATTTTATAAATTGTAAATGCCCTGGTAGATTTTTAAACCCTACTTCATCATATTTAACCACCATTATATTAAAAACAAAAAGCCCTGGTGGCAGAGCAGTGAAGCACTCAGCTGCTATCCAAAAGGTTGGCGGTTCAAACCCACCCAACGTCTCTGTGGGAGAAAGATCTGGCGATCTGCTCCCATAAAAATTACAGCCTAGGAAATCCCATAGGGCAGTTCTACTCTGTCACCTGGGGTCACTGTGAGTTGGAATCGACGGGGTGGCACCTAACAACAACAACATACTAAAAACCAGTTGACTCTAGCTCATGGTGACCCCAGGTGTGTCAAAATAGCTGTGCTCCATAGGGTTTTCAATGACTGATTTTTTGGAAGCAGATTACCAGGCCATTCTTTCAAGGCATCCGTGGGTGGGCTCAAACTTCCAACCTTTCAGTTAACAGCCGAGCATATTAACTGTCTGCATTGCCCCCCCAAAAAAAAAACAAACCAAACCCATTGCCATCGGGTCAAGGCCAACTCACAGCGACACTATAAGACAGAGTAGAACTGCTCCATACTGTTTCCAAGAAGCATCTGCTGGACTCGAACTGCTGACCTTTTGGTTAGCAGCCAAGCTCTTAACCACTGGGCCACCAGGGTTTCCTTGCATCACCCAGGGATTCCATTGTTAAATTAGTCACTCGTTTAACAAATATCAACCGAGGGCCAGGCGTGTGCAACACACCACAGGTACAAAAGACTGCTCCTTCCCTTGGGGGACACAATCTATTGCAAGTGGAGAAAATGGCAACAATAACAAAAAACTGATAATTTAGAGAAATCAAAAAATATAAAACAGAAATCATCCAGAACTTCCCTCAGAGATAACAACCATTAACATTGTGGTAAAGATTCTCCTCAAAATGTTCTGTCCATAAATATAGAAGGCAAGCATGTGGTTACAAAAATGAAATACCCTACATCACGTGGTAGAGCCTCGTTTTCCACGGAATGCTATCTGTTCTATTTCACTCACTAAATATTCATCTGCGAGAGCATTTGTAATGCTGCCTGTCTCCAATTGTTCTCCAGAGTTTTCATTCATCCAGCCAGTGAAGAATCCCTTCTCAACCTACTCTGCGAAAGACCCTTCATTAAGCTGCACAGGAACTCAGAGGGAAAGACCTGAGGACCTCGCAGGCTAGTCAGGAAGGGTAGGAATATTCCATCCCTAGCTCAAAAGAAAGAAAGGATCAATCCCAGGAGTATGACAAAGAGTTGCAGAAGAATTTGGCTTGGGAAAGTTGGGAGAACTTTAATCTGCAAATGAATTTGGGTTGGTGGGTAAACAGGATGAATGGTATATATTTTTTTTCTTTCTTTCTTTCTCTTTTCCTTTCTTTCCTCCTTCCTTCCTTCTTTCTTTCTTTCTCTTGTTGTTTCATTCTTTTTTCTTTCTAGAATTGGCTTACACAAGTTGGGGCTGGCAAGTTCAATGTTTGTAGGGCAGGCCAGCACCTCAGGCAGGAATTGATACTGCAGTCTTAAATCCAAAATCCGTAACAAGCCAGAAGTTCATGCAGGAGTTGATGCCGCAGACATATGGCAGAAATCCACAGGGCAGGCAGCAGGCTGGAAACTGGGCAGCACGTCTACGTTACAGTCTCGAGGTAGAATTCTTTCTCCTCTTGGAAACCTCAGTTTTTGCTCTTAAGGCCTTCAATTGACTAGAGGAGTTCCACCTGTGTATTATCAAGGGTACTCTCCTATCTGTAACGTCAACTGATGATAGAGATTAACCACAACTATACTTTAAAATAATTTTACAGCAATACTTATGTTCGTGTTTGATTAGAAAAAACCTGGGTAAGATAACCTAGGCATACTGACACATAAGGAGTCCTGGTGGCACAGTGGTTAAAGCGCTTGACTGCTAACTGAAAGGTCAGCTGTTCAAAACCACTAGTGGCTCCATGGGAGAAAGATGTGACAGTCTGCTTCCATAGAGATTTGCAGCCTTGGAAACACTACGGGATCACTATGAGTCGGAATGGACTCAGGGGCAGTGGGGGTTGACATATAAAATTAACCATCACAGTGGAGATAGGCATTCAAGCCAGAAAAAATAAGAAACATTGGAGGATGGAATGTTTTTTCTCTCCTCCTCTACCTCACCTTTTTTATGGCAACTCCAACAGCTCTATATCTCCATAGCCCTGCACCTCTGCTAATTCTGTCCCCTCAAATTAAAATGCCTCCCCTCCTCATCTATAGTTATCCTAATCTTCCTGTTTTTCCCACCCCCTCCAACGAGATGAGAAGTCTCTGACCTATGGATTCCAGATCACCTCTTCTAGGGCACCCAATAATGATTTAAAATAACCCACATAATTTCCACTCCGAAGAAAGAGGCGAATCCAAACAGAACCACAGGAGAAAAAGTTTGTAGAGTGCACAAAAAAAAAAAAAAAAAGCACTGAGGAAATTAATGACGTCCTGTGGAGTTTTTTGTAGAGTGAATAGGGAACACCAGAGAATGGGCATGCTTGGATATTTCCAACCAGGATAAAAACTCTTATCATAACTTCAAGCGCTAATGCCAGGAGCCAATTGAGAAATGTTTCTGAGTCTACAACAGTTGCTCTCAAAAAAAACTTTGCCCCAACACCCCTTAGACTTATGATCCACTTTCAATAATAACTCAAATTGTAAAAAAGAGAGAAAGCAATATTGGAAAACGTTTCCCAGGAGATTCCAGTATGGCCCCTGCCACCCTCCACAGAGAATTCTTGCTGTGTAAAAAACCATAGATATAATGAGGTGTGAAAGCATGGTTAGTGCTCCGATAAGTCAGGACCAAAAGCTCCGAACAGCCAAAAGGCTATGGAAGCATTTTCCTGACACATGCTTACATGCTGAAAGGAAACTCGAAGAATGCTTTGCTGTCAAATGAGCTAGAAGGGAAAGGCATGGTTGGCCACTGTGAAATCTCCAGAGACCGACGAAATTTAGTGCCTCAAGTTCCAAGAGTGAACACAGCTCAGAGGGATTTGCATGATGTTCAAGAGAAGCCCTCGCTAGCCCAAAGAAAAAGATAAAAAAAACCCAAAATCCAAATCATTTGAAAGAGTATAAGGAATGCAAGGCCTCTGGGACTAATTGCTGCACCAGTTCTTCTTAAAAGCATGTAGAAATAGAATTGTATGTAGCATTTGGATTTCTCTCAGAGAAATTCTCATAAAAACTGAGTTTGCTAATGGACTTGAAATGTTTTGTACTGAAACCTGGTAAGACATCTAGCAACGAGGGGTTCTGAATATTGAAGACAGTAAGTCAACTTGGTGGCACTCAATGGAATCTAAGACAGGTGGTTGTTGTTGTTGTTGTTGTTGTTAAGTGCCACAGAGTCAGTTCTGACTCATGGCGACCGTGTGTACAACAGAACAAAACACTACCCAGTCCTGCACCATCCTCACAATAGTTGTTATGTATAAGCCTATCGTTGCAGCCATGGTGTCAATCCATCTCCTTGAGGGTCTTCCTATCTTTCACAGACCCTCTACTTTACCAAGCATGACGTCCTTCTCCAGGGACTGGTCCCTCCTGATAACATATCCAGAGTACATGAGACGAAGTCTTCCCATTCTCCCTTCTAAGGAGCATTCTGGCCACACTTCTTCCAAGACGGATTGGTTAGTTCTTCTAGCAGTCCATGGTATGTTCAATATTCTTCGCCAACACCATAATTCAAAGGCATCAGTTCGTCTTCAGTCTTCTTTATTCATTGTCCAGCTTTCGCAGCATATGAGGTTATTGAAAATACCATGGCTTAAATCAGGCTCACCTTAGTCCTCAAAGTGACATCTTTAATTGTTAACACTTTAAAGAGGTCTTTTGCAGCAGGTTTGCCCAATGGAATACATCATTTGATTTCTTGACTGTTGCTTCCATGGATATTGACTGTGGAACCAAGTAAAATGAAAGCCTTGACAACTTCAATCTTTTTTCAGTTCATCATGATGTTGCTTATTATAGGTCCAGTTGTGAGAATTTTTATTGTCTTTATTTTGAGGTGTAATCCATACTGAAGGCTGTGGTCTTTGATCTTCATCAGTAAGTGCTTCAAGTCCTCTTCACTTTCAGCAAGCCAGGTTGTGTCATCTGCATAATGCAGGTTGTTAATGAGTCTCCCACCAATTCTGATGCCCCATTCCTCTTCATATAGTCCAGCTTCTCAAATTATTTGCTTTAGCGTATAGATTGGATACGTATGGTGAAAGGATACAACCCTGAGGCACAACTTTCCTGATTTTAAACCATGCAGCGTCCACTTATTCTGTTCTAAAGACTGCCTTTTGGTCTATGTACAGGTTCCTCATGAGCACAGTTAAATGTTCTGGAATTCCCATTCTTCACAATGTTATCCATAATTTGTTATGATCCACACAATCGAATGCCTTTGCATAGTCAACAAAACACAGTTAAACATCTTTCTCGTATTCTCTGATTTCAGCCAGGATCCATCTGACACCAGCAATGAGATCTCTTGTTGCACGTCCTCTTCTGAATCTGGCTTGAATTTCTGGCAGTTCCCTGTCAATGTACTACTGCAACCATTTTTGAATGGTTCAGCAAAATTTTACTTGCCTATAATATTAATGAGAAACCCTGGTGGCGTAGTGATTAAGAGCTATGGCTGCTAACCAAAAGGTCAGAAGTTTGGATCTACCAGGTGCTCCTTGGAAACCCTATGAGGCAGTTCTACTCTGTCCTATAGGATCGCTATGATCCGGAATCGACTCGACAGCAGTGGGTTTTGTTTTGTTTTATTTTATAACATTAATGATATTTTTCAATCATTTCCGCATTTGGTTGGATCACCTTTCTTTGGAATAGGTATAAATATGAATCTCTTTCAATTGGTTGGCCAGGTAGCTATCTTCCAAGTTTCTTGGCATAGACAAGTGAGTACTTCCAGCATTGCATCTGTTTGTTGAAACATCTTAATCAGTATTCTGTCAATTCCTGGAGCCTTGTTTATCGGCACTGTCTTCAGTGCAGCTTGGATGTCTTCCTTCAGTACCATCAGTTCTTGATCATAAGCTACCTCCTGAAATGACTGAATGTCGACCAATTCTTTTTGGTACTGTAACTCTGTGTATTCCTTCCATCTTCTTTAGATGCTTTACGCATCATTCAGTATTTTTACCATAGAATCATTCACTATTGCAACTTGAGGCTTGAATTTTTTCTTCAGTTCATTTGACTTGAGAGATGCCAAGGATGTTCTTCCCTTTTGGTTTTCTAACTCCAGGTCTTTGCGCATGTTATTATAATATTTTACTTTGTCTTCTTGAGCTGCCCTTTGAAATCTTCTGTTCAGCTCTTTTCCTTCATCATTTTTTTCCATTTGCTTTAGCTACTCGACATTCAAGAGCAAGTTTCAGAGTCTCTTCTGTCATCTATTTCAGTCTTTTCTTTCTTTCCTGTCTTTTCAGTGACGTCTTGCTTTCTTCATGTATGATGTCTTTGATGTCATTTCACAACTTGTCTGGTCTTCGGTCATTAGTGTTCAATGTGTCAAATCTATCCTTAAGATGGTCTCTAAATTCAGTGGGATATACTTAAGGTCATATTTTGGTTCTTGTGGATTTGTTCTAATTTTCTTTAGCTTCAACTTAAACTTGCATATGAGCAACTGATGGTTTATTCTGCATTTGGCCCCTGGTCTTGTTCTGACTGATGATATCAAGCTTTTCCATTGTTTCTTTCCACAGATGTAGTCGGTTTGATTCCTATGTATTCCATCCAGTGAGATCCATGTGTTAGTCAACATTTATGTTGTTGAAAAAAAGTATTTGCAGTGAAGAAGTCATTGGTCTTGCAAAGTTATATCATTAAATAACTTAGAATAAGAAGCCATCCTCACTTCTAATGAGCATTCTGGCTGCACTTCTTCCAAGACAGATTTGTTCATTCTTTTGGCAATTCATGGTGTATTCAATATATTTGCCAACCCCATAATTCAAATGCTTCATCTCTTCTTCGGTCTTCCTCATTCATTGTCCAGCTTTTGCATGCATATGAGGGGATTGACAATACCAGGGCTTGGGTCAGGCCACATTAGTCCTTAAAGAGACATCTTTGCATTTTAATATTTTAAAGAGGTCTTTTGTTTATGCTCACATAAAAATCTGTATATGAACGCTTATAGCAGCTCTACTCATAATCACCAAAAACTAGAAACAACCCCAAAATCCTTTAACTTGTGAATGATGCCAACAAACTGTAGTACCTTCACAAAATGGAATGTTATTCAGAAATTTAAAAAAGAACAAATTCCTGGTACACAACAACATCTTGGATGACTCTCAGAGCCATTGTGCTCAGTGAAATAAGCCAAGCTCAAAAAGTTCTATACAGCAGGATTGCATTTATTTGTCATTCTCCAAAAGCCAGAACTACAGTGCCAGAGACAGATCAGTGGGTGCCAGGGGTTATGAAGAGGGTTGGATTGTACAGGGATAGTACAAAGGAGTTTGGGGGTTAAAGAAACTGTTCTTTGTCATGATTGTGGTGCTGGTTACACAAATCTACACATGTGTTAAAATTCATAGAACTACATGCAAAAAAGTTGATTTTACTGTATGTTAATTTGGAAAACTAATTTGTTTTTAAAAACTGAAGTTCAACAAGGATTTCTTTCTACAAAATGAATAATAGACCCCAAAGCTGAAATCATCTCCAGCTCAATTGCCTTTTGTTCACCAAATTCTTTTTACTGTCATTGTCTGCGCCCTTTGATATTTACCAGGATTCAAGATATTCTCTTACATTAGCATCCATAACTATCTAAGACCACCCAGAAATGTCTTCCACTATCTAAGACCAATACCATCTAAAAGATGGCATTCAACATTAACCTCACTACCCCATTTAATGTTTTATGTCACAATCTGCATCCCAGTAGCCGTCTAAGCCAACTCCGTCTTTGTATAGTTTACTGAAATGAATGTGTTACCATCTTCTCATTCCTGAAGATACTGTCACTATAGACCAAGACATCCATTTTAAGCAAGTATGGGTATAAACAGGACCTTCCATTTCTGGCTGTTGTTCAGACTCTTGACTTGTGTTATTTTGGATACTTGAGGGTTTCAAAACACAACACACTATGTAATTGAAGTCCAACTGCATATATTGACATTTGATCCCAGGTAAAATTCTCAGGACCTTATAAAACACATGTAACAAATGTTCTTATTATGAAACCATAGATTTAAAATGTATATTTTGAAGATTTTTCTTACATCTATAAGTCAGTGAACTAATGGATAATAGGATAATGACTGAGTGAACTAAAGTCAGTGAACTAGTGGATAAGAGGATAATGATAGAGTACTGTTTATCCATATACTGAATATCGACTGATCTTTAAGACACAGCGAGAATTCTCGTAGGTTCCTAAGATGGGATGACCAGCAGTTATTAGGCTCCTGCTGCCACTCCCCTTTATGGCCACATCTTCTTTCACTCCTTCGAAACTTCAGGACAGATGTAACCCAAGAGGCCATTTTTTCTAATCTCACTGTCTGTTGGCAGTCCTCTCCAAGAATGCGCTGCACAAGTGTGCATTGTATATTCAAGGGCAATTAAGTTGCTAATAGTCAGCTATTTCCAAAGTCGCCTGCTGCAAATGATGATATATTATGGAGCTTCTGACGCCAGGAATGTAACTGGTAAAAGAAGGCTGTGTTTTTGCTTAGCTCTTGTTCATAAAAGGATCTGACACATCTAAAATGAAGGGCTGAAGTTTTTGCTAAGTGCTTTACGTTGAATTTGCGGTACGGGTAGGCAGAGTCACAAGGACTGGTTTATTATGCACTGGGGATAGAAGAAGAGACCAACAGATTTTTTTTTTTTTCCATTTAGTCATACCAAATCTCCTGCCTCTCTCCTTACAAATTTCTCCTGAAACACTTATGCAAGATAAGACGCTCTCCCTACCCCAGACAGAAACGTTTGCGCTCATTAAGCCCCTTCTTCCAGGATCCTAATTCTGTGCTTGACTGGTGCCTTATTACAGATAAGAGAATTCAAAATTAAAAGACGTGAAGTAGAGCACTTCTAAGTGATCACCAAGGCCATTTGGGAGACAAAATGCCTCTATCAAAAGCAATTTTTTAATAATAAAATGGACACAAACACCTGAGTGAAGTTCTGACAGCCCAGTATCACCTCATTTTCAAAGCAGCATTGAACATGTAACGTACATAGCTTTACAGGTTTCTGAAGCTGCTTTTCCAAGAGGTAAATTTTCTTCAGTTCCTGCTCCCTGCTCTTTGCTAAAATCCAGCTGTATGCCAGCCTCTGCTGGCCTGAAAACCCACTTCCTGCCTGTTCTGACCTGCAGGAGGTCCCCACTGCATATTCCTGAGCCCCTGTGTTGGGTGCTTCATGGCAATACAGTTTCAGATTAACCTTTTTTATCCCTTTCAGCTTTGCTACTTGGCCCTTAGGACAAATGTGATGTGAACGCTTATCTGTAGATACTTAAAAGACACTCCAATGAGGGAAGCTAGATGGACCAACACACGAAGGCAGATGTTACTCCAGGTTGGCCACATGTGGAGAAGGCACCCTGCCTTCAGAGACACGCCTTTCCTTCCCAGTGCCTAAAAAAAAAAGACAAACCCAGTACCATCAAGTCAATTCCAATTCATAGCAACCCTATAGACAGAATAGAACAGCCCCATGAAGTTTCCAAAGAGTGCCTGGTGGATTTGAACTGCTGACCTTTTGCTTAGCAGCCAAGCTCTTAACCACTACACCATGAGGCTTCCTCCGAGTGCCTACTCCCCTTCAAGTATGTTCTGGAAACTTCCCGGCATCAGTCATTTATACGGCAGGCACAATATAGGAAAGGGAACCTGCTTTCAGAGAATCTGGTATTTCAAACCAGCAGCTGAAATGCGGGACAAAAGGCATCTTCCTACAAAGGCGGTTTTCAGTATTTTCCCACACATGGAGCACCTCCCCCATTCCGAGGGCAGCTGAACTGCAGGTGCAGGGGTGAGTGCTCTGTGTCCCCCAAGGCCAGCCCCGGTAAGGGTATACGGCAGATCTCTGGGGGCATCCTGCAGCCTGCAGCAGAAGTGTGGGCTTTGGAGTACATTTCTTTTGTCCTCCAATATTATGCAAATAAGCAAATCAAATTAAGTACCTGAGATTTTTTTTTTAATTAAGGGTTTTGATTAGACGTCGATGTGTTGTATGCAGAAGAAGAAGAAATTTTATTCCAAAGCCCCAGACACCTTGGCTTTTCTGCAGGTCTTCAATCAGGGCAGATCTCCCAGAATTGCAGGGAGCTCATCCTCCGATTTTCGGGTAGGTGAGCTCTTGGGACCCAGGGTAAGACCTGTGCCTGGGGAGAGTAGAAGGAGAGAGAAAAGTCGGCAACCTCCTGCAAAGTCAAACTCAGCTGCTTGGCAACTCTGGCTGTTTAGCATGGAACAGAGAGGGAAACAACTCTCAGATAGGGAATACTAACTTAACAAATGCCTCTCCAAATGGTAAGCTACCATCTACATTACCCAAAAGGGGCTACTGTCCATGTTTGGCCAAAAGAAGTTTGCTGAAGTTTTGTAAACCAGAACTTGAACTTTGGAAGCCCCTTTGGTGGCAAAGTAGTTAAACACTTGGCTGCTAACCAAAAGAGTGGTGGTTTGAGCCCATAGGCTGCTCTGTGGCAGAAAGATGTGGCAGTTTGCTTCTGTAAAGTTTGCAGCCTTGGAAACCCCATGGGGCAGTTCTACTCCGTCCCACAGGGTTACTAGGAGTTGGAATCGACCTGATAGCAATGGGTTTGGTTTTAGTTACAGTGCCACCCAAGACCACAGAGAGACCAGGTTTCACAGAATTGAAGAAGGTTGTAGCTGGAGGATCTGGAAGACCACTGAGTGTGACCCCCTCATCAGGGGTCAGTGTTACCTGCTTCCCCATTCATGGGATTTTACTTCCTGCAGGATAAGGCAAGCGGAGGCCGAGACCCCGGGGTCATCATATCCTTCCACACAGCAGCCAAAGTAATTCTTCTCAAGTGCACCAGATACTGTGCGAAGCACCTCGCCTGCAGCATCCCATTTAACTTTCACAACAGTCTGTGAGGTAGACGTAGTAGTCTTAAATTCACCCCCATCTCACAGACGGAGACACTGACATCCAGATGGTAAGTGTCTTGAGCAGGTAAGTAACAGATTAAATAAGTATCTGTTGAATGAATGAAATGTGGGCGAGACTGAGACTAAGAACACAGGCTTTGAGCCATCATCTTAGAGATGATGATGAGGCAATAAACGTGGATAATTTCAAGGTGCTTCCTTCTTACGAGAAATACCATTGCATACCACTGAGCCGACCCCAGCTCACGCAGGCTCTGCGTCAGCGTGGAACTGCGCTGCAGAGGATTTTCCACGGACCTGAAGTACCTAGGAATTAACTCCATCCCTTCCATCTCAACCGAGGCCTGGTTTGGAGCTGATGTATAAATACCCCAGCCTCTGCACCCCTCAAGTGGGAACACCCTGAGGCACGTTTTGCACCACTTCCCAGATTTTCCCCATGAGATCAATCTCCCGTCACCTACCTTGGTAGCTAGCTTGAAAACAAAGACACACAGGGTGTTATGATGGCTTATGGCTAGCTTATGGGCTCAGGGAAGCCATTTTTTTAACTGAGTGTGGACAGATGAAGTATACGTATGTGTGCTTGTACACATGCATGTAAGCACACACATATGCATGCAGAAGGGCACCAAGTAGCAGTGCCAATAGGCATGAGGTGGGAAGGAATTAGGTGTTTGCAGAACAAGAAAAGTCAACGAGTATTCCTACCCACCATATTAATCTACTAGGGTTACTGTAACAGAGTACCCCAAATAGGTGGCTTACAGGAACAGAATTTTATATCTCACAGTTCTGGAGGCCCGGAGTTCAAAATTAAGGTGTCACCAGGGCCACGCTCTCTTCAAAGATTCTTGGGGAGGATCCTTTCTTGTCCCTCTCAGCTTCTGGTAGCCTAGGTGTTTCTTGGCTTGTAGATACATCTTCTTGTGACTGTCCTTGTCCCTGTGTGTCTCTTCTCCTCTTATATAAGAACATCAACCAAACCCAAGCCAGCCCATTGCCATTGAGTCAATTCCAACTCACAGCAACTCTACAGGACAGAGTTGAACTCCCCCAAACAGTTTCCAAGGAGTACCTGGTGGATTTGAAGTGCCTACCTTTTGGTTAGCAGCCATAGCTGTTAACCACCGCACCACCAGGGTTTCCATAAGGACACCACTCAGATGGGGTTAGGACTACCCAGCTCCAGTACGACCTCATGTTAACTGATAACATCATCAGAGATCCTATTTCCAAACATGGTCATGGTCACATGTACTGGGTATTAGGACTTCAGTGTATCTTTTTGGGGGACACAGTTGAATCCATAACAACCACCTGTGACGTGCAGGCACTGTGCCAAGTGGTGGCTATATGAGACCTCTTCCCCCATGAACCTGGAGCTCATTTGAAATCCTACCACCCAGCAACAAATGTCCATACATGGTGTGTAGACTTCCACGCTTTTTCTACACAAATATGCACCTGCACACCCACAGACACACGCATGTGTGACACGTATGTATGTTTTATAAAAATGGTATAAAATGAGATGTTATGCTTTTGGGACCTATCTTTTGACTAGTATATTGTGAAACAATTTGTATGTCAATAATTTGACATCTACATAATAATTTCTGATGGGTGTACTATATTTCTTAATGTGCACATTCTATGATGTGTTTGCAATTTTTTTTTTCTATTATGAACAGGGCTGCAGTGAGTGTCCATGTATGTTAAATTGGGCCACATGTCCAACCATTTCCATACATGTTTGTAGATGCTGAGCCCCCTCAAAGGCTGTGCCCGTGTTGATTGGTCCTCTAGCATATTTTCCTTCACCACCTGTGTTTAACAGGGCTTCTGCCCATGTTGCCAGGCCCAAATAAATAAGAAAAAAAATTTTTTTTCTTTCTTTGTATACATTTTTTGATTACCTAAAAACCAAAACCAAACCTGTTGCCATCAAGTCGATTATGACTTATAGCAACCCTATAGGGTAGAGTAGAACTACCCGATAGGGTTTTGAAGGAGTGGTTGGTGGATTCGAACTGCTGATATTTGGTTAGCAGCTGAGCGCTTAACCACTGTGCTACCAGGGCTCCCTCCCCATGATGATTTCAGCCTAGGAAGCCCTATGGGGAAGTTCCACTCTGTTCTATAGGGTTGCTGTAAGTCAGAATCGACTTGACAGCACACAACAACAACAACAGCGATAGCTGAGGAATCCCTGGGTGTGCTCAGCCACGAACTGAAAGGTTGGTGGTTCAAATCCACCCAGAGGCACCTGGAAAGAAAGGCCTGGCAATCTACTTCAGCGAGGTCAAAGGCATTGAGAACTCTGTGGAGCGCAGTTCTGCTCTGACACACATGGAGTTGCCATGAGTCAGAATGGGCTCACTGGTACCTGGAACGAAGCTAACGTCTTTCTGAGTGCTTGTTGCTTGGCACGCCCTGAGTTGGATGCTTTTTATGCATTGATTCATTTAGTTCACCGTGGTAGGCAGACTAACGCCCTCCCAAATATATCCACATCCTAATCCTGGAACCGGTGACTATATTATCTTACATGGCAAAAGAGACTTTGCAGAGGTGATTACAGTAAAGATCTCGAGGAAGTAGGATTATCCTGGATCACCTGGATGGGCCCAAGGTAATCACAAGAGAACACTGTGTTCTTTTAACCCAGTGAGTGTGTGGTGATTCATTACAGCAGCAATAAGAAACTCATACATTCATACAGGACTCTCCAGTGTAAATTCTGTTTTTATTCCTATTTTATAGTGGAAATTGAGGCTTGTTGAGCAGTTAAGGGACCTAAATGAAGATAATGAGATTCCTTGTAACTTGCAGCACATTTAACAAGAGGCAGAACTATGTTAAACCCAGGTGCATTTGTCTGAAGTTTATTATCAAATAGACTTCATTCTTCGTCCAGTTACCAGCCTGAGAAGCCTAAAAGAGTTACCATTAACATTTGCATTTCTTCAATTTTGTCTTAAGTTTTTTAGCCATCTGTACTTTTCTGTTCATACACGTCATAATTGATTTGTATGAGCTTTTTACATTTTGAGGATAAGAATCATGTCAGGCATGTTATAAATGTATATTTTTCTATTTTGTCTTTTATCTTTGTTCAGAGAGTGTTTTTCTGTACCAATTTTTTTTTAATTTCTTAATTTTTATGTAGCAAAATCTATCAACCTTTTCCTTTTGTGGTTTCTTAGTATTATATTTAAGATATTCTTCATCCCAAGGTTATAAAAATTTTTGCCTATACTTTCTCTTAGTGACTTTATTAGGATTTTTTTTATATTTAAATCTTTCACTCATGTGGGATTTATTTTGGTGACGGTAATGTTGGGGATCTAATTTAATTTTTTCTCTTCCCTTTTCTGAATTCCCAGAAGTTCTTGGATCTATGTCTGGATTCTTTATACTGTTATTATCTATTACTCTGTCCTTCCCTGCCATGGGACACATGGCCTTAATTACTGTCACTTGATGATATCCTATAATATACAGTAAGGCCAGGGTTAAGACAGGGGTGATCTGGTATATTATTCCTATCACCTTATTTTATATCTTCAGTTTATAAATAGCTCACATTTATGTTTCTTTGCTATTTCAATTTAATATATGTTTTGTCCCACTTTTTCATTTCCTGGTCTTATTTTTGCCATAACAAGCAAATTCCCTTTCTTAGTTTTTAATTTTTTCTCCTGGAAATTTAGAAGTTGTATATACTCCTAGTCAATTGGTAGATGCTATCTTTCTCTTTTTCACTGTCTTTTTTAGAAATTTGAGATAGCTTCATTGGTTTGATGATTATAAAAATAATCTATGACTATTAAAAATATCAGACAATATCTGAAAATTTAAGGAAGAAGTGAAAATCACCCAACTCTTATCACCGAAAGGTGGTAGCTGTTAACAGCTCATTGCATAATTTACAGACTCTCTGGGTGCCTATCTAGGTACTCTCTCCATATATGCTGTTTGGTAGTGTTTTTTTGTTTGTTTTCTTAATAAATATCCTAGATGTATTTCCATGTAAATAAACATAACTGTATATCCTCAGCCTTAATGGCCACATAATATCTCACCATATTTATTTATCTATACTCTTTTTTGTAAAAAACAAAAAAAATTATCATGCTTAGGTGAAAGTTTACAGAGCAAATTAGTTTTCCATTCAAGGTTTGTTCATAAAGTGTTCCATGGCATTGGTTGCATTCCCTACAATGTGTTAGCACTCTCCCCATTTCTGTGCTGGGTTCCCCATTTCCTTTAGTCTGCATTTTCTAGCCCCTCCTGCCTTCTCATCTTTGCTATTGTCCTTTTGATCTCGTATAATTGATTGTCCTAAGAAGCACAATCCTCTCGGGTGTTATTGTTTATTTTATGGGCTGGTCTATCATTTGGTTGAAAGGTGGTCTCCAGTAATGGCTTCAGTTTCAGATCAGAAGAGTGTCGTAGGGCCATAGTCTTGGGAGTTCCTCCACTCTCTGTTCGACTGGTAAGTCTGGTCTTTTTAGTGAATTTGATTTTTTTGTTCTATATTGTTGTCCCAATCTGTCTGAGCACACTTTCTGTGATCCCAGTCAGAGCGGTCTGTAGTGGTAGCCGAGCACCAGCTAGTTCTTCTAGTCTCAGGGTCGTGTAGGCTGTGGTTCATGTGATCCGTTAGTCCCTTGGTCTAATTGCTCCCTTGAGCCTTTGGTTTTCTTCACTCTCCTTTGGTCCAGATGGGAAGAGACCAATAGTTGTATCTTAGATGGCCGCTCGCAAGCTTTTAAGACCCCAGATGCTACTCACCAAAGTAGGATGCAGAACTTTGTCGTTATGAATGTAGATGTCCCCCAAGTCTGTGGTCCTTCACCTTTGAGCCTAGGAACTTCATCCCATGAGATGTTTGTTTATGTCTAAGGAGTTCCCATGACTGCGACCTAGTGTGCTCTATTATCTGTATTTAAATACATGCATTACCTACAATTACTTACGTAGAAATATCTACAACCAAACCTATATCTGCAGGTGGACGTACTCCCTCGCACCCTCCCACACCTCTTTAGCATACCTATTTACCTATGTATCCACTTGTAAATCATCATTTGTTAATACTATTGTTGCAGGATTGTCTATGTTACAGTAATTACTGTAACTGCCTTTATTCCTGCATTCCTCTCGGTGTCTTCCTTTGCCTTGGTCCTGTTGTGCTGACTCCTCCCATATTGTGTATTGCCTTTCCCTTCACCAGTATTAACACTGGTGGTGCAGTGGTTAAGTGCTTGGTTGCTAACCAAGTGGTTCAAGCCCACCAGCTGCTCTGTGGAAGAAAGATATGGCAGTCTGCTTCTATAAAGATTTACAGCCTTGGAAACATTTTGGGGCAGTTCTATTCTGTTCTACAGGGTTGCTATGAGTCAGAATTGACTCGATAGCAGTGGACTTGGTTTGGTCTTCTATCTAGTTAATAATCCCCCCCCCCCCCACCTCAACCTACCATCTCTGGTAACCAACAAAAAAAAATTTTTTTTTTTCTGTGTGTAAACTCTCATGGGTTGAATTGTGTCCTCCCAAAAATAGGCGTCAGCTTGGTTAGGCCATGATTCCCAGTACTGTGTGGTTGTCCTCCATTTTGTGATTGTAATTTTATGTTGAGAAGATTAGGTTGGGATTGTAACACCACCTTACTCAGGTCACCTCCTTGAGTGGCCTACAACACCTTTTATCTCTCAAGAGATAAAAGGAAAGGGAAGCAAGCAGAGAGTTGGGGACCTCATACCAAGAAAGCAGCATCAGGAGCAGAGTGCGTCCTTTGGACAGAGGGTCGGTCCCTGGGCCTGAGAAGCTCCTCAACCAGGGAAGATTGAGGACAAGGACCTTCCTCCAGAGACAACAGAAAAAGAAAGCCTTCCCCTGGAGCCAATGCCCTGAATTTGGACTTGTAACCTACTAGACTGTGAGAAAATAAATTTCTCTTTGTTGAAGTCATCGACATGTGGTATTTCTGTTATGGCAGCACTAGATGACTAAGACAGAAACCTTTTTTTTCTTTTTCTAATAATAATGGTCTCATACTATATTTGTCCTTTTTTGATTGACTTATTTCACTCGACATAATGTCCTCCAAATTCATCTATGTTGTGAGATGTTTCGAAGTTTGTTGTTACTCTTAACGTTGCATATTGTTCCATTGTGTATATGTACAATAGTTTGTTTATCCACTCTTCTGTTGATGGGCACCTAGGTTGTTTCCATCTTTTTGCTATTGTGAGTAATGCTGCAATGAACATGGGTGTGCATATGTCTATTTGTGTCACAGCTCTTATTTCTTTAGGGTGTATACTTAGCAGTGGCATGGCTGGTATTTCTATTTCTAGATTTTTAAGGAAGCGCCATACTATTTCCATAGTGGTTTTACCATTTTACATTCCCACCAGCAGTGTGTAAGAGTTCCAATTTTCCCACAACCTCACCAACAATGATTATTTTCTGTGTGTGTGTTTTTTAAAATTAGTGTCATTCTTATTGGGGTGAAATGGTATCTCACTGTAATTTTGATGTGCATCCCTCTAATGGCTAATCATCACAAGCATTTCTTAATGTGTTAGCCGCCTAAATGTCTTTTTTTGGTAAAGTGTCTGTTCATATCCTTTGCCTAATTTTTAATTGGATTGTTTGTCTTTTTGTTGTTGTGGTGTTGAAATTTTCTATAAATTTTAGAGATTAGACCCTTGTCAGATATGTCATAGCCAAAAAATTTTTCCAGTCTTTAGATTCCCTTTTTAGTCTTTTGGAGAAGTGTTTTGATGAGCATAAGTGTTTAATTTTTTTTGTTGTTGTTCGGCGCCATCATCACAATCATTGCATCTTTCATTGCAGCCGCTGTGTCAACCCATCTCTTCAAGGGTCTTCCTCTGTTTTGCTGACCTGCTATCTTACCAAGCATGATGTCCTTCTCCAGGGACTGGTCCCTCTTATAACATGTCCAAAGTATGTGAGATGAAGCCTCACCATCCTTGCTTCCAAGTACAACCCCACAGTATGACAAACTGACAGACAAGGTTTAATTTCTAGGAGATCCCATTTACCTAGTTCATATTATGTTGTTTGTGCATTTTTTGGTTATGCTTGGTATCCTATTTATGCCATATATTCAGGCCCCCAGTGTCAACCCTATTTTTTTAGTGTCGACCCTATTTTTTCTTCCATGATCTTTATAATTTAGGTTTTATGTTTAGGTCTTTGATCCATTTTGAGTTAGCTTTTGTGTATGGTGTGAGGCATGGGTCCTGTTTTGTTTTTCTACAGATAGATATGCACTGTTTTGCCAGCATCATTTGTTAAAGAGACTGTCTTTTCCCCATTTAGTGGACTTTGGCCCTTTGTCGAAGATCAGTTCTCCATAGGTGGATGGATTTACATCTGGGTTCTCAATTATGTTCCACTGATCTATGGGTCTGTCATTATACCAGTATCAGGCTGTTCTGATTACTGTGGCTATATAGTAGGTTCTGAGATCAGGTAGTGTGTGGCCTCCTACTTTGTTCTTCTTCAATTTGGTGCCTCTTTCTTTCCGTATAAAGTTGATGATTAGTTTTTTCATCTCTTTAAAGAATGCTTTTGGAATTTGGATCGGGATTGCATTATATCTACAGATTACTGTGAGTAGTATTGACATTTTTACAAAGTTAAGTCTTCCTACCCATGAGCATGGTATGTTTTTCCAGTTATGTAACTCTCTTTTGGTTTCTTGTGGTAGTGCTTTGAGGTTTTCTTTGTATAGGTCTTTTGTGTCCCTGGTTAGATTTATTCCTAAGATTTTATCTTCTGGGGGTCTGTTGTAAATGGTATTGATTTGGTGATTTCCTTTTTGAAGTTCTCTTTGTTGTTGTATAAGAATCCAACTGATTTTTGTATGTTGATCTTGTATCCTACTTTGCTGGGTCCTTCTATTAGTTCCAGTTGTTTTCTTGTGGAATCTTTGGGGTTTTCTATATATAGAATCATATCATCTGTGAATAGGAATGGCTTTACTTCTTCCTTATCAACATGAATGCCCTTTATTTTGTTTTCTTGCCTTCTTGTTCTATCTAGGACTTCCAGCACAATGTTTAATAACAGTGGTGATAATGGGCATCCTTGTCTGGTTCCTGTTCTTAAGGGGAATGCTTTCAGTCTCTCTCCGTTGAGAATAATCTTGGCTGTTGGTTTTGTATAAATGTCCTTTATTATGTTGAGGAGTTTCCCTTCTATTCCTATTTTGCTGAGAGTTTTTACTAGGAATGGGTGTTGGACTTTATCAAATGCCTTTTCTGTGTTGATTGAGATGATCGTGTGATTCTCTTCTGTTTTATTTCTGTGGTGGATTATGTTGATTTATTTTCTAATGTTGAACCATCCTAACATACCTGGTATGAATCCCATTTAGTCATGGTATATTATTTTTTTGGCTAGAATTTTTACATCTATATTCATGAAAGACATTGATTTGTAGTTTTCTTTTTTTTTTTGTGGTTCTTTGCTGGCTTCACAGAATGCATTTGGGAGTATTCCTTCCTTTTCTGTTTTCTGAAATAGCTTGAGTAGTATTGGTATGAGCTCTTTCCTGAATGTTTGGTAGAATTCTCCAGTGAGCCCCTCAGGGCCAGGGCTTTTTTTGTTGGGAGGTTTTTTTTTTTTTCCTACCTCTGCAATCTCTTCTTTTTTTGTGGGTCTGTTCAGTTTTTCTACCTTGGTTTGTGTTAGTTTATGTAGGTAGTGTGTTTCTAGAAATTTGTCCATTTCCTCTAGGTTTTCAAATTTACTGGAGTTCAAATTTTCATAGTATTTTGTTATGATTTTTTTTTTTTTTTTATTTCAGTTGGTTCTGTTGTAATGTCACCAGTCTCATTTCTTATTTGGGTTATTTGCTTCTTCTCCTGCTTTTCTTTTACCATTTTAGTCAGTGGTTTGTCAATTTCCTTGATCATTTCAAAGAACCAACTTCTGGTCTTTATTCTTTTTATTGTTTTTCTGTTCTCTGTTTCATTTATTTCTGCTCTAATTGTTATTTCCTTTCTTCTGGTGATTATGGTCTTCTTTTGCTGTTCTTTTTCTATTTCTTTGAGTTGAAGGTTAATGTTTTGATTTTGGCCCTTCTTTTTTGGTGTTTGTGTTTATTGCTCTAACTTGACCTCTGAGCACTGCCTTTGCTGTGTACCAAAGGTTTTGATGTGTTATGTTTTCATTCTCATTCACTCTCAATTCTGGGAATTTTTTAATTCCATCTATTACCCAGTGGTTTTTAAGCAAGGTGTTATTTAGTTATAATGTGTTTGATTTTTTTTCCTTGCTCTACCTGTTACTGATTTCTACTTTTATAGCATTGCGATCAGGGAAAATGCTTTGTATTTTTTGATGTTTTGGATTTATTGCTGTGTGACTTTAAATATGGTCTATTCTGGAGAATGATCCACATGCTTTGGAAAAGAATGTATACATTGCTTCTGTTGGATGGAGTGTTCTGTATATGCCTACGAGGTCAAGTTGGTGATTGTGGCATTTAGATCTTCTGTGTCTTTCTTGAGTTTCTTTCTTGTTCTGTCTCTCACCAAAAGTAATGTGTTGAAATCTCCTACTATTATTGTGGAACTGCCCATTTCTCCTTTGAATGCTGTTAGAGTTTTTTTAATGTATTTTGATGTCCTGTCATTGGGTGCATATATATTTATTACGGTTATGTCCTCTTTGTGGATTGACCCTTAAATATAACATCCTTCCTTATCTTTTATGGTGGATTTTGCCTTAAAGTCTATTTTATCAGAGATTAATATTGCCAGTCCCACTCCTTTTTGGTTATTGTTTGCTTGATATTTTTTTCCATCCTCTGAGTTTTAGTGTATTTATGTCTTTGTGTGTAAGGTATGTGTCTTTTAGACAGCATATTGATGGGTTGTGTTTTTTTTTTTTTAATCCATTCAGCCACTCTCTGTCTCTTTTCTGGTACATTTAAATCGTTTCCATTCAGTATGATTATCAATAGGTATGAGTTTACTGCTACCATTTTGTTGTGCTTTTTCTTTTTATTTGGTGTTGATGGTTTCTTTGTTCTGCTAAATTTTTTGTGCTATTTTTGTGGATTTTCTTTTTATTTCTTTCATTGTTGATTTGCTGTTTTTCTTCTTTTTTTTTATTTTGATGAGTACGTTTGTTGATTCCTTTGTGGTTGACTTGAAATTTACCTTTATTTTCCTAAATTTAAAAAGGTCTTTTATTTCTTGATACTGCCTTGACTTCCTCTCCATATGAAAGTTCTTCAAGTATGCCATTTATTCCTCCTTTTTGTTTCGATATTGTCATCTTTTATAGATTGACATCTCTGGTTCCCTGTTTTTAGTCTTTTAGTTTTCTTTTATTTTTAAGAATTCTTTATCTGGGTTGGTATATGGCTGATGCTGTCCTGTGTCCTAATCTCAGATTGTTGTCTGATGTTGTTGGCTCTCTGTCTGAAGGACTCCCTTTAATATTTCTTGTAAGTTTGGTCTGGTTTTTACAATTCCCTTGATTTCTGTTTATGTGGAAATGCCCTAATTTTGCCATTGTATCTGAGAGACAATTTTTCTGATATATAATTCTTGGTTGGTAATTTTTTTTCTTTCAAAGTTTTATGTGTGTTGTTCCATTGCCTTCTTGCCTGTGTGGTTTCTACTGAGTAATCAAAGCTTAGTCTTATTGGTTCCCCTTTGTAGATGACTTTTTGTTTTTCCCAAGCTGCTCTCAGAATTCTTTTTTTGTCTTTGGTTTTGTCAAGTTTCATTATGATATATCTTGGTGACTTTCTTTTTGGGTCTATCCTATACGGTGTTTGTTGAGCTTCTTGGATGGATATCGTCTCGTGTTTCATGGTATTAGGCCAGTTTTCTGTCAGCAAGCGTGCAACAATTCTGTTTATGTGTGTGTGTGTTTTGTCCCCTCCTGTTCTGGAATTCTAATTACATGTAAATTTTTCCTCTTGATTGTGTCCCACATAATTCTTAGGCTTTCTTCATTCTTTTTTTTAATGATTTTTCCACAAATAAATTGGTCTTAAGGGATTTGTTCCCTCTTTGCCGATTCTGTCTTCCACTGATTCAATTCTGCTCTATGTCCTTCTATTGAGTTGTTTATTTCTGAAATTTTATTGTTAATCTTTTGGATTTCTAGTTGCTGTTTTCACATGGCTTCTGACTATTTTGTCGTTTTGTTCTTGTATTGTTTTCCTGAATTCTTCTATTGCTTTGTTTATGTTTTCCTTGTTTTTTGTCTGTGTTTTCCTTGGTTTTGTCTGGGTTTTCATTGATCTTTTTCTTGATCTTTTGGAGAAACCTGTATATTAGTCTTTTGAATAACTTATCAGGTAGTTCCATCACCATTTCTTCCTCTAGAAGATTTTTTGGTCACTTGCTGGAGTCATCTTGTCCTGCTTCTTTATATGTTTTGCTATGTCTATTGTCTCTGAGGCATTAATGTGTTATTATATTTATTTATGGTATGTTTGCTGCATCCTGGTTTTTTTTATTTTGATATATCTGAGTAGGTGGAGCATGTGTGCTAGTGTGGTCACTAGACTGGCTGCACTAGTCTGGAGCTCTCACCACCTGTCTCTGTGTGGGTGGGGCAGCAGCTGGAGGCATGGGTGCAGATCTTTATTTGCTGGGCATGGGGCAGCTGAGAATATAACTGGCATTGTTGGTGAGGTGATGTGTCTGTCTAGCTGGTCATCTGGACATGGGTGCAGAGAGTGTTCACACTGGTTGCTGGGTTGGGTATTGTTGCATGCGCTGCTGGTTGCTGGGTGGTTGGAGGGGCGAGTGTTCCCAGGTCATTGGTCATTGAGTGGGTGATATGGAAACTCTTACTAAAGATCCCAGGCAGGCAGGGCTGCACAGGGGTGGTCAGAGTGGGCACAAGCCTCCAGTTGCTGCGGCGGGCAGTGTGGGAGCATACCACCAGTCTACGAGTGCCTGCTAGGAGGTTGTGCACCTGTCTGCTAGAATGCAGTGTGGGGGAGGGTGTGCCACTGGTCCTGGGGCCCCTGGCACAGGTGGCTGGAAGGAGTAAGAGGTGCCACTGGTCTGTGGGGCCCCAATGTGGGAGGCTGGGTGTAGGAGTGGGTACCTTCCTTTCATAGGCTCCCAGCACCAATGACTGGGTGGAGTAGCTGGCGCTGCAGGTCCTTGGGCTCCCAGCACAATTGTCAGGGCAGAAGAGGCAGTTTCCACCTATTCCTGGGCCCTCAGCACCAGTGGCCAGGCAGAGAAGCAGATGCCGCTTGTCTGCAGGTCCTGGCTTGGGTGGCTAGGCTTAGGAGTGGGTGTCCCAGTCTGCAGGCCCCCAGTGTGGGTGGGTGGGTAGAAGAGGTGGCACCACTGGACCACAGGCCCTGGAGCATGTGGGTGGGCAGGCGATTCACTGTCCATCCAGAGGCCTCTGGCATGGGCGGCTGGGCAGAGAAGCAGACTCCACCAGATTGCAGGTCCCCAGTGTGATTTGGTGGGTGGAAGAGGGGACAGAGCCAGTCTGCAGGCCCCTGGTATGGGTGGCTAGGCAGAGAAGTGGGCCCTGGTGGCCATGTGGAATTGTGGGTGCTGCTGGTCCATGGGTCCCTGGTGTAAGTGGCTGAGCAAAGTGCTGAATGCTGCTGGTTCATGGGCCCCCAGTTTGGGGTGGGGCTGTAGTGGGTCCTGCTGGATTGTGATTGCATGGGGGGGTGGATGAGGTGGGCGGAGGGAGCGCCACGTGTCCACAGGCTTCTGGCTTGGTTGCTGGAGTGGGCACAGTGGGTGAGGTGAGTGCACCTTAGCTTTCAAAGGGTGAGGAGCACTCCTGCCTGGCTCTGGACATGGATACAGAGTCACTCCTGCTTGGCTGCACCAGGTGATGGGGCCTTTGGCTTGGAACATTCCTCACTTTGTCTCAGTATGGCCGCACCATGCAGGCTTGTCTGGCGGGGTCCCAGTGATCTGTAATTTTCCATGTCTGCTGTTTTTGTACAGTCACTCCTTCCACTTGGCACTTGGTCTGATGCTTCAGCCTTGCCTTTGATGCTCAGGATTCCAAAGTTGTCATCTATAACCGATTCACTTGTTTTTTGGGTCTTTGTTGTAAGAGGGACATTTTGAGGTGTCTGACTAGGCCACCGTCTGGGACTACCTCCTCTAGATGCCTATGGATGGATACTTAGTTTGTTTCCACCTTTTACTATTGTAAACAATACATCAGTGAACATCCTTGTTCCACTACTTCCTTACTTCATGTTTCCAGTCATTGGGACAAACTACCATCTCAAGAGACTGTGCTGTTTTATATTCCCACCAGCAATATAGAAGCATCTCTTTTCCTATATCCAAATCAGTACTTTTTAGTCTTTGTCAGTTTGGTAAGGAAATTGTATCTCATAATTTTAATTTATCTTTAATTGATTGTTAGGAAGTTGGACAGCTTTTCACGTATCTATCATCCGTTTGTATTTCTTCTATATGTGAATCTGTGTTTTTCTATCAGGTAAAGAATGAAGCCATGTCCACGAATTTCCCCTCTGCATGGAATGAGAACAACACCCCACTTCCCCACTCTTACCTCTCAGAATTTTTGGAAATAATTAGTTTGCAAATTTGCGGAACAATTTCAGTTCTGTATTACTAATTTTGCACTGAGATTTCTGATGTCTTTACTCAGGTTTTCACTGCCTCTGCTGAGCGCTTGTGTGGTGCAAACAGGTTGCTCTTGACTACTAACCTAATGGTTGGTGGTTCAAAGCTACCCAGCAGCACCAAGGCGGAAGGCCCTGGGAGTCTGCGTCTATAAACATTACAGCCAAGAAAAGCCTATGGGGGACTTATGCTCTGTAACACAGGGGGTCGCCATGAGCTGGAATTGGCTTGATGGCCACTGGTTTGGTTTTTGGTCTTTACCAAGTGCTTCAGTTTGGCAATTGTAGTTTTCATCTTCAAGAGGAATTTTCTTATTCCTAGAATGTTCCTTTTTTCACAATGTTACTTTAGTTTTATCAGTGTGGCATTTTCTTGACTTTCACTGAGAGATACAAATTAGAATTTCCTTGGACATCTCTCCTGTTTACTGCATTTTCATGGGCTATTGGTGCTTTGAACATCCTGCTACTTTGAGGTTCAAGGTCTCCACTATGTCCAGGGATGTGTGGCTTGGAGATACCTGTTAGTAAGTTAAGGTTTAGTTGCTCAGCATGTGTAGTTAGGATAGACCCTGCCAGTAATTGTGTAGGACACCACCCAGCTCTTCCTTCCAAACAATCTCCCCTACATATTTTTCCTGCCAGCCCAGAGCTATCACACTAGCAACCCCAGAATATCTCTTGAAATAGAAAAATGGCAGGAATGTTTCTCACAGAGCAAAGAAAGAACGGACGCAGAGGCTGGAATTCCCAATGAAGGATACTACAGAAGGTGTAGAATTTCAGTCTTTTGGATTTGGCGGCCTTGTGCTTAGAGGGCACCCCCACACCCCTTCGGTTCCAAGTCAGGACACTGGGCAAGAGTCAGACAGCTGGCATGGGGTCAGGCTAGGGCTCCATGGCCAGGATGTGTCCTGTGCCCGGTGCCTCCCAGTTCTCAATGTATGTTTACATCAGGGTGGCCACAATTCCTGTTTGTTCAGGAGAGTCCAGGTTTCTGCTTGTGTCATCAGGACCCCCATCTACTTTCAAAAGTGTCCCAGGAGTTTGGACAATAAATCATATGGTCCTGCCATCAAACATTCACTATCATGCTCCATGGAGCAGTGGTAGGGTTCAGCGGTAGAATTCTCGGCTTCCACGCAGTCCACCTCATGTGCAGCCACCACTGTCTATCGGTGGAGGCTTGTGTGTTGTTCTGATGCTGAACAGGTTTTAGTGGATCTTCCAGACTAAAATGGGCTGGGAGAAAAGGCTTGGCAGCCTACTTCCAAATAAACCAGCCAATGAAAACCCTGTGGATAACAACAATCCAATCTTGTGCGTGGGTTTGTCATGAGCCAGGGACTGACATGATGGCAGTTAACAACATCACGCCGCATACTGACCATGGATCCATGAAGAAGGCACAGCTTATTGTCCTCTTTCTCATGAGCAGCAAGATCCAACATGTGGAGGTGACTGCCTCTGGGCTGCCCCTGTAAATCTTACATGGTTCCCCATGTTGGCTGCAGGGGCTGGGAAGGGGGGAGATGATGAATCTGTCGCCCAGGTCACCAGGTGGGCAGATGGGCTCTGCGCCTGATCAGCCCAACCTCCTTTGAAATGGTAGTTTGACTCCGGATAGTCTTCCTGTCTCTGATGTGGCACTTCCTGGAGATGCTATTTTTAGTAGCATTTGCTGAGCTCCACCTGGCCATTTAGGAATGGCCCCATGCAGCCTGCTGGGCCAGATTCTGGGACCTCGGGCTCCAGCTAGCATTTCCCCAGAGCAAATCTCCACTGAGTCAAGAAAAGAGGATTGGCAGCACTTACTTGTCTAAGACTGTATGACTGGTGTAGCAAAATCCATGACTAGATCCCAGGTTTCTGTTCTTTTTCTCCTGCGCTATGGTCCCTGGGTGCTGCAAATGGTGAATGCACTCACTCGGCTGCTAACAGAAAGTTTGGAGGTTCAAGTCCACCCATATGTGCCTCAGAAGAAAGCCTGGTGATCTGCTTCCAGAAAGTCAGCTACCATAGCTGCTGTAGCCAGCAGGACTTTCCATGTTTGGGGGCACAGACAGGGAGGGACAAGCCCTCAGACACAGAGAGGCAGATGCTGGTAACTGAAAGTCAGGCGCCCCAGATATGGATGAGGCTCTGCTGCCATTGCAGTTGACAAATTCCTAATGGCATGGGCACTGGTGATGTATCTATTTAATGTCAGTCTGCCTTATTAGGCTGTAAATGCTGAAAGGCCAGGAGCTTTGCCTAACGTCCTTACAGCTATGTTCCCTCAGTGCCTAATACAGTGCTGATACCCAGTAAGACATTCATCTAATATTTGTTACAATGAATGAATACATGAAGCAATGAATGGACTAATGCCCAACATAAGCTCTTATCTGGACAATGCCTAGCGATCAGGTAATCTGCCAGCCTCCAGGATTATTACTGAGGATCCTGGGATCCACTAAACCCTCTCATTAGTGACCCACTCTTCAAACTCAGTCTCTAGTGACCCACTCTTCAAACTCAGTCTCTAGGCTTTCGAATACATGAAACTGATCAAGTAGGACATTTGCCAGTAAAGAGTGCAAATTACTCCCATATAGCAGGG
Source organism: Elephas maximus indicus (assembly GCF_024166365.1). Classification (NCBI taxonomy): domain Eukaryota; kingdom Metazoa; phylum Chordata; class Mammalia; order Proboscidea; family Elephantidae; genus Elephas; species Elephas maximus. Next base: position 77,971,564 of record NC_064834.1, on the reverse strand, counting down.
GCTGGCAAATGACAATCTGCAGGCCACTGACTGCATTTGTATGACCTGCCAGTTAAGAATGGTTTTTACATTTTTCAATGTTTGGAAAAAACAACAAGAAGATGTCGTGACAAGTAGAAATCATGTGAAATTCACACTTCCGTGTCCCTAAATAAGGTTCTGTTGGAACATGGCCATGCCCATTTGGGTATGCATTATCTACAGAGGCTTTTGAGCTACAACAGCAGAGTTGAGTCATTGTGACAGAAGGCACGGCCCTGCAAAAGCCTAAATTATTTACTCTCTGGCACTTTACATAAAAAGTTTGCCAGGCAGCAAGGACACCTGACAGGGCTGCCAACATGTCGTCAGAGCACTTGGTCCACACCAGCTGGAGAAACTACCCCAAATGCAGGAAAAGCCCTCTCCATCACAGACGCCCAAACGCTCTCACTGGGCTCAACTCAAATGGTCCCCAACACACAGTCCCAGCCCAGAGCCTCAGCAGCATCCCTGACCCAAATGCCATCCATCCATCCCTCTGTCCCGAGGTCACAGGAATATCGAAGCTTTGCAGTCTCTTTCTTCTCATCCTCCCTGAATCATTTCTAAGTCTCCAAGTATTCTCCCAACCAGGGAGACAATGTCCTTCGTTCTGACCCACCCACTCCATCTCATTCTCTTGGTTCGATGTGCTCTGTCTTACTGACAACACGTAAAGTAGAAAATAGCCCCAAACATGCATAGCCACACACAGAGCTCTTATGAGAGACATTTCCCATGAATATTGCTTAATCTAATAATTCCCCCTGTTTTAATACAATCAATTTCCCTCCTGATCAGTGCTACCCATCAGGAAGTATCTTCAGGTAATTAACATTTTTACATTTTTAATTATGAACTCTTTCCTGTGCTGGCAGGGTGTCAGAGATGAGAAGCGTCAAGCACTGGTGATGCTAGGATCTGAGGGCTTCTCGCAATGTAGAAAACAAAGGTGGGCAGGAGTGAGGGCCCGGGGCTATGCTGCCGTCCCCTCTAGAATGGAGGGGACATTGGCACAAAAGGGGGGCCTAGCATAGGAAACTGTGCTTGGTGGCCAACTGTGCTTGGTGGCCAACTGTGCTCCTAAGCTGAGATTTCAAAAGTAGATGTGACTTTGTATGGGTGCACCAAAATTTCGTCTCTACAGGAACTGGGTAGACCAGCATGCCAAAGGCCACCTCCTCACAGGGCCCAAGAGGATTTGAACTCTACTCTGACAACCACTCCTGGCTGAGCATCAAAATGCCCACTTGGCCTTTGTAATCACATTTTGCCTGCTTTTCTGTCTCAACTCTACTTTTCTCCCCCTGCCCTAGATCTGGCGTTTTCTAAAGCTTTCCTCAGGATCCTTTGGCGAGGTTTCCACCATGCTGGTGCCAAAGGGAGGGACGAGGATGGTGTTTTCTGAGCTCAGAGGCACTCCGAGGCTTGCCTAAGGCCGTGAGTGGTGGAGGAGAGGCCAGGGCCATCCCCCACACTACCTTCTTTTCCTCTCCCCTGACGCACCATATGCCCTGCACATGGGGTCTTCCCATACATGTTCCTTCCATGTCTACCATCCTCCATCCACCAGTTACAGTCCCAGACACTCTCCCTCCTAACTCCTCCACCTTGACTCCCACTAGTTTACTGAGCCCTCGCAGAGGGGCCCAGACAACTACTCTCTTTGGCCTTACTCTCCAAAATGCTCATCCTTAGGAATCGGTGCATAAAAATGTGTTTTTAAAAGAAACGGAAAATGAAATGAGAAACACAGGCTAGTTGAAGGGGAAAAAAACAGAACTTTTTCTTAAGTCAAGTTGTTATGAAATGGGATCTCTTTCCCCTAATTTCAAAGGTATTCATGTTGAACCATTAAGGAGGTCTGGGATACATAAGCTAATCGTCACTGGCTTGGTAATTGTTATGGATTGAATTGTGTCCCCCCAAAAAGGCATGTCAACTTGGCTACTCCATGATCCCCAGTATTGTGTGACACTCCACTATTTTGTCATCTGATGTGATTTTCCTTGTGTCATAAATTCTACCTCTATGATGTTAATAAGGAATGATTGGAAGCAGTTATGTTAATGAGGCAGGACTCAACCTACGAGATTAGGTTGTGTCTTAATCTCTTTTGATATACACAAGAGAGAAGCAAGCAGAGAGAAAGGGGGGCATCATACCACCAAGAAAGTAGTACCAGGAGCAAAGTGTGCCCTTTGGACCCAAGGTCCCTGTGCTGAGAGGCTCCTAGACCAGGGCAAAATTGATGACAAGGACTTTCCTCCAGAGCCAACAGACAGAAAGTCTTCTCCTGGGGTTGGCACCCTGAATTCTGAATTCCAGCCTCCTAGACTGTGAGAGAATGAACTTGTTTGTTAAAGACATCCATTTGTGGTGTTTCGGTTATAGCAGCACTACATAACTAAGACAGCAATGCAGTGAGAAAAAAATACTTAACCTGGCTTCTACCTGGTTTAAATAATCTCATCTGCTTAAGAGCCCAAGTTGCCATCAGATGCATACACAAAACTACTGGAAATGAATGATGCTATATAGTCGTGGACTTTATCTGCAAGCACAAAGAATGTTGATTTCAGGACCCCCAATAACTGTACGCACAGTGCTGGACTCCAATTAGTTCCCGGAAAGCACACCAAATGGATCGTTCCCATAAGGAGACCCATCGTAAACACTTTTACAAAAATGTATTCCTAAGGTACTCATTTTTACATCAATTGTTGAATTTTTTGGTTTGTATATCAAAAAACTACAATTGCTCAAAAAATTTAAGAATCACCAGAAACCAATTCACTGTTAACAGCTGAATGAGTGTCTAAAGACAGTGGTTTTAGATAAGGGTTTACAATGTGGCAGAATTAGAACTGCTTAGCTGTGGACTCAAAACATACCAATGATCGTGAAGATGGTGCAAGACCAGGCTCTGGTATTGGTAAAGAGTACCAAATATATCACCGAACACCAAAAGAACAAATAAATCAAACTTAGAAGAAATGTAAACACTTGTTCCTCCGAAGTAAGGATGGTGAGACTTTGACTCACTTACTTTGGAAAGACAAAGTACGTCATCAGGAAAGGCCAGCTGCTGGAGAAGGACATCACGCTTGGTAAAGTAGAAGGTCAGAGAAGAAGTAAGGAGACCCTCAATGAGATGGATAGACACAGTGGCTGCAACAGTGGGCTCAAACACGGCAAAGACTGTAAGGATGGTGAAGGACCAGGCAGGGTTTCATTCTGTTATACGGAGGTCGCCACGAATCGGAGCTGACGTGATGGCAACTAACAACAACAATGAAGCCAGGTTTTAGGCAGTGGTCAAGATGGCCAGGGATGAAGAAGTCAGTCTGAAGCAGCTCCAGGCAGGGAACTGCCTGTCCTTCTAGAACATGGCTCTGCAAAGGTGCAGCAGTTCTCTCCTGAGCTGCTGATCTTTTCAGTCTCACATTTCTTGTTTGTAAAAGTCTGAAAATCACTCATGACCCATTAAAATCATGTGACTGTCCACCCCCCTCCCCTCCACCGTATACTGATTTGTCTTCAAGCCTCTCTGGTTGGAAGGGAGAAGGAAATAAGCACTCCTGGTGGCAAAAAATATATATATATATTTACTTATTTATTTATTTTTTTGGTGGCACGGTAGTTAAGAGCTATGGCTGCTAACCAAAAGGTTGACAGTTCAAATCCACCAGCCACTCCCTGGAAACCATACAGGGCAATTCTACTCTGTCCTATGGGGTCGCCGTGAGTGGGAATCGACTCAACGGCAACGGGTTTGGTTTTAGTTGGTTTAGCTCACTCTGAACATAGGGTGCAGGCTTGTTTTTCACTCAGGTTAAGTGGCCAGACAAGGATGGATGTGCCACTTGAGAAGCACCCAGGCACTGTCCATTATCATCACTTGGTCTCATCCTGCAGTTATCTGAATGCCCAGGACTTGGGGCAAGGTAGCAGCGCGAGCAGCCGGCTTCCACTTTGCCAGCAGACAGCTCGATTTTGGTTGCTCTCTCCAGGCTATAAACAGCCAGCCTTCCTCTTCTCTTTATCAGGAGATCATCTTCTCTAAAGAGAAGAATCGGGCAGATGATGACTACACTTTCACAAAGATACTGGAATTACCAATGCGTGCAGGCTGGCAGCTTTGCCTTAATGAGCTGTTCACAGTGGCTACTTCACACAATGCCTGCCTGCACGGTCAAAAACAAGCAAGAAACAAGTCCAAACACCATCCACTTGATTCTCCCCCTGTTACAAAGCTTTTACACAAACCCTAAAATGCCAAGCAAAGAGGAGTATATGCAGTTAAGATAAACAAAGCTATGTGAACAAGACCTCCCTTCCTTGGAAGTAACATTTAATCTGGTGTTTTAAAAGATGATACTTGCAAATATGGTTAAGCCATGTATTCAATTCTGCTCAACTACTGGTGTGAAATTTTAATCAAAAAACTGAGCTCATTCAAAAAAGAAATTAGTGGGGAAACTTTGGTCGTCTCTCATCAGTGAAGACTGATTTAGTTATGCAAATTACTGCTATGAATATTAAACCACTGATGAAGGGTTTTTAATGAAGGGATCTTTTGTTTTGGAAATGCAAGGGTATATGCTTTAATTTCTTGCTAATTTACTGTTCTTTGATAATGTTCACATTTTCCCCAAAGTGGCTCTGCTGATGGGTTTAATACTGTGAATAGAACTACAGGCCAACAATACTGGTTTTGACAAGCCTTCCCCTGTGTAACTATAGATCGTGATTTGCAGCCCCTTATGCACAATTCTATTAGGGTGAATTTTGTCTACAGGGCTTTCCCTGAAATGAATTCTCATTTTAATGTTAGCCTCCTGCCGTTTTTAATTTTTAATCTGTAATATGAAATTGCAAATTTTACAAACATCATTTGAAAAAGCCAGTAGGACAGAACTGAATGCCGAAGTTTACATATTGCCTAATTAGACTGTTATGAGAGGCAGCTTATCAAAGTCACACCAAAGATCATCAAAAAAAACCCAATTACTAATTTGAAAAACACATATATTTATAGGTTCATTTTGTTTAATTTGCATCCGGTTAGCCCAATAACTGTTTTAAAGTTGTATTAAGGCTAATAATTTGGGTTTAGCGGGTAATGTACCTGAGCTGCCCAGGGGGAGAGCGACCTCCCATCTCAGAAAGCCCTGGACCTCGGGTACTCCGAGATAAATCTTGAAATGGAAAGCCCTCACGGTGCCTTACCCAGGAGACCAGGTTCCTGGAGGTCTGGCCCCCGGCCTTCTCCAGATAATTAAAGGTAAGTGGAAAAAGCAAAAGAAAGAGCAAAAAGGAGCACGGGAGACCCTCCCTGCAAAGTCACTCTGCTCTGGGGGCTGCTCGGAGTGAGTCTAGAAAGACAAAAGCCGCTCTTTTAAAACTTTTCATTATGGGAAATGTCAATCCACCCAAAAGTAAAGTGAGCAGTGTCGTGGGCCCATGTCCCATCATCTTCCTGCAGCATTCAGCTCAACACGGACCCCCACCTCCCTCCTTCCCATAAGACTGTGGAGCAAATCCTGGACAGCGTTACTATTCCAACAGCAAATATGGCGGCTGCATCTCTAAACAGTAAGCCTTTTTAAAGCACAACGTATCATTATCACACCTAAAAAATGAATAATAATTCTTCAATATCATTAGACGGCCAGTCAGAGTTCAGCTTTCTGGTTGTCCAGTAAATGTCCTCAGTGATTGTTGACAGTCTGGGTCAGGATGCAGATAGGTCATTGGTTCGTAAATAGGCTAACATGTTTCCTTAGTCTCTCTTAATTTCAAAACTCCACTTCTCTCTCCTCCCTCTGTCTCTTCTCTCTTTTTCTAACGTCCCCACCCTCTTCAATGTGTTTATCTACCCGAGAAGCCAGGCAGCTTGTCCTGTGGCGTTTCCCACAGTTTGGACTTTGCTGATTACATCCGTGTGGATCCTTTACTGTGCTCTCCTGTTCCCTGTGTTTCTTGGGGATCAGTGGTTGAATCTCAAGCATTTGTCAGATTCACATTTGATTGTTTTGGCTATCTCATAGGTGGGGGTGTGTATTTCTATCAAACAGTTACACAAAAGTAGAATATTTTAACTTGCCTTTTTTCTCACTCCCAAAGAAATTATTCAATGTAAAAACACTACCAAAAAAAAAAGTCCTTCCAGATATTTAGTCTACATAATATTGTGTTTTTCTTTTTAGTTTCATAAAATGGGGTCATACTGCACATTCGTGTTTAGAAATTGTGTTTTCTTCACTGTTAACAAAAGCCCTTCTGCATTGTTCATCAATTCCCTGCCCTCTCCTCCAAGCTGATCTGAGTGGCCTTTGTGGTCTTCCTGATTCTCTGCTTAGCAGGCCAGCTCCTCACTGTGTTCTGAGGTTTGGGTTGTTTTTCAGTGCCAGACACATTTTATACATATTTGAAGAATAATTTTATAATTTGCTTATTGCACATTCCAGCACTTTAATAAAAGTACCATTCCTTTTGAGTATGAGTAATGATTTCTTAGGCGTCCTGGTTGTGCAGTGGTTAGAGCTTGGCTGCTAACCAAAAGGTTGGCAGTTTGAACCCACCCACTAGCTGCTCAGCAAGAGAAAGATGTGACAGTCTGCTTCCATAAAGATTACAGCTTTGGAGACCCTATGGGACAGTTCTACTCTGTACCTATTTCTCCTCCTAATTGGTGGGAGGTCTCCAGCAAGCTGGCCTGGCTACAGGGAGGCGTGCTGGTCAGAGCCAGGATGGACACAACCAGAGTCTGCGTGGCTGCCAGCACTGCATCAAGACACGAGGACTTCATCTCCTGTGCCCTGGGGGCCGTTAAAACTTTTCCAGGAGGAAAGTGATGTGCAGAAAGTTCTCTCCACAAAGGTTTAATCTGGGAGCCACGTGCAGGACTCAGGAGAAGGCAGACAGACAAGAAGCTGTAAGGCGGCCGCTGGGACTGTCCAGACTTGTGGTCAAGAGGGTCTGGGCTGACCACGGAGGAGGAGGAGGGGCTGGCTGCCCGGGGCTGTGGACAGAGGAGTCACCAGGCTTGGCGGGGAATGGCAGCATGGCCCCTCCCATGGGGCGCCCTGCTCCCAAAGACGGTCTTGGAGAATCATAGGCTTCGAAGGGACAGCACCTGGGCAAGGGTAGGGACCACCAATGGGCACAGGGAAGTCCAAGGAAGCAACTAACCTGGGCTGATGGGTTAGCATTTGGACGCAGCCCCAAAGGCCCAATGAATGAAAAACTGCAAAGATCTTAGGAGTCATCTGGCCTAGGGGCTGCTGCCCATCCTCCTAGGACCCCCGGGGTGCTCTAGCAAAGACCCCCTGCTGTGGTGGGACAGGGCTACCGAGGAAAGGCCAAACTGACTGGGTCGCTTCCCACTCCCCCTCCCACCCACCGCATCCAAAACACACCCCTATTTTATTCCTTCAAATAAACGGCTTTACCAACAAAAAAAAAACCAAACCCACTGCTATTGAGTCACTTCTGACTCATAGGGACCCTAAAGAACAGAGTAGAACTGCCCCATAGAGTTTCCAAGGAGCACCCAGTAGATTCGAAATGCCAACCTTTTGGTTAGCAGCCATCTCTCTTAACCACTAAGCCACAAGGGTTTCCATGGGCTTTATAGATAAAGAATAATGTTGGAGAGGCGTAGCCAAGATGGCGGAATAGACAGACGCTTCCATCGAGCTCTCTTTACAACAAAGACCCGAAAAAACAAGTGAAACGAGTATATTTGTGACAAGCTGGGAGCCCTGAGCATCAAAAGCAAGCTTAGACAACAAACTGAGGGGCAGGGGAAGGAAGAGACCGTTCAGAAGCAGAGAGGAGTTGCCAGACCTGAGTCGCAGGGAGCCCTCAGGCACCATTCCCGGAGCGGCGGCAGTGGCGGCGGCGGAGGGCTGGTCCTAGTGTTCAGCCACAGTTTCCTCAGGGAGAAGCAGCAGCCACACAGCCCGCTGACACCTCCAGAATCTGAGCAGAAGGGTGCTCTTGGAAAAAGCTAAGTACCTGTGAATATTTTACCACACAAACCTCCCCCCGCCCCCCGGCCAAGCGGGCTTCAGCGGCTAAATCCCTAGGCCTGAGATAGACCCTTGTGAGCACCTGGAGCTGTCCTCCCAGCCTTGGGGAAGGAAAAAAATTTCCAACTGGGGGGAAAAGATAATTTGCTAGCTCCATTAACTGGGGGAGCTCAGGACAGAATTGGCACCTGTCCAGGCATAAACCATCTGTGGACCTCGAGCACCTTTCCCTTCTGCATGGACCTGTCTGGGCCTATTTCGGGAGAATAGAGCCTTGTTGGCAAACTCCAACCATTTCAGTGGTGCGGTGGAGAGGTGTGTGTTTGACGTTTGGCATTGCTTTGCCTATTAAACAAGGTCCTCACCTACCCACAACAGGGACCTAAGGACTGGTGGCTCCACTTGGGTCGCCCAGCCACCCGCGACAGGGGTCCAGGGATAACTGGTATCTCCCAGTCCTTACAACATAATCTTTGGGTGCCCATGGTCCCTCTGCAGAACCCACCCACCTGCATGTTCTAGGGAACAGAGACGCGTTTTCCTCAGAGACACTTGGGGGTCGGTTCTCAGTCCCCTGCCTTGTTCAGAGTGTGACCCCCTGCTGCAATCAGATACGGGTATATATGCCAATCACCTGTGCCCCTCTAAGGCTGTAGGACAGAGCCTGTACCACACACTTGATATCAGCTACCTGGAAATCTGAGCTGAATTCATACAAGAAAACTGAATGGACTCCTAGACTGATATACCTGATAACAGCTCTAGCCATATGGGGACAGGACACCAGAGCTCCAAAGGTGAAAATAATCAAGCTAGCTCACTCAAGCAACCCATAGGGGTATACCAAAACAAAACAAAGCAAGCAGCTACGACACAGTAAGCAAGCATAAACTAATACAATAACTTAGAGATGGCTCAGAGACAAGAGTCAATATCAAGTCACATAAAGAAACAGACCATGATCACCTCAAAAGGCTCTCAAAATGAATCCAGGGATCTTCTAGATGAAAGTGCATTCCTGGAATTACCAGATGCAGAATACAAAAGTTTAATATACAGAACCCTTCAAGACATCAGGAAGGAAATGAGGCAATACGTAGAACAAGCCAAGGAACACACAGATAGAGCAACTGAAGAAATCAGGAACATAATGAAAAGTTGAATAAGCTGGAAAAATCCATAGACAGACAGCAATCAGAAATTCAGAAGATTAACAATAAAATTACAAAATTAGACAACTCAATAGAAAGAGGAGCAGAATTGAGCAAGTAGAAGCTAGAATTTCTGAACTCAAAGATAAATCACTTGGCACTAATATATTTGAAGAAAAATCAGGTAAAAGAATTAAAAAAAAATAAGAAACCATAAGAATCATGTGGGACTCTATCAAGAGAAATAACCTACAAGTGATTGGAGTACCAGAACAGGGAGGGATAACAGAAAATACAGAGAAAATTGTTGAGGATTTGTTGGCAGAAAACTTCCCTGATATTGTGAAAGATGAGAAGATATCTATCCAAGATGTTCATCAAACTCCACATGAGGTAGATCTTAAAAGAAAGTCACCAAGACATATTATAATCAAGCTTGCCAAAACCAAAGACAAGGAGACAATTATAAGAGCAGCAAGGGATAAAAGAAAAGTCATCTACAAGGGAGAGCCAATAAGAATAAACTCGGACTACTCGGCAGAAACCATGCAGGCAAGAAGGCAATGGGATGACATATTTAAAAAATTGAAGGAAAAAAATTGCCTGCCAAGAATCATATATCCATCAAAACTGTCTCTTAAACATGAAGGTGAAATTAAGACATTTCCAGATAAACACAAGTCGAGGGAATTCATAAAAACCAAACCAAAACTACGAGAAATACTAAAGGGAGTTCTTTGGTTAGAAAATCAGTACTACCAGGTATCGACCCAAGACTAGAACACTGTGCAGAGCAACCAGAAGTCAACCCAGACAGGGAAATCCAAAAAAAAAAAAAAAAAGCAAAATTCAAAAAAAAAAAAAAAAACCCAACACAGGGTAACGGTGATGTTATTATTTAAAAGAAGATAGCATTAAAATAATAAAAAGGGACTGAGAAATGTAATCATACACCTTCCATATGGAGAGGAAGATACGGTGATACAAAGAAATAAAAGATAGTTATAAATGTACAAAAATAAGGGTAAATAATAAGGTAACCACAAAGGAGACAAACTATCCCACTCATCAAAATAAAATACAAGGGAAAAATACAGACTCAGCAGAAACAAAATCAACAACAACAAATACGAGGAAAGGATAATATATAAAGAAAATCTACTCAGCACATAAAATCAAGTGGGAAAAAGAAGCTGTCAACCCACAAAAAAAGACATCAAAATGATAGCACTAAATTCATTAAAAAAAAAAAAAAATTCATACCTATCCATAATTACCCTGAATGTAAATGGACTAAATGCACCAATAAAGACACAGAGAGTGGCAGAATGGATTAAAAACCAAGATCTGTCTATATGCTGCCTACAAGAGACACACCTTAGACTTAGAGATATAAACAAACTAAAACTCAAAGGATGGAAAAAAATATATCAAGCAAACAACAATCAAAAAAGAGCAGGAGTGGCAATATTAATTTCTGACAAAATAGACTTTAAAGTTAAATCCATCAAAAAGGATAAGGAAGGACACTACATAAGGATTAAAGAGACAATACACCAAGAAGATATGACCACATTAAATATTTGTGCACCCAATGACAGGGCTGCAAGATACATAAAACAAACTCTATCAGCATTGAAAAGGGAGATAGACAGCTCCACAATAATAGTAGGAGACTTCAACACACCACTTTTGGTGAAGGACAGGACATCCAGAAAGAAGCTCAATAAAGACACAGAAGATCTAAATGCCACAATCAACCAACTTGACCTCGTAGACACATACAGGACACTCCACCCAACATCAACCAAGTATCCTTTCTTTTCTAGTGCACATGGAACCTTCTCTACAATAGACCACATATTAGGTCATAAAGCAAGCCTTAGCAGAATCCAAAACATTGAAATATTACAAAGCATCTTCTCTGACCATAAGGCCATTAAAGTGGAAATCAATAACAGGAAAAGCAGGGAAAAGAAATCAAACACTTGGAAACTGAACAATACCCTGCTCAGAAAAGACTGGATTATAGAAGACATTAAGGATGGAATAAAGAAATTCAGAGAATCCAATAAGAATGAAAACACTTCCTATCAGAACCATCGGGACACAGCAAAAGCGGTGCTCAGAGGCCAATTTATATCAATATATGCACACATCCAAAAAGAAGAAAGGGCCCAAATCAAAGAACTATCCCTACAACTTGAACAAATAGAAAGAGAGCAACAAAAGAAACCCACAGGCACCAGAAGAAAACAAATAATAAAAATTAGAGCTGAACTAAATGAAATAGAAAACAGAAAAACAATTGAAAGAATTAACAAGACCAAAAGCTGGTTTTTTGAAAAACTCAACAAAATTGATAAACCATTGGCCAAACTGACAAAAGAAAAACAGGAGAGGAAGCAAATAGCCCGAATAAGGAATGAGATGGGCGATATTACAACAGACCCAACCGAAATGAAAAGAATCATATCAGATTACTATGAAAAACTATACTCAAACAAATTTGAAAACCTAGAAAAAATGGATGAATTCCTAGAAATACACTATCTACCTAAACTAACACAAACAGAGGTAGAACAACTAAATAGACCCATAACAAAAGAAGAGATTGAAAAGGTAATCAAAAAACTCCCAACAAAAAAAAGCCCCGGACCGGACGGCTTCACTGCAGAGTTCTACCAAACTTTCAGAGAAGAGTTAACACCACTACTACTAAAGGTATTTCAGAGCACAGAAAAGGATGGAATACTACCAAATTCATTCTATGAAGCCACCATATCCCTGATGCCAAAACCAGGTAAAGACACCACAAGAAAAGAAAATTATAGACCTATATCCTTCATGAATGTAGATGCAAAAATCCTCAACAAAATTCTAGCCAATAGAATTCAACAACATATCAAAAAAGTAATTCACCATGACCAAGTGGGATTCATACCAGGTTCAACATTAGAAAAACAATTAATGTAAACCACCACATAAATAAAACAAAAGACAAGAATCACATGACTTTATCAATTGATGCAGAAAAGGCATTTGGCAAAGTTCAACACTCACTCATGATAAAAACTCTCAGCAAAATAGGAATAGAAGGAAAATTCCTCAACAAAATAAAGGGCATTTATACAAAGCCAACATCACCCTGAATGGAGAGAGCCTGAAACCATTCCCATTGAGATCGGGAACCAGACAAGGATGCCCTTTATCACCACTCTTATTCAACATTGTGCTGGAAGTTCTAGCCAGAGCAATCAGGCTAGATAAAGAAATAAAGGGCATCCAGATTGGCAACGAAGAAGTAAAAGTAGCTCTATTTGCAGATGACATGATCTTATACACAGAAAACCATAAAGAATCCTCCAGAAAACTACTGAAACTAATAGAAGAGTTCAGCAGAGTGTCGGCATACAAGATAAACATACAAAAATCAGTCGGATTCCTCTACACCAACAAGAAGAACATCAAAGAGGAAATCACCAAATCAATGCCATTTACAGTAGCCCCCAAGAAGATAAAATACTTCGGAATAAATCTTACCAGAGATGTAAAAGACTTATACAAAGAAAACTACAGTATACTTCTGCAAGAAACCAAAAGAGACTGACATAAGTGGAAGAACATACCTTGCTCGTGGATAGGAAGACTTAACATTATAAAAATGTCTATTCTACCAAAAGCGATCTATACATTTAATGCAATTCTGATCCAAATCCCAATGACATTCTTCAATGAGATGGAGAAGCAAATCACCAATTTCATATGGAAGGGAAAGAGGCCCCAGATAAATAAGGCATTACTGAAAAAGAAGAACAAAGTACGAGGCGTTACTTTACCTGATTTTAGAACCTATTATACTGCCACAGTAGTCAAAACAGCCTGGTACTGGTACAACAGCAGATACATGGACCAATGGAACAGAATTGAGAATCCAGACATAAATCCATCCACATATGAGCAGCTGATATTTGACAAAGGCCCCAAAACAGTTAAATGGGGAAAAGACAGTCTTTTTAACAAATGGTGCTGACATAACTGGATATCTACCTGTAAAAAAATGAAACAAGACCCATACCTCACTCCATGCACAAAAACTAACTCAAAACGGATCAAAGACCTAAATATAAAATCTAAAACGATAAAGATCATGGAATAAAAAATAGGGAAACGTTAGGAGCCCTAATACATGGCATAAACAGTATAGAAAACATTATAAAGAACGTAGAAGAAAAACTAGATAACCGGGAGCTCCTAAAAATCAAACACTTAGGCTCATTCAAAGACTTCACCAAAAGAGTAAAAAGACTTCCTACAGACTGGGAAAAAGTTTTTAGCTCTGACATTTCTGATCAGCGCCTGATCTCTAAAATATACATAATACTGCAAAAACTCAACTGCAAAAAGACAAATAACCCAATTAAAAAATGGGCAAAAGACATGAATAGACACTTCACTAAAGAAGACATTCAGGTAGCTAACAGAAATATGAGGAACTATTCACGATCACTAGCCATTAGAGAAATGCAGATCAAAACTACAATGAGATTTCATCTCACTCCAACAAGGCTAGCATTAATCCAAAAAACACAAAATAATAAATGTTGGAGAGGCTGTGGAGAGACTGGAACACTTCTACACTGCTGGTGGGAATGTCAAATGGTACAACCACTTTGGAAATCGATTTGGCACTTCCTTATTTATTTTTTTTTTTTAAAAAGCTAGAAATAGAACTACCATACAATCCAGCAATCCACTCCTTGGAATACATCCTAGAGAAATAAGAGCCTTTACATGAACAGATATATGCACACCCATGTTTATTGCAGCACTGTTTACAATAGCAAAAAGATGGAAGCAACCAAGGTGCCCATCAATGGATGAATGGATAAATAAATTGTGGTACATTCACACAATGGAATACTATGCATTGATAAAGAACAGTGAGGAATCTGTGAAACATTTCATAACATGGAGGAACCTGGAAAGCATTATGCTGGGTGAAATTAGTCAGTTGCAAAAGGACAAATATTGTATAAGACCACTATTATAAGAACTTGAGAAATAGTTTAAACTGAGAAGAAAACATTCTTTTGTGGTTATGGCAGGGGGAGGGAGGGAGGGTGGAAGAGGGGTACTCACTAATAAGACAGTAGATAAGAACTACTTTAGGTGAAGGGAAGGACAGCACACAGTACAGGGGACGTCAGCACAATTGGACTAAACCAAAAGCAAAGAAGTTTCCTGAATAAACTGAATGCCTCGAAGGCCAGCGTAGTAGGGCAGGGGCCTGGGGACCACGGTTTCAGGGGACATCTAAGTCAATTGGCATAATAAAATCTATTAACAGAACATTCTGCATCCCACTTTGAAGAGTGGCACCTGAGGTCTTAACCGCTAGCAAGCAGCCATCTAAGATGCATCAATTGGTCTCAACCCACCTGGATCAAAGGAGAATGAAGAATACCAATGACAGAAGGGGATTATGAGTCCAAGAGACAGAAAGGGCCACATGAACCAGAGACTACATCATCCTAAGACCAGAAGAACTAGACGGTGCCCAGCTACAACCGATGACTGCCCTGACAGGGAACACAACAGAGAACCCCTGACGGAGCAGGAGAGCGGTGGGATGCAGACCACAAATTCTCCTAAGACCAGACTTAATGGTCTGACTGAGACTAGAAGGACCCCGGTCGTCGTGGCCCCCAGACCTTCTGTTGCCCCAGGACAGGAACCATTGCTGAAGTCAACTCTTCAGGCATGGATTGGACTGGACAATGGGTTGGAGAGGGATGCTGGTGAGAAGTGAGCTTTTTGGATCAGGTGGACACTTGAGACTGTGTTGGCATCTCCTGCCTGGAGGGGAGATGAGAGGGTGGAGGGGGTTAGAAGCTGGTGAAAAGGACATGAAAAGAGAGAGTGGAGGGAGAGAGCAGGCTGTCTCATTAGGGGGAGAGTAACTGGGAGTGTGTAGCAAGGTGTATATGGGTTTTTGTGTGAGAGACTGACTTGATTTGTAAACTTTCACTTAAAGCACAATAAAAATTATTGGAAAAAAAAAAAGAATAACGTTGGAAAACTACATCAAGGTTTAAAAATACGAAACTGAGGTCCAGAGAGGAGAATGCCCCCTCCTCTAATACAATTGAGCTGGAATAATCCAGAATACCCATGCCAGTGTGTCCAGCAGTCCGCTGAAGCACAGGGCCGACCTCCGAGGCAGCCGGGATATGGGTGCTGGTTCCTTTACAAGTTCGGGACGTGGGCCCGCCACGCCCCAGCCCCGCTCGGTGCCACCGGGGCCGCAGACACGCACTGCACGCATCCCGAGATACCGAGGCTTCAGGAAGCCAGGGCCAGCAGCCAGGTGAAGAAGCAGCTGAGGGAGAGGGGAGCGCGAGTCAGGACTGGGGCGCACAGGGCCGCTAAGGAGAAAGCGCGGGCGTGGTCTCACCTCACTCTGCTCCGGCTCCCTCACGTCTTCCCCTCGCCAAGGATTAGGGGCTGCGGGGAGCAAAGCGCGCGCGCACCATTGTTCAGCCGAGAGACGCCCACCGCTCCGCACCCACAGCGGAGACCCAGAGGTGCAGCAGGCGGCGGAGCCCGGCGGACCGTGCCTGGAACCCCGCGTGAGCCCCGGCCGCCGGCTCCGGGGCGGCCGCTGTGCTTCTAGGGGGCCTGGATGGACAACTTCCCTGACGGAACCAGCTAAGGGGGATTGACCTCTTGCCCTGGGAACTGGTAACTCTTGTTTTTAATAATGACGGTGTGCTGAGCTCTGAAGAGCCTGAGCCCTGACTGAGCTGCGACAGAAATGCGGGAGTAAATGGCCCCCCATCAGTTGCCTGAGAGCAATTTGTAAAATCACTTTCTGTGTTTGCACCTCGGTAGATGTGGCATAATGATGAAGAGACGGCTCCAAAACAGCCATTTCACTGGAGCTTTGCTTACCTGAGAGTCCCGTTCGCAGTGATCGCTGCCTCCAGGTTCTGAGAGGCTTCCTGCTGCAAAGCAGAGGGGGAAACGACTCTGGGGGGATTCCGTCTCAAACACACCTGAGATTCCTGCTCGCTTGTGCTGCACAAAGGAACCCTGGTTGTGCAGTGGTTAAGTGCTCGGCTGCTAACCAAAAAGTAGGCGGTTCAAACCCACAAGCTTCTCAGCAAGAGAAAGATGTGACAGTCTGCTTCTGTAAAGATTACAGCCTCGGAAGCTCTGTGGGACAGTTCTACTCTGTCCCTGAGTTGGAATCGACTTGACGGCAATGGGGACCGTACAGGTATGAGCCGGAATTGACCTGACGATTAACTCAGTGGCGATGGGTTTGTGTTGCTCACTCTCCGCTGCTCGCAGGCAGGCCACGCGTATCACCCCGAGTGCTGTATTACACCCATGACGCCAGCCGTCAGGCCGAGTCAGAGCGCAGCCAGCAGCCAGAGAATCGTAAACTTGTATAAACAAGAGGCGGCGGCCTGGCCTCCAAAAGGGAAGGTCATTGTCATAGCAAATGGCAGTCCGAAGGTCTGTGGCTTGGGGGTGATTGGTGTCAGCTTTTGACCCATTAGATTCCAGACAAACACGTTCCTGTCAATTCGGACTCATAGCGACCCTACAGGACAGAGTAGAACTGCTCCATAGAGTTTCCATGCAGCAGCTGGTGGATTCAAACTGCCAACATTTTGGTTAGCAGCTGTGGCTCGCTGAAGCTCTTAACACTTGCACTACCAGGGCTCCTTTAGATTCCAGAGCCAGGGCCAAATTGAGGAAGAAATGATCTGCCCCAAATAGGGCAGGAAAAAGTGGGTGGAACGAAGCATAGAGATGGCTTTCAAAAGCATCTGTGGGATGATCGGCCTCTTCTGAGATCCCTGGGTAGTGCAAAAGGTTTGCACTGGACTGCTAAACTAAAGGTTGGCTGTTCAAACCACAGTGCTGTGGAAGAAAAGCCTGGCGATCTGCTTCCATAAAGATTGCAGCCAAGAAAACCCAATGGAGCTCTGTTCTATTCTGTCATACATGGACACCCATGAGTCAGAATCAACTCGATGGCAATGGGTTTATTTTTTTTTGGTTTGTTTTGAATAAAAGGAAAGTGAGGTAATTATGTGTTGGGACAGAGACTGAGGGAGAATGAGGAAAATGATGGAAAGTTTGACTCCTGAGGAAAGTAAAAACCCAGGTGTGTCACCTCCATGCCCCAAATTTCTGGAACTCCTGTTAGACAACCAGGCTCCCTTGGCCGGGCTCCAGCTCAAGCTTTTCCTTCATCCCCAAGGACCCCTCCTCTGTTGATTGTCCCTCAGCCCCCTCCCCCCTTTGCCCCCTTCGCAAGCTCAAGGAGACTGGGCTCTGTGTCTCCCAGACCTGGCAGCCCTCTCTCCTCACCGAGCTCCAGACTCCACAGGTGCTGGCCACACCCCTCCCCCCACCTGCCCCTCTCACACTCCACCCTGAGGCCCTCTACTTCCCACCTCTCCCTGACTCCAGCAGCCCCTCCTACCCAACCCACCCCTCCCACAGAAGGTTCTAGGGCACGTAGATGGGGCCACCACCATCATCCCTCAACTATAATGCCGCACCATTTCTTTGTGTAATTCCTGCCTCTCAAACTAGATGTCTGTCATGGATTGAATTGTGTCCCCCCAAAATATCTGCCAACTTGGCTAGGTCATGATTCCCAGTATTGTATGATTGTCTACCATTCTGTCATCTGATGTGATTTCCCTGTGTGTTGTAAATCCTATCACTATGGTGTAATGACATGGATTAATGGCAGTTATATTGATGAGATCTATAAGAATAGTGTCTTAAGCCAATCTCTTTTGAGATATAAAAGAAGCGAGCAGAGAGACATGGGGACATCATAGCACCAAGAAAGCAATGCTGGGAGCAGAGCATGTCCCTTGGAGCTGGGTTCCTACACAGTGAAGCTCCTAAGCCAAGGGAAGATTGATGATACAGATCTTCCTCCAGAGCCAAGAGAAAGCCTTCCCCTGGAGCTAACACGCTGAATTTGGACTTGTAGCCTACTAGACTGTGAGAGAATACATTTCTCTTTGTTAAAGCCATCCACTTCTGGTATTTCTGTTATAGCAGCACTAGATGACTAAGACAATGTTCAATTCCTTAAGTCCTGAAACCACATTTTCTAGGCTCTCTGTATCTGTCACAGCATCATATTCACGTGTTGTTGTTGTTAGGTGCCGTCAATAGATTCCAACTCATAGTCACCCATGTGACAGAGCAGAACTGCCCCATAGGGTGTTCTAGGCTGTAATCTTTATGGAAGCAGAACGCCAGGTCTTTGCCCCTACAGAGCCACTGGGTGGGTTCAAACCAACAACCTTTCTGTTAGCAGCTGAGTGCTTAACTGTTTGTGCCATCAGGGCTCCTTATATATGTAAGCATTCTATTAAGAGTTAATTTATTCAGTAACAGGGAGGATCTCATCTACATAGAGATGACTGACCAGTTGTAACAACACCCAAGGATATCAGCAGTAATACTATCCATCTGAGCTCTTACCGTGTGGAAGTGTCTCTTCTAAATGCACTACGTGAATTAAGTCCTTTAGCCCTCACAGTGGGTCCATGAGGTAGATCCCATTATTATCCCCATTTTACAGATGAGAAACCTGAGTGTGAGGAAACTGCCAAGCTAGTAAGTGACCTTTGCTGGATCACAAAGTCCCAGGGGTAGTGAGAACCACAAAGGATCAGCTGGCCCAGGTCAACCATCTGGGATGGAACACTATACATTTGTTGTCGTTTTTCATATGTCTGCATGGCTAAAAATGTCAGGGGTCTGTCCTTAACAATTATTTTTCTGTCCTTATTTTTAAAGTATTGACTTAAAAATATAATTTCTAAAATAATTTTATCTGTTTTACACACATATATACATATATCTCTTATGGGTTATGTGTTTCTTCTTCCATGTATCCCATCTTCCTTAGATCTGTGCTTTCTAAGTCTGCCTGACACAACCACAGGCTGCTGAACCAGCATCTCCAGGGAAGGGACTGAAGGACATGTAGTGTTAGCAGTTCCTACAGCGATTCTTGTGCTCAGACAAGTCCAGAAAGTTCCAGGCCACAGTGGGGAGCTGGGGGAAGGGTGCAGGCGATTGACCCTCTGGGCAACTACAGCTGATTGCATTGGCTATCTGGGGCACTCCTTTGAGACTCAGAGGGCTCAAACGCAACACACCACACGTGGTCAAGGTTTTTGAGCCATAGAAAACCTCGATTATAAATTGGCACAATCACATTGGAAGACTCGTTGGCCATATCTACACCTTACTTTATGACCCAGGAATCCCATACTAAGTATATACCCACAGAGATGAGTACAGATATGGACCAAAAGACAAGAGTGTTCACAGCATCACTCATCATCATAGCCTACAATCAGGAATCTCTTAAATGCTCACCAACCATAGAGTTGATAAACTGTGCTCTTGTCTTACCAGGGGACACTGCACCCCAAGAGGGATGAAGGAGAGACAGCTACGCAGGAAGTAGAAAGGAGAGAGACTCTAACTAGTGTTGTGGGGCTGGGGGTGTGCCCGACCAAACCAATCAAAAGAAAGCCATGTTCTCAGTTACTCTTAAGATGGACTCTTGGTTTCATTTACTTAGAAGATTCAAATCTCCCCATGGGAAGCATTTGTTAACAAGACATGACAGTTTTCACTGCTTTATGCTTAACATTTAAAATAACAAAGAATTCTGCCCACCCCATGGGCACCTATTCACACCCACCTTTGTGGGTAAGTATGGCTTGTCTCCAGGCCACTGCCCTGGCTTCCTGCCATCTCAGCCACAGGACACCTCACCCAATGACCCAAAAAGAGTAGATGCCCAATGGTCACTGCAGGGAGCATCCCACTGACTGGACCCCAATTCTGCCTGCCCTGGTAGCTTCACCACTTCTTCACCTATAAATTGATCTGTCTCAGAGATTCTGTAAGGTTTAGATGATGAAGCCACCTCAAGGGCTCTCAATCCTGGCTGCACCCTGAGTAGAATTTTTATTAAATCAAAGATTCTAATTAAGTTGGTCTGAGATAGGGTGGGAATCCCTGGGTGGTACAAATGGTTAACACACTTGGCTGGTAATCTTAAGGTTGGTGGTTTGAGTCCCCCTAGAGGTGCCACAGAAGAAAGGCCTGCAAATCTCCTGAAAGGTCACAGCCATGGGAAATGCTATGGAGCAGTTCTACTCAGAAATGCAGGGGGTCATCATGAGTCGGAAATGACTCAACAGCAGCTGGTTTGGTTTTTGTTTTCTTGGTGGGTAGGGTCATATTTTCTGTTTAAAGCTTCCCAGGGTATTCCAGTGTGATGCCAGCACTGAGAAGTGCTGGTCTGGATGCACCTGGCACCCTCTCTAGCACAGCGTAAGCTCTCCACCACTGCTCTGTCATTACTATCATCATCACTATATTACCATCCTCCTCATTCATTCATTCAAGTGGTCCACTGCAGAAGTCAGCAATAGTAATGGGAAAAACCAGGGGAAGTTCTGTTCATTTTATATCCATCCACTGGGCATCTGAAGTGCCAGGAACAATTGATTCAGGAAAAAACTACTGTGTAAAACTTCTTACAGATAGCACCTGCTGTGACTGTTTAATTCCACCTCAAACAAGCCCTTCCTCTGAGGTCCCAGTTTTTGTCTCAGAAGATAATCTCCAACTGCCTGAGTGGCACGCTGGGGGGCTCTGTCATAGATGCAAGTTCCCCAAGAGGAGGAATTATTCTACTTACCACCAACGTCCCCATGCAAGCTTCCCACAAGTTCACCTACATCGAAGTAAGAGTTATCGATGGTTGGTGGGATGCAGACCCCAAATTCTCCTAAGACCAGACTTAATGGTCTGACTGAGACTAGAAGGACCCCGGTCATCATGGCCCCCAGACCTTCAGTTGCCCCAGGACAGGAACCATTCCTGAAGCCAACTCTTCAGGCATGGATTGGACTGGACAATGGGTTGGAGAGGGATGCTGGTGAGGAGTGAGCTCCTGGGATCAGGTAGACACTTGAGACTATGTTGGCATCTCTTGCCTGGAGGGGAGATGAGAGGGTGGAGGGGGTTAGAAGCTGGTGAAAAGGACATGAAAAGAGAGAGTGGAGGGAGAGAGCAGGCTGTCTTATTAAAAAAAAAAAGTCTTATTAGGGGGAGAGTAATTGGGAGTGTGTAGAAAGGTGTATATGGGCTTTTGTGTGAGAGACTGACTTGATTTGTAAACTTTCACTTAAAGCAGAATAAAAATTATTTTAAAAAAAGTTATCGATGGTTGGCTCAAGTAGACACATTAGACTATGTGGGCAGCTCCTGTCTGGAGGGGAAATGAGAAGGCAGAGGGGGACAGAAGCTGGCAGAATGGACACGGGGAATACAGGGTGGAGAGGAGTGTGCTATCTCATTAGGGGGAGAGCAACTAGGAGTACATAGCAAGGTGTATATAAATTTTTGTATGCGGCTGACTTGATTTGTAAACTTTCACTTAAAGCACAATTGAAAAAAAAAATTGTCAGTGGAGATGAGTAATGTATCTGAGCCAAGGGCTGCACTCTGACATCTTTTTGACTATTGTCAAGTTATTTCTGTGTTCTTATGGCCTGGAGGAGCTGTACGAGCGCCAAGGCCCTGAAACTGCCAGGTTACTGCACTTGGTTGCTGTTACAGATTGAACTGTGTCCCCCGAAAATGTATGTTTTAAATCCTAACCTCTATGCCTGTGGTTATAATCCTATTTGGGAATGGGCTGTCTTTGTCCTGTTAATGAGAGAGACAGGATTAGTGTCGGGTGTGTCTTGAGTCATTCTCTTACAAGATATAAAAAGCAGATTAGGACAAGCAAGCAAGGTGGTTTTATCTACCTATGGGGTAAGATAGATGCCAAGACACACGGAGATCTCCAAAGGACCTAGAAGCAGAAGCTGAAGAGACAAGGACCTTCCTCCAGAGCTGACAGAGAAAGAAAGCCTAGAGCTGGAGCTTTGAATTCAGACTTCTAGCCTCCTAAACTGTGAGAAAATGTGTTTGCTAAAGCCATCCACTAGTGGTATTTCTGTTAGGGCAGCGCTATGTAACTAAGGGAGCTGCTAACCAAAAGGCTGGAGGCTCAAGTCCACCAAGAGGCATCTCAGAAAAAAGGCTTGGCAATCTACTTCCAAAAAATCAGCTACTGAAAACCCTGTGGAGTGCGGTTCTATCCAACACACGTGGGGTCGCCAGGAGTCGGGGTCAACTCGACAGCAACTGGTAGTTTCCATATTTCCACAGGCCGTCTTCTATCCCGCACTGTCGCTCTAGAGCAGGAGTGCTCAAACCTTGTGGACTCGAGGTCCCTTTATGCCCTTAAAAATTACTGAGGGCCACTAAGAGTTTTTATGTACGTGGGTTATATCTATGCTATTTGCATTATTTGAAATTAAAACAGAGGAATTTTTAAAATCTTTATTAATCCATTTTAAAACAATGGTGAACCAATTCCATGTTAACATAGCACATTTTTATAATAAATAACCATAATATCCAAAACCAAGAAAAAAATCATGAAAAGAGTGGCACTGTTTAACATTTTTTGCAAATCCACTCCAGAGTCTGTAGGGGCATCAAAACAGAGTCAGGATCAAGGCCTCATTGCTTAGGCACGGTTAATTGTATCTAACCTCTCCCCGAGGTCAGCTGATAATCATCAGGCTATGTGGTGGCCTTGTGGCCTGGCCAGCCCCCACTCATTAGCACAAACCCTCAGGTTGTCTAGAAACCAACACGGAACCCTCAATTACTCAGGAAATTTTAAGATTTTAGAGTTATCCTTCAGGAAACAAGAGCAAAGAGCAAATTCTTTACCCCATAGTCCACTCTTTGGTCTTGGCCATAGTTTCTTCTTAATGCCTAACATTTGGAGTATTACTCCCCACCCCCCACCCCCCTCCACCCCCCGCCCCTCTCTCTCCCCACCCCACATCCCCCCACCCCCACCATTAATCTACCAATATTTACATGGTTATCTAAACCCAGTTCCTTATTTCCATGGTTATCTAGACCCAGGTGTTCCTCATGCCAGTCTCACATTACATCCTGAGGGACTTTAACTCCATATCCCAATCCATTTGACCCGTGTCAATATCAGTATCATAATCTTATCCACAATGCCAGTGTTATACCATAACCTGAAATATGAGTCAAAAGATATCACTAGAGTCCCAATCAGTCATTAGCATCAGTCCATCATCATACATGACCAAAACTTGTCCCAGGTGAGAGGTCTGCAGGCTTCTCTTCCATCTTGTCAGGTTCCAAAAGCAGCAGTGATCTTGGCTTTACCCTCTCAGCCATCTGGTGTAATTGAGCTAAGAGGCACTATCATCTCTTGCTCTGAGCCCCTCCTAAGGTGTTAATGTAATTTTTGGATTTCCATCATTGCATAACTCATTTGCTTATTCCTTTACCCTCAGCTAGTATTTTTCCTTCTCTCCATTTGTACACAAACTCTTGCACCTTTGGGAGGACGTTAGGTTCGGCAGCTGTACTGGTCTAGATTGCCAGCAGCAATGTTAGTCCAGCAAGTGCCTCCCCCTTGGTCCACCCCCATCCATCGTGACAGTTTCTTAGGAACCATCCCTGCTGCCATTACTCACAGTTGCAACCCTGGTCCTGGGACCACTGCGTCAGGTAGGGTGGAAAAATTGAGGTGATATGGGAAAAAACAAACAAGTTGAGGTGAAATGGGGAAGAATCATATAGTCATACCAGCCTCCTCCTCCCTAGTCCCACCAGAAAAGCAGAGGAATCTGTCCAGTGGGGATCCTCCCTTGGCCCCCTAATGTTCAGTGTGAGCACACACTCAGGAAGACATGTAAGCCAGCCCTTCATGCCTTTATCTTTCCCTGTTTTAGACCATCAGTGTTTCAGATGCCCGTTCCAATTCTCCATCAAGCCGTTACTCTGAGGATAAAATTGTGTTCCTTGATCTGAAGAAACACAAGTCAGCAGTCCAAATTGACGCCGAGGCTTCTGTTCCGGTTCTTTTATGGTACTCTGAACATCTGCATCTACCACTGGTAAGCAAAGCCCAGTCCAGAGCTAGTGCAGCTTCCTGGGGCTACCAGCTTCAGCCTGACTTGCCAGCTCTGTGCAGGGCCTTCTTCCTGGGAGTCTGCCCTACAGCCATCTGCAGTCTCTGTCACTTGTCGGCTGACTTAACAGTTCTTACTGCTATTTTGTGCCTCCGAAGGTGCAAGAGGACTATGTCTAGATTCAGCCCATCTCTGTATGGTGCACCTCCCCCATCTGAGATCATCTCATGGATCCAAGGGGTCACCTCATTGGAGCATAGCAGGGTATCCACTCACCAGCCCCAATTAACTTCTAGTCCTAGAAGGGAGTACTTCTGATGGGCACTGGCATGTCCTACTTTAACGCAACCTTCAGATCTCCATAGGGCTGTGCCCCATAGGGGCATCCCTTTAATAGGCCATGTTTCCATTGCTAGACCATTGGCTAATGCCCGTGAGTCAGGAAAAACCCAAACGTAGGGGCTTTTATCGCTGTTCAATTCTTCCATCACTGCAGGGAAGATACCACGCAAGTCAGTCCATTGAGCCCATTTATTCTTACCTTCTTCAATCAGAGTCTTTCCATCAACAGGTCTTGATGCAGCAGCTTTCCACACAGGCTGCTGTCTGTGTACCTTGGAGCTGCCATCCATGAACCAAGTAGCTTATTGGTCAGTTGAAAGCTGTGTAGAGGGCACCACCCAAGTGGCAATAGGACCTGTCAGTTCCTCTGGTAGTTCCAAATTTGTCCTAGGGAAAAAGAGGCTTCCTGCTCCCGAGCACCTCCTTGCATCCCCCTAGTGGCATGTTCCTGCATAAACTATTTCCATTTTATTATGGAGGTCTTCTGGACATCACCATCTCTACGATGGCATTTCTCCAACATCACCCAAGATACTGTGGGTATTTCAGCTTTCAAGATTATCTTATATCCTTCAGTCATAGTGGCGGTCTCAGTCCAAGTCCAATACCCAGCTAGTAATTGTCTCTCTGATGGAAATCGGGTCTTAAATCCCATAAGTTGTGACTGGGGAGTGCTTGTAGGCTTTCAGCTTTAGTTCCAGTTTACACCCCACATGAGGCGACAGAGAATTTGTCCATACCAGCACCCCAACTTCTATTCCACGCGGTTTGAAATTAACAACCAGTGTGAGCTCGGGCAATCCTTCCCATGTATCATGTCCAATTAATATTGACTGAAGGGTGGATTTACATGCCTTCCACTTTACAGTACTGGGCAGGGGAGACATACCCCAGTCAGATACAATATCTGTTCTAATCACATTCAATTAAGGAGACTCAACCTCTTCATATAAAACCTCTTCAAAAATTCCAATTTTCATCCAAACTTTTACCTTAATTCCATCAACTGTTGCATATCAGTATTTCCCAATCCAACTGTAGCCACCGTTAAGACTACCAATGAGTTTTGGGGCTGCTGTGCATGGGGCTCCATCTTCAAGGAGTAACAGAAACTTCTCCTCCTGGCCATTCTGCACACACATTAAATAAGACCTTGGGTCCCAGGTAGGGTGAGGGGTTGAGGGAGGCGGGGGTTGGGTAGGGGTTGGGCAGGGATTGAACCAGGGTAACTCAACCCCTCAGTCTGTCCTGATCTTCATTGATCTGCCAGACCAATTCTGGGACAGGCTTCTCATTGTTACCTTTGCCTTCCCGCTTTTTAAATTCCTCCACCCTGGGGTGAATAGACTTTTTTATGGACTCTACATATTGGGAGATCATCAAGGGGCTCTACTGAACAACCCAACCTCCCATAGTACTGTATTAAGACCTTTATTTCAACCCCATCAATGTCATTTTATCCCATTTCTTAATAACCTTCTAAAGATTTGTTTTGCCACCATCAATGTTTGCTTTATTCACACCATTTCTTAATAATCCTGCTGGAAAGAGTTCCTTGAACTCACTACAGTTTCCTCACTATTCTCTTGGGAATCTCATCTTTTGTTTTGGCCTAACTTTTCCCTTTGGAAATGGTTCCAGGCTGGTGGCTCTCCCTCTGGCTGGCTGAATTCTGAACTTAACCCTGAGGCAGGGTGTTCCCCAACACATTCCTTCAGTAGGGGTCATGGCACTTATGGTTCTAGCTCCGACTGGTCTGAATCTAATATTGACTCATCTCTTACCTTCATTTTAGCTATTACAGATAACAACCAAGGAATTGTATGTTTCACTTTTTTCTTGTTGTTCTGCATTTTCTTATGCAGTCAGCGAGCCAGCTCCTCAGGAGTTGGATCTAGCTGAGGTAACTTTTACCTTTAGTAACTGATTGCGCCTAGCTGCAGTTCCCTGCTGTGGGTGACTTCGTAGCCATCCAGGAATCAAAGGTTTCTCATCCCCCACCCTTTCATCTTTTCCCTTCTAACACTACATTTCTCTGTGAGTCAGAGTCGTTCCAGTGAGTCCACCTTCTGACAACAAATGTGAGAGTCAATCAAATCCCCACTTTTCACTTCCGGTCAGTTCTGAAACCAGCTGCCCAGGCCACATGTCTTCCTCTGACCCTAGCCACCAGGATCTATGTCAGATCTCACAAGTTAAAAGGACACTGTCCTCCAGACAGCCAAGTTTGGGAGTCCAAACAACACCATCACTTCTGATCTGCTGGCTACAAACTTGGGGTTTTCCCACTGCTCCTTTAGAATGCCAGCCACAAACTCAGGGCTCCCACCACTCTCTCAGGTTTGGTAACTCACTGGAATGACTCACAGAACTCGGAGGAAGCACTACACTTAAGATTACAGCTTTCTTAGAGGAAAACAGGATACAAAGGAAGAGATGAATAGGCCAAGGTATGGGCACAATGCCCTCCCATGTGCACTGATGTCTTTCACCAACCAGGAAGCCCATGGTGCTTCCATGTTCAGAGCTTATATTACTTCATTACACAGTCAGGACTGAGGCCTCATTGCTTAGGCATGTTTGATTGAATCGCACCTCTCTCTGAGGTCAGCTGATATCAGGCTATGCGGTAGCCTTGGTGGCCTGACCAGCAACCACTCATTAGCACAAACCTTCAGGTGTGGTCTGGAGGCCAACTAGGTACCATAATAACTCAAGAAATTATAAGGGTCTTGAAAAGTTTATCTTTCAGGAAATAAGAGCAAAGACCAAATCACTTTGGGTAAGGTTAAATTCTTTACCCCACACTCACATAGTTTGAGAAACACTGGGTTACCAAAAAACCTGAAATTGTTTAAAGAAGCTAAATTCTTGATCTTTGGTAATATTTTGTGGATTTCCCCTCCCACTAATAACTCAGCTGATATAGCTTTCCTCCTTTGAAACAACACTGGAATTTATACCCCATATTATTTTTTTTATTATTTAGTTGTTCCCTCAATCCTCCCCCCAAATTTCCACAGGCGAGCATACAAAGGCACTATTTACGCGGCAGGCCGAGTTCGGACGTTCTGAGACCGCGGTAGCCATGGATGCGCTGCTTTCGCTTTCGCCTTAACTTCTGGGTTCTCAGAAAAACGTGTGTGGAACGGAGCCTAAATTTAGTGATAGGTCCTGTATAGCTTATTACCGATAAAAGTGATTATAAAGTAAGAATTCTGTGCCTCTGGTGGGTTTACAGATAACCAGTGTAGGTGATCTTACTTTTAGCTTCGGTTCTTCTTTCATATATTGGGAAACATGTTTCAGTTTTAAAAACTCTTGAGTTTGTTTTTTGTTACGTCATTTACTATGTTTTTTTTTTTTTAAGTTAGCTAATAAATTCTTGTATTTTGACCACTAGCACGTAAATGTCTTGGGACCGTGTCTCAAGCGAAGTCTCTAGAAGTCACATATGAAAAGGACCGTATGTAGTTCTCTTTGCTAATCTCTGTGCCACTGAGTTACAAGGAGTTAAGACCTGGATACACCTCTCCTAAATGAAGAAAACTACTACTCCCACGTGGACAATTCAACCACTAAGAAACTCAAACTAAAATTTAAAAATTGCCAAGACAAGAAACAGACAAAATCTGGCATGAACAACTCATCCCAAGATCCAGGACCAGGCCTGTAAGCCCCTTGTTCCCAAACACTAAACCCTAGACTACATAAATAGACGTACAATCCTTGGAGTTTACATATTTCTTCTCCTAGTATTTGTTATCCTTTTGTCTTACATGACTTTAAGGTCTATTTACTAGTAACTTTCCCTTGGTAAATGAATGTTTTTGAAATTATTGCTTCGTGCCTAACCTTTGTTGTTTTTGAAATAGCTTTGTTCTATCAATTAGACTTTACTGATAAGATGGGTTTGTATAGGTAAACCTTTCCATATGTTTTAGCCTAAAAACTTCCCTTTATATTTTTCTTATTAGAATTTTAACTCACATGTGCCCTTGTCTAAAGAACCCTATTTTAGTTTCTCAGTCATTTGTATCTAATTTCTCTTGTTTATTTCTTCTGGGCAATTTTCCTGATTATGAAGCCTTTCTTAAGTTCTTTGTTACTATGCCTCATAATAACCACTGAGGCCTGAAAAGATAATGCTTTTATCAGATTGGTTCAATCAATAGCAAATACCTCCTGTTGCTCTTGAATTAACACAACTGGAGAAATGGGAGGCATTCCTAAAATACGTTAACAAGAGGTTTGGCTTCACTCCATTCCTTCTCTGGAGGTGCCTTCTTTTTCTGATGTATTCAGTTAGTTACCACAAGGAATAGAGTCATGGCTGAGAATGTTATTGCAAACTGGATTGATTATCCTAATACTGATTGTGATTATTATTAGAATTGTTAAATGTGTTTTAAATTGCACGTCCAAACTAAGAAGTTCAACACCACTGAAACAACTTAGGTACGTTGCTTTTGCAACACGCTGGATGGATCCTGTACCCTATACTATCTTCAATGAAAAGGTCAAGTATTCCTCCAATTTGGCCTAAGTCTTTGAGTTGTTACCCCCCGCCAGATAACAACATCTGGACAAGACACATGACGAAGAACTAGATGGTATGCAACTAAGTAGCTAAGTCCTGAGTTTAAAAGCCTGAAGCAGGAAGGGCTGCCATCTCGAATATAAGGACTATGCTAAGGACATCTCATAATAAGATCACTGAAGATGGCTGCTCAGACATAATATGGAGAATTTCCCAGAGCTACCTTACAACCAAGGAACCAGTGATCCCTGACTATGGATAAAGAGGCTCAATACCAGGAATAAAACAAGCATAAACCATAAACATGGAGTCGCCACCTGGCAGCAACATATCAACAACCCATGCAGAAGAAAGCATGCCCATAAGTGTGATCAAAGGATAGTTATTCAAATCCTTGATCAAAAGAAGGGAATAATATAGAGACCCTAAAAACTATTATGAGGTATCTGATCTGAGTAAGGAAAGCTGAAGTGGGGTCCAGGCTTGGAATTCCCTCCGGGTAGAAAATCTGTAGAACCAGAAAACTAAACTAGTTAGGGCAGTTCTGTCTGCTATCTGGTATCTAAGAGAATGTGGTTTTTCCTTGTAACAAAAGCCAAGCAGCTTTGATGTAACTTCTAAATTTCCAGAGAAGAATGTTCTGTGACCACTCTGTGAACAGCCAGAGTGTTCTAACTACCACTCTGTTAACTAACCAACAAAGCACCCGTATCACCAAGTAATAGCTATCTTATCTCACCAATCACCAATCAGAATTTTGTTAGCTTGTTTTCAAAGGGGCCTTAGCACAAACAGCTGGCCTCTTTGGTTTGTTTCCAAGGAGCCTTAAAACAGAACTGTAAGCCACCAAGCAATATAATGTCACTAAGTAAGTAACTAGTCAACAAAAGCTCTGTAAACCAATCATTATTAAGGTTCCCCTTTGTTATTCCCCATTTCACAATGATGTACCTTTATTTCCTTCTGGAACAGTATATTACAGACTCCCTGACTGTAATTCAGTGGATTCTGCTAGTCTCTTGTGCCCGGTGCACACTGGCAGATCCCTCATTGCACTGTTGCTCTTTCTTTCTTTTTTTTTTTTTTTTTTTTGGTCTTGGCTTAATAAAGCAATCTCTTTTAATAAAAAAAAATAAATAAAACTCATATAGGAAGAGTTTGGAAAAGAAGATAATCAATAGGAAGAATATCTTCATAAACATAGCTTTCCATGTTTAGAAGGCATTTAAAAATCAGTGTTCTTATTTTGCCAATTCATAGCAATCACTGAGTCAAGGTGAAGATACTGCAGCTTCAGCAAATTCACCAGGAAAACTCTCTAAGAAATACATTCTTACAAACATGGAAGTTGCACCTCCATCTCAGAAATTTATACCCACGTAAATTTCTCACTCAATAACTGGTTCCAACTCAAAGGAAAATTAAAAACGTTTCTCTGAACACGCCTAAGATGTGCTTCAGGTCTCCTGATATTAGTTCCTCTGATATCAGCAGTTTTGGTTCCATGTCAGAAATTAGTAAGTTTGTTTAACTATAAATTTATTTTTTTCTCAAACCTTTATATACCTGCCTTCTATCTAACCAAAAAAA
This sequence comes from Elephas maximus indicus, assembly GCF_024166365.1. NCBI lineage: Eukaryota > Metazoa > Chordata > Mammalia > Proboscidea > Elephantidae > Elephas > Elephas maximus. The sequence goes on along the minus strand of NC_064834.1, from coordinate 77,940,783 downwards.
ACCAAAAACCTATTGTCATCGAGTCTATTCCGACTCATAGCGACCCTACAGGACAGGGTAGAGCTACCCCATAGAGTTTCAAAGGAGCGCCTGATGAATTCCAACTGCTGACCCTTTGGTTAGCAGCTATAGCACTTAACCGCTACACCATCCGTGCATTAATAGAAGACCTTCATTCATCCAATACTAATTTGCTCTGTGGTAGACACTCTCCTAGGCACTGAGAGCACATGGTGACTGTCTACAAGGACATATTAGTAGCGAAGACCTGGATGATTATAACAAGGTGTGATAGAGGGAATGCAGGTTGTTAGGGAAGCATACCACAAAGAATCTAGGGAGATAATGGGGTCCAAAAACATAGTTGATTCTATTATTCCATCTACAAAAAAATGGAAAGGAGAATAAGCAGAAGCGCTTTTCAAAGGGATTTCATTCTCAACTACAATGCACTTACATCATAGGAGTTTGATCCTATGGATCAAGTCAAATGAAATCCCTTGAGAATCTCTGAATACATGGGTGGCTCTCAGTGTTTATAATCTGTTCTTAGGCTCTCCTATAATCAGCTTATAAAACACTGCACTATGCTCACGTAGACCTTCAATTGAAATAACAGCTAAGACTCAAAGAGTTGAGTACTATGTGCCATGAACTGTTCTACCTGCTTTACAGGCTTGAACATTTGTGATCCTTAGGACAGTAGAAGCTCCCACGAGGTGGAGGTATGGTTAATATCTCCATGTTACAAATGGGGAAACTGACACCACAAGGACACCCCAAGGTAGCTTCTTGATATCCTGTAACAGTTCTTAGTGTTGGCTTTTAGAAAGGAGAGCTCTCCAACCACCCTGATGCAATCACCCTAATATCAATTTTTTTTTTTTTTTTTAGCTCCTGGAGGCCAGAAGTCCTGGAAGTGAGCGGCTCCATCAGATCAGATACGAACACACCAGTCGCAGGCCTCCCAGTCCATGAAGGGGAAGAATCATTTACACAAGGTATCCATGCTGACCAGAGCTCCAGAAAGATAAGGGGTGGGCTAGGTTTGCCTTCAGAATCTCCTGGAGGACGTCCCACAGATCACGAATTCTCATGAGGCAGGTGGGGGATGAGGCCCAAGTACATGTCTTTTTAAAAAGTTCTCTGAGGCCACTGCTGCAGCCTCTTGGTCTACCACGCCTCATTCCCAGGTGAAAACAGTGGCTTTGGACTGATGGGTTCATTAAACTATGTCTGGACAGGGCTTTTCAGCCTCTGTACAAATCACGGCATTGGGAAACCGGGACCTGAACTTCCAGTAGCTCGCCCTCAGACCTCTCGTGAACTCTTGCGGCAGTTTTAGCTTCATCAACGTTACAGGAGAATGAAAGGGTGCTGCTATTTTAGGTGTCAATACAGTTTAAATTATAAGTCTTTTAGAAGTTAATTTTTTTTAATTTTAATAACTTTTTATTTGGCCTAATATATCCAAAAATGTTATGGTTCTCACTGATAAACCACATAAAGATTATTGATGTGATATATATTTTTTAAACTACATTGTGGTAAAACAGACATAACAAAAAGCTTGCCATTGAGCCATTTTTAAGTGTATAACTCAGTGGCGCTAATCACAGTCACCATGCTGAGCTACCAGTTTTCAACAGCAATTTGCAACAAATTTTAAGTATTGGTATAGGTTTTTCATTGCACTTACCATGTTTTTATTTATTACTTAAGTGGAAAATAAGAATGAAGAAATGTTATTAAAAAAGAGGAGGATGTCTTTGGTGGTAGTCTCAGACCTGAATTATTTGATGAGAATTTGCCACCTAACACACCTCTCAAATGAGTAGAAACTCCAGGAAAATGAAAGTCTCTTGGGATCCCTGTTCCAACTATTCTTAAGAAAATCACGAGGGTAAGTTTAACATTTAGTATTCTTGCTCATATTTAATGCTTATATACTTGGTATATAGTCTTTCCAAACTCCTGATACGAGCAGAATTGCAAATAAGAATTAAAAAAAAAAAAAGAAGTCTAAAGGAAAGCCTATTGAACGGGGTTTTGGAAAGCTAGAACCTGGGTTTTGAAGCATGGTTCTGATACGGCCCAGCCACAGGCAAGCCTGCAGCCCTCTCCATTTAGTGAAGAAGGCTTGTTAGGTCCCCTGGCAGCCACTCTTACGGGGTCACCTGATTACCCTGCAGTGACAGTAGAAAACCTACGAATAAAAAATACCTTGGATCTGTCACAAAACATAACCATGATGGTTGTGTTTTACTTGGCTTTAGAACGTTAAGGCTGTGTTTAATGTGTTTAGCTGTTCGGTGAAAAAGAGAACCCTTGGATGGCAGAACACGTTTATTTGACACCATCAGCTACTCAGAACTTTTAATCACCTATCCCTAGGCTATGAGTCGGAATCGACTCAACGGCAGTGGTTGGTTTGGGTATCCCTAGGCAGTGGTGTCCTCTCCTGTGTCCAGAGCTCACCTTTACAGGAAGCCTGTGCAGTCTTAATTTCCTTCTGGCTCCAGAGGGAGTGGTGAGGGATGGGCAGTGTCCTTCCCGTTTATAGTGGCTCTCAGAGGCGAGCTGCCCTTCTTCCATACAAGGCGAGCGGCCCTTCTTCCATACAGACGAAGGGGGCTGGACCCCACAGGTGGGATTTCACCCAAATAAGGCCAAAGCTTACCTGCCCTTCACTCACCAGGAAGTTCCACCCATCATCCTCCCTGAAATTCCTCCACTAGAACTTGTTGGCTGCTTTTCTTCATCTTTTCCTAAATGAGTGGGCTGGACTCCCACCTCCATCTTAGGCTTAATATACAGTGGAAGCCTGGCTTAAACGTTGGCTGCTTCAAGATTTTAAAAGCTGAATTTTTCATTAAATAGGCTTTTAGCAATCATTACAAAGCTGACGCATACTTGGTAAGGTTTCTTATGAGCATTTCAGGTCTGTCAGGAGCAACCTCAACAAGAACAGTTGTCTCCAAAATCCCCCTTCAGAAAACATTTCTGAACAAAACATGTTCATAGGCTCTCCAGCTGCCGGTAATCAAAGCCCTACGCCATCTAACTTTACGACAGCAAGTCTTGTCTTCAGCCTAACACCCTCAAGACAGGAGAGAAAGAGTGAAAAAATACCTGCCAAGCAAACGTCCCTTGATGAAAACCAAAATGACACCCCTTGGTAATTTATCCCAAAAGGAAGTGTGGTGCTTCTGAAGCCAACTTAGCTGCTTCACGTTACCAAATATATTTTCAAGGGAATGTTTTCATTCATGCTAGTTTTGAAAAAGTTTTACAATGTTTTCTCTTTAACAGTTGCAAAATTGTGAGCTGGTGTCATAAAATTGGACACTAAAGAACGAGAAATTAGAGTTGTAAAACAAGACTCTCAAAGACACATAAGAAACATCTAAGAAGAAATCATAGCCCATAGGTATGAGGTTCTGGTATGAACTGCTCTTACACATTAATAACCATTATCATTTAATATGATGCAGATTTCCACTTTGTCATTTTTTTCCTAAGACCCCAGTGGACCATGTTCAAAACAGCTTTAACACAGGCCGTGCAAACTCTCTTTGCCCAGTGACAATAGGGAGGGCTCATGTGGAAAAAAGTCCCTGAATGCTAAACAACCTTACTGTAAACCAGAAAAGGAACTACACTGAAGATTTGCCGGGTAAAACCACAGTCCTATAAATCTTATGAATCTCTTATACATCATATGAGCCCTTTGTTCCCACTATTTGTGACTAGGTAGATGGGTGCTAAACTGCATTATCTGCTGTGAGTGAGATAGTAAAATCACTTTGTCTACTTCTTGGGGTCACAACTTCAAGGGGGAGAAAGTTGGTTTGCTCCAAACCAACACATTTTTGGGTCATGTGTCCCACATGAAGCAGGTATGAAAAGGTCCACTGCAAGTCTGTGCCTTGGTGAGCAGCATATGTCTAGAAACCGGGAAGCTGGTCCATGGTGAAGAGAGCAGACTTCCATGGCGTAGCTATTCTAACTGCCCCACTCCCTGGGTTCATATTAAGATATTGCCCTAGAGTTGGAGCAGGGTTTTTCGAGTACCATTTTGCTTCATGGTTTACTTTCCTCCTAGATGGCTCAACTGTTTCTTGAGACAAAGCCGTGTGAAATGGCTTCCTTAAACTATTAGCAGTTGAGCCATCCTTGCCACCTGTATTCCGTTCTCGGTGAAAGCACAACAAGACTTGCTGTGGTGGGTGTACCATATCAGAACCATGGCGAGAACGCAGGTTTTCCACTTCATGTTTTAAAGATTTACCAGTGGTTTCCACTGTGAAAACTTTGAAGCAGTTAGGTGGAATCAGGGTTTTTATTTCCTGGAAGATTTTAGGCTGTTGTATTCTTTGGTATCACCCATGCAAGGTGACCTCCAATTAGAATCATATTTGGATTAATAAATGTATCTGTAAAGAAATCCAAAAATCTAGAGCCAGAATTTTTGATAACATGCCCCATCAGTTAAAACTTTTGAGCGTGTACCTGCCAGTACCACTCTAGTGGCCACGACAAGAATGCTGGGAGCACTGAAAAGTTACTCCAGAGTTCGTGGAAGTTTGGACCTAAAAACCAGAATCACCAGGGGAACCAATTAGTGCTAATGACCACAGAAAGGTTCAAAAACACCGAAACACACACCAGAGTCAGAAGAAAATCTAAAAATGTTCCAAAGACTGCTGGGAAAGCCTAAACAATAGCAGAGCTCATGAAAAATCCCGCAGGCATGAAAGCCTGTACGCCCAAACCAGGTGAAGTCCATACGAAGATTTGGAAAATGCACATCAGATTTGGCAGAAACACAGAATAAGCCACAGACTGTGAAGAAACCCTAAAGTAATACCGGAGCACGTGGAAGGTCTGTCCGACATGGAAGATTAGAACAAGAAAATGAAAATCCAAACACCAAACCCATTGCCATCAAGTCAAATTCTAACTCACAGTGACCCTACTGGACAGAGCAGAATGGCCTTATAGGATTTCCAATGCTGTAAATCTTTATGGAAGCAGACTGCCACAAGCACACACCAAAGGCACTGATGAGCCACAAAATCAGGAACCAGAATCTCTAGAAGGCCCAATAGGCCAGAAACTGTAAGATCATCATTGAAAATACAACCGGAGCCCCTGGAAGCCCTGACAAGAATCAGGGAGGTTTTAAAAACTTTAGAGCCAATTGTGCAACCAGACCATGGGACAGCTCCCAAGAGATGTCAGAGCCTCTTCAGACTCCAACTCCCCTTCCTGGGTGACTGACCTAAAGCAGGGGTGCGCTCACTCCTTACTGGGCATATCCCTGGGCCAGGCAGTGGTCCAGGCTGGAGTGTAGTGATGTGCAGATGGACCAGATCTTGTCCTCCTGGAGCTCAGAGTCTTGGAGTGGGGGTGGCATAGGGGGAGATGGACAATTAACAACGAGACAAACCACTGAGATCATTTCAGGTAGTGTGCAGGACTACGAAGGAAAGAAACTAAGGTGCATGGAGGAGACGGTAGAAGTGAGACCTGAGTAACAAGGAGGAGCCACCCTGGGGAGATCTAGGGGGTACACACTCCTGACTTGATGCAGACCATGCACTGTCCCACGTTCAGAGCTCCTGTTAGAGTTCCTGACCCAGCTCCCGAGGCCCCACACCTCCGGGCCAATCTCTGTTCCACTCCATTGCCAGCTGTCCCCAACCCCGCACCCCATCCACAGCCACACTGCCCCTCCATGTCCCGGAAAGATACCCAGAGCCTCTCCCCAAGCCCTCTAGGTGCTCATCTGCTTGGCTGGCTTCACGGTGACCACAAATAGTGACTTCTTGGACCTTCCAGGACAGTGGAAGTATGGAGGCTTCCATTGACCTCAGAAGAATCCTACACTTGCTCCAGTCCTGAGATGAAATGGCAGCCACTTCTTAACGGCGTCACTGAGCAGTCACGAGATCACAATGGAGAAGGCAGCCAGGCCTGGCCTCAGCTGGGGACTCCGAGGCTGACTGCGGAAGACTCACCATGAAAAAGAAAAGTCTTCCGCAAACACCACTGGGACATGGAGATGCTAAACTCAGCTAGGAAACAAGGCGCTCTCAAGCAAGCAGTGGGCTAGGAGTTCAAAATAAAGTGAATCACCTTGGCTTGTGAATTTTGTGACATGTTTTGAAATAAACATGTGTAGTGCAGTTTGGGACCAAAGTTATAAACTCGCAACTATAAGGAACTTGGCTGGGAAATAAAAACATGCATTCCCCAAGTTGTAAGTTCATGAGCGAGTGTCAAGAAAATGCCCGCAAAATGGGGGGGGGGGGGAAGCTATTAGCAAATGTATTCTCATTTCAAGTTTCATCAGCTGAATTTTTAGGATTCCTTCGATTATTGTAATCATTATATTCAGAAAGACAAAGCCCCTGTTTGTCAGTACCCTGTGGAATTGCCAAGTAGGGTTTTAGCTATTACCACAGGCTCAGGCTTTGTTGTGAGACTTCAGGAGATGCGTAATGAATGCCTGGCACTCTCCTCCATGTAAGCCCCTGGAGGCCATAGGTCGGGCCCCATGCCCCACCAAAACCCCAGTGTCAGTCCCAGGCCACGCCCTCAGGAAAGGTTCAAAGCATGACTATATGAATGAATGAACCATATTATTAGCATCATCAGCACCATTATTACCATTAAATAGGAATGGTGGATAAAGCTTCCATCTTGCATAAATGGCACGAGGCCAGCGTGGCCCACAAGGGCGGGAATGTAAGAGGGAGGCCCGTCTCCCGTGGGGCGGGCCTTCAAGGCCTGGCGAGCGGGACCTTAGGGAGGCCCTGGCCACATCAGCGGTGGGTGCTGGCCCTAAGGTGGCCTCAGAACATGGCGTCTGTGCCGGCCCCACCACTCTGGGTCTCAGCAGGACTCACAGCCAGGCGATGGCTCATCCCACGCAGACCGACTCAGGGCTCCTGTCGCCGCCGCATTGTGATGACGTCATCTGCCTGAGGCCCTGCATCTGCGGCAGAAAAAATGGCAACTTAGCCTTAAAATAAAAATAACAAGCATGCTGGGGAAAAGGGACCCCCAGAGCCGTGAGGAAAGACCACACACCTTAGGTGTTAAGAGTGGGGGCCCCGGCGTCCCACAACCCCATTGGTCCCAGCCTGGAAACTGTGATCATAAAAGCTCACAGAAGCACTGTCAACCCCTCTGTGCTTCAGTTTCCTTATTTGTAAGCTGGGAATTGGGGGGTCAGGACCAGGGAGAGGAGAGTGAGGGCTCTGGGGAGCACAATTTAAGGAAACTGTCACTCTCAGGGTCTTGCAAGCGCAGGCACGGCCCCTGAGGGCCAGGGCCTCCGTAAGCTCAGGGCGGCCTGCTCCTCCCTGGTCCTGCCAGGAGGGGACTGATGGCCTTTCCCACGTTGAGGCTGTTATCTAGATCAGGAGAAAGCTGCCCTGATGCTCAGGGCAGGCCCTCAATCAACATAATGCCGTGCCTCTAACTCACCGAGCAGTAAGCCCATGAGAACCGACTCTAGCACCCCACAGCCTCCCCCAGTTCAATCTCTCTCCATAGTTGGCCAGGAAAACATTTCCGGCCGCACAGAAGTAGCGCTAAACCAAAACGAGGTTCATTCCTTTCAAAATCCCAACATTTCACCTTCCCGGAGGCTCATTTTGCGCTCCAAGGACATCTTATTCTAGATGGTATTTTATTCTGTTGCTCTAAATAAAACTCTGTCTAATATGGTACCCATCACACTGACCAACGAGTCACCTGGGCCTTTGTCCCTGGTGGATGGTACCTCTGGACAACACAGACCGGCAGGGTGCTGACACATACTAGATGCTCAGTAAATGCCTAAAACACAGAATGGCTCATCACCAGGCAGATTAGTAGATCCATAGTTATGGGATAAAGGTTCTAAATAATAATGCCAACAGTAGTAAATTAGTCCACATAAATAGCTCAGCATTGTAATACTGACCCAAAGGTTTCAAGAGACAATTAGGGGCATTTTTGTAACCATGACCTTTGTAACAGGTTTGCACTTGCCTTCACTCAGGGTCTCCCAGCTGATAAGAGTTTACATGTCCATCAATCCTTCTACAGCGCTTTGGGCTGAGTGTTGTTTGAGGGGGATTAGTGATCCCCGGGATCCCAGGGCCGGCTCCATCCTGTTCAGCCCACCCTGAAAAGTGACTTCAGGCACACACAGTAGAGGGAAACGTTAAATGGTCTTCCGTTCGCTGTCTGATACGACACAGACCGTTAACGCCACGCTCAACGTTGGAAGGGCGCGGCTCGAGCGCTGGGCCCCTGAGCCCACCTGCGCTCACCTCGCGCCCACCTCCAGCCAGGAAACCGGCGTTGCTACCCGAGGGCGCAGTGGCCCCATTTGGTCGCCAGAGGGCGCTGCAGCCCCAGCCATCTCTTTCCACCGCACGGTGACTGCGCGCTCCGGGACCACGAGGCTCAGACCCACTTGTCGCCTTTCTGCGTCCCGGGACTGCGTGGCTGCAATCAATCCTGTCCCCAGCTCTGAGTCCAGGAACCGCGTGGCTCGGACACGCCTGTCCTCTCTCTGCGTCCCAGAACTGCGTTGCTCGGACGGCCCCGTCTCCAGCTCTGCGCTCCGGTGACCGTGTGGCTCGGACTCTCTTGTCACTTCTCTGTGTCCCGGGACCACGCGGCTGGGATCCGCATGTCCCTTCTCTGCGTTCAGGGACGGCGTGGCTCGGTCTGGTCCCGTCCCCAACTCTGCGCTCCGATGACCGCGTGGCTCGGACCCGCCTGTCCCCTCTGCGTCCCGGGACCGCGTGGCTCCGGACCCGCCTGTCCCCAACTCTGAGGACCGACGGGCGCAGCAGGTGGAGGGGAGGCTGTGCGGGGGGTGCGGCGCGCGCTGGCGCTGGGGAGGCCACTGCAGGCGCCGGGATCACCGGCTCCAGCGATTGTGGAAGCTGGGTCTGATCAAGGTGGCCTGGCCTTTTGATCTTTTAAAAGAAACTAGAAATCAGGGTTTGTGTTGCAAACGGTGGCAATTAATACTAATAAGAGCGAGATCTCTAAGTGTCAACAGCCGCCAGCGTCTTTCTTCTCTGTCCCACACCTAGTCTAGCGGGTAAGAAAGCTTGAAGCTAAGTCTTTGTCCTCAACCAGACGCCAAGGAGGAAGTCACCCCTCTCCCAGCACCCTTGGCTGCCTGGAGAGCCCTCTTGGGGGTCAACTCAGTGCGCCGCAAGGGGAGTCAACGTACCCTTTAGAGACAATTCAATAAAACAGGGAGCTGGCAGGTCGTCGGTCAAACGATGGGGGTGAATTTTAAGGCGTTTCCCTCGGTTTTTTGATGTTTGCTGACAGCTTTCAAGCACCGCCCCTCCCTCTTTCCCTCCGCCCCTCATCTGGGCAAGCTGATAAGGAAAGCGCTCCCCCCTTTTTTGGCGGGTGAGAGATTCAAATCAGGCCAGTTCCCGCCTGCACAGGGAGTCTTCACCCCGGCCCCGCACCCTAACCGGAAAAAAAAAAAAAAAAAAACCTGGCGGGTCTCCTTTCCCAGCTCTCCCAAGCCTGAGAGGCCTGCCCCAACCCAAAAAAAACCCAGTGCCCTCGAGAGCCGCCTGCCCAGCGCCCCACAAAACCAAAACCAGCCTGTTGCCCTTGAGTTGACCCCGACTCATGGAAACCCCACATGACAGAGTAGAACTGCTTCATGGAGTTTTCTTGGCTGTCATCTTTACAGAAACAGCCAGGCCTTTCTTCCAGGGGATGGGTTCAAACCGCTAACGTTTAGGTTAGCAGAAGAGCACAAACCCTTTGCACTACCTGGGGACTTTGCCTGTTCCCCCCAGAGGCCTTGTCCCACCCTCTTGGAGTGTGTGTGTGTGTGTCATCATCAGTCTCCACATCCAAACCAAATTTTGGGTGGTGGGTTCCTCCAGCTTTTTCAAGGTGGCCACAAAACACTTAACTTTTTGATGTGATATTTATCTTTTTTTTTTTTCTTAAGCTGAAAAGCTTCGTTCATAGTGATGTTCACATAATGATTTGCTTTATCCTACATATAGGGCACAGTAATGACATCAGTATCACCACCAATACATTTATCGAAAACAGTTTAGTATTGCTTTCAGCTCATTTTATCCCTGGGGAATGTCTGTCTAGGGATGTCCATTAAATTTTCATCTCCAAAATGTCTTGAAGTGATTCTGCTCTGTGTGACTCTGCTGCTGACTGGGGGTGTATGGTTAGTTTCGTTTTCATTTCTACTTCTAGGATTACTTTTTTTTTTTTTTCCTTTACCTGATTTTATATTTATGTAAATATTTACATGGTTCCAAAGAAGGTAGATTCAGAGAGATCTAGCTTCTATCCCTACCCCGCTCTCCTCCATCTTTACGTGATATGGTTTACTTTCCGTTGTTTCTGTTTAATAAAAGCAAATATGCATATATATTTATATGCCCATTTCTTAGATAAATGTAGCATACTATACATATTTTTCACCTTTTTTTCATTTGTTAATATTTGGAGGCAATCATTCTACAGCAGTGTATAGAAATACTAACTTTTTTGTCTTAGCTTAATTCAGGCCAGCAGTATGTCCTCACCCGTTAGGTACGGCTGGCCTCAGTTCTATTCTGTTGTCTTAGATGTACAGGTGTATAGGCTTTCCCTGTGTTGTCTGTGCTCCCTGTCTCTTTTTCTGTATATTTCGGTATTTAAGAGTGTTTCTGTTTATGGTCTAGTGGTTACATTCACGCTACTTCCTTTATATAAGACCTTGTTGTTGTTGGGTGGCATCGAGTGGGTTCCGACTCATAGCAACCCTATGCACAACAGAACAAAACACTGCCCAGTCCTCCTCCATCCTCACAATTGTTATGCTTGAGCCCATTGTTGCAGCCACTGTGTCAATCCATCTCATTGAGGGTCCTCCTCTTTTTCACCGACCATCTACCAAGCATAGTGTCCATCTCCAGGGACCGGTCCTTCCTGATAACAATCCAAAATACATGAGACAAAGTCTCGCCATCCTCACTTGTCAGGAGCATTCTGGCTGTACTTCTTCCAGGACAGATTTGTTTGTTCTTCTGGCAGTCCATGGTATAGTCAATATTCTTCTCTAATACAGTAATTTGAAGGCATCAATTCTTCTTTGGTCTTCGGTCTTAGTTCCATATTGGGGAGGCCTCTGGTTCCTTAACAAGAGCCATAGTGAAAATTGGCTTAAACTGTCCACTCCTCCTCTCCCCCTCGCACAACATTTGACTTGAAGTAACATCCTTTCACTCCCAGTTAATTCCGACAAGGTAGCCAGTGAGCTCATTTTATTTTCCATATACTCCCCGCATCTCCCTCAGCTCCCTGTGCTTCCTAGCTGGGTCATGTCTACATTTCCAGAGCATACACCCACCTCATAATACACGGCCTCCCTTAGAGCTATCATTTAGTCTGAGTTTGTACATACTGAATACTCAACACCCATGCTTATGACATGTGACTTCAGTCATTTTGGTTATCTGAGGTGTGTTCTCTGGTACCTTTCTCAAGTGGGATTGTGGGAACCATGGCTACGGAGGTCTTCCACGTTCCTAACAAGTTTTCCACAGCCTTTATACTTGAAGGTCTATGTGATGGTTAAAATTGTGTGTCAACTTAGGTGGGCCATGATTCTCAGCGGTTTGGCAGTCTATGATGTGGTGGTCACTCCCATGATGGGATCTGCCGTGAGCAGCCAATAAGTGGAAAGGGAGTTTCTTTGGGTGTGTGGCCTGCATCGAATATAAGTGGACATTCTGGCAAGGCTCGTGGGCTTTTGCTTGCTCTGGATCCTGCAGCTGGCTCCTATTCGTCTGACCTCCGGTCCTTGGGACTTGAGCTAGCAGCTTACCTGCGGTCTTTCCTGCCAATCTTGGGATTCATGGATCTGCGCAACCTGAGAGTAACAGCCCTGCTCTCTGACCTGCCAATCTTGGGTTCGTCAGCCCCTGCTGCTACATGAATCAGGAGACTCCAGCCTGACCCACGGACTTGGGACGTTCCAGTCTATACAACCTTGTGAATCATTTCCTTGATATAAATCTCTCTATATATTTGTATGCTTTACTGGTTTTACTTCTCTAGGAAACCCAGCCTAAAACAGTCTATTTGCCTGAATATAGAAAACCTTGCTCACATTTTCTTTCTTCAAGAAGCTTAAATGTGTGACTCCAATGTCTTATTTCATAAGGTGCTGTTGTCAAAAAGTCTGATATCCATTCGACTATTTTCCTTATAAGCAGCTTGATCTTTTTGCCTGAATACAAGCAGATTTTAAAAGTAGAATCATTTTACAAGACTAGGTCTTTATATTGGCCACTCTAGATCTTTTTTTTTTTTTTTCCCCAGTACTTTCACTATGTGGTTTCAAGTATTATTTGAGGAATATTATCTTGAATTAAAGTTTTTGGTATCTGTTGCTTTCTTCTTTGAGGGCCCATACTCTACTTACGATGAATACTCTTCGCTGATATCCCGTACTCTCACTTTCTCTGTAAGTATTTTAATCTATTTGGTTCTTACTTTTTCTTTCCGTTTTTAGGGCACTATCCAGGATGATGATTTGCTTATGTGCTCCTTCGATTTTATAACTCATTTCTGAAATATTATGTTCTTTTATTTCTAATTCTTTGCTGAGCTCCATCAACTTCCTTTGTGAATCTTCTTTTCTCCAATCATCTGATTTCTGAAATTTTCTAATCCAGATTTATACTCTCCTTCCTTAGTGTTTATTATTTTCAATATTTCTCATGGCTTGTTTTGAAATATTAGGGTACAGTTTTTCATTGGTTTTGTAGACATACCTTTCTGGTATGCTTTGTTCTCTAAGGAAGTTATTCTGTTCATTATTATTATTATTTTTAATAATAAACAGGTAGGAGAGTCTTCTGCATTCCTTTCTGTATTACCTTAATGAGAGAGCTTTACCTGTGCTATTAGGACAGGGAGTCAAGCCAGAAGGCTTTTTTAGCTTCGAGGTTCTAGGGATCCCCATTCTGTTGGTGGAGAAGTGTTCAGAAATAGCCTGTATTTCTTAGTTGCTTGGCACGCCCCCGACTGACATCTGTATCTCCTCTTGCCCCTAGTGCCCCCGTCCTGCTCCGTTCGGATTCTATCTCCCAGAAAGAACCATGATGCCTGGAAGCTTGACCACCTGAATGTGTCCTGGGTCCGGAACGCCAGTGTCCATGCCTTGCCAGCTACTAATTTCTAAGGCACCACAGGACAATCTTCCTTTACAAGGAGCCCTTTGTAAATGACGGTTGGTTTTTTTTTTTTTTTTTTTTTAAACAGGCACAAGAGGAGTTAGTTGCAAGGAAAATGACCTTTTCCCCCACTGACTGCCAACATACCAAAGGAAACTTTTTCACTAGAACGATGCCACGTTTGGTCCTAATTTCTTTTTCTAAACTCGGATAGTTGTGCTAATGTCCAGGTTCCCCTTTTCTCCAAGCTGCTGGGCCACGTGTGGGCTCCTGTCCTAGGAGTGGATGGTCCAGCCTCCAAAGCTCACCGCCACTCCCTACCCCAGTGAAGGCTTGGGGAGGCGAAAGCAGAATCATGGGTCTGAGGCTAGAAGGATCCTGGTGATGGAGGAGGCAGAACCCAGAGCTGGAGCCAGGAGTGGACTGAGAGATGAAGCAGCCCAGGAGCAGCAAGGCCTCACTAGCAGGCAGGAGTCTGGGTCTTTTCTACAAACAGTTAGAAGGCACTGAAGGGTGTAGGTAAAAGGAGCCCTGGTGGTGCAGTGCTTAAAGAGCTCAGCTGCTAACTGAAAGGTCTGTGGTTTGAACCCACCAGCCACTCCTGGAAAGAAAGATGTGGGTGGGAGAAAGACGTGTAAAGATTATGGCCTTGGAAACCCTATAGGGCGGTTCTACTCTGTCCCATAGGGTTGCTATAAGTCAGGAAAGGAGTGGGTCTGGTTTTGGTGAAGGCTGTAAGGGGGTGAGGGTGAGAGACAGGATCTGGTGTAAGCTGGTGACTGCCCTACAGAGGGTCCCAGGCTGACTGATGTCCAGCCGGCTGGCAGCAGGGATTGTTACATCCTCTTCAGAGCTGGGACATAAGGAATGGGGAAGTACTAAAAGGATTGGGGGTGGAGGGGAGCGCCCAGCTGTGCTGTGGGAAGGTGTTCCCATGGGGGCTGCCAGGAAGAGAGGCCTGGCCCAAGGCCCCGCTCAGGTAGTAAGGGGAGGGGCAACTGCACAGACCACCTGGTAACCCCACCTGAGGATGCTGGGGAAAGAGGAGAGAGCTGGTGGGTGAGGGGAGGAGAGTCAGGGGCAAGGGGACAGGTAGCAACCAGTCTTGAGGCCAAAGGAAAGGAGTTCAGCTTGGGGAGTGGGCGAGCGGGTGGTCCTGGTGGTTGAACAAACAGGTGTCCCGGGTCCCTGCAATGTGGCCTGCCTCCGCTGCTGGCTCTGCAGCTCGGTTTCAGGGGACCAGGGTTGGGGGCTTTCGAGAGGACCACCCTACACCGCTCAGCGTTATGCTTTTCCAGAACCCTGACCCCGCTTTAAGGCTGGGGGAGGAGGAGAAGACAGAGTGAGAGGAGGAAAATAAAGTTTAGGGGGCCAGGGGATCCCCTGATGGGCGCCCCGCCCTGGGCCTGCAGCTGCCAGAGGCTCGGGGTGAGGGGTTGGTGGGGGGGCAAGGAGCCGGACCAGGACCCGGAGCTCCCAGAGACTCGGGACACCTGCTGCACCCATCCTGGGGGTTATCAGAGGGGAGAGCCCGCTGGATCGACCACCGTGGCGGGGGACACTATCGGGGAGCAGCCAGCCGAGAAGGGCGTAGTATCCCTGCCATCACCCCTTCCTGTCCCCTCCTCCCCTCCCCCATCGGGACCTGGGGCAGGCAGACAGCCCCTCTCGCCAGCTGCTGGAGTGGGGCAGCACCTTGGGCCAAGCTCCAGAAGGAAGTTTACAAACCTACAGGACTGGGTCCCACAGCTAAAGCTGTCCTAACCACAGCGGGTGCTCTAAGCTAGTAGTACTCAGCCTTCACATTCTTCTTGCTTCATTCCACTAAAGGAACTTTTGTCTATCCCTTCACACATTTTTAAGTGGAGCTGGGGTAGTGCAGCAGTTAAGCGTTGGCTACTAACCAAAAGGTAAAAAAAAAAAAAAAAAAACCAAAAGGTAGGCAGTTCTAATCCACCAGTTGCTCCTTGGAAACCCTAAGTAGACATCTATTTTTCCATAATAAGATTAAATAATTGCAAAGGATGTTAATGCATGGCAGGTAGCAAACACTTAATAAAACAGAAAGGTTGCATCTCTCTTAAATGTATCCGGTGTAACGTAAATATAATGGTGCTTTGCTACTGACCACATTTATTTTTAAAAAATACAAAATGCTGAAAATTTTACATCATTCCTTTTCCTCCTTGAACTTGTATTTCCCTCCCACTCCCTCCAGTGAATTTTATCCCAAGGTAGCTCACATACTTTTATGCCTAAGAGTCTTTAATTAATCCGCACCCTACATACCTGCTCCCTCTGTGTGTGTGTGTCTGTATATACACGTGAGCATACAGACAGACGGAAGATAAATAGGGTATGTATGTAAGTAGGATATTTATATATACACATATGCACACATATCCATATGCACACATATCCATATGTACACACATATTTTACTAAAACATAGTTGATTAAAAATTCAACTTTTAATAAATAATTATTAGACATAAAAGCAGGAAATGTATCGGAAATCACTTTCTAATCAGATGGATGGGCGTGGAGTATACGGTGCCTCTGGTAAGGGAATTGCTGAATTCTCCCTTGATTTGGTGCCTGGGGCAACGCTTCATGGTAAGATTTGGCCTGGCCTCCTGTGGCCTGGCCTTTCCTCAGAAGCCAGAGGTATCCTTTTACCATGTAACTCAGAGTTTATTTTTTTTGTAATTTGAGCTAAAACTGAGCAAGTCCTTCCTAAGAAGGACATAATAATATTTAACTACAACATTTTTAGAAGGACCTTTAATTAAGCCAAAGGTCAAAACAGTGGGGAGTAAAAATTGTAGTACCTAGGCAGTTAATTTCCTTAAGTTAAGAAAAACTTAAGCAAACAAGAAAACAGATAAACGAAAACAAAAATGGAAAAGTAGACAATGTTGAGTGTAAGTAAAAGAAATACAGTGAATCCTGTGACGGGCAAAATAATGCTCCCTCTCCCAAGATGCCTGGTTCTAATCTCTGGAACCTGGGAATATGTTATGTGACATGGCAGATTAAAGTTGCTAACCAACCCATAGTGAGGGGAGATCATCCTGGACTTCGCTCAACTGCTAACCTGAAGGTTGGCAGTTCAAAACCACCCAGCCCTACTGCAGAAGAAGGCCTGTCAATCTGCTTCTATAAAGACTACAGCCAAGAAAACCCTATGGAGCAGTTCTACTCGGTATGTAACACATGGGGTCACCATGAGTCAGAACTAACAACAACATCCTGAGTTACCCCTGTGGGGCCAACTTTATCATATGGGTAAGTGAAGGAGGGAGGCAGGGAAGAGAGGATGACGTGATATAGGAAAGACTTAACCTGCTGCTGCCAGCTTTAGAGATGGAAGGGGGTTAAGAGCCAAGGAATGTGTGCAATCTCTAGAATAGAAGGTGGAAAAGGCAAAGAAATGGATTCTCTCCTTGAGCATCCTCAAGGACCATAGCCCTGCTGACACCTTGATTTTAGCCCAGTGGGACTCATTGCAGATGTCTGAACTCCAGGAGTGTAAGCTAATAAATTTGTGCTGCTTTAAGCCACCAAGTTCATGGCCATTTGTTACAACAGCCATGGGAAACTAGTACAGACACAACAGGTATGGAAAGCTCTGCAACCTCACGCACCATGAAAGACGGGCAGACCCAAGCAAACATGATGTTTTTTGCCTATTGATCGACATCAATTAAACAATAATAAAAAAAAATGTCAATATACTGGTCAGTGGGTGGGAAGCCAATACTCTGGCACCTTATTGGTAAAAGAAAAAATTAGTTCGAATTTTTAGAGAGCAATTTGGGAACATACATGACAGTTTTACATGTATCAGAGCTCTGATCCAATAGATGAGTTGCTGGGAATACAGCACAGGATTTTTTAAAAGGCACCTTTACAGAGGAATAATTGACATAAAGCGAACTGCATATATTTAAAGTGTAAGATTTCAACAGGTTGTAAAAGCTGTGAAATGATCTCCACAATCAAGATAGTGAACATATTTATCACACTCCAGTGTCCTTGTCCCCCTTTTATAATCCCACTTTTCGGTCCCTCCATTTCAGTCCAACACACCACAGTTGTGTTTTCTGTCACTACAGGTAAGTTTGCATTTTTCAGAGTTTTATATAAACGGAATCACACAGTAGGTATTCTTTTTATTCCGGCTTCTTTCACTTGGCATAATTATTTTAAGATTCATCCATGCAGTCATGCACAATGTTTTTTAATGACAGAACTATTTTTAATAGCAATACATTGTAAACCTAAATGTGTAGCAATAAAAAACAAAAACAACAAAAACAAACAAAAAACCCAAGCCGTTTGCCTTCCAGTCGATTGGGACTCATAGTGACCCTGTAGGATAAGTAGTACTGCCCCACAGGGTTTTCAAGGAGCAGCTGGTGGATTTGAACTACCAACCTTTTGGTTAGTATCTGAGCTCTTAACCACTCTACCACCAGTAAATTATGGTTCCCTACAAGAGAGTACTCTGCAGCCACCAAAAAAAAAAAAAAGTAAATTGGCAGTATCCGATAAATGAGAACATCCTCAGGATTTATTAAGCAGAGAACACAAAGTCTAGAATAATGTGTATATGACCTTCTTACTGTGCTTTTGAAAAAGAGAACAATACTTGTATTCTTGGGAAAATTCACAATAAAGCTTGAAAAATAATTGGCTATCTTTGGGAAGGAGGGAATGGAGAAGGGTTAAAAAAAATCTTAAACCTAGCAATAAATAACATCATAGCGCGTTCCACGTGTTTGGTCCTTAAAAGAAGGTGAGAGAGGTTATCAGGGCAGTGGGATTGTGTTGCATTTTTTCCCTTCTCCGTGTTTCCTTCCGGGCCCGCGTCTGAGGCCCCCACTCAGTCCCCTGGCCCGGCCCGCCCTGTCTCCTCCCAGCGGGTGCGCGCTGCAGGCTGCCCAGCCGGCGTGGGGCGCTCTCCGGAAGCACCTGGGGCGCAGCCTGACCGCCCTCCGCCCGCCTCCCGCCCAGGCCCCGAGCCGCCACCTCCCATTGGCCCTTCGGCTGCCGGCCCGTCCAATCACAGCGCTTAGCGCCAGAATTCGAATCAGAATTTAGATTCGAATCTCCGGCAGGCGGCGGGCTGGCTCTGCGGCGGAAGCGCTGCTCTAGGCCTCGCCGGGACCGAACTGGGCGGGGGGCGGCGGGCCACTCCCGAGGCGACGGCGGCGTGGAGCCGGGCTGCGGCGGGGACGTAAGTGTCGGGGCCGCGCAGCGGCGGAGGGCTCCGCGCGGGGACACATGGTAGGCTGGGACGGCTCATGGCGCTTGGGCCCTTTCCGCCGCGGCGGAGGCGGGCGGTGAGCCCGGCCGGGAATGCCGGAGGGCCGGGGGTGTCGGGGGGCCGGGGGGCAGGGGGTGCCGGGTGGCTGGGAGTGCCGCGGGGCCGGCGGTGTCTGGAGGCCGGGGGTGTCGGGGGCAGGCGGTGCAGGGGGGCAGGGGGTGCTGGGGGGCCGGGAGTGCCGCGGGGCCGGCGGTGTCGGGGGGCCGGGGGTGCCGCAGAGCCGGCGGTGTCGGGGGGCAGGGGGTGCCGGGGGGCCAGGGAGGTCGGGGGTGCCGGGGGTCCGGAGGTGTCGGGGGCCCGGGGGTGCCGGGGAGTGTCACGGGGCCGGCGGTGTCAAGGTGCGGAGTGGGCGCCGTCGGGGGCTTCAGCAAGCGGCGGGCCCCGGGCTCAGTTGGCGACTGCAGTGGGGGCAGTGGCGTCCCGACCCTTCGATGTGGACAGTGGACTATCGTGAGCGACCCTTCCAGGATGAGCAGTTGGGCTCTGTCCTGGTGGCTCAGGGAACAGCTGCCTGGGCCCCCAGGTGTTCTGGACGACTGTGAGGGAGCGGTTTGGGGGACATCACAATTTATGGGCTACATCCAGCCCTGTCTGTTTCGGGGCGCCCACAAGCCCCTGGGGCCTGAGGCGACCGGGCTTGTTGGGGTGCTGGCTGGGGTTCAGACAGGTGTCAGTTCAGGTGTGGACCAGGCAGCAGCGGAAGAGGTTCACTGTACAAGCCACTGGAATTTGTCACATAAAGAGACTTCTTTTCTTTTTTAAAGAGACTTATCTCCATTTTCACTTTAAGAGTGATCCGTTCCCTTTTTGTTTTATTCAGCGACCTTTTGTTGTGGCGGAAGAGTTGGTAAGCTTGCTTCCGCAAACCTATACAGATTGTGCGACAGTTAGAGTTTAGAAAATGAGACCTTTGGGACGTCTGGTCATCATAAGACGGACCGGGAGCGACGGTACCCATTTTCCCTTGTGTCGCAACACCTGCTTATTTGGAAGGTAAGAGCTGTGTGTCCCTGTGGAGGTTTAAAACTTTAGAGAGGTGGTAATTTACTAATCACAGCATAACAAGAGAGAGACATGGCTCTAGAATTTGCTCTTCAGAAATCCTTGGTACTTCATACCGGAAACCCTTGTGGGATAGTGGTTAAGAGCTAGAACTGCTAACCAAATGCTGGCAGTTCAAATCCACCAGGTGCTCCTTGGAAACTGTATGTGGCAGTTCTACTCTGTCCTGTAGGGTCCATGAGTTGGAGTTTTGGTAAGGATAATTTCCCACTATTAGAGACCTAGAGGTAAAATATAACTCTAGGATAGCAGTTCTCCACTCACATCTTGGCACACCAATATTGTGTGTGTGTTTTTTTAATATTCGTAGTTATACCAACATTTGAGGCCCTGGTGGTACAGGGGTTAAAGTGCTTGGCTGCTAACCACATCGGTGGTTCTAACCCACCAGGAACTCCGAGGGAGAAAGATGTGGCAACCTGCTTCCACAAAGGGTACAGCCTTGAAAACCCTATAGGGTTGCTACGAGTCAGAATTGACTGGAACACAACAGGCTTGGTTTTTATACTTAAAGTACAGCTCCCTGAGTCATGCAAATAGTTAAAGCACTCAGCTGCTAAGGAAAGTTTGGAGGTTCAAGTCCAACAAAGCTGCTTTGGGAGAAGGGCCTGGTGATCTACTGAAAAATCAGCCATTGAAAACCCTATGTAGTACAGTTCTACTCTGACACACATGGGGTTGCCAGGACTGACTGGATGACAACCGTTGTTTTTTTTTCTTAAAGTAAGACTATTTTAAAAATACCAATCTCACATTCCTACTTCTCTGAAATGGAAGAGAACATCATTGCACGTAACTCTGAGAATCCCAAGAGGAGAATCTCATACGATTATTTATACCTCTCTTGGCCAAATCCCTCTCTTTCCTTCCTGTTGTTGTTAGGTGCTGTCCAGTCAGTTCCTACTCATAGTGAACCCATGTACAACAGAATGAAACACTGCCCGGTCCTGTGCCATCCTCACAATCATTGTTATGCTTGAGCATATTACTGCAGCCACTGTGCCAATCCATCTTGTTGAGGGTCTTCTTCTTTTTTGCTGACCCTCTACCAGGTATGATGTCCTTCTCCAGGAACTGGTCCCTCCTGATAACATGTCCAAAGTACATGAGATAAAGTCTTGTCATCCTCACTTCTAAGGGGCATTGTGGCTGTACATCTTCCAGGACAGATTTGTTCATTCTTCTGGCAGTCTGTGGTATATTCAATATTCTTGGCCAACACCATAATTCAAAAGCATCAATTCTTTGGTCTTCCTTATTCATTGTCCAGCTTTTGCATACATATGAGGAGATTGAAAACACCGTGGCTTTGGTCAGGCACACTATAGTCTTCAAGGTGACATCTTTGCTTTTTAACACTTTAAAGAAAGGTCTTTTGCAGCAGATTTGGCCAATGCAATGTGCCTTTTGATTTCTTGACTGCTGCTTCCATGGGTGTTGATTGTGAATCAAGTAAAATGAACTCCTTGAAAACTTCAATCTTTTCTCTGTTTGTCATGATGTTCCTTATTGGTTCAGTTGTGAGGATTTTGGTTTTCTTTATGTTGAGGTGTAATACACACTGAAGGTTGTGGTCGCTGATCTTCATCAGTAAGTACTTCAAGTCCTCTTCACTTTCAGCAAGCAAGGTTGTGTCATGTGCACATCAAAGGTTGTTAATGAGTCTTCCTCCAATCCTGATGCTGTGTCCTGCTTTGTATAGTTCTGCTTCTTGGATTATTTGCTCAGCATACAGACTGAATAAGTATGGTGAAAGGATACAGCCCTGACCCACACCTTTCCTGATTTTAAACCATGTGGTATCCCCTTGTTCTGTTTGAACAAATGCCTTTTGATCTATATACAGGATCTTCATGAACACAATTAAATGTTCTGGAATTCCTATTCTGCACAATGTTATCCATAATTTGTTATGATCCACACAGTCAAATGCCTTTGCACAGTCAATAAAACGCAGGTAAACATCTTATTGGTAGTCTCTGCTTTCAGCCAAGATCCATCTCACATCAGCAGTGATCTCTCTCATTCCACATCCTCTTCTGAATCCGGCTTGAATTTCTGGCAGTTTCCTGTTGATGCACTGCTACAACCATTTTTTAATTATCTTTAGCATGATTTTGCTTGCATATGATATTAATGATATTACTCGATAATTTCTGCATCCCGTTGGATCGTTAGTCTTTGGAACAGGCACGTAAATGGATCTCTTCCAGTGGGTTGACCAGGTAGCTGTCTTCCAAATTTCTTGGTGTAGACAATTTAGCACTTCCGGCATTGCATGCGTTTGTTGAAACATCTCAGTTGGTATTCTGTCAATTCTTGAAGACTCGTTTTTTGCCAATGCCTTCACTGCAGCGTAGACCTCTTTCTTCAGTACCATTGGTTCTTGATCGTATGCAAATTTCTGAAATAGGTGAACGTTGACCAATTCTTTTTGGTACACTGACTCTGTATCCCTTCCATCTTTTGATAATTACTGAGTCGTTCAATTTTTTGCCCATAAATGGTGACTATACACATGGACCTTGCCAGGTGGAATACACAGACATCAAATTGACTACATCTGTGGAAAGAGACAATGGAGAAGCTCAACATCATCAGTCAGAACGAGGCCAGGGCTGACCGTGAAACATACCATCAACTGCATAAGTTCAAGTTAAAGCTGAAGGAGGTTCAGACAAGTCCACGAGAGCCAAAGAACAACCTTACTTATATCCCACCTGAATTTACAGGCCGTCCCCAGAGCAGACTTGACGTATTAAACGCTAAGGACCAAAGACTAGACGAGCTGTGGGATGACACCAAGAACATTATCCACGAAGAAAACGAAATGCTGTTAAAAATGCAGGGAGGAAAAGACCAAAATGTATGTCAGAAGAGACTCTGAAACTTGCTCTTGAACGTAGAGTAGCTAAAGTGAAAGGAAGAAATGATGAAGTGAAAGAGCTGAACAGAAGATTTCAAAGGGCAGCTCAAGAAGACAAAGTATTATAGTAAAATGTGAAAACGCCTGGAGTTGGAAAACCAAAAGGGAAGAACATGCTTGTTCTTTTCTTCAGTTTACCCAACTATAAAAAAGTCATAATAGTACTTCATTGGATTATGGGGACTGAGAGGGTAAGTTGCCTAATAAAAACTGTTCGTATTATCTGGTCCACACTAGAGGGACTATATCAAGAACGCAGCATCAGAATTGGAGGAAGACTCATTAACAACCTGCGATATGCAGATGACTCAACCTTGTTTGTTGAAAGTGAAGAGGACTTGATGTGCTCACTGATGAAGATCAAAGATTACAGCCTACAGTATGGATTACACCTTAACATAAAACAAATTCCTTACCACTGGACCAATAAGCAACATCATGATAAATGGAGAAAAGATTGAAGTTGTCAAGGATTTCATTTTACTTGAATCTACAATCAACACCCATGGAAGCAGCGGTCAAGAAATCAAACAACATATTGCATTGGGCAAATCTGTTGCAAAAGACCTCTTTAAAGTGTTAAAAAGCAAAGATGTCAAAATGTTGAATCTAGACAATGCTTTTTTGTTGTCTGCAGATTAGTTTTTTTAATATTAGGAGATTTTTTAATCTGTCTGCCGAAAAAAAATACAGTGTCACTTAAAAATAATAAAAAGCTTATGCATAATGAGCACTTAATATGCCAAACAAGTGATTCTCCTGTACAGTGGAAGCTGTGAAACCTGGAACCTATGGAAGGTGGAAAGAAGGAAGGTGTCCGAGAAGGAAAAGTCAAGTATTTTCTAGTAATAGAGAGCGAAGAAAATGCTAGTCAAAAATATTGTATAATCTCATTAAGATGAAACACTTAGAATAGGCAAATGGATACCTGTTGCGTATGTGTGTATATACATACATATGTATATTTTTAATTTTATTTATATATATATATAAACGCACATAGAGAGAGAGCAGATAGGTTGGGTATGGATTAATTAAAGACTCTTAAGCATAAAAGTATGTTATCTTGGGATCAAAATCACTGGAGAAGGTGGCACAGAAATGTAAGTTCATGGAGGAAAAGGAATGATGTAAAATTTCCAGCCTGGTTAGAGATGAGAATTTAATGGTCACCAGGGGTGAGAAGGAGGGGAAAGGGAAGAGTCACTGTTTAGGTGGCACTAAATTTCTGTTTATGGAGATGGACAATCTGGCAGCACATATTGATGATAGTTTCACAACACAGTTGATGTGGTCGGTCTCACTGGATTATACATGTGAAAAAATGTTATCTCTATTTTTAGAACAATAAAAATACTAGTGAAATATTTTTATTTTGAAAATTTGAGGTAATTGTAAAAAATGGTACAACAACCCCGAAATCTTCTTTCAATTCAGGGGCATCGAATGTGACATCCGCATCCAGCTTCCTGTGGTATCCCAACAACACTGCAAAATCGACATCCAGGAGCAGGAGGTCAGTGAGTTTGTGAGCTATTCCTAAAACTTTTTATTTCAGTTTCTACTGACTTATGAGTTATATGCTTCTCCCTTCTCTCTGCTTGTAGGCACTCTTGATTAATTTCAGCACCACTAATCCAACACAATTAAATGGAGCCCCTGTTAATGACCCCGTAAAACTCAAACATGGAGATATAATAACTATTATTGATCGATCTTTCAGGTAGGTAAAAACTACTAGGGCTTATAATAAACAGCGCATTCCGATTAACTAGACTAGTCTCTCACTGTTCAACTATGACTTCCCTGTAATGCTTCTGTCAAAGGGTTTCATATTGTCATTCTCAATGCTATTTCTTTAAAAGGAATGAGAAGTGGGGCTTAAGTGTGATCTGAATTCACAGATCTGAGCAAACAGGACTATGCCAAGGAAGGTGGCCTGGTCCTTAGGAAGCTGGTGACATGGCTGCAAAGACTGCCATATGTGATACCGCATGTGGTTTTTAGTTGCTTTAAAGTAAAACACTTGCGTAGAGAAGGGCACAAAACAAAACGTGCAGCTTGATTTATCATGAATTGAACACAGTGAGAGCACCACTGGTCATGCAACAGAGCATTTCCAGAAGCTGCTTCCATGATGTCTTCTAAACACTACTTCTTTCCCTTACAAGTAGGTCCTCCTGTGACATCGTAAACCCTTTTGGCATCTTAATACCTAAGCACTCATCTCTAAATACTATGGGTGGCTCTCTATTCCGTGTCATATAAATGAAATCATAAAGTACTTGTGCCTGACTTCTTTCACTCTGAGGCTTACAAGATTCATAGAATTTTGGGTGTAATTTTCGTTGTTCCTTTTCATTGCTTAAGAATTTCATTGAAATCATATACACAATTTTATACAATTTATTTTTCTACTGGATGGAAAAATTTGAGTCATTTTCTTTTTTTTTTTAATTCCTTGTTTTTTTGTTTTGTTTTTTTTTTTCCATTTCCTGTTTTTGAAATGTTTTGAAGCTTGCCTTAGGTAGGCATGGTTAATTTTTTGATGTGTTCTCTGTGTTTGAAAAGAATGCACGTTCTACAGTTATTGGATACAGTGTTCTGTCTATACTTCCATTAGATTCAAACCTTCTATATTACTTTTTCCCCTGCTTACTGTTTACTCTCAGAGGTATATTGAAATCTTCCACTAAGACTGATTTTAGTTAACTCATAGGAAAAAACAAAACTGCATTCCCTCGACCGTATATTCATCCAGAGAAACTAATCTGGACCCCCAACCTCAGACAATGTGTTCCAAAGGAAACTTGAGCCAACGTATCAAAGTGATTGTAAAAACTCTTTCCTGACTCTAAAGTGATTTCCATCAATAGGTGATACCTGGGACAGACTCTGAACTGTGCTCTTTGGCCCCTGCACATTGACCAGATACGGAAACTTTACCAATAGCATGCCAACCTTTTATCTGAATCTTTGTCATTCTGTGCACTTCAGGTTTGAATCTGGAAGTTTTCCTGAGGGAAGCAACTCCACTGAATACCCAGAAATACTACACAAAAAGGTGATGGAAAATATTATCCACGTTTGGACTCCACTTCTTTTGCACAGTGATATAAACTCAGCTATATGTTCCTTAAATAATAGTTTCTCACTTTAAATCAGTGACAAGGAGCATGGCTTACTGGTAATTGCAGGAGAATGTAACTAGGGTATTAGAAACAAACTGAGCTTAGAAATACTGAAATCTAAAAGTACAGTTTCTGTATGTTATTTGAAATAAAGAGGGGTGAGT
Source organism: Elephas maximus indicus (assembly GCF_024166365.1). Lineage (NCBI taxonomy): Eukaryota > Metazoa > Chordata > Mammalia > Proboscidea > Elephantidae > Elephas > Elephas maximus. Next base: position 77,914,930 of record NC_064834.1, on the reverse strand, counting down.
CAGGTGGACACTTTTGGCCCAAAAGGCTCCTAGAGCAACTCATGATCTGATTTCTTGCAAAAGTATGTTTGGAACAACCCCAAACACAGAACGACAATTTGCAGACCACTGTATCTCATCATGGGGCTTCTCTGTATCCCAACCGATGTACTCATCCGTCTTTACGTGTCTGAAACAATCCTACTGTGTAAGTTCTGAGCACCTAAGGGGTACTGTGCTTTGTCGAGTGAGAAATCCTATCAGGGATTCCAGGTGGTGCAGATTATTAAAACACCAGGCTGCACCTGTTCTTGGAAGTCCTGATATTTTCCATTCTTCCTATTTTTTAGGAAGTTTCCCAAGTTAGTCTAATACGAGCAAGTTAGAATTCACTGGCTTCGGAGACTTATCATAAAACCAGAAAGAAAAAAACCAAACCTGTTGTCGTTGAGTCGAATCAGACTCATAGAGACCCTGTAGGACAGAGTAGAACTGTCCCGCAGGGTTTTCAAGGAGCGCCTGGTGGATTCAAACTGCAGCTGTAGCTCTTAACCACTACGCCACCAGGTTTTCCGAGTTATCATAGGTACACCTGAAATTAGCAATAAACCAGATGCCATTGAGTTGATTCCAACTCATGGCAACCCCGTGTATTTCAGAGTAGAAATGTGCTCCATAGGGTTTTCAATGGCTGTGATCTCTTGGAAGTAGATCGACAGGACTTTCTTCTAAGGTGCCTCTAAGTAGATTCAAACTGCTACCCTTTTGGTTAGTAGCTGAGCACTTAACCGTGTGTGCCACCCAGGGATTCTAAAATCAGCAATAGGCACTTCAATTTCAAGATCTCCAACATTGCTAAGTATTGCTTCATCCTTTGAGGAGTAACCTTAATGTTGAGTCTGCTGCTTATCATTTCCTGTGGGGGAAGCTAGCTTTTGAGGTATCCCCAACACTGGCAGGAGCCTTGGTGGCACAGTGGTTAAGCACTCGGCTGCTAACTGAAAGGTGGGTGGTTCGAACCCGTCTGCCCCTTTTCAGGAGAAAGATGTGGCAGTCTGCTTCTGTAAAGATCACAGCCTTGGGAACCCTATGGGGCAATTCTACTCTGTCCTACAGGGTTGCTATGAGTTATAATGGACTTGACAGCAATGGGGTTTTGTTTTGTTTTTTTTTTCCTCAGACACTGGCCACCATCCTAACGTATTAGTAGGTGTAGGGAAACCAACCTAAAAGCCCGCTGAACAAAGTACCACTAAACGGTCTACAAACTATTTGTTACTGGCTTGTGATAAGTATTAAAACTTTGTACTGAAATACTGTCATAGCAATTTGATGGAGTCATTTTTTGTGGCTGTTGAACATAATACAAAAAAATATATATATATGGGCATGTATTTTGAACATTTTTTACTTTATAGCAATTAACTTTATTATAAAGTTATTGGCCCTCTTCAGATGGGAAATAAAAAACTGATCCTTCACATATCCAATGTGGGAAGCACTGGGTTAAATACCAAAAAATATGAAATTGTTTGAAGAAATAATTTTGGTAATTTTTGTGGATATCCCCCTCTAAACATTCAGATGATATTGTTTTCCTCCCTTGAAACAAAACTGGGTTTTTATATCTTTTATATGTAATTCTTTAGTTGTTCCATCCAACCCACCAAAAATTTCCACAAGCAAGAATGTGAAGGCACTGTTTTTGGGGTATGCCAAGTACAGGTACTGAATCCCACACCTGTCCTGCAGCTGCAGTGTGGTAGACAGGTTGTGTTGGCTCTTGCCTTGACTTCTGAGCTCCCAGGGACACTCGTGCTAATAGAGCCTAAGCTCACCGAAGGCCGGTCCTGTAGCTGATTACTGATAAAACTGATTATAAATGCGTGACTCCGTCCCTGTGGTGGGCTAACCAAATGATTATAGGTAATGTTTGATTTAAGCTGTGGTGCTACTTTCATATATTGGAAGCATGCTTAAGGAAGTTATAAAAACCCACTGAGGTTTGATTTTAATAATTTTAAGCCTCAAAGCTTATTTATTATATCATTTACTATGTACTTTAAAAAAATTACCTAATAAATGTTTATACTATGACCATTGGCACCTATGTGTCTTGGGCTCATTTCTGAAGCAAGTCTCTAAAAGTCACATAGGAGCGGTTTGGTAGAGAAGATTGCCAGCAGAAAGAATACTTGCATAATTCTGTCTGCCCATATTCACAAAGGCGTTTTAAATCACGTCTTATTTTGCCAATTCACAGGAAACAGTGAGACAAGTGGGAGATGCTACTGACTCAGAAAAGCTCTCTTCTGAAAAGAAAGCCAGCATTCCTACAAATGCTAACACTCCACCTCAGTCCATGGACACAGATCTCCACCAACAGAAATTTCCCGCTCGAGTACTTTCCCAAATGGAAAGAAAAACTCTGAATGCTTCTCCGAGGAAGCCTCAGATAAGACCTGGATATCCTGAAGTCATTTCATCTCACGCCAGCAGCACTGATGATCCTATGTCAGATATCAGTGAGTTTACTTAAATGTAAATGTATTTTCCCCAAGGCTTTGCACACCCACCTTATATCCAGACAGGAGTTAAGAGGGGAACTTCATTCATTTAACAGTGATTTGCTCTGTGGTAGACACTCCACTAGGCAGGAAGGGACATAACCCCTATCTACACTGACAGATTAATAAGACCTGTGATGGAGGAAGGGCAGGCGGTTAGGGAACCATAACAGGAGGATCTAGGGAGAGGTTGTTATTAGCTGCTGTTGAGTTGCCCCTAACTCATGGTGACCCCAAACACAATGGAATAAAATGCTTTCCATTCTTGTGCCATCCTTGACTGGCTGTGGGTCGAATGGCTGTGACCCACAGGGTTTTCACTGGCCAGTTTTCAGAGGCAGAGTGCCAGAGGGCAGAAGTCCTGGAAGTGAGCGGCTCCATCAGATCAGATGCGAACACACCAGTCAGGTCTCTCAGTCCATGAAGGGGAAGCATCACTTACACAAGGTATCCATGCTGACCAGAGCTCCAGAAAGATAAGGGGTGGGCTAGGTTTGCCTTCAGAATCTCCTGGAGGACATCCCACAGATCACGAATTCTCATGAGGCAGGTGGGGGATGAGGCCCAAGCACATGTCTTTTTAAAAAGTTCTCTGAGGCCACTGCTGAAGCCTCTTGGTCTACCACCCCTCATTCCCAGGTGAAAACAGCTTTGGACTGATGGGTTCATTAAACTATGTCTGGACAGGGCTTTTCAGCCTCTGTACAAATCACGGCACTGGGAAACTGGGACCTGAACTTCCAGTAGCTCGCCCTCAGACCTCTCGTGAGCTCTTGCGGCTGTTTTAGCTTCATCAACGTTACAGGAGAATGAAAGGGTGCTGCTATTTTAGGTTTCAATACAGTTTAAATTGATTAGTCTTTAAGAGTATTTTTTTAAAAAACTAATAACTCTCCCCCTTTAGGATTTCACTTCTTTTTTTATTGTACTTTAGATGAAGGTTTACAGAACAAATTAGCTTCTCATTAAACAATTTGTGCACATATTGTTGGAAACCCTGGTGGCATAGTGATTAAGTGGTATGGCTGCTAACCAAAGGGTCAGCAGTTCGAATCCGCCAGGCACTCCTTGGAAACTCTATGGGACAGTTCTACTCTGTCCTATAGGGTCGCTATGAGTCGGAATTGACTCGACGACACTGGGTTAACTTTGGTTAACAACCCCATGACACGTCAACACTCTCCCTTCTTGACCTTGGGTTCCCTATGACCAGCTTTCCTGTCCCCTCCTGCCTTCTAGTCCTTGCCCCTGGGCTGGTGTGCCCCTTTAGTCTCGTTTTGTTTTATGGGCCTGTGTTTGGCTGAAGGGTGAACCTCAGGAGTGAATCCATTACTGAGCTAAAAGGGTGTCTGGAGGCCATACCCTTGGGGTTTCTCCAGTCTCTGTCAGGCCAGCAAGTCTGGTCTTTTTTTGTGAGTTGGAATTTTGTTCTAAATTTTTTTGCAGCCCTGTCCAGGACCTTCTATTGTGATCCTCGTCAGAGCAGTCAGTGGTGGTAGTGGGGCACCATCTAGTTGTACTGGATTCAGCTTGGTGGAGGCTGTGGTACATGTGGTCCATTAGTCCCCTGGACTGATCTTTCCCTTGTGTCTTTGGTTTTCTTCATTCTCCCTTGCTCCCGATGGAGTGATACCAGTGGAGTATCTTAGATGGCCACTCATAAGCTTTTAAGGCTCCAGATGCTACTTACCAAAGTAGAATGTAGAACATTTTCTTTATGAACTATGTTATGCCAATTGAGCTAGATGTTCCCCGAGACCATGGTCCCCACAGCCCTCAGCCCAGTAATTCAGTCCCTCAGGGAGTTTGGATATCTATGCAGCTTCTATGACCTTGCCTTGGACAAGTTGTGCTGGCTTCCCCAGTAATGTATACTGTCTAAAAAATTTAATAACTTTTTATTTAACCTAATATACTCAAAATGTTATGATTTTGACTGGTAATCCGTGTAAAATTATTATCGTGATATATTTTTTAAAAAATTATATTGTGTTAAAATATGTATAACAAAAAGCTTGCCATTTAACCATTTTTCAGTGTGCATTTCAGTGACATTAATTACATCCACCATGTAATTACTGCTGTGCTATCAGTCTTTAATAGTAATTTGATGCAAATTATGTGTACTGATGCAGTTTTTCCATTGCATTTTCCATGTTTTTATTCATTAAGTTGAAAATAAGAATGAAGAAATGTCATTCAAGAGACGCAGAGTCTCCTTTGGCGGTAGTCTCAGACCCGAGTTATTTGATGAGAATTTGCCACCTAACACACCTGTCAAACGAGGAGAAACGCCAGGAAAACGAAAGTCTCTTGGGATCCCTGCTCCAACAGTTCTTAAGAAGATCATGAGGGTAAGTTTAACATTTAGTATTCTTGCTCATATTTAATGCTTACATACTTGGTATACAGTCTTTCCAAAATCCTGACACAAGTAGAATTACATTTAAGAAAAAAAGCCCATCGAACTGGGTTCTGGAAGCTAGAGCCTGGGTTTTGAAGCATGGTTCTGATATGGCCCAGCCACAGGAAGCCTGCAGCACTCTTCATTTAGTGAAGAAGGCTTGTTAGGTCCCCTGGTAGCCACTCTTACAGGGTCACCTGATTACCCTGCAGTGACAGTAGAAAACCTACCAATAAAAAAATACCTTGGATCTGTCACAAAACATAACCATGATGGTTGTGTTTTACTTGGCTTTAGAACGTTAGGGCTGTGTTTAATGTGTTAACTGGTCGGTGAAAAAGAGAACCCTTGGATGGCAGAACACGTTTATTTGACACCATCAGCTACTCAGAACTTTTAATCACCTATCCCTAGGCGGTGGTGTCCCCTCCTGTGTCCAGAGCTCACCTTTATAGGAGGCCTGTGCAGTCTTGATTTCCTTCTGGCTCCAGAGGGAGTGGTGAGCAATGGGCAGTGTCCTTCCTGTTTATAGTGGCTCACACAGGCAAGCAGCTCTGCTTCCACACAGATGAAGGGGGCTGGACCCCGCAGGTGGGATTTCCCCTGAATGAGGCCAGAGCTTACCTGCCCTTCACTCAGCAGGAAGTTCCTCCCATCGTCCTCCCTGAAATTCCTCCACTAGAACTTGTTGGCTGCTTTTCTCTTTTCTTCATCCTTTCCTGAATGAGTGGCTTGGACTCCCACCTCCATCTTAGGCTTAACATACGTGGAAGCCTGGCTTAAATGTTGGCTGCTTCAAGATTTAGAAAGCTGAATTCCTCATTGAATAGGTTTTTAGCAATCATTACAGAGCTGATGCATACTTGGTAAGGTTTCTTATGAACATTTCAATTTGTCAGGAACAATCCCTAGCGCCAGAGAAAGGAGAGCCATCTTCAACTGTCCTTTCGGAAGCAAAGTCATCATCTGGCTCTAATAGCAGCAAGTCTCAACGGCCTAATACACCAAAGAGAAGGAGTGATAAAATACCTTTCAGGAGAAAGTCCGTTGATAAAAACACCTTGCAGATAGTTTTTCCCAAGAGAAGGAGTAGTACTTCTAAAGGAAAATTACCTGGTGAGTGGCTTTTTTATTTGTTTGCTTAGCAAGTATATCTGAAAAGGAATTTTCTCATTCATGCTTGTTTTTGAAAATTTTCTCCCTTTGACAGGTGGCAAATCATGGGCAGATGTAGTAAAACTGGGTGCTAAAAAACAACAAACTAAAAATGTAAAGCAGGACTCTCAAAGACACATAAGTAAAAAACAAAGAAGGAAACACACTCCACAGGTAGGAGGTTCCAATGTGAATTGCCCTAACACGCTAATGATATTCTTCTTTAATGTTAAGTGTGGATTTATGTTTTGAAGTGTTTTTAATTTTGTCATTTTTTTCTACAGAAGCCTCTGGACCATATTGAAAACCCCTTTAGCACAGGCCACGCAAACTCTCCCTGTACAGTCATCATAGGAAGAGCTCATGTGGATAAAGTAAACGCTCCTGCTCGACCCTACAGAATGTTAAACACCTTTGTTTTAAACAAAAAAATTACCTACACTGAAGATTTGTCAGGTAAAAACACAGCCCTATAAATCTTATAAATCTCTTATATGTCGTATGAGCCCTTTGTTCTATTATTTGTGACCAGGTGGATGGGTGCTAAAGTGTTCCACTGCTGAGAGTGGGGCAGTGCAATCATTTCGTCCACTTCTTGGGGTCACAGCTTCAAGGAAGACAAAGTTGGTTTGCTCCAAACCAACACATTCTTGGGGTCATGTGTTCCACATGAAGCAGGGATGAAAAGGTCCGGTGCAAGTCTGTGCTTTGGTGAGCAGCATATGTCTAGAAACTGGAAGCTGCTCTGTGGTGAAGACAGCAGACTTTTCATGGCGTAGCTATTCTAACTGCCCCACTCCCTGGGCTCATACCAAGATATCGTCCTAGAGTTGAAGCGGTATTTTTCAAGAACCATTTTGCTTCATGGTTTCCTTTCCTCCTAGATGGCTCAACTGTTTCTTGAGACAAAGCCGTGTGAAATGGCTTCCTTAAAGCACTAACGGTTGAGCCATCCTTGCCACTCGTATTCCGTTTTCAGTGAAAGTGCGACATGACTTGCCTGTGGTGGGTGTACCATATCAGAACCATGGCAAGAACGCAGGGTTTCCACTTCACGTTTTGAAGATTTACCAGTGGTTTCCACTGTGAAAACTTTGAAGTAGTTAGGTGGAATCGTGGTTTTTATTTCCTGGCAGATTTTAAGCTGTTGTACTCTTCGGTATCTCCCATGTAAGGTGACCTCCAGTTACAATCAGACTTGGATCAATAGATGTATCTGTAAAGAAACCCAAAAATCTAAGGCCAGAATTTTTGAGTGTGCCCCATCAGTAAAAAAATTTTTGAGCATGTACCACTTAATATTCATATGTATGTGTATGTCCATATATGTATATATGTTCATATTTATAAATGATGTACATGTATTATGGTACTTTTTTTTATATGTACAGAGCATTAATTCAGTAAAAAAAATTCAAAGATAAAACAAATAGAAGTTCAGCTACTCAGCGTATAGGACAGGGATTGTCTCAAGAATTTCTTCTTTGAAGACACTTTCTAAGAGAGTCAAAAATTTTCACCCTTACTGTTACCTTAACTGTTGTCGTATAAATAAGCATCTGCTGAAGACAGACCTGGACGATTTAAGGAAGGCCTGAAAGGCAACACAGGGAAGAGATTTTTAAGGGAGCGTTCAGGTTTCACTGGAAGCCTTTAGAACAGATATAGCAAACACATTTGTAGACAGGCACCAGATGGAGAAAGTGTTGTCCCCCATCAATGCCAGAATTAAAATAAGGAGAACATGGGGTAATACAAGTTTTTGAGAGGGAAAGCTTCAATTTCATGCCCATGTCTTTTGGTGTGAAAATGGGAAGGCAGTGGTATTATACAGTCGTGTGTTGCTCAATGTTCATGATACATTCTTTGAAACAGGACATTGGGTTATTTGGACGTTGTATGAGCACCATATTATACACAAAAAATAAAGTCCCCAAATTGTGAAAGTTCAACTTATGTACAATCTGTAGTTTCGAACATCCCCTGTAAAGCCTATTACACGTCTGGAAGTACAATCACTTTGTATACAAGAGACATGAGATACACGTGTTGCCTGTGGGAAGCTGTTGTGTTTGCTGTGTCTGGTTATGTTTGCTATACCCCATTCTCTGACCGAGATTTCTGAACTTATGGGACCACAGACGTGTATGAAGTTGGATGTTGCCAGAACGGGCATTATGTAGTGCATGACTGTATATTTTCAACACATGATTATGTGACGGTACTAAAACTGATCAGCCCATTGTCATTTTTAAAAATGTGACTTAAAATTTATTTGTGCATAAAATCCAGAGTGTGGGACTCATTACGTCTAGAAGATAGCAAGGGCACTGCATATTTGGAGGAGTGGAAGTCAGGTCATTGGGGACTGCATGATGACAAGGAACTGTCCTACTAGTACCTGAGTTTTGGTGCTAGCTTGAAAGGCTACAGCCCTTAACTGCCTTTATTCAATTTCCTTTCCAAGAAGAATGCAAAAGGAGAAGACATGTGGATACATTTTCTCTTTGCTGTCTTTCTAAAATATAAGTAAAGGATTAGTGGCATCTCCCTCTCCTATCAAGCCCTGTCTTCTGGAAGTCTAGCAGTGATTTGTTGTTCATTTTCTATCATTTGGTGTTGTATGTGAGGGCTCAGATGGTTGTTTGTGTGTATAAGTAATATGGTAACTGCATTTCCAATATTTTCATGTAACAGGGCTGTCAGAAATGTTCAAGACTCCAGGGAAAGAAAAGCCGCACAGAAGCAACGTGTGTCCTGACAGTATCAAAAAATCAGAGACAGTGTTTGAAGAAGCTAAATTAGGAGAAAAACCTGAAACTCTGGGTTGGTTTACCTTTTTTTTTCCCCCTACCACTATGATGTTTTTGAATAGGAACTTGCAGGTAGTATTGTTTCTTTACAACAAATATTATTTCTCTGCTACAGATGTTATTGACAAAATACTACTTCCAACAAAACAAGAAGTAGAGGTTGAAGACATCTCACAAAAACTTTCAAAACAGAGGCTGGCACCAGGAGAAACTCTAGCAGCCTTGAAGACACAGCCGAAAGCGCCTAATGTAAGCCCAGAGCTTGTGGAAGATCTGTGCAGCAAGAAAGATCGAACACCAATACCAGAATCACCACGGAAATCAATAAGCGGTGATGTCCTTAGAAAGATTTGGAAAACTACAAAATGCACACCAGAGTCAAATGAAATGCCAAGAATGTCCCCAAGATTGTGGAGAAACCCTTGTGCAAGTCTAGAGCTTGCTGAAGACCTGGCTGGCATAAAAGATCAAACACCAACACTGAAATCACTAGGAGAGTCAATAAGTAATGAAGAATTCCACATAGAGATTAAGAAAACTCCAAAACACACACCAAAGTCAGGACAAACGTCAAGAAAGTCCCTGAGACTGCTGAGAACGCCTGGTGCAAGCCCAGAGCTCATGGAACACCCAGCTAGCATGAAAGATCAAATGCCAATACTAGAATCACCAGAGGAGTCAAGTGGTGATGACCACAAAAAGATTCAGAAAACTCCAAAACGCACATCCAAGTCAGGAGAAACTCCAAAAATGTCCCTAAGTCTGCTGAGAAACCCTAATATAAGCCCAGAGCTTGTTGAAGACCTGGCTGGCATAAAAGATCAAACACCAACACCAAAATCACTAGGAAAGTCAATAAGTAATGAAGAAGTCCACACAGAGACTCGAATAACTCCAAAACGCACACCAAAGTCAGAAGAAATGTCAAGAAAGTCCTTGAGACTCCTGAGAAACCCTAGTGCAAGCCCAGAGCTTGTAGAAGACCTGGGCAGCATGAAAGATCAAATGCCAACACTGGAATCACCAGGGGAGTCAAGTGGTGATGACCACAGAAAGACTCGGAAAACTCCAAAACGTACATCTGAGTCAGAAGAAACTCCAAGAACGTCCCTGAGTCTGCTGAGAAACCCTAGTGCAAGCGCAGAGCTTGTTGAAGACCTGGCTGGCATAAAAGATCAAACTCCAACACCAAAATCACTAGGAGAGTCAGTAAGTAATGAAGAAGTCCACGGAGAGATTCAGAAAACTCCAAAACGGACACCAAAGTCAGGAGAAACATCAAGAAAGTCCCTGAGACTGCTGAGAAGCCCTAGTGCAAGCCCAGAGCTCATGGGAGACCTGGCCAGCAGGAAAGATCAAATGCCAACACCAGAATCACCAGGGGAGTCAAGTGGTGATGACCACACAAAGATTCAGAAAACTCCAAAACGCCCACCCAAGTCAGGAGAAATATCAAGAAAGTCCCTGAGTCTACTGAGAAACCCTAGTGCAAGCCCAGAGCTCATGGAAGACCTGGCCAGCATGAAAGATCAAACAATACCAGAATCACCAGGGGAGTCAAGTGGTGATGACCACAAAAAGATTCAGAAAACTCCAAAACGCCCACCCAAGTCAGGAGAAACTCCAAGAATGTCCCTGAGCCTGCTCAGAGACCCTAATGTAAGCCCAGAGCTTGCTGAAGACCTGGCTGGCATAAAAGATGAAACGCCAACACTGAAGTCACTAGGAGAGTCAATAAATAATGAAGAAGCCCACAGAGAGATTCGGAAAGCTCCAAAATGGACACCAAAGTCAGGAGAAACATCAAGAATGTCCCTGAGACTGCAGAGAAACCCTAGTGCAAGCCCAGAGCTCGTGGAAGACCTGACCAGCATGAAAGATCAAATGCCAACACCAGAATCACCAGGGGAGTCAATAAGTGCTGATGACCACAGCAAGATTCGGAAAACTCCAAAACGCACATTCAAGTCAGGAGAAATGCCAAGAATGTCTCTGAGACTGCTGAGAGACCCTACTGCAAACCCAGAGCTCGTGGAAGACCTGTCCAGAATGATTGCTCCTACACCAACACTGGAGTCACCAGCAGAGTCAATACATGATGAAGACGTCCACAGAGAGATTGAGAAAACTCCAAAATGGACACAAAAGACAGCAGAAACTCCAAAAATGTCCCTGAGTCTGCTGAGAAACCCTAGTGCAAGACAAGAGCTCGTGGAAGACCTGGCTAGCATAAAAGTTCAAATGCCAACACTGGAATCACCAGGGGAGTCAATAAGTGGTGATGACCACAGAAAGATTCGGAAAACTCCAAAATGCACTCCTAAGTCAGGAGAAATGCCAAGAATGTCCTTGACACTGTTGAGAGACCCTAGTGCAACCTCAGAGCTTATGGAAGACCTGTCTGGAATGATAGCTCCTATGCCAACACTGGAATCACCAGGGAAGTCAGTAAGTGGTGAAGAAGTCCACAGAGAGATTCGGAAAGCTCCAAAACACCCAGCAGAGTCAGGAGAAACTCCAAGAATGTCTCTGAGACTGCTGAGAAACCCTAGCGCAAGCCCAGAGCTCTTGGAAGACCTGGCTGGCACAAAAGATCATATGCCAACACCGAAATCACCAGGACAGTCAATAAGTAATGAAGAAGTCCACAGAGAAATTAGGAAAACTCCAAAACGTCCAGTAGAGTCAGGGGAAACTCCAAGAATGTCCCCAAGATTGTGGAGAAACCCTAGTGCAAGCCCAAAAGTCATGGAAGGCCTGTCCGGAATGAGTGATCATACGCCAACGCCAAAATCACCAGGAGAATCAATAAGTAATGAAGAAGTGCACAGAGAAATTCGGAAAACTCCAAAATGTACACCAAAGTCAAGAGAAACTCCAAGAATGTCCCTGAGTCTGCTGAGAAGCCTTAGTACAAGCCCAGAGCTCGGCGAAGACCTGGCCAGCATGAAAGCTCAAACACCAACACTGGAATCACCAGGGGAATCAATAAGTGGTGATGACTGCCGAAAGATTCAGAAAACTCCAAAAGGCACACCCAGGTCAGGAGAAAGGCCAAGAATGTCTCCCAGACTGTGCAAAGACCCTAGTGCAATCCCAGAGCTCGTGGAAGACCTGGCCAGCATGAAAGATCACATGCCAACTCCAGCGGAACCAGATGAACTAGTGAAGCAGAAACCAGAATCCCTAGTAAGCCCAACAGGCAAGTCACTGTTGAGGCCACCATTGAAAATAAAACCAGAATCAGTGGAGGCCCTGACAATGAATCTCTTAAAAACTCCACCTCAAACTGTGCAAGGAGAATACCAGGCAGCCAACATGAAACTTGGGGCAGCTCCCAGAGAAGTGCCGGAGTATCTGAGGAGTGTCAGAAAACATCTGAGAAATTCTACTAAAAAAACAGCACCAGTAGAAGAGCCAACAGACATCAAGACCCCCGTGAGAACGCCAAAGCGTTCATATGAATGGATGGGAAATCTGTCAGGTTTGAAGAGCCTTATGATGACTCCCAGAGTACACCCAGAAGATTGCACAGATATTGCCAAGTTTCCCACAGAAAGTGATCCAGGTGTTCTCACAATTCCAGAGGAATTACAAGAAAGCCTGTTGCCTGAAAGACCTGTCCTAAAAGAAAGTCCAGTTGAAGGCTTGGGGCTGTCAAAGCTTATGGAAGTTGACTCCACTGCATGTGAAGAAACATCGGATTCAGCCACGAAAAATAAGGTGAAAGCAGTAATCGTAAATGTCATCTTGAAGAGCATGCTCTCAATCTTTGTATAGTAATTTGTAAGGCTGTAACATTATAGTTGGGAATCCTTTTTGAGGGGTCTGCATTCAATATTGAAAAACTACAGGTGATAGTGAAGAATCATTTTGGGATTTCTTTAGAAAAAGTACCGGCCAAAGCTATTTCTACAAATTTTAAGAAATTTCTCAGGGAGTGAAGGAATTATGTTGTCTTCAAATATGTGAAAAATTGTTTACAGAAAAGGTGGGCAGATAATTCTGTGTTTTCCCAGACACTGCTACCAGGACCACTGGGTAGAAATGGTTTAATAAATGCCAGTGATTTATCCAGAACAATATAAATAGGAGGTGGGTATTCTTGAGAACACCCTAACTATCAGGATTGTTATAGAGATTTCTATATTGAGAGGTCTGGCAAAATTCCAGATACAGGGATTTTCCTGTCTAGCATTAGAAGTATTTTTAAAGGATTAGAAATTAACTTACTGCCCATCTAACGGGGCATTTTATTCTAAGTAAATCGGTATAGTCAGATTTGACTTATATCCCATTCAAGCACTGTGGTTAAAAATTTTCTCGAGTTCCTCATTTATGACTTTTCAGTAACCAGCTAACCGGTTGCTGTTGAGTCGATTCCGACTCATGGTGCCCCCATGTGTGATGATCGTTTCTCCACTGGAACAAAATGGCAAAGCATAACCTTAAATATCTCAGATTCCTGGCATCTTAGAAAATAAGTCCATGTGAAGTTTTTGAATGAATTACTCTGAGTTCATATATGGGTATGTTCTTCATGTCGAACTTTGAAATTTGCTTTACTCATGATTAGAATTTTGTGGATGTCTTCTGATTTTTTAGGATGGACCAGGAGACAGTCAAGAAAACCCCTCTTGTAATAACCCTTGTGAAGATGGTAAGTAGAAATCTTTGTTTATATGTAGTTTTTCCAACACTCATCACACTTATGAGTTTGGATAAAATTAGAATTTTTTTCTGAGGAATCCCTGAAAACTCCAAAGTATATATTACTGTGGTATCATGTAATTATTTTGGGGCCATCAATCTGTCTCAGTCTGGCCCCCGTATAAGCTACCTGAGATTTTCACATTTGTGAAGTTTAAAAAATAAGGTGAAAAGACAAGTTGCTGTACCAATATGATGCTTTGTGGGAAAGTGATTTTACAAATAAGAACTTAAAAATATACATATATGTAAATAGACATACTTGTAAATACATATATGTCCCTTTACGTTACAGAATCCCGGACTAATGCCTCTGAAAAATTATGGCCAACGAACATGAAAGATAGTGGTATAAATCAAAGGACAAGATATGGCCTCAGAAACAAAAGGGGTCGAGAGGTGCAAGAATCTAAATATTTGCCTCATCAGACAGAGAAAGTGGAATCAGAGTCAAATGAAAAGACAACTGAGCCAAATATTCAAACGAACCTGCATCAGGGAACATCCCTACGTTCCAGACATAGATGCAAAACAGATACAGAAGTGCCAGAGTCTCAGCTACTTCCATCACCAGAAACAATTCAAGAAAACAAAGGTGAAAAGAAGACTCTGAAGAGCTCCCAAAAGAAAACCTCAGAAGATGGACCTATGGAAAAAAAGGCAGTAGCCTTAAGATCCAGGGGAAGAAGTAAAACTGGTATAAATTTGCCAGAAACTGAGAGTTTGGCTAGTTTAGCAGAGGTTATGCACACAGAGGAAGATGACAAACCAATGGAGAGTTCGCAAGAAAAAATCAAACCTACAGGTGAAGAGAAGATAGTTTTAACATCTAGGAAGAAAATCAACAGTAATTTTGGCCTGGTGACACGCTCAAATAAGGTCTTCCCTGCTAAGGTGGAAGAATCTGATGTTTCATCTAGTACAGCAGCTAGAGTGTCTGTGAGCAAGAATGAGGAGAAAACAGTTACTCATTCCTTGGACAAAGTCTTCACAAAGAAGGTTGCAACTCGAGGGCTTAGATCTAGATCTGGACCCGCGACAACAAACCCAGCCTCTGAAGTCTCTCCTAGCCCACTTAGTACAACTGAGACAGCAGATTCAGAGGAGGCTGGGAGGACGCAAGGGAGGAAACACCAGAAGAAGTGCAAAAAAACACGTGTGAAGACAAGACACCAAAGCATGAGTCTTGGTGAGGAAACGCAGCACTCCCACTCTCTGCCTGCTCCCTCTGAGGAAGCCTCCACAGAAAAAGAGACAGTACTAAAGCAAGAGACATGTGTGAAGACAAGACACCAGAGAAAGGGTCTTGGTGAGGAAACTCAGCACTCCCACTCTCTGCCTGCTCCCTCTGAGGAAGCCTCCACAGAAAAAGAGACAGCACTAAAACAAGAGACAAATATGAAGACAAGACACCAGAGAAAGGGTCTTGGTGAGGAAATGCAGCACTCCTGCTCTCTGCCTGCTATATGTGAGGAAGCCTCCACAGAAAAAGAGACAGCACTAAAGCAAGAGACAAGTGTGAAGACAAGACGCCAGAGAAAGGGTCTTGGTGAGGAAACTCAGCACTCCCACTCTCTGCCTGCTCCCTCTGAGGAAGCCTCCACGGAAAAAGAGACAGCACTAAAACAAGAGACACGTGTGAAGACAAGACGCCAGAGAAAGGGTCTTGGTGAGGAAACTCAGCACTCCCACTCTCTGCCTGCTCTCTCTGAGGAAGCCTCCACAGAAAAAGAGACAGCACTAAAACAAGAGACAAGTGTGAAGACAAGACACCAGAGAAAGGGTCTTGGTGAGGAAACTCAGCACTCCCACTCTCTGCCTGCTCTCTCTGAGGAAGCTTCCACAGAAAAAGAGACAGCACTAAAACAAGAGACAAATATGAAGACAAGACACCAGAGAAAGGGTCTTGGTGAGGAAATGCAGCACTCCTGCTCTCTGCCTGCTCCCTCTGAGGAAGCCTCCACAGAGAAAGAGACAGCACTAAAGCAAGAGACAAGTGTGAAGACAAGACGCCAGAGAAAGGGTCTTGGTGAGGAAACTCAGCACTCCCACTCTCTGCCTGCTCCCTCTGAGGAAGCCTCCACGGAAAAAGAGACAGCACTAAAACAAGAGACACGTGTGAAGACAAGACGCCAGAGAAAGGGTCTTGGTGAGGAAACTCAGCACTCCCACTCTCTGCCTGCTCTCTCTGAGGAAGCCTCCACAGAAAAAGAGACAGCACTAAAACAAGAGACAAGTGTGAAGACAAGACACCAGAGAAAGGGTCTTGGTGAGGAAACTCAGCACTCCCACTCTCTGCCTGCTCTCTCTGAGGAAGCCTCCACAGAAAAAGAGACAGCACTAAAACAAGAGACAAATATGAAGACAAGACACCAGAGAAAGGGTCTTGGTGAGGAAATGCAGCACTCCTGCTCTCTGCCTGCTCCCTCTGAGGAAGCCTCCACAGAGAAAGAGACAGCACTAAAGCAAGAGACACGCTTGAAGACAGGACACCAGAGGAAGGGTCTTGGTGAGGAAATGCAGCACTCCCACTCTCTGCCTGCTCCCTCTGAGGAAGCCTCCACGGAAAAAGAGACAGCACTAAAGCAAGAGACAAGTGTGAAGACAAGACACCAGAGAAAGGGTCTTGGTGAGGCAATACAGCACTTCCACTCTCTGCCTGCTCCCTCTGAGGAAGCCTCCACAGAGAAAGAGACAGTACTAAAGCAAGAGACACGCTTGAAGACAGGACACCAGAGGAAGGGTCTTGGTGAGGAAATGCAGCACTTTCGCTCTCTGCCTGCTATATGTGAGGAAGCCTCCACAGAAAAAGAGACAGCACTAAAGCAAGAGACAAGTGTGAAGACAAGACACCAGAGAAAGGGTCTTGGTGAGGAAACGCAGCACTCCCACTCTCTGCCTGCTATATGTGAGGAAGCCTCCACAGAAAAAGAGACAGCACTAAAGCAAGAGACACGCGTGAAGACAGGACACCAGAGAAAGGGTCTTGGTGAGGAAATGCAGCACTCCTGCTCTCTGCCTGCTCCCTCTGAGGAAGCCTCCACAGAAAAAGAGACAGCACTAAAGCAAGAGACAAGTGTGAAGACAAGACACCAGAGAAAGGGTCTTGGTGAGGCAATACAGCACTCCCACTCTCTGCCTGCTCCCTCTGAGGAACCCTCCACAGAGAAAGAGACAGCACTAAAGCAAGAGACACGCTTGAAGACAGGACACCAGAGGAAGGGTCTTGGTGAGGAAATGCAGCACTTTCGCTCTCTGCCTGCTATATGTGAGGAAGCCTCCAAAGAAAAAGAGACAGCACTAAAGCAAGAGACAAGTGTGAAGACAAGACGCCAGAGAAAGGGTCTTGGTGAGGAAACTCAGCACTCCCACTCTCTGCCTGCTATATGTGAGGAAGCCTCCACAGAAAAAGAGACAGCACTAAAACAAGAGACACGCGTGAAGACAGGACACCAGAGAAAGGGTCTTGGTGAGGAAATGCAGCACTTTCGCTCTCTGCCTGCTCCATGTGAGGAAGCCTCCACAGAAAAAGAGACAGCACTAAAGCAAGAGACAAGTGTGAAGACAAGACGCCAGGGTACACGTCTCGGTGAGGAAACGCAGCACTCCCGCTGTCTGCCTGCTATATGTGAGGAAGCCTCCACAGACAAGGACGAGGAAGACAGACGGCTGCTAAACCACACAATTCCTCCTCAAAAGGGCAGAGGTTTAAGATCTAGAAGTAGGAATAAAGTAAGCACAGACCCAGAAGGACTTCTGAGTATAGCTAGTTCAACAGAAACAAAACGCACAGAGGAAGCCACAGAGATGCCCGTTAAAACAAGCCATCAGCAGGAAGCTGCAGCAGCCACTGAAGCAGCTCTGGGTTTGAGGTCTGGAAGACGAAATAAGGTGCCTGTCACCACTCCCAAGATGCAAGGGTCTGATCCTGAGCCCAGCACGGAGAACACCTCGGAGAAGGCTGCTGATGATCCCTCCGGGAAAGTCTCAGAAGATCCAGTCACGGTGCCGGGAATTCAATCCTCAAGACTGAGATCTAGAAATCAGACAAAATCAGAGGCTGAACTTTGTAGTAAAGAGAAGCCAACCAAAAAGCCAAGCCATAGCCAAAGTGATATGAAATCACTGCAAAAAGTAACACGTGCTTCCAAAAGAGGCATTTTTGAAGAAGCAGCTACCAAAAATCCAAAGCAGGTAAGTAATTTACTGCTTCTCTTTTTGGTGGGCACAGAACATTTTGGTGTATTTTTGCCCCACGTTGCAAGCAGGCAAAGCAAACACATTACAGTCACGCGCTGCATAACGTCCATTGGGGCAACACCTGACTGAATATACATCCGCCATCCAGCAGGGCCCTCCAGGGGATGCCCACAGCCTGACTCAGCAGCGAGGCTGCCCTGCCATCCCCCACCCGTGTACCCCCGCTGCTGGGAGGAGTGTGCGCAAGATCCTGTTCCTGAGCGCCCAGTCCTGAGCAGCCAAGGTGGGCAGCCATCGAGTGCTGGCTGGGGTGGAGCACCTGGTCACTGAGACCACTCCCCTGCTGCCCAGCCCCAGCCCAGAGCTTCCCCACCATGACCTTCATGGGGCTGAGGGGCAGCATACTGGGCGGGACCTAGCCAGTGCTCACGTGAGGTGTCCACAGCAGGACCTGCCCCCAGCCGTATGCCACACAGCAGCCCCTGGGGCCCATGTACCCAGGAGCCCAGGCTCTGCAGAGAAGCTGACCCATGCCTTGGCAGATGTCACCCACAGTGTTCCCACAATGTCCAAATCGTGTAATGTCCCATTTCACAGAACGTGTGGATGTTAAGCGACACATGACTGTATCCAACATGCTGCTGACTCCCAGCCATACCATTGGAAGATGCACACACAGTTTGTCTTCATAGCTGTATTTTAATATATGTTTTAGGAATTCTGCTTAATAAATCCACATTACGAAGACTTGATTCAGGAAGCACTAGAACCTTATTTAGTGACTGCCTTCTGCCTGCTTATGTTGCGCCCCTTACGAAGACTGTAAGCAGTTGTCTTCAGCCTCTAGTTCAGCTAAACTTGCCAAAACAGGAAAGTGGTTATGCCTGGATTTCAAAGGACAGTCTTTGAAAGCTGGAATAAATAAAAGTCAGGTGTCCATGAAAGAGATAGTACTAAGAGTTTTCTATTGAATGAGAGTGCTTGTGTCCTTTCACTGTCCCCATCCTGAACTAAAGAACAGTTAAGCTAAGGAACTCTAAGTGCTATTAAAGTAATATCAAACTTAGCAGCACATAATTGTCTATCATTTGAATAAATCTATAAGGCATGATTAAATTCTATTTGCATTCTTTTTGAGAATATCTGATGTAGCTACTTTAAAAGAAAAATAGGTTGAATGGTTACCTCTTTGTGAGTGGAATAAATTTGCTTTTTAGCACACGGAGTTTGTCTCTATAATTACAATTTTCTGAGCTCAGTAGATGGAACTAATGTAGGAATAACTTCCTCAGATATCAGAATTCTAGCAACCCCAATTGTCCTAACTAGCACAAACTCTAGGACAAGCTAGAGAGTGCCAAGAGAGCCAGAGCTCCCCAGATGATCTACCACAGGACACGGCACAGACAGGCCAGCATGCTAACCAGGAGGACCAGTGTGACTAGGTGATGGGCAGGGAGTCTTAGCAGGAAGGACTGACTATACCAGAGAGAGGAAAGAAGGCTCAGAGAAGCTGACCTATGCCTTGGCAGATGTCACCAGGTGTTTGCTGGTAGCAGAAGACATTGTGATAATGGTAAGACATGTTCGTAGAGACCATAGGCACATCCGCCCTTGATGGTGTTAGGTGCTGTCAGCTCAGTTCTGACTCATAGTGACCCCATGTACAACAGAACAAAACACTGCCCGGTCCTGCTCCATCCGCGCAATCGTTATGCTTGAGCCCATGGTTCTAGCCACAGTGTCAGTCCATCTCGCTTTTTTGCTGAGTCTACTTTACCAGAAACCTTGGTGACGTAATGGTTAAGTACTACAGCTGCTAACCAAAAGGCTGGAAGTTTAAATCTGCCAGGTGCTCCTTGGAAACTCTATGGGGGCAGTTCTACCCTGTCCTATAGGGTCACTATGAGTTGGAATCAACTTGACGGCCGTGGGTTGTACTTTACCAAGCATCTTGTCCTCCAGGGACTGGTCCCTCCCGATAACATGTCTGAAATACATGAGACGAAGTCTCACCAGCCTTGCTTCCAAGCGTTCTGACTGTACTTCTTCCAAGATAGATCTGTTCATTCATCTGGCAGTCCATGGGATATTCAGTATTCTTCACCAAAACCATAATTCAAAGGCATCAATTCTTCAGTCTTCTGTATTCATTGTCCAGATTTCACATGCATATGAGCTGACTGAAATATTATGACTTGGGTCAGGTGCACCTTAGTCCTCAAGGTGACATCTTTGCTTTTTTTTTTTTTTTTAAAGATTTTTTTGCAGCAGATTTGCCCAATGTAATGTCATTTGATTTCTTGATTGATGCTTCCATGGGTGTTAATTGTGGATCCAAGTAAAATGAAATCCTTGACGATTTCAATATTTTCTCTTTTTATCATGAAGTTGCTTATTGATCCAGTTGTAAGGATTTCTGTTTTCTTTATGTTGAGGTGTAATCCATATGAAGGCTGTGGTCTTTGATCTTCATCAGAAAATGCTTCAAGTTTAGGTTCTGCATGAGCACGATTAAGTGTTCTGGAATTTCCATTCTTTGCAATGTTATCCATAATTTGTTATGATCCACACAGCTGAAAGCCTGTACATACTCAATGAAACACAGGTAAACATCTTTCTGGTATTCTCTGCTTTCAACCAAGATCCATCCATGTCAGCAATGATATCCTTGGTATCAGCTTATATACCAAAAAAAAAAACCCACTGCCTCACAGTAGTTACTCTATAGGATAGAGCAGAACTGCCCCACAGGGTTTCCAAAGAACAGCTGGTGCATTCAGACTGCCAACCTTTAAGGTTAGCAGCTGAGCTCTCAACCACTGCACCACCAAGGCTGCTTGCTTGTATAGTTACCATTATATTATAACCTGTGATGTGTACCTCATGCTTTATTATTTTCTGACCAAGAAGGTGGTCTGTAATTCGACCTTTTCCTGATATTCGGTCATTATCATGAATATCTGTGCTACACTGCATAAGGTGTGGCCTTCAGAGGCTACCGAATTCCAACGAAGTCTTAGATTTTTTTAATTCTTGTCTCTTTCTAGCTCTCCCTCCTCCCTCCATCAGCGGTCACTTGATAAAGTTGTTAGTGTGACTGCTGCTACAAATATGCCTGGTGTCACAATTCGCTTTTTCTGCCTTGCTGATTGGTCGGGGAGCAAACACCTGACGGGCTCACCGGCAGGTAAAGTGCATGCAGCCTCCTGCTTTGGGGCACCTGTCTTGGAAAATCAAAATCTCATCTTTTGTTGTTTAAATGTTACCTAACTTTCTAGATGGATGAGCCTGCCAAGTAAGGACTCCCTAGGTAAATTATACATATTAGGTTTCAACCAATATTGGTTAAAATGGAAGGCTTTGTTACATAAAAGGTATCTTAAAAGTAAACTCAGTCAGAATACCTCTGATTTCTCCCAGCTACTTGCAAGAAGACACTAGCATGAGGGCCCAATTTGGGTGTCTGTTCCTTAATCACACTCTCACATAATTGAGTGAGTGTCCACTTTGTAGAGGTGGTTTGACTTAGAAGACCCAAGAGATTTAGTCCTGATGATTCTCTATAATTGAATTCACTTTTTCTTGGTGGTATTTTAGTGTACATTTATGTAGAAACTGCTTGCGTTATGTCTTAAATTTAGAAATAGATTATAAACTTTCTATGAAAAGAGAATATTTATGTTTAAGGACCAAGTAGTAAAAGAGCAGGATATATCATAAAACTCATTTCCAACTTCAAAATTAACTTTATAGAACTGAGGACCTGCACGATACTTAGTAAGAATTTGAGTTGTTTTTTTTTTTTCTGGTAGTGCAGAATTGGTTATAAAGTTATTCTTCAAAATTACTTAAGAGTTATATTTTTCTTCCCAAACAGGATAAGAACATCATACCAACAAAGAAAACTAGAAGATACCAAGGCAATGAAGATGCTTAGCAAAGAAGCTCAAGAAAGAAAAAAAAAGTGATAGTTTAGTGATAAGTATAAATACACCCCATAGTATATTTTTTGTCATAAAATTTAGCAAAATCTTCAGTAATGTAGCAAAGTGTAATGTTCCCTTTTATATCCCAATAAATTTGTTTTTGGTAAATTTGTATAAACTTTGTGTCATTTAGCTTCCTATATTCATTGGAGGTGAAAGTGGGAGATTTTATATAATGCAATTTTAGGGAGAAGCTATTTTATAAAAGAACAATGATAAATCTGTCTACACCAAGCATTCTGTTCCTGCCACCAAACACAGCCAGTAGCTTTCTGACAAGCTGCCACTTGTTTGCAAGACTGAAAACCAGAGAAGCATCATCCTTTCCCCCTGTCCCCGCCTAGCATGTGAGGTGAACCTTGCTCAGATCACCGCAAGAAAGCTCTGAGGAAGGAGGTAGAATGCTACGTGCCTCGCCTCGCTGCCCTGACCTGTGGTTAAACTTACGCAGCTTGACCAAAGGTATCAGGCATACAAAAATGTTCTTATTAGAGAAAATACATTTTCTCTAGTGTTTTAAATATTAGAGGGAATATATTTTTCTAGTTTGTTTTAGTATAGCTGTATAAGCTGTGATTAATCTCTAATTTTTAGAAAATGGTGCAGGTTCTGTTCAAGATATAGCTGAGCAGCCTGTTCCACTCTTAAACATAACACCCTAATACCTTACAACATGTTTTCTCCTATTCAAAATGGGTGATTGAGAGCTTGACATAACTAGCGTCATAATGATGCTCCAAGTAATCTCTAAACATTTTTTTATTGTACCAGCTGCACTGGTCTCTTCCAAAGGGGTGCGGAGCTCTCTCAGCTCCTGTGGCCTTGGTCTCTTCTTTGTTCTGAGAAGTGGCCTTCAGCCTGCAAAATGGCAGAAAGGCTCCTGACGTTTTTAATCTACAACTTTCTTTCTTGCTCCCTGTCTCAGCCAGAGTGGACTTGGCAGAGCAGTTCCACTAGCCGAGATTCTTACGTGAGTTTTTTCAGCCTGTTACAAACATACTGATTAGAGTCCAGATGTCTGACATGCATATCTTTAGTTTAATAAAGAGTTTCTTGTAGTTGTTTTGTGATGTATAAGACCATCTGTGGACTACGTGCTCAAAACATTAGGTAGGAATCTGTGAAACATTTCATAACATGGAGGAACCTGGAAGGCATTATGCTGAGTCAGTTGCAAAAGGCAAATATTGTATGAGACTACTATTATAAGAACTTGAGAAATAGTTTAAACTGAGAAATCATTGTTTTGGGAGGGAGGAAGGGTGGGAGGGGGCATTCACTAATTAGTAGCTAAGAACCACTTTAGGTGAAGGGAAAGACAGCACACAATACAGGGGAGGTCAGCACAACTGGACTAAACCAAAAGCAAAGAAGTTTTCTAAATAAACTGAATGCTTTGAAGGCCAGTGTAGCAAGGGCAGGGGTCTGGGGACCATGGTTTCGGGGGACATCTAAGTCAATTGGCATAATAAAATCTATCAACAAAACATCCTGCATCCCACTTTGAAGAGTGGCGTCTGGGGGTCCTAAACGCTAGCAAGCAGCCATCTAAGATGCATCAATTGGTCTCAACCCACCTGGATCAAAGGAGAGTGAAGAACACCAAGGACACAAAGCAATTACAAGCCCAAGAGACAGAAAGGGCCACATGAACCAGAGATTACATCATCCTGAGACCAGAAGAACTAGATGGTGCCCAGCTACAACCCATGACTGCCCTGACAGGGAACACAACAGGGAACCCCTGAGGGAGCAGGAGAGCAGTGGGATGCAGACCCCAAATTCTCATAAGGCCAGACTTAATGGTCTGATTGAGACTAGAAGGACCCCGGTGGTCATGGCCCCCAGACCTTCTGTTGCCCCAGACAGGAACCATTCTCGAAACCAACTCTTCAGACATGGATTGGACTGGACAATGGGTTGCAGAGAGATGCTGGTGAGGAGTGAGCTTCTGGGATCAGGTGGACACTTGAGACTATGTTGGCATCTCCTGCCTGGAGGGGAGATGAGAGGGTGGAGGGGGTTAGAAGCTGGCGAAATGGACACGAATAGAGAAAGTGGAGGGAGAAAGTGGGCTGTCTCATTAAAAAAAAAATTTAGAGAGGGAATAATTGGGAGTGTGTAGCAAGGTGTATATAGGTTTTTGTGTGAGAGGCTGACTTGATTTGTAAACTTTCACGTAAAGAATAAAAATTATAAAAAAAAAAAAATTAGGTAACCCTGACCTTCCCCCTATAAAACTCTCCCACTCGCTCTTTAGAATTAGAATGTGGGAGAAATTTAACCTCCTGTCTCTTCAATGCTGGTATTTAATAAAGCCTTCTCACTGTTTACCTCCTTCTGTCTCAGTATTGGCTTTGCGGCAGGCAGCTCAAACCTGCGATTTGCAGTAACATTTTATCAGGAAGAGCATTCTAAGGGCTCAGCTCAGCTCCCACGAGCTGGCCAGCAGCCAGTCCTGAAAACTTCTTTCTTGGGAATATGCAGGTCTGAGTAAGCCAGGCCTGCTGAGTTACCCTTTTCTGCATACTAGTTCATTCTGTATATTTCACATTTAATCTGTTAGTCTAAGGAGCTTTTTACTTTTAAACATTTTTCCTTTGCCTCAGTTTACTTGATAGTTTTAATCTACATTGTCTTATGTACTAGATAGGTGAGATAAATAATTTAAAATAAAAGCTTAAGCCCAACAAGTGGTCGCAGAGATTCTACCACCTCATGACTCCAAGAAACCTGAGGGACGGTGGCCAGGGCTATAGGATTGGGAAGAATTCAGACACTGGCAACGTTTGGGAACGATATGCTCCATGGGCAAGGATCCTGATTATGGGCCATGTTTAGAAGAAAATTAGTCTGGTGCAGGGTAAACAGCAGAGCAATGTAGACATTACTAAGAGCACTCTAAACGGAGGGAAGCAAAGGGGCAGTTCCACATCTGTTTAAGGTGAGGTGGACATGTGCTTGACCTCTGTTGAGGGAAGCAAACCATTTGGCACCAGCAGCCCCTGTTCTGACCACCTGTGGTTGAATTCAGTGGACACCATTGAAGGGAGAGGTATGCTGTCTGGGGGAGTGAGCCCCATCGGCAGATGCTGCATGGGGCCCAAGTTACCATCAGAGGCTGCAGTCAAGCAAGAGGTTGATCTGGAGGTAGAACTGTCCAAATTGCAGTTATTAGATTATGAAGATCTAATGTGCCCCATGAGAAACCAACATTTGCACGCCTGCCCAGGGCACTGACGAGCAGTCATGTCAGCCACAGAAGGCATGACAGGCCCGCAGAGATCTGTAATGGGCCAATTAAGGTGACAGCTGTCCTTTTCCAGAGGTCCCTGGGTGGCACAAACTGTGCTTGACTGACCTAAAGGTTGACGGTTCAAACCCACCCAGAGGCTCCATGGAAGAAAGGCCTGGTGTTATGCTTTTGAAAAGTCCCAAAAAAACCCAGTTTGAAAGGTCACAGCCTTGAAAACCCCGTGGAGCACAGTTCTATTCTGTACACATGGATTGTCATGAGTTGGAACCAACAAGTTTGTTTTTTAAATAATATTTTATTGTTTATAAAAATAGGTGAAAGTTTATATAGCAAATTAGGTTTCCATTTAACAATTCTTATACAAACTGTTCCATGCCATTTGTTACAATTTCCACGATGTGTCAGCATTTTTACTATTTCCGTTGTTTGTTGTTTCCATTGATCTAGCTTTCTTTCCCCTCCTTGCCTTCTCATCTTTGCTTTTGGGTAAATGTTAACCATTTGGTCTCATACAGTCTACTGTTTAAGGGAGAATATTACTCACAGGTGATATTGTTTATTTTATAATCCAATCTATTATTTGGCTGAAAGATGACCTCCAGGAGTGGCTTCAGTGCCAAGTTCAAAAGGTATCTTAGGGTGACAGTCTTGGGGATACCTCTAGTTTCTATCAGTCCAGTAGGTCGGCCTTTTTTAGGAATGGCAATTTTGTTCTATGTTTTTCTCCCGTTCTATCCGGGACCTTCTATTGTGTCCCTGGTCAGTACAGTCAGTATTGGTAGCTGGTCACCACCTAGATCTTCCCATCTCAGGTTAGAAGAGACTGTCGTTCGTGTGGGCTATCAGTCCTGTGGACTAGTTTCTTCTCTAGGACTTTGATTTTGTTCATTTACTTTTACTCCATGAGACCAACAGTTGTATACTAGATGGCTGTTCACAAGCTTTTAATACCCAAGATGCTACTCACCAAACTAGGATGTAGAATATTCTATGTATAAACTAGTTCTGCCAATTGACTAAGTTGTCCCCCGATACCATGGTCCTAACCCTTTTAACCCAGGAAACCAATCTGCCAGTTGTTTTGGCATGTCTGGAAAGCCTCCGTAACTGTGGCCCCTGTGTTTTGTTATTAAAAAAAAACCAAAACCAAACCCACTGCTGTCAAGTCGATTCCGACTCATAGTGACCCTATAGGACAGAGTAGAACTGCCCCGTAGAGGTTCCAAGGAGCACCTGGCAGATCTGAACTGCTGACCTTTTGGTTAGCAGCCATAGCACTTAGCCACTACACCACCAGGGTTTCCTGTTTTGTTAAATACATGGATATATACGTAGCACACACAAATGTGTACAGGTATCCCTCGCTTTTCAAAAGTTTGCTTTACGCCACTTTGGTTTTACAAAAGACCTACATTAGTACCTCTTTTCGCTAACAGAAAGAAATCTGAAGAGGATTTTGCTTTTATGAAAAAAGGCAAAAAGCGGAAATAATCTTCAGCATCTGTTTTGCAGTGAGCCGTTAGAGGCAGTATGCACGTCAAACAGGGAGAGTGGCACTGCCAAGCTCCTTCCTGGGGAATTAGTCAGCATCTCAGTATCGAGCTGCCATAGCCTTGAATTGCCTGTGAGAATCATGTCTTTAATGCTTTTACTATACATTAGTGTTGTTTCAGGTTTTATGTGTTATTGATATGATTTGGTATGTTACTTTTTGGGTCTGGGAATGCTCAAAAATTTTCCCCACATAAATCAACGATAATTGCTTCTTCGCTTTACGCTGTCTCAGCTTATGAAATGTTTCATAGGAATACTCTGCTTTTGGTTAGAGGAGGATACCTGTCCATACATACGACTACAGATACACGTATACATCCATGTGCATTTACTTACATATGCCTTCCTATACACACATATGGATACATATCTACCTACATAACCACACATAATTTTTGGTTGTTGTTACTGCTGTTGGAATATTGTATATGTTATAGCATTTACTGAATTGTCCCTTTTTCTTGGGTACTTCTTGGTGTCCTTCTTTACCTTGGTCAAGTTGTGCTGACTTCACCCATATTGGGTGTTGCCTTTCCCATCAGCAAAAATAACAAGTGTCTACTATATAGAAAGTGATTCCCCCTCCCTCTCATCCTTGGTAACCATTAAAGAACGTTGCTTTCTGTGTATATGTCTATTCCTGACTTTTTGTAGTAGTGGGATCATACAGTACCTGTCCTTTTGTGATTGACTTATTTCACTCATCATAATGTCCTCCAGATGCATCCATGTTATGTTTCACGGACTCCTTGTTATTCTTTATAGTTGTGTAGTATTCCATTGTGTATATGTACCCCAATTTGTTTATCCATCTGTTGATGGGCACTTAGGTTGTTACCATCTTTTTGCTATTGTGAATAAATAGTGCAGTGAACATAACAGGTTTGGTTTTGTGGTCCTTTTCCAACATGCTGGAGAAGACAGGCCTTAAAAGAAAGCCAGAGGAGCCGGACCCTGCCTGCCCCTCCAGTCCAGACCACTTTCCCAGGCAGTCAGGTCTCAAAACAAGTTTGCCTGGGGTGGGGGAAGGTGAGAAGATGAAATCATTCGAGTATGAGAAGCTGAGCTGAGTTATAATAATGCAAATGTTACAGAATGTAAAGGGAAAACAGCTGTTAAAAACAATGGAGGAAAACAAGACCTTTTTATATCTTGCTGATTTGAGAAGCCTCAGTAAATTGTTAATTATAACACTGTGATAAAGTCTGAAGAAAGATGTATATATCGGCGTTATAGGAGGACAAAAGATATCAAGCAGCTTGGGGATCAGAAAGCACAGAACTCAAGGGACATATAAATTAAAAGGAACAAGGAGGGCAAGGATGTAGTATGTATGAATGCAGTGAGGTACAAAGAACCTGCATAGTCAGGAAACTGGGGCACAGTGTGGGGGGCTGTGACAGAACAGGGGCTGGAGATATAGGCACTGTCATAAAGGGCGTGGGAGGGGGAGAGAAACTCAATGCAGAGAGGCCAGTTAGGAGGATAGCTCATTAACCAGGAGGGGAAACAACGGACACCTAACCGAAGGTGGGGCAAAAACATATTTTGGAGATTAGTTTGGGGAGGAAAGGTAGGATGCCTGGAAAAACTCCAGACAGGAAGACTGGTGGATGGTGTGGAACATGGGACAAGGTGGGAAAAAAAAGATGGGTTGGTTTACATGTGGGTCACCAATGGAGATACCCAGTAGTTAGATCTATGGGTCTGAAATTCAAGAATGCAGTCTGGGCTTAAAATTAGATTTAGGAGACAAGGGCTCACAAGTAAGTAAACTGAAAATCACCAGTCTTTACGAGAAGGAAGCTTAGCATTTTCTGCTCTGAAAAGAGATCATAAAGGAGATTTCCGGGTCTCATAAAGGGGGGAAAAAAAAACCTTAGAACACCTGGGTGGTGGGGGTAGTTTGGCCAAGGTACAGCGCTCAACTTTGCAAAAATGAATCGCTTAGGTTCATCAGTTCCCACCGTCAATCCACTTCACCAGCCACACTGTGTTGTACTGCTTAACTGTCATCAGCTGCTGAAAGGCAGGGATTTCCCTCCTTGTATCCCCGACACCGAGGACTCGGCCAGTGTCAGTGAAAGGACAAACGCAGGGACTAGGGAAACTCACTCACATGCTCTACATTCACCGTGGGGAGGGCATCTGTCCACGCACTTAGTGTCCCTGTCCCTTGAGGGGATAAGCTACTTGAGGGCTGGCACTGCACACGTCGTAAGGGGTTACTACACTTAAGGGGTGACTACGGCCACTGTCCTCACCTAAGGGCGTCCACAGGGCACGCCAGCCACGAAGTCCCAGGGCCATTGGTACTTAGCTCCCCTTCCTTTCACGTCATCTGAGTTTCCTGAACCTCTCAGCGAGCCGGCTCCCGCCATCTTTTTCGGGAGCGAGTGGGCAAGGATACCTGGCTGGCTGGGCTACGTCGGCGGAGCAGCAGAGGCTACGGCGGCGGCGGAGGGCGGGCGCGAGTGCTCGACGGGGCGGGCGGACGCGTTACGGAGCCGACCAAACGCAAGACGCACACTCCGCCGCTCCTGCTTCCCTCAGGCCCCCGGGCGCTAACTCCTTAGCTGCGGTTCCGGCCCAAGGGCTCCACCCCAGACGCCCATTGGTTGCTTCTTGCGAGACCCCCGCTCCGGCCAATCGCAGCCGAGCGCGCCTGATTTCGAATGCCCCGACTTCCTCCCGCGCCTGCGCGGAAGGGATAGTCTGGTGGGAAGGGCGTTCAGACGGGGAAGGGGTGTTCCTTAGGGATCTGGGTTCCGGCGGAAGAGGCGTTTCGACTAGGAGGGAGCTTCGACTAGGGGGGCGTCCCGGCGGGCGGGGGCCAAGCCTGTGCACCCCGTAATCGGTGGCTTACAGTAGGGGCCGGATGGTTTGGTAGCATTTGACGAAGTTAGAGAGAAGTCAGTGTAGAGTGAATTTTTAACAAGCTATTTCCCCAGTAAGACTGTAAATATAAAAAACCACCTCATTTGGTTAACTCTTCGGTGGTATATTACACCAACTTTAGGCGCGGTTTCTGTTTTCATTCAGCACAGCCTCCATCTTTTTAGATGATTAGTTTTCTTCTTTTAAAAGTAACTTTGGGGCCATATGGAATAACAAGGCCAACTCCATAAATGGAGCCACCTTCGATAACACGGCTTGAGAGTAATGAGGGTTGGGGACTGTTCACAAAGACTTAGGGCCATTTTGACCCCAGACCAGGGTGAGCCCTGGGGGTATAGAGCCATTAAAGGCACCCTCAGTGGACATCTGAGTTTGTGTCCCGTAACTTTGCCTTGACAGGGCGACCCTTGGAGTGGGACTTCACCTCCCTGGATACAGGTTCCTAAGAAGCAACCTGGGATGCATTTTCTGCGCACCGCCTGGCCAGGTTGAGATGAGGACGGCAAAAGTCATAGAGCAGACCCCCTAGAATGTGAACTGTAAGGGTGGTGCCATGTCTGTCCACTGGTGTAGCCTCAGTGCCTGGGGTAAGCCAGGTACACATAAGTCAATATATTTGTGTGTGTGTGCATGTGTATTGTACTTTAGATGAAGGTTTGCAGAGCAAATAGTTTCTCATTAAACAGTACACATACCGTTTTATGACATTGGTTGCCAACCTCATGACATGTCAACACTCTCCCCTTCCCCATTACCAAAGTCCTTGCCTTCTCGTACTTGCCCCTGAGCTGGTGTGCCCGTTTAGTTTTGTTTTGTTTTATGGGAATGTCTAATCTTTGGCTAAAGGGTGAATCTCAGAAGTGACTTCGTTACCGAGGTATAAGGCTGTCCATGGGCCATACTGTCTCTGGGTTTCTCCAGTCTCTGTCAGACCAGTTAAGTATGCTTTTGTGTGTGTGTGTGAGTTCGAATTTTGCCCTACAATTTTCTTCTGCTCTGTCCGTGACCCTCTACTGTGATCCCTGTCAGAGCAGTTGGTGGTGGTAGACAGGCACCATCTAGTTGTGCTGGACTCAGCCTGGTGGAGGCTGTGTTAGTTGTGGTCCATCTGCCCTTTGGACTAATCCTTCCCTTGTGTCTTTGGTTTTCTTCATTCTCCCTATATCCAGACAGGGTGAGACCAGTCGAGTATCTTAGATGGCCACTTACAAGCTTTTAAGGCTCCAGGCACTACTCACCAAAGTAGAATGTAGAACATTTTTTATAACTATGTTATGCCAATTGAGCCAGATGTTCCCTGAGACCATGGTCCCTACAGCTCTTAGCCCAGTAGTTTGTCCCTCACGAAGTTTGGATGTGTCTGTGGAGCTACCATGACCTTACCTCGGACAAGTTTTGTAGCTTCCCCAGACACAGAAATCAATATTTACTGAAGGAATGCATGGATCTGGGAGTGTCTGTTGAATAAATGGCAGTTACTTTTGTTGGTTTGGTTGCTGTAATAGAGGTCTGAATAGTATTGTCTATGATCAGAATGGGGAGTGATAGGTTATGCCTGAGGAAGGACTGTAGACTGCACCAGGGGAAGGGAACACCTGAGAGGCGTCACAGCGCAGGTGATGATTGAGTTGGGCCAAAATGCCAGAGTAAGGGGGAAGGGTATTTCAGGAAGAGAGGACCCCATATTCTAATGAGGCACGTTGTTTGAAGGTGTGAATCACAAATGTGTCATTTTAGGTAGGCAAAATTCAAGGAATGGTAAAATTCGGGTTTTTGCTATGACTGAGTTCTACTAACACTTTCAGATTTTGTACAAATTATGAACCTCACATTCAGAAAAATTTCAATTAACGGAATGCCTGGGGAATGGAATATTCTGATTAATGAAAAAATCCTTTAAGGTTCACTTCTAACCAAAAGCTTGCTGAAATATATTAGCACATTTTCTCGCCTTCCTAAGTACTGTATTTCAAAAGCCTTTTTTTTTTTTTAACTCATGGTGATCTTTATCTTATAGGGCTGTAGATGTTGGAATAGAGAAGCTCATTCAAGTGCTACACAGGTGTTTTAAAAAACAAACGGCCACACACCACATTCTTCACTTAGTACTTTTTGAAGAGAGGGGACAAATGACAGAAAGATATTAAACATCTCAACTAGGCTAATTTTATATTTAAGAACAGGGGACAAGAAATGAATACTCTCTTACCGGCCATGTGGTTTGATAACTTCTATGAGCCTCTGTTTCCAAGTCAGCGTTATCCCTTTCATAGAAAGTTCTCTATAAATAGAAGCTATTTTTACTTTTTTGCCTTCAGGTGTGCCGGGTCTGCAGTTCGAACCCACCAGCTGCTCCGCAGGAGAAAGATGTGGCTGACTGCGTCCATAAAGATTACAGCCTTGGAAACCCTATGGGACAGTTCTACTCTGTCCTATAGGGTTGGTGAGTTGGACTCAAATTGATGGCAGTGGGTTTGGTGTTTTAGTTTAGTTTTACTTTTTTGCCTTGAAGTATGCCTGCAGGTCCTGGCTGCCACAGTCTCTTAACTTCCTTTGCTCTCACTTTGACCTTCCAACTCCTGTATCTCTTAAGCAGGAGCCCCTTGCCCTCCACACACATCCTGCAGTCTGCGAGTAGCTTCTGTATGCACCCAGCTCTCTGTGGGTCCCCACCATCCTTCCTCAGGCAGCAGGGGCTCTGGAACGCAGCCAACCAGAGCAGCCGGAGTAGAATGCCCTCTAGAGGCCGGATGTACTGGCCTGGGTATTTACAGAGATGCCCTCGTGTTGAACTGCACCCGAGAGCCACGTGGCAGCCTGCCGTAACAGAATGCCACAAAGCAGAGAGATGCCCTCGTGTTGAACTGCCCCGAGAGCCATGTGGCAGCCTGCCGTAACAAAATGCCACAAAGCAGAGAGATGCCCTCGTGTTGAACTGCACCCGAGAGCCACGTGGCAGCCTGCCGTAACAAAATGCCACAAAGCAGATGCGTTGAAGAATGGAGATTTATTTTCTCACAGCTCTGAAGGCTCCAAGTCTGAACGCAGGGAGTCAGCAGGGCCATGCTCTGTCTGCTCTCGGGAGAGATCCGTCCTTGTCTTTTCCAGCTTCTGGTAGCCCCAGGTGTCTCCTGGTGTTCCTTTGCTGATTGTAGGTGTATCTTCACATGGCATCTTCTCCGTGTGTGACTCCTACTCAATGTCTGCTCTCCCCTTTTATAAGACACCACTCAGAAGGGAGTAGGACCCACCGGACTCCAGTATGATCTCATTAACATTGGCAAAGATAAACCCAATTTCCCCAAATAAGGCCACATTCACACATACAGGGGTTAGGGCTTCACATATATATTTTATCATTTGGCAGCGGGTAGGGGGGCAAAGTTATACCCATTGTTGTTGTTACTGTCAAATCAGTTCTTACTCATGGTGGCACTATGTTACATCCATAACACTCTCAAAGTCTAGGAGGTGAGACAGGTTCAAAGTCACCTTTGAAAGTAGTCCTAGAGTTGTAAGTTCATCTCTGATTCATACCATTTGCTTCTTCCCAGGAGACTGCTTTTAGATGAAGGTCCAGCATCTTTATTTGACTCTGATATGACTTGTACATTTCTTTTCCCAGGGCTTGGGTTTCTAGTGTAATCAGTCACAGTTTTCAGTAACAACTCTAGAATACACATTCAGTTATTGATCACTGATAGAGCTGTATGCCCAAGCACTTGGCATATTTGCTGAAACAAATTAACTGAGGTTGCAGCAAGGCTGTAAGCCAATCCACAGGAGAAAGATGTGGCAGTCTTCTCCTGTGAAGATTATAGCCTTGGAAACCCAATGGGGCAGTTCTACTCTGTCCTATGGAGTCCCTGTAAGTCGGAATCAATTCTATGGGAACGTGTTTAGCAAGATTGTGTGAGAATCTAGACAGAGCATGCCAGCTTATCACCCTACCTCAGCATCTGCCCTGGGAGCGGTGATGGGCGCATTGGTTTATTTATGAATCCTGTTTGGAAGACATTGTCAGCTGATTTACTGAGACCGCCCAGAGAAGGTCACATGAAAGGCACGAGGCAGAGGAGTGGGCTCCAGTTAAGCATCAGATGGAATGCAGCTTTGCTGGACTCCAAAGCCTGGAGAACTCTGACACACAGGTTCCCCCTCAAGCAGAGCACCTGGGTTCTCTTGGTGCACTGTATGGAACAGGTGTGCCTCTGGGGCAGGGCTCTGAGATGAGACTCCAGTGAGAAGATGGGGCAGGGCCAGGGTTGCCTCCAGGGTGTGGAAAGAGCTGTCTGTGCCTCTGGCCACCCTCTCTTACCTGGCAGGTGAAGCCCCAGGGCTCCACAAAGCACACTGGGCTGTTAGTGAAATATGGGTCCAGAAAGAAGGCGCCCAGTAGTGTCAGAATTGATGTCCCTGCAGGAGACAGGTCCCAGATGTGTCCTCCCGACCACACCCCATGCTGTTTCCACCCCCATCAGATGTATGGCTTCTACCTGACCTTCTCGGGGTAACTTTCTCAGGGTGACCGCTTACATTTCCCTCGGTGCTGCTTCCAGAAAGGAGAGCTGTGGAACGACCAGACTCACTGGCATTCACCTTCAGGGTCGGGAAAGAGGAGCAGATGTGAACATTCGTCAGGCTGCCAATGACCACCTGTAGCAGCGGCTCAGTTTTGGAGCTCAGAAGTCGGTGGCTGGTTGTCATGGATTGAATTGTGTCCCACAAAAATACGTGTATCCATTTGGCTAGGCTATAATTCCCAGTATTGTGATTGTGCACCATTTCATCATCTGATGTGATTTTCCTATGTGTTGTAAATCCTATCTCTATGATGTTAATGAGACAGGTTAGTGGCAGTTACGTTAATGAGGCAGGACTCATTCTACAAGATTAGATTGTGTTTTAAGCCTGCCTCTTTTGAGATATAAAAGAAAGAAGGGAGCAGAGAGACAGGGGGACCTCATACCACCAAGAAACAAGAGCCTGGGTGTAGAGTAATCCTTTTCAGCTATATGGATCCCCTCCTAATGCAGCCAGCTTTGCTCTTCCCTGAAGCACGCTAGGGATGAACTTGGGCTAAGGTACCAGGCTGGGAGTGGCATGACTGGGCAGATGGCCAAGGCCAAGGAACACCTTAGCAACAAAAAGAAAAACATCTGGGTCTGGACGTGAAGTCCCTGGGAATGCTGGCTGCCCAAGGACTCGAGAAAAAAAATAATAAGCCTTAGCCCTAGCTGGAACGGTAAATAAGCTTGTGTTCCCTGCTAGGTGGAAGTGGAGCGCTACTCTGGTCCAGCCACTGCCCTGGACGGTCCCATATGTAAATTGCCCCAATAAATCATATGTCCCGATCACAGGTTCTGGAGTCTTTCTTTGGTCTTCTGGAGATGCAGCCAACCCTGGATCCAGATGCTGCTGGGTTGTTACTCAACACAGGGGAAGAGCACGTCCTTTGGACCCAGGGTCCTTGTGCTGAGAAGCTTCTTGACTGGAAAAGATGGATAATAAGGACCTTCCCCTGGAGCCGACAGAGACAGGAAGTCTTCCCCTGGAGCAGCACCCTGGCTTCAGACTTCTAGCTTCCTAAACTGTGAGAGAATAAATTTCTCTTTGTTAAAGCCAACCACTTGTGGTATTTCTGGTATAACAGCATTAGATGACTAAGACATGGGGTGAGCCCTGGAGGGTGAAGAAATGCCAAAGTGGACAAGGGTACAAGGGCGTCTGCTCTGCCCAGGAGGGAGCATGAACCAGGGCACTGTCACTCAAGTCACCCTCCCACTTTTTACAACTGTCAGGCTCTGACACCTGAGTGCCTTCATTAATATTAAAATACAATAGTGATGAGAATGGAAAATAGTCTGAGTGTCTTTCCCAGGATTTAACCATTTGCTTTTTGCTTCATCTAAATTTGCTCTGCCCTCCATTAAGGCCATGGCATTTCTGATTGAAAAGGCAATGGGGTTTAAGACATTAGTGAGGGCAGTAATTTTCTTTGCTCTGAAGTTTTTTGTAATATAGCCACTCCTGCTTCCTCGATTACTGTTTTCATGACACACCTTTTACATCCTTTTACTTTCAACATATCTATATCGTTATATTTGAAATGGGATTCTTGAAGACAGCATATAGTTGGGTCGTGTTTTTTAATCCACTCTGCCAATCTGCCTTTAATTGGTGTATTTAAGCCATTTACATTTAATGTCATTATTGGTATGTTAGGGCTTAAGTCTGCTATTTTATTTGTTTTCTGTTTGTTCTCTCTGATTTTCCTTTCTTTGTGATCTTTTTCATCCCATCCAGTGGGTGACTTGAACAATTCTTTACAGTTTCATTCTTATTTATTTATAGTATCTCTGTATAGCTTTTATAGTGGTTGCTATCGGTATTACAGAGTCCTGGTGGCACAGTGGTTAAGAGCTCAGCTGCTAACCAAAAGTTTGGCAGTTTGAATCCACCAGCTGCTCCTTGGAAACCCTATGGGGTAGTTCTATTCTGTCCTATAGGATCACTGAGTCGGAATTGACTTGACAGCAATGGGTTTTCTTGGGGTATAGGTATTACATTATATACACGTAACTTATCACACCCAACTGGTATCTTCATTTACCAGTTTGAATGAAGTGTAGAAACCTTACCTCCTTTTACAACCCTTTACCTTCCCCAGCTTATGTAACTGTCTTAAATATTCCCTCCACATAAATTTAGAACCACATCTGACAGCCTTAGAATTTTTGCTTCAACCATCAAACATAATTTGGAAAACTCATTTTTCTTTATGGCTGAATAATATTCCATGATATGTATATACCACATTCTGTTTATCCATCATCTGTTGATGGACATTTGGGCTGTTTCCATCTTTTGGCTATTGTGAATATTGGTGATATTAATGAACCTTGGTGTACAGGTTTCCGTTTGAGTCCCTGCTTTCAATTCTTTTGGGCCTACATCTAAACATGGAATTGCTGGGTCATGTGGTAATTTTGAGCAACATTTTAAGAATCCTAAAATAAATTACCTATATAAATCAGTTGACACCCCCTAGCGAATGTCTTGTCTAAAAGGGCTTACGGCACAAAAATGAAATGAAGAGATTTGAATAAAGAGGCACAGGCGGAAAGTCAAAGTAGAGATTTATCCTTGCATCAGAATGTTTTAGATCTTGCAATTTGCATCTACAAAGAATGTAGCAACATTTACCGGCATTATAATCAGAGCAAGGTCAAATTATAAATGTAATAACAGAAAATATGATAGCAGAAACTGTAATACATATATATATTATAAAGATTGCACATAAATTAAACACATCTTAGTTAAACAACAACAAAAAGTATCAGTAATCATACATTAAAAAAAATAATAACATGGACATGTCTCCAAATGCTGAAACGCAGGTGTCAGGCTCATTTTAAAAAGTTTTAAAAACACATAAAAATACCTCTTCAGACGTGGGTGTGCATTCGCCTCTGCCGAGCACATGGAAACAAACAGTAGAGAGGTCACATGGTGACCGGTAAGCAGATGGATCGGAACGGCTGTCTTCCAATCGCTATTTGGCATTTTAATGCATGCAACATAGAAAAACTTGAGCGTTTTGGTGTGTACAACGGGCTTTCTTTAACCGAAGGGCGGCGGGGGGGGGGGGACTGGTAAACTTCCTGTGCTGCACCGAGAAGAAGCTGAGCCCTCGGGTCATGCACCTGCTCTTTGAAGTGGGGCAGCCTCCACAGAGGCTTCTTGTTCATTGCCGTCCAGTCGATTCCAACTCATGGCCACCCCACGTGTGCAGAATAGAACCGCTCCATAGGGTTTTCAAGGCTGTTACCTTGAAAGCAGATCTCCAGGCCTTACTTCTGAGGTGCCCCTGGGTGGGTTCAAACTGCCATCCTTTCAGTTAGTAGGCCAACGTTTAACTGTTTGCACCACCCAGAGACTCCGCTGACAGAGGCTGCAATACCGGGCCCCTGCAAGGGCAGATGTTGCCTCCAACCAGGGAGGAAGTTCTACATCTATGGGGCCATGGCTCCCGCTTTAGGAGGGGGCAGAACCGAGTGCCAGGACCCCAGCAGCAGGCACCTGGGGACGACCACAGGGCAGGGAATACACACCTGGAGACACCTTCCTGAGCACACTCCTGAGAAGGTTTGCCTTAAAGGGACTTCTTGATACAAGAGATGCAAGTTAGTCCATCAAAGGACCTAAACGGTTCTGGGTAAGGGCTCGTAAATGTGGGCCAAAACCTATGCCCCTTGGATTTGACTTTGAACTCGCAAATGAACGGCTAGTGTCAAGTCACCTCCATCAGAACAAGCCAGCTCTGGTTTTCCGCCTAATGTGCTGAATGAAAGCTTGTTTCCCTTCTTCCCCTTGAGTCAAAGAAAGACTTCCGGGTTTGGGATTTTAACAGTGAAAGCAAATGGCACCCACTGCTGCGTCTCTCAGAGTGCCCTCCATTTTCCCTTCCATCGGAATCCATACTCAGAGTTCAGGGGTGGGGGCTGACAGCAGGCAGCCCAGGGGTATAGCCGGTGGTGATGGTGGTGTCACTGGGTGTGCTTGGCTGGGTGCCTCCTCTTACCCGTGGGTGGGGTTTGGCAGGAGCGTGGACAAGCTTGCTCCCTGTGATACTGTTAGTAAGATAACCACCTACCCTGGGGTGCACCTACACACACTAGGAATGAAAAGAGGTTGAACAGTGCAATAGGAGGGCGTACCCCGTCATCAGTGGGTATGTCAAGTAAGGCCTTTCTATCGCTCTTGAAAAGCAAAAATGTACCAAAAAATTGCACATGGTAAATGCTCTTAGTAAGTTAGACCAATGTCTTCTACTTTTTTTTTTTTTGTATTGTGCTTATCTGCTAGGTACCTAATGGTCATAGAAAGATAATTGTTATCACATTACACAATTCGACACTCATTTTCCCCTCTTTTTGCCCTGTAAGCCAATCCTGTCTGGCAGTGGGTTCCATCCTATCCAGTGTCAATGGTCTCAGTAGTATTTCCATCCAAAAATAAGTTATCTTTTAGGTTAAGGATTTCTCTCTCTCCTCTCTTTTTTTCTTTTATTAAATATCACAGGGCGGGACTTTAAAAACCTATATAAATCTAAATAGATTTTAAGATTTTTTTCCGCCTTACAAACAATCTTAGTTTTCTACAAGAGATTTTTTTAAATACCAAAATGTTTCTCAGAAACTTTACAGTGTAATTGGTTGCGGTCACACAATTATTTTCTTCCTGAACGTGTGCTCCTTGCTTCTTCATGTGAAACGCAGGGCTTTGTTCAAATGTTGGGGGCGGGGGCGGTTTTGGCTGAGCCTCTGGGCACAGCTCAGGACCACACAGGCGGCTTCGGCAGAACAGCGAGGCAGGGAGGTGCAGTGGGTTTGATTCTCAGAGGCTTACCTGAGTCCACAGACAGAGGGCTGGACAGAAAGTGTGCTGGGGAGGGAACAAGGAGGGCAGCTTTGCTGTCCCCAAGGCCATGGGCAAAGTGGACCACCCAGCATTTAGGTATCATCTCATCTAGCTAAGACTGTACAGACATGGTCTTGAAGAAGTGCTTTTTAAGTATTTCTGTACAGTCACACACTACGCTAATGCCTTTCAGACCTGCACGTCCTCTTTGACCTTTAAAATGTAAAAACCCCAGCAGCTGAAAGTGGCGACTTTAGAAACTTCCCTATTTACGTTGGATCTTCACAAACAGGGAACAGAAAATGCTGCTGCTCAGGGTCGTAAAATCAGCGCTAGGACATTGAATCTTCAGCTGATTTCTGAGTCCTCGACTGTTTTCTCAGTGGTGCACTTCGTGTGCAGAACCTTGGATAAAGACACTTAGCAGATTAAGATCACCAACATTTCCAAGTGCCAAACTTGTGAAATCAAATGATATGAATCTAACGGAAAGTGGGAATATTTACTGATATTAGCAGAGAAAAAATATTTATGGGATATTATTTGACCTAAATATGTGATTCCAATTTTTAAAAAAGGGTATTTACGATTTAATGGTTCCAGAGCTAATGGTCTGTAAAGCATAACAAAATATGTACAAAGGAATTAGGAAGAATATTAATGTCAACTGTGAAATAAATTAACGTGATCTTTACAAATATACTGACCATTAAATTAAAAAATATTTTAAGGCAGAATCTTCATTTGAAATTAGCATAATCAGAAAATATATCAATAAAATCTTGTACCACTTTGTAGCAGAATTCATACTGTTCCTGAAAAAGAAAAAAAGAAAACATTAAAATGACATTAAAAAAAATCTTTGATTAACTTACTCAGGAAAAACATGAACAAATCACATAAAAAGTCTAATTATTAAAATACTGTATGCCCTTATGCACATTAGCGTCATCTGTTATCAGGCACACGAGGACGTCCAAATAAAGCTGTCTTCCTACCCAGAAACTGTCAGTATTTAGCTTCAACTTAGCGCATTTTACAGCCCAAATCCAAAAAACCCGTTGCCATCGAGTCCATTCTGACTTATAGCAACCTTATAAGACAGAGTAGAGCTGCCCCATAGAGTTTCCAAGGAGCGGCTGGTGGATTCAAACTGCCGACCTTTTGGTTAGCAGCAAGCTCTTGACCGCTGCGCCACAGCTTTGTACAACGTCTTTAGCATTCATATTTAAACTGGAAAACAACTAGTTCTGAACTGGAAAAAAAAAGATCAGAGTACTAGCTTTGTCAGATAAATTTCATAATGTAACAAAAAATTATAAAAGTAAAATGAAAATCTAGATTATTTTTAAGTCTAAACTTATTCTACAAATGGAATATTATATCAATTTTACTAGGATTCAAAAGAATAGTGCCTTACATTTTACGAGCCGTTACTTTATTAAAACATCTTCACGTGTTATTAACTGTGGTCCTTCCACCCACCCTGTGAGGAAAGTAGGACTAGAGGGTGGGTTAGTGGGTTAATGAGAATCAGGCGGGCGGTGCCTAAGGGTCCCTCAGCGACAGGCCCTCGACAGAAGAAGTTAAAGAGATGGAGAAAGTGAGACCTGCCAAACCTTTCTTGGAGAACCTACTGTGATTACTGGAAAACCAAAAGAAAAAAACAAAAACCCACTGCCACTGAGTTGATTCCAACTGATAGCAACCCCATGGGGTGTCCGAGGCTGTGAATCTCTATGGAAGCTGACTGCCATATCTTTCTCCCTCGGAGCCACTGGTGGTTTCAAACCGCCGACCTTTCAGTTCGCAGTCAATCACTTTAACCACTGAGCCACCAGGGCTCCAAAACCATGTGGGTATAAAGTCGGTGGGCAGGGGAGCAACTCCAAAGGTCTGAGTTACAGCAGAAGGCAGCTAGCCTGCCTGTCAGGTAAAACGGTGACGTTAGTTGCAGACTCTGGTAACCGGCCCAGCGGGACACATGACGTGGGCCCCCAGGCCAGGCTGGGGAAGCAGAAGCCCCTGCACCCTCCCCTCTGCTTTGGCAGCACATCCGGTTCAGCCTCTTCTCTAAGTACATGTTGAACAAACGTTAAAGGTGTTTGGGCTGAAAGATGCCAAATATTATCCGCCCGGCTCTTCCACGAGTCTCAGTCTGACCAAGTTGGGATGGAGCCTGGTGGTGATGGCAGCGCTATTTGGTGTTTTAATGCATGCGACACAAAAAAACTTGAAAGTTCTGATATGTACAATCAGTGGTGTCAATAGGGTTGGTGTCACCTAGTGTGGTGACTCATGATGTCACTCCCCCCATGGACTGTCTCCTGTTCCAGACCATACAAAATCCTTAGTAATGTTTATTATCGATTTTAATCATAGAATAATATGTGATAAATACAGTTGTAAGTTGCTTATATGTAATCTTTCTCAGATTATATGAATACTAGCAACAAAATTGTTTTGTAAAATCCTTCTACATTGAATTACAATGCAATATTATTAGTAACTAAGCACAAGCCTTTTTTGATTTCTCTCCTTTTCCTTCAGTTACTAGTTTATTGATATAGGTTCACAAATACAAATTACCACAATACTGTAGCTAAAACATCTGAAAATTTGACAAAATTGGCGACTATAGAAACGCCAGCAGCAATGAAAACAACAGTGCTTACTTGTAGCACGTGCAGACGAAACCACATGGTTTGAAGTGTCATTGTAATTGGGTAATAATGACAGCTGTGGCTAGGTCGCATTAGAAGGTCCAGAAAGTAAATTAGCACAGAGTTTTAGCCTTGTAGATGTATTGATACATTTAAGCTGGGGTTGCAAGTGTTGGTGAAGAATATTGAATATACCATGGACTGTCGAAAGAACAAACAAATCTGTCTTGGAAGAGGTACAGCCAGAATGCTCCTTAGAAGCAAGGATGATGAGACTTTGTCTCCCATACTTAGGACGTGTTCTCAGGAGGGACCAGTCCCTGGAGAAGAACACTGTGCTTGGTGAAGTGGGGGGGGGGGTCATCGAAAAAGAGGAAGACCCTCAATGAGATGGATTGAATCAGTGGCTGCAACAATGGGCTCAAGCATAGCAACAACGGCGAGGATGGCACAGGATTGTTCTGTTGTACATACACACACACACACACACACACACACACACACACCCAGTGCTGTTGAGTCGATTCCGACTCATAGTGACCCTATAGGCCCGAGTAGAACTGCCCCATAGAGTTTCCTAGGAGCGCCTGGCAGACTTGAACTGCTGATCCTCTGTTGTACACATGGTCCTTATACGTCAGAACTGACTCAACGGCACCTAACAACAACGAGCTGGGCATATGAGAAATGTTTTTGTTGTTATAACTAACTACAGGGATATTTTTATGAAAAATGATAAATTTCTGCTGAAGCACTGCTCAAAAACTTTATAGACAGTCATTTTGGTGTCACCCCTCTGACAGTGTTGCCAGGTGCAGTCCACACCCCCTGCACTCACCTAGTGACCCCACTGTGTACAATGGGCTTTCTTTGACTGAAGTGGAAAGCCTCCTGAATTTCCTGGGCTGCACAGAGAAGAAGCTGAGCCCCAGGTTACGCACCTGCTCTGTGAACTGGGACAGCCTCGGCTTGTTGTTGATAGTGGCTGTCGAGTTGATTCTGACTTACGACGACCCATGTGTTGCAGAGTAGAACTGCTCCATGGTATTTTCAAGGCTGTGACTGTTCAGAAGAAGGTCACCAGGCTTTACTTTTGAGGCACCTCTGGGTTGGTTCAAACTGCCAACCCTTCAGTTCGTGGTCCCACGCTCAACCACTTGTGCCACCCAGGGAAAGATAAGGCACATTGGAAACTTTGGTTCTGAGATCACGTGGGAAGCTTTTGGGAGAACCAAAAGCAGACTTTAGGGGTTCTCATTTCCAGCCATGAGGTCACCATGAGTCAAAGTCGACTCGATGGCAACTGTCTTTTTTTTTTGGTAGTTAAAGGGGCAGCCTGGACGACTGGATGTGAACCCTCTCCTGTGAGCGTGTGCAGCCAGGGCCGGAAATCCCACTCGGCAGAGTAGGCTTCCCAGCTCCTGCGAGGCAAGCCTGCCCTCAGTTCAGGGGGTTCTCTGGCTGTCATGCTGAGATGGGAGGGGGTCAAAGGGCTCTCTCCCACCTTTCTGTGCAGTGTTACACGGAGGACGAAGCAGGTAAGGAGGACATGTCCTACAATAGGAAGCTTTGGGGACCGTGAAAGTGCACT
The DNA here is from genome assembly GCF_024166365.1 of Elephas maximus indicus. NCBI lineage: Eukaryota > Metazoa > Chordata > Mammalia > Proboscidea > Elephantidae > Elephas > Elephas maximus. Next base: position 77,871,725 of record NC_064834.1, on the reverse strand, counting down.
GGCTGGTTTAGAAGAAGCCATTACCAAGTTTGGTGACGAGGTTCCTCTAAAAACCAGAAAAGGAGGTGTGTTTCCAGCACACAATGAAAGACTGTATAGGGCAATGATGCGCTATGTGGGTCTTTAAGCCCCTGGAGCGTATCCTGAGATTGAGACCAGCCAAGGAATATGGTCCAAACAGTTCAAAAAGTGTCACAGAGAACGTGACAAGTACTAGGATTTTAAGTCCTATGCTGCTTTGGCACATTGTGACACTAAGCTTGTTAACGCACACTGGGATGTGGTAGGATGATAGTTCACTTTGACTCAGAAGTTGCTATCAGCTGTGCCTTCATCTCAGGGTCTCCGTAACCAAAAGGCAGATATAAGCCCTCTCTCCTTGCTCCTGCCTCGAGAACAGACCTGAACCTGAGACCCACGGGAGGAAGGGGGTCTGTAAAGCTTTCGTGGCCAAAGTTCCCATTAGCTCTCCTCCTTGGGGTCTTAACCTCCGCCCTCCACACATACTTGAGTTCCTTTAATGAAACACACATCAAATACAACATAAAATAATTCTCTGCTCTTCTGGAAACATTCTCATCGTTCGATTTCTTACCAGGGTTTGCACCATATGTGGCCTCTGAAGTCGTAAACTCTTCACAGCTTGAAACACATCTAAGAGTCCCTCGGCTTTTACTCGTTCCAGAATGTTGCTGAGTGCGATGAATGTGCCTGTTCGCCCAGCTCCAGCACTGTGGGGAAAAAGTGCTTCATGCAGACAACCCAACTCAAAGATGGCTGTGAGGAGCAACCAGCCCACCCTCTTGCGCTGATATGGAAACAATGGTCACCAAAAACTGATGGGATCTTCGTGGTCATTTATGTGTAGCTTGACCTCTGAACAAAATTAAGCAAACATAAAATTCCTAAACCACTAACAATTAACAGTAAACACACACAAACACAAAAACCAAGCCCATTGCTGTCAAGTCAATTCTGACTCATAGCAACCCTACAGGACAGAGGAGAACTGCCCCATAGGGTTTCCAAGGAGCAGCTGGTGGATTCAAACTGCCGACCTTTTGGTTAGAAGCAGAGGTCTTAACCACTGGGCCACCAGGGCTCCAAAGTAACAACAGTAGATGGATATTTCATGAATAGGATCAGGACTAGCTGTGAGTGTTTAAGCTGCTGTGTGGTCATGTCCCCCGTTTGTCCGTGGTTCTCAGAGTGGGGTCCCTGGATCAATAGCATTGGTATCACCTAGGAACCTGTTGGAAACACAAGCCCGGCCAGTACAGGTCTTGTGGTTGTTGTGTGCTGTCAAGTGGACTCTGGCTCATAGTGATCCCGTGTGACAGAGTAGAACTCCCCATAGGGTTTCCTAGTTTGTAATCTTTACAGAAGCAGATCCTGAGGTCTTTCTACTGCAGAGCCTCTGGGTGGGTTTGAACCGCTAACCCTTCGGTTAGCAGCCGAGCACTTAACCACTGCATCGCCAAGGCTCCTTGGTCCAGGTCTTGGGAGGGGTAATGCTAGCACCAGCTTGCCTTGCTGTGTTAGGGACTTCCAGCTTAAATGGGTGGTGCTGAAAGGCAGGATTTAGGGGATGTTAAGGCAGAGGGTGCACTGCCAGGAATTCTGGGACAAAAGTTGCTTCCCACCCTCAACTGAGTCGGTTTCATTTCAGATGATCGTTTTCCTGATAAACTGCATAAGTCCCACAAAATCAGAGCCCAGACCCTCCTGGGGAGCCCCAGTGAGTGGGCCAGGAGCAGAGCAGGGGTTGGCTGGCCTCCCGCAGGCGCCCTCTGGGTCCAAGGCCGCCCTGCACCCTGCTTGGCCTCTGGCCTTAAGGCTCTGGACCTGCTGAGCTGAGCTGCCCGGTGTTGCCTCTGACAGGTGGGACGCTCTGGGGACTGGGTGCAGGTCATGTCCACCCTTGCATCTCCAGCAGCCTGTGCATGCTAAGCCTTGGGTGGAGTTTGTGGAAGTAGAACAAGAAAGAACTTATTTAGAGCTTATTCTAAAAGAGGTCAGAAGGGCACCTAGCAGGGAGTGACGACCGGTGCATGAGCGCCACCTGCTGGCTAGGCCGGGAGTGCACCTGGTGGGTCCCAAACCCCTCAAGCCCGGCTCTGCTGGCCACACAGGTACGGTGAGCGTGGGCGGGGGCAAATGACCTTCACAGAAAATCTTAAGAGCAAATTTGCACCACTCAAGAATAAAAACAGCAGTTGGAACCCTTATCCAGTGCTGGTGGGAATGCAAAATGGTACGCTGTTGTGGGAAACTATGGTAGTTCCTCAAAAAGCTGAAATTAGAACTACCATAAAGCCAAAAAACCCAAACCTGTTGCCATACAGTTGATTCTGACTCATAGCGACCCTATACCATATGACCCGGCAGTTCCAGTCCTAGATATATACCCAAAAGACTTGAAAGCAGACACTCAAAAAGAGACCTGTACACCAATGTCTACAGCAGCACTATTCACGATAGCTGAAAAGTGGAAACAACCTAAATGCCCACCAACAGCTGAATGGATAAACGAAATGTGGCATACATACAATGGAATTCCACTCAGCCAGCAGGAGAAATGAAGTCTTGATACATGCTACAGTATGCCTGGAGCTTGAAGATCTCATGCTGAGTGAAATAAGCCAGTCACAAAAGGATAAATATTGTATGCCCTCACTTATATAAAAAGATGAGAAAAGAAAAAAAAAAACAAAAAAAACACTAAAGCTCCTGCCTGTGGCCGCAGTTCAGTTGGGGATGAAGGCCATTTCGGCCCCACACAGAGGGACCCCTGCCGGGGTGGGGGGAGATACGCTTGAGGGGTCTCACCTGTGGGGGGGGCTGGGATTGAGGCCTCACCTGCAGTGCAGGGTGATGGGGACAGGACCTCACCTGCAGTGCACGGTGATGGGGGCAGGGCCTCACCTGCAGTGCACAGTGATGGGGTGGTTGCCTGTCTGCTGCTGCTGCTTCTGCACGGCGGCGATGAGGTCGATCATGCCCTTGCCCTCCGCAGGGATCCCCACCTCGGGCCAGCCATGGAAGTGGAACTGGCGCACCAGGCGGCTCTGCTCCTCCTGCCGGGCCAGTGGCTGCAGGTGGACATGTGTGTCAGCACTGTGCCGCCTGGGCCAGCCCAGCCCACTGCCCTCCTGGACTCAGGCTGTAAGCCACCCTCCCCTCCCGCAAGGCCCAAGGCTGGCTTCAGCTGCGCTCACCCTGCACTCCCAGTTTGCTGGCCTCCTCCTGAGTGGAGACCAGGACAGCAGAGTCCCTGCCTGACCGTCTATGGGGTGGGGGAGACCAGGACAGCAGAGGCCCTGCCTGACCGTCTATGGGGTGGGGGGGACCACAACAGCAGAGGCCCTGCCTGACCGTCTATGGGGTGGGGGGGACCAGGACAGCAGAGGCCCTGCCTGACTGTCTATGGGGGAGGGGGACCCGGACAGCAGAGGCCCTGCCTGACCACCTATGGGGGAGGGCCAGGACAGCAGAGGCCCTGGCTGACCATCTATGGGGGGGTGGGGACCAGGACAGCAGAGGCCCTGCCTGTCCAGCTACAGAGTCTGGCAGTGTTGCCTGAGAGAAGGGGCAGTAGCTTGTCCTTGGGGAGCCAGGCCCTCCATTACCGTCAGAGGGTTGGGGTGAGTGGTCATTGAGCCAGCAGCACTGGACGGCTCTGCTACTGGTGTGAGGAGAAAGATCTGGGCACTGGGCTCTGCTGACTGACCTTCTAGAGGTCATCTTTCTCAGTGTTTACCTGGAGAGTTTCTATTCCTCACCAGGCAGCTGCTCCCCAAGCCAGCAGTGCCAGCACTGTGATCCTGGCCATGCTCAGGACCAGAGGGGAAGGTGGACGTCGGGGCTCTGAGACGGCCACCTGGAGGGGGCCTGGCAGAGTTCCTGTGCTTCCTTCACCCTTGTATCCCCCATTCCTGGCTGACTGCATTTCTTGCAGTGGGTACTGGGGGCAGGGAAGCCCACTGGGGGGCCCCTCTGAGGGGCCCTTCTGCCCCACCACCCCAGCAAGGACCAGGTTACTATGGGGGTCCTGCCAGTACTTTACGGGGATCTGCCACTTGGCAACGTGGCTTCCTACTGAACACACTGACCAACAGTGATGAAGTGGGACCCAGGGAAGGGAGGAAGGGGCACAGCAGGTGGGGGGCCACATTTGGTACAAGGCCCAGCAGAACCCTGTGACAACTGCGGCTGGCCCCATCTGCAAGAGTACAAAGAGCCCAGGCAAGACTACCTGGCTGAAGGTGACCAGGAAGTCTCGCACGCTGATGGCATCAGACAGGGCGTCGCTCTTTATCTCGATGCTTATTTCACCATGAGTAACCGATCCCTCTGCTGGCCAGTACTGGTAGCATTTTTCCTTGGGGGCAAAATTACAATTTTAAGTCTGGTGGTAAAATAATGTGTGGCTAGCTACTGTGACTCTATGATGCAAACTGCTCTCAAATCATTTAAAGTATTTCATCTGACCGAGAAAACAACACCTGGGTGCAAATATGAAGGACTGTTCAGGCCCATTGACCAAGGGGACAGAATCAAGAGTCTAGAAATTGACATGCATGTGTACACGGAACTTTGATACGTGCAGAGTTTCATGTCAGAAAAGAGAGACTATTCAATACATGGAGCTGGAAAAACTGGTTTTCTCTACGGGAAAATGAGACTGAACCTGTAACTCATAGCCTACTTGGGCTGATATGAATGTCCCCAATCCTCCTGGAGGTGGGCTGTGCCCACTGTGCTACCATGAGTAGTAGACTTGCCCCTTAATAAAAATCAGCCCACATGGGTTAAGACTTAAGGTCCAGAGCAAAGCTGTGAGATCCTTAGCAGAAGGATTTCGCCTTGGCGTATGGAAGAACATACTAAACAAGACACAAGGAAAGCTGACTACAACACAAAAGATGGAAACATTATGTGAAAATTAACTTCTTTTCATCAAAAGGTGTCACTAAAAGAGTGAAAAGACGGACCATAAACTGGGACGAGATGTCTGCAATATATTGAATTGACAAAGGGTTAGTACCAAGAATATGTAAAACAAACAAAAAAAACCCATTGCTGTCAAGTCCATTCTGACTTATGGTGACCCTATAGGACAGAGTAGAACTTTTTTTTTTTTTTTTTTAATAGGACAGAGTACAACTGCCCCACCGGGTTTCCAAGGAGCAGCTGGTGGATTCGAACTGCCGACCTTTTGGTTAGCAGCCAAGCTCTTAACCACTGCACCACCAGAGCTTCAGAATATGTAAAGAACACCTATAAATCGAGAGTAAAAAGGCAAAAAAATGAACATAAAAAATAAAAATGGTTAAAAGGCAGGAATATGGGTTTTTCACAAGAGGAAGCATGTCCTCCATAAACAGAAGGTTGATGTTTAACCTCGTGGGAATCAGAGACATGTAGGGGAAAGCCACCAAGAGATGCCACCCCCACCTGTTCCATCGGCAAAAATTAGGAAGCCTGACAACACCAAGTGTGTAGCTGAACGGTATCCCTTACACATTGTTGGTGGCAGTGTGAATTACTACAGCCACATGGGAAAGCAATTAGGTATTATCCTGCATATTCAACTTCGACATTCCCTCCGGGCAGCCTTCTGTCTTTTGGGGACATGCTAGTTTTTGTGCAGCAGGAGGCATGTACAAGAATGTACAGGCATCAGTGTGCATAAAACAACAAAATGGCAACAACCCAAAAGCCCACAACAAGAGAAGAGGAAAATGAACGGACTACAGTTTGTTCAGTGGAATACTATGCAGTGATAACGATGAATGAACCCCAGCTCTAGGTATCGCCCTAGGAAAATCTCAGGAGCATAATTCTGAGTGGGAAAAGCAAGCCCCATAAGACTACATACTGTAAAGATACCCTTTACGTAACATTCAAAAAAAAGCAAAACTAAAGAATATTTTCTTTAGGCACACATACACACACACACACATCATATATATGAGATAAAAAGATAAGAAAAAAGGCAGAGGACATATCCTTCAGGATGGCTATAATAAAAAAGACAGATAAAAAGGAGTGTTGGTGAAGAGTGGAGAAACCGGAGCCCTCACACACTGCTGATGGGAACGTAAAATGGGAAACATTTTAGCAGTTCCTCAAAACGTTAAACATGGGATTACCATATGAAGCAGCATTTCCACTCCCAGGTATAGACCCATGAGAAATGAAAACACACAAAACCTTGTACCTGAATATTCATAGCAGCATTGCCCCTAACAGCTATAAAGTGGAAACATCTCAAATGTCCATCCGCTGAGGAGTGAGTAAACGAAACGTGGTCTAGCCACACAATGGAGTCTGACTGGGCAATAAAAAGGAATAAGCCCTGATACATGCTACAACGTGGATGAACCTTGAAAATACTATGCTCAGTGGAAGAAGCCAGACAAAAAGGACCATCTGCCGCATGGTTCCATTGATAGGAAGTGTCCAGGACAGGCGATTTCACGGAGACAGGTACTAGGCTACCGGTTGCTTAGGGCTGGGGGTGGGGGCGTGGAGGTGGGGGGTGACCGCTAATGAGATTTCTTTTGCGGTGATGAAAATATTCTGACATTTGATAGTGTTGATGGTTGTGCAACTCTGTGAACCTACTAGAAACCATGGGATTGTATACTAAAAGGGCGAATTGTACCATATGTGAATGACTGCTCAATAAAGTTGTGTTTTTGTTTTCTTAAAGCAAAGAAACTAAAATAAATCTAGCATGGTGGTTGCATCTTGGCAGAACCTAGACAGACAGATGTACATGATTGGAAAAGTTTGGTTTTTTGTTGGGTGGTAGATTCATGGCTATTTATGACGTTATTAAATAAATAAAATAAGGAAGCCATGGGTGGGTCACTGGGGAGAGGGAGCCATTTAACCTACTCAGTTCACCCAGGGCAATGCTAACTGAGTGCACGAATCAATGCCTATGACTTTATGTGAAAAATATCTTTTTCTTCAACAGGCTTCAATCTTGGCAAACACAAAACAGCAGAATTTCAAGAAACAAACCAAGCACGTTGCCATTGATTCCAACTCATAGTGACCCTATAGGTCAGAGTAGAACTGCCCCATAGGGTGTCCAAGGCTGGAATCTTTACGGAAACAGACTGCCACATTTTCCTTCCTCAGAGTGGCTGGTGGGTTTCAACCGCTGAACTTTCAGTTAGCAGCCGAGTGCTTAATTGCTGTGCCACCAGAGCAAGGTAGGTGAGACAAAATGTAAATTAAGCACAAAAGCCAGTGGGTATTTAGGGTCAACAACAACAATAGCAACATAAAAAGGGTAAGGGGAAGCTTTTCTCATCCCCAGCCTCTCTCCCTCCTGAGGAGCCTCCCTCCAAGAATCTGAGGCACACATACACATACACGTTTCCAGGACTGACAACAGGTGAGGCTTTTTTTTCCCTAACAGCCCTGTTTAAGACAGCTCCCCCTGGGGGCTGGGCTGGGCAGTGCCCCGACCTGCTCGCGCTCCTGGATCTCAGTCAGCATCACAATCGTGTGGCACTTCCACTCCCAGACCATCCTCCAGAAGTCCTCCACCGTGTGCGGCAGCGGGCCCTGAGTAGCGATGAAGTAATCCTTCTGTCGGTAGCCCTGCAAATGGGGGAGAGAGGCTCAAGTTCGTTTCTGCTATGGCTGGTTCCACTATGGGACTTGTTTTGTTAAGTGCAACATGGCACAGGGCTGCTGAGGGAGAAGCTTCTCCAGCTTCCACGGCCAAGCCTAGTCCCAGCTGGACACGTGCTGACTTTTGGATGCCCAGGACCTGGCAAGGTCCCCCTTGGATCTCAAGTCTCTAACCTCCACCCCAGCACCAGGGTCACCCATGTCCACACCTGTACCCCAGCACTGGAGTCACCCACATCCACACCTGCACCCCAGCACCAGGGTCATCCACGGCTACACCTGCACCCCAGCACTGAGGTCACTTAAGGTGGGTGCCTGAGCTGCCGGTCACCTGCAGCCACCTAAGAAGAAGCACCTGGTGGCTTTGATTCTGGCTTGTTTTTATCTTATACCTAAATGGGCACTATGGCGTGAGTAGAGCCCTGGGTGTTAGAGGAAGTGGGTTACAAGGACCCACAGGAGCTTTAGCACAGTTTTCTCATCTATGAAACAGAACAACAAATTCTTGTCTGCAAGGCCCCTTCCTGCCTACACAGCTGCTAAACCCACTGGGCAGGGACGGGTTACCCAATAAGGAAGGGTCTCACGGGCTTATTTGTCCTTATTTACTGATCTGTAGTGAACAATTTTACATGGGTTTTACCACATCTTTATGGTAGATGGAAATCCTGGTGGCTTAGTGGTAAAGTGCTACAGCTGCTAACCAAAGGGTCAGCAGCTCGAATCTGCCAGGCGCTCCTTGGAAACTCTATGGGGCAGTTCTGCTCTGTCTATAGGGTAGCTATGAGTCGGAATCGACTCGACGGCACTGGGTTTGGTTTTTTGGTTTCATGGTAGGTTAATTAAGATGGCCCAGGGAAGTTCGTTTTATAGTGAAGCTTTGAAAATTATCCAGTTGCCATTTTTTATTTGTCATGGATTGATGTAATCACTACAGATTAGTAAAGTAAGCAAAATTAAGCCCGTGCGTACCTTGCTTACTGTAATCCTGTGCGTACCAGGCTTACTGGTTAACCCATTCCTGCCACTGGACACGAAGACAGCCAATACCCGCGAGTCCTGAACAGGCTCAGTCTATTGTCTGACTGGGTGGCCGTGGCAGAAATCAACCAAGAGACGGCAAGAAAGCACTGGATGTATAACTTCTGCTTAAACATATATACAAGAAAAATATCTCCTGGTGTCTATTTAGTAACCATCCGTTAAAAGCAGAATGAAAACATAGCAAATTACTTAGCAACGAGTCTATATTCTTCAATTTCCAAAGTACTCTGTTTACTTTTTTTAAGTGAGGAATTCTGCTAATAAAATGGTTTGAATTTCTGGAGGTGTGTCAGTTCTTCCTGATTGTGAAAACGAGCTAACGCCGAGTCTGTGTGATTGTATATGACGGCGGAGCATGCGTCTTCTCACGGCACACGCGGGGCCACTACACTTACATCTATAAAGGATGCGTTGATGTAGTCGGTGTATTCTTGACCCCGTTTCATGGAAAGGATCACGCGATTGAAGTCATCTACAAAAGAATATGTTTGTTTCGTCAGCACAAACACTATCCTGCTTTACACACTTTGACCTGTTGCTACGAGCTTCCAAAATATAAAACCTCTTAATAAAATCACTAAGAACAGGTCAATTCTGAAAGATTACTTTATAGTGTTGGTTAAGGTGGCCCAGGGAAGTTTTGTTTTATGGTGAAGCTTTGAAAATAATCCAGTTGCCGTTTTTACTTTTCCTGAATTGATGTAATACATACCACACTATGAGCATTAAAAATGCTGCATTTAAGGAATAAAAAGAGTGCATGCAGGCAGCCAGCGTCATGAAGCTGCTGTCAGAACGTCGCAGGCCCAAGAATCAAGTATCTGGAGCTCAGGGAGGCTGTGCCCAGCCCCTTGCATTTATGACCACCCTGTGGCATATATTCTGGCTGCTGGGGCTGTGGCCTATTGTTGTTAGCTGTCTTTGAGTTGGCCCTGACTCATGGCGACCCCATGCACAGTGGAACAAAATGCTTCCCAGTCCTGTGCCATCTCCATGATCAGTCGCAGGTCGGACCATTGTGAGCCACAGGATTTTCATTGCCTGATTTTCAGAAATAGATCACCAGGCCTGTCTTCCTAGTCTGTCTTAGTCTGGAAGCTCTGCTGAAACATCTTCAGTATCCTAGCAACATGTGAACCTTCACTGACAGATGGGTGGTGACTGCGCATGAGATGCATGGCTGGGAATTGAACCTGGGTTTCCTGCGTGGAAGGTGAGAATTGTACCACTGGACCACCACCGCCCCCTGCAACCTACCGAAGTGGGCCTGTTTACAGATGTTTGAAGACAGAGTGTGTTTCAGGAAATCTGACTCTATCAAAGAGAGTGTCTAGAATGGACACGTCCTCCTCCCCTCAAGCCAGGTGCCCACCGCACCCCCAACAGTACCTCAGCTCTCTGTGGAGTCTGCTGCTTCCCCGGGTTTCTGGCTTTGTCTTTCTTCCCCACCAGTGAGACCTGGTTCCCCAGCGCGCCCATCGTACCTGCTTCCCGCCCGTCCAGCCTGTCCTTCAGCTGCTCTCACCCAGGTTAGTGTCGTGACTCTGCCCCAGGATATTCCCATTTCCTTGCTCTCCCAAAGGCCATAGGTTCTCCCAGGAGAGCCCAATTGAGTTCACCTCAGGCCCTGACCCAGCTCCTTGCCGGCTAGACCCCATCTGTGTAAAAGATGCTTGCCTGGCAGTCCCAGCCTGGCCACCCCCTCCTGCCCCTAAGCCCTGTCACAGCTGCCCTGACACATGAGGACGGTCTGGTCCCTCATTGCTTCCCAGGTGAGTCTTCTCCTCCCAACACCTTCAAAGTACCTAGGAGCCCCCAGCCCTGGCCCCTGGGCCAATCCCCGGCCCACAGAGGGAGAGGGTCAACAGCTTCTCAAGGACTGAGGCCACCGGGGTCCGCCCTGTGGCAGCCCTGCTGTGGAGGTTAAGATGTGTAGCCTGTCCCCGGGGCTGCCTTACACGGGATGATCTGGATGACCCTGGCTTTCTTCATGTTTGCCGGCAAGTTGCCTGTTCTCATGTTCTCTTTCATGATCCGGACATTTGTCAATTTCTGCAGTTAGAAAAATAACGACAGGTTAAAATTCTGACACCCCTGAGCGAATCACTCCATCATATGCCAGTACTACTTGCAGGCCACCAGTTAATAGGAAATATCTGCTCCCTCGGCAGCCAGGGCCTTGGTCTTGGAAATGCCTGCAAGGCTGGCTCCCTGCATGTGGGTCTGAGCACTGAGGCACTCTGCTTCTTCCTCCCTGGAGTCCCAGGCCAGGCATCTCCCCTGCCTCTTCTGGGTCAAACAAGAAGGGAAGTGGTTGACCGTGGCTTCGTTTGAACAGTCACCTGTTTTCCTTGTTTCCTGTACGACCAAGCCCAGCCACCCACCCTGAGGAAGTGACGCCCGCTGGCACCTACCCGGAACTCCTCCTCTAGCCCTATCTTCTCGAAGTGGCTGGCGGAGCCGTGTAGCGCCTGCAGGTGCTTCTCCAGGGAGGACACGTCGAGCTCGGTGTCGCCGTAGAGGTAGTACTCCAGTAAGGCTTGGTAGATGAACGTGTACTGCATCTGTGGGGGCCCGAGGGAAAACCAGCACTCTCGACTCCATCCGGCAGCCTCGGCCGCTTGGAGCCCAGCCCCAAAGGGGCTGAGGGGAGGAGGTTTAGGGGCACAAGTCAGATCAACGGCCATTTCCAAGGACCATTCTGACCCATGAGTAAAGACGGTAACAACAGCTAGCGTTTACTGAGGGCTTTCTCCTTGCCAGGTACCATCACAACGGTGGTAGTACAATCACCCCCCACTTCATAGGGGGGCATGTGGGCACAGGGGGTGAGGGAATCACCCAAGGTCCCAGGGGAATGAGGAGACCAGCCAGCAGTGGAGCCAGGTGCTCTGACCCAGAAGTGCTCCTGGACAGGTGTTACCTGCCATCAAACACCAGTGCTCACTGTTATGGAGCAGGCTGGGAGCCACAAGGCACTGGTTAGCCTATGGCCCGGGGGTGCAGGGTACTGGGTTAGCCGACAACTGTATGGTGCAGAGCACAGGATTAGCCTACAGCTGGGGGGGGGTGGGTACAGGGCATAGGGTCAGCCCACAGCTGGGGGGGGGGTACAGGGCACTGGGTTAGCCTACAACTGTGGGGTGCAAGGCACCAGGTTAGCACAGGGCTGTGAGGTGAAAGGGACCAGGTTAGCATAGAGCTGTGGGGTGCCAAGGACCTCTGTGCTTGCTTTCTGGAGCTCAAACACAGAGCAGGGGCTGGGCCAAAGGGAACTATTACTCACGTCAGTTTGAACCATCTGAGGGCGCTGATTGCGGATTCTCGACACAAACTCGAAGACGTCAACCTTCTGCTCCGCGTACATCATATCGATCATGGCGTCAATCACGATGAAGGTGCCTGTCCGGCCCACACCCGCGCTGGGGGGGGAAAAGGGAGACACCATATGGTGAATCATTGCCCCCAGGTAAAGGACGGGGCCCTGGAAGATGCCTGCAGACCACGACAGAGGACAGACCGTAAATCGGGAGACTTACACCCCAAAGTTGCTAGATACACTTTTCTTTGATTAATAAATGGGAAGTTTATTATGTGGACACCAGGGGGCGTTGCAGTCCTAGCACCATGATCTCAAATTATCCCACAAAACAAAACAAACCCAACCCGTTGCCACTGAGTTGATTCGGACTCATAGTGACCCTATAGTAACTAGAAGAGGAAGGAGCCCTGGTAGCTCAATGGTTATCTCAAAAACAACTGCTGTAGTAGCCGTGAATGGGCTGAGTCATTTTTTCCTTTCTTACCAGACTCTGTCTTGTTACCACTTGTGAAACTGGAATTTTTTTTTTTTCTCAGCGTCATCCTTGACATGGGTTTTCCAGGTTCTTCAAAACATGGGGTTGCCAGGAGTAGAAATTAACTTGATGACAACGTTTTTTTTCTCTCATAAGCAAGGAGCTTCTGGGCCAGGCCGGCCACCTCTGAGCCCTGGGTGTTCTGAATGGGAGGCAGCAGACCACTTGGCCAGTCTCTGCCCAGGCTCTTCGCTCCCTCTGAGATCCTGATGCCCACCCCTTGGCTGGCTGGTGCCTGCTCGTCCTAGAGGCCTCTGCAAGACAACCTTTCTTTTGGAAGCTGCCCCCCGTTCCTGGACCTGGGTGTCTTTTCCCTCCCAGTACACCCCTTACCGCCCTCCTGGGCAGGCTCCCAGTGCTGCCCTGCTGTGCCGGCCCTGCCTCTGGTCTCCTCTGACACAGAGCAGGCGAGCGAGCTGTTCTTGCTCATGGTCACCTCCCCAGCACCCAGGACAGGGCACACAGATGGCGCTTAGCCAACGTTCATGAACAAATAACCCAAAAGCCCAGGCCCCCATGTGCCGCTGCTATCAGAACTGTGGACAGAGCCCAGTGGTCAGAGTCAGGTGGCCTGAGCTTGGCTATAAGAACTGCAGATAGAGAGCCTGGGGGTCACAGTCGGGTGGGCTGAACTTGGCTTTGAGAACTGCAGACAGAGCTCAGGGGTCACAGTCGGTTGGCTTGAGCTTGGCTATCAGAACTACAGGCAGATCCCAGGGGTCACAGTTGGGTGGCCTGAGCTTGGCTAACAGAACTGCAGACAGAGAGCTCGGGGGTCACAGTCAGGCAGGCTGAGCTTGGTTTCCTCTGTCCAGCTACTGCTGTATTAACTTCATTAAAAACAAAGTGATATTTTTAATGAAAAGGCTCACAACTTAGGAATTAACAGCCCCTTGTTTTTTTTTTTTTTTTTTTTGTCTTGTTACGGGTGGCACAGTGGTTAAGTGTTTGGCTACTAACCAAAAGGTAGGCAGTTTCCACCAGCTGCTCCGTGGAAACCCTATGGGGCAGTTCTACTCTGTCCTATAGGGTCCCTGTCAGTCGGAATCTATTCGATGGCAGTAGGTTTTGCTTTGTTTTGCTTTTGGTCTTGTCGAGCACTTTCCTCTTTGATGGGGACGGGGCTACTGCTCTAAGTTCTTCAGCCAGTCAAGACGAATTCCCCTCACACCTCATGAGGAGAGCAGATAAAACACAATAGGCCCTGGGAGGAGTCTTTACAAAAAACAATGAACAGTAGCCTCCGCATGGACTTCAACTCCTCATGACCCCATGTGTGTCAGAGTAGAACTGTGCTGCTTGTGTTTTCAATGACTGAGTCTTTGAAGTAGACTGCCAGGCCTTTTTTCCGAGGCTCTGCTGGGTGGACTGGAAATTCTCACCTTTCAGTTATTAGGTGAGCATGTTAACCATTTGCCTTCCCTTCCACAGTGTAGAAAACTGAGACCCAAAGATAGTTAACTCATGGCCCCTAGGCTCCTGTGTGGGCAGGACACCGGGGCTCCCCTCGGACTCCCAACCTCACCGTCCCTGCCTCCTCAGCAATGAGAAACACTGCAGGAGCTCTAGGAGGAGCTGGGCTGGGGCGGGAGGCATGGCCGGCACCTTCAGGTTCTGACTGGGTGTCCACCAAGAGGACAGCCGGTTGGCAAAGGGTGCTACTTGTCTTTGTCTCAAAACACAAAATGCATGAGCTGGTCAACCAGCCGGAACTTGGGGCCTTTCCATGTGCACGGTTTCCACAGCAGAAGCATTTGCACACGTGCTTCTGAGGGGAGAGGTCTGTGCTCCGCCTCTGCAGCTTGGGATGCCCCCAGCGGATAAAACACCAACGTGAAGAATAGCCAGTGGATGCAGAGGGGGACAAAGCTAAGTGGGGACATGTTCTGGGAGAAGCGGTCATTTCGGGAGCCTACTTTTTCACAACCTAAGGAAGAACCACTGCAGTGGCCGTGGTAATGTGCTGGCCATGGTAGTGACAGCCGTGGTGGTGGTGGTGGCTGTGGTGATGGTGATGGTGGTGGTGGCCGTGGTAATGGATCTGCTCCTGCCTTGGGCACTATTCAGGGTTTGGGCACGTCTCCCAGCTGCTCAGAGCCTCAGTGGGCTCTCCTATGAAGACTTGGGGCTCCTGTAGAATCTGGTTTCCATCTGTGTCTCCTGGGGGGCAGGGCCTGGGGGTTCTCTGTGGGAGGAGGGGGCCATGTGGACTGGCCGAGCCCCATGCCACCACCAACCTGGGCCTCTCAGCTTTATCTGTTCTCCACATGGAGGTCCCCCTAGACAGCAATGGAGAAAGGGGTTTGCTGACCGTGGAGTGAGCAGAGGCTCAGTCCCCTCCACCTCTGACTTCTGTCACTCTCTGGGGTCCCCAGAACTGCCATTTGGTAAAGGTGCATGTGTGCTCAGATGGGGCGATGCTCTCATGCCCCTGCCTGCTCCTCTCCCCCTAACATGGTCCACGGGTCATATGGGGCAATACTCTCACACCCTTGCCTGCTCCTCTCCCCCGACACGATCCACCAGTCGTTAGCCCTCAGAGGACAGTGGCCCACCCAATGCCCAGCTTGAGTACCTGCAGTGGACAACTATGGGCCCGGCATGCGTGGGGTTGAGCGTCCTCACTTTCTTCAGGAACTTCAGCATTCCGATGGGTGTGAAAGGCACCCCGAAGTCGGGCCAGCTGGTGAAGTGCAGCTGGGAGACCAGCCTCGGGGCTTTGCAGCCATCAGGGAGCTGCGGGGACAGGCACCCATGAATGGATGTCAGTCTCACACACAACCCCCCTCCCCCCCCAGCATCTGCTCTGATGATGCTCAGATGGCTCCCTGTCCCCAAGGCTGGGGCAGCCACGGTGCATGTGGGTTGGGGCGGGGTCCCTGAGACAGGAGAACCTGCTGCAGATGGTGCTATGGCTGCTTGAGGGGGCAGCGGAGCAGGGCCAGGGGGCACCTGTCACAGTCCAGGCCAGGCTGGCCTCGAGTCAGAAGCCACCCCCACAGCTGGTCTGAGGCTCACAGGCCCACTGGTAGGCAGGCTGCCGTGCCCATATGCTTGGGATGGGACCCACTATGCCTGTGGTCCTGCCACTACTGACAGCACCTCCTTTCACTCTCAAATTTGTCTTAATTTTGAAAGAGATGATGTGGTCGGCCTACTCACACCCCAGGCTGCCTCAGAGCTTCTTTCAGCTTTTGCTCCTCAGAGTCTAGGAGTTGGTTCTCTGCTGCCCCAGCCCAGGAACTATGAACGAAGTACTTGGAAGTGCACGTGTGTGTGTGTATGTGTGTGTGTCTGGGAGAGAGGCCATAATAAGAATGATAAAGTTCATCCTTTTCCCCTTATTGCTCTGGCTTCTAGGAACCTCAGAGACATAGTTTATGATTAACTATGCTAATCACTCTATCTTTGATGCCTGATAAAACAACCTTCTGCTTTCCTACAGTTTTTTATAGCTCTTAAATTTTGATTTCATCTGCCTTGTACACAGACATATTTATTCAAGACAGCCTTAAATCCTTTTTGCAGGGAGCTAAATTTTTTTTTTTTAAAGGAAATAAGTATGAAAAATAATGAGGGAGTTGCAGATATAATTTAAAAACTGTGGAAAGACCTGGATTCCTGCCTCACAATTCTAGCATGCTACAGGGAGGGGACCTTCAACTTCCATGCCCCCCAACTGGCTTGGCATCCTCCTGGGGAAGCCCAGAAAGGCCCCTGGGGCCAGGAGCTTCTAGGAGCTTGTATCTTACTCTGCAGACTCATGAACACCTATCTCAGGCCTACCTCTGCTGACTCACATCTACTGCCTACTCACGTCCACCCACCCATCTCTGCTTGGCCACATCCTCCACCCTCCAGCCACAGCACCATCCCCTCCACCCCCGCCACCTCAGCTAGAACCCTGGCAACACTGTGGGTACAAAGCTGTTCGTAGTAGAAAACATACAAGCGCATTAACCATTGACATTGTGAGCAACCACAATGACCTGTCCCAAGTCGGTAATTCCAGATGCTTACGGACTGGATGCAGAACTTCCTGATGGTGTAGTCCACCAGGACCACGCAGTCTTCCACACACACGCGGATGTTTCCGTATGTCCAGCAGCCCTGGTCCGGCCAGTACTGATGGCACTTTTCCTACAGAGGAAAATTTAATAGAAATAACCAGGGCTGCAGGGGCCTCTCCACTACTGCTCCCTACCACACACACAGAGCACTGGTGGGGCAGTGCTTAAGAGCTTGGCTGCTAACCAAAAGGCTGCCAGTCCAAATCCACCAGCTGCTCCTTGGAAACCCCATGTGGAAGTTCTACTCCATCCTATAGGGTCGTCATGACTTGGAATAGACTTGAAGGTAATGGTTTACCATCCACACAGATAAACCCACCAGCCTCACAGATAAACTCCACCATCCTCACAGACAAACCCACCACCCTCACAGGCAAACCCACCATCCTCACAAACTCCACCACCCTCCCAGACAAATTCCACCATCCTCCCAGACAAACTCCACTATCCTCACAGACAGACCCACCATCCTCACAAACCCACCATCCTCACAGACAAACCCACCATCCTCACAGACAAACCTACCATCCTCACAGACAAACCCACCATCCTCACAGACAAACTCCACAATCCTCACAGACAAACCCACCATCCTCACAGACAAACCCACCATCCTCACAGACAAACCCATCATCCTCACAGACAAACTCCACTATCCTCACAGACAAACCCACTATCCTCACAGACAAACCCACCACCCTAACAGACAAACCCACCATCCTCACAGACAAACCCACCATCCTCACAGATAAACCCACCATCCTCACAGACAAACTCCACTATCCTCACAAACTCCACCATCCTCACAGACAAACCCACCATCCTCACAGATAAACCCACCATCCTCACAGACGAACCCACCGTCCTCACAGAGAAACTCACCATCCTCACAGACAAACCTACCATCCTCACAGACAAACCCACCATCCTCACAAACTCCACTATCTTCACAGACAAACCCACCATCCTCACGGACAAACTCCACCATCCTCACAGAAAAACCCACCATCCTCAAGGAAAACTCCGCCATCCTCACGGAAAACTCCGCCATCCTCACGGAAAACTCCGCCATCCTCACAGACAAACCCACCATCCTCACAGGCAAACCCATCATTCTCACAGACAAATCCACCATCCTCACAGACAAACCCACCATCCGCACAAACTCACTGACCTCACAGAGAAGCTCACCATCCTCACAGACAAATCCACTGTCCTCACAGAGAAGCTCACCATCCTCACAGACAAACCCACTGTCCTCACAGAGAAGCTCACCATCCTCACAGACAAACCCACTGTCCTCACAGAGAAGCTCACCATCCTCACAGACAAACCCACTGTCCTTACAGAGAAGCTCACCATCCTCACAGACAAACCTACCATCCTCACAGAAAAACCCACCATCCTCACAAACTCCACCACCCTCCCAGACAAATTCCACCATCCTCACAGAAAAACTCACCATCCTCATGGACAAACTCCACCATCCTCACAGACAAACTCCACCATCCTCACAGACAACCCCACCATCCTCACAGGCAAACTCCACCATCCTTACAGACAAACCCACCATCCTCACAGACAAACCCACTGTCCTCACAGAGAAGCTCACCATCCTCACAGACAAACCCACCATCCTCACAAACTCCGCTATTCTCACAAACTCCACCATATTCACAGACAAACCTACCATCCTCACAGACAAGCCCACCATCTTCACAAACTCCACTATCCTCACAAACCCACCACATACATAGACAACCCCCACTATCTTCATAGACAGACCCTGTCATCCACAGACAAATCCCGCCATCCTCACAGACAAACCCACCACCCAGACAACCCTGCCACTCGCATGGACAAACTCCCACCATCCTCGCAGACAACCCACACAGACAAACCCGTCATCCACAAGGATAAATGCCCACCATCCTCACAGACAAACGGCCTCACTGACACACAATAGGTTTGGGTCAAGCACTTCTCGGAGCTGCGAAAGAGCCCGGCGAGTGTGTGGTTCATCTTATTAATGGGGTAACTGAAGCTACCCCACAGGTTATAGGCAGACCTGAGGCTAGGGCCAGAACCCAGACTTTCTGATTTCCATACCAGTGATCTCTCACTTATTCATTCACTCACTAATTCCACAAATACTTGTTGTGTCTGCCACTTCAGAGCCAGGGAACCCGGACCAAAAGTGCCCCTTGGGCCAGGCTGTATTTACATCACGCTCCCAGGGAGGCCTGCTGCCCAAACATTACCCACCTTTTGTCTGCTTGGTCCTGCTCTGCTCAACAAGGGCAACTGGGATCTGGCTGACGCCACCCTACTCATCAAGTGTAATGAACCCGTAACCACCTCAACGACCCTCGTTTTTCTCTAACGAGGCCCAGGCTGAGCTGGGAGTGTGCAGAGGACAGGCACACTCCATACACAGGCCTACCCTTTACCTTCCCTCCCTCCAAAATACATGCGCCCTGACATATGGGCTTTCATTCCCATGGCAACTCCAGCACCTAACCTGTAATATCTTTTTAACTTTTTTACAGTTGCCTTTGAGTCGACTCCGACTCCTGGCAGTGACCCCACACATGTCAGAGTAGAACTGCGCTCCATAGGCTTTTCAATGGCTGATTTTCTGGAAGTAGATTGCCAAGCCTTTCTTCTGAGACACGTCTGCGTGGATTTAAACCTCCAAGCTTTCAGTTAGCAGCTGAGTGCATTTACTGTTTGCACCACCCTGGCTCCTGGCCCATAGTAAGTCCTTTATAAATATGGACTTCATAATGGAATGGAGACCCATTTAAGGGAACAACAACAACAACAAAAAGATCTGCTTAAGAAGCCCTAGAGAAATCTCTGGTATTTAATAAGGCTTCTAAACATGTGACTATTAATCCTAGAAACTGTCAATATGTGGTCAAGTCTCAAATATTAATAATCTTAAAAACAAGAAGCATCCTGGTTTCACCAGAGGCCAGCATCCCTGGGACAAACCTCCCATCCCTACATCCAGCTGTGGCTGATCTGCTCCTCACAGAGGCCTCTTAAGTGTACGGCGGAGCATCAGAGGCCTAGTAGGGCCTGGTTTGGGTGAGTCCCAACCCTCCTCAGGGCCTTGGCAACCCTATCCTGCTTGAAAGATGCTGGCACTAGGGACCTGAGGACCATGAGGTAGGGTGTTTCTAAGACAGAACAGACATCTCCCACCAAGCTGGCCCTTCCTTTCATTCTGTATGTCAACACCGTGTTCTTGCCCTCGTACAGAACATGCTAGAACAGTCTTCTAACTGCCCCCTCTACCCCCCACCTTCAACTTTGATTTCGTAGAGTGAGCTCAGCTCCTAAAGCACAGCTCATTGCTGGAAGCCCTCCAAGAGCCTCTGCCGCTGGCTCTCAGCTCCCAGGGCTCAGGCTTTATGGGTATTCTCTCTTTTTCTCTCTCTCCCTCTCTTGGCCGCCTTGTCTAAGCAGTGGGCACCTATCCCTCTCTCCACCTCAGATCATGAGACATGAGTGCTCTGCTTCCCAACATTTAGCCCAAGATGTTGAAGCCAGGGAGATGGACCACGAAAGAAGTGTAAGCAATTCCGAGAAAAGGAACTCGACTGAGAAACAGTTTCATCTAAAATGGTGGAAAGCAAACTGCAGAAGCCAGGCCGCCCTAAGTCACAGGAGTGGAAAGATCCCGTGGGAGGTTATGAGACAGGTCAGAGAGAAAACGAGAAGTAACATAGCAACAGGATGCAGAGGTGACCATGGGGTTCTCTGAATCCCACTGGTCTACATGGGACTCATTGTAGTTTGTATTTGGCGCTGGTCACAGGGGACCCTGTGGTCCCTTTGCCGTAGCAGGGTTCCCCCAGCATCTGCTCAGAGCACGGAGTTCTCCTCCACAGGCTCTCCAACGGAGGTATGACCGTTAATTCTAGAGTCCACGTGGCTGGGCTGTGTTGCCCCGTAGTTTGGTCAAACCCTAGTCTAGATGTTGTTGTGAAGCATTTACGTGGGATGAAAACAGATGGCCTTATGGAAAGCAGATGACCTTCTGATAACGTGGGTGGGCCTCATCCAGTCAGTTGAAGGCCTTAGGAGGAAAGTGAGTGTTTTCCAAGGGAGGATTCTGCTTCCAGGCCATAAACAGCCATTCCGCGGGAATTCCCCTTGTTCTCCCATTACCTGACCGATGGATCTTGGACTTGCCAGCCCCTGCAATGACATGACCCAATTTCTCAGAACTAAATCTCTCTGTCTAACGTATGTGTGTGCATTTAGATATGGTTGTTGTTGTTAGTCGCTGTAGCGTCACTTCTGACTCTTGGCGACCCCATGTGTACAGAGTCAAACTGCTCCCTAGAATATTCAATGGCTGTGACCTTTTGTGAGCAGATCACCAGGCCTGTCTTCTGAGGCACCTCTGGGTGGATTTGAACCACCAGCTTTCAGCTAGTAGTCAAGTGCTTAGCCATATGCACCACTCAGAGACTCTTCTCTCTCTCTGTACATACACACACACACACACACACACACACACACGCCTGTCTATATATTCACATACTCGTTGCTGTTGAGTCAGAATGTATAAATACATATACACATACATACACATGTGTGGTATGGTATACGTATAACATATTTATACTTATGTGTGGTATATGTGGAAACCCTAGTGGTGCAGTGGTTAAGTGCTACAGCTGCTAACCAAAAGGTCAGCAGTTCGAAACTTCCAGGTGCTCCTTGGAAACCCTACGGGGCAGTTCTACTCTGTCCTGTAGGGTCGCTATGAGTTGGAATCGACTCAATGGCAGTGGGTTTGGTTTTTGTTGGTTTATGGTATATGTACATAAGTATGTGTGTGTGTGTATGGAGCCCTGGTGGCGCAGCGGTTAAGAGCTCTGCTGCTAACCAAAAGGTCGGCAGTTGGAATCCACTAGCCACTCCTTGGAAACCCAATGGGGCAGTTCTACTTTGTCCTATAGGGTCTCTCTCTGTGAGTCAGAATCGCCTCGACAGCAATGGGTTTGGTTTTTTTTCTGTTTGTTTCTCTAGAGAACCCTGACTAAGACAGGAGGGTTAGGTCTCTGTGCCCGGGAACCCCCACTTCCCACCTCTACTCTCCTTCCGGTGACAGAGGGTGACAAGTCCTTGCACGGTGACAGGGGACGCCCTCCCCAGCCCTGTCCCAACTTCCTTGAAAACAAAACAAAAACCCTACCCTGCCCCCTACCGGAAATGGTGGTTAGAGGCCTTTTGCTGTGCTTTTCGGTGTGGAACTAATTAGTGATGGTGACCCTGTGGGGGCCAGAACTGCTCCTGGCCTGCCCTCCTGGGGGGCCCTGCCCCCACCTCACCACAGCAGCAGCCAAGAGCCACATGCTGGGCCTCTTTACATCCCTCCCCACCCCCAGCTGTGGTCACCACCTGAGGCCTGTCACTTCCATCTCAAATGCAGCCCCTCCCCAGGGTCCTGGCCAGAGCACCTGACTGCTGTTGGGAACGGGCTGGTACATCCATGTGGCTGAGTGGCCAAGGACAGAGGTGACGTGCAGCCTTCTCTGGGGCCCAGGCCTGGCCATGAGCTGTGCCTCCAACATGTCAAGCCCTATGCAGGGGCCGAGGAACAGACATCTCCCTCCATACCAGCCCTTCCCCTCATCTTGCGTGCCACACCGTGGTTTAAGCCCGCATGCTAGAATACACTAGAACATGCCAGAACATGCCAGAACATGCCAGAACAGTCTCCTAACTCCGCCTCACCACCAGCAAGTCTCCCTCAGCTCCTGGTTTCTCCTTCATGTTGTGGAGTGAGTTCATTCCTAAAGCACAGGCCCTGCTGACCCCCCCACCCTCCAGCTCAGTATCCAGCCCTCGGCATTCTGGCTCCAGCCCCCTGTTTTCTGCATTTCTCATCTCTCCTTCCTTCTGCCCAGGCTGGCGTCCCAGTCTGGCCCCAGAAATCCCTCACCACACCAGAAACGCACCACCTGCCCGGCCTCTTCCCTCCCTGGATCCCGCAGAAGCCCCTTCATCTCCCAAAAGAGCCTCCCCACCCCCTCCTAGCTCACCCTCCCAGACCACTGCCCAAGGACAGCTGCTCCAGAGGTGGACTCCTACTCCCCACTTCTTTGTACCTAGGAACTGCCCTCGGGCTGTGTTCCGGTCTGTTCTGTAGGGGCTGTGTCCCCTGAGCTAAAGCATGAAGGGTCCGAGGCAGGGAAATGCCTCTGGCCTTGGCACCCAAGTCTAGCCAGGCCTGTCCTGGCCTTCATGTGGCTGTGCCTGAGCCTAGAATGTTCATCCCTCCGGGCCCCCACTGCCCTGGTGCCTTTCTGCTATGATTTATATCACCTTCTGGTGTGTTCTAGGGAGTCCTGGTGGTGCAGAGGTTAAGAACTTGGCTGCCAACCACTGGCAGTTTGAATCTACCAGCCGCTCCTTGGAAACTCTATGGGGCAGTTCTACTCTGTCCTATAGGGTCGCTATGAATTGGAATCGACTTGACAGCAGCGGGTTTGGGTTTTTTTTTTGGTGTGTTCTACATTGATC
This sequence comes from Elephas maximus indicus, assembly GCF_024166365.1. NCBI lineage: Eukaryota > Metazoa > Chordata > Mammalia > Proboscidea > Elephantidae > Elephas > Elephas maximus. Next base: position 77,848,552 of record NC_064834.1, on the reverse strand, counting down.
TGCCTTCTGCTTTGTGTCTGCCCTTCCCAGTGGGACACACAGTCCACGAGAGGGCAGGGCCTGTGTACCCCCTTGCTGCCTGCACCCTGGCTGAGACCCTGTAGCTGGAACAGTGCCTCCAGCATGGCAGAGACTCAGGACCATTTGTTACATGGGAGTGAGTCCCTTCACCTGTCTTCTATGGAGGCGTCTATCCTTACAACCCACACGCAGTGCTTTTCGAGTCGGAAACCAGTAATTAAAAGTATTTGGAGGAAAATCAATATTCTCTCAAGAAACCTTGCTTGTCAAATGCATTTCTCTAATCTGAAGAAGAAGCGGTAAATAATTCCTGTGTAGTCTGAGGCCCACCACATTGCCACGCGCCCCCCCACCAACTCCATTGATCCAACCCCAGAGTTAGAGCTGGCTGGTGGGCCAGGACCACCCTCAGCTGAAAACAAGAAACTACTGCATTATTTTTATATCACAGACTAGAAGAGTGAGATATGAGGAACCCAGAGGATTTTTTTCAAGATAAAGACATTGTAAGTCACTGGGTGGAGCCCCGGTGGCGCAGTGGTTAAGAGCAACAGCTGCTAACCATTGGCACTTTGAATCTACCAGGTGCTCCTTGGAAACTCTATGGGGCAGTTCTACTCTGTTCTATAGGGTCGCTATGAGTCAGAATCGACTCCATGGCTATGGATTTGATTTCAGGCAAGCCACTGGGTATTGCTTTTATTTTCCTACAGTAATCAGAAGGGAGGGCAATAGAAAAAGGAAGTGGTCAGAACGCCCCTTCCCTTGCTTGCAACAGCACTGAAAGGAAATGGCTTCATGAGTCAGAAGGGGGCAGGCTCACCTCTTTCCTCTCTTTCAGGTTAGTCAACATGACAATGGTTGCCGATTTTTGTTCCCAGATCATCCTCCAAAAGTCATTCACTGTTTCCTGTTTAGGTCCTGCACAGAGAGGATACTCCCTAAGTCAGAATACATGCAGAGAAGTCTGGGGCCCAGCCCTGCCACCCTGGCAGCTGGCCCCTGGCCCCTGGGATGGCTGTTCTCCTCCTTCTCCCAGGCACAAAAGGGATGATGGACTGTGACATTTCCTGCCCCGCTCAATTCCAGCAAGCATAGAGGCTGGAGGGACCAGTGGTTCCAAGCTGCTGCCCTCCCGCACTTACCCTGGAGCTGAAGAATCGAATCCAGTTTGGGGTATTACAGTCAGAGGGAATAAAGGGTTATTCAGAAGGGAGTTTCCAAAGCTAGGTGTCAACCTGTTTGTGGCCACTGTGGGTGCTTGTTAAACTTCAGGAGACCAGGCTCCACTCCACCAGTGCTGAATCAGGACAGGTGTATATGTGTGTGTGTGTGTGTGTGTGTGTGTGTGCATGTGTGTGTGTGTTTGTGCGTATGTGTGAGACAGAGCTGTAGGCATTCCCATTTTCAGGATTTTGCTCTTCACATCCACCACAGAGCAAAAGCATTTCACCTGTCCTGCCACCTCTGAACACAACGTTTCTTTAAAGCACTTATGGGCCACTGGTGGCCTGTGTCTGTCTGTCTGTCTGTCTACACACATGTATGAATGCACCTCTGGCATGTCTGCTGACCCCTACTTATCCATGGCATTGGTGCCCCCGCCCTGGATTCTGTCTGCCCTGAGCACAGGGAGAAGCATGTCCTCCAAGCCCCCTGGTCTTCTGAAGCCCTGTTTGCAGGGTGGACTTCATCATCGCACGTTATAGCCCTTCTCCAACTCTAATGCATGAACGAATGCCCTGGGGATGCTTCTTATGATGGAGGCTCTGCTTCAGCAGTCTGGGGTGGGCCTGAGAACCTGCATGCCTGACCAGCCCCAGGGGATGCTGAGGCTCCTGCCCCATGGACCCCTGCTGAGTAGCAAGGCTCCTTGAGATGCACAACACCTTTGAATTCCTCCTGCTTAGAGACACCAACTTCAATCAGCAGTAATCAAGCAATGCGTACAGAGCTGAGAGCGCTTATACAAAAGAACCCGTACAGAGCCTCAGGATTGGGAGTATCAGAGATGGCGAGAATGGCCATCCACGTCATTTTACCAAAGGAATGTTCAGAAATTAATTGAATATCAAGCTTACCTTGAGCAGCTATGAATTTATTCTTTTCTTTGTACCCCTAGAGAAACAAAATCAGATTTAGAATTTTTTCAGGATTATCTTCGCTGAAAGAAAAAAAAATTATATTAGAAGAGTAATCCATATTCATTATCATTATGGAGAATTTGGAAAACACAGAAAAAAGTGAAAGAAAAAACTCGCCAGTAATTTTAGAAATAACAAATGCTATTTTAGTCTGCTCTCTCTAATCTTTTTCTGCGGACTCCTTCCCAGACACACAGACATTTACATATTTTTAATTGGGTTCATATGCACAAACGCTTTCATATCCTATTTTTAATGAGGATTCTCTAATTTATATTCACTAATCCTTTAAAGAGGAAACCCTGGTGGCGTAGTGGTTAAGTGCTACGGCTGCTAACCAAAGGGTCAGCAGTTCGAACCCGCCAGGCGCTCCTTGGAAACCCTATGGGGCAGTTCTACACTGTCCTATAGGGTAGCCATGAGTCAGAATCGACTTGATGGCACTGGGTTTTTTGTTTGGAATCCTTTAAAGTTCAATTAAAATGAATCCTTAGTTCTCCATTGCAGATGGTCTTACCATCATTTGTTTAGCTGGCTCTCTCCGCCTTACTTTGTCAGTCATATAAACAATGCTGTGATGAACATCTTTGTGTGTTCTTGGAGATAAATCCCTAGATGCAGATGCTAGTGTGAAAGGCCTGAGCGCTTTCCATGCTCTTAGTGCTTGAGACCAAACTGCCCAGGAAGGATATGACAATTTCTACTCCTGGCTCCAGAAAAGAAAGTGCTACTGGTTGGAGCATATAAGCCATACCCAAAAGGTGTGTGGTTCATGCTGAACAAAGGAACGCAAAACTGGGACTTACGTCTATGTACGAAGCATTAACATAGTCTGAACCAGGAATTCCATCCACTTGGCTCAAAATCACCCGGGAATGATCATCTGGGGAAAAAAGAGTCCACAGTGTCAGGCTAAGTGACTCACACCTGCTCTGTAGTTCATCTAAAGCATCAAGCCCTGCGAGGACTTGACTGCCTGTGTAAGCGGTCATGGTCACGGTCACGGTCATGGTCATGGTCACAGTCATGGTCATGGTCATGGTCACGGGGGTAGAGACATTCTGGTAAAGCATCCCCATCTAGAGGCGGAGCATCGGTCTTTATTGACCACTGTGTCTTGGCTTCAGGATAGGACCAGGCCCCAAAGAGGTGCTTTGTAAAGCCGGTTGAATGGACAACAAAGGTAAGAAGCTTGGTGTCTAGCAGTGGGGGCTGCTGTCATCACAGAGAAAAGCAGAGTGAGCTGGAACTCCTATAGTTCGATGGCTGTATTTTCTGAACCCTAAATGGGGCTCCGATGCTGGCACGTGTAAGTGCACTTTGGAGGGCCTCAGACAGAAGGACCAGGGTCAATGTACTACCCCAGGCTTCCCAGGGAAATGTCTAGCATGGCTCTGGGGACAGGTGGGCATTGGCGTTTGATGTTAGTGGGCTTGGGATCCACCCCCTACAGTTGACCTCTAGAGCTGCAAGGAAAGCTGGGCTCAGCCTGGAAGGTTCCGGCCTGCTGCAGGGACAGTTCTCCCGGGGCGGGGGGGTGGGGAGGGTGGACCAGAAAGTCCTCTGTGTGTGAGTGAACTATTTGTGTGACCGTGTCTGAATTGTGTGAATGTGTGTGTTTCATGAGTGTGAGTATGAGAGCAGGTGAGTGAGTGTGTTAGTGTGCATTTGTTTAGTATGAGTGTGTGAACTGTGTGCATGTATGTATATGTGTTTACAAGTGTGTGAGCATGTGTATGTATGAGTGTGAGCGTGTGTATTAGAGAGTATGTGTGAGTATGCATTTATAAGTGTTAAAATGAGTGTGTGAGTGTGTGAATGTGTGTAAGCATGTGTGGGGGTGAGTTCATGAGTGTGTGTGTCTGTGAACGAGTATGTGTGCATGTGAATGTGACTAAGAGTGGGTGAATATGTGTGTGAGTGAGTGTATTTGTGTGAGTGTGTGTGTATGTGAGTGTGCGAGAGTGTGCATTTGTGAGTGTGTGTGAACATATTCTGGGCAGCTTCCGGCCAGACCACATTATGGCCTTTGTGGACCTCTTTCCCCATAAAAAACATTAAACTTCTGTTTTACAACTGTGTTGGTACAAAGAGGACTATAATCCAGGCTGATTTATACATATACTTTTTGATTTTACAAGAAATTAAAGCATGTTCATGGTCCTGGCCCTGTGCCCCCTGTGCTGACAAAGAAGTGGGCTCACCTTCCCGAGGTTAGAATAAGAGAGGACCATGCAGGTCCGGCCCTGGCCCCAGACGGAGCGCAGCCACATCGGGGGTCATTTCTGCTGACCCAGCACGGAGCCTGGCACACAGTCGGTGCTTAGTACGTATTTACTGAATTCATTATTAATCACCATGTCCTCGTCCCTGCTTCCCCCAGCTCTTGGTCCCCACAGAGGGTATGTTTGTGGTGGGAAGCCCTGGCAAAGACCCTGAAACACACGTAATTGACCTCACATTTACCAGAGAAGCTTCTGGGGGCTCCTGAGCAGGCGGCCTCAGCCAGTTGTTTTCTGGACGTGGTCTTGCTGGACCAGATCTACCCTAGAGAGGGAGATCCAGCAGAGCTCCCTGGGACAGCCACGGCACAACAGGGCCTTCAGGGGTCAGATGCCAGACTCACAGCCCGGGGGACTGGCCTCAGACCCCCTGTTCATCCCCCCACCCCCAGTTCAGGGCTGAGAACACGAGGAGGCAGTAATCACTTTTGCTGAGCACGTACAAAGCTGGTTGAAAATAATTTGAGATAATTTGCACTTTGAGGACAGCTATAGAAAAGCAGAGGGCAAAAAATAGCCTTCTAGTTGGATTTAGAATCTTGTCATCTCTAAGAGCTTCCTGCTTCTTCTCAAAAGTCACACTTCACTTGTAAAATGTTATTTCCTAAAATGACCAGCCTTGGCACTTTTCCAGAAAAGAGGGCATTTTCTTGCCCCCACCGGGGGTCCGTCCACAGGCAGAAGTCCAGTCCCCCAGATACCGCGAGGGTCTGGGTCCCTGTGCTCAGAGCTCCCCCAGCTGCATGCACAGCTGCGCTCCAGAGCTCCAGCGCATCCTGTGGGTCTCTGCCCTCAGCGTGGGGAGTGTCCGGGGCTGTGCGGGGTGGGGCTCTCCCTCCTTGCATGAACGCAGGGGCTCTCACCCCCTGGGATGGGGCAGCACCTTGGACCCCAGGAGTAGGCTCAAGCACCCCCTGCACAAAGCCCCCATAGTCCAGTCCCCCTCTGCTGGGTGACTATTCAATTTAATCCAAGCCACCCCTCGCTTGGCCTTGCCTCTCCTGACACCAGGCGGCAGATGACCCTAGCCGGTCACAGCCAGGGTGCAGCCCACGTCCTGAGTGCCAACACCGCCCTCTATAAATGTCTCCCACAGCCACAGCCCAGCCCAGCCTGGCAGGTCCCCAAACCCTGTGGTGCCCACACGGCCATGCCCCCGGTGCATCCCTGCTCAGTAGGGAGGGGCTAGCCAAGACCTCTGTCTGGGGCTGGGGAGGTAGAAACGCTTGTTGGGAATCACAGTACAGTTCCATTCGTGGAATAAAGGTCCATTTGTTTCCCTGGCCTGATGTATAGGACATAGCTGGGAAAAGATTTGCTGGTGGTAGGGCTGTCCATAAGGAGCCCTGGTAGCACACGCATTAAGCACTTGGCTGTTAACCAAAAGGTTGGCAGTTCGAAACCACTCAGCAGTTCCATGAGAGAAAGACTTGGCAATCTGCCCCCATAAGGATTAAGCCAAAACCAAACCTATTGCCACTGAGTTGATTCCGACTCCTAGCAACCCTACAGGACAGAGTAGAACAGTCCCAGAGGGCTTCTAAGGCTGTAATCTTTTCAGAAGGAGACTGCCACATCTTTCTCCTGTGGAGTGGCTGGTGGGTTCGAACCTCCGACCTTTCAGTTAGCAGCTGAGCACTTAACCAGTGAACCACCAGAGCTCTTTAATTCTCATTAACCAAACCAAATCCCTTGCTGTGGAGCCAATTCCGGCATAGTGACCCTAAAGGACAGAGTAGAACTGCCCCATAGGGTCTCCAAGGCTATAATCTTTACAGAAGCAGACTGCCACATCTTTCTCCCACAGAGTGGCTGGTGGGTTCCAACTGCTGACCTTTTGGTTAGCAGCCGAGTGCTTAACCACTGTGACACCAGGGCTCCTTCTGTGAAGATCACAGCATAGAAAGCTCTATGGGGCTGTCACATGGGGTTGCTATGAGTCAGAATTGAGTCGAAGGCGCCCAACAACAGTGCGACCTATTACATTTCATCTGGGAGGGGAGTGTAGGTCGTTCCTATACCAGGCCATTGATTCTGCCACACTGAGGTCCCACTGAAACCAAAACCTGTCGCTGCCCAGTCAATTCCAACTCACAGCGCCCCTATAGGACCGAGTAGAACTGCCCCATCGGGTTTCCAAGGAGAGGGGTGGTCTTTTTGGTTAGCAGCAGAACTCTTAACCACTATTCCACCAGGGCTCTGAGGTTCCAACGAAAGAGTAAATACTTTTAATTAGCAATGTAAATACCCCTTTTGAGTGATAGAGGACTTAGTGATTAAGAGAGAAAATGCAGGTAAAACAACAACAAAAACCATACCAAAATGTGCTGTGGAGCCATTCGGACTCATGTCGACCCTGGAGGACAGAGTAGAACTGCCCCGTAGGGTTTCCAAGGAGCGCCTGGTGGATCTGAACTGCCGACATTTTTGGTTAGCAGCGGAGCTCTTAACCACTGCGCCACCAGGGTTTCCAATGCAGGTAAAAACCAAAAAACCAAACCCAGTGCCGTCGAGTCGATTCCGACTCATAGGCCCTAGCAAATGCTTGGAGCTGAGTCAGCCCTCAACGCATACTTACATGCAAATCAATGAATAAATCAAAGTAATTAATTAAACACACAGATTAATTAAACTAATAACTGATACTAATTTCCTAATATCTTGGTTTTTACTGAACATGTTATCTCAGTGACCTCTGCCTTCTTCTCTCGTGGTCCTTCCGTCCTTGCAGGTGTCCAAGCCACACAAGCTGCCTCATCCCTCAGCTCCTGCATCCAATCCAGCAGCAAATCCTGGGGACTTTCTCTTCCCTGTGTGTCCAGAAGCCAACCACTGCTCCAAACCGCACTCCTAGCTCAGCTGGGCCATCACAGTGCCCTCCTGGCTGGTCTCCCCGAGCCAGTCTTGTCTCCCACAAGTGAAAGGCCACTGAACTCACTTCTCCAGTTTTAATAGGATCACAGGCTCACAGCGGGTTTTGTAAAAGCCACATATAAATATGCCCTGGAGGACGGGGGGAGAATTGTTGCCATGAATTGCTGACCATACACTGACCATACACATTGACGGACCGCAGCCCCTTTTGAACACGGGCAGAGGGGCTCAGTTCTAACCCTAAAAACGCAGCCAGGAGCAAATGTGCTGAAGCCTGTTTCTCTGTGAAACACTGCCTGAGGGGGGACGCCCTGGAAAGAAAGAGGGACCTGAGGGTCAGGGGTCAGACCTGAGCTTGGAGGAGGCAGGGTCCCCAGAAGGGAGGGGATCTTGGGGTCAGGAGTCAGACCTGAACCTGGAGGAGCCCTGTGGGGCTGTATCCTATTAGCCCCTTGGCAGGGCCCAGGCTGGGCAGTGATGTACCATGCTCCTGGGCTGGGTCTTACAAAGGGTCCAGGGTGCCCGCGGGGCTTGTCCTGGCGCTGAGGCCGATGTGAAGGGTGGCCCCAGCAGGTCACCCAGGTGGCCCTGGCACAGATCTGCCCCACAGGTCCTGCTCTCTGCCCCCTCTGCACCCCACCACCCTGGGCCACTTTTGCTGTCAATCAGGTTGATTCTAAGCCTTCCACAAAGCTGTTGAATTCCTCCAGGTCTGTATTCTATCACTTCTATCCTGGTTCAGGAGCCCTGGTGGCACAGTGGTTAGGAGCTCGGCTGCTAACCAAAAGGTGGGCAGTTCGAATCTACCAGCTGCTCCTGGGAAACCCTATGGGGCAGTTCTACTCTGTCCTATAGGGTTGCTCTGAGTTGGAATTGACTTGATGGCAATGGGTTTAGTGTTTTTTTTTTTTTTTTTTAATGCTGCCCAGGGTTTCAGAGGCTCTGGGGCTTCACTGTTTGTGGCCAAGAGCACCGAGCCCACGGGAGGAGCGCTGCCAGGCCTGATCCCACAAGATGGACTCTGCCTGCTGGCACATCCCTGCCCAACCCCACCCACCTGGCCACTAGACTGCCCAGGCCTCAGCAGCGAGGACAAGCTGAGCTGCCAGGAGCAATGCAGGCTGCCCATGCCCTGGGCAGGAAGACCACCCTGGAGACCCAGGTGCCAATGCTGAGCAGCGATGCTGATGCAGGGGCCCCACCCCTGAGCGCCCAGGACCCTTATGCTCACTGTGCAGACACAGTCACAGGAAGCTGCAAGGCAAGGCCCGCTTAGACCCAACTCCCTGATCACGTAAAACAGTAAAAATCTTACTGGGAAGGATGTTGGGATATCTGTTTTTTTCTCGGTTTTCTTCTTTATTCGCCAGTTCAAAAGTTCCTTGTATGTGTCCAGATGGTAATGACTAGAAGAGAATGAAGAGTCAGCATGAAACTTGATGAACTCTAACGCTGTGCTTCTATCAGCTTCCCTGCCTAGGGCAGATCAGCACAGCAAGTCTCTGGACAAACTGCCTTTGTCCGCCCAACTCTGCTTTGGACCCTGCTCCAGGCCCAGGGCACAGGAACAAAGGAGACACCAGCCCCGTGTCCCTCTGTGCTCTTTGTCTATGGGACCAACATATATGTGGACAAGGTGACAGTCTCCATGAGCTGGGCCCTGAGCTGCACAAATCAGGGACCTGCCTGTGCACCCCACCATACCCTTGGGCCCACAGGTTCTAGCCTAGAGCAGGTGCATACCAAGATGGATGGACGGACCAAGACAGAACTCTGGACAGAGATGGGGGAGCAAGAAGGTGGGTGGGGAGGTGTTAAAAGGGGGTGCTGTGACTTCTGCATCCATCTGCAGGATGAGAGAACGATCCAGGCAAGGTAGAAGGAAACTTAGATTTGATCCTAACCCTCCTTAGGACACAAGGCATGCTCTGTGAACCACAGCATGTTGAAAATGTGGGTGCCCAGGCCCTGCCCTGGACCTGCTGAACCAGCCTGTGCATCTTACCAAGATGCCCAGGTAAGTGTGTGCACACCGGGCTTTGTTGAGTACTGCCCTAATCCCCTCTTCAGTCTAGAAGAGGAAGCTGAGGTGTGAGGCCCGTAACCCCGGATCCACCCCGCAGGGCGGGAGCTCAGAGTCCTGGCTTCCAGCTCTTTCCAGCACCTGGAGCTGCATCTGACTGTGGCTGTCCTCCGCTGCCCTCCTCAATATGCTCAGTGATAGGACCCCTCCCTGCTCAGGAGAGCCCTTTGCCACTCACAGAGAGAAGAGCCTGTGAACCCCCAAATCATGCCCTTGAACATGAGCCCGACCACTGGCTGGGCCCAGGGGCCACTGGGTGTCAAGTAGTAAGCAGTTATTTTTATCGATGTGCCAGGCTCTGTGTGATGAGCAGGCCATCTGCTCTGGCCTTCACAGCATGTCTAATAGATGACCCTAGGATCACCCTATTTTCTAAGGAAGGAAACAGGAACCCAAAGGGGCGGCAGACTTGTCCTGGGTCACCTTTGCAAGCGTGGGAAAATCTAGGCTTCTGTGAGTCCCTCTGTCACAGGAGCTCAGGACAGGGCTCACAGCACAGCCCCATCACAAATCCGCCCTGTGCCCAGCTTTGCCCACCCTTTGGGTCCTGCTCACCTGACCTGCCACCACAGGGTGCCCAGACCTGCCCTCCCAGGGCCCAGAGCTTCTCCACTGCAGACTCAGCCTCTGCTGGCCTGGTACTCACCGCGGCTGCAGCCCACCCTCTTCCCATGGAACATGAGGGCGCAGGCAGAGCTCTGCCAGGTGGGGCTGAGGGAGCAGCCTGGCCAGAGCCTCACCTGGCTGACCGTGGTGCTGGCCCCATGCCCACCTCCAGTACCGGCTCTGCCTCAGTCCTGCATTCTGCTTCAGCACTGTTGTAACATGACCTTCTTGACCTAGCCTAAGGAGTCCCTGGATGGCACAAACTTGGCTGCTAACCAGAAGGTTGGCTGTTCAAACTCATCCCGAGGTGCCTCCAAAGAAAGGCCTGGCGATCTGCTTCCGGAAGGTCACAGCCATTGAAAACCCTATGGAGCAGTCCTACTCCGCACACACGGGGCCACCGTAAGTCAGCATCGATTCAGAGGTGTCTGGTTTGGTTTTGACTTAACCTAAATGTTCTATCTGTGGTAAAATTTTAGAGCCTTCTTTTTTTTGAGCCCAGCACTGAACATAAAAAATGAGAAGCTCCGTCTTTTCGGGAGACGAGGCTGTGGTGGTGGGGTGGGTGGAGGAGTGGCCTTGGGGTCTGAATTGAGGAGAGGGACCTGGCCCTGACTCCCTGGCTGCTGGGCCCCCTGCAGCTGCCCAGGACTGGAGGCGGGGCAGTGACCCCCGATCCCTGGGCTGCACAGACGGTCAACTGAGGTCAGGGAGGCAGGGCCTCTGTCAAGCACATGGACTGACCGCTGCCTGTTCTGGGCCTGGTGCTTTCTTGACTGTCAGTCTGCCCTGCCCAGGGACCCCAAACCTCTGAGGTGCTCAGAAGGCACAGTGGAAATGAGGTACATACACCTGGGAGGGGGCCGGCCCTGCAGGGCCTCCATTGAGCCTTGCCTGGAGTAACTGGAGGACAAATGTCTTGAGATTGACTTAAATGGGCTGAGGAGGGTTGGTTTGGTGGTTCGAAGTGAGACTTCATTTTAATGGGTGCAGCACCCCCTTCCACAGTACTGGGATGAGGGGGGAGGTGTGGGCGGTTGTGCGGGAATCCACGCTGCTTCCAGCAAGCTGCGAGGGCCGCTCTGTTGTTTACTGGCTGGGTCCCCTCCTGCTGAACACCCCCTGGGCATTTCTAGACACCTATGATTGATTGGGTCAAAGGAGCCTTGGTGGTGTGAACCGAAAGGTTGGCGGTTCAAACCTCCCAGGCACTCCTCGGAAGAAAGACTTACTGATCTGCTGCTGCCTTAAAGATTACAGCCTAGGAAACCCTACTGGGTAGTTCTACTCTGTAACATGGGGTAGCTATGAGTCAGAATCCACTCAACAGCAGTGGGTTTGGTTTCGTGTTGAAATAAACCTGTTGAGAGCCTCCCTTCCTAGCAGGGCCCTCGCCCACTGAGATTTAGTCTAGTTTCGCTTCTCCTGTTGCTGGTGGAGTGGAGACTGCAGAGAGCCCACATTGGCGGGCGTCATCCTGACGCCGGCAGCCCCCGAGGGCACTGTGCGCAGACACAGGGCTCCCTCACACATCTCCCTCATTTACATGACTGGACAGCCCATGGTGAAATGCAGGCAAGCAGAGGCCCTCAGGGCTGGTCAGGGGCAGGCCTGGGATGTGCACTCAGGGAGGAGACTCCAGCACTCACGCCACGGCCGTCCAGTGTGCAGTTCCAGCACCAAACCCTTCTGTCCACACCAGTTCTCCTCAGCTGTGGATGGCGACACACAGCTCTTCAAACTCATCTGGCCTGACCACTTTGAGGCTCGTCTGTCCTCCGGTCAGGGCTCCTGGGTAAGGTGCTCAGGGCAGTCAGCAGGTGAGGATAGAGAAAGAAGAGGCGCGAGAACCACACCCAAGGATGTCCACTGAGGAAGCAGGGTGGGCTGGTCCTGGCAGCCTCCACTAGCACCTGGAGGGGGGGTGCCACTCAAGTGGGGTGCTGGGAGGGGCCTCACTTCATAGAGGAGAAAACTGGGGTGCAGAGTGACAAGCAGGTACCCAGGGTCCCCCGAGCCAGGGCCAGGCTCCACCCTCTTGACTCTGAGTTCACTGTTCTCGCCCCTACCCATAACCCCACCCTGTCAGTGGGCAGGGAGGCCTTGGATGGTCACCAGAGAAGATAGCTCAATGGTAGGGTTGGGACGGGGTCGGGGGATGAGTGAGGCACTCACCGGGGTGCAAAATTTATGATAACATTTTTAAGCTAAGTATATATATATATCTCGCTGTTGTGTGCCGTTGAGTCGATTCCAACTCATAGCAACCCCATAGGACAGAGTAGAACTGCCCTATAGGGCTTCCAAGGAGCAACTGGTGGATTCGAACTGCTGACCGTTTGGTTAGCAGCCCGAGATCTTAACCACTTCGCCACCAGGGGTCCATAAATACATGTTTGTTTTTATTTTTACAATTTCTACATGTACAATTCACTGACATTGATTATATTCTTCAAGCTGTACAGCCATTCTCACTCCTTTTCTGAGTTGTTCCTCCCTCATTAACATAAACTCACTGCCCCCTAAGCTTCCTACCTAACCTTTTGAGTTGTCAGTTTGATCCCACATAGATGGTTCTTTAAAAAAGCACAATGCTCAAGGCAGACATTGTTTACTAGTTAAGCAAAGTAATATTTTAAAAAGTCAAAACTAATGAAAAAAAAAAAAATCCATGATGACCAAAATATCAAACTTGTAAATAAGGACAGAATCCATAACAATATCGTGACAAGCTGTATTAGAGCCCGAGGCAGCAGGAAAAATCAGGGGTACTGATCCTGTTTTATGTACCACTTTGCTATTTTGTTTGTCATGGGTTGTTTGCATTATTATTTTTTAAATAACTCCCATTGGCCTTACCCCCGGCCCCTGGTAACCTCTAGTGTAATTCTGCGCCTATACATCTGCCTGTTGTAGGTATTTCATGCAAGTGAGGTCAAACAATATTTGCTCTTTAATGGCTAACTTTCACTCAGCACGGTGTTTTCCAGGCTCATCTATGTGGTACCGTGTATCAGGACTTCATTTCTCTTTATGGCTGAATAATACTGAATTGTATATATATACCGCATTTTGTTGACCCATTCATCTGTTGATGGGCACTGGGCTGTTCCCGCCTTTTAGCTATTGTGAATAGCACTGCAATGAACATCGGTGTACAAGTCTCTGTTTCAATCCTTGCTTCCAGCTCTTCTGGGTAAATACCAAGGAGTGAGATTGCTGGGTCATATGGTATTTCTATTTTTAACCTTTTGAGGATTTCACTAATTTTGGTATTTTTAAATGTTATAATAAGAGCAATTTAACCTTTTTTTCCACTAAGTTTTTGGGTGCCCCTTAAACTTTGCACTCCAGGCAAGTGCGTGACCTGCCTCACGCTGGCTGGCCGGCCCCACCTGTGAGGTTTCCCTCACCTCTGTGATGTTGCAGAGCCAGCAAGTCTGGCTCAGAGCCCTGTACCAGCAAGCCCGCCCCCTACACGGAGACACAAAGAACAAGGGAAAACAGCGCCAGAGGGGCGGGAGCGCTTCCAGCCACACTTTTGGGTGGTCATTGTGAAAATGGAGAATTCAGACTTCCGTAGTCAGGCTGAGAGATTGCAAAACAGAACTGCATGGAGCGCTCTCTGTATGACCTAACCTTTCAACAAAAAGGGAACCCATTTGGAAACAACAAAAAGGAAGAAACATAAAGGCAGATTGAGGCTTGTGCTAAAAAATAACCAAAATGCAATTTAAATGTGCTATCATCTTTCCGTGCCTACAGGTGCTTCCGTGTGAAAAGCCACGTGTCCATGGCCAGACCCTCACCTTCTTTAAAACCCACTGCCATTGGCTCGATTCCAACTCAAAGCAACTGCACAGGATGGAGCAGAAGTGCCCCATAGGGTTTCCAAGGCTGGACTCTTTATGGAAACAGACTGCCACATCTTTTTCCCACGGAGCCACTGGTGGGTTCAAATTGCCAACGTCTCGGTTAGCAGCTGAGCACTTTAACCACCGTGCCACCAAGGCACCTTTCGCAGTCTTTAGGTGTGCTAATCACACAGGCATTGCTGCTGAAGAGGTCTAAGACAGGCACCGACTCCATCCTCACTTCACAGATGATGACACGGGGTTCAGAGGGGTGAACTGAAGTACCCAGGCTTGGGGCAGGAAGCAGAGCCTGGCAAAGGCCAGTTCTCCGGCCAGAAACCCTGTCCTCCTTCAAGCTCCACACTCAGCAAGTGGCAAAAAGACGGAGATGTGGGAAGCAAAACTCCAACAGCATTCCATGAAAGGCTAAACACAATGAGGTCTCTCCATGCATAAGGGAGCGTTACTCAGCCATAAAGAGAAAAAGAGTTCTCATACATGCTGCGACATGTGTGAACCTTGAACACATTATGCTGAATGAAATAAGTCAGGCATAAAAGAACAAATACTGTACGATCCCATGTCATGGATTGAATTATGCGCCCCCCCAAAATGTGTTATCAGTTGGGCTGGGCCCTGATTCCCGGTATTGTGTGCTTTTCCTATATGTTGTAAGTCCTGCCTCTATGATGTTAATGAGGGAGAATGGGCAGCAGTTGTGTTAGTGAGGCAGGACTCAATCTATAAGACTGGATTGTGTCTTGAGGCAATCTCTTGAGATATAAAAGAGAGAAGCGAGCAGAGAAACAGGGGGACCTCATACCACCTGGGGTCCCTGCACCTGAGAAGCTCCTTGACCAGGGGAAGATTGACGACAAGGACCTACTTCCAGAGACAACAGAGAGAGAAAGCCTTCCCCCGGAGCTGACACCTTGAATTCGGGCTTTTAGCCTACTTTACCGTGAGGAAATAAATTTCTCTTTGTTAAAGCCATCCACTGGTGGTATTTCTGTTATGGCAGCACTAGATGACAAAGACATCCCATTTACATGAAATAAGCAAATATAGAGAAGCCGAAGCGTGTTAGTAGTTAGCAGGGGAAAGGGGAAGTTATTGCTTAGGGAGCCCCAAGTTTATGTTAGTGGCGGTGGAAAAATTCAGAAATGGACACCATTTCATGGCTGGACACCATGAATGATGTAATCAATGCCACTGAATTCTGCATGTAAAAATTACTAAACACAAAAGCAAAAACAAAACACTATCCTCAATAAGCCCTGGACAGCAGATAGGAGACCACTCTCTTTCCACATATATACATAGATAAATTTTTATCTGATGTCCTGTGAATTGTAAATCTGTTATATGTAAAAAACCCGTTGCCATCGAGTCGATCCTGAGTCATAGTGACCCTATAGGACAGAGTAGAACTGCCTTGTAGGGTTTCCAAGGAGTGGCTGGTGGATTTGAATGGCAAACTTTTTGGTTAGCAGCCTGAACTCTTAACCACTTTGCCACCAGGGCTCCGTTATATGTATGTTTTTGTTGTTGTTAGGTGCCGTCAAGTTGGTTCCGACTCACAGCGACCCTATGCACAATAGAACGAAACGCTGCCCGGTCCTGAGCCCATCCTTACAATCGTTGTTATGCTTGAGCTCATTGTTGCAGCCACTGTGTCAATCCATCTCATTGAGGGTCTTCCTCTTTTCTCCTGACCCTGTACTTTGCCAAGCATGATGTCCTTCTCCAGAGACTGATCCCTCCTGACAACATGTCAAAAGTATGTAAGACGCAGTCTCGCCATCCTTGCTTCTAAGGAGCATTCTGGTTGTACTTCTTCCAAGAAAGATTTGTTCGTTCTTCTGGCAGTCCATGGTATATTCAATATTCTTTGCCAACACCACAATTCAAAGGCATCAATTCTTCTTTGGTCTTCCTTATTCATTGTCCAGCTTTCACATGCATATGATGTGATTGAAAATACCATGGCTTGGGTCAGGCGCACCTTAGTTATGTGGAATGACATCAAGGACATCATACAGGAAGAAAGCGAGAGGTCATTGAAAAGAGAGGAAAGAAAGAAAACACCAAGATGGATATTGGAGGAGGCTCTGAAACTTGCTCTCAAACGTTGAGCAGCTAAAGCAAAAGGAAGAATTGATGAAGTAAAAGAAGTTAACAGAAGATTTCAAAGGGTGGCTCAAGAAGACAAAGTACTATAACGACATGTGCAAAGAGCTGGAGATGGAAAACCAAAAGAGAAGAAAACACTCGGCGTTTCTCAAGCTGAAATAACTGAAGAAAAAATTCAAGCCTCGAGTTGCAGTAGTAAAGGATTCTATGAGGAAAATATTAGATGATGCAGGAAGCATCAAAAGAAGATGGAAGGAATACACAGAATCACTATACCAAAAAGAATTAGTTGATGTTCAACCATTTCAAGAGGTGGCATATGATCAGGAACCGATGGTACTGAAGGAAGAAGTCCAAGCTGCTCTGAAGGCGTTCAGGAAAAACAAGGCTCCAGGAATTGATGGAATATCAATTGAGATGTTTCAACAAACGGATGCAGCACTGGAGGTGCTCACTCGTCTATGCCAAGAAATATGGAAGACAGCTTCCTGGCCGTTATATGTATTAAAAAAATGTACTTATAATACATATAACAGACTCATACACACAGATAACAGATTCACAATTCACCGGACATCCACATGGGGAGGTGTCATTAGTGTACATTTGTATATTTGGTGACATTTTTGGTGAGAGTGAAGAGACTCAGGTTGGTAGTAGGGGAGCACACCGGTTGGCTAGATCTGTGCTATCAGCTGCTCCATCGCTCAAGTGAGGGCAGAACCACCACAGAGCAGCAGGGTGAAAGCTAGTGAGGCCTCGTGCTTATACCATGTTGAGCAGACATCAAGCTGCTGTCCACCCAGTGCTGTGGTCCCTCCAGGCCACCCACACGACTGGTCTATGGATGCCGGGATGGGGGTGCAGAGGAGGAATGACCCCCCCCCACTCCAGTTAGGTCCCCAGGAACCCATCGGAGGAAGTTTGGGGGCTCCATTGCTCTCTGCCTGGGGGTTCACAATGCACTTTGCCCCTTCTCCACACTGTCTAGAGGACTGTGTTCCCGTCACATCCATTTCAGAACATGGCCTCACAGTGTGTCCCCGAGAAACTGACTCAACTGGGGGCTCAGGAAGGGGCACTCGGCAGATACCAGGCCTCCTCGGACTCCCGCTTTGGGACGTTGAGGCAACTGAGGCAGGGTTCTGAGTCTCTGGGATGAGCTATCATGGACTTTGTATTTGGCAGGTCCCCCCACGACAACACAGGGGTCCCCCACACTCACGTTAAACTCCTCACGGAAGCGCTTGCAGTCGTCGGCCGAGCGCACACGGATCTCCTCCTCCAGGTGGCCCACGGGGATGGGGAAGTACTTCTTGGGCCCCGAGGGGGACCTGCTCAGCAGCATCACTCTCTGCTGCTCTGTGGACCAGAGACATGGGGGCCGCTTAGCCACATTGCCAGGTGAGTGACTCATGAACCAGAATGACATTCCAGAAGAAATGACATGCTGCAGTGAGGGACACTCGGGTCAAATATGCAGCCCGGAGCTAAACAGCTGGGAGCAGCTGAGTCCTGATCCCCACCTCTCGTGATGCACCTAGCCACAGGTGTCCTCTGACCTATGCTGCCTGCTTTCACCAACCCCAGTCTCCTTATCTGCCCACCCTGCTCTCCGTCCCTCCACCTGCCCCTTCCAGAGATAAGTGAAGGCAGCTACAAGCACCAGCACAGGCTTCCAGTTTTGGAAATAGAAAGCCCAGAACCAAACCCATTCCTGTTGAGATGATTCCGACTCATTGTGGCAACCCTATAAGAACAGAGGGTTTCCAAGGAGTGGCTGATGGATTCGAACTGCCAACCTGTTGGTTGGCAGCCAAGCCCTTAACCACTGTGCCACCTTGGAAATAGAGAAGAGCTAATGATATGTGGGTTCTCTGGGTGGCACAAACTGTTAAGCACTTGACTGCTAGCTGAAAGGTTGGTGGTTCAAACCCACCCAGAGATGC
The DNA here is from genome assembly GCF_024166365.1 of Elephas maximus indicus. NCBI lineage: Eukaryota > Metazoa > Chordata > Mammalia > Proboscidea > Elephantidae > Elephas > Elephas maximus. The sequence continues at coordinate 77,830,606 of NC_064834.1, read as the reverse complement.
CTTGGAAGAAAGTCATGGTGATCTGCTTCCAAAAGGTCATGGTCACAGACTGAGAACCCTATACAGCCCAGGTCTACTCTGCATACATGGGGTCACCATGAGTCAGAATCAACTCGACAGCAACTAATGACAACAACAATTACAGTGGGTATCCCTGGTTAACACGCTCAGCTGCCAACTGGAAGGTTGGAGGTTCGAGTCTACCCAAAAATGCCTTGGAAGAAAGGTCTGGCAGTTTATTTTCAAATAATCAGCCATTGAAAACCTATGGAGGGGGCACAGTTGTGGAAACTTCTTAGATATAATCCAACACCTCACAGACTGAGCTACTGGGCCTGAAGGCTAAGGGCCATAGTCTTGGGGGGCATTTAGGTCAAGTGGCACACCACAGTTCACAAAGATAATGTTCTACAGCCTAGTTTGGTGAGTAGCATTTGGGATCTTAAAAAAGCTTGTGAGTGACCATCTAAGACATAACTATTGGTCTCTTCCTGCCTGCAGCAAAGGGGAATGAAGAGAACTGAAGACTCAAGGAAGCAGTTAGTTCAAAGGACTAATGGTCCACGTGAACTGCAACCTCCTCTAACCTGAGACGAGAAGAGCTAGATGGTGCCCAGCTACCATTAGTGACCACTCTGATCAGGAACACGATAGAAAGTTCTGGTTAGAGTGGGTAAAAAATGTAGAACAAAATGTAAATTCATAAAAAGACCAGACTTACTGGTCCGATAGAGGCTGGAGGAACCTCTGAGATTACTGCCCTAAGAGACAACCTTCTAACTTGGAACTGAAACTACTCCTGGAGGGCACCTTTCAGCCAAATAATAGATTGCCATATGAAATAAACAATAACACCCGTGAGGTATGTGCTCTTAGGACAATCAACTACATGAGACCAAAAGGGCAACATTTGCCCAAAAGCAAAGATGAGAAGGCAGGGAGGGGCAGAGGAACCAGACGAATGGAAACGGGGAGCCCAGGGTGGAAACGGGGAGAGTGCTGACACATTGTGGGGACTGCAACCAACCTCATGGAAAAACTTGTGTGTGAATTACTGAATGGAAAACTAATTGGCTGTGTAAAATTTCACCTAAAGCACAATAAAATGTTAAAAAAAAAAAAAAGACTATTATTCAGCAACAACAACAAAAAAGATCTATTTTACTTCTCTGTGAGAAAGCAGTGTTGCTGCACTGTTTCCCTCAGGACCTTCTCCACAGTCTGGTCCAGATTAGCTTAAAATTATTTGGACAATCAAAAGGAAAGAAAAGAAAAGAAACCCTATGGAGCAGTTCTGCTGTGGCACACACGGGGTCACCATACGTCAGAGCCCACTCCTCAGTAACTGACTTCATCACAGGTTTCCAGGAGACCTTCGTGGCTCAGTGGTTAAGAGCTACATCTGCTAACCAAAAGGTTGGCAGTTCAAACCCACCAGGCGCTCCTTGGAAACTCTATGAGGCAGTTCTGCTCTGTCCTATAGGGTTGCTATGAGTCGGAATCAACTCGATGGCAGTGGGTTTTTGGGTTTCGGTGAAAGCTCGAAGCAGACTAAGGATCAGTTAGGATGCAAGTCCCCCTCAGGTCACTAAGATCCACTGAGCTCCCAGAAAATAAAGAGAAGCTGTCCTTGTTCGGGAGTGGGTGCAGGTGCTGAAAAGGAGAAGGATGGGGCTCCAAGGGTGTCCCTGGACAAACTGCTTCCACAATGTCAGGCTGAGAGACAAGAAGCAAAGACCCAGCATGTATCTTCTTCCTGGGCAAGAAGCTGATGTCCTCGACAAGGTCAAGGTGCCCACGTTGCTGTCACACCTGCAGACAGGCGTACTCCCACCTGCTGGGTCTGCTAACTGAAAGATTGGAGGTTCAAGTCTACCCAGAAGTGCCTTGGAAGAAAGGCCTGGCAATCTATTTCCAAATAATCAGCCACTGAAAACCTGTGGAGAGGGCACAGCTGTGGAGACTTCTTAGAAATAACCAAACACTTCACCGACTGAGCTACTGGCTGGAGATAGACGATGAGTGCAGCTGGGGTCTCTGCTATTCCCCAGTCACATCTGTTTCCCTCTGTGCTCAGGGCAGGGAGGCAGGAGGGGACAGGGTAAGGTAGGGAGGTGGCACTGGAGGGGCACTGTCACAGAAAGCTGTCATGGTCCCCCAAGTGCTGCGCAGCCCACTCTGTGTTGGTCTGTGCCAACGTGTGTCTGGGCCATGTCCTTTGTTGCTGGTGTGCTCTTTATCTTGGGGTCAGTTTTGAAATTCTATTTGTCCCCACTGCATTGTTCAGTAGGAGGCTGATTCCAGGAAGTTGTGGTCGCTGGTGTAAATGGGTACTTTTAAGTGTCTGCCTTACACACCTTCGTCAGCCACCTCAGTGTATGAGAACAAAAAACGTGCCCCTGGGAGTAGCATTTACAAGGCAGTAACCCACCTGAGACACCGAAAGAAAAGGTGGAGATGCCCCCACCAACTCTAAGCAGTTGCTGCGGAGTTGATTCCAGCTCAGGGTGACCACATGTGTGTCAGAGTAGAACTGGGCTCCACAGGGTTTTCAATGGCTGGTTTTTGGGAAGCAGGCCTCCAGGCCTTTCTTCTGAGATGCCTCTGGGTGGACTCGAACCTCCAAACTTTTGGTTAGTAACCAAGTGCTTAATCATTTTCGCCACCCAGGGCCTCCCGCAGATGCTAATGGTAAACTCTTTAACAGAGCCAATGTCCTTCTTTTACTTTGACCTTAAAACTGTGCGGATTTTAGCTTAGTGCTTGAGATTACAATCTGGACCGTCTTGTTTCAGGACGAGTTTAAAGCGTTTGCTGAAAAAATGCTATATGCCGTAACTCCCTGAAAACAACAGGATATGAACAGGCTCTCTAGAGAGGCCACGAACGAAAACAGCTCTAACTTGTTTCACACCGTAGAGAAAAGGACCCTTGAGGTGACGTTATAAAAGGGTGAAGTTCTTGGTTATAAACAAATGACGGCATAACACCAGGTAAAATGAGGTAAAAGTTGCAAAGCTGGAGGAATGTGAAATTGATTTTAAAACATCCAGCAATGACAGGAAATGTGCCCTGCCTGAGGAAGCGTGCCTCCCGCCCGTGCCCAGCCCGAGTGACCGCACCTTGCTCCTCTAGGATGCCGTTGGGTATCTTCTTGTCGTTGGCACTGACCACCACCTTCCGCTGCTTCCGGAACCTTGGAAGCACAAGAATGGTTAGCTGTCAGCAAGTCTAGGTTCTCAGGCAGCCGGGGCCTGGGCGCAGGTACCCACCAGGCGAGCCCAGGCCAGGGCACATGTACCCACCAGGTAAGCCTGGAGAAGCTCTTCCTGCCGCTCATGGCTAAGCAGCGGCTCCTCGGCCTGGCCACACCACTTCCCCTCACAGCCCGCCCGCCCTTCCGCCTGCTGCCAAGTGGCTCACTTCCTCTCAGCCTGTCGGGGCAAGTCTCTGGGACACTCCTACCTGAAGAAGTAGGCGGTGGCCAGGAGGACCAGCCCCAAGATGAGCAGCAGAGGCAGCAGCAGCCAGGCAAGCAGCGGCTGGGAGGCACCAGGGTCTGGAGGGCCTGGGGGGCAGAAAGGGGAGCCCGGAGATGGAGCATGACTTGGGTGGGGTATGGACAAAGGAGGAGTCCCAACACAGACTGCACTGCACAGTCTGCAGAGTGGCCCCCTGTTAGCCCTTCTTCCTGGCACCAGAACCACACTTTACAGTTTGCAGTTCACCCCATCACCCTTCTTCCTGATGCCAGGACCTCTCTTCAGTTTACAAAGCAGCCCCCATCCCCCTTTTTCCTGATACCAGGACCCTACTTCACAGTTTACAAAGCAGCCCCCCAATCAGCCCTTCTTCCTGACACCAGGACTCCACTTCACAGTTTACAAAGCAGCCCCCATCACCCTTCTTCCCGACACCAGGACCCCACTTCTAAGCCTTTCCACGCTCCTGGTCCAAGGTGTCCACACAAGCCCTGGGACGTAACAAGGGAGCAGCTTTTGTAGTGGCTGTTGACAGAGATGGGGGACCAAGGCCGAGGGCTGGGATAAGCTCCCAGACCCTGCCATGAGTGGGGGCCTATTCTCCCAGACCCCGAGTCTCTGCCACGCCTGCCTCTCCGCCTAAGGAGGAGACAGAGGAGGGGACGTGTGGGACACCCTGCGGCTCTGGCCCATGGCAGGCTGGAAGCAGGCCTGACCTCGCTGTGGGTCCACCTCTTCCAGTTCCCTGTACCCTGCGAGCCTGAAGTATCTTCTAAAGGCCATGGCTGGTGTGCCCCCTCACTGCCCCCTAGGCTGTCACCCCCAGAGGTGGGGCTGGCTTCTCCCTGGAGCGTCCCTCTACGCCCGGCCTCACACTGGCTCTGGCACCCTGTACACGATCAGAGCATGTATTCTTGTAAATGCCCACAAGGGTGCTGATCACGTGACACCAGATGTACAATGCACTGAGGACTTGTCGGTCCATGATGAGGGTGCCCCTGCCACGGGTGTGGGCACCCTACACCTGTTTAATGGGTGTGTCTAAATTTCTGCCCACCCTCACTCCAGGTAGTGCCATGCCTCCATCTGGCTAGCGCACTGAGGGCTAGGCACCTGGTGTCCCTGCAGCATCCCCTGGCCGTGTGACGGTGGCTCTGACCCAGAGTGGTTGGTTCTGGGCTCCAGGCAAACCCTGGTCAGGGAGAGGCTGAGTGGCAGAGGGTGGTTGCCCACCCCTCCTGCTCCACTGCCCGGTCTCTGGGACTGCCCAGCCACTGCACAGCTTCCTAGGGGAGCAGACCACCAGAGACTCCCCTACCTGCAACTCCATGAAGCAGCCCTTCCCTGCCTGCCAGGGCGCTGATATCCCAGGCACAGCTAACTGCAGGGCAGAGCTAACCCCCGGGGCAGAGCGGAGAGTCAGTCAGAGTGGACACCCGGCAGAGCTGACACCCAGGCAGAGCTGATACCTGGAAAGAGCTGACACCTGTGAAAAGCTGACATCCTGACAGGAGTTGACCCTCAGCAGAGCAGAGCACAGCCCGCTCCAGGCTGGTGCTTACCCTCCCCACACAGGCCCTTTGTACCATGAAGGCTGCCTTCCTGGAGGAGGTGGAACGGCTCCCCTCCTCTCCAGTGGAAAACCCCCACTTCCACATTTGCACAGAGGTTGGCTGCCGGGTCAGCTTCTGCTGTGCCAGTGACTGAACCCCTGATCGTGGGGTTCTGAGGGCTTGTGGGACCTGTCTGAGGTGTGGGCAGGCCCAGGAGTATTGTGAGGTCGGCTCAGTCAGGAAGGGGAGCACTGGACCACAGACCCCAAGCCCGGGTGCAGGCAGTAAGTAGGGGCCATGCAGAAGGCTGCACAGCCCAGCCTCCGTGTTGTCCTGACTGGAGGACAAGGATTTAGGCACAAAAGGATGACCCCATAGCCCATCTGTCCTAGGGGATGACTGTGCTGAGTGAGGGACGCCCAGAGTGGGTGTAGTGCACATGAGCAGAGCATGCTGATCACAGGGGAGTCATTGTTCCCAGCAATACTCATACTTCCTTCAGAGAGCAGGTGAGGTTTCAAAGGGCACTCCGCACAGAGGGTCCCCTCCACAGCTCAAGGCCAGAGGCCCGTCCACACCTGATAATCCGAGGCCTCGAAGCAGAGACACACAGCATGCTGTGAATCACAGAGGGTCCCCTCCACAGCTCAAGGCCAGAGGCCCGTCCACACCTGATAATCCGAGGCCTCGAAGCAGAGACACACCTATTCACTCTCTGCTGTGAAAGCAGGGTTACTGAGAACGTCAAGGACAGAAGCTGTACATGGGGGTAAGAATCTGTACGAGAGGGTGAGAAGTGTACACGAGGGGTGAGAAGTGTACATGAGCGGTAAGGAGTGTACACGGGGGTGGAAAGTGCACATGGGGCGTGAGAAGTGTATATGGAGTGAGAAATGTACATGGAATAAGAAGTGTACATGGGGCGAGAAGTGTATACGGGGGTGAGAAGTGTACATGGCGGGTGAGAAGTGTACATGGGGGTGAGAAGTATACACAGAGGTGAGAAGTGTAGACGGGGGTGAGAAGTATACATGGGGGGGTAAGAAATATACATGGAGTGAGAAATGTACAGAGAGTGAGAAGTATACAGGGGGTGAGAAGCATATACAGGGGTGAGAAGTGTACAGGGGGCTGAGAAGTGTACACAGGGATGAGAAGTGTACATGGGGGCTGAGAAGTATACATAGGAGTGAGAAGTGTACACAGGAGTGAGAAGTGTACATAGGGCTGAGAAGTGTACACAGGAGTGAGAAGTGTACATGGGGGGTGAGAAGTGTACATGGGAGGTGAGAAGTGTACATGGGGATAAGAAGTGTACACGGGGGTGAGAAGTGTACAGCAGGGTGAGAAGTGTACAGCGGGGTGAGAAGTGTACAGCGGGGTGAGAAGTGTACACAGGGATGAGCAGTGTACATGGGACTGAGAAGTGTACATGGGGAGGAGAAGTGTACACTGAGATGAGAAGTGTACAGGGGGGTGAGAAGTGTACATGGGGTGAAAAGTGTACACTGGGGTGAGCAGCTCTACAGAAGAGTGAGCAGTGTACACAGGGGGTGAGTTTCACATTTGGTTCACGAGATGAGGTCATGTGGCCATCCTCTGTTCCCATAAGTAACACCAGATGTTCTAGGCGTTGTTACAAATCAATATGTTATTCTAAAATAAAAAGGCTGGGGGGTGGATTGAGAACGTCACTGGATGGAGCCTAGGGTAGCACCCGGCTTGGAGTCTGCGGTCTCCGGCAGGACGTTCCTCCTGGTTCAGGTAAGTGCTGCTTTGCCTCTATGGCACCTGGACATGAGCAGGTGCAAGGGGCAGTTTGTCAGGGGCTCCTACACAACCACTTGGATTCCTGGCTGGAATTTTTGATGGGCATTCCTTTGGGGCCTAGACACAGGGCAAGGGGACGTCAGACCCTCTGTGCCCTGGAACAGGGATGCAGCCCGCTCTCGGGGAAGGTCCAAATGTGCGGGCTACAGGGACACCGCCAATGACCAAGCACCTGAGAGGCTGGGCTAACAGTGAGGCAGCATGGTGAATGCAGCTTATATTGCTGCTGGCTTCTGGTCCTTCTCTTCTGTGGTTTTAGATTTCTCCGGGAGTTCAAGGGAAGGGGAATCCCTGGGCAGCGAAAAAGGTTAATGCGCTCAGCTGCTAACTGAAAGGCTAGAGAATCAAGTCCACCCAGAGGCACCCAGAAGAAAGGCCTGGCAATCTACTTTTGGAAAATTGGCCATTGCAATCCCTGTGGGGCACTGCTCTACTCTGACCCACATGGGGTCACCATGAGGCAGAGCCAACTCGATGGCAACTGGTTTGTTGGTTCAAGTGGAGGTGGGGGCGAGGCTTAGAGCCTCACCCCTGGCTGGAGAGCCTTGGGTCAGCAACAAATCCCCTCCTCTAGCAGGCTATGGTGTATGCGTAAGACATGTGTCCGGGGCTAGGAGATTAATGGGGAGCCCTCGGCTGGGTGGGGACTGAGCCCGATCCCCAGGCTAAGTGGTGCCCATGTCTAGCAGCTGGTCAAGCCCTTTGTGGAGGGAAGTTGATAACTTACTTTCCCTAATCCTTGAGCTGCCCAAGGACGAACTGTCAGGGAAGGTCTGGAGTTTTGTCCGGGAGTGCTGGGGGATGAAGAAAGAGGGGGATAGAGGGGGTCGTGGATTGAATTATGTCCCCCCAAAAATGTGTGTGTTAACTTGGTTAGGCCGTGATTCCCAGTATTATGTGGTTGTCCTCCATTTTGGGATTGTAATTTTATGTTAAAGAGGATTAGGGTGGGATTGTAACACCCTTATCAGGACATATCCCTTTATCAAGAGATAAAAGGATAGGCAAGACTGATGACAAGGACCTTCCTCCAGAGCCAACAGAGAGAAAGCCTTCCCCTGGAGCCTAAGCCCTGAATTCAGACTTCTAGCCTACTGGACTGCAAGAGAATCAACTTCTGTCTGTTAAGGCCATCGACTTGTGGTATTTCTGTTATAGCAGCGCTAGATGACTAGGACAGAGGGGATGAGGGAGAAGCGGCTATTGACAAGGCCCCTGGGCAAAGTGAGGGGCTGGCTCTTGCTGGCCACAGACTTCTCCTACCCCAGGCCACAGAAAGAGCCGGTGGCCACAGAGGGGCATCCAAGTCTATGGGGAAGGCATGGAGTCTGCCCAGGAAACCCTCAACTCCTCAGGAACCCTGAACTCCCACACTGTGCTTCTCAGGTTACAGGCACCTGTCTGAGAAGCGGGTACAAGACGGGCCGAAGATTCAGTTCTCTGGGTGCTAAGGGACTGGTCGCCCTGGGCACACTTCCCCACCGACAGAAGCAGTGACGGCCAATGCTAATGAGCTCTTTCTCCATTCCAGGGAGTGTTGTGTGTGCTGCAGTCTCCGTTAATCCTCACGCCACTGCCAAGAAGCAGCTACTATTATTACCTCCACGTCACAGGTGGGGATGCTGAGGCACACAGAGTTCAGTCACCTGCCCACGGTGACCCAGCCAGTAAATGGTAGGTCTAGAATTTGAACCCAGTAGCGTGACTGAAGATCATGCTTTCCCGTTTTCTGTTTTCTTTTCTCTCTAGTTTCTCGATTTTATACTATCTATTTTATTTATTGTATTGTCGCACAATTTACATACCGTAAAATTCACCCATTTTAAGCGTACAGTCCAACAATTTTTAAAGGAAATTCGCTGAGGTGTGCAGTCACCATAACCCAGTGTTACAATGTCCCCATCATCCCAGTAAAATCCCTGTGCTCATCTGCAGTCACTTCCCTTCCTACCCCCAGCCCCTGGCAACTGCTAACCTACTTCCGTCTGTACAGATCTACCTTTTCTGGACATAGAAGTAGACTCATACAACATGTGGTCTTTTGTGTCTGGCTTTCTAGCATGTCGGTGAGGTTTATCCATGTCGTAGCATGGATCATCGTATTCTGTTTTCTTTAAAATGTTCAGACTTAAAAAAAAAAAAAACTTTTTTCAAAATAGGAAAAGAGAAAGAGAAAAGAATAATGAATCCTTATGCATCTGCCAAGGCACCCTGGTGGCACAGTGGTTAAAGTGCTCAGCTGTTCACCGAAAGGTCAGCGTTTCGAACCCACCAGACACTTCTTGGGAGGAAGATGTGGCAGCCTGGTCCTGTAAAGATTACAGCCTTGGAAACCCTAAGGTTTCTGTCCTATGGGGCCACTGTGATATGGCAACAGGTAAAGGGTATGTATCTGCCACCCCCTTTCTAATCAACACAAGAACAATTCTGTTCCTCCCTACCCCATCTCCCTGCTGTCCTCTTGGATATCACATCATTTGATTTGTAAATACTTTGATATGTATATCTAAAAGGCAAGGACGTGTGTTTTTAAAAAACAAATGTAATTACTATACCAATAGCTCACCTAGGAGTACTAACAATAATCTGCGGGTTAATACCATCCACTCTCACGCCAGTGTTTACATTTCCCCATCTACTCATTGGTGTTTGACTGAGGTGGTATCAATCAGGTACAGCCCAGGGAGCTGGGGTGAGGGTGGTACCATCGCTCAGCACGGGAGCTTGGATCTGCCACCCTGGTACACCGTGCTTCCCGCCACTCAAATGCTGAGCGAGTCGCGTCGCTGGCCTGTCTTCACAGCACACGATGCTCAATGCACCTAAGACCAGCCACACCTTCCATTGCCCAACTTATCGACCTTTATCCCACCCTGCACTGGGCACCCCCTGAACTGTCTAAGAGCTTAGCCATGGTAGTGGGGGGCCAGCTTGGGCAGGTGGGAAGGACGTGAGGGGTCCTTACCTGGGATGGTGGTCCCGTTGCTGTCGTGTGTGGTGGTCTGGTTGTCTTCGAGAGCTCCGGCAAGTGGCCAGCTAAACCCTGCTAGCAGGAGCGGACAGAGGGGCTCCATGGCGGACCTACAAAGAAGCAGGGACAGGATCAGAGGGGTCACCACGACGGCCACAGCCACCCTTCATGGAGGACTGTGGGATGTCGGGGGACGCCAGCGGCGGGATATGTTGGGAGGTGGGGACTACAGGGAACATGGGATGTCGGGGGGATGCCAGGGACTGAGGAATGTTGGGGAGGGTGCTGGGGGCTGGCAGACACTGGGGAGGATGTGGGGGTGAGGGGTGCTAGGAAGGGGTTTTCCAGGGGACATGGGGCATCAGGGGGAATGCCGGGGGCTGAGGACATTGAGGAGGGCACTGGGGCTGAGGGATGTCGGGGAGGACTTGGGGGTAAAGGGCATTGGGAGGGGGGCATCCAGGGGACATGGGATGTTGGGGAGGGTGCTGGAGCTTTCTGGGGGACAAACGGGGTGGTCTGGATGGGGCTTTTTCTGTGTGCTGGTTTGTCAATCTGAGTCAGATTGAATCAAACGTTGGCACAAGTTATAACTGCATTTGAAATAGAACAACCTAGGTTAGTAACTCCACAAACTGTCCTTAGGTTACAAAAGCCTCCACTGTCCAGATTAATCTCCCTTTGTTTTTTGTTTTTTTTTTTAGGTGGGGAGACTAACAGGGGCTCAGAAGAGGGTGCTTCACAGCAGGTTCCAAGGAACCTGCCCACCGTTGCTTCTGGACTGCCACCTACCAGCAACATTGTGACAATCTGTTGAACATCTTATCGAGCCTAACATGACACGGAGGGCCTCGTGGGTCAGTGGTTGAGCAAGTCGCCTTCAGATGGGAGACCCAGGTCCAATTCCTGGCCAGGGCACCTTATGGGCAGCCACCACCTGTCTGTTAGCAGAGGCCTGCGTGTTGCGCTGATGCTGAACGGGTTTCAGCAGAGCTTCCAGACTAAGACAGACTAGGAAGAAAGACCTCATGATCTATTTCCGAAAATCAGTCAGTGAAAACCCTACGGATCACAACGGTCCAATCTACAACTGATCGTGGGGGTGGCAGGACCAGGCAGCGTTTTGTCCAGTTGTGTGTGGGGTTGCCATGAGTCAGGGCAGCTGACAACAACATCAACAGCAACACACATGGGTGTGGTGCTTCCATTTTGCAGACTAACAACCCTGAGAGGCAGAAGTGCCCTCACAGACCGCTGATGAATCGGAGGCTCAGGGAGTTTTGTGACTTTCCTGTGGCCACACGGCCAGTGAGTCCTAAGTCAGGGGTTCAAGCTGTGCCATCCCCAGGTGACAATGCCTCACCACACCTGTTAGTACCACCTTTATTATCTCCCACCTGAACTATGGCGCCAGGTCCCCACTGTCTCCCACCAGCAGGCTCCCCCTGTTCCAGCCTTTCCCACATGCTGGAGCCAGAGTCTTAGTTCTAAAGTGCCACTCGAATCCTTCATGCTGAAGCTGCTCTCAAGGCTACAGCCACGGAGCGCTGACAGTGGCTAGTGGCGAGGGCAGTAAGAGCTGACTTATTCTGAACACCAGCTCTGAGCCCAGATCTCTGCCTGTTGTTTTCATGTATCATCATCTCACTGAATCTTCACAACGCCCTGGGGGTAGAGGGGGTGGGGGTTCTGTTGCCCCCTAGATTCATTTCAAGGAGGAGCAGGCTCAGAGGGGTGCAGCTTTGACTTTTCTTTTATTGTGCTTTAAGTTTACAGTTCAAGTTATTTTCTCACACAAAAATTTATACACACGTTATGTGATCCCAGTTGCTTTCCCTATAATGTGAAAGCATACTCCTCCTCTCTACCGCTTCTGCCTCTGGACAGGAGCCGCCCATTTAGTCTCATGTATTGTTCACGAGTATCATTATATGTCCTATAGTCTAGTCTATGTCTGAAGAGTTGGCTTTGGGAATGGTTTTAGTTTTGGGCTAACAGAGAGTCCGGGGGCCATGTCTTCCGGCATCCCTCCTGTCTCAGTCAGACCATTAAGTCTGGTCTCTTTACTAGAATTTAAGTTCTGCACCCCACTTTTCTCCTGCTCACCTGTGGGAGAGACACTGTCATTGCTAGATGCCGTCAAATCAATTCTGACTCATAGCAACCCTACAGGACAAAGTAGGACTGCCCCATAGGTTTCCCAAGGCTGTAATCTTTACAGCCACAATGCTCCTTAGGAGTGATGATGGCGAGACTTCGTCTCACGTACTTTGGACATGTCAGGAGGGACCAGTCCCTGGAGAAGGACATCATGCTTGGTAAAGCAGAGGATCAGTGAAAAAGAGGAAGACCCTCAATGAGGTGGACTGACACAGTGGCTCAAAGATAGCTGCTGTCGTGAGGGTGGCTCAGGACCCAGCAGTGTTTCGTTCTGTTGTACGTGAGGTTGCTATAAACTGACCGACGACACCTAACAACAACAGTCTTTATGAGAGCAGATCGCCAGATATTTTCTCCCAGGGAATGGCTGGTGGGTTTGAACTGCCAGCCTTTTGGTTAACAGTTGAGTGCTTAACAACTGCGCCATCAAACCGAAAACCAAACCAAACTTGTTGCCGTCCAGTCAATTCCGACTCCTAGAGACCCTATAGGACAGAGTAGAACTGCTTCATAGGGTTCCCAAGGAGCGGCTGGTGGATCCAAACCGCCTACCTTTTGGTTAGCAGCTGAGCTCTTAACCACAGTGCCCTCAGGGCTGCTCCTTGTATTAGACACCAAGCCTGTGAGCGCCTAGCAGAGCGGCAGCGGTTTGCCCAGTGTGACCAGCAGAGGGCACTGGACTTGACGAATTCCAGACCCCTCCCAACTCCGGGAGTCCCTTTATGACAGCCCAGTGAGGCCAACACCTGGCCATTTCCCCCAAAGGCCTCACACAAGCTACCCCGTGAGCATGGACATGAATCAGCACAAACACAACCCTCGAGATAATTAGTTAAATGAGATCTATATCAAATGTTAACAATTTATATTTAATCCACATTTTTTGTGCACTTATTAAATTCTGAGAACTATGGGGCAGTGCTACTCTGTCCTACAGGGTCACTATGAGTCAGAATTGACTCAATGGCAACGAGTTTGGTTTTGTTTGGTTATGGGGCCAAAAAAAAAAGTATGGGGTCTGGTCCTCAGAACTGAAATAGTCAAAATAGTGTATTTCCAACAACATTGCCTTTATTTTTACTGTCCCCAAAGTCAGCCAGCTGTCAGCTTGATTAGGATTCCGCCTTTTCGTTTATCTGATGTCTCCCTAATGCTCTTCCTGGGTCAAGCAGTCTTCTGGGGCTTGGGGGTGCAAGGATGACGGCAGTCCTATGTCTGCCCTAGAGCAGGCATTCTACCTGAAGACCAGGTGCGGATCAGCAGCCAGCCCTAACACCCACGCTCCTGTGCTCTGGAGATGTGAGGCCCCAGGGCCAAGGAAGGGTCCTGAGGGGGCAGTGATCCAACTGGGGGATCTGGCAAGGCCTCCCCAGAACCAGGTGCTGAGTGGTGGGATGAAGCAAACTGGGGGAGAAGCAGGCATGGATGCGAGTGGAGGGGCAGTCAGCATCCGTCCTGGTCTTGTTAAATTTGGGATGCCTGATGGTTGAGAGAAGAAGCCCTGCTTGGCTACTAACCAAAAGGTCAGTGGTTCGAGCCTACCACCCACTCCAAGGGAGAAAGATGTGGCAGTCTGCTTCTGAAAAGATTACAGCCTTGGAAACCCTATGGGAGCAGTTCTACTCTGTCCCTCAGGGTCACTATGAGTCAGAATCAACTTGAAGGCAATGGGTTAACAGGTTTAATGGTCAAGATTAGGTTCCTGGGTGTTGTAAGCAGTTTGAACCTAAAGGTTGGTGGTTTGAACCCAACCTTTACAGTAGAGGGTCGTGAAAAAAGAGGAAGACCCTCAAGGAGATGGCTTGACACAGTGGCTGCAACAATGGGCTCAAGCATAACCACCATTGTGAGGATGGTGCAGGACTGGACAGAGTTTCCTTCTGTTGTACATGGGGTCGCTATGATTCAGAACCAACACAATGGCCCCTAACAACAACAACAACGTAATAGAAATACCACAAGTGGATGGCTTTAAAAAACAGAAATTTATTTTCTCACAGTTAGGAGGCTGGAAGTTCAAATGCAGGGTGCTGGCTCTAGGGGAAGACTTTCTCTCTCTGTCAGCTCTGGGGAAAGGCCCTTGATCCCTGGCTCCGTGGCGATCTTCATGTGGCGTGGTATCTGTTTTCCTCCATCTCTCTGTGCTTCTCTATGTCTAATCTGCTCTTTTATTCCTCAAGAGACAATGACTTCAAACACGTCCCACACTAATACTGTCTGATTATCACAACAAAGGAAACCCATTTCCAGTGGGATTATAACCACAGGTTAGGGGTTAGGATTTACAACACACAATTTTGGAGGACACAATTCAAACCCTAACAAACAGTAAGAGAAAGTGCGTGCTATCCAGCTGAAGTACTTTGTAAAAATTTAACATCAGCTTTGCCATCACAAATTTGTAGGTCAGTTCCTCAGTGTATGCGTAAACTCTGTAAATTTTGACATCTGTAAACAATGTAAACATCTACAGCTTCTATTTTGACTGACAGAATATCCAGCTTGTTTGGACACAGTATACGTTAAGTAACACCACAACTGACTGCAAGGGTAATACATTTCCGCTCTCGAAGTTTCTTCATTTTGTAAGAATGTGAATATATATACATATACATGTGTGTGTGTATATACATATATATGCATATATAGCCTTGTGTTTACCACACAAATGATGAGCTTCACTGACAGTTATATTCACATTATTGCACAATAACAAACAATTATATCATCAATGTTGAATTCTTTCTTTGCGTTTCCAATGATATTAGCAAATGTGTCAGGAAACTGTGGCCTGGGACCTCAGATACCTGCGTCTGGAATATAATCTGGCTGTACCTGCTTTCTATAAAACCATGACAATACCATCCATAGCAGGAAACTATAATTTTTCATGCACTGGGAAAGTACAAAAACTCAAACAGAAAAGGCGGGTTTTCAACATAAAAGAGAAACAAAATCCTGACCTTTCCCACGCTTCGGGTGTGAGGATACATGGATGAAAGATTGAAAAAAATAGCTTCAAGCAGTGCAGTTTGTAAACTCAGCATGTTCCAGGTATATCCACAGTGATCCTACCTTTTCGAGAAGGCTTTGCTTGTTAAAAAGAAAAAGATGCGAAGGGCGTGCTTTCACTGGAGCTGTGAGGGCTGGAACTTAATTGCTTTCGAACAAAGGTAACTGCAGATGTCCAAGTGTAAAACCACAGAAATATCTTTAAAAGGAGACTGACAGAGAAGTCCACGTGGCAAGAGAGAGAAAGAAAGAAAGAAAAAAAAAAAACCCAGGTGGAGAGAAACAAGGACTCAGGTGCCTCGGGTCCTTGGTCTGGCTCTCACTGTCCCTCCAGGGGCCCAAGCTGGCCACCATCTCCTCTAACATTTGGGGCAAGGGACCAGGCTCTGGACAACTGTCAGCCTGTGGGTGGTGCCCTGCCCCCTCACTGTTGTTGGCGGGGTGAGGAGCAGTGGCCAGGCCAGCTGGACTGCTAGGGAGACAGGAAGGAAGGGAGTCTGCTCCCATCACCAGGCTCCCTCATCTGACCCTCAGCTGACAGCCACTTGGAAGGCAGGTGCCACTTCTTCCTGGGACAGGCGAGGACAGTGAGGTTACGAGGTCGGCAGGAAGGAAGGCTCTCCTTCCCCACTGGGGCTCTTCCCTGGGCTGGGCGGCGTCAGGACACACGGACGGTACCGTGACAAGCACGCCTGTCTGCCTAGGATGATCTGAGCGTGGTACCCTGGGCAGGGGGCAGGATGCATGGAGGAACTCTCGGGGTCCCAGAAACTGAATTCTGATCTATACGTAGCATCCCTGGGTGGTTGTACCTGAGGAGGTACTGGGGGCAAGAGAAAGGAAGGGATCTGGGGACTGGAGGAAGGCAGCCAGAGGCACAAACGTTTGTTCCCTACCACATACACCCCTTATACACACACCCCCCACATACGTCCCATACACACACAGCACATATGCCCACCTATAAACATGCTTTTCATATAAACGTGCCCCCATATATACGCACATATACCCATATGCACACACCCTCCATATACACATGCCCATATGCACATGCCCATGTACGCACACCCATATACACATGCCCTACATACACATGCCCATATAAACACACATGTCCATACATACACACTCCATATACCCAATATATATACACACATACCCCCATATACACTTGCCTTCCTTATACACACACCCATATACACATGCCCCATATACACATGCCCATATACCACACACAACCCATACACACACACACCATATACACACACCCGTATACACACCTCTATACATACACCCCACACACTCCATTTACACACACGCCCATATACACATGCCCGTATACACATACTCCCCCATATACCCCCAGATTACACACCTCATATATACTCCTTACATACCCCCATATATACCCACACCCCGTATACACATGCCCATATACTCACACTCCCCTATATACCCCCAGATTACACACCCATATATATGCCCCACATACCCCCATATATACACACATCCCATACACACATGCCCCCATGTACCCCCCCATATTCACAGGCCGATTCCAGGGTGCTCAGAGACATCGGAGGTCCTTGGAGAACAGGCAGTGCACTGCAAAAGGGGGTAACCAGGAGGCTGATGGGGAATGGGGGGCTGCCCCCTGAACCTATGAGCAGGTCTTGGTGGGAAAGCTCAGCCCGACGTCAATGCTGTGCAGACCACGCTGCCCATAGACCCTGAGACAGACATTGTCGTGGATTGAATTATGTCCCCCCCCAAAATATGTGTCAACTTGGTTAGGCCATGATTCCCGGTATTGTGTGGTTGTCCTCCATTTTGTAATTGTAACTTTATGTTGAGAGGATTAAGGTGGGATCGTAACACCACCCTTACTCAGGTGACCTCCTTGATCCAAGGTAAAGGTTAAGAGATAAAATGGAAGCAAGCAGAGAGTTGGGGACCTCATACCACCAAGAAAGCAGCACCAGGAGCACAGCATGTCCTTTGGACCCAGGGTCCCTGTGCCTGAGAAGCTCCTCTTCCAGGGAACGATTGAGGACAAGGATCTTCCTCCAGAGCCGACAAGGAGAGGAAGCCTTCCCCTGGAGGTGATGCCCTGAATTTGGACTTGTAACCCACTAGACTGTAAGAGAATACATTTCTCTCTGTTAA
Organism: Elephas maximus indicus; assembly: GCF_024166365.1. Lineage (NCBI taxonomy): Eukaryota > Metazoa > Chordata > Mammalia > Proboscidea > Elephantidae > Elephas > Elephas maximus. The sequence goes on along the minus strand of NC_064834.1, from coordinate 77,813,429 downwards.
AGCCATCCACTTGGGTACTTCTGTTATGGCAGCACTAGATGACTAAGACAAACATCTTCTGCCTCCCTCATTCATTTGTACATTCCTTCACTGCATGTTTAATTAGCCCCAACCCAGGCCCTGGTACCACTGGGCACCAACCAGATGGAAATCCGGGCAGAAATGTAAATACAACGACAATTTAGAAAACACGCTCACATCCACTTCCCTCTTAGGAAACTGTGTTATTGTTAGATGCTGTCAAGTTGGTTCTGACTCATAGCAACCCTACATACGACAGAGTGAAACGCTGCCCAGTCCAGCACCATCCTCACAATCATTGCTACGTTTGGGCCCATTGTTGCAGCCACTGTGTCAATCCATCTCATCGAGGGTCTTCCTCTTTTTTGCTGACCCTCTACCAAGAATGATATTCTTCTCCAAGGTCTGGTCCCCCCTGACGATATGCTCAAAGTATGTGAGACGAAGTCCTGCCATCCTCGCTTCTAAGGAATATTCTGGCTTCTTCCAAGACAGATCTGTTCATCTTTCAGGTAGTCCACGGTATAATTCAATATTCTTCACCAATGCCATGATTCAAAGGCATCAATTCTTCTTCAGTCTTCCTTATGTATGACCCAAGACACAGTATTTTCAATCGCCTCATATGCATGCAAAAGCTGGACTATGAGTAAGGAAGACTAGGAAACTATACGCGATAAATAAAACAACTTTCCAGAGAATTACTTCCTTGCTTTGTAGTTTCTCTATCATTATACAATTACCAAGTGATGGTTTTTCTTTAAAGAGAGACAAGGAGATGAAAATGATTTTCACAAGCTGGAGATGATTATAATATCCATAAATAACTGGGTGAGACAAAGCTGTGTGATAAACTAAGAACAATCATCTCATATCATAAAAAGTCTCAATGAATGTTGTGGGTCGAATTGTGCCCCTTCAAAAGATAAGTTGAAGTCCTAACTCCTGTGCCTGTGAATGTGACATTGTTTGGAAGCAGGGTCTTTCTTTGAAAATGTTATAAGTTAACGAGGTCATCCGGGAGTAGGGTGGGTCTTAGTCCTAATCCGAGTGGTGTTTCGTAAAAGAAGAGATCAGACAAAAGTAGAGTACACAGACACCATGTGTCCATCTGGCTACAAGCCAAAGAATGCCAAGGGACACCAGGGGGCTACCAGAAGCTGCAAGACACAAGGAAGGGTCTTCCCCTAGATCCTCCAGAGACAGCATGGTTCTGCTCATACCCTGGATTCAGACTTCCAGCCCCTAGAACTATGAGAAAATAAATTTCTGTTCTTTGAAACCACCTACTTTTTGGTATTTTGTTAGGGCAGTCCAAGCACACTTAATACAAAATGGGCCATCGAAAAAAACAAAAACAAAAAACCCCAAACCCATTGCCCTCAAGTCGATTCTGACTCATAGGGGCCCTATAGGACAGAGTAGAGCTGTCCCATAGAGTTTCCAAGGAGCACCTGGTGGATTCCAACTGCCCGACTTTTGGTTAGCAGCTACGGGTCTTAAGCACAACGCCACCAGGGTTTTCATTAAAAAAACAGCACCCACATAACAGAAATCATTTTTCAATCGGCCACCCTCCCGAGATGCTCTTTCCCGCCCTGGCCAGGGGGCCATGGCCCACCGACAGGGAGCTGCTTCTCCTCTGGTAGCCGAAGCTCCTCAGTTTGGGTGGATGAAGTGCCCCAGCCTTTGACAGAGTAGAGAGAGCCTTGTGAGACCGAGGGGCTCTTCCAGCTCTGAATTTTGCTTTCCTCACAATACCAAAACCAAACCTGTTGCCGTCGAGTCGATTCCGACTCAGCGACCCTATAGAACAGACTAGAACTGCCCCATAGAGTTTCCAAGGAGTGCCTGGTGAATTTGAACTGCTGACCTTTCGGTTAGCAGCCATAGCTCCTAACCACTATGCCACCAGGGTTTCCTCCTCACAGCGGAAAGGAGGAAAAATCATTCTGGAAATGGAACTACAGGGCATCCCCTATCTGCGTCAAGGACCAGTGCTCACTGAGGGCCTTTAGGCTCTTTCCATGGCATCTGGACCATCCCCCCCCAGCAAACCACCTGAGAGCTCTAACTCACAGAGGTAGCCCCTTCCTCTAAATCTTGGGGATGGTAGAGCCATGGTGGACCTTGGCTCAGACAGACCCAAGCCTCTCCATACCATTGCCCACCCCAGCAGCAGCCCCGGCACAACCCACCTCTAGCACCCAAAGAGTACAGGGCTGGTCGCCGCACTTTCCAGTCCAAAAGCCTTTCAGAGTTTCCACTGCCCGCAGAACACTGTCTGCCCGCCATCACTGCCCGCCCATCACACTACCTGCCTGCCACCACTGCCTGCAGAACACTGCCTACCCGCCATTACTGCCCGCCCATCATACTACTTGCCCGCCATCACTGCCCACAGAACACTGCCTGCCTGCCATCACTGCCTACCCATCATACTACCCACCTGCCATCACTGCCCACAGAACACTGCCTGCCCGCCATCACTGCTCACCCATCATACTACCCACCTGCCATCACTGCCCACAGAACACCACCTGCCCACCTGTCATCCTGCCCGAAGAACACTGCCCACCCATCGTCACTGCCTGCCCGCCATCCTGCCCACGGAACACCACCTGCCCACCAACCTACCCGCAAAACATCACCCTGTCTCCTACCCAAGTGACACTCTCCACTGCCCGCTTCCCTCCTCCCCAGCTCTGCAAAAATTCCACTACTGCCACCTCCGTGCAGCCTTCAGAATGCCCTAAATACACACACACACATGCTCACACACATGCTCACACACATGCTCATACATACGCACACACTCATACACATGCACACACACGCACACACACACTCACACAATGTCACACACATGCTCACACACATGCTCATACATACATACGCACACACTCATACACATGCACACACACACGCACACACACCCACACACACATGCACGCACTCACACACAGTGTCACACACATGCACACACATACTTACACACATTCCGTGGGGGCTTCTCCCCTCTCCACCTTGCATCTCACTCATTTGCATCCAGCTGTTGTCCTTCCCCCAGGAATGTCGGCTCCTGGGGACAAGGGTGATGTCTCAGGCGTCCCTTTGTGTCCCTCCTGTACCAGCAGGTCACTGTGGCTGGAAGGAGTGGCTGGACGGAAGACAAGCTGGACTGGGGACTGTGGAGACCACTAGACACATGACTGCAGTTCCAATCTGCTGTGCTGGGGCATCGGCTGGGCACTCCCCAAGACGCTGCATTTGAGAGTAATGGGGGCCTTCACCTCTGCACCCAAGAGACTGGCCAGTGGGGACACCTCTGGCTTTTCTGTGTCCATAACAACAGGCCACAGGAATGTTGGTGGCCCGGGCAGCCTGGGCACCAGGCCATCTTTGCCCCCCTCCCACTCCCCACTACACCCCCCTCCCCCTGCAGTCACAGGTCCCTGGGAGACAAGGACAGGCAGGATGTTGAGCTGGTGGGTGGGGCAGCGTCCCAAACGGAACGTTATTTTTGGACTTCCTGCTGCGGCTGCTTTGGCGTCTCCCGGTTGCCAAGCACGTACTGGGGGCCACACACAGCCCCACCGTCACAGCCATGGGAAGGGGACCCCCTGGGACCTCAGTGTGGAGGAGGCAGGTGGCACGGAGTCGCGGCTGTATCTCACATGACGGTTAGCCGGGCCAGAGCTGGCTGCAACCACACACCCCACACCCACCCACCCTGGCCAGGACGGCGTCCAGGGCGCCTGCCCCCACCCCAGAGGCCATAAAGCCCAGCTCCGAGAGGACACCGTCTGGAGAGGGTGGAGCTTAGAGCAGCAGGGCGCCCTCAGGTGTGAGGAGGATGATGCGGCAGCCACGCCAGGCGATGTTCAACGACCAGGACACAACTGATACAGCAGAGTCTTTATATGGTCAAAGCCATCATTCTCAATTCATCAGGAAAAACGGCTCCTCGGCAGAGGGAATGAAACACTTCTCCTTTTAATTGGGGTAAATAAACAAAACAGAATCAGCCGAGGAATAGCACCTGAAAATGTATTTTGCTGGTTAAATGACAGAGTGCTATTTTTAGAAAACAAAAGCACTGCCTGCTTTTAAGCTTTAAAAGCTCTCTCCTCCTGGGGTTTGTTTACCAAGGTCAGCGGCCTCAGCAAGAGCAAGCGGCTCCTTAAAATCAGGGAGCACACATTCCCACGGCATACACACATGGAACATCTACGTCTGAGACCTGGTGACACAGTGGTTAAGAGCTATAGCTGCTAACCAAAAGGTCAGCAGTTTGAATCTACCAGCTGCTCCTTGGAAACCCTATGGGGCAGTTCTACTTTATCTGGAGGGTCACTATGAGTGGGCATTGACTCAACGGCCCCCAACAACATCATTAAGTTGAGGAAAGAGTGCGGGGCCCTGTGGGAGGCTGTGGGCAGCTCCAAGCCTCGTTCTTGGTCGGGGGCCAACAGACCTGCCCAGCCCTCCAGTCGCCGAGAGTCTATATGATGTTGAGGCCTGCATCAGGACTTCATTTCTCTTTATGGCTGAGTAGTATTCCATTGTAGGGCTATACCACATTTGTTTATTCATTTATCACCCTGATTATTTTCTCATCACTATTGCATTTTAATATTAATGAGAACACTCACGTGCCAGTGCCTGAACATTACAAAAAGTAGATGACTGGAGTGACCATACTTCTGACCACTTCAGCCATCATATCCAGACCCTGGTTCGCGTGCCCTCCTGGGTGGAGCAGACGCCCCTGTACCCTCGTCCACTTTGGTATCTCCTCACCCTCCAGGGCTCACGTGGCCACAGCCCTCTAAGCCCTCTTTAGCCAGGCCAGCCCTCAGACCCCAAACTGAGCCCCTACTACAGCTGGTTGTTGGCGGCCTGACGAGGGTTCACTTCTACTCCTCTTTCCCGACCCTGAAGGTGAGTGCCTGTGAGTCAGGTCATTCCACAGCTCATCTTTCTGGAAGCAGCGGCCAGGGAAATGTAAGTGGTCGCTCTGAGAAGGTTGCCCTGAGAAGGTCAGGTGGAAGCTGTACATCTGATGGGGTGGAGATGGCATGGGGTGTGGCCAGGAGGACACACCTGTACCTGTCTCCTGCAGGGACATCAATTCTGACACTACTGGGCACCTTCCTTCTGGACCCAAATTTCACTAACAGCCCAGCATGCCCCATGGAGCCCTGGGCCTTTACCTGCCAGGTAGGAGAGGGTGGCCAGAGACACAGATAGCTCTTACCACACCCTGGAGGCAACCCTGGCCTGCCCCGTCACCTCACTGGGACCTCATCTCAGGGTCTTGCCCAGAGGCACATCTGTGTGGAACAGGTGTGCCAAGTGCACCGAGGGAACCCAGGTGCTCTGCTTGAGGGGGAACCTGTGTGTCAGAGTTCTCCAGGCTTCGGAGTCTAGCAAAGCTGCGTTCCATCTGATGCTCAACTGGAGCCCACTCCTCTGCCTCGTGCCTTTCATGTGACCTTCTCTGGGCTGTCTCAGTAAATCAACTGACAAAGTCTTTTAAGTGGAATTCATAAATAAGCCAATGCGCCCATCACCGCTCCCAGGGCAGATGCTGAGGTAGGGTGATAAGCTGGCGTGCTCTGTCTAGATCCTTACACAGTCTTGCTGCAACCTCCATTAATTTGTCTCAGCAAATATGCCAGTCACCTGGACATACAGCTCTGTCAGTGATCAATCACCAAATGTGTATTCTAGGTCATTACTGAAGACTGAGGCTGATGATACTAGAAATCAAAGCTCTGCAAAAAGAAATGTCCAAGTGACATCAAAGTCAAATAAAGATGCTGCAGCTTCACCTGAAAGCAGTCTTCTGGGAACCGTATGGTCCCAAATCAATGAAATACCCAGAAAAGGCGGGTTACAGAGACTAAGTTCATTGGTGGTTTCTGGGGGTGCTGGGTGGGGGAGGAAGACGCAGTGCTTAGAGGACACTGAGCTTAAGGTGATGGGAAAATTCGGGAATGGTGATGGCTGAACAACCTGATGAACATATTTAATGTCACTGAACTGTACAAGGAAACCTAGTGGCGCAGTGGTTAAAGCGCTCGGCTGCTAACCAAAAGGTTGGCGGTTTGAACCCACCAGCCACTCCTCGTGAGAAAGATGTGGCAGTCTGCTTCCGTAAAGACTTACAGCTTCGGAAACCCTATGGGGCAGTTCTACTCTGCTCCGATGGGTCGGAATCAACACGACGGCGGTGGGTTTTGAACTCTACGTGTGAAGATTGTTGAAATGGCAAATGCTTTGTTACCTATTTACCACAATAAAAAAAAATTCAAAAGACAACAACCTACCACCAACTGGGGCTAGCTAGGTCCAGGTGCATCTAGTTACCCAAGTATGCAGCCATAATGAGCCAAGGCAGTATTTTCATTACATTGGAAAGTCCATCGTTGGCAACCAAACAGGAGAAATTCAGAGAAAAACTGCTTACATTTGGCATCATGTAATTTATTTGAACTTGAGGTCATGAGATCGATCAGCAAAATACAAACCAAGTAAAAAGCATTTGAGTTAGTGCAAGACACACCCCTTGAGCCAAGGACAAAGCTGGGATTTTTCTCATGCACAGTCGTGCACCTCGTGACACCTATATGTACACCACCAGGCTGCTTAAATCGGGACCCTTTAATAAGAAGATCCACTGTGGAAAGGCAAGGTTTTGTCACCCTCCTCTGCTTTGAGCACAGCTGTCCTGCCTCCTTTCCTACGACCACACAGTAGCATCTTGCCCAGCACGTGTGTGCGTGTGTGTGTGCATACACACACACACACACACACACACATGCTCCACCTCCCCGCAAAGCCTCTGAAGAGTCCAAGGAAAGATTTTGATTCTCCTGCAAGAGACTCTTGGCACTTCTTTGGAAATGTGACAAGGGGTCCCTGAACAGGGGGCGGCACTCTGGGCTTCAGACCATCCTCACAGCTCATTGGAAAAGGGACAGTGGGTGCTGGGCACACCACACCTACCATAGGACCCTGGTCTTGACCTGAGACCCCTGCCCAAGAGAGGCCGTGTGACAACTTCTCCAGCCCCCACCCCTGACACCCCACCCACCGCAAGCCCCAACCTGCATGTCCTAGTGCTCTGAAGGTGTTTGGTGAACAAATGACTGGACAAGTGAGTGAGTGAATGAATGAACGAACCAGGCTTTAAACAGCACATGCCTTCTGTTATAGATTGAACTGTGTTCCCCGCAAATACATGTATCAGTTTGGCTAGGCCATGATTCCAGTATTGTGATTGTCTACCATTTTGTCATCTGATGTGATTTTCCTGTGTGTTGTAAATCCTATGACTATGATGTTGATGAGATGGGATTAGTGGGAGTTATGCTAGTGAGGCAGGACTCAATCTACAAGATTGATTGTGTCTTAAGCCAATATCTTTTGAGACATAAAAGACAGAAGTGAGCAGAGAGACATGGGGACCTCATACAACCAAGAAACAAGAGCCAGGAGAATAGTCTGTCCTCTGGACCCAGGGTCCCTGTGCTGAGAAGCTCCTACACCAGGGGAAGATTGACGACAAGGACCTTCCTCCAGAGCTGAAAGAGAGAGAAAGGCTTCCCTTGGAGCTGATACCCTGATTTTGGACTTGTAGCCTACTAGACCATGAGAGAATAAGTCTCTGTTTCTTAAAGTCACCCACTTGTGGTATTTCTGTCACAGCAGCACTAGATGACTAAGACACCCTCACAGAGGCAGAATATGTCAGACCTGTGTTTTGGGCTAGCACTTGCTCTGTGCCAGCTCTAGCTATTCAAGGAAACTCTGCAGAGACTTGGGACATTAGGTATTTTAGAGAATAAGAAGCCCAGGCAGTGCTGGTCCTGGCTGCTTGCCCTCCAGCAGTTTCAGGGTTGTTTGAGGCTGGGGACAACTGGGTGGAAGGGAGGTACAGACACTCTGGCAGAGGGCTTTCCGAGCTTGGGGCTCCAGGCTACACAATCCAGTGCATTTTCTTGCTCTATGCTCACAATCCCCTGAGGTAGGTCTTATCATCTCTGCTCTCAGCTGGGGAAACTGAGGCTCCAAAAAGCCAAGCACTGGGCCCAAGGTCATGTAGCAAGTAAGTAGCAGAGCTGGGATGAAAGCCAGAGCTCGCATGCTCCAAAGATCCCTCTTGAACTGTGACACCACCCTGCCGGGGGGTGGGGCGAGGGAGGCAGAGCCCAGGGGTCAGGGGATGAGCCTGAAGCCCAAGCTGAAGGACACCCTCAGCCTATGATGGGAGAGCTCTTGATTTTAACGTGGTGTCTCCCTGGGGCGCGTGCACGCTCAAGCAGCCATTTCTCTAGAAGCCCATTAAAAACGTTGTGTGTCTGTGTGAAAGCATGTGTGTGTGTGCACGTGAGCATGTGCATATGCGCTTGTGTATGTGTGCATGTAAGCATATGTGTGTAAATGTGTGTGCACGTGTGTAAGCATGTGTGAGTGTGTGCAAGTGTCTATGAGTGTATGTCTGTGAGCACATGCATGTGTGTGCATTGTAATGTGTCTGTGTGTATATGTAAGCATGTACGTGTGTGCGTGCACCCACGTGTGTAGGTAAATGTGCATGCATCTGAGTATCCCATGTGCATGAGTGTGTGCACACATCTGCATGTGAGTATGTGTACATGTGTGAGCGTGCATGTGTGTTTGCTCATGCATGCGTGTGTGGTGTATGTGTGTGTGGTGTATGTGAGCATGTGTGTGGTGTATGTGAGTATGTGTGTGGTGTATGTGAGTGTGTGTGTGGTGTATGTGAGTGTGTGTGGTGTATGTGAGTGTGTGTGGTGTATGTGTGTGTGTGGTGTATGTGAGTGCGTGTGTGGTGTATGTGAGTGCGTGTGTGGTGTATGTGTGTGTGTGAGTGTGGTGTACATGAGCTTGTGTGTGGTGTACCTGAGTATGTGTGTGGTGTACGTGTGTGTGGTATAGGTGTGTGTGGTGAACGTGTGTGTGGCATAGGTATGTGTGGTGTACGTGAGCATGTGTGTGGTGAACGTGAATGTGACAGAAGATGGGGGATAGGAATGGGTTGGTGAATGGGCGAGCCTTGGGTGACCTCCCTCCTTCCTCAGGGTGCAGCAGCCCCAGCCTGAGAGGCCCCCACTTCCCAATGTCCTGGTTTTCAACCATCTCCTGAGGGGCAGACGCTGAGAGGGCCTGATCTGCGACACTGGGCGGGGGCAGCTTTCGGCTAAAGCAGAGGAGAGCGACGGTCCCTAGTCGCTGAGGAGACAGAGGCAGCCTCTTCTCCCCCTGCTGCCCGTGGTCCCCCTCTCAGACCCACTGGGGACCGGCTGTCAGCAAGGGTCCCGCCACCACCACCCCATGTGCCAGACTTCCAGGAACAGAAGGAAACACTGCATCAGTGAGGTCACACAGACAAGATTCTGGCTGGATCAATGAGACCATGTTGAATGACCAGGAGACAGGAAATGTAAGAGGAAGAATGAAAAACAGATCTGAGAGATGACGGTAACGTGTTGACCCGCAGCTGGAAAACCACCGTGCAACCTGGTCTGTTCGCCGTCTGAATGCCGTCCTGGGAGACTAGCCCGTGCGACCAGGAGCTGCCTGGAGACAGCATCAGGGAGCTGGAAGGAAGCTTCCGGTCCAGCAGGGGTTAAGAATGAAAGTGCCTGAACTGTTCAGACTTGTGTTTTCAGATGTGACTCAGTAGAGGTCGCTAGGATGTCCCTGTCATGTTCCCCCCACCAAAGCTCTGATCTCCTACACATGCATTTGCTTTCTGGAAATTTCCAAAAGCCATCCACAATCTGGAGGCAAGAGTAGGCTGTGGAGGGCCTTCTTACCCTCTATACTTCTGTAGTTCGTAAGCTCTTAGTATTCGCAAGCCCCTCCTCACCTGCTGGGCCAGGTAAACTTCTCTTTCTCCTTCACCTCTGACCCGTGCCTATCTCTCCAGGATCCTGTACCCCTCAGTGGCCTGGGTGATCCGATCCAGGTGGCCCCAATACCACGTACCACCCGCCCACCACCATGAGCCTGACATGCCACCTGGCTTCCTCATCTGTCCCCTTCATGTGAGCCTGGGCCCCCAACGCTGCCGTGTCCCGGCCGCATGCTCCCCACCTGCTTCCGTCATCACACAGGCTGTGGCCGTCTCCACCAAGGGACACTGAGCCCCATGGTCAAGGCTCAGACGCCATATTCCATCTGGCAGCCCCAGTCGGAGCTCCGACGAGAGCATGTGAAATTGGAGGAGGAAGCCTGATTTCTTTCCTGACTCAAAGCAGGAAGTTGTAGCAATTCCACGTGAAGCGTGTCCTTTCCAGGCTCTCTACCCAGTGTTGTGGGTAGATTTTGATTTGCTTCGGTCTTCCTTAATACACTGCAGATACACAGATTTTAATCTTTTATTAAAAATAAATCCTCCCTCCTCTCTTGGGTCTCTTGTGTAAATATCTAATTAGGGCAGAAGCTTGGCCTAGCCCAGCAGGGGCATGTCTCCGTCCCTCAAGAAGGGAACGACTTCAAACGGGTAGCCCTGCTCATCTGAAGAATGTTAATTGGGCCAAATGATGTGCAGTAATTATTTATAACTGCTACTCTGGTTATTTGGGGGAAAAACTGCCCCCAAATTGCAACTAAGAAAAGAACTCCCCATATTTTATAACTCAAGGAAACTGTTTCAGAACTGTCTGGCACCCCAAATAAGAGGCAGATGCACAGTATTTGTGACCAGTGGGGATGTATAGAGTTGGGGTCCCTTCTCAGCCCTGGTTGACCTCATACCTCTGTTTCTAGGGCCAATCTGTGGGCTGCAAGGGCAGCCTCCTGCCAACCTGCGGCCTGGGCTTGCCTGAAGGCTCCGGGTGACAACACAAAGGGGTACCCGGATCCACTGGACACCATACACATTATGTGCAAAGCGATTTCTGGGCCCCTCATCTTATGCCCAGCCAGTCTTCGAAGGAGGGATTAGGATCCCTCTTCTGAAGCTGAAGTGACCACTACCAAGAGATCAAACAACGTGACCCAGGTCACATAGCTAGACATCAGCAGAGGCAAGATCTGATCTACGTAAGTCCAGGGCCACTTGCTTCATTCATTCATTTAGTCATTCATCCAACTATTTACCAGGTATCTATAATCACCTCATATCCATGTGAAAACTGGAAAATGTAAAAGGAAGACAGAAGAAGAATTGATGCATTTGAAATGTGGCAATGGCAAAGGATATTGAGGATACCCTGGACTGCCAGAAGAATGAACAAATCTGTCTTAGAAGAAATGCTACCAGAAATTTCCTTAGAAGGGAGGATGATGAGACTTTGGCTCGTTTACTTTAGACATGTCATCAGGAAAGATCAAGTGATACCAAAGGACATCATGTTTGGAAAAGTAGAAGGCCAACGAAAACGAGGGAAACCCTCAATGAGATGGACTGACACAAAGCCACAGTGGACTCAAACATATCAACGATCGTGAAGATGGCACAGGACTGGGCAACAATTGGTTCTGTTAGACAGGGAGTGGCCATGAGTCAGAGGCAACTCCACAACTAACAACAACACCTGCCCTCAAGGACCTCCCATTAAGACCCCCTCTGTCTACCCTGGGGCTGGTTACAGGATGGCTTTTCTCAATAGGCTTTGCTCCTTACTGTTGACTCCTGCCAAAATCCTATCTACCACTAAGTAAAAACCCAAACCCACTGCCGTTGAGTCAATTCCAACTCATAGCAACCCTACAGGACAGAGTAGAACTGCCCCATAGGATTTCCAAGGCACGGCTGGTGGATTCCAACTGTCGACCTTTTGGTTAGCAGCCAAACTCTTAACCACTGTGCCACCAGGGCTCCAAAAGGGTGGGATGTGTTGGCCGGGAGTCAAACCTGGGCCAAACACTTGGAAGGCACCTATGCTCACCACTATACCACCAACGCCAGTGGTGCTCAAAAATAGGATTCTCCTTCCATTTCTAAATTATTCCAATAGGAACTCTATCTCCTATTCGTACGAACTCAAATCTGCAGGGCGACCTCGGTGTCTGTGCTTCCTCTCCTCGGGGATTTGGGGGAGGACCTTCCCTTTGCCACCCTCAACCCAGCTAAGTGATTAGTTTCCCTTTAGGAAGACTATGTGCTTTAAGTAATATAGTTCCATGGTTACACTTTCTTGGGTTGGGTCAGAAAACTACAATCAACACCATATAATTATGGAAAATGATAACAGCAGCAAAGCAGTAAACCAAAAAAGCTACCCTTTGGGAATATTAATAAATAGTCTTCCCTATAATAGAAAATTCATGCCAATTTCATAAAATGGCTCACTCTCACACTGGGAAACATTATGGTATTCATGAATTTTTAAAGAAACACTGATTTTAGTGGGATCAGGAGCTAGTAATACAGATTTGTTTATTTGTTCATTCATTCAACAAATATTTACTGTGTGTGTTCTGGAAACAGAGCATGGAAGAGGCCTTGTTTAGCCTCTTACGAGACCAGGAAAGCAAAGGGGCTTCCACCCTAACCACAGAGATCAGCCAGCCGTGAAAAGGACTTCGGCAGACTCAAGGTAGGGTGTGGGGAGGGGCTGGTGACAAACAATTTGGAGGTCTCTCAGCTTCTCACACTCAACAACCATTCACTGAGGAAGGAATGAGGACTAAGACCCCATCACTGCCGTTATGAGGCTCCCACAGGCAGGAAAAGATGCTTCTCCCATGCCAGCAGAAGTAGGCCCATGGTCAACCCCATAGCTGTCATTTGGAGAAAGCCGACTGCATGGACCTCCTTCCTGACAATCGGAGTCTCTTGCTGTTACTTCTGTGGTGACGAGCTTTTGTTGTTGTTGTTAGTTGTCATCCAGTTGGCTCCAACTCATGGTGACCTTATGTAGAACAGAACGAAATGTTGCCCGGTCCTGCACCATCTTCATGATGATTGGTATGTTTGAGCCCATTGTCGCAGCTGTTGTGTCAGCCCACTTCATTGATGGTTTCCCTCATTTTCCCTGACTTTATCAACCATGCTGTCCTTTCTGGCGATTGGGTTTCCTGAGGACATAGTCAAAGTAAGAGCTGAAGTCTCACCATCCTGGCTTCTAAGGCACATTCTGGCTGTGTTTCTTCTAAGACTGATTTGGAGTTTTTCCAGCAAAGCAAGTGGTAGAACTTTACACTGGATATTTTAATGACCCGGGGCTCATGAAAGGGGCCCTGGTGGGGCAGTGGTAGAGGCACTCAACTGCTAACAGAAAGGCCAGCAGTTCGAGACCACCAGCGGCTCCATGGGTGAAAGATGCGGGAGCTTGATTCCACAGAGGTTTACAGCCTTGGAAACCCTACAGGGTTGCTATGAGTTGGAATCAATTTGATGGCAGTGAGTGGGTGGGCTTACAGAGATGCTGGGTCAGCTCTCTCAGGCTGAGGAAAAGGAGAAGCTTGGTTTATTTTTCAGGCTGCTGCCAGATTCCTGGGTGACCAGGTGTCAGAGATTTCCAGCAGTACCTTGCTGTCCCAAATCACTCTGGCTCCAGCAGGCAAGCCAGAGACTGAAGAGACTCCAGACTAGGAACAGGTGATCTGGGGCTCACATCTGGGCTTCTCCACCTTGTGACCCTGGGCAAGCTGCTGGCCTCCCTGAGACTTTCCTTCTGGGTGATATGGGCACACGGTGGCCCTCCAGCCCAGCCTCTGCTCAGAGCTGGTGGACCAGGGACGGCAGTTACGTGCACTGGCCCCTCCGAGACACCCACAGTTACGAGGCCCTCCTCCATCCGCACCCTCCGGGGTACCTTGGAGTACAGGGTACCCCAGGAAGCTCACAGCACAGTGGGGCAGGAGAACAAATTACAGGCAGCGTGGAGAAGGTGAAAAAGAGGAATAACAGAGTGACGGAAGGGTCCACGAAGAGGATTTTCAAATGATCAAAGCATTACAATTTCATAGTTTTTAATGGACTGATATTGCGCTGAACTTGAAGCATCAGAGATGCAGAAGGGGCGGCCATACTGCCTCCGCGCATGCGCTGCTGCTGGAACCCAGTGCGATACCCGAGCCTGCCAGGAGGTGGCGCCGTCGGGAAGCCATAAACACGCCCTCCCACCTCTGCCCGAGTTGCAGGACCAGTTGATGCGGGATTAGGGACCAGAGCGCCCCAACTCCGCACCCCTTCCAGGTCGCTCCCTGAACGTACCGCCTTTTCCAGGGTCACCCCGGAACGCGGCTTCCTGTGCCTGCATTCCCCAAAAGAGGCTCCACCTATGCCAGGACAAACATTTCTTCCCAAGTAATTTGTCTCTAATCGACTAATTAGTATCTATCATCCTAAAATGCATTTGAATTCTCCTCAATGGGCACACTCATACCCATTGTCCAGCCTGCGATTTTATTTTCTCATCTCTGGGTTTGTTATCTCTACCCAACTGTGGAGATTTAACACTCAAACAGACTTTCCGTGCCGGAAACAAGAGAGAGAGAGAAATTACAAATCAACTGCCTCACCACATCCAGAAAATTGGCTTTCTTCCCACAGCAGCTATTCTTCCATATATTGAAATTAATTATAGTGGAAAAGAAAATACAACTCAGAGTGTGTCCAAATACAGAGGTGCCGTGAAGGCAGAGGTGACAGCATGGAGGACATCTGGACGTGCCTGCCTGTCGCCCACGGTCCGCTCAATGGATCCATAATCAGTTCTTCAGTAAACCAACTGATGGCAACCTCTGGGTTGTGACGTCTGTGCTGGGGCAGCTGGAGCTGGGGAGAAAGAGGAGGAAGGCGCCTCTGGGAATGGTCCACAACGGCAGGAGAAAGCCCTGAGCACTGGGCCTGGTACACAGGAGCATTCTAGAATACTGCTGCTGTTGGTGGGTGTTGCCAAGTTGATTCTGACTCATATCAACCCTATAGGACAGAGTAGTACTACCCGCAGGGTCTCCTACACTGTAATCTTTATGCAAGCAGATTGCTAGTTCTTTCTCCTGTGGAGCTGCTGGTGGGCTCGAACCACTGACATTTTGGTTAGCAGCCAAGCACTTAACCACTGCACCACCAGGGCTCCTTTCTCGAATAGTAGAGCTCAGAATTCTGAACCAGTGACCAAAGGCAGAGGCTTTGGTGGCACTGTGGTTAAAAGCTTGGCTGCTAACCAAAAGGTCAGCAGTTGAAATCCACTAGCTATTCCTTGGAAACCCTATGGGGCAGTTCTACTCTGTCCTATAGGGTTGCTATAGAATTGCTATGAGTTGGAATTGACTTGATGGCAATGGATTTGGCTTGGGTTCGACCAGAGGGAGCAAACAGAACCTCCCCCACGTCTCCCCTCCCCTCTGTCTTCCCTGATTTCTCTGGAAGAGCTCACCTGCTGTTGATGTTTGCCCTTTCCAGAAGGTAAACAAACACTTCAAAATATGTTCTGCTTAAAGACAACAAACAAGAAGGCAAACGAATCCATTTACTTATGTGTCTAATGACAGACAGGAGTTCTGATGGAGACGGAAATCTGAGGGAGACCCCATTTTTCAGTCCCAGAGATGGGAACCCTCAGAACCAGCAGGCTGTGGAGAAGGGAGGACTCTCTGGTCCCTGTGTCCTGGTGGTACAGTGGTTAAAGCGATCGACTGCTAACTGAAAGGTTGGTGGTTTGAAACCATCAGCAGTTCCACAGGAGAAAGATGTGACAGTCTGTTTCCGTAGAGATTTACAGCCTTGGAAACCTTATGGGGTTTTTGGTTTTTGCTTCTAATAAGCATTTAAGGAGCCACGCCCATGGGCCATGCTCTGGGCTGGAGGCCAAGACCCAGCCTCAGGGCCCTCCATGTCCTCTAAGCAGACCCATTCTGGGAGCTTGGGGGTAGGGGGTTTCCCCGCATGGGCTGGCGGAGGGCATCAAGGGGAGATGGCATTCAGCTGGGCCCTGAAGCCCCAGACCTAGAAACCTCATGCCCATTAAGGGCTGCAGAGGACACACCGAGTGCCTGGCACCAAGCGGACCATGGGCCTGGCATCGCCTCTGGGCTGAGCACAGTGCACGGTGCATCTAACTCCTACTGGATCAGATCAGTGAGGGACTTAAAGAGCAGATGTGGGAGGATGGGCTTGCAGCCTGGTGCCTTGTGACTTTGTTAGTGTTTACCTGGCTTATCTACTTCTACAAAGAGCCCTGGTGGTACAGTGGTTAAGCACTCGGCTGCTAACCGAAAGGTTGGCGGTTCGAACCCACCAGCTGCTCCATGGGAGAAAGACATGGCAGTCTGCTTCATGAAGATTACAGCCTCGGAAACCTTATGGGGCAGTTCTACTGTGTCCTATAGGGTTGCTATGAGTCAGAATCAACTCGATGGCAAAGGGTTGGTTCTTTGGTTTGCTATGTGCGTCTTTGAAAGCACCAGACTCTTCCAGACTCTGGGCATGCTGCTGGCCTCCCTGAGACTTTCCTTCTGGGTGATATGGGCACACAGTGGCCCTCCAGCCCAGGGCCTGCTCGCCTCCTTCCTTCTGCTTTTCTTCTTACCCACCATCCTCCTGGCCAGGGCAGGGGTCAGGACAGAAGATATCGTGAAGACCTGTCTTCAGCCTGGGTGACTGAGAGTGATGGGGCCAGGGGACTCCTTCGCGTGAGGAACCCAAGGAGAGATGCCCAAGTCCTGCTAGGTCCTGGTGGATCTCCCCAAGGGAAGGCCTCCCCACTCCAGGGTCCCCCAGTCTACAGGGAGAAAAGGACGTGGATCACCTGGGTTTAGAGGCAGCAGGACTGTACTTTGAGGCCCTATTATCTCTAAAGCTATCCTGGCCACTAACCTTTTGCTTAGAACCTCTAGGCTTTCTCCTCCTGAAATGAGGCTATTTCTGGTACAGTGAGGACCCTGCATCTCACCTGCTTCATCCCCCCCTTCAAGGAGCTCCAGGGGCAACTGGAGGTGTAAGACATGAGCCCACCAAGGCACCCCAAGGGAGGCAGGAGGTGGGGGACGTGACAGCAAGGCTTCAGAGAGAGTCTGCGCTGCTTCCTATCACCGTGCAGGTTCCTCAGAGTCATGTGTCTTGGAAGGGGATGCTGCAGCCACATGTAAGGAGCCCCCTCTGCTCACCTCCAGGGGCAAGGGAGGTCTTCCTGTCAGGGGAGCTGCTCACCACCCAGTGCAAGAGCACAAGTCCCATGAGCGGCAGGAGGTTGGCCAGCTGAGAGCTGCAACCCGAGTCTGCCTCAGGTTCAGGAAGTTTCACACATGTGGGCATTAGGCATGAGAGGTAGAGCCTCCTCCCTTATTTCTGGAACAACCACTGGCAGCTGCAGAGTGAGTGAGCTGTGCAGATGAGCTAACAGTGAAGATGGTGGTGCTGATGCTGTGGGTGCTGTGGGTGCAGCTGTGGGTGTGGGTGTTATGGGTGTGGATGCTATGGGTGCAGATGCTGATGGGATGTGGGTGCAGATGCTGGTGTGGATGCTGATGCTGTAGGTGTGGGTGCAGATGCTGTAAATACTGATGCTGTGGGTGGGGGTGCTGTGGGCATGGCTGCAGATGTGGGTACAGGTACTGTGCATGCGGGTGGTGATGGGGATGTGGGTGCGGCTGCAGGAGCTCTGGGTGCAGATACTAATGGAATGTGGATGTGGATGTCCATGATGCCAGCACTGTTCCCATGGTCTCACTCTGTGCCAGGCGACAGTCTGCACACTTGATACACAAGCACTCTTGCCCCTTGCAGCAGCTCTCCAAGGTGGCTCCAGGCCCTCATCGTGACCATTTGACCAGTGAGGGAAATGAGAAGCAGACAGGTCATGTAACTTGTCCAAGGCCCTGTAGCTGGTGTGATGGTGGCCTTTATGCGTCTGCTCAGCGAGGCTGTGGTGCTGGTTGTTTGACTGAACGCTAGTCTAGATGTAGCTGTGAAGGTGTTTTGTAGATGTGACTGACATCTACCATCACTGACTTTAACTAAAGATGACCCTCCATAATGTGGATGGGCCTCATTCAATCAGCTCAAGGCCCTGAGAGCAAAAACTGAGGTTTCCCAAGAAGGAATTCTGCCTAAAGATGTAACACAAAAATCCCGTCGAGTTTTCAGCCTGCTGGCCTGCCCTGTGGATTTTGGATTCAAGACTGTAACATCAACTCTTGCTTGAGTTCCTACGTGTAACCTCCCTACACGTTGTGGACTTGTTGCTGTTGTTGTTGGGTGCCATGGAGTTGGTTCCCACTCATGGTGACCCTACGTACAACAGGACAAAACACTGCCCAGTCCTGCGCCATCCTCACAATCATTGCTATGCTTGAGCCCACTGTTGCAGCCACTGTGTCAATTCATCTCATTGAGGCTCTTCCTCTTTTTCACTGACCCTCTACTTTACCGTCCTCCAGGGACCAGTCCCTCCTGACAACATGTCCAAAGTATGTGAGATGAAATCTCACCATCTTCTCTTCCAAGGAGCACTCTGGCTGTATTTCTTCCAAGACAGACTTGTTTCCTCTTCCGGCAGTCCGTAGTATATTCGATGTTCTTTGCCAGCACCATAATTCAAAGGCATTAATTCTTCGGTCTTCCTTATTCCATGTTCAGCTTGTTTTGGACTTGTTAGGCCCTACAACTATGTGGGCCAATTCCTTAAAATAACTTAATATCTATTTATCTGTCTACCTACCTATCTACCTGTCTTTCTACTATCTATCAAGAGAGAGTTATAAAGATATAGATAGATAGATATATCCTATCAGTTCTGTTTCTCTGGAGACCCGTGACTGATACAGCTGGCAAGCCTTGAGAGCCCAAATTCACAAGTAGGTGGCCTGAAAAGTCACCAGATGTTTGAAAGCCATGCATGTCACGATAGTCATGTTCATTCATTTTAACACTGAGAACTATTTTAAAACCTTCTCTTAAGATTTCATGGGCGTGAACGTGGGACTCTATCTAAGCTGATAAGCATTTCCTTTCAGCACAAACATGCACATTTTGTAAATTCCAAAAATCCACTGAAAATATTTACTTTACCTCTTCCCTCCCCAAAAAAATTCACGATGAGTGTTAGCATTCTGTGGGTTTTGGACTCCAAACACTCCCACTAGTACTTTCATTTTAATACAGTTACATCCTGAAAGCCCTTACATTATTAACATGGATGCTTACTAAATATTTGTTCAGTGAGTGACTAACCTAGCCAAAAGGTTTACTGAAAAAGACCCAAGTTGAGCCTTATTTTCGCCAACCAACATCTCTATAAACACCCCTACATCTTCTCAGATATTTATCAATATAGAGTCATGGAATTTTACGTCCTTTGAGAGAGAATCCTTTATACTGTCCTTCCCAAATAAAAAAAAAAAAAAAAGATGAAAAAGAAACCTCAGAGGAAATGAACGTCACCATCTGCTAGGAAGTCAGATAATGAGAAACAGGCCTTGAGAATTTGAGTTTATTCAACTGTGTTTAGAAATATTCAGGTCAAATAAAGGTTGACCTCTTTTGGAAAAGTGAAATTGGACGAGGTCGTATTGAACGTTGAAGTCTCTTTTGAGCAAACAGTATCCTTTCATTTGAAATTCAATCATGATAAGGAGGTCGGGAGAAGTGGAGAACAAACATCTCACCGCAAAGCCATCCCAGAAACACTTTTTTCTGATGAAAAGGAGTCTTTCGTGGGATTTGACACTGCCGCAGGGGCTCCGCAAGGCCTCTTCGATTGTCCTAGCGTTTGCTCTCTTCATTCTTTTATCCGCTCAAATATTTATTGATTTCCTTTCAGCTCTGTATCAGGCCCTAGGTCTGGCGTGGCAAGGCAAGCAAAAATAAAGGATGAGTTGGGGCCTTAAAAGCCTGTTGAGTGGCCATCTAGGATACTCCACTGGTCTCACCCCTTCGGGAGCAAGGGAGAATGAAGAAAACTAAAGATACAAGGGAAAGATTAGTCCAAAGGACTAATGGACCACATCTACCACGGCCTCCACCAGACTGAGTCCAGTACAACTAGATGGTGCCTGGCTACCACCACCGACTGCTCTGACAGGGATCACAATAGAGGGTCCTGGACAGAGACGGAGAAAAATGTAGACAAAATTCTAACTCACAAAAAAAGACCAGACTTACTAGTCTGACAGAGCCTAGAGAAACTCTGAGAGTATGGCTCCCAGACACTCTTTTAACTCAGCATTGAAGTCACTCTTGAGGTTCACCCTTCAGCCAAAGATTAGACAGGCCCATGAAACAAAATGAGACTAATTGGGCACAGCAGCTCAGGGGCAAGGACAAGAAGGCAGGAGGGGACAGGAAAGCTGGTAACGGGATACCCCAGGTTGAGAAGGGGAGAGTGTTGACACGTCGCGGGGTTGGCAACCAATGTCACAAGACAATATGTGTATTAATTGTTTAATGAAAAACTAATTCGCTCTGTAAACCTTCATCTAAAGTACAATAAAAAAAATATAATAATAGAGGACATGATCCTTGTACTTAGATGTCTTCCAACTTTATGCAGTTGAGTTTTCAATAAAGATGTAACTCTGTATTATAACAGCCAAATATCGCTTGAGCTCTCATTTTTATTTAGAAACTATGCAAACCACAGTTAAAAAAAACAGTTGCGGTCGAGTAGACTCTGACTCACGGCGACCCCACATGTGTCTGGGTAGAACTGTGCTCAGTGGGTTCTCAGTGGCTGATCTTTTGGAAGTAAATGGCCAGGCCTTTCTCTGAGGCACCACTGAGTGGACCTGAACCTTCAAGATTCAACTTGAAGACTATAAACTTTTAACTTGAGATTATAGCTTTCCTGCATTCTATTTAGCTCAGACAGGAGGAAACAGACTTAAATTTAAGCAGTGATTCTCAAGTCAAAGTTAGTTAAGTACCTAAAAGTTGATTATGTGTGAAATTTTGTGCTCTGATCTCACTTTGTCTGTGAAGCCCCAGTTGTGGCCCAGAGACCCCAGTGGTGTCGACTTCGCTGAGGTCAGAACTCCAGAGAGGAGATGAAGCTCCAGGCTGGGTTTTGGGAAACCCAACAGTATCTGCACTGCCTCTACGACCGCCAGGGAAAAGAAACAAAGGAGCTAGCCCACAACAGATGCTGTACTGGGATGAATACCCACTGCCGTTGAGTCGTTTCCAACTCATAGGGACCCTATAGGACATAGTAGAATTGCTCCATAGAGTTTCGAAGGAACACCTAGTGGATCTGAACTGCTGACCTTTAGGTTAGCAGCCACAGCACTTAACCACTGCGCCACCAGGGTTTCCTGGGATGAATAAGGTGTCCCCCAAAATTCATGCCTACCAGGAACCATAGAGCATGGCCTCATTTGGAAATAGAGTCTTCGCAGATGTAATTAGTTAAGTTGAGATGAAGTCATACTGGATTAGGGTGCATTGTAATTCTAAGACTGGTGTCCTTGTAAGAAGAGGGGATGACATCCAGAGACACACACAAGAGAGGGCCACATGAAGACAGAGGCAGAGTCTGGAGTCATGCATACACAAACTGAGAAAGGCCAGGGGCCACCAGGAGCCCAGAAGAGGCAAGGAAGAGTCTCCCCTAGAGCCTTCAGAGGGAGCATGGCCACACCCACATGTTGATCTCAAACATCCAGCCTCTAGAACTTGGAGAAGGAATTTCTGTTGTTTCAAGACACTCAGCTTGTGATACTTTGTTACGGCAGCCATAGGAAAAAGATGAGATACTACACGTGTCCTCTAGTGTCCTGTCCACACCTCTTCCCCTTTGGTGGTTGTGGGATCCTTTCAGATCCTTCTGTCTCCTCATCGCCTCCATTCATCAGTCGCCAAATTCTGCCATATTCTTCTCTTAGTCACCTTTCACATCTTTCACTTCTCTCTCTTCAGCCTTGAAGCTCAAGACCTTCACCTCATCAGTTATTGTGAGGATTAAATGAGAAAAAATGAGGGACAGAGCTCAGTATGGCTCCTGGGACACGCTGAGGAGCCAATAACAACAGCCCAACTGTACTCTTGCGGGTGGCCTGCCCAGCATCTTCTGTCTACCCTACACCTTGTCCCTAGACCTTTGGTCCACAGACACCCCTCATCATGTGACCCTCAGTGGCAGGTCTCATGCTCTGGGGATCTCTCGCTGCCTTCACAAGCTTTGTCACATCACTCACTCAAACACATCTAAGTTAAGAGGAAACTCGTTATCGTTAGTGCAAATGGGAAAACCAGTATCACCAGCCATAGACTGAGAGGACCTGAGCAATCAATTCAATGAAGATAGGGAAGGTGAGCTATGGAATTCCTGCACGCTGGCCCTGTGGAAGGCTCTTGGGCCAAGGCCTACTCTCTCTTTGTAGAAAAGGTAGATTAGTGATGGAAAAACTGGCAATAGACATGGGTGATGGTTGCACAACATGATTGATGTAATTGGTATCACTGAGTTGTACACGTGAAAAATCTTGAATTGGCAAATGTTATATGTAGCATTATGTATACATTTACAACGATAATAAAAAAGGAAAAAAAAGGCAGAGCAGCAAGTGGTAGAGAGGAGTTAAAGATACATTAGCATGAAACAGCCTTTCTCCTGAGTATTAGAGAAGACCAGGACAGACTAAGGAAGGGAAGGGCTTTCTCCTGCGGCAACTCAGTGTAGTTCATGGCCATGCTCAGTGTCCACCTAAAATCATCTCAGGGCTTTTGTGCAACAAAGGACATTATCAAGAAAGTGAGAAGACAACCCACAGAATGGGAGGAAATATTTATAATTCACATACCTGGTAAGAGTCTAGTATGCTGCATACGTAAAGAACTACAACTCAACAACAAAAAGATGGACTACCCAATTAGAACAGGGCAAAGGACTTGAACAGGCACTTCTCCAAAGAAGGTGTACCAATGGCCAATAACCACATGAAATGACTCTCAACACAGCAGTCATTAGGGAAATGCAAATCAAAACCCCAATGAGATACCATGCCACACCCACTAGGATGACAATAATAATAAAACAACAGCAACAAGATGGAAAATAACAAGTGCTGGTAAGGATGTGAAAAAGTTAGAACTCTCTTACATTGCTGGTGAGAATGTAAAATGGTGCAGCCACGGTGGGAAACAGTTTGGTAGTTCCTCAAAAATTAAACATAGAATTACCACATGACATAGCAATTCCACTCCTGAGTACATACAAAAATAGGATTTCAAATAAAAACACGTACACGAATGTTCACAGCAGCACTATTCAAAATAGCCAAAAGGTTGAAGAAACCCAAACGTCCATCAACCGATGAACGGATGAACAAAATGTGGTACATCCTTTCAACGAACTACTCTTCATACATAAATAGGAACGATGTGTTGATACATGCCGCAACACGGATGAACATCGAAACATAATGCTAAGTGAAAGAAGCCAGACACAGAAGGTCACATACAGTATGATTCCATTTATATATTAAAAAAAAAAAAGTAGGTAATTCTGGACTACCCGGGAGTAGGGTGAGGGGAGCAGGGAGTGTTTGTTTATTGGGTATGAGGTTTCCTTTTGGGCTGATGAAAATTTGTTGGAACTAGATAAAGGTGGTGGTACAACATTGTGCGTGTACCAAATGTCGATGAATTGTACATTTGAAACAGTTAACTGTATGTTATGTGAGTTTTTACCTCAATAAAATAAAACTGTCTTGGGACTGCCACATGTTGTGCAGGAGTGCTTTGGCAGAAAGGGGCCCCTCCTGAGCCTGCAGAGGTCCTGGGTGGCACAAACAGTCTTCACCTGACTACTACCCTAAAGGTTGGCAGTTCAAGCACACCCCAGAAGTCCATGGAAGAAAGTCCTGGCAATCTGCTTCTGTAAAGATTAAAGCCAAGAAAACCCTGTGGCTGAAGAACACCAAAGACTCAAGGTGATTATGAGCCCAAGAGACAGAAAGGGCCACATGAATCAGCCTGCATCATCCTGAGACCAGAAGAACTAGATGGTGCCCAGCTACAACTGATGACGCCCTGACAGGGAACACAACAGAGAACCCCTGAGGGAGCAGGAGAGCAGTGGGATGCAGACCTCAAATTCTCGTAAAAAGACCAGACTTAATAGTCTGACGGAGACTGGAAGGACACCGGTGGTCATGGCCCCCAGGCCTTCTGTTAGCCTAAGACTGGAACCATTCCCAAAGCCAACTCTTCAGATGGGGATTGGACTGGACTATAAGATAGAAAATGATGCTGGTGAGGAGTGAGCTTCTTGGCTCAAGGAGACACACGAGACTATGTGGGCAGCTCCTGTCTGAAGAGGAGATGAGAAGGCAGAGGGGGACAGAAGCTGGCTGAATGGACGCGGGAATACAAGGTGGAGAGAAGGAATGTGCTGCTGTCTCACTGGGGGAGAGCCACTGGGAGTGCACAGCAAGGTGTATATAAATTTTTGTATGAGAAACTGACTTGATTTGAAAAGTTTCACTTAAAGCGCAATAAAAATTAAAAGAAAAAAAGAAAGATAGAAAGCCCTGTGGAGCACAGTTCTACTATGTAGCACACGGGGTTATCATGAGTTGGAATTGACTCAATAGCAACAGGTTTGGGTTTTTTTTTTTTTTTTTCCTGACCCTGATGTACAAGATCCTCATGGATATTAACATTTAAAGAAATGATCACAGACAGCCTGTGATGAGTACTCTGTTCTGTGTTCTCTCCTCAGCTCTGGGAAGCAGCAACTCGTACTACCCCCACAACAGTAAGAGACTGGGATCGTTACTGTCCTTTTTTCACAGATGAGGAAACCAAGGCACAGAAACATCGAGTCATTTGCTGGCGGGGCTACAGTTAACTACACAGATAACACAACACCATCTCTTACGGGTGGTTCACTCTGGGGAGTGGAATGGGTGGGCCATTGGCAAGGGCGACATAGACGGGGTGTCACCAAAGGGAACCCAGCGAGCCTTGCAAAGTCTTCATGTATGTCGCTAGACTTGGTCTCCTTCTGTACTAATCTTTCTCTTGATTAAATACCAGTTCTCCATTCTGTGGTCTCGTTGTGCTAAATTACATGGTGAGCATGTATTGCAAATTATACTCATTATTAGAAGTTACACGGCAACATTTATACTAATTAAGTTGGGCCTCATTTCTCTAGCTCTGATTTTAAAACACTGGCAGAACTCCAGTGCCTCGTGTCTGTGTGCCTAGCGCCACGACGGATGCAGTAAAATGTTCTTCTAATTCCTAACTAGTCGAGGGTATTTTGCATGTACAAATGGCTTATCAGCATTATTCTGTTGCCTTATTTCTTTTTTTTTTAGCTATTATCATAATGAATGTAACAGAATAAACTTTTAAAATAAGAACAATACAATATGCTTTTTAGATCCACAGTGCTAATATTTTTTAATGTATTAAAAGTTTTTTAAGTGTGTTTTCCCAAAGCACAGTTGGGTTTTAAATTTTTTCCCACAGAAATAAAAAATAACTGCTATCCAATGTAAGTAGGAGGACACAAGAGAGAGATAACAACAAGGGCGTTGGCAGTAACAGTTACACTCCACGGCCCTGCCAGGTGCTGGCATCTACCGGGTGCTTCACAAGGAGCATCTCAACTGTGCTTCTCAGTCACCCCACGGGGAAGATGCTACCTTAACAAGGTGAATTCAGCTTCCCAGGGTCTCACAGCTGGGAAGTGAGGAGCCAGAACTTGAACCCACACTTGAACATGAACTTGATTCTAAAGCCCACACTACTTATCAGTATTGCAAAGGAGCTAGCCAGGTATGCATGTGTGCAGACAAACAAAACTTATCACACACAAGCCATGATCCCAAATACTGCAAAACGGACCTGTGTTGAGTCATTCATCAATTCATTTCCATCCATTCGTTCAAATACCACCAGAGCACCTGCCAGGTGCCCTACAGGGGCCAGGAGCTGGGGAGACCCTGCTAAACCAAATTCATCAACCTTCCTCATTTCCAGGGGTTCTGACATCACAGCCTTTCCTGCCTCTTCTTCCTGTGTCTTCTTTTGAGTCTATGAGCTGCCTCAGCACCTGCTTCCCGTCACCAGGGCCCCTGGGATTAGAGCTGGGCCCCCCACTACTGGCTTCCTCCTGAAGCACACTCTTTCACCTGCTTCCCTCCAGAGCCCCTGAGGGAACCACTTTTATACAAACTCTCTGCAAACACTGTCTTCACCCCCTCCTCCTGATGGGCTCTCTCCCCCGGATTCCCCGCCTGACCGTGGGTTGCAGCAAAAATAAACAAATCGGGAAGCAGCCCAGGGAGAACCGGACATTTGCTATCTTGCTACAGCTCTGTTCTTCCCACAGTGGACAGTCGGCTCTGCACTTCCAAGGGGAGAGGCCGGAGGTGCAGCCCCCCGGGGCACACAGTCTTCACTTGGCACAACTGGAGCTGGAGGGTTTTGCGGGGGTGGCTGGCCCAGCCCCACTGGGTTACAAGACATCCAGCCTGCCAAATATCAGACCAAGGGGTGGCAGTAGCCACCCCTGCTTCTGCAGAAAGGGACGAGGGAACTTATTTGTGGGGCAGGAAGGAGGAGAAACCAGGGTGACCCCTTACCCTTTCCTGCCCTCAGGTGCCCTTCATCCTGTCCAAGTTCTGATCCCTCACTCTACAGAAAAATATCCAACTTCCCTCGTGTCTGTCCTGCTGACAAGTGGCTGATTCGCACGTGTCTTGCTTGTTACTGATGTTACGAACTTTTTCATATGTTATCTCCCTGAGCCTTTCAGCACCCCCGGGAGGCCACTGGGGTCAGGAAGACATGGTCCTGAGTTTGCCTCTGCTATCAGGGAGTTTCTCCAGGGGAGCCAGGTCATGAGCTGGTACATATGCCAGCCTCTGTCCTGGGTCTCGGACTTGGGGCCAGCCTGGGGGCAGAAGTGGACCTTAGAGAAGCATGGTAGACCCTGTGGCACTGCCCCAAGACCCCCAACGCCCCCCAAAGGTGCTCGCCTGGTAGTGGGGGTATTTCAGTTGCCATCTAAAAGGAGTAAAATCTTACAACACGCCCAGAATTCACCCAGTGCATGATCGAGATAAAACACCACGATGAAAATGTTCAGGTGCTCTAGGGGTATCCAGTGCATATTCTCCACAAGCCGTTCTCCAGCGCGTCAACAACCGTTTAAGGCACATTCGAAACCGAGTGCTAGCCAAGAACTTCCAGCTTCTACAATATCATTCCCTTACTTTCTTCTTCCCGGAAGATACAAATAGTACTACTGGCCTGCGCACGCGCGCGCGCACACACACGCTCAGGCTTCCCTTTAACAAAGGGAACTGGAATGGACCCTACGTGGATTAGGAGGAAATGGCAACCCTTTCACAGGGCAGGTAAATCACCACTAAGTTTTATTAACCCCTACCTGCCCCAGCCTTTCTGACATGAAATAGTCAGATACCCTCTCATAGCGCAAACAGAATAAAGCAAACATTGAGAACGAGCTGCAGGATCCAGTCGCGGCGTTACATGTGAAGGACAGTCTCCTGCTAATCATAGCTCCTAGCAGAGAACTCCACCCCTGGATTGGTGGCATCCTGAGATCAGATGCAGTCACCTGCCCTTGTGAAGCACTTCAGAGCAGTGGCCCAGGGCACCCCGGCGGAATTCTGATGGTAACAGGACACCTGGCTGTCCTTTGGGTAGACAGCGGAGCTTACAGGGCCCCTCCACCTTGCAGGAAGAGACCCGGGGTTCAGGTATAAACCGGTTTACATGAAGCAACACATGGAACGAAGCCTAATCTTTCTTTTTAGCAGGAGGCCTCTTCTCACTGCAGGCATAAAACGCAATTCATAAGCGAGCTGTGTCTGAGTTTACCCACAAAAGTAGCATTAGCAATTTAAAAGTAATTTGAGTGTTTATCAAAAATAGAGTCTCTGGGAGAACATATGTGATTAAATATGACACAGCCTTCAACCGTAAACAGTGGACGTTAAAGAAAGAAATGCCCAAGAGACATGCTTCCTCCCATTACAGGCTGTGACGTTTCCTATCATTGTTTTAGTCAGCTCTTGCATCAGGTATTTCCCAACATGCCTGAAATTTTCATGTTCATTGAAAGATGCATGTCCAAAATTTTAAGCATGTTCTCCTTGCTGAAAGTATATATAATTATCATATTTTAGATGACAGAGAAAGTACTTATATGCTAGACAGATGACGGATAGGTGGATAGATCTAGCACTTTAATGAACTAGGGAAATATAAAATAGGCATGAATATATATATGTTTGAAACTGCTGAGCATCTGCTCCATAAATGCTACATTTACAAACTACCGGTAGAGTAAGCCCACGCACAAACTTGACAAAGAAGAGCATGTTGCTATGACATTTCTAAATTATCAACGAGCAGCAATAGTAGACATTACATTTTAAGAACTGTTGGGAAATGCATTTTTCTCATACCCTAAATCAGGGACAGAAGGAACATTCCGGAAACCCCTTCTCACGTCTGTATCCTGCATCCACGGAGACTGACTTACAGAGCGCTGCTTTTCGAACGGCCCCTAGGTAATCCACTCGTTCAAGCCCATGTCTCCGGCTCTGGAGTCTGGCTGGCTGATAACGTGAACACTTCCACGCAGGCTACTGATGCAGAAGGTGATACATTATTTACGTGGGCATTTCCTTTGTAATTTTCCTTGGGAGGCTGGCGGCGGCTGGAACTCACACCGTGTCATCAGAAACCAAGGCAAAAATCCAGCAGAGAAACATTGCAGGAAAGATCACTCGTCTCCAGTTGAAATAAATGCTTAAAAATGAATTCAAAATGCACAGCAGTGCAGTGATTTTTTTTTTCTATGAAGTTTAAAATAAATCAGTCATAAAG
Source organism: Elephas maximus indicus (assembly GCF_024166365.1). Taxonomy (NCBI): domain Eukaryota; kingdom Metazoa; phylum Chordata; class Mammalia; order Proboscidea; family Elephantidae; genus Elephas; species Elephas maximus. The sequence continues at coordinate 77,784,601 of NC_064834.1, read as the reverse complement.
ACGGCATAAAACCCAGTCTGGCTGCAGAAAGTAGTGCAACCTGGTGGACGGCGTTGCCGGCAGCCCCAGCCGGGTAACAGAATCCTTCAAGGCGATGCGCTCAGAGACCGGAGGGAAGGAGACTGCCCTGCTCTCGGGACAGGTGGGACTCAGCCGCAGAGAGGCGGGAAGGACAATGGGAAGCTACGATACATGCAGGGCTGTCGCGTGGCCCTGGGCTCACGAATGAGAATATTCCTTTTTACTCTAAAGACCTAAAGGGCTACCTTGCCCGTACACTCAGCTCAGCCATGCTTTTCTCCTGTAGTTCAGACTGAGTGTACAAATGAAAATTACCTCTACCATCACACTTTCTAGAGGGTTCTTGCAAAGGAAAACTAAACCGAAGTACAATGTGAAGTGAAAGAAACGTGTATTATCAGCGCCCTTGGCCACACACAGTGCAAAAAAAAAAGTGCAAAAGTAATCCTTAAAGAACAACTGTTTTAGACACGATGCTGCTCTGAGCAGATGAAGCATCTTCTCATCTCAAAAACAACTGTTTTTTCTCCTTTTACTGACTTGCTAAAGTTAAAGGGGATGTCCCCTCTCAAGTTTGGCTCTCGAGTCTGTTATCTGAAAAAGCGAAGCTCCTGTTGCTGCCTTCTCCCACCAAGTTCTCCTTCTCTTTTGACAAAGTAGTCCTTTTTTTTTTTTTTTAACATAGCTTTTTTATTTCCGATTCTACGGGTTGAACCCTGTCCTGGAGAACATGGCAGCTTCTAGCAGAAAGTGCCCTCCCAATGACACGGTTCTCAGCGTGGCTTTAGAAACGCCACTGGAGACTTCTAAGGCAGTTTGAAGACTCTCCGGAGGAAACTACAACACAAACGCACCGAAGCAACACGTCATATCACAGAATGGTTTGCTGCAAATGCCTTTTTTTTTTTTTTTAAGATGATTACAGTTCCTAGACCAGCCCCAGGCGCTCGCTTTCATTTTGTCCAGAGAATTAGGGTCCGAAGTACTGTTCACTGAGTGCTTTCATGCGCCAGGGGTTGTGCTGGATATTGACATACTTTATTTCACTTAATTCACAACTATTTCTGCTTCCAATAAAAAAACAGTCCAGGCAGAAACGGAAAGGCTGTAAAAATGGTAGCAGCTTAACAACAGTCCGGAGATGTGTTCTGTGTGGCGGGAGCAGCGGCCCCACCCCTAAAAGAAGGGCTCCTAAAATCATTGCATGGTTGAACTCCCTGTGTTCCCCATTGGCTTCCCAACACCTCTGTCTGCCTTTCCTTGGCCACTCAGATGATCAGATTAGCTGTCTGCAAATCCACTTATTTTCTGAAAACTCCCCTTCCCATTAACGTTCTGTTGATAAGGATTCTGGAACCATCACTGAAAACCATGTCTACCGCAGACAGCCACTGCTACTTGACTGCGACAGGATTTGAGATCTCTTTTATTCCCGAAGGGGGCCATTATTTCCACTGGTTGCCATGGTGATGCTGCAGTCTTGCCACTGCGTGTTCGGCTGCTCCCCTCTTGCAGCCACCCCACACGCTGAAATCACACCGTTTGTTCGCATGATGCGGGGCTTCCCAAAACAAACACCTGGCCAGGTAAAACTTGGTTATTACCACTCCTGGCTTGTCCTGCAGGGTGGGGAACGCGGAAAGACAGATGTGTTCCTGCCAGCCAGCGTTAACGCAACAGAGGCAGACGGGTTTAAAAAGAGGAGAGATATCTTAAAATGCCTTCATGTATTCCCTTTCCTTAAGCAATTTAAGGAGAAATCTCTTACTATCATCAACAACTTGAGAAATGGTTTCCAAACAGCAGAAATGATATAACTAGAAACGAGGAATTACAAGCTTTTGTTGTTGTTGTTGGGGGGGCTGGTTCGCGTTAATCAAACTTTCTCTGTATTCACTTTCGAAGCAACAGCTTAGAGTTCCCATCTGTACGTGCCCGTCTTGTTTCTTATTTGTAACTAACGCACACTCACACACGTCCTCATATTAATTCCTGAAGTCTGTAACCCATGAACTCTGGCTTAAAAAAAGGACTACCTTTATTGATCTCACTTCTCAGTCTTCAATGCCCTGGTTTCCCGAGGAAGGGTCTATTCAAGTGCCTAACTCAATTCAGTTCAAGAGTGCTGGTGCGGAGAGTGCAGATGGTCCCATCTGGGAATCCGGGCTGTGGGAGGGGCATGGACCCCTTAACTAGCAGTCTACCAACAGAGGAGACTGCCTGCAAACAGCCAGTGGGAGCCTCCCTTGGGAACACCTGGCCTTCATCCTTCACCCAAACCAACTTGAAATTTATCTGGATGTTCAGGCCCTGCAGTCAGCTACCTTAGCTCTTACTGAAAACACTCTTGAGAACAGGCTTTGACTCCTGACAAGAGGTGTTGATCAAAAGGAGAGAAATAACATGGACTGGACTTCAGAGGACGCTACTTGGGGGAAAAAACACCCCAAACCCTTTGCTGCCGGGTTGATTCTAACTCGAAGAGACCTCCAATGTTTCAAAGTAGAACTGCTCCATAGGATTTTCAATGGAGCTGTGGTGGCGCAGTGGTTAAGTGCTTGGATGCAAACCAAAAGCCTGGTGGTTCCAACCTACCAGCTGCTCTGTGGGAGAAAGATGTGCCGGTCTGCTCCTGTAAAGATTTACAGCTTTGGAAACCCCATGGGGCTGTTCTACTCTGTCCTATAGGGTCGCTATGAGTTGGGATCCGCTCAACGGCAATGGTGCAGCTCAGTGGACTCGAACTGCCAACCTTTTGGTTAGTAGTCGAGCACAAACTGTTTGCACCACCCAGGGACCTCAAAGGCAGGTCATTTACTGAACCCAAACGTGGAGAAAGATGCTAAATCTGTTCAGGCTGTCGTCAGCAAGCAACCCTGCATCTGAGTCCCGTTGACTACCATATACAGTGTTTTCTGGTTTTTTGTTTTTGCTTTGTTTTTCTTTTTTACCATGACACCATTCAGGGTGACCTAGCCTGAAGCTGAGAAGATATGTTGTCTTAGGAACAAAAAGAAAACACTCCCCACTTGGGACAGAATGCTGTGGGGGCCTGAGAGACTAAGGCTTGGACGGTGAACACGGGTGCTTCTTACAGCACCCACTTGAAAAAGAAACGGGGGCCAAGACACTCACAGTCACAGGAGCCAGGCGCCTCGGCCTGGTTTGTGAGCACAGGTCCTGAACAGGTCTGCTCTGAGTCATCGTGCTTTCCACCTCCTCCGTCATGGAAAAGAAGTCTTTGTAACTCAGCTGCTGACACGGAACAAGGCCGAGGGCTGAGCTGAGAGCTATATTGGAAGGACCAAAATTTACTGACGTGGTTCCATACTGAGGTGCCACATTCTAAACACTGGGGAGGCCTCTGTACACGCTCTGAAGGGGATTCCTGAGCTGGTGGCTCTATCATAAGAAGTGGGAGCAACTGGAACATACCCTAATCCACTAGTTAATACCATATGGGAAGAAGGGGATCGGTCTTCTCTCTTGCTCTTTGTCCACTGGTACGTGGTGTGGAAGGAGCCCTGGTGTCACAGTTAAGTACTTGTCTGCCAACTGAAAGGTTGGTGGTTCAAACCCACACAGCAGCTCTGAGAAGGAAAGACCTGTTCTGTAAAGATTGCATCCAGGAAAACACGATGGGGCAGTTCTACTCTGCCACATGGGCTCGCTATGAGTCAGAATCGACTCCATGGCAACTAACAACCACATGCGGTGTGTGACCAGCCCCCACCCCAAACCCCTTCTCGCGTGCTCATTTCCTGTTCTAGAAGCACTGGTTTTAATAGGGTAGGTTCTGAAACCTTTGCCTTAATATCGTCTGGTATGAATGGGTGTCCTTAGCCCTTTAAACTGTGTTTAGTGACACACAGGTAAAGTTGGGTGTTGCCAAGCAACAGAAGCTTCCCATGCTGCCTGTTCTTTTTAGAGGAACTCTCTCCCTTCCAAGTCACTAGCCATCCGTCACTGCCCCAAGTCCACGCCAGGAGTAACAGACGGGGCTGTACAGCATCCTGAATGAAGAGTGAGCGGTGCAAGTTCCTGGCAACACCATGTCCAAGACAGGAATTTTCCCAAATAAACTAGATCCCTTAGCCCATGGCTGGCACCTAGGACAGAGCAGGTCAGGTGGATGGCTTGCTGAACTCCGGAAGAATGCTCTCTATTTCACATGAATGCACATTTTATAAATAGAGGTCGAATCTATTTAGTTCAAGGTGGCCTGGGATCTCTCTCTCTCCTCTGTTGAGAGTTGGTATGAGCATGGACAGAATGCCAAATAAGGCACGCAGGAATGATTAGATTCGTGAACTGACAATTTTTCTTCAACACTCAGCAAATTCACAACTCCAAGTAATGCTTGCTTTAACCAGCCTGTGATCACATCCAGAAGATTCACCAGACATCACAGCATCCTTGGAGAACACGATTTTCACACAGGTGGTGTGACAACCAATGTTGTTGCTGTTGTTATGTGCTGTCCAGTAGGTTCCGACTCATAGAGACTCCATGTACAACAGAATCAAACAGTGCCTGGCCCTCCGCCATCCTCACAATCGTTGTCATGCTTGAGCCCATTGTTGGAGCCACTGTATCAATCCATCTCATTGAGGATCTTCCTCTTTTTCACTGACCCTCTACCTTACCAAGCACGATATCCTTCTCCACAGACTGGTCCCTCCTGATAGCACATCCCAAGGACGTGCGATAAAGTCTTGCCATCCTTGCTTCCAAGGAACATTCTGGCTGTACTTCTTCCAAGACAGATTTGTTCATTCTTCTGGCAGTTTATGGTATATTCAATATTCTTTGGCAAAACCATAATTCAAAAGCATCAATTCTTCTTCGGTCTTCTTTATTCATTGTCCAGCTTTTGCAGGCATACGACCTACGACTTGGGACAGTCGCACCCTAGTTCTCAAGGTGACATCTTTGCTTTTTAACACTTTAAAGAGGTCTTTTGCAGCAGATTTGCCCAATGCAATATGTCATTCGACTTCATGACTGCTGCTTCCATGGATGTTGATTGTGGCTCCAAGTAAAATGAAATCCTTGACAACCATTTATCACAATGTTGCTTATTGGTCCAGCTATGAGGATTTGTGTTTTCTTCATGTTGAGGTGTAATTATGTTGAGGTGACAACCAATGGCATGAAGCTGTTCATGAAACTACAGAAAGCCAAGGTACTGGTCCAGGTCCTAACCCTGCTGCAGGCTTGGGGCCACCAGCTAAGCACTGGCTGGGTGATACCATGGTGCTATTCTGGACCCGCAGGCCCAGAGAAGTGAAGGGCGCAGGGGAGGGTGTCTGGACCCTTTAAATGGAGGGCCCAGGCAGGTACGAGACTCATCCAAGGTGAGGCAATCAATTGGGGGCAGAGCTGGCATTTGGATTCCACCCAGCCCTGGTCTTGGAAAGACCATCTCTGCGCTCTGTCTTCCTGGAGATGAGCCACCACAGACTAACCTCTTCCACTTCAGAAAGGAGAAAAATGGCTCCGTCCCATCCAGATGTTGAAAGCAGGAACTTAGAGGCCAAACAGACCCAGGTTCAACTCCAGTGCAACACTCTGCAAACTGGCCGTGCGACCTCAGGCACATCACAGGGCTAAGCAACAAGCATGGGAGCTGGACCCGGCTCTCAGAAACTCAGGGAGAAGGCTGGCAAAGGGCTGGACTGTGAGATTGTATCACCCTCCTATGACAAGTGCCGCTATCACTCATCTTACCTGCAAGGGCTGGGGAGACAGGTGACTCGGGCGATGAACATGCAAGAAGCCCGGGTGAATAAGATCCAGGCATGCAAGTTAAACCGTGGCAGCCTGACCTGACCAAGTGTCATCGCAGGGGGCCTCTGAATCAAACCCCATACATTTCAAGCAGACGAGCGTCCAGCATGCTTGCAGCCCATCAGCGTAGAAAGAATCACAGTCAGAAGCCAAGTCTCACCATTTGCTGTCATTAAAAGAGCAAGAGCACCTTTACCCCAGTGACTCCCAGCCTCTCTCTCATTTCCCTGCACTTGGATTCTTGGGCGCCATTACCCCAATGGCTCCCAGCCCCTCATTTCCCTGCACACAGATTCTTGGGTGCCATTACCCCGATGGCTCCCAGCCTCCCATTTCCCTGTACTTGGATTCTTTGGTGCTACTCTGTATGTTGGTCACATCTCAAAAGCTTCTAGCTGTAGAGGCCATTCCAGCAGGTGACAGTCCATAACTTTTCGTAGGTTGCCTTGGCTTCTCGATATTGTTGTTGTTAGATGCCACTGAGTCGGTTCTGACTCATAACGACCCTAGGTACAACAGAATGCTGCCCAGTCCTGCACTATCCTCACAATCATTGTTATGTTTGAGCCCATTGTTTCAGCCACTATGTCAAACCACCTTGTTGAGGGTCTCCCTCTTTTTCGCTGACCCTCTACTTTACCAAGCATGATGTCCTTCTGGATAACTTTATTAAAACAAAGCACAGCATGCTCTCCAGGGAAACTGATGGAAAAAAAACAAGAGAACCAGGTGGCCTGGCCCATCCAACGCTTGAGCAGCCTCCCACTATTTAACTGGGGGGTTGGTGTCATGGATTGAACTGTGCCCCCCAAAATATCTGTCAACTTGCCTAGGTCACAATTCCCTTACATGGTTGTATGATTGTCTACCATTTTATCTTCTGATGTGACTTACCTATGTGTTGTAAATCCTGTCACTATGATGGAATCAGATGGATTAGTTGGCAGATATGCTGATGAGGTCTACAAGATTAGATGGTGTCTTAAGCCAATCTCTTTTGAGATATAAAAGAGAGAAGTGAGCAGAGAGACAGAGGAACCTCATACCACCAAGAAAGCAGTGCCAGCAGCAGAGCGTGTCCTTTGGACATGAGGTTCCTGCACTGAGACACTCCTAGACCAAGGGAAGACTGATGATAAGGACCTTCCTCCAAAGCTGAGAGAGAGAAAGCCTTCCCCTGGAGCCGGTGCCCGGAATTTGGGCTTTTAGCCCACTTTACTGTGAAGAAATAAATTTCTCTTTGTTAAAGCCATCCACTTGTAGTATTTCTGTTATAGCAGCACTAGATGACTAAGACAGTTGGCATACCTCATGAGTAGATGAAGTGTCTTTCGTAAGCCTTCTGTCCTCAGAACACAGACCACCATGAACTGAGAGAAGTGTTTTTGGTTCTTCTCTCTGAGAAGAAAAATACGCAGACCTATTCCATGTGAGACTGATCCTGGGGCCATCCTGACTGCCGCCTTCCACCCCTGGAAGGGGCCTGGGCCCAGGCACAGGGAGGGTGGGGGTCTGCTGTGTTCTCTACATGCCATGCCACAGAGCAGGTTCTCTGGGGTCTCTGAGGAGCTGTACCTTCCCTGTGAGTATTCCTGTGCCCGAGGGAGCACTACAGCAAATAGGAAATAAATACCACCATGACAGGTCCAGAGAGAGGATGCAGAAGATTCCTGAGGTGGTACTTGGATTTCTGAGGCGGTACCTGGATTTCTGAGGCGGTGCCTGGATTTCTGAGGCGGTGCCTGGATTTCTGAGGCGGTGCCTGGATTTCTGAGGCGGTGCCTGGATTTCTGAGGCGGTGCCTGGATTTCTGAGGCGGTGCCTGGATTTCTGAGGCGGTGCCTGGATTTCTGAGGCGGTGCCTGGATTTCTGAGGCGGTGCCTGGATTTCTGAGGCGGTGCCTGGATTTCTGAGGCGGTGCCTGGATTTCTGAGGCGATACTTGGATTTCTGAGGCGGTGCTTGGATTTCTGAGGCGGTACATGGATTTCTGAGGCGGTACCTGGATTTCTGAGGCGGTACCTGGATTTCTGAGGCGGTACCTGGATTTCTGAGGCGGTACCTGGATTTCTGAGGCGGTACCTGGATTTCTGAGGTGGTACCTGGATTTCTGAGGCGGTACTTGGATTTCTGAGGCGGTACTTGGATTTCTGAGGCGGTACTTGGATTTCTGAGGTGGTACTTGGATTTCTGAGGTGGTGCTTGGATTTTTGACATGATACTTAGATTTCTGAGGTGGTACCTGGACTTCTAAGGTGGCACCTGGATCTCTGATGCTGATGCATCAGCAGACCACTCCAGACTGCAGTTTGGCCCTCACTGAGGCCAACTGTTCTGTGAGTCTGGGAGAACTGGTGACCGGTCACTCTGATGCAGGACAGCTTGGCTCCAGGAAGCCCAGAGTCCAGGCCTGTAATGTTGGGTTAAAAGCAAAGCTTCCCAAAAGAAAAGGCAACCCCCAGCCACCTTCCTTTGTCCTTTTTAGTGTCCTCACCTCTAACTTGGGCCAGTTTTATTTCTCCTGCCACCTCTGGACCACACTTTGAGTTCATCCTGAGTGAGCAATGTTCAGTTGTTAACGATGAGAAGTTGGAGTGGGCCTAGGACGGGAGTAAACTGCTCTGGAAGCCAAGGGTCCCTCGGTGCTATTTTCAGTTTAAGGTTATGGATCAGAAGGGTTAAAAGACCCCAGCTGGCAGGTCAGAGGCCACTGGAAGGACACAGTGTGGACAGGGAGGCGGCACTCTGAAGATGGAGGGGAAGTTGATTCTAGGACTGGACCTTCCTTGTGGGACACCTACCACATGTTTCCCAAAAGGACTGGATTTGTTGTTACATAAAAAAAAAAAAAAAAGGTTTAAAAAAATTATACAACTTTTGAAATAATTTTATAGAAAGAAATGCTTTTGGATGTTTGCTGAGACAGTTGCCTCTTATGGAGAAAACCACAGTCATGTGATGGTATTGTTGCTGCCGTTTTACGAAGAGCCTGGGGGAGGCGAAACACCTTCTCTTAAGCGACATCACTACCTTGTCCTAACCCCGCCCCCTCCCCAGTATATATTACTCACATTACTCAGACTAGAGCAGAAGTCTCTTTTTTTAAAGGAAAGATGGCTTAAATTCTCAGCTCAATGGGAGGAAAACACAGGGTTATGGGTAGTGAATCACTCATTAAAATTAAATAAATCCGCCCACAACAGGAAAGAGCACAACAGAACGTTGGTGTTGGCGTCAAACTGGAAGGAAGCCAAAAATAGGTTTGGGAAGTAGCGATGCCCCTGAATTTGATCTTGCTCAAATTGTGTGCGTTCAGAATCTCTAACTTCATCACAGCAATGTACACTTCCCAGTGGCTGGCTTCCGTTGAGAGCTCCCCAAGAGCGGAGTGGAGTGGGATTTGGGGGTTTCCATGGTTTCTGATGAGATTACGCCATCCATCTTCCCGGTGAATCACGTCTCCCAGTAAAATAAGCCATCACATGGGCCCCAGAGCCATTTATTAGAATGGATCTCAGAAGAGTTGGGAAAGTACCTTTGTTTTATGAACTAATGTTTCTGCTTGAGTTTTAAAATCAAAGCCATGAGATTCCAGCTTTTACTTCCTGAATGTAAGTGACATCATGGAAAGGAAAAAGACTCTTTTCCCAGTTTTTCCCCATTAATAAAACTCTCCTCTATGAGTTCCTGTTTCCCAAAGAGGGTGGTGGGAAAGCACCTGCAAATGAGGGAGATATGAAGAGAAAGCAAGAAAGGACAGCTGCTTTCTTTTCACAGCAAAGGTTATAAAACATTTACGTCCCAACGTACAAACTCCATCCTGGAAGGGAAGGCAGTGACGGTAACCGGCCCTAGTATGCCCAACACGTTTCCGTAGCTGCTTTAGAGGGATTTCTGCTGTTAACTCAAAATCCAGGTAAGCATCAACCCAGATCACGGAGCTTTATATTTTGATTGTTGTTATTAGCTGCCACTGAGTCACACGCCAACTCATGGAGACGCTATGCACAACAGAATGAAACACCGCCCAGTCCTGTGCCATCCCCATGATCGGTTGCAGATCAAACTGTTGTGATCCATAGGGTTTTCAATGGCTGATTTCGAAAGTAGGTCTCGAAGCCTTTCTTACTAGCCCGTCTTACTCTGGAAACTCCACAGCATCCTAGCAACACGCAAGCCTCCACTGACAGACAGGTGTGGCTGTGCATGAAGTCCATTGCTAGAAATCACTCCTGGGTCTCCCACCTAGAAGGCGAGAATTCTACCACTGAACCACCTATGGGTCTATGTCTTGAAAGGACCTTTAAAATTTTTCACCCAGCCCTTTATTTTTTTAGTCAAAGAAGGTGTGACTCAGGGAAATGAAGCAACAAGTCCAAGTCATTCAGCGTTCTAGAACTAAGCTCTGTTTCTGAACAATCTTTTTCTAGGCTCCTGCACAAAACACACATTGATGTTTGCTAAAGAAAGGACTCAAATATCAGCCTCATGGGTGATATTTCTGGAAATCAGAATGAGGATCTACCACTTCATTTTTCAAGATCTTGCACAATTATGAGCTTGGGGGAGATGCCTGATAAATGCCATTGAATGACTGGACAATCTCCTGGCCCCGTTGAAAGGAAATGTGGCAAGTGTGCAAAAAGAGATTAGAAAACTGGATTCCGTCAGCAGATAACACGTGGAAATAATTTTGAACTCCAGCCAAGATCAACTCAAGTGATCATAAAATTGTTCCAAAATACAATCACCTACCAGCTAACTGTTTGCAGGATCCACAGGACGTGTGCAAAGGTTGTTCTTACTTGTGAATGTTCTTCATCACTAGCATAATATTGTTCATAATGGGAACTTTTACTTTCTTTTCACAGGGCTGGCACCCACCTTTGAGGGTGATAATGGGAGCGGACTGATTTTCAAGTTTGAGAGGAACCCTGGAAGAGTGGCAAGAACATGGGACTGACAGAAAGGGAGACTAGAGTGCCCCTACCTACGAAACTGTGGCCTCAGACACACCAACAATCGTGAAGATGGCGCAGGACCAGGCAACGCTTCATTCCATTATACATAAGGTCGCCTTGGGTTGCCGACTCCGCAGCACCTAGCCACAGCAACAACCCACTACACTGTTGACTCGTTTCTCCAAGTCTGCCTAGGTCTCTTCTCATCTTTAAGATGGAGGTAAGAACACACACCTCAACTTCCTCCAGATATCTACAAGGCTCATATGAGAGAGTGAAACTGAGCAAGCTTTGTAAACTGTAAAGCACTCTATACACAGCTATGGTAGCATAAATGCACTTACTGTTTTCAGAATAAGGCATTTAAGTTATCTGGCAAAAGAGGAAATAGATCAAGTCCTGTTTTTGTGAATAATAAATTCCACCAACATGATGCTTTTTAAAAATTCATTTCTCAGTAGTAACACAGTAGCTTAAAAAATGTATGTATTGTTCTAAACTTAGCATCTATACCACTTCTGAAAGCAGATCAGGTAGAGGTATTTAGAATCAGTTAAATACCATCAATATATATTTTCTAAAGTTGTTGGAATTGAATCGGCCCCCATAAAATAACGCAAATCCAAGTTTTGTTTTTGCTTACAATATTCTTATTCTAAACAAGGAGGAAAGCTGCTCGGAGGACCCATGATGTGACGTGTTTTTGTTTAGTGATTCCACAGGCAGGCGTCCTGCCCTTCCTGACATTTTAAATACTTCATACCAAACTCTGCTTCGTAATAAGCAGTTTTAAAAGTCATCATTCTTGAGCAGAATGTTGTCTCATCTTATGTTAGGATTTGCAAGGGGTGCCCCTGTGGATCTAAGTTGGTGAAGAGTGCATTTCTGAGGCGTCCATGTGCCTGTCATCTGTCACCGGTCCCCATTTCTGATACAGTGGCTCAATGGGTCTCAGAAATCTCTCTGTAACTCACACACTCAAATGTTTTATGAATTTTGTGTCTTCTTCTCCCCAACGTGAATTATGACTCTCCTTGGGCAGTTGGCCTGGGCTCTGCTGCCGACACTGCCATCTTTTTCTGGAATTTGAACTATACAGACAGGAAAACCTGATACACAAAATGCCAGCCGAGCCGTGTGACCCTGAAGACAAGTTCCTTGTCCTGCTGCCCAGGGACCTCACTCTTACCCAGGGTGATGTTTTTAATTAAAATGCCATGTCACAAATCCAATTGTTAGGGACAATTAAGATAATGATTTGGGTTATAAGAATAAGAAACCCACAACTCAAAACGAGTGGACTTTTCATGTGTCACCCAGCTAGCCTAGGCCCCAACAATGACTAGGAATTGTTTTTCTCAAAAGGTGAACATCACCTTTGATTCCTGGCAGTCTGACAACCCCGCCAGGCCCAACGCAGGCAGCTCTTCTCCGTCAACCCCAGCACACTTACTTTTTGGCTGAGCAGTGGTGGGTTAGAAATGGTTTCCTGAAACAGAAATCCCAGATTTCCTGCACCAGGGCTGGACAAAGTTAACGGAGTGCTTGCCAAATTTTCCTTTCATGGAGGCTTCCTGATAATATTCTTTAATCTAATTTTTAAATATTTTAGAAATATTACAAGCAACCATGACAAAAATCCAAAGTGATAAGAAAGGTTTCCCTTCAGCGCCCCCTTACCTGTTTTACTGCTGGTATGGCACTGAGGAACCATCTTGGCCTTGGAGAAGCCATGTTTTCTGTCAGCAGAAAGGGATTTCTGGGGCAAGAAGTCAAACTCTGACCATGGCCTGCCGCTGGCTCGGTGAGGAGTGAGTTTATATAGGAACTCCGTGTTCCTGTTTTCTCTAAGGGGAAACTGTGACTCCTTAATATCCAGGCTTTTGCTATGTGACAAACGACTGCCTATGATTCTTTTAGGTGGTGCTTCTTGGAAGAACATAGAAACTTTCCTGGGGGGAAAATGGAAATGGAAATAAAGGAGGGATTTTAATCTGTTCGTCACCACCAGGTCTAAAGGAATCCTTCCAATTTACTGTCAGCTTCTAAGTTCAGTGTGCAAAAGAACAGTATCCCTGGTGTTGGAAGAGGTGGATTTTGCTCAGATAGGAAAACTGTGGAATCCGTTAGAGAAAAATACCCAAACCAGTTGCCGTAAAGTCCATTCTGACTCATGGCAACCCCATGTTTGTCAGAGTAGAAATGTGCTCCACAGGGCTTTCAATGGCTGTGATGTTTTAGGAGTAGATGGCCAGGCCTTTTTTCCAAGGCGCCTCTGGGTGGATTCGAACCACCAACCTGTTGATGTTGAACTGCCTGTCTTGGGCCAAAGACTTAACTGTTTGCAACTCCCAGGGACTCCATTGACACTGATCAAAACCCAAGAACATGGCAAAGGAAGAACACAGGAATCAAACACATGAGGAAGTGTTAAGCACATCGAGTTTCTCATTTCTTTCTGTAACAGAGGCCAGCCCAGGGCAAAGGCTTCTGTTCACCCAGCTGAAATGCAACCTCAGCTGATGCAGCCGGAAGTGTGGACAGAATGGTTTACCCTGCACTTTATTTTAAAACATTCTTTTTTTTCCCCTTGCAACGGTGGCCGTTCAAACCAACAGTCAAGAAGAAAAACAACTTTGGAAGAGAAAGTGCACAGGTGTTGAAACTGACGGGGCAAACGCTAGTGAATGAATATTCTATGTTAATTAAAAAATAAAACCCACTGTTACTTAATATTAGAACTTTAATTTAGTTTTTTTCTATTCCTTTGGTATTTTCCTGAATGAATGCGAGACAGTTGAGTTACTGTATCATTTTAATTGCACTTACTGGTGAGGACCCTTAGGTGTAATAATATAAGGCCTCAAAGAGTCTGGAGAAAATATTGAAATTATATTTAAACAAATTATGTGTCTTCCACAAATTCCTGATTCCGAAACTCCATTCCCTGACTTAAATGCTGTGAAGCTGAGGCCCACTGAGTTTCAGGCTTTCTCCACTTGAAGGAACTTCGCTCGTGTGGGCTCATCAACATGAACTATAGCCTTATTCTCACAAACCTATTGCTTTGTTTTCCTTCAAAAAAAAGCAAAAACAGCAAAAAACCCTGACGCAAAATGGGTAGCTGCGCTACAAAGCCTGCTCCTAACTCAGTTCAACAGGGAAGAAAATTGACTCCATTTTTGAAAGTCAAATAGTAATGTAGAACTATATTTTTTTGGGGGGGGGGTTTGTTTTTCACAAAAAAATCAGGGATTATTGCTAGAAAAGGGAATTTGATTTGATACCTTTTATAGTAGGTTTTTTTTTTTTTTTTTAATAGTACCAGTATATACATTCCTACCAGTTCAATGCATTTTTTAAAACTTGGAAACAGTTGCCATAATTTTTTGTTGATGTTAATAACAGCAACACTTGAAAGGTCATTTGCAGCAGGTTTGCCCAGTACAATAGGCCACTTGATTTCTTGACTGCCGCTTCCATGGACATTGATTACATACAAGTAGAATGAAATCCTTGACAACATCAATCTTTTCTCCATTTATCCTGATATTGCTTTTTGGTCCAGTTGTGAGGATTTTTGTTTTCTTTATGTTGAGGTGTAATCCATACTGAAAGCTGTAAACTTTGATCTTCGTCAGTAAGTGCTTCAAGTCCTCTTCACTGTCAGCAAGCAAGGTTGTGTCATCTGCATAACGCAGGTTGTAAGTGAGTCTTCCTCTAATCCTGACACCCTGTTCTTCTTCATATAGTCCAGCTTCTTGGATTATTTGCTCAGCATACAGATTGAATAAGTATGGTGAAAGGCTACAACCCTGATGTGCACCTTTTCTGATTTTAAACCACGCATAATCTCCTTGTTCTGTTCAAACAACTGCCTCTTGATCTATGTACAGGTTCCTCATGAGCACAATTAAGTGTTCTGGAATTCCCATTCTTTGCGATTGTTATCTATAATTTGTAATGATTCACACAGTTGAATGTCTTCAGGTATTCAACAAAACACAGGCAAACATCTTTCTGGTATTTTCTGCTTTCAGCCAAGATCCATCTGACATCAGTGATGATAGCCCTCGCTCCAAATTCTCTTCTAAATTCAGCTTGAATTTCTGGCAGTTCCCTGTCAATGTGCAAAAGACCTCTTTAAAGTGTTAAAAAGCAAAGACGTCACTCTGATGACTAAAGGCTGCATTACCCAAGCCGTGGTCTTTTCAATCATCTCATATGCATGTGAAAGCTGGACAACAAAATTGGAAGACCAAAGAAGAACTGACACATGTGAATTGTGGTGTTGGCAAAGAATATTGAATATACCATGGACTGGCAGAAGAATAAACAAATCTGTCTTGGAAGAAGCACAGCCAGAATGCTTCCTGGGAGCGAATATGGTGAGACTTCATATCGTTTACTTTGGACATGTTATCAGGAGGGACGTGGAGAAAGACATCATGCTTGGTAAATAGAAGGTCAGTGAAAAAGAGGAAGACTGTCAGCGAGATGAACTGACACAGTGGCAGCAACAACAGGCTCAAACATACCTTCTATTGTGAGAATGGTACAGGACTGGGCAACATTTTGTTCTGTTGTACATAGGGTTGCTAGGAGTAGGAATCAACTTAACAGCATCTAACAACAACAAATAGTAACAAGAGCAATGATAGCAAAAAAAAAAAAAAAAAAAAACCCAAAATTTGGTTGCTATCGGGTCAATTCCAACTCATGACAACCCCATGTATTACAGAGTGGAACTGTTCCTTAGGATTTTCTTGGCTATAATCTTTATGGAAGCAGATCACCAGTCCTGTCCTCCATGGTGTTGCTGGGTGGATTTGAACCAGCAACCTTTA